>NC_082666.1:97741501-98991501 GCF_025265405.1 Mesoplodon densirostris
GGTATTTCAAATGGCTTGTCTGCAATGAAAGGTGCTATGTAGGGAATCACAGAAAGTCGAGGGGAAAATATGTCAATATATACATTGCTATAGGTTGAACTAAGCCTTAGGACAGCAACAATGTAGAGGACCTGACCCTTAGAAGCTTACAAGTAAGCTGGAATCTTCAAAAGTTCCAATATTTATAAGTAAAAAGATTTATTAAAATGAATAACCAAGTGTTTGAATTGACATCAGAAGATCAAACCAATAAATCCTGAGAACATAGATAAAAGATAAATAAAGATATGAGCAGAACTTAATACAACAGCAAACGTATAAAATTGAGGTGATTTAGTAAGTCCAAAGAATATTCATTGAAAAGATTGAAAAGACACACTTTGATTAAGGAAAACAAAAACATAAGTGAAGAATATACAGAAAGAATCAGGACAATGTTATAGCAGAGAATATATGAAATGCCAGTAAATTTGAACATTTCTGTGAAGGGGACCATTTCCTAGCTCCTAAAGTTTACCAAAACTGACACAAGAGGAAGTCATTTAAGGTCATCATGTCTGCCCTTGGCATTCTCGGAACGCCCTGGACTCAGAATGCAGCAACTGTAGTCCATGGTAACCTGAGGAGAGGGGGCGGGGCTGAGGCAGGTTGGAACACTGCCCTCACTGAGGGAGTGGGTGTGGCCATCTCTGCTGTGTCTGAACAAAGGGAAGGGGAGCATGGGGCCGAGGGCAGGGCCGTCAGAGCCCGGCAGGCCCAGTGGGGTGTCACAAGCATTTAGGCCCAGGCCAAAGGGCGCCTTCTTTGTCTGAACAGCTGCCCAAACTCTCACCTTTCCACTCAGGCCGCCCTCTTACTTGAAGTGTGTGTGGAACCTCTCCACGCAGTACACCTCGCTGCACAGCTAACCATAGGTCTGGGCATCGTAGCTTCCTGCCAGGTGACCGATGTTCGCAGGTAGATCGGTCCCTGGGACACACGCGGAGAGGCTCCTGCCCGGGCCACAGACCGCCCACTACCCCAGCCCCAGATTTGTGCCACACAGCAGCCCTGTCTGAGTCCCCTCCCTCTAGAGGGAGTATTTAAACAACACTTCTAGAAAATGGAGTCCTCGCGCGCAACTCATTGGAGGGACACAAATTAATCTTTGCCGACTTTCTGCTGAAACTTAGGAGCATTCACACCTAAGCCTCTTACACGGTCAGCTGTTTAGCTAAACATGAGCTCATGATCTAAATTTACACAATAATGAAGAGATCAGCTACAAGGGGAGACAATCAGCAAAAACAATCAATACCATAATTAGATTCCCAAAGCCATCCATCAGATGTTGGAATAATCAGTTGCAAGGCAGTATATATACAGAAAACTGGAACTGAAACAAGAAACAAGGATGTTTTCAAAGTCTGGTAGGATCTCTAAAACATTTTTAAAGTACATGTCATTGATAAAGCTAACTACTCAAAGGTTGTGTAATACAACAGATTAATCATTGAGAAGAGTGAAATTATGTTGTTTCGAAAACTATGGCAGGTCAGATTTTCTGCCTAATTATATAAGAAGATTTCTCTAAAACATACACATTATTTCAAAGAGTTATTGGCTGTGAAATAACTTAAGGGTATTTCAAATGGCTTGTCTGCAATGAAAGGTGCTATGTAGGGAATCACAGAAAGTCGAGGGGAAAATATGTCAATATATACATTGCTATAGGTTAAAGTAAGCCTTAGGACAGCAACAATGTAGAGGACCTGACCCTTAGAAACTTACAAGTAAGCTGGAATCTTCAAAAGTTCCAATCTTTATAAGTAAAAAGATTTATTAAAATGAATAACCAAGTGTTTTAATTGACATCAGAAGATCAAACAAATAAACCCTGAGAACATAGATAAAAGATAAATAAAGATATGAGCAGAACTTAATACAACAGCAAACGTATAAAATTGGGGTGATTTAGTAAGTCCAAAGAATATTCTTTGAAAAGATTGAAAAGACACACTTTGATTAAGGAAAACAAAAACGTAAGTAAAGAATATACAGAAAGAGTCAGGACAAAGATATAGCAGAGAATATATGAAATGCCAGTAAATTTGAATATTTCTGTAAAGGGGACCATTTCCTAGCTCCTAAAGTTTCCCAAAACTGACACAAGAGGAAATCATTTAAGGTCATCATGTCTGCCCTTGGCATGCTCGGAACGCCCTGGCCTCAGAATGCAGCATCTGTAGTCCATGGTAACCTGCGGAGAGGGGGCGGGGCTCAGCGAGGTTGGAACACTGCCCTCACTGAGGGAGTGGGTGTCGCCAGCTCTGCTGTGACTGAACAAAGGCCAGGGGAGCATGTGGCCGAGGGCAGGGCCCTCAGTGCCCGGCAGGCCCAGTGGGGTATCACAAGCTTTTACGCCCAGGCCAAAGGGCGCCTTCTTTGTCTGAACAGCTGCCCAAACACTCATCTTACCACTCAGGCCGCCCTCTTACTTGAAGTGTGTGTGGAACCTGTCCACGCAGTACACCTCGCTGCACAGCTAACCATAGGTCTGGGCATCGTAGATTCCTGCCAGGTGACTGAAGTTCGCAGGCAGATGGGTCCCTGGGACACACGCGGAGAGGCTCCTGCCTGGGCCACAGGTCGCCCACTACCCCAGCCCCAGATTGGGGGCCACACAGCAGCTCTGTCTGAGTCCTCTGCCTGTAGAGGGAGTATTGGACCAACACATCTAGAAAACGGGGTCCTCGTGGGCAACTCATTGGAGGGACACAAATAAATCTTTGCCGACTTTCTGCTGAAACTTTGGAGCGTTCACACCTAAGCCTCTTACAAGCTCAGCTGTTTAGCTAAACATGATCTCGTGATCGAAATTTACACAATAATGAAGAGATCAGCTACAAAGGGAGAAAATCAGCAAAAACAATCAATACCAGAATTAGATTCCCAAGGCCATCCATCAGATGTTGGAACAATTAGGTTCAAGGCAGGATATATACATAAAACTGGAACTGAAAGAAGAAACAAGGATGTTTTCAAAGTCTAGTACGATCTCTAAAACATTTTTAAATTACATGTCATTGATAAACCTAAATACTCAAAGGTTGTGTAATACAACAGATTAATCATTGAGAAGAGTGAAATTATGCTGTTTTGAAAACTATGGCAGGTCAGATTTTCTGCCTAATTATATAAGAAGATTTATCTAAAACCTACACATTATTTCAAAGACTTATTGGCTGTGAAATAAGTTAAGGGTATTTCAAATGGCTTGTCTGCAATGAAAGGTACTATCTAGGGAATCACAGAAAGTCGAGGGGAAAATATGTCAATATATACATTGCTATATGTTGAACTAAGCCTTAGGACAGCAACAATGTAGAGCACCTGACACTTAGAAACTTGCAAGTAAGCTAGAATCTTCAAAAGTTCAAATCTTTATAAGTAAAAAGATTTATTAAAATGAATAACCAAGTGTTTTAATTGACATCAGAAGATCAAACCAATAAACCCTGAGAACATAGATAAAATATAAATAAAGATATGAGCAGAACTTAATACAACAGGAAAAGTATAAAATTGAGGTGATTTGGTAAGTCCAAAGAATATTCTTTGAAAAGATTGAAAAGACACACTTTGATTAAGGAAAACAAAAACATAAGTAAAGAATATAGAGAAAGAGTCAGGACAATGTTATAGCAGAGAATATATGAAATGACAGTAAATTTGAACATTTCTGTAAAGGGGACCATTTCCTAGCTCCTAAAGTTTACCAAAACTGACACAAGAGGAAGTCATTTAAGATCATCATGTCTGCCCTTGGCATTCTCGGAACGCCCTGGCCTCAGAATGCAGCAACTGTAGTCCATGGTAACCTGCGGAGATGGGGCGGGGCTGAGGGAGGTTGGAACACTGCCCTCACTGAGGGACTGGGTGTGGCCATCTCTGCTGTGACTGAACAAAGGGCAGGGGAGCTTGGGGCCGAGGGCAGGGCCCTCAGAGCCCGGCAGGCCCAGTGGGGTGTCACAAGCATTTAGGCCCAGGCCAAAGGGCGCCTTCTTTGTCTGAACAGCTGCCCAAACTCTCACCTTTCCACTCAGGCCGCCCTCTTACTTGAAGTGTGTGTGGAACCTGTCCACGCAGTACACCTCGATGCACAGCTAACCATAGGTCTGGGCGTCGTAGCTTCCTGTCAGGTGACCGAAGTTCGCAGGTAGATGGGTCCCTGGGACACACGCGGAGAGGCTCCTGCCCGGGCCACAGGCCGCCCACTATCCCAGCCCCAGATTGAGGCCACAGAGCAGCCCTGTCTGAGTCACCTCCCTCTAGAGGGAGTATTGGACCAACATTTCTAGAAAACGGAGTCCTCGCGGGCAACTCATTGGAGGGACACAAATAAATCTTTGCCGACTTTCTGCTGAAATTTAGGAGCATTCACACCTAAGCATCTTACAAGGTCATCTCTTTAGCTAAACATGAGATCATGATCTAAATTTACACAATAATGAAGAGATCAGCTAAAAGGGGAGACAATCCGCAAAAACAATCAATACCAGAATGAGATTTCCAAGGCCATCCATCAGATGTTGTAATAATCAGGTGCAAGGCAGGATATATACATAAAACTGGAACTGAAATAAGAAACCAGGATGTTTTCAAAGTCTGGTAGGATCTCTAAAACATTTTTAAAGTACATGTCATTGATAAAGCTAAATACTCAAAGTTTGTGTAATACAACAGATTAATCATTGAGAAGAGTGTAATTATGCTGTTTTGAAAACTATGGCAGGTCAGATTTTCTGCCTAATTATATAAGAAGATTTATCTAAAACATACACATTATTTCAAAGACTTATTGGCTGTGAAATAAGTTAAGGGTATTTCAAATGGCTTGTCTGCAATGAAAGGTGCTATGTAGGGAATCACAGAAAGTCGAGGGGAAAATATGTCAATATATACATTGCTATAGGTTGAACTAAGCCTTAGGACAGCAACAATGTAGAGGACCATACTCTTAGAAGCTTACAAGTAAGCTGGAATCTTCAAAAGTTCCAATATTTATAAGTAAAAAGATTTATTAAAATGAATAACTAAGTGTTTGAATTGACATCAGAAGATCAAACCAATAAACCCTGAGAACATAGATAAAAAATAAATAAAGATATGAGCAGAACTTAATACAACAGCAAACGTATAAAATTGAGGTGATTTAGTAAGTCCAAAGAATATTCTTTGAAAAGATTGAAAAGACACACTTTGATTAAGGAAAACAAAAACGTAAGTAAAGAATATCCAGAGAGAGACAGGACAAAGTTATAGCAGAGAATATATGAAATGCCAGTAAATTTGAATATTTCTGTAAAGGGGACCATTTCCTAGCTCCTAAAGTTTACCAAAACTGACACAAGAGGAAGTCATTTAAGGACATCAGGTCTGCCCTTGGCATTCTCGGAAAGCCCTGGCCTCAGAATTCAGCATCTGTAGTCCATGGTAACCTGCGGAGAGGGGGCGGGGCTGAGTGTGGTTGGAACACTGCCCTTACTGAGGGA
This sequence comes from Mesoplodon densirostris, assembly GCF_025265405.1. Lineage (NCBI taxonomy): Eukaryota > Metazoa > Chordata > Mammalia > Artiodactyla > Ziphiidae > Mesoplodon > Mesoplodon densirostris. The sequence continues at coordinate 97,747,036 of NC_082666.1, forward strand.
GTGGGTGTGGCCCTCTCTGCTGTGACTGAACAATGGCAAGGGAGCATGGGTCCCAGGGAAGGGCCCTCAGAGCCCAGCAGGCCCAGTGTGGTGTCACAAGCATTTAGGCCCAGACCAAAGGGCGCCTTCTTTGTCTGAAGAGCTGCCCAAACTCTCACCTTTCCACTCAGGCCGACCTCTTACTTGAAGTGTGTTTGGAAGCTGTCTGCGCAGTACACTTCGCTACACAGCTAACCATAGGTCTGGGCATCGTAGCTTCCTGGCAGGTGACCGAAGTTCGCAGGCATATGAGTCCCTGGGGCACACATGGAGAAGCTCCTGCCCGGGTCACAGGCAGCCCACTGCCCCAGCCCCAGATCAGGGGCCGCAAAGCAGCCCTGTCTGAGTCCCCTGCCTCTGGAGGGAGTATTGTACCAACACTTCTAGAAATAGGTGTCGTCGCGGGCAACTCATTGGAGGGACACAAATAAATCTTTGCCGACTTTCTGCTGAAACTTAGGAGCGTTCACACCTAAGCCTCTTACAAGGTCAGCTGTTTAGCTAAACATGAGCTCATGATCTAAATTTACACAATAATGAAGAGATCAGCTACAAGGGGAGACAATCAGCAAAAACAATCAATACCAGAATTAGATTCCCAAGGCCATCCATCAGATGTTGGAATAATCAGGTGCAAGGCAGGATATATACAGAAAACTGGAACTGAAACAAGAAACAAGGATGTTTTCAAAGTCTGGTACGATCTCTAAAACATTTTTAAAGTACATGTCATTGATAAAGCTAAATACTCAAAGGTTGTGTAATCCAACAGATTAATCTTTGAGAAGAGTGAAATTATGCTGTTTCGAAAACTATGGCAGGTCAGATTTTCTGCCTAATTATATAAGAAGATTTATCTAAAACATACACGTTATTTCAAAGACTTATTGGCTGTGAAATAAGTTAAGGGTATTTCAAATGGCTTGTCTGCAATGAAAGGTGCTATGTAGGGAATCACAGAAAGTCGAGGGGAAAATGTGTCAACATATACATTGCTATAGGTGAACTAAGCCTTAGGACAGCAACAATGTAGAGGACCTGACCCTTAGAAGCTTACAAGTAAGCTGGAATCTTCAAAAGTTACAATTTTTATAAGTAAAAATATTTATTAAAATGAATAACCAAGTGTTTTAATTGACATCAGAAGATCAAATCAATAAACCCTGAGAACATAGATAAAAGAAAAATAAAGATATGAGCAGAACTTAATACAACAGCAAACGTATAAAATTGAGGTGATTTAGTAAGTCCCAAGAATATTCTTTGAAAAGATTTAAAACACACACTTTGAGTAAGGAAAACAAAAACATAAGTAAAGAATATACAGAAAGAGTCAGGACAATGTTATAGCAGAGAATATATGAAATGCCAGTAAATTTGAACATTTCTGTGAAGGGGACCATTTCCTAGCTCCTAAAGTTTACCAAAAATGACACAAGAGGAAATCATTTATGGTCATCATGTCTGCCCTTGGCATGCTCGGAATGCCCTGGCCTCAGAATGCAGCATCTGTAGTCCATGGTAACCTGCGGAGAGGGGGCGGGGCTCAGCGAGGTTGGAACACTGCCCTCAGTGAGGGAGTGGGTGTGGCCAGCTCTGCTGTGACTGAACAAAGGCCAGGGGAGCATGTGGCCGAGGGCAGGGCCCTCAGTGCCCGGCAGGCCCAGTGGGGTGTCACAAGCTTTTACGCCCAGGCCAAAGGGCGCCTTCTTTGTCTGAACAGCTGCCCAAACACTCATCTTACCACTCAGGCCGCCCTCTTACTTGAAGTGTGTGTGGAACCTGTCCACGCAGTACACCTCGCTGCACAGCTAACCATAGGTCTGGGCATCGTAGATTCCTGCCAGGTGACCGAAGTTCGCAGGCAGATGGGTCCCTGGGACACACGCGGAGAGGCTCCTGCCTGGGCCACAGGCCGCCCACTACCCCAGCCCCAGATTGGGGGCCACACAGCAGCCCTGTCTGAGTCCTCTGCCTGTAGAGGGAGTATTGGACCAACACATCTAGAAAACGGGGTCCTCGCGGGCAACTCATTGGAGGGACACAAATAAATCTTTGCCGACTTTCTGCTGAAACTTTGGAGCGTTCACACCTAAGCCTCTTACAAGCTCAGCTGTTTAGCTAAACATGATCTCGTGATCGAAATTTACACAATAATGAAGAGATCAGCTACAAGGGGAGAAAATCAGCAAAAACAATCAATACCAGAATTAGATTCCCAAGGCCATCCATCAGATGTTGGAATAATCAGGTGCTAGGCAGGATATATACATAAAACTGGAACTGAAAGAAGAAACAAGGATGTTTTCAAAGTCTAGTACGATCTCTAAAATATTTTTAAAGTACATGTCATTGATAAAGCTAAATACTCAATTGTTGTGTAATACAACAGATTAATCATTGAGAAGAGTGAAATTATGCTGTTTTGAAAACTATGGCAGGTCAGATTTTCTGCCTAATTATATAAGAAGATTTATCTAAAACATACACATTATTTCAAAGACTTATTGGCTGTGAAATAAGTTAGGGGTATTTCAAATGGCTTGTCTGCAATGAAAGGTGCTATGTAGGGAATCACAGAAAGTCGAGGGGAAAATATGTCAATATATACATTGCTATAGGTTGAACTAAGCCTTAGGACAGCAACAATGTAGAGGACCTGACCCTTAGAAGCTTACAAGTAAGCTGGAATCTTCAAAAGTTCCAATATTTATAAGTAAAAAGATTTATTAAAATGAATAACCAAGTGTTTTAATTGACATCAGAAGATCAAACCAATAAACCCTGAGAACATAGATAAAAGATAAATAAAGATATGAGCAGAACTTAATACAACAGCAAACGTATAAAATTGAGGTGATTTAGTAAGTCCAAAGAATATTCTTTGAAAAGATTGAGAAGACACACTTTGATTAAGGAAAACAAAAACGTAAGTAAAGAATATCCAGAAAGAGACAGGACAAAGTTATAGCAGAGAATATATGAAATGCCAGTAAATTTGAATATTTCTGTAAAGGGGACCATTTCCTAGCTCCTAAAGTTTACCAAAACTGACACAAGAGGAAATCATTTAAGGTCATCAGGTCTTCCCTTGGCATTCTCGGAACGCCCTGGCCTCAGAATTCAGCATCTGTAGTCCATGGTAACCTGCGGAGAGGGGGCGGGGCTGAGTGTGGTTGGAACACTGCCCTCACTGAGGGAGTGGGTGTGGCCATCTCTGCTGTGACTGAACAATGGCAGGGGAGCATGGGTCCCAGGGAAGGGCCCTCAGAGCCCAGCAGGCCCAGTGTGGTGTCACAAGCATTTAGGCCCAGACCAAAGGGCGCCTTCTTTGTCTGAAGAGCTGCCCAAACTCTCACCTTTCCACTCAGGCCGCCCTCTTACTTGAAGTGTGTTTGGAAGCTGTCCGCGCAGTACACTTCGCTACACAGCTAACCATAGGTCTGGGCATCGTAGCTTCCTGGCAGGTGACCGAAGTTTGCAGGCTTATGAGTCCCTGGGACACACGCAGAGAGGCTCCTGCCCGGGCCACAGGCCGCCCACTGCCCCAGCCCCAGATCAGGGGCCGCAAAGCAGCCCTGTCTGAGTCCCCTGCCTCTGGAGGGAGTATTGTACCAACACTTCTAGAAATAGGTGTCGTCGCGGGCAACTCATTGGAGGGACACAAATAAATCTTTGCCGACTTTCTGCTGAAACTTAGGAGCGTTCACACCTAAGCCTCTTACAAGGTCAGCTGTTTAGCTAAACATGAGCTCATGATCTAAATTTACACAATAATGAAGAGATCAGCTACAAGGGGAGACAATCAGCAAAAACAATCAATACCAGAATTAGATTCCCAAGGCCATCCATCAGATGTTGGAATAATCAGGTGCAAGGCAGGATATATACAGAAAACTGGAACGGAAACAAGAAACAAGGATGTTTTCAAAGTCTGGTACGATCTCTAAAACATTTTTAAAGTACATGTCATTGATAAAGCTAAATACTCAAAGGTTGTGTAATCCAACAGATTAATCATTGAGAAGAGTGAAATTATGCTGTTTTGAAAACTATGGCAGGTCAGATTTTCTGCCTAATTATATAAGAAGATTTCTCTAAAACATACACATTATTTCAAAGAGTTATTGGCTGTGAAATAACTTAAGGGTATTTCAAATGGCTTGTCTGCAATGAAAGGTGCTATGTAGGGAATCACAGAAAGTCGAGGGGAAAATGTGTCAATATATACATTGCTATAGGTGAACTAAGCCTTAGGACTGCAACAATGTAGAGGACCTGACGCTTAGAAGCTTACAAGTAAGCTGGAATCTTCAAAAGTTACAATTTTTATAAGTAAAAATATTTATTAAAATGAATAACCAAGTGTTTTAATTGACATCAGAAGATCAAACCAATAAACCCTGAGAACATAGATAAAAGAAAAATAAAGATATGAGCAGAACTTAATACAACAGCAAACGTACAAAATTGAGGTGATTTAGTAAGTCCAAAGAATATTCTTTGAAAAGATTTAAAAGACACACTTTGAGTAAGGAAAACAAAAACATAAGTAAAGAATATATAGAAAGAGTCAGGACAATGTTATAGCAAAGAATATATGAAATGCCAGTAAATTTGAATATTTCTGTAAAGGGGACCATTTCCTAGCTCCTAAAGTTTACCAAAACTGAGACAAGAGGAAATCATTTAAGGTCCTCATGCCTGCCCTTGGCATTCTGAGAACGCCCTGGCCTCAGAATGCAGCATCTGTAGTCCATGGTAACCTGCGGAGGGGGGGCGGGGCTGAGGGAGTTTGGAACACTGCCCTCACTGAGGGAGTGGGTGTGGCCATCTCTGCTGTGACTGAACAAAGTGCAGGGGAGCAGGGGTCCCAGGGAAGGGCACTCAGAGCCCAGCAGGCCCAGTGTGGTTTCACAAGCATTTAGGCCCAGGCCAAAGGGTGCCTTCTTTGCCTGAACAGCTGCCCAAACTCTCACCTTTCCACTCAGGCCACCCTCTTTCTTGAAGTGTGTGTGGAAGCTGTCCGCGCAGGACACCTCGCTGCACAGCTAACCATAGGACTGGGCATCGTAGCTTCCTGCCAGGTGACCGAAGTTCGCAGGAAGATGGGTCCCTGGGACACACACGGAGAGGCTCCTGCCCAGGCCACAGGCCGCCCACTGCCCCAGCCCCAGTTCAGCGGCCGAAAATCAGCCCTGTCTGAGTCTCCTGCCTCTAGAAGGAGTATTGGACAAACACTTCTAGAAAATGGGGTCCTCACGGGCAACTCATTGGAGGGACAGAAATAAATCTTTGCCGACTTTCTGCTGAAACTTAGGAGCGTTCACACCTAAGCCTCTTACAAGGTCAGCTCTTTAGCTAAACATGAGCTCATTATCGAAATTTACACAATAATGAAGTGATCAGCTACAAGGGGAGACAATCAGCAAAAACAATCAATACCAGAATTAGATTCCCAAGGCCATCCATCAGATGTTGGAATAATCAGGTGCAAGGCAGGATATATACAGAAAACTGGAACGGAAACAAGAAACAAGGATGTTTTCAAAGTCTGGTACGATCTCTAAAACATTTTTAAAGTACATGTCATTGATAAAGCTAAATACTCAAAGGTTGTGTAATCCAACAGATTAATCATTGAGAAGAGTGAAATTATGCTGTTTTGAAAACTATGGCAGGTCAGATTTTCTGCCTAATTATATAAGAAGATTTCTCTAAAACATACACATTATTTCAAAGAGTTATTGGCTGTGAAATAACTTAAGGGTATTTCAAATGGCTTGTCTGCAATGAAAGGTGCTATGTAGGGAATCACAGAAAGTCGAGGGGAAAATGTGTCAATATATACATTGCTATAGGTGAACTAAGCCTTAGGACTGCAACAATGTAGAGGACCTGACGCTTAGAAGCTTACAAGTAAGCTGGAATCTTCAAAAGTTACAATTTTTATAAGTAAAAATATTTATTAAAATGAATAACCAAGTGTTTTAATTGACATCAGAAGATCAAACCAATAAACCCTGAGAACATAGATAAAAGAAAAATAAAGATATGAGCAGAACTTAATACAACAGCAAACGTACAAAATTGAGGTGATTTAGTAAGTCCAAAGAATATTCTTTGAAAAGATTTAAAAGACACACTTTGAGTAAGGAAAACAAAAACATAAGTAAAGAATATATAGAAAGAGTCAGGACAATGTTATAGCAAAGAATATATGAAATGCCAGTAAATTTGAATATTTCTGTAAAGGGGACCATTTCCTAGCTCCTAAAGTTTACCAAAACTGAGACAAGAGGAAATCATTTAAGGTCCTCATGCCTGCCCTTGGCATTCTGAGAACGCCCTGGCCTCAGAATGCAGCATCTGTAGTCCATGGTAACCTGCGGAGGGGGGGCGGGGCTGAGGGAGTTTGGAACACTGCCCTCACTGAGGGAGTGGGTGTGGCCATCTCTGCTGTGACTGAACAAAGTGCAGGGGAGCAGGGGTCCCAGGGAAGGGCACTCAGAGCCCAGCAGGCCCAGTGTGGTTTCACAAGCATTTAGGCCCAGGCCAAAGGGTGCCTTCTTTGCCTGAACAGCTGCCCAAACTCTCACCTTTCCACTCAGGCCACCCTCTTTCTTGAAGTGTGTGTGGAAGCTGTCCGCGCAGGACACCTCGCTGCACAGCTAACCATAGGACTGGGCATCGTAGCTTCCTGCCAGGTGACCGAAGTTCGCAGGAAGATGGGTCCCTGGGACACACACGGAGAGGCTCCTGCCCAGGCCACAGGCCGCCCACTGCCCCAGCCCCAGTTCAGCGGCCGAAAATCAGCCCTGTCTGAGTCTCCTGCCTCTAGAAGGAGTATTGGACAAACACTTCTAGAAAATGGGGTCCTCACGGGCAACTCATTGGAGGGACAGAAATAAATCTTTGCCGACTTTCTGCTGAAACTTAAGAGCGTTCACACCTAAGCCTCTTACAAGGTCAGCTCTTTAGCTAAACATGAGCTCATTATCGAAATTTACACAATAATGAAGTGATCAGCTACAAGGGGAGACAATCAGCAAAAACAATCAATACCAGAATTAGATTCCCAAGGCCATCCATCAGATGTTGGAATAATCAGGTGCAAGGCAGGATATATACATAACACTGGAACTGAAACAAGAAACAAGGATGTTTTCAAAGTCTGGTACGATCTCTAAAACATTTTTAAAGTACATGTCATTGATAAAGCTAAATACTCAAAGGTTGTGTAATACAACAGATTAATCATTGAGAAGAGTGAAATTATGCTGTTTTGAAAATTATGGCAGGTGAGATTTTCTTCCTAATTATATAAGAAGATTTCTCTAAAACATACACATTATTTCAAAGACTTATTGGCTGTGAAATAAGTTAAGGGTATTTCAAATGGCTTGTCTGCAATGAAAGGTGCTATGTAGGGAATCACAGAAAGTCAAGGGGAAAATATGTCAATATGTACATTGCTATATGTTGAACTAAGCCTTAGGACAGCAACAATGTAGAGCACCTGACACTTAGAAACTTGCAAGTAAGCTAGAATCTTCAAAAGTTCAAATCTTTATAAGTAAAAATATTTATTAAAATGAATAACCAAGTGTTTTAATTGACATCAGAAGATCAAACAAATAAACCCTGAGAACATAGATAAAAGATAAATAAAGATATGAGAAGAACTTAATACAACAGGAAAAGTATAAAATTGAGGTGATTTGGTAAGTCCAAAGAATATTCTTTGAAAAGATTGAAAAGACACACTTTGATTAAGGAAAACAAAAACATAAGTAAAGAATATACAGAAAGAGTGAGGACAATGTTATAGCAGAGAATATATGAAATGACAGTAAATTTGAACATTTCTGTAAAGGGGACCATTTCCTAGCTCCTAAAGTTTACCAAAACTGACACAAGAGGAAGTCATTTAAGGTCATCATGTCTGCCCTTGGCATTCTCGGAACGCCCTGGCCTCAGAATGCAGCAACTGTAGTCCATGGTAACCTGCGGAGAGGGGGCGGGGCTGAGGGAGGTTGGAACACTGCCCTCACTGAGGGACTGGGTGTGGACATCTCTGCTGTGACTGAACAAAGGGCAGGGGAGCTTGGGGCCGAGGGCAGGGCCCTCAGAGCCCGGCAGGCCCAGTGGGGTGTCACAAGCATTTAGGCCCAGGCCAAAGGGCGCCTTCTTTGTCTGAACAGCTGCCCAAACTCTCACCTTTCCACTCAGGCCGCCCTCTTACTTGAAGTGTGTTTGGAACCAGTCCACGCAGTACACCTCGATGCACAGCTAACCATAGGTCTGGGCATCGTAGCTTCCTGCCAGGTGACCGATGTTCGCAGGTAGATCGGTCCCTGGGACACACGCGGAGAGGCTCCTGCCCGGGCCACAGGCCGCCCACTACCCCAGCCCCAGATTGGTGCCGCACAGCAGCCCTGTCTGAGTCCCCTCCCTCTAGAGGGAGTATTTAACCAACACTTCTAGAAAACGTAGTCCTCACGCGCAACTCATTGGAGGGACACAAATTAATCTTTGCCGACTTTCTGCTGAAACTTAGGAGCATTCACACCTAAGCCTCTTACACGGTCAGCTGTTTAGCTGAACATGAGCTCATGATCTAAATTTACAGAATAATGAAGAGATCAGCTACAAGGGGAGACAATCAGCAAAAACAATCAATACCATAATTAGATTCCCAAAGCCATCCATCAGATGTTGGAATAATCAGGTGCAAGGCAGGATATATACAGAAAACTGGAACTGAAACAAGAAACAAGGATGTTTTCAAAGTCTGGTAGGATCTCTAAAACATTTTTAAAGTACATGTCATTGATAAAGCTAACTACTCAAAGGTTGTGTAATACAACAGATTAATCATTGAGAAGAGTGAAATTATGCTGTTTCGAAAACTATGGCAGGTCAGATTTTCTGCCTAATTATATAAGAAGATTTCTCTAAAACATACACATTATTTCAAAGAGTTATTGGCTGTGAAATAACTTAAGGGTATTTCAAATGGCTTGTCTGCAATGAAAGGTGCTATGTAGGGAATCACAGAAAGTCGAGGGGAAAATATGTCAATATATACATTGCTATAGGTTAAAGTAAGCCTTAGGACAGCAACAATGTAGAGGACCTGACCCTTAGAAACTTACAAGTAAGCTGGAATCTTCAAAAGTTCCAATCTTTATAAGTAAAAAGATTTATTAAAATGAATAACCAAGTGTTTTAATTGACATCAGAAGATCAAACAAATAAACCCTGAGAACATAGATAAAAGATAAATAAAGATATGAGCAGAACTTAATACAACAGCAAACGTATAAAATTGGGGTGATTTAGTAAGTCCAAAGAATATTCTTTGAAAAGATTGAAAAGACACACTTTGATTAAGGAAAACAAAAACGTTAGTAAAGAATATACAGAAAGAGTCAGGACAAAGTTATAGCAGAGAATATATGAAATGCCAGTAAATTTGAACATTTCTGTAAAGGGGACCATTTCCTAGCTCCTAAAGTTTACCAAAACTGACACAAGAGGAAATCATTTAAGGTCATCATGTCTGCCCTTGGCATTCTCGGAACGCCCTGGCCTCAGAATGCAGCATCTGTAGTCCATGGTAACCTGCGGAGAGGGGGCGGGGCTCAGCGAGGTTGGAACACTGCCCTCACTGAGGGAGTGGGTGTGGCCAGCTCTGCTGTGACTGAACAAAGGCCAGGGGAGCATGTGGCCGAGGGCAGGGCCCTCAGTGCCCGGCAGGCCCAGTGGGGTGTCACAAGCTTTTACGCACAGGCCAAAGGGCGCCTTCTTTGTCTGAACAGCTGCCCAAACACTCATCTTACCACTCAGGCCGCCCTCTTACTTGAAGTGTGTGTGGAACCTGTCCACGCAGTACACCTCGCTGCACAGCTAACCATAGGTCTGGGCATCGTAGATTCCTGCCAGGTGACCGAAGTTCGCAGGCAGATGGGTCCCTGGGACACACGCTGAGAGGCTCCTGCCTGGGCCACATGCCGCCCACTACCCCAGCCCCAGATTGGGGGCCACACAGCAGCCCTGTCTGAGTCCTCTGCCTGTAGAGGGAGTATTGGACCAACACATCTAGAAAATAGGGTCCTCGCGGGCAACTCATTGGAGGGACACAAATAAATCTTTGCCGACTTTCTGCTGAAACTTTGGAGCGTTCACACCTAAGCCTCTTACAAGCTCAGCTGTTTAGCTAAACATGATCTCGTGATCGAAATTTACACAATAATGAAGAGATCAGCTACAAGGGGAGAAAATCAGAAAAAACAATCAATACCAGAATTAGATTCCCAAGGCCATCCATCAGATGTTGGAACAATCAGGTGCAAGGCAGGATATATACATAAAACTGGAACTGAAAGAAGAAACAAGGATGTTTTCAAAGTCTAGTACGATCTCTAAAACATTTTTAAAGTACATGTCATTGATAAAGCTAAATACTCAAAGGTTGTGTAATACAACAGATTAATCATTGAGAAGAGTGAAATTATGCTGTTTTGAAAACTATGGCAGGTCAGATTTTCTGCCTAATTATATAAGAAGATTTATCTAAAACCTACACATTATTTCAAAGACTTATTGGCTGTGAAATAAGTTAAGGGTATTTCAAATGGCTTGTCTGCAATGAAAGGTGCTATGTAGGGAATCACAGAAAGTCGAGGGGAAAATATGTCAATATATACATTGCTATATGTTGAACTAAGCCTTAGGACAGCAACAATGTAGAGCACCTGACACTTAGAAACTTGCAAGTAAGCTAGAATCTTCAAAAGTTCAAATCTTTATAAGTAAAAAGATTTATTAAAATGAATAACCAAGTGTTTTAATTGACATCAGAAGATCAAACAAATAAACCCTGAGAACATAGATAAAAGATAAATAAAGATATGAGCAGAACTTAATACAACAGGAAAAGTATAAAATTGAGGTGATTTGGTAAGTCCAAAGAATATTCTTTGAAAAGATTGAAAAGACACACTTTGATTAAGGAAAACAAAAACATAAGTAAAGAATATACAGAAAGAGTCAGGACAATGTTATAGCAGAGAATATATGAAATGCCAGTAAATTTGAACATTTCTGTAAAGGGGACCATTTCCTAGCTCCTAAAGTTTACCAAAACTGACACAAGAGGAAGTCATTTAAGGTCATCATGTCTGCCCTTGGCATTCTCGGAACGCCCTGGCCTCAGAATGCAGCAACTGTAGTCCATGGTAACCTGCGGAGAGGCGGCGGGGCTGAGGGAGGTTGGAACACTGCCCTCACTGAGGGACTGGGTGTGGCCATCTCTGCTGTGACTGAACAAAGGGCAGGGGAGCTTGGGGCCGAGGGCAGGGCCCTCAGAGCCCGGCAGGCCCAGTGGGGTGTCACAAGCATTTAGGCCCAGGCCAAAGGGCGCCTTCTTTGTCTGAACAGCTGCCCAAACTCTCACCTTTCCACTCAGGCCGCCCTCTTACTTGAAGTGTGTTTGGAACCAGTCCACGCAGTACACCTCGATGCACAGCTAACCATAGGTCTGGGCATCGTAGCTTCCTGCCAGGTGACCGATGTTCGCAGGTAGATCGGTCCCTGGGACACACGCGGAGAGGCTCCTGCCCGGGCCACAGGCCGCCCACTACCCCAGCCCCAGATTGGTGCCGCACAGCAGCCCTGTCTGAGTCCCCTCCCTCTAGAGGGAGTATTTAACCAACACTTCTGGAAAACGGAGTCCTCACGCACAACTCATTGGAGGGACACAAATTAATCTTTGCCGACTTTCTGTTGAAACTTAGGAGCATTCACACCTAAGCCTCTTACACGGTCAGCTGTTTAGCTAAACATGAGCTCATGATCTAAATTTACACAATAATGAAGTGATCAGCTACAAGGGGAGACAATCAGGAAAAACAATCAATACCATAATTAGATTCCCAAGGCCATCCATCAGATGTTGGAATAATCAGGTGCAAGGCAGGATATATACATAACACTGGAACTGAAAGAAGAAACAAGGGTGTTTTCAAATTCTGGTACGATCTCTAAAACATTTTTAAAGTACATGTCATTGATAAAGCTAAATACTCAAAGGTTGTGTAATACAACAGATTAATCATTGAGAAGAGTGAAATTATGCTGTTTTGAAAATTATGGCAGGTGAGATTTTCTTCCTAATTATATAAGAAGATTTCTCTAAAACATACACATTATTTCAAAGACTTATTGGCTGTGAAATAAGTTAAGGGTATTTCAAATGGCTTGTCTGCAATGAAAGGTGCTATGTAGGGAATCACAGAAAGTCGAGGGGAAAATACGTCAATATATACATTGCTATAGGTTAAAGTAAGCCTTAGGACAGCAACAATGTAGAGGCCCTGACACTTAGAAACTTACAAGTAAGCAGGAATCTTCAAAAGTTCCAATCTTTATAAGTAAAAAGATTTATTAAAATGAATAACCAAGTGTTTTAATTGACATCAGAAGATCAAACAAATAAACCCTGAGAACATAGATAAAAGATAAATAAAGATATGAGCAGAACTTAATACAACAGCAAACGTATAAAATTGGGGTGATTTAGTAAGTCCAAAGAATATTCTTTGAAAAGATTGAAAAGACACACTTTGATTAAGGAAAACAAAAACGTAAGTAAAGAATATACAGAAAGAGTCAGGACAAAGTTATAGCAGAGAATATATGAAATGCCAGTAAATTTGAACATTTCTGTAAAGGGGACCATTTCCTAGCTCCTAAAGTTTACCAAAACTGACACAAGAGGAAATCATTTAAGGTCATCATGTCTGCCCTTGGCATGCTCGGAACGCCCTGGCCTCAGAATGCAGCATCTGTAGTCCATGGTAACCTGCGGAGAGGGGGCGGGGCTGAGCGAGGTTGGAACACTGCCCTCACTGAGGGAGTGGGTGTGGCCAGCTCTGCTGTGACTGAACAAAGGCCAGGGGAGCATGTGGCCGAGGGCAGGGCCCTCAGTGCCCGGCAGGCCCAGTGGGGTGTCACAAGCTTTTACGCCCAGGCCAAAAGGCGCCTTCTTTGTCTGAACAGCTGCCCAAACACTCATCTTACCACTCAGGCCGCCCTCCTACTTGAAGTGTGTGTGGAACCTGTCCACGCAGTACACCTCGCTGCACAGCTAACCATAGGTCTGGGCATCGTAGATTCCTGCCAGGTGACCGAAGTTCGCAGGCAGATGGGTCCCTGGGACACACGCGGAGAGGCTCCTGCCTGGGCCACAGGCCGCCCACTACCCCAGCCCCAGATTGGGGGCCACACAGCAGCCCTGTCTGAGTCCTCTGCCTGTAGAGGGAGTATTGGACCAACACATCTAGAAAACGGGGTCCTCGCGGGCAACTCATTGGAGGGACACAAATAAATCTTTGCCGACTTTCTGCTGAAACTTAGGAGCGTTCACACCTAAGCCTCTTACAAGGTCAGCTGTTTAGCTAAACATGAGCTCATGATCTAAATTTACACAATAATGAAGAGATCAGCTACAAGGGGAGACAATCAGCAAAAACAATCAATACCAGAATTAGATTCCCAAGGCCATCCATCAGATGTTGGAATAATCAGGTGCAAGGCAGGATATATACAGAAAACTGGAACGGAAACAAGAAACAAGGATGTTTTCAAAGTCTGGTACGATCTCTAAAACATTTTTAAAGTACATGTCATTGATAAAGCTAAATACTCAAAGGTTGTGTAATCCAACAGATTAATCATTGAGAAGAGTGAAATTATGCTGTTTTGAAAACTATGGCAGGTCAGATTTTCTGCCTAATTATATAAGAAGATTTCTCTAAAACATACACATTATTTCAAAGAGTTATTGGCTGTGAAATAACTTAAGGGTATTTCAAATGGCTTGTCTGCAATGAAAGGTGCTATGTAGGGAATCACAGAAAGTCGAGGGGAAAATGTGTCAATATATACATTGCTATAGGTGAACTAAGCCTTAGGACTGCAACAATGTAGAGGACCTGACGCTTAGAAGCTTACAAGTAAGCTGGAATCTTCAAAAGTTACAATTTTTATAAGTAAAAATATTTATTAAAATGAATAACCAAGTGTTTTAATTGACATCAGAAGATCAAACCAATAAACCCTGAGAACATAGATAAAAGAAAAATAAAGATATGAGCAGAACTTAATACAACAGCAAACGTATAAAATTGAGGTGATTTAGTAAGTCCAAAGAATATTCTTTGAAAAGATTTAAAAGACACACTTTGAGTAAGGAAAACAAAAACATAAGTAAAGAATATATAGAAAGAGTCAGGACAATGTTATAGCAAAGAATATATGAAATGCCAGTAAATTTGAATATTTCTGTAAAGGTGACCATTTCCTAGCTCCTAAAGTTTACCAAAACTGAGACAAGAGGAAATCATTTAAGGTCCTCATGCCTGCCCTTGGCATTCTGAGAACGCCCTGGCCTCAGAATGCAGCATCTGTAGTCCATGGTAACCTGCGGAGGGGGGGCGGGGCTGAGGGAGTTTGGAACACTGCCCTCACTGAGGGAGTGGGTGTGGCCATCTCTGCTGTGACTGAACAAAGTGCAGGGGAGCAGGGGTCCCAGGGAAGGGCACTCAGAGCCCAGCAGGCCCAGTGTGGTTTCACAAGCATTTAGGCCCAGGCCAAAGGGTGCCTTCTTTGCCTGAACAGCTGCCCAAACTCTCACCTTTCCACTCAGGCCACCCTCTTTCTTGAAGTGTGTGTGGAAGCTGTCCGCGCAGGACACCTCGCTGCACAGCTAACCATAGGACTGGGCATCGTAGCTTCCTGCCAGGTGACCGAAGTTCGCAGGAAGATGGGTCCCTGGGACACACACGGAGAGGCTCCTGCCCGGGCCACAGGCGGCCCACTGCCCCAGCCCCTGTTCAGCGGCCGAAAATCAGCCCTGTCTGAGTCTCCTGCCTCTAGAAGGAGTATTGGACAAACACTTCTAGAAAATGGGGTCCTCACGGGCAACTCATTGGAGGGACAGAAATAAATCTTTGCCGACTTTCTGCTGAAACTTAGGAGCGTTCACACCTAAGCCTCTTACAAGGTCAGCTCTTTAGCTAAACATGAGCTCATTATCGAAATTTACACAATAATGAAGTGATCAGCTACAAGGGGAGACAATCAGCAAAAACAATCAATACCAGAATTAGATTCCCAAGGCCATCCATCAGATGTTGGAATAATCAGGTGCAAGGCAGGATATATACATAACACTGGAACTGAAACAAGAAACAAGGATGTTTTCAAAGTCTGGTACGATCTCTAAAACATTTTTAAAGTACATGTCATTGATAAAGCTAAATACTCAAAGGTTGTGTAATACAACAGATTAATCATTGAGAAGAGTGAAATTATGCTGTTTTGAAAATTATGGCAGGTGAGATTTTCTTCCTAATTATATAAGAAGATTTCTCTAAAACATACACATTATTTCAAAGACTTATTGGCTGTGAAATAAGTTAAGGGTATTTCAAATGGCTTGTCTGCAATGAAAGGTGCTATGTAGGGAATCACAGAAAGTCAAGGGGAAAATATGTCAATATGTACATTGCTATATGTTGAACTAAGCCTTAGGACAGCAACAATGTAGAGCACCTGACACTTAGAAACTTGCAAGTAAGCTAGAATCTTCAAAAGTTCAAATCTTTATAAGTAAAAATATTTATTAAAATGAATAACCAAGTGTTTTAATTGACATCAGAAGATCAAACAAATAAACCCTGAGAACATAGATAAAAGATAAATAAAGATATGAGAAGAACTTAATACAACAGGAAAAGTATAAAATTGAGGTGATTTGGTAAGTCCAAAGAATATTCTTTGAAAAGATTGAAAAGACACACTTTGATTAAGGAAAACAAAAACATAAGTAAAGAATATACAGAAAGAGTGAGGACAATGTTATAGCAGAGAATATATGAAATGACAGTAAATTTGAACATTTCTGTAAAGGGGACCATTTCCTAGCTCCTAAAGTTTACCAAAACTGACACAAGAGGAAGTCATTTAAGGTCATCATGTCTGCCCTTGGCATTCTCGGAACGCCCTGGCCTCAGAATGCAGCAACTGTAGTCCATGGTAACCTGCGGAGAGGGGGCGGGGCTGAGGGAGGTTGGAACACTGCCCTCACTGAGGGACTGGGTGTGGACATCTCTGCTGTGACTGAACAAAGGGCAGGGGAGCTTGGGGCCGAGGGCAGGGCCCTCAGAGCCCGGCAGGCCCAGTGGGGTGTCACAAGCATTTAGGCCCAGGCCAAAGGGCGCCTTCTTTGTCTGAACAGCTGCCCAAACTCTCACCTTTCCACTCAGGCCGCCCTCTTACTTGAAGTGTGTTTGGAACCAGTCCACGCAGTACACCTCGATGCACAGCTAACCATAGGTCTGGGCATCGTAGCTTCCTGCCAGGTGACCGATGTACGCAGGTAGATCGGTCCCTGGGACACACGCGGAGAGGCTCCTGCCCGGGCCACAGGCCGCCCACTACCCCAGCCCCAGATTGGTGCCGCACAGCAGCCCTGTCTGAGTCCCCTCCCTCTAGAGGGAGTATTTAACCAACACTTCTAGAAAACGTAGTCCTCACGCGCAACTCATTGGAGGGACACAAATTAATCTTTGCCGACTTTCTGCTGAAACTTAGGAGCATTCACACCTAAGCCTCTTACACGGTCAGCTGTTTAGCTAAACATGAGCTCATGATCTAAATTTACAGAATAATGAAGAGATCAGCTACAAGGGGAGACAATCAGCAAAAACAATCAATACCATAATTAGATTCCCAAAGCCATCCATCAGATGTTGGAATAATCAGGTGCAAGGCAGGATATATACAGAAAACTGGAACTGAAACAAGAAACAAGGATGTTTTCAAAGTCTGGTAGGATCTCTAAAACATTTTTAAAGTACATGTCATTGATAAAGCTAACTACTCAAAGGTTGTGTAATACAACAGACTAATCATTGAGAAGAGTGAAATTATGCTGTTTCGAAAACTATGGCAGGTCAGATTTTCTGCCTAATTATATAAGAAGATTTCTCTAAAACATACACATTATTTCAAAGAGTTATTGGCTGTGAAATAACTTAAGGGTATTTCAAATGGCTTGTCTGCAATGAAAGGTGCTATGTAGGGAATCACAGAAAGTCGAGGGGAAAATATGTCAATATATACATTGCTATAGGTTAAAGTAAGCCTTAGGACAGCAACAATGTAGAGGACCTGACCCTTAGAAACTTACAAGTAAGCTGGAATCTTCAAAAGTTCCAATCTTTATAAGTAAAAAGATTTATTAAAATGAATAACCAAGTGTTTTAATTGACATCAGAAGATCAAACAAATAAACCCTGAGAACATAGATAAAAGATAAATAAAGATATGAGCAGAACTTAATACAACAGCAAACGTATAAAATTGGGGTGATTTAGTAAGTCCAAAGAATATTCTTTGAAAAGATTGAAAAGACACACTTTGATTAAGGAAAACAAAAACGTTAGTAAAGAATATACAGAAAGAGTCAGGACAAAGTTATAGCAGAGAATATATGAAATGCCAGTAAATTTGAACATTTCTGTAAAGGGGACCATTTCCTAGCTCCTAAAGTTTACCAAAACTGACACAAGAGGAAATCATTTAAGGTCATCATGTCTGCCCTTGGCATTCTCGGAACGCCCTGGCCTCAGAATGCAGCATCTGTAGTCCATGGTAACCTGCGGAGAGGGGGCGGGGCTCAGCGAGGTTGGAACACTGCCCTCACTGAGGGAGTGGGTGTGGCCAGCTCTGCTGTGACTGAACAAAGGCCAGGGGAGCATGTGGCCGAGGGCAGGGCCCTCAGTGCCCGGCAGGCCCAGTGGGGTGTCACAAGCTTTTACGCACAGGCCAAAGGGCGCCTTCTTTGTCTGAACAGCTGCCCAAACACTCATCTTACCACTCAGGCCGCCCTCTTACTTGAAGTGTGTGTGGAACCTGTCCACGCAGTACACCTCGCTGCACAGCTAACCATAGGTCTGGGCATCGTAGATTCCTGCCAGGTGACCGAAGTTCGCAGGCAGATGGGTCCCTGGGACACACGCTGAGAGGCTCCTGCCTGGGCCACATGCCGCCCACTACCCCAGCCCCAGATTGGGGGCCACACAGCAGCCCTGTCTGAGTCCTCTGCCTGTAGAGGGAGTATTGGACCAACACATCTAGAAAATAGGGTCCTCGCGGGCAACTCATTGGAGGGACACAAATAAATCTTTGCCGACTTTCTGCTGAAACTTTGGAGCGTTCACACCTAAGCCTCTTACAAGCTCAGCTGTTTAGCTAAACATGATCTCGTGATCGAAATTTACACAATAATGAAGAGATCAGCTACAAGGGGAGAAAATCAGAAAAAACAATCAATACCAGAATTAGATTCCCAAGGCCATCCATCAGATGTTGGAACAATCAGGTGCAAGGCAGGATATATACATAAAACTGGAACTGAAAGAAGAAACAAGGATGTTTTCAAAGTCTAGTACGATCTCTAAAACATTTTTAAAGTACATGTCATTGATAAAGCTAAATACTCAAAGGTTGTGTAATACAACAGATTAATCATTGAGAAGAGTGAAATTATGCTGTTTTGAAAACTATGGCAGGTCAGATTTTCTGCCTAATTATATAAGAAGATTTATCTAAAACCTACACATTATTTCAAAGACTTATTGGCTGTGAAATAAGTTAAGGGTATTTCAAATGGCTTGTCTGCAATGAAAGGTGCTATGTAGGGAATCACAGAAAGTCGAGGGGAAAATATGTCAATATATACATTGCTATATGTTGAACTAAGCCTTAGGACAGCAACAATGTAGAGCACCTGACACTTAGAAACTTGCAAGTAAGCTAGAATCTTCAAAAGTTCAAATCTTTATAAGTAAAAAGATTTATTAAAATGAATAACCAAGTGTTTTAATTGACATCAGAAGATCAAACAAATAAACCCTGAGAACATAGATAAAAGATAAATAAAGATATGAGCAGAACTTAATACAACAGGAAAAGTATAAAATTGAGGTGATTTGGTAAGTCCAAAGAATATTCTTTGAAAAGATTGAAAAGACACACTTTGATTAAGGAAAACAAAAACATAAGTAAAGAATATACAGAAAGAGTCAGGACAATGTTATAGCAGAGAATATATGAAATGCCAGTAAATTTGAACATTTCTGTAAAGGGGACCATTTCCTAGCTCCTAAAGTTTACCAAAACTGACACAAGAGGAAGTCATTTAAGGTCATCATGTCTGCCCTTGGCATTCTCGGAACGCCCTGGCCTCAGAATGCAGCAACTGTAGTCCATGGTAACCTGCGGAGAGGCGGCGGGGCTGAGGGAGGTTGGAACACTGCCCTCACTGAGGGACTGGGTGTGGCCATCTCTGCTGTGACTGAACAAAGGGCAGGGGAGCTTGGGGCCGAGGGCAGGGCCCTCAGAGCCCGGCAGGCCCAGTGGGGTGTCACAAGCATTTAGGCCCAGGCCAAAGGGCGCCTTCTTTGTCTGAACAGCTGCCCAAACTCTCACCTTTCCACTCAGGCCGCCCTCTTACTTGAAGTGTGTTTGGAACCAGTCCACGCAGTACACCTCGATGCACAGCTAACCATAGGTCTGGGCATCGTAGCTTCCTGCCAGGTGACCGATGTTCGCAGGTAGATCGGTCCCTGGGACACACGCGGAGAGGCTCCTGCCCGGGCCACAGGCCGCCCACTACCCCAGCCCCAGATTGGTGCCGCACAGCAGCCCTGTCTGAGTCCCCTCCCTCTAGAGGGAGTATTTAACCAACACTTCTGGAAAACGGAGTCCTCACGCACAACTCATTGGAGGGACACAAATTAATCTTTGCCGACTTTCTGCTGAAACTTAGGAGCATTCACACCTAAGCCTCTTACACGGTCAGCTGTTTAGCTAAACATGAGCTCATGATCTAAATTTACACAATAATGAAGTGATCAGCTACAAGGGGAGACAATCAGGAAAAACAATCAATACCATAATTAGATTCCCAAGGCCATCCATCAGATGTTGGAATAATCAGGTGCAAGGCAGGATATATACATAACACTGGAACTGAAAGAAGAAACAAGGGTGTTTTCAAATTCTGGTACGATCTCTAAAACATTTTTAAAGTACATGTCATTGATAAAGCTAAATACTCAAAGGTTGTGTAATACAACAGATTAATCATTGAGAAGAGTGAAATTATGCTGTTTTGAAAATTATGGCAGGTGAGATTTTCTTCCTAATTATATAAGAAGATTTCTCTAAAACATACACATTATTTCAAAGACTTATTGGCTGTGAAATAAGTTAAGGGTATTTCAAATGGCTTGTCTGCAATGAAAGGTGCTATGTAGGGAATCACAGAAAGTCGAGGGGAAAATACGTCAATATATACATTGCTATAGGTTAAAGTAAGCCTTAGGACAGCAACAATGTAGAGGCCCTGACACTTAGAAACTTACAAGTAAGCAGGAATCTTCAAAAGTTCCAATCTTTATAAGTAAAAAGATTTATTAAAATGAATAACCAAGTGTTTTAATTGACATCAGAAGATCAAACAAATAAACCCTGAGAACATAGATAAAAGATAAATAAAGATATGAGCAGAACTTAATACAACAGCAAACGTATAAAATTGGGGTGATTTAGTAAGTCCAAAGAATATTCTTTGAAAAGATTGAAAAGACACACTTTGATTAAGGAAAACAAAAACGTAAGTAAAGAATATACAGAAAGAGTCAGGACAAAGTTATAGCAGAGAATATATGAAATGCCAGTAAATTTGAACATTTCTGTAAAGGGGACCATTTCCTAGCTCCTAAAGTTTACCAAAACTGACACAAGAGGAAATCATTTAAGGTCATCATGTCTGCCCTTGGCATGCTCGGAACGCCCTGGCCTCAGAATGCAGCATCTGTAGTCCATGGTAACCTGCGGAGAGGGGGCGGGGCTGAGCGAGGTTGGAACACTGCCCTCACTGAGGGAGTGGGTGTGGCCAGCTCTGCTGTGACTGAACAAAGGCCAGGGGAGCATGTGGCCGAGGGCAGGGCCCTCAGTGCCCGGCAGGCCCAGTGGGGTGTCACAAGCTTTTACGCCCAGGCCAAAAGGCGCCTTCTTTGTCTGAACAGCTGCCCAAACACTCATCTTACCACTCAGGCCGCCCTCCTACTTGAAGTGTGTGTGGAACCTGTCCACGCAGTACACCTCGCTGCACAGCTAACCATAGGTCTGGGCATCGTAGATTCCTGCCAGGTGACCGAAGTTCGCAGGCAGATGGGTCCCTGGGACACACGCGGAGAGGCTCCTGCCTGGGCCACAGGCCGCCCACTACCCCAGCCCCAGATTGGGGGCCACACAGCAGCCCTGTCTGAGTCCTCTGCCTGTAGAGGGAGTATTGGACCAACACATCTAGAAAACGGGGTCCTCGCGGGCAACTCATTGGAGGGACACAAATAAATCTTTGCCGACTTTCTGCTGAAACTTTGGAGCGTTCACACCTAAGCCTCTTACAAGCTCAGCTGTTTAGCTAAACATGATCTCGTGATCGAAATTTACACAATAATGAAGAGATCAGCTACAAGGGGAGAAAATCAGCAAAAACAATCAATACCAGAATTAGATTCCCAAGGCCATCCATCAGATGTTGGAACAATCAGGTGCAAGGCAGGATATATACATAAAACTGGAACTGAAAGAAGAAACAAGGATGTTTTCAAAGTCTAGTATGATCTCTAAAACATTTTTAAAGTACATGTCATTGATAAAGCTAAATACTCAAAGGTTGTGTAATACAACAGATTAATCATTGAGAAGAGTGAAATTATGCTGTTTTGAAAACTATGGCAGGTCAGATTTTCTGCCTAATTATATAAGAAGATTTATCTAAAACCTACACATTATTTCAAAGACTTATTGGCTGTGAAATAAGTTAAGGGTATTTCAAATGGCTTGTCTGCAATGAAAGGTGCTATGTAGGGAATCACAGAAAGTCGAGGGGAAAATATGTCAATATATACATTGCTATATGTTGAACTAAGCCTTAGGACAGCAACAATGTAGAGCACCTGACACTTAGAAACTTGCAAGTAAGCTAGAATCTTCAAAAGTTCAAATCTTTATAAGTAAAAAGATTTATTAAAATGAATAACCAAGTGTTTTAATTGACATCAGAAGATCAAACAAATAAACCCTGAGAACATAGATAAAAGATAAATAAAGATATGAGCAGAACTTAATACAACAGGAAAAGTATAAAATTGAGGTGATTTGGTAAGTCCAAAGAATATTCTTTGAAAAGATTTAAAAGACACACTTTGATTAAGGAAAACAAAAACATAAGTAAAGGATATACAGAAAGAGTCAGGACAATGTTATAGCAGAGAATATATGAAATGACAGTAAATTTGAACATTTCTGTAAAGGGGACCATTTCCTAGCTCCTAAAGTTTACCAAAACTGACACAAGAGGAAGTCATTTAAGATCATCATGTCTGCCCTTGGCATTCTCGGAACGCCCTGGCCTCAGAATGCAGCAACTGTAGTCCATGGTAACCTGCGGAGAGGGGGCGGGGCTGAGGGAGGTTGGAACACTGCCCTCACTGAGGGACTGGGTGTGGCCATCTCTGCTGTGACTGAACAAAGTGCAGGGGAGCTTGGGGCCGAGGGCAGGGCCCTCAGAGCCCGGCAGGCCCAGTGGGGTGTCACAAGCATTTAGGCCCAGGCCAAAGGGCGCCTTCTTTGTCTGAACAGCTGCCCAAACTCTCACCTTTCCACTCAGGCCGCCCTCTTACTTGAAGTGTGTGTGGAACCAGTCCACGCAGTACACCTCGATGCACAGCTAACCATAAGTCTGGGCATCGTAGCTTCCTGTCAGGTGACCGAAGTTCGCAGGTAGATGGGTCCCTGGGACACACGCGGAGAGTCTCCTGCCCGGGCCACAGGCCGCCCACTACCCCAGCCCCAGATTGAGGCCACAGAGCAGCCCTGTCTGAGTCCCCTCCCTCTAGAGGGAGTATTGGACCAACATTTCTAGAAAACGGAGTCCTCGCGGGCAACTCATTGGAGGGACACAAATAAATCTTTCCCGACTTTCTGCTGAAAGTTAGGAGCATTCACACCTAAGCCTCTTACAAGGTCATCTGTTTAGCTAAACATGAGCTCATGATCTAAATTTACACAATAATGAAGAGATCAGCTAAAAGGGGAGACAATCCGCAAAAACAATCAATACCAGAATTAGATTTCCAAGGCCATCCATCAGATGTTGGAATAATCAGGTGCAAGGCAAGATATATACATAAAACTGGAACTGAAATAAGAAACCAGGATGTTTTCAAAGTCTGGTAGGATCTCTAAAACATTTTTAAAGTACATGTCATTGATAAAGCTAAATACTCAAAGTTTGTGTAATACAACAGATTAATCATTGAGAAGAGTGTAATTATGCTGTTTTCAAAACTATGGCAGGTCAGATTTTCTGCCTAATTGTATAAGAAGATTTATCTAAAACATACACATTATTTCAAAGACTTATTGGCTGTGAAATAAGTTAAGGGTATTTCAAATGGCTTGTCTGCAATGAAAGGTGCTATGTAGGGAATCACAGAAAGTCAAGGGGAAAATATGTCAATATATACATTGCTATACGTAGAACTAAGCCTTAGGACAGCAACAATGTAGAGGACCTGACACTTAGAAACTTGCAAGTAAGCTGGAATCTTCAAAAGTTCAAATATTTATAAGTAAAAAGATTTATTAAAATGAATAACCAAGTGTTTTAATTGACATCAGAAGATCAAACCAATAAACCCTGAGAACATAGATAAAAGAAAAATAAAGATATGAGCAGAACTTAATACAACAGCAAACGTATAAAATTGAGGTGATTTAGTAAGTCCAAAGAATATTCTTTGAAAAGATTTAAAAGACACACTTTGAGTAAGGAAAACAAAAACATAAGTAAAGAATATATAGAAAGAGTCAGGACAGTGTTATAGCAAAGAATATATGAAATGCCAGTAAATTTGAATATTTCTGTAAAGGGGACCATTTCCTAGCTCCTAAAGTTTACCAAAACTGAGACAAGAGGAAATCATTTAAGGTCCTCATGCCTGCCCTTGGCATTCTGAGAACGCCCTGGCCTCAGAATGCAGCATCTGTAGTCCATGGTAACCTGCGGAGGGGGGGCGGGGCTGAGGGAGTTTGGAACACTGCCCTCACTGAGGGAGTGGGTGTGGCCATCTCTGCTGTGACTGAACAAAGTGCAGGGGAGCAGGGGTCCCAGGGAAGGGCACTCAGAGCCCAGCAGGCCCAGTGTGGTTTCACAAGCATTTAGGCCCAGGCCAAAGGGTGCCTTCTTTGCCTGAACAGCTGCCCAAACTCTCACCTTTCCACTCAGGCCACCCTCTTTCTTGAAGTGTGTGTGGAAGCTGTCCGCGCAGGACACCTCGCTGCACAGCTAACCATAGGACTGGGCATCGTAGCTTCCTGCCAGGTGACCGAAGTTCGCAGGAAGATGGGTCCCTGGGACACACACGGAGAGGCTCCTGCCCGGGCCACAGGCCGCCCACTGCCCCAGCCCCAGTTCAGCGGCCGAAAATCAGCCCAGTCTGAGTCTCCTGCCTCTAGAAGGAGTATTGGACCAACACTTCTAGAAAATGGGGTCCTCACGGGCAACTCATTGGAGGGACAGAAATAAATCTTTGCCGACTTTCTGCTGAAACTTAGGAGCGTTCACACCTAAGCCTCTTACAAGGTCAGCTCTTTAGCTAAACATGAGCTCATTATCGAAATTTACACAATAATGAAGTGATCAGCTACAAGGGGAGACAATCAGCAAAAACAATCAATACCAGAATTAGATTCCCAAGGCCATCCATCAGATGTTGGAATAATCAGGTGCAAGGCAGGATATATACATAACACTGGAACTGAAACAAGAAACAAGGATGTTTTCAAAGTCTGGTACGATCTCTAAAACATTTTTAAAGTACATGTCATTGATAAAGCTAAATACTCAAAGGTTGTGTAATACAACAGATTAATCATTGAGAAGAGTGAAATTATGCTGTTTTGAAAATTATGGCAGGTGAGATTTTCTTCCTAATTATATAAGAAGATTTCTCTAAAACATACACATTATTTCAAAGACTTATTGGCTGTGAAATAAGTTAAGGGTATTTCAAATGGCTTGTCTGCAATGAAAGGTGCTATGTAGGGAATCACAGAAAGTCAAGGGGAAAATATGTCAATATGTACATTGCTATATGTTGAACTAAGCCTTAGGACAGCAACAATGTAGAGCACCTGACACTTAGAAACTTGCAAGTAAGCTAGAATCTTCAAAAGTTCAAATCTTTATAAGTAAAAATATTTATTAAAATGAATAACCAAGTGTTTTAATTGACATCAGAAGATCAAACAAATAAACCCTGAGAACATAGATAAAAGATAAATAAAGATATGAGAAGAACTTAATACAACAGGAAAAGTATAAAATTGAGGTGATTTGGTAAGTCCAAAGAATATTCTTTGAAAAGATTGAAAAGACACACTTTGATTAAGGAAAACAAAAACATAAGTAAAGAATATACAGAAAGAGTGAGGACAATGTTATAGCAGAGAATATATGAAATGACAGTAAATTTGAACATTTCTGTAAAGGGGACCATTTCCTAGCTCCTAAAGTTTACCAAAACTGACACAAGAGGAAGTCATTTAAGGTCATCATGTCTGCCCTTGGCATTCTCGGAACGCCCTGGCCTCAGAATGCAGCAACTGTAGTCCATGGTAACCTGCGGAGAGGGGGCGGGGCTGAGGGAGGTTGGAACACTGCCCTCACTGAGGGACTGGGTGTGGACATCTCTGCTGTGACTGAACAAAGGGCAGGGGAGCTTGGGGCCGAGGGCAGCGCCCTCAGAGCCCGGCAGGCCCAGTGGGGTGTCACAAGCATTTAGGCCCAGGCCAAAGGGCGCCTTCTTTGTCTGAACAGCTGCCCAAACTCTCACCTTTCCACTCAGGCCGCCCTCTTACTTGAAGTGTGTTTGGAACCAGTCCACGCAGTACACCTCGATGCACAGCTAACCATAGGTCTGGGCATCGTAGCTTCCTGCCAGGTGACCGATGTTCGCAGGTAGATCGGTCCCTGGGACACACGCGGAGAGGCTCCTGCCCGGGCTACAGGCCGCCCACTACCCCAGCCCCAGATTGGTGCCGCACAGCAGCCCTGTCTGAGTCCCCTCCCTCTAGAGGGAGTATTTAACCAACACTTCTAGAAAACGTAGTCCTCACGCGCAACTCATTGGAGGGACACAAATTAATCTTTGCCGACTTTCTGCTGAAACTTAGGAGCATTCACACCTAAGCCTCTTACACGGTCAGCTGTTTAGCTAAACATGAGCTCATGATCTAAATTTACAGAATAATGAAGAGATCAGCTACAAGGGGAGACAATCAGCAAAAACAATCAATACCATAATTAGATTCCCAAAGCCATCCATCAGATGTTGGAATAATCAGGTGCAAGGCAGGATATATACAGAAAACTGGAACTGAAACAAGAAACAAGGATGTTTTCAAAGTCTGGTAGGATCTCTAAAACATTTTTAAAGTACATGTCATTGATAAAGCTAACTACTCAAAGGTTGTGTAATACAACAGATTAATCATTGAGAAGAGTGAAATTATGCTGTTTCGAAAACTATGGCAGGTCAGATTTTCTGCCTAATTATATAAGAAGATTTCTCTAAAACATACACATTATTTCAAAGAGTTATTGGCTGTGAAATAACTTAAGGGTATTTCAAATGGCTTGTCTGCAATGAAAGGTGCTATGTAGGGAATCACAGAAAGTCGAGGGGAAAATATGTCAATATATACATTGCTATAGGTTAAAGTAAGCCTTAGGACAGCAACAATGTAGAGGACCTGACCCTTAGAAACTTACAAGTAAGCTGGAATCTTCAAAAGTTCCAATCTTTATAAGTAAAAAGATTTATTAAAATGAATAACCAAGTGTTTTAATTGACATCAGAAGATCAAACAAATAAACCCTGAGAACATAGATAAAAGATAAATAAAGATATGAGCAGAACTTAATACAACAGCAAACGTATAAAATTGGGGTGATTTAGTAAGTCCAAAGAATATTCTTTGAAAAGATTGAAAAGACACACTTTGATTAAGGAAAACAAAAACGTTAGTAAAGAATATACAGAAAGAGTCAGGACAAAGTTATAGCAGAGAATATATGAAATGCCAGTAAATTTGAACATTTCTGTAAAGGGGACCATTTCCTAGCTCCTAAAGTTTACCAAAACTGACACAAGAGGAAATCATTTAAGGTCATCATGTCTGCCCTTGGCATTCTCGGAACGCCCTGGCCTCAGAATGCAGCATCTGTAGTCCATGGTAACCTGCGGAGAGGGGGCGGGGCTCAGCGAGGTTGGAACACTGCCCTCACTGAGGGAGTGGGTGTGGCCAGCTCTGCTGTGACTGAACAAAGGCCAGGGGAGCATGTGGCCGAGGGCAGGGCCCTCAGTGCCCGGCAGGCCCAGTGGGGTGTCACAAGCTTTTACGCACAGGCCAAAGGGCGCCTTCTTTGTCTGAACAGCTGCCCAAACACTCATCTTACCACTCAGGCCGCCCTCTTACTTGAAGTGTGTGTGGAACCTGTCCACGCAGTACACCTCGCTGCACAGCTAACCATAGGTCTGGGCATCGTAGATTCCTGCCAGGTGACCGAAGTTCGCAGGCAGATGGGTCCCTGGGACACACGCTGAGAGGCTCCTGCCTGGGCCACATGCCGCCCACTACCCCAGCCCCAGATTGGGGGCCACACAGCAGCCCTGTCTGAGTCCTCTGCCTGTAGAGGGAGTATTGGACCAACACATCTAGAAAATGGGGTCCTCGCGGGCAACTCATTGGAGGGACACAAATAAATCTTTGCCGACTTTCTGCTGAAACTTTGGAGCGTTCACACCTAAGCCTCTTACAAGCTCAGCTGTTTAGCTAAACATGATCTCGTGATCGAAATTTACACAATAATGAAGAGATCAGCTACAAGGGGAGAAAATCAGAAAAAACAATCAATACCAGAATTAGATTCCCAAGGCCATCCATCAGATGTTGGAACAATCAGGTGCAAGGCAGGATATATACATAAAACTGGAACTGAAAGAAGAAACAAGGATGTTTTCAAAGTCTGGTACGATCTCTAAAACATTTTTAAAGTACATGTCATTGTTAAAGCTAAATACTCAAAGGTTGTGTAATACAACAGATTAATCATTGAGAAGAGTGAAATTATGCTGTTTTGAAAACTATGGCAGGTCAGATTTTCTGCCTAATTATATAAGAAGATTTATCTAAAACCTACACATTATTTCAAAGACTTATTGGCTGTGAAATAAGTTAAGGGTATTTCAAATGGCTTGTCTGCAATGAAAGGTGCTATGTAGGGAATCACAGAAAGTCGAGGGGAAAATATGTCAATATATACATTGCTATATGTTGAACTAAGCCTTAGGACAGCAACAATGTAGAGCACCTGACACTTAGAAACTTGCAAGTAAGCTAGAATCTTCAAAAGTTCAAATCTTTATAAGTAAAAAGATTTATTAAAATGAATAACCAAGTGTTTTAATTGACATCAGAAGATCAAACAAATAAACCCTGAGAACATAGATAAAAGATAAACAAAGATATGAGCAGAACTTAATACAACAGGAAAAGTATAAAATTGAGGTGATTTGGTAAGTCCAAAGAATATTCTTTGAAAAGATTGAAAAGACACACTTTGATTAAGGAAAACAAAAACATAAGTAAAGAATATACAGAAAGAGTCAGGACAATGTTATAGCAGAGAATATATGAAATGCCAGTAAATTTGAACATTTCTGTAAAGGGGACCATTTCCTAGCTCCTAAAGTTTACCAAAACTGACACAAGAGGAAGTCATTTAAGGTCATCATGTCTGCCCTTGGCATTCTCGGAACGCCCTGGCCTCAGAATGCAGCAACTGTAGTCCATGGTAACCTGCGGAGAGGCGGCGGGGCTGAGGGAGGTTGGAACACTGCCCTCACTGAGGGACTGGGTGTGGCCATCTCTGCTGTGACTGAACAAAGGGCAGGGGAGCTTGGGGCCGAGGGCAGGGCCCTCAGAGCCCGGCAGGCCCAGTGGGGTGTCACAAGCATTTAGGCCCAGGCCAAAGGGCGCCTTCTTTGTCTGAACAGCTGCCCAAACTCTCACCTTTCCACTCAGGCCGCCCTCTTACTTGAAGTGTGTTTGGAACCAGTCCACGCAGTACACCTCGATGCACAGCTAACCATAGGTCTGGGCATCGTAGCTTCCTGCCAGGTGACCGATGTTCGCAGGTAGATCGGTCCCTGGGACACACGCGGAGAGGCTCCTGCCCGGGCCACAGGCCGCCCACTACCCCAGCCCCAGATTGGTGCCGCACAGCAGCCCTGTCTGAGTCCCCTCCCTCTAGAGGGAGTATTTAACCAACACTTCTGGAAAACGGAGTCCTCACGCGCAACTCATTGGAGGGACACAAATTAATCTTTGCCGACTTTCTGCTGAAACTTAGGAGCATTCACACCAAAGCCTCTTACACGGTCAGCTGTTTAGCTAAACATGAGCTCATGATCTAAATTTACACAATAATGAAGTGATCAGCTACAAGGGGAGACAATCAGGAAAAACAATCAATACCATAATTAGATTCCCAAGGCCATCCATCAGATGTTGGAATAATCAGGTGCAAGGCAGGATATATACATAACACTGGAACTGAAAGAAGAAACAAGGGTGTTTTCAAATTCTGGTACGATCTCTAAAACATTTTTAAAGTACATGTCATTGATAAAGCTAAATACTCAAAGGTTGTGTAATACAACAGATTAATCATTGAGAAGAGTGAAATTATGCTGTTTTGAAAATTATGGCAGGTGAGATTTTCTTCCTAATTATATAAGAAGATTTCTCTAAAACATACACATTATTTCAAAGACTTATTGGCTGTGAAATAAGTTAAGGGTATTTCAAATGGCTTGTCTGCAATGAAAGGTGCTATGTAGGGAATCACAGAAAGTCGAGGGGAAAATACGTCAATATATACATTGCTATAGGTTAAAGTAAGCCTTAGGACAGAAACAATGTAGAGGCCCTGACACTTAGAAACTTACAAGTAAGCAGGAATCTTCAAAAGTTCCAATCTTTATAAGTAAAAAGATTTATTAAAATGAATAACCAAGTGTTTTAATTGACATCAGAAGATCAAACAAATAAACCCTGAGAACATAGATAAAAGATAAATAAAGATATGAGCAGAACTTAATACAACAGCAAACGTATAAAATTGGGGTGATTTAGTAAGTCCAAAGAATATTCTTTGAAAAGATTGAAAAGACACACTTTGATTAAGGAAAACAAAAACGTAAGTAAAGAATATACAGAAAGAGTCAGGACAAAGTTATAGCAGAGAATATATGAAATGCCAGTAAATTTGAACATTTCTGTAAAGGGGACCATTTCCTAGCTCCTAAAGTTTACCAAAACTGACACAAGAGGAAATCATTTAAGGTCATCATGTCTGCCCTTGGCATGCTCGGAACGCCCTGGCCTCAGAATGCAGCATCTGTAGTCCATGGTAACCTGCGGAGAGGGGGCGGGGCTCAGCGAGGTTGGAACACTGCCCTCACTGAGGGAGTGGGTGTGGCCAGCTCTGCTGTGACTGAACAAAGGCCAGGGGAGCATGTGGCCGAGGGCAGGGCCCTCAGTGCCCGGCAGGCCCAGTGGGGTGTCACAAGCTTTTACGCCCAGGCCAAAAGGCGCCTTCTTTGTCTGAACAGCTGCCCAAACACTCATCTTACCACTCAGGCCGCCCTCTTACTTGAAGTGTGTGTGGAACCTGTCCACGCAGTACACCTCGCTGCACAGCTAACCATAGGTCTGGGCATCGTAGATTCCTGCCAGGTGACCGAAGTTCGCAGGCAGATGGGTCCCTGGGACACACGCGGAGAGGCTCCTGCCTGGGCCACAGGCCGCCCACTACCCCAGCCCCAGATTGGGGGCCACACAGCAGCCCTGTCTGAGTCCTCTGCCTGTAGAGGGAGTATTGGACCAACACATCTAGAAAACGGGGTCCTCGCGGGCAACTCATTGGAGGGACACAAATAAATCTTTGCCGACTGTCTGCTGAAACTTTGGAGCGTTCACACCTAAGCCTCTTACAAGCTCAGCTGTTTAGCTAAACATGATCTCGTGATCGAAATTTACACAATAATGAAGAGATCAGCTACAAGGGGAGAAAATCAGCAAAAACAATCAATACCAGAATTAGATTCCCAAGGCCATCCATCAGATGTTGGAACAATCAGGTGCAAGGCAGGATATATACATAAAACTGGAACTGAAAGAAGAAACCAGGATGTTTTCAAAGTCTAGTATGATCTCTAAAACATTTTTAAAGTACATGTCATTGATAAAGCTAAATACTCAAAGGTTGTGTAATACAACAGATTAATCATTGAGAAGAGTGAAATTATGCTGTTTTGAAAACTATGGCAGGTCAGATTTTCTGCCTAATTATATAAGAAGATTTATCTAAAACCTACACATTATTTCAAAGACTTATTGGCTGTGAAATAAGTTAAGGGTATTTCAAATGGCTTGTCTGCAATGAAAGGTGCTATGTAGGGAATCACAGAAAGTCGAGGGGAAAATATGTCAATATATACATTGCTATATGTTGAACTAAGCCTTAGGACAGCAACAATGTAGAGCACCTGACACTTAGAAACTTGCAAGTAAGCTAGAATCTTCAAAAGTTCAAATCTTTATAAGTAAAAAGATTTATTAAAATGAATAACCAAGTGTTTTAATTGACATCAGAAGATCAAACAAATAAACCCTGAGAACATAGATAAAAGATAAATAAAGATATGAGCAGAACTTAATACAACAGGAAAAGTATAAAATTGAGGTGATTTGGTAAGTCCAAAGAATATTCTTTGAAAAGATTTAAAAGACACACTTTGATTAAGGAAAACAAAAACATAAGTAAAGGATATACAGAAAGAGTCAGGACAATGTTATAGCAGAGAATATATGAAATGACAGTAAATTTGAACATTTCTGTAAAGGGGACCATTTCCTAGCTCCTAAAGTTTACCAAAACTGACACAAGAGGAAGTCATTTAAGATCATCATGTCTGCCCTTGGCATTCTCGGAACGCCCTGGCCTCAGAATGCAGCAACTGTAGTCCATGGTAACCTGCGGAGAGGGGGCGGGGCTGAGGGAGGTTGGAACACTGCCCTCACTGAGGGACTGGGTGTGGCCATCTCTGCTGTGACTGAACAAAGTGCAGGGGAGCTTGGGGCCGAGGGCAGGGCCCTCAGAGCCCGGCAGGCCCAGTGGGGTGTCACAAGCATTTAGGCCCAGGCCAAAGGGCGCCTTCTTTGTCTGAACAGCTGCCCAAACTCTCACCTTTCCACTCAGGCCGCCCTCTTACTTGAAGTGTGTGTGGAACCAGTCCACGCAGTACACCTCGATGCACAGCTAACCATAAGTCTGGGCATCGTAGCTTCCTGTCAGGTGACCGAAGTTCGCAGGTAGATGGGTCCCTGGGACACACGCGGAGAGGCTCCTGCCCGGGCCACAGGCCGCCCACTACCCCAGCCCCAGATTGAGGCCACAGAGCAGCCCTGTCTGAGTCCCCTCCCTCTAGAGGGAGTATTGGACCAACATTTCTAGAAAACGGAGTCCTCGCGGGCAACTCATTGGAGGGACACAAATAAATCTTTCCCGACTTTCTGCTGAAAGTTAGGAGCATTCACACCTAAGCCTCTTACAAGGTCATCTGTTTAGCTAAACATGAGCTCATGATCTAAATTTACACAATAATGAAGAGATCAGCTAAAAGGGGAGACAATCCGCAAAAACAATCAATACCAGAATTAGATTTCCAAGGCCATCCATCAGATGTTGGAATAATCAGGTGCAAGGCAAGATATATACATAAAACTGGAACTGAAATAAGAAACCAGGATGTTTTCAAAGTCTGGTAGGATCTCTAAAACATTTTTAAAGTACATGTCATTGATAAAGCTAAATACTCAAAGTTTGTGTAATACAACAGATTAATCATTGAGAAGAGTGTAATTATGCTGTTTTGAAAACTATGGCAGGTCAGATTTTCTGCCTAATTGTATAAGAAGATTTATCTAAAACATACACATTATTTCAAAGACTTATTGGCTGTGAAATAAGTTAAGGGTATTTCAAATGGCTTGTCTGCAATGAAAGGTGCTATGTAGGGAATCACAGAAAGTCAAGGGGAAAATATGTCAATATATACATTGCTATACGTAGAACTAAGCCTTAGGACAGCAACAATGTAGAGGACCTGACACTTAGAAACTTGCAAGTAAGCTGGAATCTTCAAAAGTTCAAATATTTATAAGTAAAAAGATTTATTAAAATGAATAACCAAGTGTTTTAATTGACATCAGAAGATCAAACCAATAAACCCTGAGAACATAGATAAAAGAAAAATAAAGATATGAGCAGAACTTAATACAACAGCAAACGTATAAAATTGAGGTGATTTAGTAAGTCCAAAGAATATTCTTTGAAAAGATTTAAAAGACACACTTTGAGTAAGGAAAACAAAAACATAAGTAAAGAATATATAGAAACAGTCAGGACAGTGTTATAGCAAAGAATATATGAAATGCCAGTAAATTTGAATATTTCTGTAAAGGGGACCATTTCCTAGCTCCTAAAGTTTACCAAAACTGAGACAAGAGGAAATCATTTAAGGTCCTCATGCCTGCCCTTGTCATTCTGAGAACGCCCTGGCCTCAGAATGCAGCATCTGTAGTCCATGGTAACCTGCGGAGGGGGGGCGGGGCTGAGGGAGTTTGGAACACTGCCCTCACTGAGGGAGTGGGTGTGGCCATCTCTGCTGTGACTGAACAAAGTGCAGGGGAGCAGCGGTCCAAGGGAAGGGCACTCAGAGCCCAGCAGGCCCAGTGTGGTTTCACAAGCATTTAGGCCCAGGCCAAAGGGTGCCTTCTTTGCCTGAACAGCTGCCCAAACTCTCACCTTTCCACTCAGGCCACCCTCTTTCTTGAAGTGTGTGTGGAAGCTGTCCGCGCAGTACACCTCGCTGCACAGCTAACCATAGGACTGGGCATCGTAGCTTCCTGCCAGGTGACCGAAGTTCGCAGGAAGATGGGTCCCTGGGACACACACGGAGAGGCTCCTGCCCGGGCCACAGGCCGCCCACTGCCCCAGCCCCAGTTCAGCGGCCGAAAATCAGCCCTGTCTGAGTCTCCTGCCTCTAGAAGGAGTATTGGACCAACACTTCTAGAAAATGGGGTCCTCACGGGCAACTCATTGGAGGGACAGAAATAAATCTTTGCCGACTTTCTGCTGAAACTTAGAAGCGTTCACACCTAAGCCTCTTACAAGGTCAGCTCTTTAGCTAAACATGAGCTCATTATCGAAATTTACACAATAATGAAGTGATCAGCTACAAGGGGAGACAATCAGCAAAAACAATCAATACCAGAATTAGATTCCCAAGGCCATCCATCAGATGTTGGAATAATCAGGTGCAAGGCAGGATATATACATAACACTGGAACTGAAACAAGAAACAAGGGTGTTTTCAAATTCTGGTACGATCTCTAAAACATTTTTAAAGTACATGTCATTGATAAAGCTAAATACTCAAAGGTTGTGTAATACAACAGATTAATCATTGAGAAGAGTGAAATTATGCTGTTTTGAAAATTATGGCAGGTGAGATTTTCTTCCTAATTATATAAGAAGATTTCTCTAAAACATACACATTATTTCAAAGACTTATTGGCTGTGAAATAAGTTAAGGGTGTTTCAAATGGCTTGTCTGCAATGAAAGGTGATATGTAGGGAATCACAGAAAGTCAAGGGGAAAATATGTCAATATATACATTGCTATACGTAGAACTAAGCCTTAGGACAGCAACAATGTAGAGGACCTGACACTAAGAAACTTGCAAGTAAGCTGGAATCTTCAAAAGTTCAAAAATTTATAAGTAAAAAGATTTATTAAAATGAATAACCAAGTGTTTGAATTGACATCAGAAGATCAAACCAATAAACCCTGAGAACATAGATAAAAGATAAATAAAGATATGAGCAGAACTTAATACAACAGCAAACGTATAAAATTGAGGTGATTTAGTAAGTCCAAAGAATATTCTTTGAAAAGATTGAGAAGACACACTTTGATTAAGGAAAACAAAAACGTAAGTAAAGAATATCCAGAAAGAGACAGGACAAAGTTATAGCAGAGAATATATGAAATGCCAGTAAATTTGAATATTTCTGTAAAGGGGACCATTTCCTAGCTCCTAAAGTTTACCAAAACTGACACAAGACGAAGTCATTTAAGGTCATCAGGTCTGCCCTTGGCATTCTCGGAACGCCCTGGCCTCAGAATTCAGCATCTGTAGTCCATGGTAACCTGCGGAGAGGGGGCGGGGCTGAGTGTGGTTGGAACACTGCCCTCACTGAGGGAGTGGGTGTGGCCATCTCTGCTGTGACTGAAAAATGGCAGGGGAGCATGGGTCCCAGGGAAGGGCCCTCAGAGCCCAGCAGGCCCAGTGTGGTGTCACAAGCATTTAGGCCCAGACCAAAGGGCGCCTTCTTTGTCTGAAGAGCTGCCCAAACTCTCACCTTTCCACTCAGGCCGCCCTCTTACTTGAAGTGTGTTTGGAAGCTGTCCGCGCAGTACACTTCGCTACACAGCTAACCATCGGTCTGGGCATCGTAGCTTCCTGGCAGGTGACCGAAGTTCGCAGGCATATGAGTCCCTGGGACACACGCGGAGAGGCTCCTGCCCGGGCCACAGGCCGCCCACTGCCCCAGCCCCAGATCAGGGGCCGCAAAGCAGCCCTGTCTGAGTCCCCTGCCTCTGGAGGGAGTATTGTACCAACACTTCTAGAAAACGGAGTCCTGGCGGGCAACTCATTGGAGGGACACAAATAAATCTTTGCCGACTTTCTGCTGAAACATAGGAGCGTTCAAACCTAAGCCTTTACAAGGTCAGATGTTTAGCTAAACATGAGCTCATGATCGAAATTTACACAATAATGAAGAGATCAGTTACAAGGGGAGACAATCAGCAAAAACAATCAATACCAGAATTAGATTCGCAAGGCCATCCATCAGATGTTAGAATAATCAGGTGCAACACAGGATATACACATAAAACTGGAACTGAATCAAGAAACATGGATGTTTTCAAAGTCTGGTACGATCTCTAAAACATTTTTAAAGTACATGTCATTGATAAAGCTAAATACTCAAAGGTTGTGTAATACAACAAATTAATCATTGAGAAGAGTGAAATTATGCTGTTTTGAAAACTATGTCAGGTCAGATTTTCTGCCTAATTATATAAGAATATTTCTCTAAAACATACACATTATTTCAAAGACTTATTGGCTGTGAAATAAGTTAACGGTATTTCAAATGGCTTGTCTGCAATGAAAGGTGCTATGTAGGGAATCACAGAAAGTCGAGGGGAAAATATGTCAATATATACATTGCTATAGATTAAACTATGACTTAGGACAGCAACAATGTAGAGGACCTGAAACTTAGAAACTTACAAGTAAGCTGGAATCTTCAAAAGTTCCAATCTTTATAAGTAAAAAGATTTATTAAAATGAATAACCAAGTGTTTTAATTGACATCAGAAGATCAAACCAATAAACCCTGAGAACATAGATAAAAGATAAATAAAGATATGAGCAGAACTTAATACAACAGCAAACGTATAAAATTGAGGTGATTTAGTAAGTCCAAAGAATATTCTTTGAAAAGATTGAGAAGACACACTTTGATTAAGGAAAACAAAAACTAAGTAAAGAATATACAGAAAGAGTCAGGACAATGTTATAGCAGAAAATATATGACATGCCAGTAAATTTGAACATTTCTGTAAAGGGGACCATTTCCTAGCTCAGAAAGTTTACCAAAACTGACACAAGAGGAAATCATTTAAGGTCCTCATGTCTGCCCTTGGCATTCTCAGAAAGCCCTGGCCTCAGAATGTAGCATCTGTAGTCCATGGTAACCTGCGGAGAGGGGGCGGGGCTGAGGGAGGTTGGAACACTGCCCTCTTTAGGGAGTGGGTGTGGTCATCTCTGCTGTGACTGAACAAAGGCAGGGGAGCAGGGGTCCCAGGGAAGGGCCCTCAGAGCCCAGCAGGCCCAGTGTGTTGTCACAAGCATTTAGGCCCAGACCAAAGGGCGCCTTCTTTGTCTGAAGAGCTGCCCAAACTCTCACCTTTCCACTCAGGCCGCCCTCTTACTTGAAGTGTGTGTTGAACCTGTCCGCGCAGTACACCTCGATGCACAGCTAACCATAGGTCTGGGCATCGTAGCTTCCTGCCAGGTGACCGAAGTTCGCAGGTAGATGGGTCCCTGGGACACACGCGGAGAGGCTCCTGCCCGGGCCACAGGCCGCTCACTACCCCAGCCCCAGATTGGGGCCGCACAGCAGCCCTGTCTGAGTCCCCTCCCTCTAGAGGGAGTATTGGACCAACACTTCTAGAAAACGGAGTCCTCGCGGGCAACTCATTGGAGGGACACAAATAAATCTTTGCCGACTTTCTGCTGAAACTTAGGAGCGTTCAAACCTAAGCCTCTTACAAGGTCAGTTGTTTAGCTAAACATGAGCTCATGATCGAAATTTACACAATAATGAAGAGATCAGTTACAAGGGGAGACAATCAGCAAAAACAATCAATACCAGAATTAGATTCCCAAGGCCATCCATCAGATGTTGGAATAATCAGGTGCAAGGCAGGATATATACATAAAACTGGAACTGAAACAAGAAACAAGGATGTTTTCAAAGTCTGGTAGGATCTCTAAAATATTTTTAAAGTACATATCATTGATAAAGCTAAATACTCAAAGGTTGTGTAATACAACAGATTAATCATTGAGAAGAGTGAAATTATGCTGTTTTGAAAACTATGGCAGGTCAGATTTTCTGCCTAATTATATAAGAAGATTTCTCTAAAACATACACATTATTTCAAACACTTATTGGCTGTGAAATAAGTTAAGGGTATTTCAAATGGCTTGTCTGCAATGAAAGGTGCTATGTATGGAATCACAGAAAGTCGAGGGGAAAGTATGTCAATATATACATTGCTATAGGTTGAACTAAGCCTTAGGACAGCAACAATGTAGAGGACCTGACACTTAGAAACTTGCAAGTGAGCTAGAATCTTCAAAACTTCAAATCTTTATAAGTAAAAAGATTTATTAAAATGAATAACAAAGTGTTTTATTACAGCAAGTTTGATTACAACGTTTGGCTTGTTGTAGGTGTGCAAGATGTGGTTCTTTTACACATATACATATGTCTGTTCTTCCTGGGACCCTTTTCCCATGTACGTTATGACAGAATGTTGAGTAGTCTTCTCTTGGCATTCTGTAGGTCTTTGGTGATTATATATTTCACCTGTGTTTGTATATGTCTCTTAACCCCAATATCGTAATGAATCCAATCCTCACACCTTTCCATTGGTGAACCATAAGTTTGTTTAATGAATCTGTGATTGCCCTTCTCCGTGGAAATATCTGCCCTGGTATCCGTTTATAGGTAACACCTATAAGTGATATCCTACGATATGTGTCTTTCACTTTCTGACTTACTACAAGTCACGTGATTACCTGTAGACTCATCTACGGGGCTGCAAATGGCATTGTGCCCTTTTTTTCCTTGGCTAATATTCTGTCTTAGCGAGGTCCATTTTCTGCAATGTAATTCCATGAGGGCTGAGGATTAGCTGACCTGGGCAGCCTGACCCTGCCGGCAAGCCCTCCCCAGGTGTGCCTGGGTTGAGGTCAATAGAAACAGCACTCCAGGCAGCAATAGGCCCTGCAGCTGTGCCTGACTCCATATTCCCTACCCCGTCAGCAGTCTCGGGTCTGTGCTGGTGGGAGGTTTTGAGGGTCCACGGCTTTCTTGGTGGCCCGGTGTGAGTGGGGCTCTGCTGGATTTTCTGCAGGAGTTGCCAGGTTGCCACCTGTAAAGAAGAGGATGTGTCACCTATAACTTCCACTGGAATATCTCTCCGGCTGAGGTGAGGGAGGAAAAAAAGGAGTGGGGGCCGGGACAGGAGGGGTATCTCAGGCAGGGAAATGGAAAGCTTCCAGAAGAGCGCCCGGGGCCAGGACCATCCTGGCTGGCCTGCAGGCACCAAGTTGGCCTGCGTGCTGTCGCTGGTGTGGCTCCACGACCCTTCCTCTAGGCTTTCAAGCCCTTGTACATATTCAGGTGTTTTACCTGGGAAGGGTGGGAACAGTTCAGCAACAGCTGGCCTTGGGTTCAGCTCACGTTTACTCACAGAGGCCTCGGCACTGTCACCCAGCTTTGCAATGAGGACGCTCCTTGCGTGGTGGTGCCGGGCTGCTGGCTGTATGGGAGATGATTCCCCACCTCTGACCAATTACAGAATTGTTTACCACTGGAGCAAGTGCCCTGATAGGGTTTTCCTCTGTATAACTGCTGGGTTCAGGATTTTTTTTTTCTTTTTTGGTTCAAGTTAGAATTTATTCATCTTTTATGTATTTATTGATATAAGCATGGAAATAATTCATTCATAGAAATACATCTTTGTGAAGGGAAGAACTTATTCTGTTTTATTTTTAAATTTCATTTCTAAAAATATTGAAGTTTAATTATATTTATTTTTCTATACAGCAGGTTATTATTAGTTATCTATTTTATTCATATACATATATACAGGTCAATACCTATCTCCCAACTCATCTGACCACCAACACCCCATGGCTTCCCCCAGTTGGTGTCCATACGTTTGTTCTCTACCTCTGTTTCTCTATTTCTGCCCTGCAAACCTGTTCATCTCTACCATATATCTAGGTTCCACATACATGCATTAATACAGAATATTTGTTTTGCTCTTTCTGACTTACTTCATTCTGTATGACAGTCTCTAGATCCACCAACTTCTCTACAAATAACCCAGTTTCATTCCTTTTCATGGCTGAGTCATATTCCATTTTATATATGTACCACATCTTTATCCATTCGTCTGTCTGTGGGCATTTAGGTTGCTTCCATTACCTGGCTATTGTAAATAGTGCTGCAATGAACATTGTGGTGAAAGTGTGTTTTTGATTTATGGTTGTCTTTGGGTATATGCCCAGAAGTGGGATTGCTGGATCCTATGGTAATTCTATTTCTAGTTTCTTTAGGGAAACTACATACTGTTCTCCATAGTGACTGTATCAATTTACCTTCCCACCAGTAGTGGAAGAGGGTTCCTTTTGTTCCACACCCTCCCCAGAATTTGTTGTTTGTAGATTTTCTAATGATGCCGATTCTAACAGGTGTGAGTTGATACCTAATTGTCGTTTTGATTTGCATTTCTCTAATAATTAGTGGTGTTGAGCAGCTTTTCATGTGCGTCTTGGCCGTCTCTGTGACTTCTTTGAAGAAACGTCTATTTAGATCTTCTGCCCATTTTTGTATTGGGTTGTTTGTTTTATTAATATTAAGCTGCATGAGCTGTTTATATATATTGGAGATTAAACCTTTGTCCATTGATTCGTTTGTGAAGGTTTTCGCCCATTCTGAGGGTTGCATTTTTCCATTCCCCTTTTTTTTAACCAAAAAAGAAAGAAAGCAAAAGAAGCAGAACACTAATGTGCGTGAAATATGCCTCTTGAAACTGTCGTTTTGAAATACGGACGTCTTTTGAACTTTTTGGTATATATATGACCCCAGGATTTGTTTTCAGGGCAGGTGTCATTTACAGTCCTGCAATGATTTGGAATATCCACTGACCAGTAGCGCTGGAATTAAAGCTGATGATGTGTGAAACGGCCACAAGGTGGCAGCAGTTCTCCCTTAGCAAATCTGGTTACCAGGGCAACAGAGCCTCAAGGGAAGCCGTGTTCTAGATTGGAATTTAGAATGGAATGTGCCAGGAGAAAGCCCCTCAAGTTTGTCTCACTACTTCTTGTTCGTGTTTTTAATTTAATTTTTAATTTTTTATTACAGC
The DNA here is from genome assembly GCF_025265405.1 of Mesoplodon densirostris. Classification (NCBI taxonomy): domain Eukaryota; kingdom Metazoa; phylum Chordata; class Mammalia; order Artiodactyla; family Ziphiidae; genus Mesoplodon; species Mesoplodon densirostris. Next base: position 97,788,216 of record NC_082666.1, read on the forward strand.
AAGTTTGATTACAACGTTTGGCTTGTTGTAGGTGTGCAAGATGTGGTTCTTTTACACATATACATATGTCTGTTCTTCCTGGGACCCTTTTCCCATGTACGTTATGACAGAATGTTGAGTAGTCTTCTCTTGGCATTCCGTAGGTCTTTGGTGATTATATATTTCACCTGTGTTTGTATATGTCTCTTAACCCCAATATCTTAATGAATCCAATCCTCACACCTTTCCATTGGTGAACCATAAGTTTGTTTAATGAATCTGTGATTGCCCTTCTCCGTGGAAATATCTGCCCTGGTATCCGTTTTTAGGTAACACCTATAAGTGATATCCTACGATATGTGTCTTTCACTTTCTGACGTACTATAAGTCACGTGATTACCTGTAGACTCATCTACGGAGCTGCAAATGGCATTGTGCCCTTTTTTTCCTTGGCTAATATTCTGTCTTAGCGAGGTCCATTTTCTGCAATGTGATTCCCTGAGGGCTGAGGATTAGCTGACCTGGGCAGCCTGACCCTGCCGGCAAGCCCTCCCCAGGTGTGCCTGGGTTGAGGTCAATAGACACAGCACTCCAGGCAGCAATAAGCCCTGCAGCTGTGCCTGACTCCATATTCTCTGCCCCGTCAGCAGTCTCGGGGCTGTGCTGGTGGGAGGGTGTGAGGGTCCACGGCTTTGTTGCTGGCACGGTGTGAGTGGGGCTCTGCTGGACTTTCTGCAGGAGTTGCCAGGCTGCCACCTGTAAAGAAGAGGATGTGTCACCCATAACTTCCACTGGAATTTCTCTCCGGGCTGAGGTGAGGAAGGAAAAAAGGGAATGGGGGACGGGACTGGAGGGGTATCTCAGGCAGGGAAATGGAAAGCTTCCAGAAGAGTGCCCGGGGCCAGGACCATCCTGGCTGGCCTGCAGGCACCAAGTTGGCCTGCGTGCTGTCGCTGGTGTGGCTCCACGGCCCTTCCTCTAGGCTTTCAAGCCCTTGTACATATTCAGGTGTTTTACCTGGGAAGGGTGGGAACAGTTCAGCAGCAGCTGGCCTGGGGCTCAGCTCACGTTTACTCACAGAGGCCTCGTCACGGTCCCCTAGCTTTGCAATGAGGACGAACCTTGCGTGGGGGGGCCGGGCTGCTGGCTGTATGGGAGATGATTCCCCAGCTCTGACCAATTTCAGAATTGTTTACCCCTAGAGCATGTGCCCTGATAGGGTTTTCCACTGTATAACTGCTGGGTTCAGGTTTTTTTTTTCTTTTTGGGTTCAAGTTAGAATTTATTCATCTTTTATGTATTTATTGATATAAGCATGGAAATAATTCATTCATAGAAATACATCTGTGTGAAGGGAAGAACTTTTTTCTGTTTTATTTTTAAATTTCATTTCTAAAAATTTTGCAGTTTAATTATATTTATTTTTCTATACAGCAGGTTATTATTAGTTATCTATTTTATTCATATACATATATACAGGTCAATACCTATCTCCCAACTCATCTGACCACCAACACACCATGGCTTCCCCCACTTGGTGTCCATACGTTTGTTCTCTACCTCTGTTTCTCTATTTCTGCCCTGCAAACCTGTTCATCTGTACCATATATCTAGGTTCCACATACATGCATTAATACAGAATATTTGTTTTGCTCTTTCTGACTTACTTCATTCTGTATGACAGTCTCTAGATCCACCAACTTCTCTACAAATAACCCAGTTTCATTCCTTTTCATGGCTGTGTCATATTCCATTTTATATATGTACCACATCTTTATCCATTCGTCTGTCTGTGGGCATTTAGGTTGCTTCCATTACCTGGCTATTGTAAATATTGCTGCAATGAACATTGTGGTGAATGTGTGTTTTTGATTTATGGTTGTCTCTGGGTATATGCCCAGAAGTGGGATTGCTGGATCCTATGGTAATTCTATTTCTAGTTTCTTTAAGGAAACTCCATACAGTTCTCCATAGTGACTGTATCAATTTACCTTCCCACCAATAGTGGAAGAGGGTTCCTTTTGTCCACAAGCTCCCCAGAATTTGTTGTTTGTAGATTTTCTGATGATGCCTATTCTAACAGGTGTGAGGTGATACCTCATTGTCGTTTTGATTTGCATTTCTCTAATAATTAGTGGTGTTGAGCAGCTTTTCATGTGCGTCTTGGCCGTCTCTGTGACTTCTTTGAAGAAACGTCTATTTAGACCTTCTGCCCATTTTTGTATTGGGTTGTTTGTTTTATTAATATTAAGCTGCGTGAGCTGTTTATATATATTGGAGATTAAACCTTTGTCCATTGATTTGTTTGCGAACGTTTTCACCCATTCTGAGGGTTGCCTTTTTCCATTCCCGTTTTTTTTTAACCAAAAAAGAAAGAAAGCAAAAGAAGCAGAACACTAATGTGCGTGAAATATGCCTCTTGAAACTGTCGTTTTGAAATATGGACGTCTTTTGAACTTTTTGGTCGATATATGACCCCAGGATTTGATTTCAGGGCAGGTGTCATTTACAGGCCTGCAATGATTTGGAATATCCACTGACCATTAACGCTGGAATTAAAGATGATGTTGTGTGAAACGGCCACAAGGTGGCAGCAGTTCTCCCTTAGCAAATCTGGTTACCAGGGCAACAGAGCCTCAATGGAAGCCGTGTTCTAGATTGGAATTTAGAATGGAATGTGCCAGGAGAAAGCCCCTCAAGTTTGTCTCACTACTTCTTGTTCGTGTTTTTAATTTAATTTTTAATTTTTTATTACAGCAAGTTTGATTACAACGTTTGCTTGTTGTAGGTGTGCAAGATTTGGTTCTGTTACACATATACATATGTCTGTTCTTCCTGGGACCCTTTTCCCATGTACGTTATGACAGAATGTTGAGTAGTCTTCTCTTGGCATTCCGTAGGTCTTTGGTGATTATATATTTCACCTGTGTTTGTATATGTCTCTTAACCCCAATATCGTAATGAATCCAATCCTCACACCTTTCCATTGGTGAACCATAAGTTTGTTTAATGAATCTGTGATTGCCCTTCTCCGTGGAAATATCTGCCCTGGTATCCGTTTTTAGGTAACACCTATAAGTGATATCCTACGATATGTGTCTTTCACTTTCTGACTTACTACAAGTCACGTGATTACCTGTAGACTCATCTACGGGGCTGCAAATGGCATTGTGCCCTTTTTTTCCTTGGCTAATATTCTGTCTTAGCGAGGTCCATTTTCTGCAATGTGATTCCCTGAGGGCTGAGGATTAGCTGACCTGGGCAGCCTGACCCTGCCGGCAAGCCCTCCCCAGGTGTGCCTGGGTTGAGGTCGATAGAAACACCACACCAGGCAGCAATAGCCCCTGCAGCTGTGCCTGACTCCATATTCTCTGCCCCGTCAGCAGTCTCGGGGCTGTGCTGGTGGGAGGGTGTGAGGGTCCATGGCTTTGTTGGTGGCCCGGTGTGAGTGGGGCTCTGCTGGACTTTCTGCAGGAGTTGCCAGGCTGCCACCTGTAAACAAGAGGATGTGTCACCCATAACTTCCACTGGATTTTCTCTCCGGGCTGAGGTGAGGAAGGAAAAAAAGGAATGGGGGCCGGTACAGGAGGGGTATATCAGGCAGGGAAATGGAAAGCTGCCAGAAGAGTGCCCGGGGCCAGGACCATCCTGGCTGGCCTGCAGGCACCAAGTTGACCTGCGTGCTGTCGCTAGTGTGGCTCCACGGCCCTTCCTCTAGGCTTTCAAGCCCTTGTACATATTCAGGTGTTTTACCTGGGAAGGGTGGGAACAGTTCAGCAACAGCTGGCCTGGGGCTCAGCTCACGTTTACTCACAGAGGCCTCGGCACGGTCCCGCAAATTTGCAATGAGGACGCTCCTTGAGTGGGAGGGCTCGGCTGCTGGCTGTATGGGAGAAGATTCCCCACCTCTGACCAATTTCAGAATTGTTTACCGCTGGAGCAAGTGCCCTGATAGGGTTTTCCTCTGTATAACTGCTGGGTTCAGGATTTTTTTTTCTTTTTTGGTTCAAGTTAGAATTTATTCATCTTTTATGTATTTATTGATATAAGCATGGAAATAATTCATTCATAGAAATACATCTGTGTGAAGGGAAGAACTTTTTTTCTGTTTTATTTTGAAATTTCATTTCTAAAAATTTTGAGGTTTAATTATATTTATTTTTCTATACAGCAGGTTATTATTAGTTATCTATTTTATTCATATACATATATACAGGTCAATACCTATGTTCCAACTCATCTGACCACCAACACCCCATGGCTTCCTCCACTTCGTGTCCATTCGTTTGTTCTTTACCTCTGTTTCTCTATTTCTGCCCTGCAAACCTGTTCATCTGTACCATATATCTAGGTTCCACATACATGCATTAATACAGAATATTTGTTTTGCTCTTTCTGACTTACTTCATTCTGTATGACAGTCTCTAGATCCACCGACTTCTCTACAAATAATCCAGTTTCATTCCTTTTCATGGCTGAGTCATATTCCATTTTATATATGTACCACATCTTTATCCATTCGTCTGTCTGTGGGCATTTAGGTTGCTTCCATTACCTGGCTATTGTAAATAGTGCTGCAATGAACATTGTGGTTAATGTGTGTTTTTGATTTATGGTTTTCTCTGGGTATATGCCCAGAAGTGGGATTGCTGGATCCTATGGTAATTCTATTTCTAGTTTCTTTAAGGAAACTCCATACTGTTCTCCATAGTGACTGTATCAATTTACCTTCCCGCCAATAGTGGAAGAGGGTTCCTTTTGGCCACACCCTCCCCAGAATTTGTTGTTTGTAGATTTTCTGATGATGCCGATTCTAACAGGTGTGAGGTGATACCTCATTGTCGTTTTGATTTGCATTTCTCTAATAATTAGTGGTGTTGAGCAGCTTTTCATGTGCGTCTTGGCCGTCTCTGTGACTTCTTTGAAGAAACGTCTATTTAGATCTTCTGCCCATTTTTGTATTGGGTTTTTGTTTTATTAATATTAAGCTGTGTGAGCTGTTTATATATATTGGAGATTAAACCTTTGTCCATTGATTCTTTTGCGAACGTTTTCGCCCATTCTGAGGGTTGCCTTTTTCCATCCCCGTTGTTTTTAACCAAAAAAGAAAGAAAGCAAAAGAAGCAGAACACTAATGTGCGTGAAATATGCCTCTTGAAACTGTCGTTTTGAAATATGGACGTCTTTTGAACTTTTTGGTCGATATATGACCCCAGGATTTGTTTTCAGGGCAGGTGTCATTTACAGGCTTGCAATGATTTGGAATATCCACTGATCATTAGCGCTGGGATTAAGGCTGCTGTTGTGTGAAACGGCCACAAGGTGGCAGCAGTTCTCCCTTAGAAAATCTGGTTACTAGGGCAACAGAGCCTCAATGGAAGCCGTGTTCTAGATTGGAATTTAGAATGGAATGTGCCAGGAGAAAGCCCCTCAAGTTTGTCTCACTACTTCTTGTTCGTGTTTTTAATTTAATTTTTAATTTTTTATTACAGCAAGTTTGATTACAACGTTTGGCTTTTTGTAGGTGTGCAAGATGTGGTTCTTTTACACATATACATATGTCTGTTCTTCCTGGGACCCTTTTCCCATGTACGTTATTACAGAATGTTGAGTAGTCTTCTCTTGGCATTCCGTAGGTCTTTGGTGATTATATATTTCACGTGTGTTTGTATATGTCTCTTAACACCAATATCGTAATGAATCCAATCCTCACACCTTTCCATTGGTGAACCATAAGTTTGTTTAATGAATCTGTGATTGCCCTTCTCCGTGGAAATATCTGCCCTGGTATCCGTTTTTAGGTAACACCTATAAGTGATATCCTACGATATGTGTCTTTCACTTTCTGACTTACTACAAGTCACGTGATTACCTGTAGACTCATCTACGGGGCCGCAAATGGCATTGTGCCCTTTTTTCCCTTGGCTAATATTCTGTCTTAGCGAGGTCCATTTTCTGCAATGTGATTCCCTGAGGGCTGAGGATTAGCTGACCTGGGCAGCCTGACCCTGCCGGCAAGCCCTCCCCAGGTGTGCCTGGGTTGAGGTCAATAGAAACAGCACTCCAGGCAGAAATAGCCCCTGCAGCTGTGCCTGACTCCATATTCTCTGCCCCGTCAGCAGTCTCGGGGCTGTGCTGGTGGGAGTGTGTGAGGGTCCACGGCTTTGTTGGTGGCCCGGTGTGAGTGGGGCTCTGCTGGACTTTCTGCAGGAGTTGCCAGCCTGCCACCTGTAAAGAAGAGGATGTCACCCATAACTTCCACTGGAATTTCTCTCCGGGCTGAGGTGAGGGAGGAAAAAAAGGAGTGGGGGCCGGGACAGGAGGGGTATCTCAGGCAGGGAAATGGAAAGCTTCCAGAAGAGCGCCCGGGGCCAGGACCATCCTGGCTGGCCTGCAGGCACCAAGTTGGCCTGTGTGCTGTCACTGGGGTGGCTCCACGACCCTTCCTCTAGGCTTTCAAGCCCTTGTACATATTCAGGTGTTTTACCTGGGAAGGGTGGGAACAGTTCAGTAGCAGCTGGCCTTGGGCTCAGCTCACGTTTACTCACAGAGGCCTCGGCACGGTCCCCCACCTTTGCAATGAGGACGATCCTTGCGTGGGGGGGCCGGGCTGCTGGCTGTATGTGAGATGATTCCCCACCTCTGACCAATTTCAGAATTGTTTACCGCTGGAGCAAGTGCCCTGATAGGGTTTTCCTCTGTATAACTGCTGGGTTCAGGATTTTTTTTTCTTTTTTGGTTCAAGTTAGAATTTATTCATCTTTTATGTATTTATTGATATAAGCATGGAAATAATTCATTCATAGAAATACATCTGTGTGAAGGGAAGAACTTTTTTCTGTTTTATTTTTAAATTTCATTTCTAAAAATTTGAAGTTTAATTATATTTATTTTTCTATACAGCAGGTTATTATTAGTTATCTATTTTATTCATATACATATATACAGGTCAATACCTATATCCCAGCTCATCTGACCCCCAACACCCCATGGCTTCCCCCACTTGGTGTCCATACGTTTGTTCTCTACCTCTGTTTCTCTATTTCTACCCTGCAAACCTGTTCATCTGTACCATATATCTAGGTTCCACATACAAGCATTAATACAGAATATTTGTTTTGCTCTTTCTGACTTATTTCATTCTGTATGACAGTCTCTAGATCCACCGACTTCTCTACAAATAACCCAGTTTCATTCCTTTTCATGGCTGAGTCATATCCCATTTTATATATGTACCACATCTTTACCCATTCGTCTGTCTGTGGGCATTTAGGTTGCTTCCATTACCTGGCTATTGTAAATAGTGCTGCAATGAACATTGTGGTGAATGTGTATTTTTGATTTATGGTTGTCTCTGGGTATATGCCCAGAAGTGGGATTGCTAGATCCTATGGTAATTCTATTTCTAGTTTCTTTAAGGAAACTCCATACTGTTCTCCATAGTGACTGTATCAATTTACCTTCCCACCAATAGTGGAAGAGTGTTCCTTTTGTCCATACCCTCCCCAGACTTTGTTGTTTGTAGATTTTCTGATGATGCCGATTCTAACAGGTGTGAGGTGATACCTCATTGTCGTTTTGATTTGCATTTCTCTAATAATTAGTGGTGTTGAGCAGCTTTTCATGTGCGTCTTGGCCGTCTCTGTGACTTCTTTGAAGAAACGTCTATTTAGATCTTCTGCCCATTTTTGTATTGGGTTGTTTGTTTTATTAATATTAAGCTGCGTGAGCTGTTTATATATATTGGAGATTAAACCCTTGTCCATTGATTCGTTTGCGAACGTTTTTGCCCATTCTGAGGGTTGCCTTTTTCCATTCCTGTTTTTTTTAACCAAAAAAGAAAGAAAGCAAAAGAAGCAGAAGACTAATGTGCGTGAAATATGCCTCTTGAAACTGTCGTTTTGAAATATGGACGTTTTTGAAATTTTTTGTCGATATATGACCCCAGGATTTGTTTTCAGGGCAGGTGTCATTTACAGGCCTGCAATGATTTGGAATATCCACTGACCAGTAGCGCTGGGATTAAAGCTGCTGTTGTGCGAAATGGCCACAAGGTGGCAGCAGTTCTCCCTTAGCAAATCTGGTTACTAGGGCAACAGAGCCTCAATGGAAGCCGTGTTCTAGATTGGAATTTAGAATGGAATGTGCCAGGAGAAAGCCCCTCAAGTTTGTCTCACTACTTCTTGTTCGTGTTTTTAATTTAATTTTTAATTTTTTATTACAGCAAGTTTGATTACAACGTTTGCTTGTTGTAGGTGTGCAAGATGTGGTTCTGTTACACATATACATATGTCTGTTCTTCCTGGGACCCTTTTCCCATGTACGTTATGACAGAATGTTGAGTTGTCTTCTCTTGGCATTCCGTAGGTCTTTGGTGATTATATATTTCACCTGTGTTTGTATATGTCTCTTAACCCCAATATCGTAATGAATCCAATCCTCACACCTTTCCATTGGTGAACCATAAGTTTGTTTAATGAATCTGTGATTGCCCTTCTCCGTGGAAATATCTGCCCTGGTATCCATTTTTCGGTAACACCTATAAGTGATATCCTACGATATGTGTCTTTCACTTTCTGACTTACTACAAGTCACGTGATTACCTGTAGACTCATCTACGGGGCTGCAAATGGCATTGTGCCCTTTTTTTCCTTGGCTAATATTCTGTCTTAGCGAGGTCCATTTTCTGCAATGTGATTCCCTGAGGGCTGAGGATTAGCTGACCTGGGCAGCCTAACCCTGCCGGCAAGCCCTCCCCAGGTGTGTCTGGGTTGAGGTCAATAGAAACAGCACTCCAGGCAGCAATAGCCCCTGCAGCTGTGCCTGACTCCATATTCTCTGCCCCGTCAGCATTCTCGGGGCTGTGCTGGTGGGAGGGTGTGAGGGTCCACTGCTTTGTTGGTGGCCCGGTGTGAGTGGGGCTCTGCTGGACTTTCTGCAGGAGTTGCCAGGCTGCCACTTGTAAAGAAGAGGATGTGTCACCCATAACTTCCACTGGAATTTCTCTCTGGGTTGAGGTGAGGAAGGAAAAAAATGAGTGGGGGCCGGGACAGGAGGGGTATCTCAGGCAGGGAAATGGAAAGCTTCCAGAAGAGCGCCCGAGGCCAGGACCATCCTGGCTGGCCTGCAGGCACCAAGTTGGCCTGCGTGCTGTCGCTGGTGTGGCTCCACGACCCTTCCTCTAGGCTTTCAAGCCCTTGTACATATTCAGGTGTTTTACCTGGGAAGGGTGGGAACAGTTCAGCAACAGCTGGCCTGGGGCTCAGCTCACGTTTACTCACAGAGGCCTCGGCACGGTCCCCCAGCTTTGCAATGAGGACGCTCCTTGTGTGGGGGGGCCGTGCTGCTGGCTGTATGGGAGATGATTCCCCACCTCTGACCAATTTCAGAATTGTTTACCGCTGGAGCAAGTGCCCTGATAGGGTTTTCCTCTGTATAACTGCTGGGTTCAGGATTTTTTTTTCTTTTTTGGTTCAAGTTAGAATTTATTCATCTTTTATGTATTTATTGATATAAGCATGGAAATAATTCATTCATAGAAATACATGTGTGTGAAGGGAAGAATTTTTTTTCTGTTTTATTTTGAAATTTCATTTCTAAAAATTTTGAAGTTTAATTATATTTATTTTTCTATACAGCAGGTTATTATTAGTTATCTATTTTATTCATATACATATATACAGGTCAATACCTATCTCCCAACTCATCTGACCACCAACACCCCATGGCTTCCTCCACTTGGTGTCCATTCGTTTGTTCTCTACCTCTGTTTCTCTATTTCTGCCCTGCAAACCTGTTCATCTGTACCATATATCTAGGTTCCACATACATGCATTAATACAGAATATTTGTTTTGCTCTTTCTGACTTACTTCATTCTGTATGACAGTCTCTAGATCCACCGACTTCTCTACAAATAATCCAGTTTCATTCCTTTTCATGGCTGAGTCATATCCCATTTTATATATGTACCACATCTTTATCCATTCGTCTGTCTGTGGGCATTTAGGTTGCTTCCATTACCTGGCTATTGTAAATAGTGCTGCAATGAACATTGTGGTTAATGTGTGTTTTTGATTTATGGTTGTCTCTGGGTATATGCCCAGAAGTGGGATTGTTGGATGCTATGGTAATTCTATTTCTAGTTTCTTTAAGGAAACTCCATACTGTTCTCCATAGTGACTGTATCAATTTACCTTCCCGCCAATAGTGGAAGAGGGTTCCTTTTGGCCACACCCTCCCCAGAATTTGTTGTTTGTAAATTTTCTGATGATGCCGATTCTAACAGGTGTGAGGTGATACCTCATTGTCGTTTTGATTTGCATTTCTCTAATAATTAGTGGTGTTGAGCAGCTTTTCATGTGCGTCTTGGCCGTCTCTGTGACTTCTTTGAAGAAACGTCTATTTAGATCTTCTGCCCATTTTTGTATTGGGTTTTTGTTTTATTAATATTAATCTGTGTGAGCTGTTTATATATATTGGAGATTAAACCTTTGTCCATTGATTCGTTTGCGAACGTTTTCGCCCTTTCTGAGGGTTGCCTTTTTCCATTCCTGTTTTTTTTTTAACCAAAAAAGAAAGAAAGCAAAAGAAGCAGAACACTAATGTGTGTGAAATATGCCTCTTGAAACTGTCGTTTTGAAATATGGACGTCTTTTGAACTTTTTGGTCGATATATGACCCCAGGATTTGTTTTCAGGGCAGGTGTCATTTACAGGCTTGCAATGATTTGGAATATCCACTGACCATTAGCGCTGGGATTAAGGCTGCTGTTGTGTGAAACGGCCACAAGGTGGCAGCAGTTCTCCCTTAGCAAATCTGGTTATTAGGGCAACAGAGCCTCAATGGAAGCCGTGTTTTAGATTGGAATTTAGAATGGAATGTGCCAGGAGAAAGCCCCTCAAGTTTGTCTCACTACTTCTTGTTCGTGTTTTTAATTTAATTTTTAATTTTTTATTACAGCAAGTTTGATTACAACGTTTGGTTTGTTGTAGGTGTGCAAGATGTGGTTCTTTTACACATATACATATGTCTGTTCTTCCTGGGACCCTTTTCCCATGTACGTTATGACAGAATGTTGAGTAGTCTTCTCTTGGCATTCCGTAGGTCTTTGGTGATTACATATTTCACGTGTGTTTGTATATGTCTCTTAACACCAATATCGTAATGAATCCAATCCTCACACCTTTCCATTGGTGAACCATAAGTTTGTTTAATGAATCTGTGATTGCCCTTCTCCGTGGAAATATCTGCCCTGGTATCCGTTTTTAGGTAACACCTATAAGTGATATCCTACGATATGTGTCTTTCACTTTGTGACTTACTACAAGTCATGTGATTACCTGTAGACTCATCTACGGGGCTGCAAATGGCATTGTGCCCTTTTTTTCCTTGGCTAATATTCTGTCTTAGCGAGGTCCATTTTCTGCAATGTGATTCCCTGAGGGCTGAGGATTAGCTGACCTGGGCAGCCTGACCCTGCCGGCAAGCCCTCCCCAGGTGTGCCTGGGTTGAGGTCGATAGAAACAGCACTCCAGGCAGCAATAGCCCCTGCAGCTGTGCCTGACTCCATATTCTCTGCCCCGTCAGCAGTCTCGGGGATGTGCTGGTGGGAGTGTGTGAGGGTCCACGGCTTTGTTGGTGGCCCGGTGTGAGTGGGGCTCTGCTGGACTTTCTGCAGGAGTTGCCAGGCTGTCACCTGTAAAGAAGAGGATGTGTCACCCATAACTTCCACTGGAATTTCTCTCCGGGCTGAGGTGAGGGAGGAAAAAAAGGAGTGGGGGCCGAGACAGGAGGGGTATCTCAGGCAGGGAAATGGAAAGCTTCCAGAAGAGCGCCCGGGGCCAGGACCATCCTGGCTGGCCTGCAGGCACCAAGTTGGCCTGCGTGCTGTCACTGGGGTGGCTCCACGACCCTTCCTCTAGGCTTTCAAGCCCTTGTACATATTCAGGTGTTTTACCTGGGAAGGGTGGGAACAGTTCAGCAGCAGCTGGCCTTGGACTCAGCTCACGTTTACTCACAGAGGCCTCGGCACGGTCCCCCAGCTTTGCAATGAGGACGCTCCTTGCGTGGGGGGGCCGGGCTGCTGGCTGTATGGGAGATGATTCCCCACCTCTGACCAATTTCAGAATTGTTTACCGCTGGAGCAAGTGCCCTGATAGGGTTTTCCTCTGTATAACTGCTGGGTTCAGGATTTTTTTTTCTTTTTTGGTTCAAGTTAGAATTTATTCATCTTTTATGTATTTACTGATATAAGCATGGAAATAATTCATTCATAGAAATACATCTGTGTGAAGGGAAGAACTTTTTTCTGTTTTATTTTTAAATTTCATTTCTAAAAATTTTGAAGTTTAATTATATTTATTTTTCTATACAGCAGGTTATTATTTGTTATCTATTTTATTCATATACATATATACAGGTCAATACCTATCTCCCAACTCATCTGACCACCAACACCCCATGGCTTCCCCCACTTGGTGTCCATACGTTTGTTCTCTACCTCTGTTTCTCTATTTCTGCCCTGCAAACCTGTTCATCTGTACCATATATCTAGGTTCCACATACATGCATTAATACAGAATATTTGTTTTGCTCTTTCTGACTTACTTCATTCTGTATGACAGTCTCTAGATCCACCGACTTCTCTACAAATAACCCAGTTTCATTCCTTTTCATGGCTGAGTCATATCCTATTTTATATATGTACCACATCTTTATCCATTCGTCTGTCTGTGGGCATTTAGGTTGCTTCCATTACCTGGCTATTGTAAATAGTGCTGCAATGAACATTGTGGTGAATGTGTGTTTTTGATTTATGGTTGTCTCTGGGTATATGCCCAGAAGTGGGATTGCTGGATCCTATGGTAATTCTATTTCTAGTTTCTTTAAGGAAACTCCATTCTGTTCTCCATAGTGACTGTATCAATTTACCTTCCCACTAATAGTGGAAGAGGGTTCCTTTTGTCCACACCCTCCCCAGAATTTGTTGTTTGTAGATTTTCTGATGATGCCGATTCTAACAGGTGTGAGGTGATACCTCATTGTCGTTTTGATTTGCATTTCTCTAATAATTAGTGGTGTTGAGCAGCTTCTCATGTGCGTCTTGGCCGTCTCTGTGACTTCTTTGAAGAAACGTCTATTTAGATCTTCTGCCCATTTTTTGTATTGGGTTGTTTGTTTTATTAATATTAAGCTGCGTGAGCTGTTTATATATGTTGGAGATTAAACCATTGTCCATTGATTCGTTTGCGAACGTTTTGGCCCATTCTGAGGTTTGCCTTTTTCCATTCCCGTTTTTTTTTAACCAAAAAAGAAAGAAAGCAAAAGAAACAGAACACTAATGTGCGTGAAATATGCCTCTTGAAACTGTCGTTTTGAAATATGGACGTCTTTTGAACTTTTTTGTCTATATATGACACCAGGATTTGTTTTCAGGGCAGGTGTCATTTACAGGCCAGCAATGATTTGGAATATCCACTGACCATTAGCGCTGGAATTAAAGCTGATGTTGTGTGAAACGGCCACAAGGTGGCAGCAGTTCTCCCTTAGCAAATCTGGTTACCAGGGCAACAGAGCCTCAATGGAAGTCGTGTTCTAGATTGGAATTTAGAATGGAATGTGCCAGGAGAAAGCCCCTCAATTTTGTCTCACTACTTCTTGTTCGTGTTTTTAATTTAATTTTTTATTTTTTTTTACAGCAAGTTTGATTACAACGTTTGGCTTGTTGTAGGTGTGCAAGATGTGGTTCTTTTACACATATACATATGTCTGTTCTTCCTGGGACTTTTTTCCCATGTACGTTATGACAGAATGTTGAGTAGTCTTCTCTTGGCATTCCGTAGGTCTTTGGTGATTATATATTTCACCTGTGTTTGTATATGTCTCTTAACCCCAATATCGTAATGAATCCAATCCTCACACCTTTCCATTGGTGAACCATAAGTTTGTTTAATGAATCTGTGATTGCCCTTCTCCGTGGAAATATCTGCCCTGGTATCCGTTTTTCGGTAACACCTATAAGTGATATCCTACGATATGTGTCTTTCACTTTCTGACTTACTACTAGTCACGTGATTACCTGTAGACTCATCTACGGGGCTGCAAATGGCATTGTGCCCTTTTTTTCCTTGGCTAATATTCTGTCTTAGCGAGGTCCATTTTCTGCAATGTGATTCCCTGAGGGCTGAGGATTAGCTGACCAGGGCAGCCTGATCCTGCCGGCAAGCCCTCCCCAGGTGTGCCTGGGTTGAGATCAATAGAAACAGCACTCCAGGCAGCAATAGCCCCTGCAGCTGTGCCTGACTCCATATTCTCTGCCCCGTCAGCAGTCTCGGGGCTGTGCTGGTGGGAGTGTGTGAGGGTCCACGGCTTTATTGGTGGCCCGGTGTGAGTGGGGCTCTGCTGGACTTTCTGCAGGAGTTGCCAGGCTGCCACCTGTAAAGAAGAGGATGTGTCACCCATAACTTCCGCTGGAATTTCTCTCCGGGCTGAGGTGAGGGAGGAAAAAAAGGAGTGGGGGCCGGGACAGGAGGGGTGTCTCAGGCAGAGAAATGGAAAGCTTCCAGAAGAGCACCTGGGGCCAGGATCAACCTGGCTGGCCTGCAGGCACCAAGTTGGCCTGCGTGCTGTCGCTGGTGTGTCTCCACGACGCTTCCTCTAGGCGTTCAAGCCCTTGTACATATTCAGGTGTTTTACCTGGGAAGGGTGGGAACAGTTCAGCAGCAGCTGGCCTTGGGCTCAGCTCACGTTTACTCACAGAGGCCTCGGCACAGTCCCCCAGGTTTGCAATGAGGACGCTCCTTGCGTGGTGGGGCCGGGCTGCTGGCTGTATGGGAGATGATTTCCCACCTCTGACCAATTTCAGAATTGTTTACCGCTGGAGCAAGTGCCCTGATAGGGTTTTCCTCTGTATAACTGCTGGGTTCAGGATTTATTTTTTCTTTTTTGGTTCAAGTTAGAATTCATTCATCTTTTATGTATTTACTGATATAAGCATGGAAATAATTCATTCATAGAAATACATCTGTGTGAAGGGAAGAACTTTTTTCTGTTTTATTTTTAAATTTCATTTCTAAAAATTTTGAAGTTTAATTATATTTATTTTTCTATACAGCAGGTTATTATTAGTTATCTATTTTATTCATATACATATATACAGGTCAATACCTATCTCCCAACTCATCTGACCACCAACACCCCATGGCTTCCCCCACTTGGTGTCCATACGTTTGTTCTCTACCTCTGTTTCTCTATTTCTGCCCTGCAAACCTGTTCATCTGTACCATATATCTAGGTTCCACATACATGCATTAATACAGAATATTTGTTTTGCTCTTTCTGACTTACTTCATTCTGTATGACAGTCTCTAGATCCACCGACTTCTCTACAAATAACCCAGTTTCATTCCTTTTCATGGCTGAGTCATATCCTATTTTATATATGTACCACATCTTTATCCATTCGTCTGTCTGTGGGCATTTAGGTTGCTTCCATTACCTGGCTATTGTAAATAGTGCTGCAATGAACATTGTGGTGAATGTGTGTTTTTGATTTATGGTTGTCTCTGGGTATATGCCCAGAAGTGGGATTGCTGGATCCTATGGTAATTCTATTTCTAGTTTCTTTAAGGAAACTCCATTCTGTTCTCCATAGTGACTGTATCAATTTACCTTCCCACTAATAGTGGAAGAGGGTTCCTTTTGTCCACACCCTCCCCAGAATTTGTTGTTTGTAGATTTTCTGATGATGCCGATTCTAACAGGTGTGAGGTGATACCTCATTGTCGTTTTGATTTGCATTTCTCTAATAATTAGTGGTGTTGAGCAGCTTCTCATGTGCGTCTTGGCCGTCTCTGTGACTTCTTTGAAGAAACGTCTATTTAGATCTTCTGCCCATTTTTTGTATTGGGTTGTTTGTTTTATTAATATTAAGCTGCGTGAGCTGTTTATATATGTTGGAGATTAAACCGTTGTCCATTGATTCGTTTGCGAACGTTTTGGCCCATTCTGAGGTTTGCCTTTTTCCATTCCCGTTTTTTTTTAACCAAATAAGAAAGAAAGCAAAAGAAACAGAACACTAATGTGCGTGAAATATGCCTCTTGAAACTGTCGTTTTGAAATATGGACGTCTTTTGAACTTTTTTGTCTATATATGACACCAGGATTTGTTTTCAGGGCAGGTGTCATTTACAGGCCAGCAATGATTTGGAATATCCACTGACCATTAGCGCTGGAATTAAAGCTGATGTTGTGTGAAACGGCCACAAGGTGGCAGCAGTTCTCCCTTAGCAAATCTGGTTACCAGGGCAACAGAGCCTCAATGGAAGTCGTGTTCTAGATTGGAATTTAGAATGGAATGTGCCAGGAGAAAGCCCCTCAATTTTGTCTCACTACTTCTTGTTCGTGTTTTTAATTTAATTTTTTATTTTTTATTACAGCAAGTTTGATTACAACGTTTGGCTTGTTGTAGGTGTGCAAGATGTGGTTCTTTTACACATATACATATGTCTGTTCTTCCTGGGACCCTTTTCCCATGTACGTTATGACAGAATGTTGAGTAGTCTTCTCTTGGCATTCCGTAGGTCTTTGGTGATTATATATTTCACCTGTGTTTGTATATGTCTCTTAACCCCAATATCGTAATGAATCCAATCCTCACACCTTTCCATTGGTGAACCATAAGTTTGTTTAATGAATCTGTGATTGCCCTTCTCCGTGGAAATATCTGCCCTGGTATCCGTTTTTAGGTAACACCTATAAGTGATATCCTACGATATGTGTCTTTCACTTTCTGACTTACTACAAGTCACGTGATTACCTGTAGACTCCTCTACGGGGCTGCAAATGGCATTGTGCCCTTTTTTTCCTTGGCTAATATTCTGTCTTAGCGAGGTCCATTTTCTGCAATGTGATTCCCTGAGGGCTGAGGATTAGCTGACCAGGGCAGCCTGATCCTGCCGGCAAGCCCTCCCCAGGTGTGCCTGGGTTGAGGTCAATAGAAACAGCACTCCAGGCAGCAATAGCCCCTGCAGCTGTGCCTGACTCCATATTCTCTGCCCCGTCAGCAGTCTCGGGGCTGTGCTGGTGGGAGGGTGTGAGGGTCCACGGCTTTATTGGTGGCCCGGTGTGAGTGGGGCTCTGCTGGACTTTCTGCAGGAGTTGCCAGGCTGCCACCTGTAAAGAAGAGGATGTGTCACCCATAACTTCCGCTGGAATTTCTCTCCGGGCTGAGGTGAGGGAGGAAAAAAAGGAGTGGGGGCCGGGACAGGATGGGTGTCTCAGGCAGAGAAATGGAAAGCTTCCAGAAGAGCACCTGGGGCCAGGGTCAACCTGGCTGGCCTGCAGGCACCAAGTTGGCCTACGTGCTGTCGCTGGTGTGTCTCCACGACCCTTCCTCTAGGCGTTCAAGCCCTTGTACATATTCAGGTGTTTTACCTGGGAAGGGTGGGAACAGTTCAGCAGCAGCTGGCCTTGGGCTCAGCTCACGTTTACTCACAGAGGCCTCGGCACAGTCCCCCAGGTTTGCAATGAGGACGCTCCTTGCGTGGGGGGGGCGGGCTGCTGGCTGTATGGGAGATGATTCCCCACCTCTGACCAATCTCAGAATTGTTTACCGCTGGAGCAAGTGCCCTGATGGGGTTTTCCTCTGTATAACTGCTGGGTTCAGGTTTTTTTTTTCTTTTTTGGTTCAAGTTAGAATTTATTCATCTTTTATGTATTTATTGATATAAGCATGGAAATAATTCATTCATAGAAATACATCTGTGTGAAGGGAAGAACTTTTTTCTGTTTTATTTTTAAATTTCATTTCTAAAAATTTTGCAGTTTAATTATATTTATTTTTCTATACAGCAGGTTATTATTAGTTATCTATTTTATTCATATACATATATACAGGTCAATACCTAACTCCCAACTCATCTGTCCACCAACACCCCATGGCTTCCCCCACTTGGTGTCCATACGTTTGTTCTCTACCTCTGTTTCTCTATTTCTGCCCTGCAAACCTGTTCATCTGTACCATATATCTAGGTTCCACATACATGCATTAATACAGAATATTTGTTTTGCTCTTTCTGACTTACTTCATTCTGTATGACAGTCTCTAGATCCACCGACTTCTCTACAAATAACCCAGTTTCATTCCTTTTCATGGCTGAGTCATATCCCATTTTATATATGTACCACATCTTTATCCATTCGTCTGTCTGTGGGCATTCAGGTTGCTTCCATTACCTGGCTATTGTAAATAGTGCTGCAATGAACATTGTGGTTAATGTGTGTTTTTGATTTGTGGTTGTCTCTGGGTATATGCCCAGAAGTGGGATTGTTGGATGCTATGGTAATTCTATTTCTAGTTTCTTTAAGGAAACTCCATACTGTTCTCCATAGTGACTGTATCAATTTACCTTCCCGCCAATAGTGGAAGAGGGTTCCTTTTGGCCACACCCTCCCCAGAATTTGTTGTTTGTAAATTTTCTGATGATGCCGATTCTAACAGGTGTGAGGTGATACCTCATTGTCGTTTTGATTTGCATTTCTCTAATAATTAGTGGTGTTGAGCAGCTTTTCATGTGCGTCTTGGCCGTCTCTGTGACTTCTTGGAAGAAACGTCTATTTAGATCTTCTGCCCATTTTTGTATTGGGTTTTTGTTTTATTAATATTAATCTGTGTGAGCTGTTTATATATATTGGAGATTAAACCTTTGTCCATTGATTCGTTTGCGAACGTTTTCGCCCATTCTGAGGGTTGCCTTTTTCCATTCCTGTTTTTTTTTTAACCAAAAAAGAAAGAAAGCAAAAGAAGCAGAACACTAATGTGTGTGAAATATGCCTCTTGAAACTGTCGTTTTGAAATATGGACGTCTTTTGAACTTTTTGGTCGATATATGACCCCAGGATTTGTTTTCAGGGCAGGTGTCATTTACAGGCTTGCAATGATTTGGAATATCCACTGACCATTAGCGCTGGGATTAAGGCTGCTGTTGTGTGAAACGGCCACAAGGTGGCAGCAGTTCTCCCTTAGCAAATCTGGTTATTAGGGCAACAGAGCCTCAATGGAAGCCGTGTTTTAGATTGGAATTTAGAATGGAATGTGCCAGGAGAAAGCCCCTCAAGTTTGTCTCACTACTTCTTGTTCGTGTTTTTAATTTAATTTTTAATTTTTTATTACAGCAAGTTTGATTACAACGTTTGGTTTGTTGTAGGTGTGCAAGATGTGGTTCTTTTACACATATACATATGTCTGTTCTTCCTGGGACCCTTTTCCCATGTACGTTATGACAGAATGTTGAGTAGTCTTCTCTTGGCATTCCGTAGGTCTTTGGTGATTACATATTTCACGTGTGTTTGTATATGTCTCTTAACACCAATATCGTAATGAATCCAATCCTCACACCTTTCCATTGGTGAACCATAAGTTTGTTTAATGAATCTGTGATTGCCCTTCTCCGTGGAAATATCTGCCCTGGTATCCGTTTTTAGGTAACACCTATAAGTGATATCCTACGATATGTGTCTTTCAACTTCTGACTTACTACAAGTCATGTGATTACCTGTAGACTCATCTACGGGGCTGCAAATGGCATTGTGCCCTTTTTTTCCTTGGCTAATATTCTGTCTTAGCGAGGTCCATTTTCTGCAATGTGATTCCCTGAGGGCTGAGGATTAGCTGACCTGGGCAGCCTGACCCTGCCGGCAAGCCCTCCCCAGGTGTGCCTGGGTTGAGGTCGATAGAAACAGCACTCCAGGCAGCAATAGCCCCTGCAGCTGTGCCTGACTCCATATTCTCTGCCCCGTCAGCAGTCTCGGGGATGTGCTGGTGGGAGTATGTGAGGGTCCACGGCTTTGTTGGTGGCCCGGTGTGAGTGGGGCTCTGCTGGACTTTCTGCAGGAGTTGCCAGGCTGTCACCTGTAAAGAAGAGGATGTGTCACCCATAACTTCCACTGGAATTTCTCTCCGGGCTGAGGTGAGGGAGGAAAAAAAGGAGTGGGGGCCGAGACAGGAGGGGTATCTCAGGCAGGGAAATGGAAAGCTTCCAGAAGAGCGCCCGGGGCCAGGACCATCCTGGCTGGCCTGCAGGCACCAAGTTGGCCTGCGTGCTGTCACTGGGGTGGCTCCACGACCCTTCCTCTAGGCTTTCAAGCCCTTGTACATATTCAGGTGTTTTACCTGGGAAGGGTGGGAACAGTTCAGCAGCAGCTGGCCTTGGACTCAGCTCACGTTTACTCACAGAGGCCTCGGCACTGTCCCCCAGCTTTGCAATCATGACGCTCCTTGCGTGGGGGGGCCGGGCTGCTGGCTGTATGGGAGATGATTCCCCACCTCTGACCAATTTCAGAATTGTTTACCGCTGGAGCAAGTGCCCTGATAGGGTTTTCCTCTGTATAACTGCTGGGTTCAGGATTTTTTTTTCTTTTTTGGTTCAAGTTAGAATTTATTCATCTTTTATGTATTTACTGATATAAGCATGGAAATAATTCATTCATAGAAATACATCTGTGTGAAGGGAAGAACTTTTTTCTGTTTTATTTTTAAATTTCATTTCTAAAAATTTTGAAGTTTAATTATATTTATTTTTCTATACAGCAGGTTATTATTTGTTATCTATTTTATTCATATACATATATACAGGTCAATACCTATCTCCCAACTCATCTGACCACCAACACCCCATGGCTTCCCCCATTTGGTGTCCATACGTTTGTTCTCTACCTCTGTTTCTCTATTTCTGCCCTGCAAACCTGTTCATCTGTACCATATATCTAGGTTCCACATACATGCATTAATACAGAATATTTGTTTTGCTCTTTCTGACTTACTTCATTCTGTATGACAGTCTCTAGATCCACCGACTTCTCTACAAATAACCCAGTTTCATTCCTTTTCATGGCTGAGTCATATCCTATTTTATATATGTACCACATCTTTATCCATTCGTCTGTCTGTGGGCATTTAGGTTGCTTCCATTACCTGGCTATTGTAAATAGTGCTGCAATGAACATTGTGGTGAATGTGTGTTTTTGATTTATGGTTGTCTCTGGGTATATGCCCAGAAGTGGGATTGCTGGATCCTATGGTAATTCTATTTCTAGTTTCTTTAAGGAAACTCCATTCTGTTCTCCATAGTGACTGTATCAATTTACCTTCCCACTAATAGTGGAAGAGGGTTCCTTTTGTCCACACCCTCCCCAGAATTTGTTGTTTGTAGATTTTCTGATGATGCCGATTCTAACAGGTGTGAGGTGATACCTCATTGTCGTTTTGATTTGCATTTCTCTAATAATTAGTGGTGTTGAGCAGCTTCTCATGTGCGTCTTGGCCGTCTCTGTGACTTCTTTGAAGAAACGTCTATTTAGATCTTCTGCCCATTTTTTGTATTGGGTTGTTTGTTTTATTAATATTAAGCTGCGTGAGCTGTTTATATATGTTGGAGATTAAACCATTGTCCATTGATTCGTTTGCAAACGTTTTGGCCCATTCTGAGGTTTGCCTTTTTCCATTCCCGTTTTTTTTTAACCAAAAAAGAAAGAAAGCAAAAGAAACAGAACACTAATGTGCGTGAAATATGCCTCTTGAAACTGTCGTTTTGAAATATGGACGTCTTTTGAACTTTTTTGTCTATATATGACACCAGGATTTGTTTTCAGGGCAGGTGTCATTTACAGGCCAGCAATGATTTGGAATATCCACTGACCATTAGCGCTGGAATTAAAGCTGATGTTGTGTGAAACGGCCACAAGGTGGCAGCAGTTCTCCCTTAGCAAATCTGGTTACCAGGGCAACAGAGCCTCAATGGAAGTCGTGTTCTAGATTGGAATTTAGAATGGAATGTGCCAGGAGAAAGCCCCTCAATTTTGTCTCACTACTTCTTGTTCGTGTTTTTAATTTAATTTTTTATTTTTTTTTACAGCAAGTTTGAATACAACGTTTGGCTTGTTGTAGGTGTGCAAGATGTGGTTCTTTTACACATATACATATGTCTGTTCTTCCTGGGACTTTTTTCCCATGTACGTTATGACAGAATGTTGAGTAGTCTTCTCTTGGCATTCCGTAGGTCTTTGGTGATTATATATTTCACCTGTGTTTGTATATGTCTCTTAACCCCAATATCGTAATGAATCCAATCCTCACACCTTTCCATTGGTGAACCATAAGTTTGTTTAATGAATCTGTGATTGCCCTTCTCCGTGGAAATATCTGCCCTGGTATCCGTTTTTCGGTAACACCTATAAGTGATATCCTACGATATGTGTCTTTCACTTTCTGACTTACTACTAGTCACGTGATTACCTGTAGACTCATCTACGGGGCTGCAAATGGCATTGTGCCCTTTTTTTCCTTGGCTAATATTCTGTCTTAGCGAGGTCCATTTTCTGCAATGTGATTCCCTGAGGGCTGAGGATTAGCTGACCAGGGCAGCCTGATCCTGCCGGCAAGCCCTCCCCAGGTGTGCCTGGGTTGAGATCAATAGAAACAGCACTCCAGGCAGCAATAGCCCCTGCAGCTGTGCCTGACTCCATATTCTCTGCCCCGTCAGCAGTCTCGGGGCTGTGCTGGTGGGAGGGTGTGAGGGTCCACGGCTTTATTGGTGGCCCGGTGTGAGTGGGGCTCTGCTGGACTTTCTGCAGGAGTTGCCAGGCTGCCACCTGTAAAGAAGAGGATGTGTCACCCATAACTTCCGCTGGAATTTCTCTCCGGGCTGAGGTGAGGGAGGAAAAAAAGGAGTGGGGGCCGGGACAGGAGGGGTGTCTCAGGCAGAGAAATGGAAAGCTTCCAGAAGAGCACCTGGGGCCAGGATCAACCTGGCTGGCCTGCAGGCACCAAGTTGGCCTGCGTGCTGTCGCTGGTGTGTCTCCACGACGCTTCCTCTAGGCGTTCAAGCCCTTGTACATATTCAGGTGTTTTACCTGGGAAGGGTGGGAACAGTTCAGCAGCAGCTGGCCTTGGGCTCAGCTCACGTTTACTCACAGAGGCCTCGGCACAGTCCCCCAGGTTTGCAATGAGGACGCTCCTTGCGTGGTGGGGCCGGGCTGCTGGCTGTATGGGAGATGATTTCCCACCTCTGACCAATTTCAGAATTGTTTACCGCTGGAGCAAGTGCCCTGATAGGGTTTTCCTCTGTATAACTGCTGGGTTCAGGATTTTTTTTTCTTTTTTGGTTCAAGTTAGAATTTATTCATCTTTTATGTATTTACTGATATAAGCATGGAAATAATTCATTCATAGAAATACATCTGTGTGAAGGGAAGAACTTTTTTCTGTTTTATTTTTAAATTTCATTTCTAAAAATTTTGAAGTTTAATTATATTTATTTTTCTATACAGCAGGTTATTATTAGTTATCTATTTTATTCATATACATATATACAGGTCAATACCTATCTCCCAACTCATCTGACCACCAACACCCCATGGCTTCCCCCACTTGGTGTCCATACGTTTGTTCTCTACCTCTGTTTCTCTATTTCTGCCCTGCAAACCTGTTCATCTGTACCATATATCTAGGTTCCACATACATGCATTAATACAGAATATTTGTTTTGCTCTTTCTGACTTACTTCATTCTGTATGACAGTCTCTAGATCCACCGACTTCTCTACAAATAACCCAGTTTCATTCCTTTTCATGGCTGAGTCATATCCTATTTTATATATGTACCACATCTTTATCCATTCGTCTGTCTGTGGGCATTTAGGTTGCTTCCATTACCTGGCTATTGTAAATAGTGCTGCAATGAACATTGTGGTGAATGTGTGTTTTTGATTTATGGTTGTCTCTGGGTATATGCCCAGAAGTGGGATTGCTGGATCCTATGGTAATTCTATTTCTAGTTTCTTTAAGGAAACTCCATTCTGTTCTCCATAGTGACTGTATCAATTTACCTTCCCACTAATAGTGGAAGAGGGTTCCTTTTGTCCACACCCTCCCCAGAATTTGTGGTTTGTAGATTTTCTGATGATGCCGATTCTAACAGGTGTGAGGTGATACCTCATTGTCGTTTTGATTTGCATTTCTCTAATAATTAGTGGTGTTGAGCAGCTTCTCATGTGCGTCTTGGCCGTCTCTGTGACTTCTTTGAAGAAACGTCTATTTAGATCTTCTGCCCATTTTTTGTATTGGGTTGTTTGTTTTATTAATATTAAGCTGCGTGAGCTGTTTATATATGTTGGAGATTAAACCATTGTCCATTGATTCGTTTGCGAACGTTTTGGCCCATTCTGAGGTTTGCCTTTTTCCATTCCCGTTTTTTTTTAACCAAATAAGAAAGAAAGCAAAAGAAACAGAACACTAATGTGCGTGAAATATGCCTCTTGAAACTGTCGTTTTGAAATATGGACGTCTTTTGAACTTTTTTGTCTATATATGACACCAGGATTTCTTTTCAGGGCAGGTGTCATTTACAGGCCAGCAATGATTTGGAATATCCACTGACCATTAGCGCTGGAATTAAAGCTGATGTTGTGTGAAACGGCCACAAGGTGGCAGCAGTTCTCCCTTAGCAAATCTGGTTACCAGGGCAACAGAGCCTCAATGGAAGTCGTGTTCTAGATTGGAATTTAGAATGGAATGTGCCAGGAGAAAGCCCCTCAATTTTGTCTCACTACTTCTTGTTCGTGTTTTTAATTTAATTTTTTATTTTTTATTACAGCAAGTTTGATTACAACGTTTGGCTTGTTGTAGGTGTGCAAGATGTGGTTCTTTTACACATATACATATGTCTGTTCTTCCTGGGACCCTTTTCCCATGTACGTTATGACAGAATGTTGAGTAGTCTTCTCTTGGCATTCCGTAGGTCTTTGGTGATTATATATTTCACCTGTGTTTGTATATGTCTCTTAACCCCAATATCGTAATGAATCCAATCCTCACACCTTTCCATTGGTGAACCATAAGTTTGTTTAATGAATCTGTGATTGCCCTTCTCCGTGGAAATATCTGCCCTGGTATCCGTTTTTAGGTAACACCTATAAGTGATATCCTACGATATGTGTCTTTCACTTTCTGACTTACTACAAGTCACGTGATTACCTGTAGACTCCTCTACGGGGCTGCAAATGGCATTGTGCCCTTTTTTTCCTTGGCTAATATTCTGTCTTAGCGAGGTCCATTTTCTGCAATGTGATTCCCTGAGGGCTGAGGATTAGCTGACCAGGGCAGCCTGATCCTGCCGGCAAGCCCTCCCCAGGTGTGCCTGGGTTGAGGTCAATAGAAACAGCACTCCAGGCAGCAATAGCCCCTGCAGCTGTGCCTGACTCCATATTCTCTGCCCCGTCAGCAGTATCGGGGCTGTGCTGGTGGGAGGGTGTGAGGGTCCACGGCTTTATTGGTGGCCCGGTGTGAGTGGGGCTCTGCTGGACTTTCTGCAGGAGTTGCCAGGCTGCCACCTGTAAAGAAGAGGATGTGTCACCCATAACTTCCGCTGGAATTTCTCTCCGGGCTGAGGTGAGGGAGGAAAAAAAGGAGTGGGGGCCGGGACAGGATGGGTGTCTCAGGCAGAGAAATGGAAAGCTTCCAGAAGAGCACCTGGGGCCAGGATCAACCTGGCTGGCCTGCAGGCACCAAGTTGGCCTACGTGCTGTCGCTGGTGTGTCTCCACGACCCTTCCTCTAGGCGTTCAAGCCCTTGTACATATTCAGGTGTTTTACCTGGGAAGGGTGGGAACAGTTCAGCAGCAGCTGGCCTTGGGCTCAGCTCACGTTTACTCACAGAGGCCTCGGCACAGTCCCCCAGGTTTGCAATGAGGACGCTCCTTGCGTGGGGGGGGGCGGGCTGCTGGCTGTATGGGAGATGATTCCCCACCTCTGACCAATCTCAGAATTGTTTACCGCTGGAGCAAGTGCCCTGATGGGGTTTTCCTCTGTATAACTGCTGGGTTCAGGTTTTTTTTTTCTTTTTGGTTCAAGTTAGAATTTATTCATCTTTTATGTATTTATTGATATAAGCATGGAAATAATTCATTCATAGAAATACATCTGTGTGAAGGGAAGAACTTTTTCCTGTTTTATTTTTAAATTTCATTTCTAAAAATTTTGCAGTTTAATTATATTTATTTTTCTATACAGCAGGTTATTATTAGTTATCTATTTTATTCATATACATATATACAGGTCAATACCTAACTCCCAACTCATCTGTCCACCAACACCCCATGGCTTCCCCCACTTGGTGTCCATACGTTTGTTCTCTACCTCTGTTTCTCTATTTCTGCCCTGCAAACCTGTTCATCTGTACCATATATCTAGGTTCCACATACATGCATTAATACAGAATATTTGTTTTGCTCTTTCTGACTTACTTCATTCTGTATGACAGTCTCTAGATCCACCGACTTCTCTACAAATAACACAGTTTCATTCCTTTTCATGGCTGAGTCATATCCCATTTTATGTATGTACCACATCTTTATCCATTCATCTGTCTGTGGGCATTTAGGTTGCTTCCATTACCTGGCTATTGTAAATAGTGCTGCAATGAACAATGTGGTGAATGTGTGTTTTTGATTTATGGTTGTCTCTGGGTATATGCCCAGAAGTGGGATTGCTGGATCCTATGGTAATTCTATTTCTGGTTTCTTTAAGGAAACTCCATACTGTTCTCCATAGTGACTGTATCAATTTACCTTCCCACCAATAGTGGAAGAGGGTTCCTTTTGTCCACACCCTCCCCAGAATTTGTTGTTTGTAGATTTTCTGATGATGCCGATTCTAACAGGTGTGAGGTGATACCTCATTGTCGTTTTGATTTGCATTTCTCTAATAATTAGTGGTGTTGAGCAGCTTTTCATGTGCGTCTTGGCCGTCTCTGTGACTTCTTGGAAGAAACGTCTATTTAGATCTTCTGCCCATTTTTGTATTGGGTTGTTTGTTTTATTAATATTAAGCTGCGTGAGCTGTTTATATATATTGGAGATTAAACCCTTGTCCATTGATTCGTTTGCGAACGTTTTGGCCCATTCTGAGGGTTGCCTTTTTCCATTCCCGTTTTTTTTAACCAAAAAAGAAAGAAAGCAAAAGAAGCAGAACACTAATGTGCGTGAAATATGCCTCTTGAAACTGTCGTTTTGAAATATGGACATCTTTTGAACTTTTTGGTCGATATATGACCCCAGGATTTGTTTTCAGGGCAGGTGTCATTTACAGGCCTGCAATGATTTGGAATATCCACTGACCAGTAGCGCTGGGATTAAAGCTGCTGTTGTGCGAAATGGCCACAAGGTGGCAGCAGTTCTCCCTTAGCAAATCTGGTTACCATGGCAACAGAGCCTCAATGGAAGCCTGTTCTAGATTGGAATTTAGAATGAAATGTGCCAGGAGAAAGCCGCTCAAGTTTGTCTCACAACTTCTTGTTCGTGTTTTTAATTTATTTTTTTATTTTTTATTACAGCAAGTTTGATTACAACGTTTGCTTGTTGTAGGTGTGCAAGATGTGGTTCTTTTACACATATACATATGTCTGTTCTTCCTGGGACCCTTTTCCCATGTACGTTATGACAGAATGTTGAGTAGTCTTCTCTTGGCATTCCGTAGGTCTTTGGTGATTATATATTTCACCTGTGTTTGTATATGTCTCTTAACACCAATATCGTAATGAATCCAATCCTCACACCTTTCCTTTGGTGAACCATAAGTTTGTTTAATGAATCTGTGATTGCCCTTCTCCGTGGAAATATCTGCCCTGGTATCCATTTTTAGGTAACACCTATAAGTGATATCCTACGATATGTGTCTTTCACTTTCTGACTTACTACAAGTCACATGATTACCTGTAGACTCATCTACGGAACTGCAAATGGCATTGTGTCCTTTTATTCCTTGGCTAATATTCTGTCTTAGCGAGGTCCACTTTCTGCAATGTGATTCCCTGAGGGCTGAGGATTAGCTGACCTGGGCAGCCTGATCCTGCCGGCAAGCCCTCCCCAGGTGTGCCTGGGTTGAGGTCGATAGAAACAGCACTCCAGGCAGCAATAGCCCCTTCAGCTGTGCCTGACTCCATATTCTCTGCCCCGTCAGCAGTCTCGGGGCTGTGCTGGTGGGAGGGTGTGAGGGTCCACGGCTTTGTTGGTGGCCCGGTGTGAGTGGGGCTCTGCTGGACTTTCTGCAGGAGTTGCCAGGCTGCCACCTGTAAAGAAGAGGATGTGTCACCCATAACTTCTTCTGGAATTTCTCTCCGGGCTGAGGTGAGGAAGGAAAAAAAGGAATGGGGGCTGGGACAGGAGGGGTATATCAGGCAGGGAAATGGAAATCTTCCAGAAGAGTGCCCGGGGCCAGGACCATCCTGGCTGGCCTGCAGGCACCAAGTTGGCCTGCGTGCTGTCGCTGGTGTGGCTCCACGGCCCTTCCTCTAGGCTTTCAAGCCCTTGTACATATTCAGGTGTTTTACCTGGGAAGGGTGGGAACAGTTCAGCAGCAGCTGGCCTGGGGCTCAGCTCACGTTTACTCACAGAGGCCTCGGCACGGTCCCCCAGCTTTGCAATGAGGACGCTCCTTGCGTGGGGGGTCCGGGCTGCTGGCTGTATGGGAGATGATTCCCCACCTCTGACCAATCTCAGAATTGTTTACCGCTGGAGCAAGTGCCCTGATAGGGTTTTCCTCTGTATAACTGCTGGGTTCAGGTTTTTTTTTCTTTTTTGGTTCAAGTTAGAATTTATTCATCTTTTATGTATTTATTGATATAAGCATGGAAATAATTCATTCATAGAAATACATCTGTGTGAAGGGAAGAACTTTTTTCTGTTTTATTTTAAAATTTCATTTCTAAAAATTTTGCAGTTTATTTATATTTATTTTTCTATACAGCAGGTTATTATTAGTTATCGATTTTATTCATATACATATATACAGGTCAATACCTATCTCCCAACTCATCTGACCGACAACACCCCATGGCTTCCCCCACTTGGTGTCCATACGTTTGTTCTCTACCTCTGTTTCTCTATTTCTGCCCTGCAAACCTGTTCATCTGTACCATATATCTAGGTTTCACATACATGCATTAATACAGAATATTTGTTTTGCTCTTTCTGACTTACTTCATTCTGTATGACAGTCTCTAGATCCACCGACTTCTCTACAAATAACCCAGTTTCATTCCTTTTCATGGCTGAGTCATATCCCATTTTATGTATGTACCACATCTTTATCCATTCGTCTGTCTGTGGGCATTTAGGTTGCTTCCATTACCTGGCTATTGTAAATAGTGCTGCAATGAACATTGTGGTGAATGTGTGTTTTTGATTTATGGTTGTCTCTGGGTATATGCCCAGAAGTGGGATTGCTGGATCCTATGGTAATTCTATTTCTAGTTTCTTTAAGGAAACTCCATACTGTTCTCCATAGTGACTGTATCAATTTACCTTCCCACCAATAGTGGAAGAGGGTTCCTTTTGTCCACACCCTCCCCAGAATTTGTTGTTTGTAGATTTTCTGATGATGCCAATTCTAACAGGTGTGAGGTGATACCTCATTGTCGTTTTGATTTGCATTTCTCTAATAATTAGTGGTGTTGAGCAGCTTTTCATGTGCGTCTTGGCCGTCTCTGTGACTTCTTTGAAGAAACGTCTATTTAGATATTCTGCCCATTTTTGTATTGGGTTGTTTGTTTTATTAATATTAAGCTGCGTGAGCTGTTTATATATATTGGAGATTAAACCCTTGTCCATTGATTCGTTTGCGAACGTTTTCGCCCATTCTGAGGGTTGCCTTTTTCCATTCCCGTTTTTTTTTTAACCAAAAAAGAAAGAAAGCAAAAGAAGCAGAACACTAATGTGCGTGAAATATGCCTCTTAAAACTGTCGTTTTGAAATATGGACATCTTTTGAACTTTTTGGTCGATATATGACCCCAGGATTTGTTTTCAGGGCAGGTGTCATTTACAGGCCTGCAATGATTTGGAATATCCACTGACCATTAGCGCTGGAATTAAAGCTGCTGTTGTGTGAAACGGCCACAAGGTGGCAGCAGTTCTCCATTAGCAAATCTGGTTACCAGGGCAACAGAGCCTCAATGGAAGTCGTGTTCTAGATTGGAATTTAGAATGGAATGTGCCAGGAGAAAGCCCCTCAAGTTTGTCTCACTACTTCTTGTTCGTGTTTTTAATTTAATTTTTAATTTTTTATTACAGCAAGTTTGATTACAACGTTTGGCTTGTTGTAGGTGTGCAAGATGTGGTTCTTTTACACATATACATATGTCTGTTCTTCCTGGGACCCTTTTCCATGTACGTTATGACAGAATGTTGAGTAGTCTTCTCTTGGCATTCCGTAGGTCTTTGGTGATTATATATTTCACCTGTGTTTGTATATGTCTCTTAACCCCAATATCATAATGAATCCAATCCTCACACCTTTCCATTGGTGAGCCATAAGTTTGTTTAATGAATCTGTGATTGCCCTTCACCGTGGAAATATCTGCCCTGGTATCCGTTTTTAGGTAACACCTATAAGTGATATCCTACGATATGTGTCTTTCACTTTCTGACTTACTACAAGTCACGTGCTTACCTGTAGACTCATCTACGGGGCTGCAAATGGCATTGTGCCCTTTTTTTCCTTGGCTAATATTCTGTCTTAGCGAGGTCCATTTTCTGCAATGTGATTCCCTGAGGGCTGAGGATTAGCTGACCTGGGCAGCCTGATCCTGCCGGCAAGCATTCCCCAGGTGTGCCTGGGTTGAGGTCGATAGAAACAGCACTCCAGGCAGCAATAGCCCCTGCAGCTGTGCCTGACTCCATATTCTCTGCCCCGTCAGCAGTCTCGGGGCTGTGCTGGTGGGAGGGTGTGAGGGTCCACGGCTTTGTTGGTGGCCCGGTGTGAGTGGGGCTCTGCTGGACTTTCTGCAGGAGTTGCCAGGCTGCCACCTGTAAAGAAGAGGATGTGTCACCCATAACTTCTTCTGGAATTTCTCTCCGGGCTGAGGTGAGGAAGGAAAAAAAGGAATGGGGGCTGGGACAGGAGGGGTATATCAGGCAGGGAAATGGAAATCTTCCAGAAGAGTGCCCGGGGCCAGGACCATCCTGGCTGGCCTGCAGGCACCAAGTTGGCCTGCGTGCTGTCGCTGGTGTGGCTCCACGGCCCTTCCTCTAGGCTTTCAAGCCCTTGTACATATTCAGGTGTTTTACCTGGGAAGGGTGGGAACAGTTCAGCAGCAGCTGGCCTGGGGCTCAGCTCACGTTTACTCACAGAGGCCTCGGCACGGTCCCCCAGCTTTGCAATGAGGACGCTCCTTGCGTGGGGGGTCCGGGCTGCTGGCTGTATGGGAGATGATTCCCCACCTCTGACCAATCTCAGAATTGTTTACCGCTGGAGCAAGTGCCCTGATAGGGTTTTCCTCTGTATAACTGCTGGGTTCAGGGTTTTTTTTCTTTTTTGGTTCAAGTTAGAATTTATTCATCTTTTATGTATTTATTGATATAAGCATGGAAATAATTCATTCATAGAAATACATCTGTGTGAAGGGAAGAACTTTTTTCTGTTTTATTTTTAAATTTCATTTCTAAAAATTTTGCAGTTTATTTATATTTATTTTTCTATACAGCAGGTTATTATTAGTTATCTATTTTATTCATATACATATATACAGGTCAATACCTATCTCCCAACTCATCTGACCACCAACACCCCATGGCTTCCCCCACTTGGTGTCCATACGTTTGTTCTCTACCTCTGTTTCTCTATTTCTTCCCTGCAAACCTGTTCATCTGTACCATATATCTAGGTTCCACATACATGCATTAATACAGAATATTTGTTTTGCTCTTTCTGACTTACTTCATTCTGTATGACAGTCTCTAGATCCACCGACTTCTCTACAAATAACCCAGTTTCATTCCTTTTCATGGCTGAATCATATTCCATTTTATATATGTACCACATCTTTTTCCATTCGTTTGTCTGTGGGTATTTAGGTTGCTTCCATTACCTGGCTGTTTTAAATAGTGCTGCAATGAACATTGTGGTGAATGTGTGTTTTTGATTTATGGTTGTCTCTGTGTATATGCCCAGAAGTGGGATTGCTGGATCCTATGGTAATTCTATTTCTAGTTTCTTTAAGGAAACTCCATACTGTTCTCCATAGTGACTGTATCAATTTACCTTCCCACCAATAGTGGAAGAGGGTTCCTTTTGTCCACACCCTCCCCAGAATTTGTTGTTTGTAGATTTTCTGATGATGCCGATTCTAACAGGTGTGAGGTGATACCTCATTGTCGTTTTGATTTGCATTTCTCTAATAATTAGTGGTGTTGAGCAGCTTTTCATGTGCGTCTTGGCCGTCTCTGTGACTTCTTGGAAGAAACGTCTATTTAGATCTTCTGCCCATTTTTGTATTGGGTTGTTTGTTTTATTAATATTAAGCTGCGTGAGCTGTTTATATATATTGGAGATTAAACCCTTGTCCATTGATTCGTTTGCGAACGTTTTCGCCCATTCTGAGGGTTGCCTTTTTCCATTCCCGTTTTTTTTTAACCAAAAAAGAAAGAAAGCAAAAGAAGCAGAACACTAATGTGCGTGAAATATGCCTCTTGAAACTGTCGTTTTGAAATATGGACGTCTTTTGAACTTTTTGGTCGATATATGACCCCAGGATTTGTTTTCAGGGCAGGTGTCATTTACAGGCCTGCAATGATTTGGAATATCCACTGACCATTAGCGCTGGAATTAAAGCTGCTGTTGTGTGAAACGGCCACAAGGTGGCAGCAGTTCTCCATTAGCAAATCTGGTTACCAGGGCAACAGAGCCTCAATGGAAGTCGTGTTCTAGATTGGAATTTAGAATGGAATGTGCCAGGAGAAAGCCCCTCAAGTTTGTCTCACTACTTCTTGTTCGTGTTTTTAATTTAATTTTTAATTTTTTATTACAGCAAGTTTGATTACAACGTTTGGCTTGTTGTAGGTGTGCAAGATGTGGTTCTTTTACACATATACATATGTCTGTTCTTCCTGGGACCCTTTTCCATGTACGTTATGACAGAATGTTGAGTAGTCTTCTCTTGGCATTCCGTAGGTCTTTGGTGATTATATATTTCACCTGTGTTTGTATATGTCTCTTAACCCCAATATCATAATGAATCCAATCCTCACACTTTTCCATTGGTGAGCCATAAGTTTGTTTAATGAATCTGTGATTGCCCTTCACCGTGGAAATATCTGCCCTGGTATCCGATTTTAGGTAACACCTATAAGTGATATCCTACGATATGTGTCTTTCACTTTCTGACTTACTACAAGTCACGTGATTACCTGTAGACTCATCTACGGGGCTGCAAATGGCATTGTGCCCTTTTTTTTCCTTGGCTAATATTCTGTCTTAGCGAGGTCCATTTTCTGCAATGTGATTCCCTGAGGGCTGAGGATTAGCTGACCTGGGCAGCCTGATCCTGCCGGCAAGCCCTCCCCAGGTGTGCCTGGGATGAGGTCGATAGAAACAGCACTCCAGGCAGCAATAGCCCCTGCAGCTGTGCCTGACTCCATATTCTCTGCCCCGTCAGCAGTCTCGGGGCTGTGCTGGTGGGAGGGTGTGAGGGTCCACGGCTTTGTTGGTGGCCCGGTGTGAGTGGGGCTCTGCTGGACTTTCTGCAGGAGTTGCCAGGCTGCCACCTGTAAAGAAGAGGATGTGTCACCCATAACTTCTTCTGGAATTTCTCTCCGGGCTGAGGTGAGGAAGGAAAAAAAGGAATGGGGGCTGGGACAGGAGGGGTATATCAGGCAGGGAAATGGAAATCTTCCAGAAGAGTGCCCGGGGCCAGGACCATCCTGGCTGGCCTGCAGGCACCATTTTGGCCTGCGTGCTGTCGCTGGTGTGGCTCCACGGCCCTTCCTCTAGGCTTTCAAGCCCTTGTACATATTCAGGTGTTTTACCTGGGAAGGGTGGGAACAGTTCAGCAGCAGCTGGCCTGGGGCTCAGCTCACGTTTACTGACAGAGGCCTCGGCACGGTCCCCCAGCTTTGCAATGAGGACGCTCCTTGGGTGGGGGGTCCGGGCTGCTGGCTGTATGGGAGATGATTCCCCACCTCTGACCAATCTCAGAATTGTTTACCGCTGGAGCAAGTGCCCTGATAGGGTTTTCCTCTGTATAACTGCTGGGTTCAGGTTTTTTTTTCTTTTTTGGTTCAAGTTAGAATTTATTCATCTTTTATGTATTTATTGATATAAGCATGGAAATAATTCATTCATAGAAATACATCTGTGTGAAGGGAAGAACTTTTTTCTGTTTTATTTTTAAATTTCATTTCTAAAAATTTTGCAGTTTATTTATATTTTTTTTTCTATACAGCAGGTTATTATTAGTTATCTATTTTATTCATATACATATATACAGGTCAATACCTATCTCCCAACTCATCTGACCACCAACACCCCATGGCTTCCCCCACTTGGTGTCCATACGTTTGTTCTCTACCTCTGTTTCTCTATTTCTGCCCTGCAAACCTGTTCATCTGTACCATATATCTAGGTTCCACATACATGCATTAATACAGAATATTTGTTTTGCTCTTTCTGACTTACTTCATTCTGTATGACAGTCTCTAGATCCACCGACTTCTCTACAAATAACCCAGTTTCATTCCTTTTCATGGCTGAATCATATTCCATTTTATATATGTACCACATCTTTTTCCATTCGTCTGTCTGTGGGCATTTAGGTTGCTTCCATTACCTGGCTGTTGTAAATAGTGCTGCAATGAACATTGTGGTGAATGTGTGTTTTTGATTTATGGTTGTCTCTGTGTATATGCCCAGAAGTGGGATTGCTGGATCCTATGGTAATTCTATTTCTAGTTTCTTTAAGGAAACTCCATACTGTTCTCCATAGTGACTGTATCAATTTACCTTCCCACCAATAGTGGAAGAGGGTTCCTTTTGTCCACACCCTCCCCAGAATTTGTTGTTTGTAGATTTTCTGATGATGCCGATTCTAACAGGTGTGAGGTGATACCTCATTGTCGTTTTGATTTGCATTTCTCTAATAATTAGTGGTGTTGAGCAGCTTTTCATGTGCGTCTTGGCCGTCTCTGTGACTTCTTTGAAGAAACGTCTATTTAGATCTTCTGCCCATTTTTGTATTGGGTTGTTTGTTTTATTAATATTAAGCTGCGTGAGCTGTTTATATATATTGGAGATTAAACCCTTGTCCATTGATTCGTTTGCGAACGTTTTCGCCCATTCTGAGGGTTGCCTTTTTCCATTCCCGTTTTTTTTTAACCGAAAAAGAAAGACAGCAAAAGAAGCAGAACACTAATGTGCGTGAAATATGCCTCTTGAAACTGTCGTTTTGAAATATGGACGTCTTTTGAACTTTTTGGTCGATATATGACCCCAGGATTTGTTTTCAGGGCAGGTGTCATTTACAGGCCTGCAATGATTTGGAATATCCACTGACCATTAGCGCTGGAATTAAAGCTGCTGTTGTGTGAAACGGCCACAAGGTGGCAGCAGTTCTCCATTAGCAAATCTGGTTACCAGGGCAACAGAGCCTCAATGGAAGTCGTGTTCTAGATTGGAATTTAGAATGGAATGTGCCAGGAGAAAGCCCTTCAAGTTTGTCTCACTACTTCTTGTTCGTGTTTTTAATTTAATTTTTAATTTTTTATTACAGCAAGTTTGATTACAACGTTTGGCTTGTTGTAGGTGTGCAAGATGTGGTTCTTTTACACATATACATATGTCTGTTCTTCCTGGGACCCTTTTCCATGTACGTTATGACAGAATGTTGAGTAGTCTTCTCTTGGCATTCCGTAGGTCTTTGGTGATTATATATTTCACCTGTGTTTGTATATGTCTCTTAACCCCAATATCATAATGAATCCAATCCTCACACCTTTCCATTGGTGAGCCATAAGTTTGTTTAATGAATCTGTGATTGCCCTTCACCGTGGAAATATCTGCCCTGGTATCCGTTTTTAGGTAACACCTATAAGTGATATCCTACGATATGTGTCTTTCACTTTCTGACTTACTACAAGTCACGTGCTTACCTGTAGACTCATCTACGGGGCTGCAAATGGCATTGTGCCCTTTTTTTCCTTGGCTAATATTCTGTCTTAGCGAGGTCCATTTTCTGCAATGTGATTCCCTGAGGGCTGAGGATTAGCTGACCTGGGCAGCCTGATCCTGCCGGCAAGCCCTCCCCAGGTGTGCCTGGGTTTAGGTCGATAGAAACAGCACTCCAGGCAGCAATAGCCCCTGCAGCTGTGCCTGACTCCATATTCTCTGCCCCGTCAGCAGTCTCGGGGCTGTGCTGGTGGGAGGGTGTGAGGGTCCACGGCTTTGTTGGTGGCCCGGTGTGAGTTGGGCTCTGCTGGACTTTCTGCAGGAGTTGCCAGGCTGCCACCTGTAAAGAAGAGGATGTGTCACCCATAACTTCTTCTGGAATTTCTCTCCGTGCTGAGGTGAGGAAGGAAAAAAAGGAATGGGGGCTGGGACAGGAGGGGTATATCAGGCAGGGAAATGGAAAGCTTCCAGAAGAGTGCCCGGGGCCAGGACCATCCTGGCTGGCCTGCAGGCACCAAGTTGGCCTACGTGCTGTCGCTCGTGTGGCTCCACGGCCCTTCCTCTAGGCTTTCAAGCCCTTGTACATATTCAGGTGTTTTACCTGGGAAGGGTGGGAACAGTTCAGCAGCAGCTGGCCTGGGGCTCAGCTCACGTTTACTCACAGAGGCCTCGGCACGGTCCCCCAGCTTTGCAATGAGGACGCTCCTTGCGTGGGGGGTCCGGGCTGCTGGCTGTATGGGAGATGATTCCCCACCTCTGACCAATCTCAGAATTGTTTACCGCTGGAGCAAGTGCCCTGATAGGGTTTTCCTCTGTATAACTGCTGGGTTCAGGTTTTTTTTTCTTTTTTGGTTCAAGTTAGAATTTATTCATCTTTTATGTATTTATTGATATAAGCATGGAAATAATTCATTCATAGAAATACATCTGTGTGAAGGGAAGAACTTTTTTCTGTTTTATTTTTAAATTTCATTTCTAAAAATTTTGCAGTTTAATTATATTTATTTTTCTATACAGCAGGTTATTATTAGTTATCTATTTTATTCATATACATATATACAGGTCAATACCTATCTCCCAACTCATCTGACCACCAACACCCCATGGCTTCCCCCACTTGGTGTCCATACGTTTGTTCTCTACCTCTGTTTCTCTATTTCTGCCCTGCAAACCTGTTCATCTGTACCATATATCTAGGTTCCACATACATGCATTAATACAGAATATTTGTTTTGCTCTTTCTGACTTACTTCATTCTGTATGACAGTCTCTAGATCCACCGACTTCTCTACAAATAACCCAGTTTCATTCCTTTTCATGGCTGAATCATATTCCATTTTATATATGTACCACATCTTTTTCCATTCGTCTGTCTGTGGGCATTTAGGTTGCTTCCATTACCTGGCTGTTGTAAATAGTGCTGCAATGAACATTGTGGTGAATGTGTGTTTTTGATTTATGGTTGTCTCTGTGTATATGCCCAGAAGTGGGATTGCTGGATCCTATGGTAATTCTATTTCTAGTTTCTTTAAGGAAACTCCATACTGTTCTCCATAGTGACTGTATCAATTTACCTTCCCACCAATAGTGGAAGAGGGTTCCTTTTGTCCACACCCTCCCCAGAATTTGTTGTTTGTAGATTTTCTGATGATGCCGATTCTAACAGGTGTGAGGTGATACCTCATTGTCGTTTTGATTTGCATTTCTCTAATAATTAGTGGTGTTGAGCAGCTTTTCATGTGCGTCTTGGCCGTCTCTGTGACTTCTTTGAAGAAACGTCTATTTAGATCTTCTGCCCATTTTTGTATTGGGTTGTTTGTTTTATTAATATTAAGCTGCGTGAGCTGTTTATATATATTGGAGATTAAACCCTTGTCCATTGATTCGTTTGCGAACGTTTTCGCCCATTCTGAGGGTTGCCTTTTTCCATTCCCGTTTTTTTTTAACCAAAAAAGAAAGAAAGCAAAAGAAGCAGAACACTAATGTGCGTGAAATATGCCTCTTGAAACTGTCGTTTTGAAATATGGACGTCTTTTGAACTTTTTGGTCGATATATGACCCCAGGATTTGTTTTCAGGGCAGGTGTCATTTACAGGCCTGCAATGATTTGGAATATCCACTGACCATTAGCGCTGGAATTAAAGCTGCTGTTGTGTGAAAAGGCCACAAGGTGGCAGCAGTTCTCCATTAGCAAATCTGGTTACCAGGGCAACAGAGCCTCAATGGAAGTCGTGTTCTAGATTGGAATTTAGAATGGAATGTGCCAGGAGAAAGCCCCTCAAGTTTGTCTCACTACTTCTTGTTCGTGTTTTTAATTTAATTTTTAATTTTTTATTACAGCAAGTTTGATTACAACGTTTGGCTTGTTGTAGGTGTGCAAGATGTGGTTCTTTTACACATATACATATGTCTGTTCTTCCTGGGACCCTTTTCCATGTACGTTATGACAGAATGTTGAGTAGTCTTCTCTTGGCATTCCGTAGGTCTTTGGTGATTATATATTTCACCTGTGTTTGTATATGTCTCTTAACCCCAATATCATAATGAATCCAATCCTCACACCTTTCCATTGGTGAGCCATAAGTTTGTTTAATGAATCTGTGATTGCCCTTCACCGTGGAAATATCTGCCCTGGTATCCGTTTTTAGGTAACACCTATAAGTGATATCCTACGATATGTGTCTTTCACTTTCTGACTTACTACAAGTCACGTGCTTACCTGTAGACTCATCTACGGGGCTGCAAATGGCATTGTGCCCTTTTTTTCCTTGGCTAATATTCTGTCTTAGCGAGGTCCATTTTCTGCAATGTGATTCCCTGAGGGCTGAGGATTAGCTGACCTGGGCAGCCTGATCCTGCCGGCAAGCCCTCCCCAGGTGTGCCTGGGTTGAGGTCGATAGAAACAGCACTCCAGGCAGCAATAGCCCCTGCAGCTGTGCCTGACTCCATATTCTCTGCCCCGTCAGCAGTCTCGGGGCTGTGCTGGTGGGAGGGTGTGAGGGTCCACGGCTTTGTTGGTGGCCCGGTGTGAGTGGGGCTCTGCTGGACTTTCTGCAGGAGTTGCCAGGCTGCCACCTGTAAAGAAGAGGATGTGTCACCCATAACTTCTTCTGGAATTTCTCTCCGGGCTGAGGTGAGGAAGGAAAAAAAGGAATGGGGGCTGGGACAGGAGGGGTATATCAGGCAGGGAAATGGAAATCTTCCAGAAGAGTGCCCGGGGCCAGGACCATCCTGGCTGGCCTGCAGGCACCAAGTTGGCCTGCGTGCTGTCGCTGGTGTGGCTCCACGGCCCTTCCTCTAGGCTTTCAAGCCCTTGTACATATTCAGGTGTTTTACCTGGGAAGGGTGGGAACAGTTCAGCAGCAGCTGGCCTGGGGCTCAGCTCACGTTTACTCACAGAGGCCTCGGCACGGTCCCCCAGCTTTGCAATGAGGACGCTCCTTGCGTGGGGGGTCCGGGCTGCTGGCTGTATGGGAGATGATTCCCCACCTCTGACCAATCTCAGAATTGTTTACCGCTGGAGCAAGTGCCCTGATAGGGTTTTCCTCTGTATAACTGCTGGGTTCAGGTTTTTTTTTCTTTTTGGGTTCAAGTTAGAATTTATTCATCTTTTATGTATTTATTGATATAAGCATGGAAATAATTCATTCATAGAAATACATCTGTGTGAAGGGAAGAACTTTTTTCTGTTTTATTTTTAAATTTCATTTCTAAAAATTTTGCAGTTTATTTATATTTATTTTTCTATACAGCAGGTTATTATTAGTTATCTATTTTATTCATATACATATATACAGGTCAATACCTATCTCCCAACTCATCTGACCACCAACACCCCATGGCTTCCCCCACTTGGTGTCCATACGTTTGTTCTCTACCTCTGTTTCTCTATTTCTGCCCTGCAAACCTGTTCATCTGTACCATATATCTAGGTTCCACATACATGCATTAATACAGAATATTTGTTTTGCTCTTTCTGACTTACTTCATTCTGTATGACAGTCTCTAGATCCACCGACTTCTCTACAAATAACCCAGTTTCATTCCTTTTCATGGCTGAATCATATTCCATTTTATATATGTACCACATCTTTTTCCATTCGTCTGTCTGTGGGCATTTAGGTTGCTTCCATTACCTGGCTGTTGTAAATAGTGCTGCAATGAACATTGTGGTGAATGTGTGTTTTTGATTTATGGTTGTCTCTGTGTATATGCCCAGAAGTGGGATTGCTGGATCCTATGGTAATTCTATTTCTAGTTTCTTTAAGGAAACTCCATTCTGTTCTCCATAGTGACTGTATCAATTTACCTTCCCACCAATAGTGGAAGAGGGTTCCTTTTGTCCACACCCTCCCCAGAATTTGTTGTTTGTAGATTTTCTGATGATGCCGATTCTAACAGGTGTGAGGTGATACCTCATTGTCGTTTTGATTTGCATTTCTCTAATAATTAGTGGTGTTGAGCAGCTTTTCATGTGCGTCTTGGCCGTCTCTGTAACTTCTTTGAAGAAACGTCTATTTAGATCTTCTGCCCATTTTTGTATTGGGTTGTTTGTTTTATTAATATTAAGCTGCGTGAGCTGTTTATATATATTGGAGATTAAACCCTTGTCCATTGATTCGTTTGCGAACGTTTTCGCCCATTCTGAGGGTTGCCTTTTTCCATTCCCGTTTTTTTTTAACCAAAAAAGAAAGAAAGCAAAAGAAGCAGAACACTAATGTGCGTGAAATATGCCTCTTGAAACTGTCGTTTTGAAATATGGACGTCTTTTGAACTTTTTGGTCGATATATGACCCCAGGAATTGTTTTCAGGGCAGGTGTCATTTACAGGCCTGCAATGATTTGGAATATCCACTGACCATTAGCGCTGGAATTAAAGCTGCTGTTGTGTGAAACGGCCACAAGGTGGCAGCAGTTCTCCATTAGCAAATCTGGTTACCAGGGCAACAGAGCCTCAATGGAAGTCGTGTTCTAGATTGGAATTTAGAATGGAATGTGCCAGGAGAAAGCCCCTCAAGTTTGTCTCACTACTTCTTGTTCGTGTTTTTAATTTAATTTTTAATTTTTTATTACAGCAAGTTTGATTACAACGTTTGGCTTGTTGTAGGTGTGCAAGATGTGGTTCTTTTACACATATACATATGTCTGTTCTTCCTGGGACCCTTTTCCATGTACGTTATGACAGAATGTTGAGTAGTCTTCTCTTGGCATTCCGTAGGTCTTTGGTGATTATATATTTCACCTGTGTTTGTATATGTCTCTTAACCCCAATATCATAATGAATCCAATCCTCACACCTTTCCATTGGTGAGCCATAAGTTTGTTTAATGAATCTGTGATTGCCCTTCACCGTGGAAATATCTGCCCTGGTATCCGTTTTTAGGTAACACCTATAAGTGATATCCTACGATATGTGTCTTTCACTTTCTGACTTACTACAAGTCACGTGCTTACCTGTAGACTCATCTACGGGGCTGCAAATGGCATTGTGCCCTTTTTTTCCTTGGCTAATATTCTGTCTTAGCGAGGTCCATTTTCTGCAATGTGATTCCCTGAGGGCTGAGGATTAGCTGACCTGGGCAGCCTGATCCTGCCGGCAAGCCCTCCCCAGGTGTGCCTGGGTTGAGGTCGATAGAAACAGCACTCCAGGCAGCAATAGCCCCTGCAGCTGTGCCTGACTCCATATTCTCTGCCCCGTCAGCAGTCTCGGGGCTGTGCTGGTGGGAGGGTGTGAGGGTCCACGGCTTTGTTGGTGGCCCGGTGTGAGTTGGGCTCTGCTGGACTTTCTGCAGGAGTTGCCAGGCTGCCACCTGTAAAGAAGAGGATGTGTCACCCATAACTTCTTCTGGAATTTCTCTCCGTGCTGAGGTGAGGAAGGAAAAAAAGGAATGGGGGCTGGGACAGGAGGGGTATATCAGGCAGGGAAATGGAAAGCTTCCAGAAGAGTGCCCGGGGCCAGGACCATCCTGGCTGGCCTGCAGGCACCAAGTTGGCCTACGTGCTGTCGCTCGTGTGGCTCCACGGCCCTTCCTCTAGGCTTTCAAGCCCTTGTACATATTCAGGTGTTTTACCTGGGAAGGGTGGGAACAGTTCAGCAGCAGCTGGCCTGGGGCTCAGCTCACGTTTACTCACAGAGGCCTCGGCACGGTCCCCCAGCTTTGCAATGAGGACGCTCCTTGCGTGGGGGGTCCGGGCTGCTGGCTGTATGGGAGATGATTCCCCACCTCTGACCAATCTCAGAATTGTTTACCGCTGGAGCAAGTGCCCTGATAGGGTTTTCCTCTGTATAACTGCTGGGTTCAGGTTTTTTTTTCTTTTTTGGTTCAAGTTAGAATTTATTCATCTTTTATGTATTTATTGATATAAGCATGGAAATAATTCATTCATAGAAATACATCTGTGTGAAGGGAAGAACTTTTTTCTGTTTTATTTTTAAATTTCATTTCTAAAAATTTTGCAGTTTATTTATATTTATTTTTCTATACAGCAGGTTATTATTAGTTATCTATTTTATTCATATACATATATACAGGTCAATACCTATCTCCCAACTCATCTGACCACCAACACCCCATGGCTTCCCCCACTTGGTGTCCATACGTTTGTTCTCTACCTCTGTTTCTCTATTTCTGCCCTGCAAACCTGTTCATCTGTACCATATATCTAGGTTCCACATACATGCATTAATACAGAATATTTGTTTTGCTCTTTCTGACTTACTTCATTCTGTATGACAGTCTCTAGATCCACCGACTTCTCTACAAATAACCCAGTTTCATTCCTTTTCATGGCTGAATCATATTCCATTTTATATATGTACCACATCTTTTTCCATTCGTCTGTCTGTGGGCATTTAGGTTGCTTCCATTACCTGGCTGTTGTAAATAGTGCTGCAATGAACATTGTGGTGAATGTGTGTTTTTGATTTATGGTTGTCTCTGTGTATATGCCCAGAAGTGGGATTGCTGGATCCTATGGTAATTCTATTTCTAGTTTCTTTAAGGAAACTCCATACTGTTCTCCATAGTGACTGTATCAATTTACCTTCCCACCAATAGTGGAAGAGGGTTCCTTTTGTCCACACCCTCCCCAGAATTTGTTGTTTGTAGATTTTCTGATGATGCCGATTCTAACAGGTGTGAGGTGATACCTCATTGTCGTTTTGATTTGCATTTCTCTAATAATTAGTGGTGTTGAGCAGCTTTTCATGTGCGTCTTGGCCGTCTCTGTGACTTCTTTGAAGAAACGTCTATTTAGATCTTCTGCCCATTTTTGTATTGGGTTGTTTGTTTTATTAATATTAAGCTGCGTGAGCTGTTTATATATATTGGAGATTAAACCCTTGTCCATTGATTCGTTTGCGAACGTTTTCGCCCATTCTGAGGGTTGCCTTTTTCCATTCCCGTTTTTTTTTAACCAAAAAAGAAAGAAAGCAAAAGAAGCAGAACACTAATGTGCGTGAAATATGCCTCTTGAAACTGTCGTTTTGAAATATGGACGTCTTTTGAACTTTTTGGTCGATATATGACCCCAGGATTTGTTTTCAGGGCAGGTGTCATTTACAGGCCTGCAATGATTTGGAATATCCACTGACCATTAGCGCTGGAATTAAAGCTGCTGTTGTGTGAAACGGCCACAAGGTGGCAGCAGTTCTCCATTAGCAAATCTGGTTACCAGGGCAACAGAGCCTCAATGGAAGTCGTGTTCTAGATTGGAATTTAGAATGGAATGTGCCAGGAGAAAGCCCCTCAAGTTTGTCTCACTACTTCTTGTTCGTGTTTTTAATTTAATTTTTAATTTTTTATTACAGCAAGTTTGATTACAACGTTTGGCTTGTTGTAGGTGTGCAAGATGTGGTTCTTTTACACATATACATATGTCTGTTCTTCCTGGGACCCTTTTCCATGTACGTTATGACAGAATGTTGAGTAGTCTTCTCTTGGCATTCCGTAGGTCTTTGGTGATTATATATTTCACCTGTGTTTGTATATGTCTCTTAACCCCAATATCATAATGAATCCAATCCTCACACCTTTCCATTGGTGAGCCATAAGTTTGTTTAATGAATCTGTGATTGCCCTTCACCGTGGAAATATCTGCCCTGGTATCCGTTTTTAGGTAACACCTATAAGTGATATCCTACGATATGTGTCTTTCACTTTCTGACTTACTACAAGTCACGTGCTTACCTGTAGACTCATCTACGGGGCTGCAAATGGCATTGTGCCCTTTTTTTCCTTGGCTAATATTCTGTCTTAGCGAGGTCCATTTTCTGCAATGTGATTCCCTGAGGGCTGAGGATTAGCTGACCTGGGCAGCCTGATCCTGCCGGCAAGCCCTCCCCAGGTGTGCCTGGGTTGAGGTCGATAGAAACAGCACTCCAGGCAGCAATAGCCCCTGCAGCTGTGCCTGACTCCATATTCTCTGCCCCGTCAGCAGTCTCTGGGCTGTGCTGGTGGGAGGGTGTGAGGGTCCACGGCTTTGTTGGTGGCGCGGTGTGAGTTGGGCTCTGCTGGACTTTCTGCAGGAGTTGCCAGGCTGCCACCTGTAAAGAAGAGGATGTGTCACCCATAACTTCTTCTGGAATTTCTCTCCGGGCTGAGGTGAGGAAGGAAAAAAAGGAATGGGGGCTGGGACAGGAGGGGTATATCAGGCAGGGAAATGGAAATCTTCCAGAAGAGTGCCCGGGGCCAGGACCATCCTGGCTGGCCTGCAGGCACCAAGTTGGCCTGCGTGCTGTCGCTGGTGTGGCTCCACGGCCCTTCCTCTAGGCTTTCAAGCCCTTGTACATATTCAGGTGTTTTACCTGGGAAGGGTGGGAACAGTTCAGCAGCAGCTGGCCTGGGGCTCAGCTCACGTTTACTCACAGAGGCCTCGGCACGGTCCCCCAGCTTTGCAATGAGGACGCTCCTTGCGTGGGGGGTCCGGGCTGCTGGCTGTATGGGAGATGATTCCCCACCTCTGACCAATCTCAGAATTGTTTACCGCTGGAGCAAGTGCCCTGATAGGGTTTTCCTCTGTATAACTGCT
The DNA here is from genome assembly GCF_025265405.1 of Mesoplodon densirostris. Taxonomy (NCBI): domain Eukaryota; kingdom Metazoa; phylum Chordata; class Mammalia; order Artiodactyla; family Ziphiidae; genus Mesoplodon; species Mesoplodon densirostris. Next base: position 97,833,213 of record NC_082666.1, read on the forward strand.
GGGTTCAGGTTTTTTTTTTCTTTTTTGGTTCAAGTTAGAATTTATTCATCTTTTATGTATTTATTGATATAAGCATGGAAATAATTCATTCATAGAAATACATCTGTGTGAAGGGAAGAACTTTTTTCTGTTTTATTTTTAAATTTCATTTCTAAAAATTTTGCAGTTTATTTATATTTATTTTTCTATACAGCAGGTTATTATTAGTTATCTATTTTATTCATATACATATATACAGGTCAATACCTATCTCCCAACTCATCTGACCACCAACACCCCATGGCTTCCCCCACTTGGTGTCCATACGTTTGTTCTCTACCTCTGTTTCTCTATTTCTGCCCTGCAAACCTGTTCATCTGTACCATATATCTAGGTTCCACATACATGCATTAATACAGAATATTTGTTTTGCTCTTTCTGACTTACTTCATTCTGTATGACAGTCTCTAGATCCACCGACTTCTCTACAAATAACCCAGTTTCATTCCTTTTCATGGCTGAATCATATTCCATTTTATATATGTACCACATCTTTTTCCATTCGTCTGTCTGTGGGCATTTAGGTTGCTTCCATTACCTGGCTGTTGTAAATAGTGCTGCAATGAACATTGTGGTGAATGTGTGTTTTTGATTTATGGTTGTCTCTGTGTATATGCCCAGAAGTGGGATTGCTGGATCCTATGGTAATTCTATTTCTAGTTTCTTTAAGGAAACTCCATACTGTTCTCCATAGTGACTGTATCAATTTACCTTCCCACCAATAGTGGAAGAGGGTTCCTTTTGTCCACACCCTCCCCAGAATTTGTTGTTTGTAGATTTTCTGATGATGCCGATTCTAACAGGTGTGAGGTGATACCTCATTGTCGTTTTGATTTGCATTTCTCTAATAATTAGTGGTGTTGAGCAGCTTTTCATGTGCGTCTTGGCCGTCTCTGTGACTTCTTTGAAGAAACGTCTATTTAGATCTTCTGCCCATTTTTGTATTGGGTTGTTTGTTTTATTAATATTAAGCTGCGTGAGCTGTTTATATATATTGGAGATTAAACCCTTGTCCATTGATTCGTTTGCGAACGTTTTCGCCCATTCTGAGGGTTGCCTTTTTCCATTCCCGTTTTTTTTTAACCAAAAAAGAAAGAAAGCAAAAGAAGCAGAACACTAATGTGCGTGAAATATGCCTCTTGAAACTGTCGTTTTGAAATATGGACGTCTTTTGAACTTTTTGGTCGATATATGACCCCAGGAATTGTTTTCAGGGCAGGTGTCATTTACAGGCCTGCAATGATTTGGAATATCCACTGACCATTAGCGCTGGAATTAAAGCTGCTGTTGTGTGAAACGGCCACAAGGTGGCAGCAGTTCTCCATTAGCAAATCTGGTTACCAGGGCAACAGAGCCTCAATGGAAGTCGTGTTCTAGATTGGAATTTAGAATGGAATGTGCCAGGAGAAAGCCCCTCAAGTTTGTCTCACTACTTCTTGTTCGTGTTTTTAATTTAATTTTTAATTTTTTATTACAGCAAGTTTGATTACAACGTTTGGCTTGTTGTAGGTGTGCAAGATGTGGTTCTTTTACACATATACATATGTCTGTTCTTCCTGGGACCCTTTTCCATGTACGTTATGACAGAATGTTGAGTAGTCTTCTCTTGGCATTCCGTAGGTCTTTGGTGATTATATATTTCACCTGTGTTTGTATATGTCTCTTAACCCCAATATCATAATGAATCCAATCCTCACACCTTTCCATTGGTGAGCCATAAGTTTGTTTAATGAATCTGTGATTGCCCTTCACCGTGGAAATATCTGCCCTGGTATCCGTTTTTAGGTAACACCTATAAGTGATATCCTACGATATGTGTCTTTCACTTTCTGACTTACTACAAGTCCCGTGCTTACCTGTAGACTCATCTACGGGGCTGCAAATGGCATTGTGCCCTTTTTTTCCTTGGCTAATATTCTGTCTTAGCGAGGTCCATTTTCTGCAATGTGATTCCCTGAGGGCTGAGGATTAGCTGACCTGGGCAGCCTGATCCTGCCGGCAAGCCCTCCCCAGGTGTGCCTGGGTTGAGGTCGATAGAAACAGCACTCCAGGCAGCAATAACCCCTGCAGCTGTGCCTGACTCCATATTCTCTGCCCCGTCAGCAGTCTCGGGGCTGTGCTGGTGGGAGGGTGTGAGGGTCCACGGCTTTGTTGGTGGCCCGGTGTGAGGGGGGCTCTGCTGGACTTTCTGCAGGAGTTGCCAGGCTGCCACCTGTAAAAAAGAGGATGTGTCACCCATAACTTCTTCAGGAATTTCTCTCCGGGCTGAGGTGAGGAAGGAAAAAAAGGAATGGGGGCTGGGACAGGAGGGGTATATCAGGCAGGGAAATGGAAATCTTCCAGAAGAGTGCCCGGGGCCAGGACCATCCTGGCTGGCCTGCAGGCACCAAGTTGGCCTGCGTGCTGTCGCTGGTGTGGCTCCACGGCCCTTCCTCTAGGCTTTCAAGCCCTTGTACATATTCAGGTGTTTTACCTGGGAAGGGTGGGAACAGTTCAGCAGCAGCTGGCCTGGGGCTCAGCTCACGTTTACTCACAGAGGCCTCGGCACGGTCCCCCAGCTTTGCAATGAGGACGCTCCTTGCGTGGGGGGTCCGGGCTGCTGGCTGTATGGGAGATGATTCCCCACCTCTGACCAATCTCAGAATTGTTTACCGCTGGAGCAAGTGCCCTGATAGGGTTTTCCTCTGTATAACTGCTGGGTTCAGGTTTTTTTTTCTTTTTTGGTTCAAGTTAGAATTTATTCATCTTTTATGTATTTATTGATATAAGCATGGAAATAATTCATTCATAGAAATACATCTGTGTGAAGGGAAGAACTTTTTTCTGTTTTATTTTTAAATTTCATTTCTAAAAATTTTGCAGTTTATTTATATTTATTTTTCTATACAGCAGGTTATTATTAGTTATCTATTTTATTCATATACATATATACAGGTCAATACCTATCTCCCAACTCATCTGACCACCAACACCCCATGGCTTCCCCCACTTGGTGTCCATACGTTTGTTCTCTACCTCTGTTTCTCTATTTCTGCCCTGCAAACCTGTTCATCTGTACCATATATCTAGGTTCCACATACATGCATTAATACAGAATATTTGTTTTGCTCTTTCTGACTTACTTCATTCTGTATGACAGTCTCTAGATCCACCGACTTCTCTACAAATAACCCAGTTTCATTCCTTTTCATGGCTGAATCATATTCCATTTTATATATGTACCACATCTTTTTCCATTCGTCTGTCTGTGGGCATTTAGGTTGCTTCCATTACCTGGCTGTTGTAAATAGTGCTGCAATGAACATTGTGGTGAATGTGTGTTTTTGATTTATGGTTGTCTCTGTGTATATGCCCAGAAGTGGGATTGCTGGATCCTATGGTAATTCTATTTCTAGTTTCTTTAAGGAAACTCCATACTGTTCTCCATAGTGACTGTATCAATTTACCTTCCCACCAATAGTGGAAGAGGGTTCCTTTTGTCCACACCCTCCCCAGAATTTGTTGTTTGTAGATTTTCTGATGATGCCGATTCTAACAGGTGTGAGGTGATACCTCATTGTCGTTTTGATTTGCATTTCTCTAATAATTAGTGGTGTTGAGCAGCTTTTCATGTGCGTCTTGGCCGTCTCTGTGACTTCTTTGAAGAAACGTCTATTTAGATCTTCTGCCCATTTTTGTATTGGGTTGTTTGTTTTATTAATATTAAGCTGCGTGAGCTGTTTATATATATTGGAGATTAAACCCTTGTCCATTGATTCGTTTGCGAACGTTTTCGCCCATTCTGAGGGTTGCCTTTTTCCATTCCCGTTTTTTTTTAACCAAAAAAGAAAGAAAGCAAAAGAAGCAGAACACTAATGTGCGTGAAATATGCCTCTTGAAACTGTCGTTTTGAAATATGGACGTCTTTTGAACTTTTTGGTCGATATATGACCCCAGGAATTGTTTTCAGGGCAGGTGTCATTTACAGGCCTGCAATGATTTGGAATATCCACTGACCATTAGCGCTGGAATTAAAGCTGCTGTTGTGTGAAACGGCCACAAGGTGGCAGCAGTTCTCCATTAGCAAATCTGGTTACCAGGGCAACAGAGCCTCAATGGAAGTCGTGTTCTAGATTGGAATTTAGAATGGAATGTGCCAGGAGAAAGCCCCTCAAGTTTGTCTCACTACTTCTTGTTCGTGTTTTTAATTTAATTTTTAATTTTTTATTACAGCAAGTTTGATTACAACGTTTGGCTTGTTGTAGGTGTGCAAGATGTGGTTCTTTTACACATATACATATGTCTGTTCTTCCTGGGACCCTTTTCCATGTACGTTATGACAGAATGTTGAGTAGTCTTCTCTTGGCATTCCGTAGGTCTTTGGTGATTATATATTTCACCTGTGTTTGTATATGTCTCTTAACCCCAATATCATAATGAATCCAATCCTCACACCTTTCCATTGGTGAGCCATAAGTTTGTTTAATGAATCTGTGATTGCCCTTCACCGTGGAAATATCTGCCCTGGTATCCGTTTTTAGGTAACACCTATAAGTGATATCCTACGATATGTGTCTTTCACTTTCTGACTTACTACAAGTCCCGTGCTTACCTGTAGACTCATCTACGGGGCTGCAAATGGCATTGTGCCCTTTTTTTCCTTGGCTAATATTCTGTCTTAGCGAGGTCCATTTTCTGCAATGTGATTCCCTGAGGGCTGAGGATTAGCTGACCTGGGCAGCCTGATCCTGCCGGCAAGCCCTCCCCAGGTGTGCCTGGGTTGAGGTCGATAGAAACAGCACTCCAGGCAGCAATAACCCCTGCAGCTGTGCCTGACTCCATATTCTCTGCCCCGTCAGCAGTCTCGGGGCTGTGCTGGTGGGAGGGTGTGAGGGTCCACGGCTTTGTTGGTGGCCCGGTGTGAGGGGGGCTCTGCTGGACTTTCTGCAGGAGTTGCCAGGCTGCCACCTGTAAAAAAGAGGATGTGTCACCCATAACTTCTTCAGGAATTTCTCTCCGGGCTGAGGTGAGGAAGGAAAAAAAGGAATGGGGGCTGGGACAGGAGGGGTATATCAGGCAGGGAAATGGAAATCTTCCAGAAGAGTGCCCGGGGCCAGGACCATCCTGGCTGGCCTGCAGGCACCAAGTTGGCCTGCGTGCTGTCGCTGGTGTGGCTCCACGGCCCTTCCTCTAGGCTTTCAAGCCCTTGTACATATTCAGGTGTTTTACCTGGGAAGGGTGGGAACAGTTCAGCAGCAGCTGGCCTGGGGCTCAGCTCACGTTTACTCACAGAGGCCTCGGCACGGTCCCCCAGCTTTGCAATGAGGACGCTCCTTGCGTGGGGGGTCCGGGCTGCTGGCTGTATGGGAGATGATTCCCCACCTCTGACCAATCTCAGAATTGTTTACCGCTGGAGCAAGTGCCCTGATAGGGTTTTCCTCTGTATAACTGCTGGGTTCAGGTTTTTTTTTCTTTTTGGGTTCAAGTTAGAATTTATTCATCTTTTATGTATTTATTGATATAAGCATGGAAATAATTCATTCATAGAAATACATCTGTGTGAAGGGAAGAACTTTTTTCTGTTTTATTTTTAAATTTCATTTCTAAAAATTTTGCAGTTTATTTATATTTATTTTTCTATACAGCAGGTTATTATTAGTTATCTATTTTATTCATATACATATATACAGGTCAATACCTATCTCCCAACTCATCTGACCACCAACACCCCATGGCTTCCCCCACTTGGTGTCCATACGTTTGTTCTCTACCTCTGTTTCTCTATTTCTGCCCTGCAAACCTGTTCATCTGTACCATATATCTAGGTTCCACATACATGCATTAATACAGAATATTTGTTTTGCTCTTTCTGACTTACTTCATTCTGTATGACAGTCTCTAGATCCACCGACTTCTCTACAAATAACCCAGTTTCATTCCTTTTCATGGCTGAATCATATTCCATTTTATATATGTACCACATCTTTTTCCATTCGTCTGTCTGTGGGCATTTAGGTTGCTTCCATTACCTGGCTGTTGTAAATAGTGCTGCAATGAACATTGTGGTGAATGTGTGTTTTTGATTTATGGTTGTCTCTGTGTATATGCCCAGAAGTAGGATTGCTGGATCCTATGGTAATTCTATTTCTAGTTTCTTTAAGGAAACTCCATACTGTTCTCCATAGTGACTGTATCAATTTACCTTCCCACCAATAGTGGAAGAGGGTTCCTTTTGTCCACACCCTCCCCAGAATTTGTTGTTTGTAGATTTTCTGATGATGCCGATTCTAACTGGTGTGAGGTGATACCTCATTGTCGTTTTGATTTGCATTTCTCTAATAATTAGTGGTGTTGAGCAGCTTTTCATGTGCGTCTTGGCCGTCTCTGTGACTTCTTTGAAGAAACGTCTATTTAGATCTTCTGCCCATTTTTGTATTGGGTTGTTTGTTTTATTAATATTAAGCTGCGTGAGATGTTTATATATATTGGAGATTAAACCCTTGTCCATTGATTCGTTTGCGAACGTTTTCGCCCATTCTGAGGGTTGCCTTTTTCCATTCCCGTTTTTTTTTAACCAAAAAAGAAAGAAAGCAAAAGAAGCAGAACACTAATGTGCGTGAAATATGCCTCTTGAAACTGTCGTTTTGAAATATGGAAGTCTTTTGAACTTTTTGGTCGATATATGACCCCAGGATTTGTTTTCAGGGCAGGTGTCATTTACAGGCCTGCAATGATTTGGAATATCCACTGACCATTAGCGCTGGAATTAAAGCTGCTGTTGTGTGAAACGGCCACAAGGCGGCAGCAGTTCTCCATTAGCAAATCTGGTTACCAGGGCAACAGAGCCTCAATGGAAGTCGTGTTCTAGATTGGAATTTAGAATGGAATGTGCCAGGAGAAAGCCCCTCAAGTTTGTCTCACTACTTCTTGTTCGTGTTTTTAATTTAATTTTTAATTTTTTATTACAGCAAGTTTGATTACAACGTTTGGCTTGTTGTAGGTGTGCAAGATGTGGTTCTTTTACACATATACATATGTCTGTTCTTCCTGGGACCCTTTTCCATGTACGTTATGACAGAATGTTGAGTAGTCTTCTCTTGGCATTCCGTAGGTCTTTGGTGATTATATATTTCACCTGTGTTTGTATATGTCTCTTAACCCCAATATCATAATGAATCCAATCCTCACACCTTTCCATTGGTGAGCCATAAGTTTGTTTAATGAATCTGTGATTGCCCTTCACCGTGGAAATATCTGCCCTGGTATCCGTTTTTAGGTAACACCTATAAGTGATATCCTACGATATGTGTCTTTCACTTTCTGACTTACTACAAGTCACGTGCTTACCTGTAGACTCATCTACGGGGCTGCAAATGGCATTGTGCCCTTTTTTTCCTTGGCTAATATTCTGTCTTAGCGAGGTCCATTTTCTGCAATGTGATTCCCTGAGGGCTGAGGATTAGCTGACCTGGGCAGCCTGATCCTGCCGGCAAGCCCTCCCCAGGTGTGCCTGGGTTGAGGTCGATAGAAACAGCACTCCAGGCAGCAATAGCCCCTGCAGCTGTGCCTGACTCCATATTCTCTGCCCCGTCAGCAGTCTCGGGGCTGTGCTGGTGGGAGGGTGTGAGGGTCCACGGCTTTGTTGGTGGCCCGGTGTGAGGGGGGCTCTGCTGGACTTTCTGCAGGAGTTGCCAGGCTGCCACCTGTAAAGAAGAGGATGTGTCACCCATAACTTCTTCTGGAATTTCTCTCCGGGCTGAGGTGAGGAAGGAAAAAAAGGAATGGGGGCTGGGACAGGAGGGGTATATCAGGCAGGGAAATGGAAATCTTCCAGAAGAGTGCCCGGGGCCAGGACCATCCTGGCTGGCCTGCAGGCACCAAGTTGGCCTGCGTGCTGTCGCTGGTGTGGCTCCACGGCCCTTCCTCTAGGCTTTCAAGCCCTTGTACATATTCAGGTGTTTTACCTGGGAAGGGTGGGAACAGTTCAGCAGCAGCTGGCCTGGGGCTCAGCTCACGTTTACTCACAGAGGCCTCGGCACGGTCCCCCAGCTTTGCAATGAGGACGCTCCTTGCGTAGGGGGTCCGGGCTGCTGGCTGTATGGGAGATGATTCCCCACCTCTGACCAATCTCAGAATTGTTTACCGCTGGAGCAAGTGCCCTGATAGGGTTTTCCTCTGTATAACTGCTGGGTTCAGGTTTTTTTTTTCTTTTTTGGTTCAAGTTAGAATTTATTCATCTTTTATGTATTTATTGATATAAGCATGGAAATAATTCATTCATAGAAATACATCTGTGTGAAGGGAAGAACTTTTTTCTGTTTTATTTTTAAATTTCATTTCTAAAAATTTTGCAGTTTATTTATATTTATTTTTCTATACAGCAGGTTATTATTAGTTATCTATTTTATTCATATACATATATACAGGTCAATACCTATCTCCCAACTCATCTGACCACCAACACCCCATGGCTTCCCCCACTTGGTGTCCATACGTTTGTTCTCTACCTCTGTTTCTCTATTTCTGCCCTGCAAACCTGTTCATCTGTACCATATATCTAGGTTCCACATACATGCATTAATACAGAATATTTGTTTTGCTCTTTCTGACTTACTTCATTCTGTATGACAGTCTCTAGATCCACCGACTTCTCTACAAATAACCCAGTTTCATTCCTTTTCATGGCTGAATCATATTCCATTTTATATATGTACCACATCTTTTTCCATTCGTCTGTCTGTGGGCATTTAGGTTGCTTCCATTACCTGGCTGTTGTAAATAGTGCTGCAATGAACATTGTGGTGAATGTGTGTTTTTGATTTATGGTTGTCTCTGTGTATATGCCCAGAAGTGGGATTGCTGGATCCTATGGTAATTCTATTTCTAGTTTCTTTAAGGAAACTCCATACTGTTCTCCATAGTGACTGTATCAATTTACCTTCCCACCAATAGTGGAAGAGGGTTCCTTTTGTCCACACCCTCCCCAGAATTTGTTGTTTGTAGATTTTCTGATGATGCCGATTCTAACAGGTGTGAGGTGATACCTCATTGTCGTTTTGATTTGCATTTCTCTAATAATTAGTGGTGTTGAGCAGCTTTTCATGTGCGTCTTGGCCGTCTCTGTGACTTCTTTGAAGAAACGTCTATTTAGATCTTCTGCCCATTTTTGTATTGGGTTGTTTGTTTTATTAATATTAAGCTGCGTGAGCTGTTTATATATATTGGAGATTAAACCCTTGTCCATTGATTCGTTTGCGAACGTTTTCGCCCATTCTGAGGGTTGCCTTTTTCCATTCCCGTTTTTTTTTTAACCAAAAAAGAAAGAAAGCAAAAGAAGCAGAACACTAATGTGCGTGAAATATGCCTCTTGAAACTGTCGTTTTGAAATATGGACGTCTTTTGAACTTTTTGGTCGATATATGACCCCAGGATTTGTTTTCAGGGCAGGTGTCATTTACAGGCCTGCAATGATTTGGAATATCCACTGACCATTAGCGCTGGAATTAAAGCTGCTGTTGTGTGAAACGGCCACAAGGTGGCAGCAGTTCTCCATTAGCAAATCTGGTTACCAGGGCAACAGAGCCTCAATGGAAGTCGTGTTCTAGATTGGAATTTAGAATGGAATGTGCCAGGAGAAAGCCCCTCAAGTTTGTCTCACTACTTCTTGTTCGTGTTTTTAATTTAATTTTTAATTTTTTATTACAGCAAGTTTGATTACAACGTTTGGCTTGTTGTAGGTGTGCAAGATGTGGTTCTTTTACACATATACATATGTCTGTTCTTCCTGGGACCCTTTTCCATGTACGTTATGACAGAATGTTGAGTAGTCTTCTCTTGGCATTCCGTAGGTCTTTGGTGATTATATATTTCACCTGTGTTTGTATATGTCTCTTAACCCCAATATCATAATGAATCCAATCCTCACACCTTTCCATTGGTGAGCCATAAGTTTGTTTAATGAATCTGTGATTGCCCTTCACCGTGGAAATATCTGCCCTGGTATCCGTTTTTAGGTAACACCTATAAGTGATATCCTACGATATGTGTCTTTCACTTTCTGACTTACTACAAGTCACGTGCTTACCTGTAGACTCATCTACGGGGCTGCAAATGGCATTGTGCCCTTTTTTTCCTTGGCTAATATTCTGTCTTAGCGAGGTCCATTTTCTGCAATGTGATTCCCTGAGGGCTGAGGATTAGCTGACCTGGGCAGCCTGATCCTGCCGGCAAGCCCTCCCCAGGTGTGCCTGGGTTGAGGTCGATAGAAACAGCACTCCAGGCAGCAATAGCCCCTGCAGCTGTGCCTGACTCCATATTCTCTCCCCCGTCAGCAGTCTCGGGGCTGTGCTGGTGGGAGGGTGTGAGGGTCCACGGCTTTGTTGGTGGCCCGGTGTGAGGGGGGCTCTGCTGGACTTTCTGCAGGAGTTGCCAGGCTGCCACCTGTAAAGAAGAGGATGTGTCACCCATAACTTCTTCTGGAATTTCTCTCCGGGCTGAGGTGAGGAAGGAAAAAAAGGAATGGGGGCTGGGACAGGAGGGGTATATCAGGCAGGGAAATGGAAATCTTCCAGAAGAGTGCCCGGGGCCAGGACCATCCTGGCTGGCCTGCAGGCACCAAGTTGGCCTGCGTGCTGTCGCTGGTGTGGCTCCACGGCCCTTCCTCTAGGCTTTCAAGCCCTTGTACATATTCAGGTGTTTTACCTGGGAAGGGTGGGAACAGTTCAGCAGCAGCTGGCCTGGGGCTCAGCTCACGTTTACTCACAGAGGCCTCGGCACGGTCCCCCAGCTTTGCAATGAGGACGCTCCTTGCGTGGGGGGTCCGGGCTGCTGGCTGTATGGGAGATGATTCCCCACCTCTGACCAATCTCAGAATTGTTTACCGCTGGAGCAAGTGCCCTGATAGGGTTTTCCTCTGTATAACTGCTGGGTTCAGGTTTTTTTTTCTTTTTTGGTTCAAGTTAGAATTTATTCATCTTTTATGTATTTATTGATATAAGCATGGAAATAATTCATTCATAGAAATACATCTGTGTGAAGGGAAGAACTTTTTTCTGTTTTATTTTTAAATTTCATTTCTAAAAATTTTGCAGTTTAATTATATTTATTTTTCTATACAGCAGGTTATTATTAGTTATCTATTTTATTCATATACATATATACAGGTCAATACCTATCTCCCAACTCATCTGACCACCAACACCCCATGGCTTCCCCCACTTGGTGTCCATACGTTTGTTCTCTACCTCTGTTTCTCTATTTCTGCCCTGCAAACCTGTTCATCTGTACCATATATCTAGGTTCCACATACATGCATTAATACAGAATATTTGTTTTGCTCTTTCTGACTTACTTCATTCTGTATGACAGTCTCTAGATCCACCGACTTCTCTACAAATAACCCAGTTTCATTCCTTTTCATGGCTGAATCATATTCCATTTTATATATGTACCACATCTTTTTCCATTCGTCTGTCTGTGGGCATTTAGGTTGCTTCCATTACCTGGCTGTTGTAAATAGTGCTGCAATGAACATTGTGGTGAATGTGTGTTTTTGATTTATGGTTGTCTCTGTGTATATGCCCAGAAGTGGGATTGCTGGATCCTATGGTAATTCTATTTCTAGTTTCTTTAAGGAAACTCCATACTGTTCTCCATAGTGACTGTATCAATTTACCTTCCCACCAATAGTGGAAGAGGGTTCCTTTTGTCCACACCCTCCCCAGAATTTGTTGTTTGTAGATTTTCTGATGATGCCGATTCTAACAGGTGTGAGGTGATACCTCATTGTCGTTTTGATTTGCATTTCTCTAATAATTAGTGGTGTTGAGCAGCTTTTCATGTGCGTCTTGGCCGTCTCTGTGACTTCTTTGAAGAAACGTCTATTTAGATCTTCTGCCCATTTTTGTATTGGGTTGTTTGTTTTATTAATATTAAGCTGCGTGAGCTGTTTATATATATTGGAGATTAAACCCTTGTCCATTGATTCGTTTGCGAACGTTTTCGCCCATTCTGAGGGTTGCCTTTTTCCATTCCCGTTTTTTTTTAACCAAAAAAGAAAGAAAGCAAAAGAAGCAGAACACTAATGTGCGTGAAATATGCCTCTTGAAACTGTCGTTTTGAAATATGGACGTCTTTTGAACTTTTTGGTCGATATATGACCCCAGGATTTGTTTTCAGGGCAGGTGTCATTTACAGGCCTGCAATGATTTGGAATATCCACTGACCATTAGCGCTGGAATTAAAGCTGCTGTTGTGTGAAACGGCCACAAGGTGGCAGCAGTTCTCCATTAGCAAATCTGGTTACCAGGGCAACAGAGCCTCAATGGAAGTCGTGTTCTAGATTGGAATTTAGAATGGAATGTGCCAGGAGAAAGCCCCTCAAGTTTGTCTCACTACTTCTTGTTCGTGTTTTTAATTTAATTTTTAATTTTTTATTACAGCAAGTTTGATTACAACGTTTGGCTTGTTGTAGGTGTGCAAGATGTGGTTCTTTTACACATATACATATGTCTGTTCTTCCTGGGACCCTTTTCCATGTACGTTATGACAGAATGTTGAGTAGTCTTCTCTTGGCATTCCGTAGGTCTTTGGTGATTATATATTTCACCTGTGTTTGTATATGTCTCTTAACCCCAATATCATAATGAATCCAATCCTCACACCTTTCCATTGGTGAGCCATAAGTTTGTTTAATGAATCTGTGATTGCCCTTCACCGTGGAAATATCTGCCCTGGTATCCGTTTTTAGGTAACACCTATAAGTGATATCCTACGATATGTGTCTTTCACTTTCTGACTTACTACAAGTCACGTGCTTACCTGTAGACTCATCTACGGGGCTGCAAATGGCATTGTGCCCTTTTTTTCCTTGGCTAATATTCTGTCTTAGCGAGGTCCATTTTCTGCAATGTGATTCCCTGAGGGCTGAGGATTAGCTGACCTGGGCAGCCTGATCCTGCCGGCAAGCCCTCCCCAGGTGTGCCTGGGTTGAGGTCGATAGAAACAGCACTCCAGGCAGCAATAGCCCCTGCAGCTGTGCCTGACTCCATATTCTCTGCCCCGTCAGCAGTCTCGGGGCTGTGCTGGTGGGAGGGTGTGAGGGTCCAGGGCTTTGTTGGGGGCCCGGTGTGAGTGGGGCTCTGCTGGACTTTCTGCAGGAGTTGCCAGGCTGCCACCTGTAAAGAAGAGGATGTGTCACCCATAACTTCTTCTGGAATTTCTCTCCGGGCTGAGGTGAGGAAGGAAAAAAAGGAATGGGGGCTGGGACAGGAGGGGTATATCAGGCAGGGAAATGGAAATCTTCCAGAAGAGTGCCCGGGGCCAGGACCATCCTGGCTGGCCTGCAGGCACCAAGTTGGCCTGCGTGCTGTCGCTGGTGTGGCTCCACGGCCCTTCCTCTAGGCTTTCAAGCCCTTGTACATATTCAGGTGTTTTACCTGGGAAGGGTGGGAACAGTTCAGCAGCAGCTGGCCTGGGGCTCAGCTCACGTTTACTCACAGAGGCCTCGGCACGGTCCCCCAGCTTTGCAATGAGGACGCTCCTTGCGTGGGGGGTCCGGGCTGCTGGCTGTATGGGAGATGATTCCCCACCTCTGACCAATCTCAGAATTGTTTACCGCTGGAGCAAGTGCCCTGATAGGGTTTTCCTCTGTATAACTGCTGGGTTCAGGTTTTTTTTTCTTTTTTGGTTCAAGTTAGAATTTATTCATCTTTTATGTATTTATTGATATAAGCATGGAAATAATTCATTCATAGAAATACATCTGTGTGAAGGGAAGAACTTTTTTCTGTTTTATTTTTAAATTTCATTTCTAAAAATTTTGCAGTTTATTTATATTTATTTTTCTATACAGCAGGTTATTATTAGTTATCTATTTTATTCATATACATATATACAGGTCAATACCTATCTCCCAACTCATCTGACCACCAACACCCCATGGCTTCCCCCACTTGGTGTCCATACGTTTGTTCTCTACCTCTGTTTCTCTATTTCTGCCCTGCAAACCTGTTCATCTGTACCATATATCTAGGTTCCACATACATGCATTAATACAGAATATTTGTTTTGCTCTTTCTGACTTACTTCATTCTGTATGACAGTCTCTAGATCCACCGACTTCTCTACAAATAACCCAGTTTCATTCCTTTTCATGGCTGAATCATATTCCATTTTATATATGTACCACATCTTTTTCCATTCGTCTGTCTGTGGGCATTTAGGTTGCTTCCATTACCTGGCTGTTGTAAATAGTGCTGCAATGAACATTGTGGTGAATGTGTGTTTTTGATTTATGGTTGTCTCTGTGTATATGCCCAGAAGTGGGATTGCTGGATCCTATGGTAATTCTATTTCTAGTTTCTTTAAGGAAACTCCATACTGTTCTCCATAGTGACTGTATCAATTTACCTTCCCACCAATAGTGGAAGAGGGTTCCTTTTGTCCACACCCTCCCCAGAATTTGTTGTTTGTAGATTTTCTGATGATGCCGATTCTAACAGGTGTGAGGTGATACCTCATTGTCGTTTTGATTTGCATTTCTCTAATAATTAGTGGTGTTGAGCAGCTTTTCATGTGCGTCTTGGCCGTCTCTGTGACTTCTTTGAAGAAACGTCTATTTAGATCTTCTGCCCATTTTTGTATTGGGTTGTTTGTTTTATTAATATTAAGCTGCGTGAGCTGTTTATATATATTGGAGATTAAACCCTTGTCCATTGATTCGTTTGCGAACGTTTTCGCCCATTCTGAGGGTTGCCTTTTTCCATTCCCGTTTTTTTTTAACCAAAAAAGAAAGAAAGCAAAAGAAGCAGAACACTAATGTGCGTGAAATATGCCTCTTGAAACTGTCGTTTTGAAATATGGACGTCTTTTGAACTTTTTGGTCGATATATGACCCCAGGATTTGTTTTCAGGGCAGGTGTCATTTACAGGCCTGCAATGATTTGGAATATCCACTGACCATTAGCGCTGGAATTAAAGCTGCTGTTGTGTGAAACGGCCACAAGGTGGCAGCAGTTCTCCATTAGCAAATCTGGTTACCAGGGCAACAGAGCCTCAATGGAAGTCGTGTTCTAGATTGGAATTTAGAATGGAATGTGCCAGGAGAAAGCCCCTCAAGTTTGTCTCACTACTTCTTGTTCGTGTTTTTAATTTAATTTTTAATTTTTTATTACAGCAAGTTTGATTACAACGTTTGGCTTGTTGTAGGTGTGCAAGATGTGGTTCTTTTACACATATACATATGTCTGTTCTTCCTGGGACCCTTTTCCATGTACGTTATGACAGAATGTTGAGTAGTCTTCTCTTGGCATTCCGTAGGTCTTTGGTGATTATATATTTCACCTGTGTTTGTATATGTCTCTTAACCCCAATATCATAATGAATCCAATCCTCACACCTTTCCATTGGTGAGCCATAAGTTTGTTTAATGAATCTGTGATTGCCCTTCACCGTGGAAATATCTGCCCTGGTATCCGTTTTTAGGTAACACCTATAAGTGATATCCTACGATATGTGTCTTTCACTTTCTGACTTACTACAAGTCCCGTGCTTACCTGTAGACTCATCTACGGGGCTGCAAATGGCATTGTGCCCTTTTTTTCCTTGGCTAATATTCTGTCTTAGCGAGGTCCATTTTCTGCAATGTGATTCCCTGAGGGCTGAGGATTAGCTGACCTGGGCAGCCTGATCCTGCCGGCAAGCCCTCCCCAGGTGTGCCTGGGTTGAGGTCGATAGAAACAGCACTCCAGGCAGCAATAGCCCCTGCAGCTGTGCCTGACTCCATATTCTCTGCCCCGTCAGCAGTCTCGGGGCTGTGCTGGTGGGAGGGTGTGCGGGTCCACGGCTTTGTTGGTGGCCCGGTGTGAGTGGGGCTCTGCTGGACTTTCTGCAGGAGTTGCCAGGCTGCCACCTGTAAAGAAGAGGATGTGTCACCCATAACTTCTTCTGGAATTTCTCTCCGGGCTGAGGTGAGGAAGGAAAAAAAGGAATGGGGGCTGAGACAGGAGGGGTATATCAGGCAGGGAAATGGAAAGCTTCCAGAAGAGTGCCCGGGGCCAGGACCATCCTGGCTGGCCTGCAGGCACCAAGTTGGCCTGCGTGCTGTCGCTGGTGTGGCTCCACGGCCCTTCCTCTAGGCTTTCAAGCCCTTGTACATATTCAGGTGTTTTACCTGGGAAGGGTGGGAACAGTTCAGCAGCAGCTGGCCTGGGGCTCAGCTCACGTTTACTCACAGAGGCCTCGGCACGGTCCCCCAGCTTTGCAATGAGGACGCTCCTTGCGTGGGGGGTCCGGGCTGCTGGCTGTATGGGAGATGATTCCCCACCTCTGACCAATCTCAGAATTGTTTACCGCTGGAGCAAGTGCCCTGATAGGGTTTTCCTCTGTATAACTGCTGGGTTCAGGTTTTTTTTTCTTTTATGGTTCAAGTTAGAATTTATTCATCTTTTATGTATTTATTGATATAAGCATGGAAATAATTCATTCATAGAAATACATCTGTGTGAAGGGAAGAACTTTTTCTGTTTTATTTTTAAATTTCATTTCTAAAAATTTTGCAGTTTATTTATATTTATTTTTCTATACAGCAGGTTATTATTAGTTATCTATTTTATTCATATACATATATACAGGTCAATACCTATCTCCCAACTCATCTGACCACCAACACCCCATGGCTTCCCCCACTTGGTGTCCATACGTTTGTTCTCTACCTCTGTTTCTCTATTTCTGCCCTGCAAACCTGTTCATCTGTACCATATATCTAGGTTCCACATACATGCATTAATACAGAATATTTGTTTTGCTCTTTCTGACTTACTTCATTCTGTATGACAGTCTCTAGATCCACCGACTTCTCTACAAATAACCCAGTTTCATTCCTTTTCATGGCTGAATCATATTCCATTTTATATATGTACCACATCTTTTTCCATTCGTTTGTCTGTGGGCATTTAGGTTGCTTCCATTACCTGGCTGTTGTAAATAGTACTGCAATGAACATTGTGGTGAATGTGTGTTTTTGATTTATGGTTGTCTCTGTGTATATGCCCAGAAGTGGGATTGCTGGATCCTATGGTAATTCTATTTCTAGTTTCTTTAAGGAAACTCCATACTGTTCTCCATAGTGACTGTATCAATTTACCTTCCCACCAATAGTGGAAGAGGGTTCCTTTTGTCCACACCCTCCCCAGAATTTGTTGTTTGTAGATTTTCTGATGCTGCCGATTCTAACAGGTGTGAGGTGATACCTCATTGTCGTTTTGATTTGCATTTCTCTAATAATTAGTGGTGTTGAGCAGCTTTTCATGTGCGTCTTGGCCGTCTCTGTGACTTCTTTGAAGAAACGTCTATTTAGATCTTCTGCCCATTTTTGTATTGGGTTGTTTGTTTTATTAATATTAAGCTGCGTGAGCTGTTTATATATATTGGAGATTAAACCCTTGTCCATTGATTCGTTTGCGAACGTTTTCGCCCATTCTGAGGGTTGCCTTTTTCCATTCCCGTTTTTTTTTAACCAAAAAAGAAAGAAAGCAAAAGAAGCAGAACACTAATGTGCGTGAAATATGCCTCTTGAAACTGTCGTTTTGAAATATGGACGTCTTTTGAACTTTTTGGTCGATATATGACCCCAGGAATTGTTTTCAGGGCAGGTGTCATTTACAGGCCTGCAATGATTTGGAATATCCACTGACCAGTAGCGCTGGGATTAAAGCTGCTGTTGTGCGAAATGGCCACAAGGTGGCAGCAGTTCTCCCTAGCAAATCTGGTTACCAGGGCAACAGAGCCTCAATGGAAGCCTGTTCTAGATTGGAATTTAGAATGGAATGTGCCAGGAGAAAGCCCCTCAAGTTTGTCTCACTACTTCTTGTTCGTGTTTTTAATTTAATTTTTAATTTTTTATTACAGCAAGTTTGATTACAACGTTTGCTTGTTGTAGGTGTGCAAGATGTGGTTCTTTTACACATATACATATGTCTGTTCTTCCTGGGACCCTTTTCGCATGTACGTTATGACAGAATGTTGAGTAGTCTTCTCTTGGCATTCCGTAGGTCTTTGGTGATTATATATTTCACCTGTGTTTGTATATGTCTCTTAACCCCAATATCGTAATAAATCCAATCCTCACACCTTTCCATTGGTGAACCATAAGTTTGTTTAATGAATCTGTGATTGCCCTTCTCCGTGGAAATATCTGCCCTAGTATCCGTTTTTAGGTAACACCTATAAGTGATATCCTACGATATGTGTCTTTCACTTTCTGACTTACTACAAGTCACGTGATTACCTGTAGACTCATCTACGGGGCTGCAAATGGCATTGTGCTCTTTTTTTCCTTGGCTAATATTCTGTCTTAGCGAGGTCCATTTTCTGCAATGTGATTCCCTGAGGGCTGAGGATTAGCTGACCTGGGCAGCCTGACCCTGCCGGCAAGCCCTCCCTAGGTGTGCCTGGGTTGAGTTCAATAGAAACAGCACTCCAGGCAGCAATAGCCCCTGCAGCTGTGCCTGACTCCATATTCTCTGCCCCGTCAGCAGTCTCGGGGCTGTGCTGGTGGGAGGGTGTGAGGGTCCATGGCTTTGTTGGTGGCCCGGTGTGAGTGGGGCTCTGCTGGAATTTCTGAAGGAGTTGCCAGGTTGCCACCTGTAAAGAAGAGGATGTGTCACCCATAACTTCCACTGGAATTTCTCTCCGGGCTGAGGGGAGGGAGGAAAAAAAGGAGTGGGGGCCGGGACAGGAGTGGTATCTCAGGCAGGGAAATGGAAAGCTTCCAGAAGAGCGCCCGGGGCCAGGACCATCCTGGCTGGCCTGCAGGCACCAAGTTGGCCTGCGTGCTGTCGCTGGTGTGGCTCCACGGCCCTTCCTCTAGGCTTTCAAGCCCTTGTACATATTCAGGTGTTTTACCTGGGAAGGGTGGGAACAGTTCAGCAGCAGCTGGCCTGGGGCTCAGCTCACGTTTACTCACAGAGGCCTTGGCACTGTCCCCCAGCTTTGCAATCATGACGCTCCTTGCGTGGGGGGGCCGGGCTGCTGGCTGTATGGGAGATGATTCCCCACCTCTGACCAATCTCAGAATTGTTTACCGCTGGAACAAGTGCCCTGATAGGGTTTTCCTCTGTATAACTGCTGGGTACAGGATTTGTTTTTTCTTTTTTGGTTCAAGTTAGAAGTTATTCATCTTTTATGTATTTATTGATATAAGCATGGAAATAATTCATTCATAGAAATACATCTGTGTGAAGGGAAGAACTTTTTTTCTGTTTTATTTTTAAATTTCATTTCTAAAAATTTTGAAGTTTAATTATATTTATTTTTCTATACAGCAGGTTATTATTAGTTATCTATTTTATTCATATACATATATACAGGTCAATACCTATCTCCCAACTCATCTGACCACCAACACCCCATGGCTTCCCCCACTTGGTGTCCATACGTTTGTTCTCTACCTCTGTTTCTCTATTTCTGCCCTGCAAACCTGTTCATCTGTACCATATATCTAGGTTCCACATACATGCATTAATACAGAATATTTGTTTTGCTCTTTCTGACTTACTTCATTCTGTATGACAGTCTCTAGATCCACCGACTTCTCTACAAATAACCCAGTTTCATTCCTTTTCATGGCTGAGTCATATCCCATTTTATGTATGTACCACATCTTTATCCATTCATCTGTCTGTGGGCATTTAGGTTGCTTCCATTACCTGGCTATTGTAAATAGTGCTGCAATGAACATTGTGGTGAATGTGTGTTTTTGATTTATGGTTGTCTCTGGGTATATGCCCAGAAGAGGGATTGCTGGATCCTATGGTAATTCTATTTCTAGTTTCTTTAAGGAAACTCCATACTCTTCTCCATAGTGACTGTATCAATTTACCTTCCCACCAATAGTGGAAGAGGGTTCCTTTTGTCCACAACCTCCCCAGAATTTGTTGTTTGTAGATTTTCTGATGCTGCCGATTCTAACAGGTGTGAGGTGATACCTCATTGTCATTTTGATTTGCATTTCTCTAATAATTAGTGGTGTTGAGCAGCTTTTCATATGCGTCTTGGTCGTCTCTGTGACTTCTTTGAAGAAACGTCTATTTAGATCTTCTGCCCATTTTTGTATTGGGTTGTTTGTTTTATTAATATTAAGCTGTGTGAGCTGTTTATATATATTGGAGATTAAACCCTTGTCCATTTTTTCGTTTGCGAACGTTTTCGCCCATTCTGAGGGTTGCCTTTTTCCATTCCAGTTTTTTTTTAACCAAAAAAGAAAGAAAGCAAAAGAAGCAGAACACTAAAGTGCGTGAAATATGCCTCTTGAAACTGTCGTTTTGAAATATGGACGTCTTTTGAACTTTTTGGTCAATATATGACCCCAGGATTTGTTTTCAGGGTAGGTGTCATTTACAGGCCTGCAATGATTTGGAATATCCACTGACCATTAGCGCTGGGATTAAAGCTGCTGTTGTGTGAAACGGCCACAAGGTGGCAGCAATTCTCCCGTAGCAAATCTGGTTACTAGGGCAACAGAGCCTCAATGGAAGCCTGTTCTAGATTGGAATTTAGAATGGAATGTGCCAGGAGAAAGCCCCTCAAGTTTGTCTCACTACTTCTTGTTCGTGTTTTTAATTTAATTTTTAATTTTTTATTACAGCAAGTTTGATTACAACGTTTGCTTGTTGTAGGTGTGCAAGATGTGGTTCTGTTACACATATACATATGTCTGTTCTTCCTGGGACCCTTTTCCCATGTACATTATGACAGAATGTTGAGTAGTCTTCTCTTGGCATTCCGTAGGTCTTTGGTGATTATATATTTCACCTGTGTTTGTATATGTCTCTTAACCCCAATATCGTAATGAATCCAATCCTCACACCTTTCCATTGGTGAACCATAAGTTTGTTTAATGAATCTGTGATTGCCCTTCTCCGTGGAAATATCTGCCCTGGTATCCGTTTTTAGGTAACACCTATAAGTGATATCCTACGATATGTGTCTTTCACTTTCTGACTTACTACAAGTCACGTGCTTACCTGTAGACTCATCTACGGGGCTGCAAATGGCATTGTGCCCTTTTTTTCCTTGGCTAATATTCTGTCTTAGCGAGGTCCATTTTCTGCAATGTGATTCCCTGAGGGCTGAGGATTAGCTGACCTGGGCAGCCTGACCCTGCCGGCAAGCCCTCCCCAGGTGTGCGTGGGTTGAGGTCGATAGAAACAGCACTCCAGGCAGCAATAGCCCCTGCAGCTGTGCCTGACTCCATATTCTCTGCCCCGTCAGCAGTCTCGGGGCTGTGCTGGTGGGAGGGTGTGAGGGTCCAGTGCTTTGTTGGGGGCCCGGTGTGAGTGGGGCTCTGCTGGACTTTCTGCAGGAGTTGCCAGGCTGCCACCTGTAAAGAAGAGGATGTGTCACCCATAACTTCCACTGGAATTTCTCTCCGGGCTGAGGTGAGGGAGGAAAAAAAGGAGTGGGGGCCGGGACAGGAGTGGTATCTCAGGCAGGGAAATGGAAAGCTTCCAGAAGAGCGCCCGGGTCCAGGACCATCCTGGCTGGCCTGCAGGCACCAAGTTGGCCTGCGTGCTGTCGCTGGTGTGGCTCCACGGCCCTTCCTCTAGGCTTTCAAGCCCTTGTACATATTCAGGTGTTTTACCTGGGAAGGGTGGGAACAGTTCAGCAGCAGCTGGCCTGGGGCTCAGCTCACGTTTACTCACAGAGGCCTTGGCACTGTCCCCCAGCTTTGCAATCATGACGCTCCTTGCGTGGGGGTGCCGGGCTGCTGGCTGTATGGGAGATGATTCCCCACCTCTGACCAATCTCAGAATTGTTTACCGCTGGAACAAGTGCCCTGATAGGGTTTTCCTCTGTATAACTGCTGGGTACAGGATTTGTTTTTTCTTTTTTGGTTCAAGTTAGAAGTTATTCATCTTTTATGTATTTATTGATATAAGCATGGAAATAATTCATTCATAGAAATACATCTGTGTGAAGGGAAGAACTTTTTTTCTGTTTTATTTTTAAATTTCATTTCTAAAAATTTTGAAGTTTAATTATATTTATTTTTCTATACAGCAGGTTATTATTAGTTATCTATTTTATTCATATACATATATACAGGTCAATACCTATCTCCCAACTCATCTGACCACCAACACCCCATGGCTTCCCCCACTTGGTGTCCATACGTTTGTTCTCTACCTCTGTTTCTCTATTTCTGCCCTGCAAAGCTGTTCATCTGTACCATATATCTAGGTTCCACATACATGCATTAATACAGAATATTTGTTTTGCTCTTTCTGACTTACTTCATTCTGTATGACAGTCTCTAGATCCACCGACTTCTCTACAAATAACCCAGTTTCATTCCTTTTCATGGCTGAGTCATATCCCATTTTATGTATGTACCACATCTTTATCCATTCATCTGTCTGTGGGCATTTAGGTTGCTTCCATTACCTGGCTATTGTAAATAGTGCTGCAATGAACATTGTGGTGAATGTGTGTTTTTGATTTATGGTTGTCTCTGGGTATATGCCCAGAAGAGGGATTGCTGGATCCTATGGTAATTCTATTTCTAGTTTCTTTAAGGAAACTCCATACTCTTCTCCATAGTGACTGTATCAATTTACCTTCCCACCAATAGTGGAAGAGGGTTCCTTTTGTCCACAACCTCCCCAGAATTTGTTGTTTGTAGATTTTCTGATGCTGCCGATTCTAACAGGTGTGAGGTGATACCTCATTGTCATTTTGATTTGCATTTCTCTAATAATTAGTGGTGTTGAGCAGCTTTTCATATGCGTCTTGGTCGTCTCTGTGACTTCTTTGAAGAAACGTCTATTTAGATCTTCTGCCCATTTTTGTATTGGGTTGTTTGTTTTATTAATATTAAGCTGCGTGAGCTGTTTATATATATTGGAGATTAAACCCTTGTCCATTTTTTCGTTTGCGAACGTTTTCGCCCATTCTGAGGGTTGCCTTTTTCCATTCCAGTTTTTTTTTACCCAAAAAAGAAAGAAAGCAAAAGAAGCAGAACACTAATGTGCGTGAAATATGCCTCTTGAAACTGTCGTTTTGAAATATGGACGTCTTTTGAACTTTTTGGTCAATATATGACCCCAGGATTTGTTTTCAGGGCAGGTGTCATTTACAGGCCTGCAATGATTTGGAATATCCACTGACCATTAGCGCTGGGATTAAAGCTGCTGTTGTGTGAAACGGCCACAAGGTGGCAGCAGTTCTCCCGTAGCAAATCTGGTTACTAGGGCAACAGAGCCTCAATGGAAGCCTGTTCTAGATTGGAATTTAGAATGGAATGTGCCAGGAGAAAGCCCCTCAAGTTTGTCTCACTACTTCTTGTTCGTGTTTTTAATTTAATTTTTAATTTTTTATTACAGCAAGTTTGATTACAACGTTTGCTTGTTGTAGGTGTGCAAGATGTGGTTCTGTTACACATATACATATGTCTGTTCTTCCTGGGACCCTTTTCCCATGTACATTATGACAGAATGTTGAGTAGTCTTCTCTTGGCATTCCGTAGGTCTTTGGTGATTATATATTTCACCTGTGTTTGTATATGTCTCTTAACCCCAATATCGTAATGAACCCAATCCTCACACCTTTCCATTGGTGAACCATAAGTTTGTTTAATGAATCTGTGATTGCCCTTCTCCGTGGAAATATCTGCCCTGGTATCCGTTTTTAGGTAACACCTATAAGTGATATCCTACGATATGTGTCTTTCACTTTCTGACTTACTACAAGTCACGTGCTTACCTGTAGACTCATCTACGGGGCTGCAAATGGCATTGTGCCCTTTTTTTCCTTGGCTAATATTCTGTCTTAGCGAGGTCCATTTTCTGCAATGTGATTCCCTGAGGGCTGAGGATTAGCTGACCTGGGCAGCCTGACCCTGCCGGCAAGCCCTCCCCAGGTGTGCGTGGGTTGAGGTCGATAGAAACAGCACTCCAGGCAGCAATAGCCCCTGCAGCTGTGCCTGACTCCATATTCTCTGCCCCGTCAGCAGTCTCGGGGCTGTGCTGGTGGGAGGGTGTGAGGGTCCAGGGCTTTGTTGGGGGCCCGGTGTGAGTGGGGCTCTGCTGGACTTTCTGCAGGAGTTGCCAGGCTGCCACCTGTAAAGAAGAGGATGTGTCACCCATAACTTCCACTGGAATTTCTCTCCGGGCTGAGGTGAGGGAGGAAAAAAAGGAGTGGGGGCCGGGACAGGAGTGGTATCTCAGGCAGGGAAATGGAAAGCTTCCAGAAGAGCGCCCGGGTCCAGGACCATCCTGGCTGGCCTGCAGGCACCAAGTTGGCCTGCGTGCTGTCGCTGGTGTGGCTCCACGGCCCTTCCTCTAGGCTTTCAAGCCCTTGTACATATTCAGGTGTTTTACCTGGGAAGGGTGGGAACAGTTCAGCAGCAGCTGGCCTGGGGCTCAGCTCACGTTTACTCACAGAGGCCTCGGCACGGTCCCCCAGCTTTGCAATGAGGATGCTCCTTGCGTGGGGGGGGCGGGCTGCTGGCTGTATGGGAGATGATTCCCCACCTCTGACCAATGTCAGAATTGTTTACCGCTGGAACAAGTGCCCTGATAGGGTTTTCCTCTGAATAACTGCTGGGTTCAGGTTTTTTTTTTTTCTTTTTTGGTTCAAGTTAGAATTTATTCATCTTTTATGTATTTATTGATATAAGCATGGAAATAATTCATTCATAGAAATACATCTGTGTGAAGGGAAGAACTTTTTTCTGTTTTATTTTTAAATTTCATTTCTAAAAATTTTGCAGTTTAATTATATTTATTTTTCTATACAGCAGGTTATTATTAGTTATCTATTTTATTCATATACATATATACAGGTCAATACCTATCTCCCAACTCATCTGACCACCATCACCCCATGGCTTCCCCCACTTGGTGTCCATACGTTTGTTCTCTACCTCTGTTTCTCTATTTCTGCCCTGCAAACCTGTTCATCTGTACCATATATCTAGGTTCCACATACATGCATTAATACAGAATATTTGTTTTGCTCTTTCTGACTTACTTCATTCTGTATGACAGTCTCTAGATCCACCGACTTCTCTACAAATAACCCAGTTTCATTCCTTTTCATGGCTGAGTCATATCCCATTTTATGTATGTACCACATCTTTATCCATTCATCTGTCTGTGGGCATTTAGGTTGCTTCCATTACCTGGCTATTGTAAATAGTGCTGCAATGAACATTGTGGTGAATGTGTGTTTTTGATTTATGGTTGTCTCTGGGTATATGCCCAGAAGAGGGATTGCTGGATCCTATGGTAATTCCATTTCTAGTTTCTTTAAGGAAACTCCATACTCTTCTCCATAGTGACTGTATCAATTTACCTTCCCACCAATAGTGGAAGAGGGTTCCTTTTGTCCACAACCTCCCCAGAATTTGTTGTTTGTAGATTTTCTGATGCTGCCGATTCTAACAGGTGTGAGGTGATACCTCATTGTCATTTTGATTTGCATTTCTCTAATAATTAGTGGTGTTGAGCAGCTTTTCATATGCGTCTTGGTCGTCTCTGTGACTTCTTTGAAGAAACGTCTATTTAGATCTTCTGCCCATTTTTGTATTGGGTTGTTTGTTTTATTAATATTAAGCTGCGTGAGCTGTTTATATATATTGGAGATTAAACCCTTGTCCATTTTTTCGTTTGCGAACGTTTTCGCCCATTCTGAGGGTTGCCTTTTTCCATTCCAGTTTTTTTTTAACCAAAAAAGAAAGAAAGCAAAAGAAGCAGAACACTAATGTGCGTGAAATATGCCTCTTGAAACTGTCGTTTTGAAATATGGACGTCTTTTGAACTTTTTGGTCGATATATGACCCCAGGATTTGTTTTCAGGGCAGGTGTCATTTACAGGCCTGCAATGATTTGGAATATCCACTGACCATTAGCGCTGGGATTAAAGCTGCTGTTGTGTGAAACGGCCACAAGGTGGCAGCAGTTCTCCCTTAGCAAATCTGGTTACCAGGGCAACAGAGCCTCAATGGAAGCCTGTTCTAGATTGGAATTTAGAATGGAATGTGCCAGGAGAAAGCCCCTCAAGTTTGTCTCACTACTTCTTGTTCGTGTTTTTAATTTAATTTTTAATTTTTTATTACAGCAAGTTTGATTACAACGTTTGCTTGTTGTAGGTGTGCAAGATGTGGTTCTGTTACACATATACATATGTCTGTTCTTCCTGGGACCCTTTTCCCATGTACGTTATGACAGAATGTTGAGTAGTCTTCTCTTGGCATTCCGTAGGTCGTTGGTGATTATATATTTCACCTGTGTTTGTATATGTCTCTTAACCCCAATATCGTAATGAATCCAATCCTCACACCTTTCCATTGGTGAACCATAAGTTTGTTTAATGAATCTGTGATTGCCCTTCTCCGTAGAAATATCTGCCCTGGTATCCGTTTTTAGGTAACACCTATAAGTGATATCCTACGATATGTGTCTTTCACTTTCTGACTTACTACAAGTCACGTGATTACCTGTAGACTCATCTACGGGGCTGCAAATGGCATTGTGCTCTTTTTTTCCTTGGCTAATATTCTGTCTTAGCGAGGTCCATTTTCTGCAATGTGATTCCCTGAGGGCTGAGGATTAGCTGACCTGGGCAGCCTGACCCTGCCGGCAAGCCCTCCCTAGGTGTGCCTGGGTTGAGTTCAATAGAAACAGCACTCCAGGCAGCAATAGCCCCTGCAGCTGTGCCTGACTCCATATTCTCTGCCCCGTCAGCAGTCTCGGGGCTGTGCTGGTGGGAGGGTGTGAGGGTCCATGGCTTTGTTGGTGGCCCGGTGTGAGTGGGGCTCTGCTGGAATTTCTGAAGGAGTTGCCAGGTTGCCACCTGTAAAGAAGAGGATGTGTCACCCATAACTTCCACTGGAATTTCTCTCCGGGCTGAGGGGAGGGAGGAAAAAAAGGAGTGGGGGCCGGGACAGGAGTGGTATCTCAGGCAGGGAAATGGAAAGCTTCCAGAAGAGCGCCCGGGTCCAGGACCATCCTGGCTGGCCTGCAGGCACCAAGTTGGCCTGCGTGCTGTCGCTGGTGTGGCTCCACGGCCCTTCCTCTAGGCTTTCAAGCCCTTGTACATATTCAGGTGTTTTACCTGGGAAGGGTGGGAACAGTTCAGCAGCAGCTGGCCTGGGGCTCAGCTCACGTTTACTCACAGAGGCCTCGGCACGGTCCCCCAGCTTTGCAATGAGGATGCTCCTTGCGTGGGGGGGGCGGGCTGCTGGCTGTATGGGAGATGATTCCCCACCTCTGACCAATGTCAGAATTGTTTACCGCTGGAACAAGTGCCCTGATAGGGTTTTCCTCTGAATAACTGCTGGGTTCAGGTTTTTTTTTTTTCTTTTTTGGTTCAAGTTAGAATTTATTCATCTTTTATGTATTTATTGATATAAGCATGGAAATAATTCATTCATAGAAATACATCTGTGTGAAGGGAAGAACTTTTTTCTGTTTTATTTTTAAATTTCATTTCTAAAAATTTTGCAGTTTAATTATATTTATTTTTCTATACAGCAGGTTATTATTAGTTATCTATTTTATTCATATACATATATACAGGTCAATACCTATCTCCCAACTCATCTGACCACCATCACCCCATGGCTTCCCCCACTTGGTGTCCATACGTTTGTTCTCTACCTCTGTTTCTCTATTTCTGCCCTGCAAACCTGTTCATCTGTACCATATATCTAGGTTCCACATACATGCATTAATACAGAATATTTGTTTTGCTCTTTCTGACTTACTTCATTCTGTATGACAGTCTCTAGATCCACCGACTTCTCTACAAATAACCCAGTTTCATTCCTTTTCATGGCTGAGTCATATCCCATTTTATGTATGTACCACATCTTTATCCATTCATCTGTCTGTGGGCATTTAGGTTGCTTCCATTACCTGGCTATTGTAAATAGTGCTGCAATGAACATTGTGGTGAATGTGTGTTTTTGATTTATGGTTGTCTCTGGGTATATGCCCAGAAGAGGGATTGCTGGATCCTATGGTAATTCCATTTCTAGTTTCTTTAAGGAAACTCCATACTCTTCTCCATAGTGACTGTATCAATTTACCTTCCCACCAATAGTGGAAGAGGGTTCCTTTTGTCCACAACCTCCCCAGAATTTGTTGTTTGTAGATTTTCTGATGCTGCCGATTCTAACAGGTGTGAGGTGATACCTCATTGTCATTTTGATTTGCATTTCTCTAATAATTAGTGGTGTTGAGCAGCTTTTCATATGCGTCTTGGTCGTCTCTGTGACTTCTTTGAAGAAACGTCTATTTAGATCTTCTGCCCATTTTTGTATTGGGTTGTTTGTTTTATTAATATTAAGCTGCGTGAGCTGTTTATATATATTGGAGATTAAACCCTTGTCCATTTTTTCGTTTGCGAACGTTTTCGCCCATTCTGAGGGTTGCCTTTTTCCATTCCAGTTTTTTTTTAACCAAAAAAGAAAGAAAGCAAAAGAAGCAGAACACTAATGTGCGTGAAATATGCCTCTTGAAACTGTCGTTTTGAAATATGGACGTCTTTTGAACTTTTTGGTCGATATATGACCCCAGGATTTGTTTTCAGGGCAGGTGTCATTTACAGGCCTGCAATGATTTGGAATATCCACTGACCATTAGCGCTGGGATTAAAGCTGCTGTTGTGTGAAACGGCCACAAGGTGGCAGCAGTTCTCCCTTAGCAAATCTGGTTACCAGGGCAACAGAGCCTCAATGGAAGCCTGTTCTAGATTGGAATTTAGAATGGAATGTGCCAGGAGAAAGCCCCTCAAGTTTGTCTCACTACTTCTTGTTCGTGTTTTTAATTTAATTTTTAATTTTTTATTACAGCAAGTTTGATTACAACGTTTGCTTGTTGTAGGTGTGCAAGATGTGGTTCTGTTACACATATACATATGTCTGTTCTTCCTGGGACCCTTTTCCCATGTACGTTATGACAGAATGTTGAGTAGTCTTCTCTTGGCATTCCGTAGGTCGTTGGTGATTATATATTTCACCTGTGTTTGTATATGTCTCTTAACCCCAATATCGTAATGAATCCAATCCTCACACCTTTCCATTGGTGAACCATAAGTTTGTTTAATGAATCTGTGATTGCCCTTCTCCGTAGAAATATCTGCCCTGGTATCCGTTTTTAGGTAACACCTATAAGTGATATCCTACGATATGTGTCTTTCACTTTCTGACTTACTACAAGTCACGTGATTACCTGTAGACTCATCTACGGGGCTGCAAATGGCATTGTGCTCTTTTTTTCCTTGGCTAATATTCTGTCTTAGCGAGGTCCATTTTCTGCAATGTGATTCCCTGAGGGCTGAGGATTAGCTGACCTGGGCAGCCTGACCCTGCCGGCAAGCCCTCCCTAGGTGTGCCTGGGTTGAGTTCAATAGAAACAGCACTCCAGGCAGCAATAGCCCCTGCAGCTGTGCCTGACTCCATATTCTCTGCCCCGTCAGCAGTCTCGGGGCTGTGCTGGTGGGAGGGTGTGAGGGTCCATGGCTTTGTTGGTGGCCCGGTGTGAGTGGGGCTCTGCTGGAATTTCTGAAGGAGTTGCCAGGTTGCCACCTGTAAAGAAGAGGATGTGTCACCCATAACTTCCACTGGAATTTCTCTCCGGGCTGAGGGGAGGGAGGAAAAAAAGGAGTGGGGGCCGGGACAGGAGTGGTATCTCAGGCAGGGAAATGGAAAGCTTCCAGAAGAGCGCCCGGGGCCAGGACCATCCTGGCTGGCCTGCAGGCACCAAGTTGGCCAGCGTGCTGTCGCTGGTGTGGCTCCACGGCCCTTCCTCTAGGCTTTCAAGCCCTTGTACATATTCAGGTGTTTTACCTGGGAAGGGTGGGAACAGTTCAGCAGCAGCTGGCCTGGGGCTCAGCTCACGTTTACTCACAGAGGCCTTGGCACTGTCCCCCAGCTTTGCAATCATGACGCTCCTTGCGTGGGGGGGCCGGGCTGCTGGCTGTATGGGAGATGATTCCCCACCTCTGACCAATGTCAGAATTGTTTACCGCTGGAACAAGTGCCCTGATAGGGTTTTCCTCTGAATAACTGCTGGGTTCAGGTTTTTTTTTTTTCTTTTTTGGTTCAAGTTAGAATTTATTCATCTTTTATGTATTTATTGATATAAGCATGGAAATAATTCATTCATAGAAATACATCTGTGTGAAGGGAAGAACTTTTTTCTGTTTTATTTTTAAATTTCATTTCTAAAAATTTTGCAGTTTAATTATATTTATTTTTCTATACAGCAGGTTATTATTAGTTATCTATTTTATTCATATACATATATACAGGTCAATACCTATCTCCCAACTCATCTGACCACCATCACCCCATGGCTTCCCCCACTTGGTGTCCATACGTTTGTTCTCTACCTCTGTTTCTCTATTTCTGCCCTGCAAACCTGTTCATCTGTACCATATATCTAGGTTCCACATACATGCATTAATACAGAATATTTGTTTTGCTCTTTCTGACTTACTTCATTCTGTATGACAGTCTCTAGATCCACCGACTTCTCTACAAATAACCCAGTTTCATTCCTTTTCATGGCTGAGTCATATCCCATTTTATGTATGTACCACATCTTTATCCATTCATCTGTCTGTGGGCATTTAGGTTGCTTCCATTACCTGGCTATTGTAAATAGTGCTGCAATGAACATTGTGGTGAATGTGTGTTTTTGATTTATGGTTGTCTCTGGGTATATGCCCAGAAGAGGGATTGCTGGATCCTATGGTAATTCCATTTCTAGTTTCTTTAAGGAAACTCCATACTCTTCTCCATAGTGACTGTATCAATTTACCTTCCCACCAATAGTGGAAGAGGGTTCCTTTTGTCCACAACCTCCCCAGAATTTGTTGTTTGTAGATTTTCTGATGCTGCCGATTCTAACAGGTGTGAGGTGATACCTCATTGTCATTTTGATTTGCATTTCTCTAATAATTAGTGGTGTTGAGCAGCTTTTCATATGCGTCTTGGTCGTCTCTGTGACTTCTTTGAAGAAACGTCTATTTAGATCTTCTGCCCATTTTTGTATTGGGTTGTTTGTTTTATTAATATTAAGCTGCGTGAGCTGTTTATATATATTGGAGATTAAACCCTTGTCCATTTTTTCGTTTGCGAACGTTTTCGCCCATTCTGAGGGTTGCCTTTTTCCATTCCAGTTTTTTTTTAACCAAAAAAGAAAGAAAGCAAAAGAAGCAGAACACTAATGTGCGTGAAATATGCCTCTTGAAACTGTCGTTTTGAAATATGGACGTCTTTTGAACTTTTTGGTCGATATATGACCCCAGGATTTGTTTTCAGGGCAGGTGTCATTTACAGGCCTGCAATGATTTGGAATATCCACTGACCATTAGCGCTGGGATTAAAGCTGCTGTTGTGTGAAACGGCCACAAGGTGGCAGCAGTTCTCCCTTAGCAAATCTGGTTACCAGGGCAACAGAGCCTCAATGGAAGCCTGTTCTAGATTGGAATTTAGAATGGAATGTGCCAGGAGAAAGCCCCTCAAGTTTGTCTCACTACTTCTTGTTCGTGTTTTTAATTTAATTTTTAATTTTTTATTACAGCAAGTTTGATTACAACGTTTGCTTGTTGTAGGTGTGCAAGATGTGGTTCTGTTACACATATACATATGTCTGTTCTTCCTGGGACCCTTTTCCCATGTACGTTATGACAGAATGTTGAGTAGTCTTCTCTTGGCATTCCGTAGGTCGTTGGTGATTATATATTTCACCTGTGTTTGTATATGTCTCTTAACCCCAATATCGTAATGAATCCAATCCTCACACCTTTCCATTGGTGAACCATAAGTTTGTTTAATGAATCTGTGATTGCCCTTCTCCGTAGAAATATCTGCCCTGGTATCCGTTTTTAGGTAACACCTATAAGTGATATCCTACGATATGTGTCTTTCACTTTCTGACTTACTACAAGTCACGTGATTACCTGTAGACTCATCTACGGGGCTGCAAATGGCATTGTGCTCTTTTTTTCCTTGGCTAATATTCTGTCTTAGCGAGGTCCATTTTCTGCAATGTGATTCCCTGAGGGCTGAGGATTAGCTGACCTGGGCAGCCTGACCCTGCCGGCAAGCCCTCCCTAGGTGTGCCTGGGTTGAGTTCAATAGAAACAGCACTCCAGGCAGCAATAGCCCCTGCAGCTGTGCCTGACTCCATATTCTCTGCCCCGTCAGCAGTCTCGGGGCTGTGCTGGTGGGAGGGTGTGAGGGTCCATGGCTTTGTTGGTGGCCCGGTGTGAGTGGGGCTCTGCTGGAATTTCTGAAGGAGTTGCCAGGTTGCCACCTGTAAAGAAGAGGATGTGTCACCCATAACTTCCACTGGAATTTCTCTCCGGGCTGAGGGGAGGGAGGAAAAAAAGGAGTGGGGGCCGGGACAGGAGTGGTATCTCAGGCAGGGAAATGGAAAGCTTCCAGAAGAGCGCCCGGGGCCAGGACCATCCTGGCTGGCCTGCAGGCACCAAGTTGGCCAGCGTGCTGTCGCTGGTGTGGCTCCACGGCCCTTCCTCTAGGCTTTCAAGCCCTTGTACATATTCAGGTGTTTTACCTGGGAAGGGTGGGAACAGTTCAGCAGCAGCTGGCCTGGGGCTCAGCTCACGTTTACTCACAGAGGCCTTGGCACTGTCCCCCAGCTTTGCAATCATGACGCTCCTTGCGTGGGGGGGCCGGGCTGCTGGCTGTATGGGAGATGATTCCCCACCTCTGACCAATCTCAGAATTGTTTACCGCTGGAACAAGTGCCCTGATAGGGTTTTCCTCTGTATAACTGCTGGGTACAGGATTTGTTTTTTCTTTTTTGGTTCAAGTTAGAAGTTATTCATCTTTTATGTATTTATTGATATAAGCATGGAAATAATTCATTCATAGAAATACATCTGTGTGAAGGGAAGAACTTTTTTTCTGTTTTATTTTTAAATTTCATTTCTAAAAATTTTGAAGTTTAATTATATTTATTTTTCTATACAGCAGGTTATTATTAGTTATCTATTTTATTCATATACATATATACAGGTCAATACCTATCTCCCAACTCATCTGACCACCAACACCCCATGGCTTCCCCCACTTGGTGTCCATACGTTTGTTCTCTACCTCTGTTTCTCTATTTCTGCCCTGCAAACCTGTTCATCTGTACCATATATCTAGGTTCCACATACATGCATTAATACAGAATATTTGTTTTGCTCTTTCTGACTTACTTCATTCTGTATGACAGTCTCTAGATCCACCGACTTCTCTACAAATAACCCAGTTTCATTCCTTTTCATGGCTGAGTCATATCCCATTTTATGTATGTACCACATCTTTATCCATTCATCTGTCTGTGGGCATTTAGGTTGCTTCCATTACCTGGCTATTGTAAATAGTGCTGCAATGAACATTGTGGTGAATGTGTGTTTTTGATTTATGGTTGTCTCTGGGTATATGCCCAGAAGAGGGATTGCTGGATCCTATGGTAATTCTATTTCTAGTTTCTTTAAGGAAACTCCATACTCTTCTCCATAGTGACTGTATCAATTTACCTTCCCACCAATAGTGGAAGAGGGTTCCTTTTGTCCACAACCTCCCCAGAATTTGTTGTTTGTAGATTTTCTGATGCTGCCGATTCTAACAGGTGTGAGGTGATACCTCATTGTCATTTTGATTTGCATTTCTCTAATAATTAGTGGTGTTGAGCAGCTTTTCATATGCGTCTTGGTCGTCTCTGTGACTTCTTTGAAGAAACGTCTATTTAGATCTTCTGCCCATTTTTGTATTGGGTTGTTTGTTTTATTAATATTAAGCTGCGTGAGCTGTTTATATATATTGGAGATTAAACCCTTGTCCATTTTTTCGTTTGCGAACGTTTTCGCCCATTCTGAGGGTTGCCTTTTTCCATTCCAGTTTTTTTTTAACCAAAAAAGAAAGAAAGCAAAAGAAGCAGAACACTAATGTGCGTGAAATATGCCTCTTGAAACTGTCGTTTTGAAATATGGACGTCTTTTGAACTTTTTGGTCAATATATGACCCCAGGATTTGTTTTCAGGGCAGGTGTCATTTACAGGCCTGCAATGATTTGGAATATCCACTGACCATTAGCGCTGGGATTAAAGCTGCTGTTGTGTGAAACGGCCACAAGGTGGCAGCGGTTCTCCCTTAGCAAATCTGGTTACCAGGGCAACAGAGCCTCAATGGAAGCCTGTTCTAGATTGGAATTTAGAATGGAATGTGCCAGGAGAAAGCCCCTCAAGTTTGTCTCACTACTTCTTGTTCGTGTTTTTAATTTAATTTTTAATTTTTTATTACAGCAAGTTTGATTACAACGTTTGCTTGTTGTAGGTGTGCAAGATGTGGTTCTGTTACACATATACATATGTCTGTTCTTCCTGGGACCCTTTTCCCATGTACGTTATGACAGAATGTTGAGTAGTCTTCTCTTGGCATTCCGTAGGTCGTTGGTGATTATATATTTCACCTGTGTTTGTATATGTCTCTTAACCCCAATATCGTAATGAATCCAATCCTCACACCTTTCCATTGGTGAACCATAAGTTTGTTTAATGAATCTGTGATTGCCCTTCTCCGTAGAAATATCTGCCCTGGTATCCGTTTTTAGGTAACACCTATAAGTGATATCCTACGATATGTGTCTTTCACTTTCTGACTTACTACAAGTCACGTGATTACCTGTAGACTCATCTACGGGGCTGCAAATGGCATTGTGCTCTTTTTTTCCTTGGCTAATATTCTGTCTTAGCGAGGTCCATTTTCTGCAATGTGATTCCCTGAGGGCTGAGGATTAGCTGACCTGGGCAGCCTGACCCTGCCGGCAAGCCCTCCCTAGGTGTGCCTGGGTTGAGTTCAATAGAAACAGCACTCCAGGCAGCAATAGCCCCTGCAGCTGTGCCTGACTCCATATTCTCTGCCCCGTCAGCAGTCTCGGGGCTGTGCTGGTGGGAGGGTGTGAGGGTCCATGGCTTTGTTGGTGGCCCGGTGTGAGTGGGGCTCTGCTGGAATTTCTGAAGGAGTTGCCAGGTTGCCACCTGTAAAGAAGAGGATGTGTCACCCATAACTTCCACTGGAATTTCTCTCCGGGCTGAGGGGAGGGAGGAAAAAAAGGAGTGGGGGCCGGGACAGGAGTGGTATCTCAGGCAGGGAAATGGAAAGCTTCCAGAAGAGCGCCCGGGTCCAGGACCATCCTGGCTGGCCTGCAGGCACCAAGTTGGCCTGCGTGCTGTCGCTGGTGTGGCTCCACGGCCCTTCCTCTAGGCTTTCAAGCCCTTGTACATATTCAGGTGTTTTACCTGGGAAGGGTGGGAACAGTTCAGCAGCAGCTGGCCTGGGGCTCAGCTCACGTTTACTCACAGAGGCCTCGGCACGGTCCCCCAGCTTTGCAATGAGGATGCTCCTTGCGTGGGGGGGGCGGGCTGCTGGCTGTATGGGAGATGATTCCCCACCTCTGACCAATGTCAGAATTGTTTACCGCTGGAACAAGTGCCCTGATAGGGTTTTCCTCTGAATAACTGCTGGGTTCAGGTTTTGTTTTTTTCTTTTTTGGTTCAAGTTAGAATTTATTCATCTTTTATGTATTTATTGATATAAGCATGGAAATAATTCATTCATAGAAATACATCTGTGTGAAGGGAAGAACTTTTTTCTGTTTTATTTTTAAATTTCATTTCTAAAAATTTTGCAGTTTAATTATATTTATTTTTCTATACAGCAGGTTATTATTAGTTATCTATTTTATTCATATACATATATACAGGTCAATACCTATCTCCCAACTCATCTGACCACCATCACCCCATGGCTTCCCCCACTTGGTGTCCATACGTTTGTTCTCTACCTCTGTTTCTCTATTTCTGCCCTGCAAACCTGTTCATCTGTACCATATATCTAGGTTCCACATACATGCATTAATACAGAATATTTGTTTTGCTCTTTCTGACTTACTTCATTCTGTATGACAGTCTCTAGATCCACCGACTTCTCTACAAATAACCCAGTTTCATTCCTTTTCATGGCTGAGTCATATCCCATTTTATGTATGTACCACATCTTTATCCATTCATCTGTCTGTGGGCATTTAGGTTGCTTCCATTACCTGGCTATTGTAAATAGTGCTGCAATGAACATTGTGGTGAATGTGTGTTTTTGATTTATGGTTGTCTCTGGGTATATGCCCAGAAGAGGGATTGCTGGATCCTATGGTAATTCCATTTCTAGTTTCTTTAAGGAAACTCCATACTCTTCTCCATAGTGACTGTATCAATTTACCTTCCCACCAATAGTGGAAGAGGGTTCCTTTTGTCCACAACCTCCCCAGAATTTGTTGTTTGTAGATTTTCTGATGCTGCCGATTCTAACAGGTGTGAGGTGATACCTCATTGTCATTTTGATTTGCATTTCTCTAATAATTAGTGGTGTTGAGCAGCTTTTCATATGCGTCTTGGTCGTCTCTGTGACTTCTTTGAAGAAACGTCTATTTAGATCTTCTGCCCATTTTTGTATTGGGTTGTTTGTTTTATTAATATTAAGCTGCGTGAGCTGTTTATATATATTGGAGATTAAACCCTTGTCCATTTTTTCGTTTGCGAACGTTTTCGCCCATTCTGAGGGTTGCCTTTTTCCATTCCAGTTTTTTTTTAACCAAAAAAGAAAGAAAGCAAAAGAAGCAGAACACTAATGTGCGTGAAATATGCCTCTTGAAACTGTCGTTTTGAAATATGGACGTCTTTTGAACTTTTTGGTCGATATATGACCCCAGGATTTGTTTTCAGGGCAGGTGTCATTT
Source organism: Mesoplodon densirostris (assembly GCF_025265405.1). Lineage (NCBI taxonomy): Eukaryota > Metazoa > Chordata > Mammalia > Artiodactyla > Ziphiidae > Mesoplodon > Mesoplodon densirostris. Next base: position 97,870,049 of record NC_082666.1, read on the forward strand.
ACAGGCCTGCAATGATTTGGAATATCCACTGACCATTAGCGCTGGGATTAAAGCTGCTGTTGTGTGAAACGGCCACAAGGTGGCAGCAGTTCTCCCTTAGCAAATCTGGTTACCAGGGCAACAGAGCCTCAATGGAAGCCTGTTCTAGATTGGAATTTAGAATGGAATGTGCCAGGAGAAAGCCCCTCAAGTTTGTCTCACTACTTCTTGTTCGTGTTTTTAATTTAATTTTTAATTTTTTATTACAGCAAGTTTGATTACAACGTTTGCTTGTTGTAGGTGTGCAAGATGTGGTTCTGTTACACATATACATATGTCTGTTCTTCCTGGGACCCTTTTCCCATGTACGTTATGACAGAATGTTGAGTAGTCTTCTCTTGGCATTCCGTAGGTCGTTGGTGATTATATATTTCACCTGTGTTTGTATATGTCTCTTAACCCCAATATCGTAATGAATCCAATCCTCACACCTTTCCATTGGTGAACCATAAGTTTGTTTAATGAATCTGTGATTGCCCTTCTCCGTAGAAATATCTGCCCTGGTATCCGTTTTTAGGTAACACCTATAAGTGATATCCTACGATATGTGTCTTTCACTTTCTGACTTACTACAAGTCACGTGATTACCTGTAGACTCATCTACGGGGCTGCAAATGGCATTGTGCTCTTTTTTTCCTTGGCTAATATTCTGTCTTAGCGAGGTCCATTTTCTGCAATGTGATTCCCTGAGGGCTGAGGATTAGCTGACCTGGGCAGCCTGACCCTGCCGGCAAGCCCTCCCTAGGTGTGCCTGGGTTGAGTTCAATAGAAACAGCACTCCAGGCAGCAATAGCCCCTGCAGCTGTGCCTGACTCCATATTCTCTGCCCCGTCAGCAGTCTCGGGGCTGTGCTGGTGGGAGGGTGTGAGGGTCCATGGCTTTGTTGGTGGCCCGGTGTGAGTGGGGCTCTGCTGGAATTTCTGAAGGAGTTGCCAGGTTGCCACCTGTAAAGAAGAGGATGTGTCACCCATAACTTCCACTGGAATTTCTCTCCGGGCTGAGGTGAGGGAGGAAAAAAAGGAGTGGGGGCCGGGACAGGAGTGGTATCTCAGGCAGGGAAATGGAAAGCTTCCAGAAGAGCGCCCGGGGCCAGGACCATCCTGGCTGGCCTGCAGGCACCAAGTTGGCCAGCGTGCTGTCGCTGGTGTGGCTCCACGGCCCTTCCTCTAGGCTTTCAAGCCCTTGTACATATTCAGGTGTTTTACCTGGGAAGGGTGGGAACAGTTCAGCAGCAGCTGGCCTGGGGCTCAGCTCACGTTTACTCACAGAGGCCTTGGCACTGTCCCCCAGCTTTGCAATCATGACGCTCCTTGCGTGGGGGGGCCGGGCTGCTGGCTGTATGGGAGATGATTCCCCACCTCTGACCAATCTCAGAATTGTTTACCGCTGGAACAAGTGCCCTGATAGGGTTTTCCTCTGTATAACTGCTGGGTACAGGATTTGTTTTTTCTTTTTTGGTTCAAGTTAGAAGTTATTCATCTTTTATGTATTTATTGATATAAGCATGGAAATAATTCATTCATAGAAATACATCTGTGTGAAGGGAAGAACTTTTTTTCTGTTTTATTTTTAAATTTCATTTCTAAAAATTTTGAAGTTTAATTATATTTATTTTTCTATACAGCAGGTTATTATTAGTTATCTATTTTATTCATATACATATATACAGGTCAATACCTATCTCCCAACTCATCTGACCACCAACACCCCATGGCTTCCCCCACTTGGTGTCCATACGTTTGTTCTCTACCTCTGTTTCTCTATTTCTGCCCTGCAAACCTGTTCATCTGTACCATATATCTAGGTTCCACATACATGCATTAATACAGAATATTTGTTTTGCTCTTTCTGACTTACTTCATTCTGTATGACAGTCTCTAGATCCACCGACTTCTCTACAAATAACCCAGTTTCATTCCTTTTCATGGCTGAGTCATATCCCATTTTATGTATGTACCACATCTTTATCCATTCATCTGTCTGTGGGCATTTAGGTTGCTTCCATTACCTGGCTATTGTAAATAGTGCTGCAATGAACATTGTGGTGAATGTGTGTTTTTGATTTATGGTTGTCTCTGGGTATATGCCCAGAAGAGGGATTGCTGGATCCTATGGTAATTCTATTTCTAGTTTCTTTAAGGAAACTCCATACTCTTCTCCATAGTGACTGTATCAATTTACCTTCCCACCAATAGTGGAAGAGGGTTCCTTTTGTCCACAACCTCCCCAGAATTTGTTGTTTGTAGATTTTCTGATGCTGCCGATTCTAACAGGTGTGAGGTGATACCTCATTGTCATTTTGATTTGCATTTCTCTAATAATTAGTGGTGTTGAGCAGCTTTTCATATGCGTCTTGGTCGTCTCTGTGACTTCTTTGAAGAAACGTCTATTTAGATCTTCTGCCCATTTTTGTATTGGGTTGTTTGTTTTATTAATATTAAGCTGCGTGAGCTGTTTATATATATTGGAGATTAAACCCTTGTCCATTTTTTCGTTTGCGAACGTTTTCGCCCATTCTGAGGGTTGCCTTTTTCCATTCCAGTTTTTTTTTAACCAAAAAAGAAAGAAAGCAAAAGAAGCAGAACACTAATGTGCGTGAAATATGCCTCTTGAAACTGTCGTTTTGAAATATGGACGTCTTTTGAACTTTTTGGTCGATATATGACCCCAGGATTTGTTTTCAGGGCAGGTGTCATTTACAGGCCTGCAATGATTTGGAATATCCACTGACCATTAGCGCTGGGATTAAAGCTGCTGTTGTGTGAAACGGCCACAAGGTGGCAGCAGTTCTCCCTTAGCAAATCTGGTTACCGGGCAACAGAGCCTCAATGGAAGCCTGTTCTAGATTGGAATTTAGAATGGAATGTGCCAGGAGAAAGCCCCTGAAGTTTGTCTCACTACTTCTTTTTCGTGTTTTTAATTTAATTTTTAATTTTTTATTACAGCAAGTTTGATTACAACGTTTGCTTGTTGTAGGTGTGCAAGATGTGGTTCTGTTACACATATACATATGTCTGTTCTTCCTGGGACCCTTTTCCCATGTACATTATGACAGAATGTTGAGTAGTCTTCTCTTGGCATTCCGTAGGTCTTTGGTGATTATATATTTCACCTGTGTTTGTATATGTCTCTTAACCCCAATATCGTAATGAACCCAATCCTCACACCTTTCCATTGGTGAACCATAAGTTTGTTTAATGAATCTGTGATTGCCCTTCTCCGTGGAAATATCTGCCCTGGTATCCGTTTTTAGGTAACACCTATAAGTGATATCCTACGATATGTGTCTTTCACTTTCTGACTTACTACAAGTCACGTGCTTACCTGTAGACTCATCTACGGGGCTGCAAATGGCATTGTGCCCTTTTTTTCCTTGGCTAATATTCTGTCTTAGCGAGGTCCATTTTCTGCAATGTGATTCCCTGAGGGCTGAGGATTAGCTGACCTGGGCAGCCTGACCCTGCCGGCAAGCCCTCCCCAGGTGTGCGTGGGTTGAGGTCGATAGAAACAGCACTCCAGGCAGCAATAGCCCCTGCAGCTGTGCCTGACTCCATATTCTCTGCCCCGTCAGCAGTCTCGGGGCTGTGCTGGTGGGAGGGTGTGAGGGTCCAGGGCTTTGTTGGGGGCCCGGTGTGAGTGGGGCTCTGCTGGACTTTCTGCAGGAGTTGCCAGGCTGCCACCTGTAAAGAAGAGGATGTGTCACCCATAACTTTCACTGGAATTTCTCTCCGGGCTGAGGTGAGGGAGGAAAAAAAGGAGTGGGGGCCGGGACAGGAGTGGTATCTCAGGCAGGGAAATGGAAAGCTTCCAGAAGAGCGCCCGGGGCCAGGACCATCCTGGCTGGCCTGCAGGCACCAAGTTGGCCTGCGTGCTGTCGCTGGTGTGGCTCCACGGCCCTTCCTCTAGGCTTTCAAGCCCTTGTACATATTCAGGTGTTTTACCTGGGAAGGGTGGGAACAGTTCAGCAGCAGCTGGCCTGGGGCTCAGCTCACGTTTACTCACAGAGGCCTCGGCACGGTCCCCCAGCTTTGCAATGAGGATGCTCCTTGCGTGGGGGGGGCGGGCTGCTGGCTGTATGGGAGATGATTCCCCACCTCTGACCAATGTCAGAATTGTTTACCGCTGGAACAAGTGCCCTGATAGGGTTTTCCTCTGAATAACTGCTGGGTTCAGGTTTTGTTTTTTTCTTTTTTGGTTCAAGTTAGAATTTATTCATCTTTTATGTATTTATTGATATAAGCATGGAAATAATTCATTCATAGAAATACATCTGTGTGAAGGGAAGAATTTTTTCTGTTTTATTTTTAAATTTCATTTCTAAAAATTTTGCAGTTTAATTATATTTATTTTTCTATACAGCAGGTTATTATTAGTTATCTATTTTATTCATATACATATATACAGGTCAATACCTATCTCCCAACTCATCTGACCACCATCACCCCATGGCTTCCCCCACTTGGTGTCCATACGTTTGTTCTCTACCTCTGTTTCTCTATTTCTGCCCTGCAAACCTGTTCATCTGTACCATATATCTAGGTTCCACATACATGCATTAATACAGAATATTTGTTTTGCTCTTTCTGACTTACTTCATTCTGTATGACAGTCTCTAGATCCACCGACTTCTCTACAAATAACCCAGTTTCATTCCTTTTCATGGCTGAGTCATATCCCATTTTATGTATGTACCACATCTTTATCCATTCATCTGTCTGTGGGCATTTAGGTTGCTTCCATTACCTGGCTATTGTAAATAGTGCTGCAATGAACATTGTGGTGAATGTGTGTTTTTGATTTATGGTTGTCTCTGGGTATATGCCCAGAAGAGGGATTGCTGGATCCTATGGTAATTCCATTTCTAGTTTCTTTAAGGAAACTCCATACTCTTCTCCGTAGTGACTGTATCAATTTACCTTCCCACCAATAGTGGAAGAGGGTTCCTTTTGTCCACAACCTCCCCAGAATTTGTTGTTTGTAGATTTTCTGATGCTGCCGATTCTAACAGGTGTGAGGTGATACCTCATTGTCATTTTGATTTGCATTTCTCTAATAATTAGTGGTGTTGAGCAGCTTTTCATATGCGTCTTGGTCGTCTCTGTGACTTCTTTGAAGAAACGTCTATTTAGATCTTCTGCCCATTTTTGTATTGGGTTGTTTGTTTTATTAATATTAAGCTGCGTGAGCTGTTTATATATATTGGAGATTAAACCCTTGTCCATTTTTTCGTTTGCGAACGTTTTCGCCCATTCTGAGGGTTGCCTTTTTCCATTCCAGTTTTTTTTTAACCAAAAAAGAAAGAAAGCAAAAGAAGCAGAACACTAATGTGCGTGAAATATGCCTCTTGAAACTGTCGTTTTGAAATATGGACGTCTTTTGAACTTTTTGGTCGATATATGACCCCAGGATTTGTTTTCAGGGCAGGTGTCATTTACAGGCCTGCAATGATTTGGAATATCCACTGACCATTAGCGCTGGGATTAAAGCTGCTGTTGTGTGAAACGGCCACAAGGTGGCAGCAGTTCTCCCTTAGCAAATCTGGTTACCAGGGCAAGAGAGCCTCAATGGAAGCCTGTTCTAGATTGGAATTTAGAATGGAATGTGCCAGGAGAAAGCCCCTCAAGTTTGTCTCACTACTTCTTTTTCGTGTTTTTAATTTAATTTTTAATTTTTTATTACAGCAAGTTTGATTACAACGTTTGCTTGTTGTAGGTGTGCAAGATGTGGTTCTGTTACACATATACATATGTCTGTTCTTCCTGGGACCCTTTTCCCATGTACGTTATGACAGAATGTTGAGTAGTCTTCTCTTGGCATTCCGTAGGTCTTTGGTGATTATATATTTCACCTGTGTTTGTATATGTCTCTTAACCCCAATATCGTAATGAATCCAATCCTCACACCTTTCCATTGGTGAACCATAAGTTTGTTTAATGAATCTGTGATTGCCCTTCTCCGTAGAAATATCTGCCCTGGTATCCGTTTTTAGGTAACACCTATAAGTGATATCCTACGATATGTGTCTTTCACTTTCTGACTTACTACAAGTCACGTGATTACCTGTAGACTCATCTACGGGGCTGCAAATGGCATTGTGCTCTTTTTTTCCTTGGCTAATATTCTGTCTTAGCGAGGTCCATTTTCTGCAATGTGATTCCCTGAGGGCTGAGGATTAGCTGACCTGGGCAGCCTGACCCTGCCGGCAAGCCCTCCCTAGGTGTGCCTGGGTTGAGTTCAATAGAAACAGCACTCCAGGCAGCAATAGCCCCTGCAGCTGTGCCTGACTCCATATTCTCTGCCCCGTCAGCAGTCTCGGGGCTGTGCTGGTGGGAGGGTGTGAGGGTCCATGGCTTTGTTGGTGGCCCGGTGTGAGTGGGGCTCTGCTGGAATTTCTGAAGGAGTGGCCAGGTTGCCACCTGTAAAGAAGAGGATGTGTCACCCATAACTTCCACTGGAATTTCTCTCCGGGCTGAGGTGAGGGAGGAAAAAAAGGAGTGGGGGCCGGGACAGGAGTGGTATCTCAGGCAGGGAAATGGAAAGCTTCCAGAAGAGCGCCCGGGGCCAGGACCATCCTGGCTGGCCTGCAGGCACCAAGTTGGCCAGCGTGCTGTCGCTGGTGTGGCTCCACGGCCCTTCCTCTAGGCTTTCAAGCCCTTGTACATATTCAGGTGTTTTACCTGGGAAGGGTGGGAACAGTTCAGCAGCAGCTGGCCTGGGGCTCAGCTCACGTTTACTCACAGAGGCCTTGGCACTGTCCCCCAGCTTTGCAATCATGACGCTCCTTGCGTGGGGGGGCCGGGCTGCTGGCTGTATGGGAGATGATTCCCCACCTCTGACCAATGTCAGAATTGTTTACCGCTGGAACAAGTGCCCTGATAGGGTTTTCCTCTGTATAACTGCTGGGTACAGGATTTGTTTTTTCTTTTTTGGTTCAAGTTAGAAGTTATTCATCTTTTATGTATTTATTGATATAAGCATGGAAATAATTCATTCATAGAAATACATCTGTGTGAAGGGAAGAACTTTTTTTCTGTTTTATTTTTAAATTTCATTTCTAAAAATTTTGAAGTTTAATTATATTTATTTTTCTATACAGCAGGTTATTATTAGTTATCTATTTTATTCATATACATATATACAGGTCAATACCTATCTCCCAACTCATCTGACCACCAACACCCCATGGCTTCCCCCACTTGGTGTCCATACGTTTGTTCTCTACCTCTGTTTCTCTATTTCTGCCCTGCAAACCTGTTCATCTGTACCATATATCTAGGTTCCACATACATGCATTAATACAGAATATTTGTTTTGCTCTTTCTGACTTACTTCATTCTGTATGACAGTCTCTAGATCCACCGACTTCTCTACAAATAACCCAGTTTCATTCCTTTTCATGGCTGAGTCATATCCCATTTTATGTATGTACCACATCTTTATCCATTCATCTGTCTGTGGGCATTTAGGTTGCTTCCATTACCTGGCTATTGTAAATAGTGCTGCAATGAACATTGTGGTGAATGTGTGTTTTTGATTTATGGTTGTCTCTGGGTATATGCCCAGAAGAGGGATTGCTGGATCCTATGGTAATTCTATTTCTAGTTTCTTTAAGGAAACTCCATACTCTTCTCCATAGTGACTGTATCAATTTACCTTCCCACCAATAGTGGAAGAGGGTTCCTTTTGTCCACAACCTCCCCAGAATTTGTTGTTTGTAGATTTTCTGATGCTGCCGATTCTAACAGGTGTGAGGTGATACCTCATTGTCATTTTGATTTGCATTTCTCTAATAATTAGTGGTGTTGAGCAGCTTTTCATATGCGTCTTGGTCGTCTCTGTGACTTCTTTGAAGAAACGTCTATTTAGATCTTCTGCCCATTTTTGTATTGGGTTGTTTGTTTTATTAATATTAAGCTGCGTGAGCTGTTTATATATATTGGAGATTAAACCCTTGTCCATTTTTTCGTTTGCGAACGTTTTCGCCCATTCTGAGGGTTGCCTTTTTCCATTCCAGTTTTTTTTTAACCAAAAAAGAAAGAAAGCAAAAGAAGCAGAACACTAATGTGCGTGAAATATGCCTCTTGAAACTGTCGTTTTGAAATATGGACGTCTTTTGAAATTTTTGGTCAATATATGACCCCAGGATTTGTTTTCAGGGCAGGTGTCATTTACAGGCCTGCAATGATTTGGAATATCCACTGACCATTAGCGCTGGGATTAAAGCTGCTGTTGTGTGAAACGGCCACAAGGTGGCAGCAGTTCTCCCGTAGCAAATCTGGTTACTAGGGCAACAGAGCCTCAATGGAAGCCTGTTCTAGATTGGAATTTAGAATGGAATGTGCCAGGAGAAAGCCCCTCAAGTTTGTCTCACTACTTCTTGTTCGTGTTTTTAATTTAATTTTTAATTTTTTATTACAGCAAGTTTGATTACAACGTTTGCTTGTTGTAGGTGTGCAAGATGTGGTTCTGTTACACATATACATATGTCTGTTCTTCCTGGGACACTTTTCCCATGTACATTATGACAGAATGTTGAGTAGTCTTCTCTTGGCATTCCGTAGGTCTTTGGTGATTATATATTTCACCTGTGTTTTTATATGTCTCTTAACCCCAATATCGTAATGAATCCAATCCTCACACCTTTCCATTGGTGAACCATAAGTTTGTTTAATGAATCTGTGATTGCCCTACTCCGTGGAAATATCTGCCCTGGTATCCGTTTTTAGGTAACACCTATAAGTGATATCCTACGATATGTGTCTTTCACTTTCTGACTTAATACAAGTCACGTGCTTACCTGTAGACTCATCTACGGGGCTGCAAATGGCATTGTGCTCTTTTTTTCCTTGGCTAATATTCTGTCTTAGCGAGGTCCATTTTCTGCAATGTGATTCCCTGAGGGCTGAGGATTAGCTGACCTGGGCAGCCTGACCCTGCCGGCAAGCCCTCCCCAGGTGTGCGTGGGTTAAGGTCGATAGAAACAGCACTCCAGGCAGCAATAGCCCCTGCAGCTGTGCCTGACTCCATATTCTCTGCCCCGTCAGCAGTCTCGGGGCTGTGCTGGTGGGAGGGTGTGAGGGTCCAGGGCTTTGTTGGTGGCCCGGTGTGAGTGGGGCTCTGCTGGACTTTCTGCAGGAGTTGCCAGGCTGCCACCTGTAAAGAAGAGGATGTGTCACCCATAACTTCCACTGGAATTTCTCTCCGGGCTGAGGTGAGGGAGGAAAAAAAGGAGTGGGGGCCGGGACAGGAGTGGTATCTCAGGCAGGGAAATGGAAAGCTTCCAGAAGAGCGCCCGGGTCCAGGACCATCCTGGCTGGCCTGCAGGCACCAAGTTGGCCTGCGTGCTGTCGCTGGTGTGGCTCCACGGCCCTTCCTCTAGGCTTTCAAGCCCTTGTACATATTCAGGTGTTTTACCTGGGAAGGGTGGGAACAGTTCAGCAGCAGCTGGCCTGGGGCTCAGCTCACGTTTACTCACAGAGGCCTCGGCACGGTCCCCCAGCTTTGCAATGAGGATGCTCCTTGCGTGGGGGGGGCGGGCTGCTGGCTGTATGGGAGATGATTCCCCACCTCTGACCAATGTCAGAATTGTTTACCGCTGGAACAAGTGCCCTGATAGGGTTTTCCTCTGAATAACTGCTGGGTTCAGGTTTTTTTTTTCTTTTTTGGTTCAAGTTAGAATTTATTCATCTTTTATGTATTTATTGATATAAGCATGGAAATAATTCATTCATAGAAATACATCTGTGTGAAGGGAAGAACTTTTTTCTGTTTTATTTTTAAATTTCATTTCTAAAAATTTTGCAGTTTAATTATATTTATTTTTCTATACAGCAGGTTATTATTAGTTATCTATTTTATTCATATACATATATACAGGTCAATACCTATCTCCCAACTCATCTGACCACCATCACCCCATGGCTTCCCCCACTTGGTGTCCATACGTTTGTTCTCTACCTCTGTTTCTCTATTTCTGCCCTGCAAACCTGTTCATCTGTACCATATATCTAGGTTCCACATACATGCATTAATATAGAATATTTGTTTTGCTCTTTCTGACTTACTTCATTCTGTATGACAGTCTCTAGATCCACCGACTTCTCTACAAATAACCCAGTTTCATTCCTTTTCATGGCTGAGTCATATCCCATTTTATGTATGTACCACATCTTTATCCATTCATCTGTCTGTGGGCATTTAGGTTGCTTCCATTACCTGGCTATTGTAAATAGTGCTGCAATGAACATTGTGGTGAATGTGTGTTTTTGATTTATGGTTGTCTCTGTGTATATGCCCAGAAGTGGGATTGCTGGATCCTATGGTAATTCTATTTCTAGTTTCTTTAAGGAAACTCCATACTGTTCTCCATAGTGACTGTATCAATTTACCTTCCCACCAATAGTGGAAGAGGGTTCCTTTTGTCCACACCCTCCCCAGAATTTGTTGTTTGTAGATTTTCTGATGCTGCCGATTCTAACAGGTGTGAGGTGATACCTCATTGTCGTTTTGATTTGCATTTCTCTAATAATTAGTGGTGTTGAGCAGCTTTTCATGTGCGTCTTGGCCGTCTCTGTGACTTCTTTGAAGAAACGTCTATTTAGATCTTCTGCCCATTTTTGTATTGGGTTGTTTGTTTTATTAATATTAAGCTGCGTGAGCTGTTTATATATATTGGAGATTAAACCCTTGTCCATTGATTCGTTTGCGAACGTTTTCGCCCATTCTGAGGGTTGCCTTTTTCCATTCCCGTTTTTTTTTAACCAAAAAAGAAAGAAAGCAAAAGAAGCAGAACACTAATGTGCGTGAAATATGCCTCTTGAATCTGTCGTTTTGAAATATGGACGTCTTTTGAACTTTTTGGTCGATATATGACCCCAGGAATTGTTTTCAGGGCAGGTGTCATTTACAGGCCTGCAATGATTTGGAATATCCACTGACCAGTAGCGCTGGGATTAAAGCTGCTGTTGTGCGAAATGGCCACAAGGTGGCAGCAGTTCTCCCTTAGCAAATCTGGTTACCAGGGCAACAGAGCCTCAATGGAAGCCTGTTCTAGATTGGAATTTAGAATGGAATGTGCCAGGAGAAAGCCCCTCAAGTTTGTCTCACTACTTCTTGTTCGTGTTTTTAATTTAATTTTTAATTTTTTATTACAGCAAGTTTGATTACAACGTTTGCTTGTTGTAGGTGTGCAAGATGTGGTTCTTTTACACATATACATATGTCTGTTCTTCCTGGGACCCTTTTCCCATGTACGTTATGACAGAATGTTGAGTAGTCTTCTCTTGGCATTCCGTAGGTCTTTGGTGATTATATATTTCACCTGTGTTTGTATATGTCTCTTAACCCCAATATCGTAATGAATCCAATCCTCACACCTTTCCATTGGTGAACCATAAGTTTGTTTAATGAATCTGTGATTGCCCTTCTCCGTGGAAATATCTGCCCTGGTATCCGTTTTTAGGTAACACCTATAAGTGATATCCTACGATATGTGTCTTTCACTTTCTGACTTACTACAAGTCACGTGATTACCTGTAGACTCATCTACGGGGCTGCAAATGGCATTGTGCTCTTTTTTTCCTTGGCTAATATTCTGTCTTAGCGAGGTCCATTTTCTGCAATGTGATTCCCTGAGGGCTGAGGATTAGCTGACCTGGGCAGCCTGACCCTGCCGGCAAGCCCTCCCTAGGTGTGCCTGGGTTGAGTTCAATAGAAACAGCACTCCAGGCAGCAATAGCCCCTGCAGCTGTGCCTGACTCCATATTCTCTGCCCCGTCAGCAGTCTCGGGGCTGTGCTGGTGGGAGGGTGTGAGGGTCCATGGCTTTGTTGGTGGCCCGGTGTGAGTGGGGCTCTGCTGGAATTTCTGAAGGAGTTGCCAGGTTGCCACCTGTAAAGAAGAGGATGTGTCACCCATAACTTCCACTGGAATTTCTCTCCGGGCTGAGGTGAGGGAGGAAAAAAAGGAGTGGGGGCCGGGACAGGAGTGGTATCTCAGGCAGGGAAATGGAAAGCTTCCAGAAGAGCGCCCGGGGCCAGGACCATCCTGGCTGGCCTGCAGGCACCAAGTTGGCCTGCGTGCTGTCGCTGGTGTGGCTCCACGGCCCTTCCTCTAGGCTTTCAAGCCCTTGTACATATTCAGGTGTTTTACCTGGGAAGGGTGGGAACAGTTCAGCAGCAGCTGGCCTGGGGCTCAGCTCACGTTTACTCACAGAGGCCTTGGCACTGTCCCCCAGCTTTGCAATCATGACGCTCCTTGCGTGGGGGGGCCGGGCTGCTTGCTGTATGGGAGATGATTCCCCACCTCTGACCAATCTCAGAATTGTTTACCGCTGGAGCAAGTGCCCTGATAGGGTTTTCCTCTGTATAACTGCTGGGTACAGGATTTGTTTTTTCTTTTTTGGTTCAAGTTAGAAGTTATTCATCTTTTATGTATTTATTGTTATAAGCATGGAAATAATTCATTCATAGAAATACATCTGTGTGAAGGGAAGAACTTTTTTCTGTTTTATTTTTAAATTTCATTTCTAAAAATTTTGCAGTTTATTTATATTTATTTTTCTATACAGCAGGTTATTATTAGTTATCTATTTTATTCATATACATATATACAGGTCAATACCTATCTCCCAACTCATCTGACCACCAACACCCCATGGCTTCCCCCACTTGGTGTCCATACGTTTGTTCTCTACCTCTGTTTCTCTATTTCTGCCCTGCAAACCTGTTCATCTGTACCATATATCTAGGTTCCACATACATGCATTAATACAGAATATTTGTTTTGCTCTTTCTGACTTACTTCATTCTGTATGACAGTCTCTAGATCCACCGACTTCTCTACAAATAACCCAGTTTCATTCCTTTTCATGGCTGAGTCATATCCCATTTTATGTATGTACCACATCTTTATCCATTCATCTGTCTGTGGGCATTTAGGTTGCTTCCATTACCTGGCTATTGTAAATAGTGCTGCAATGAACATTGTGGTGAATGTGTGTTTTTGATTTATGGTTGTCTCTGGGTATATGCCCAGAAGAGGGATTGCTGGATCCTATGGTAATTCTATTTCTAGTTTCTTTAAGGAAACTCCATACTCTTCTCCATAGTGACTGTATCAATTTACCTTCCCACCAATAGTGGAAGAGGGTTCCTTTTGTCCACAACCTCCCCAGAATTTGTTGTTTGTAGATTTTCTGATGCTGCCGATTCTAACAGGTGTGAGGTGATACCTCATTGTCATTTTGATTTGCATTTCTCTAATAATTAGTGGTGTTGAGCAGCTTTTCATATGCGTCTTGGTCGTCTCTGTGACTTCTTTGAAGAAACGTCTATTTAGATCTTCTGCCCATTTTTGTATTGGGTTGTTTGTTTTATTAATATTAAGCTGCGTGAGCTGTTTATATATATTGGAGATTAAACCCTTGTCCATTGATTCGTTTGCGAACGTTTTCGCCCATTCTGAGGGTTGCCTTTTTCCATTCCCGTTTTTTTTTAACCAAAAAAGAAAGAAAGCAAAAGAAGCAGAACACTAATGTGCGTGAAATATGCCTCTTGAAACTGTCGTTTTGAAATATGGACGTCTTTTGAACTTTTTGGTCGATATATGACCCCAGGAATTGTTTTCAGGGCAGGTGTCATTTACAGGCCTGCAATGATTTGGAATATCCACTGACCAGTAGCGCTGGGATTAAAGCTGCTGTTGTGCGAAATGGCCACAAGGTGGCAGCAGTTCTCCCTTAGCAAATCTGGTTACCAGGGCAACAGAGCCTCAATGGAAGCCTGTTCTAGATTGGAATTTAGAATGGAATGTGCCAGGAGAAAGCCCCTCAAGTTTGTCTCACTACTTCTTGTTCGTGTTTTTAATTTAATTTTTAATTTTTTATTACAGCAAGTTTGATTACAACGTTTGCTTGTTGTAGGTGTGCAAGATGTGGTTCTTTTACACATATACATATGTCTGTTCTTCCTGGGACCCTTTTCCCATGTACGTTATGACAGAATGTTGAGTAGTCTTCTCTTGGCATTCCGTAGGTCTTTGGTGATTATATATTTCACCTGTGTTTGTATATGTCTCTTAACCCCAATATCGTAATGAATCCAATCCTCACACCTTTCCATTGGTGAACCATAAGTTTGTTTAATGAATCTGTGATTGCCCTTCTCCGTGGAAATATCTGCCCTGGTATCCGTTTTTAGGTAACACCTATAAGTGATATCCTACGATATGTGTCTTTCACTTTCTGACTTACTACAAGTCACGTGATTACCTGTAGACTCATCTACGGGGCTGCAAATGGCATTGTGCTCTTTTTTTCCTTGGCTAATATTCTGTCTTAGCGAGGTCCATTTTCTGCAATGTGATTCCCTGAGGGCTGAGGATTAGCTGACCTGGGCAGCCTGACCCTGCCGGCAAGCCCTCCCTAGGTGTGCCTGGGTTGAGTTCAATAGAAACAGCACTCCAGGCAGCAATAGGCCCTGCAGCTGTGCCTGACTCCATATTCTCTGCCCTGTCAGCAGTCTCGGGGCTGTGCTGGTGGGAGGGTGTGAGGGTCCATGGCTTTGTTGGTGGCCCGGTGTGAGTGGGGCTCTGCTGGAATTTCTGAAGGAGTTGCCAGGTTGCCACCTGTAAAGAAGAGGATGTGTCACCCATAACTTCCGCTGGAATTTCTCTCCGGGCTGAGGTGAGGGAGGAAAAAAAGGAGTGGGGGCCGGGACAGGAGTGGTATCTCAGGCAGGGAAATGGAAAGCTTCCAGAAGAGCGCCCGGGGCCAGGACCATCCTGGCTGGCCTGCAGGCACCAAGTTGGCCTGCGTGCTGTCGCTGGTGTGGCTCCACGGCCCTTCCTCTAGGCTTTCAAGCCCTTGTACATATTCAGGTGTTTTACCTGGGAAGGGTGGGAACAGTTCAGCAGCAGCTGGCCTGGGGCTCAGCTCACGTTTACTCACAGAGGCCTTGGCACTGTCCCCCAGCTTTGCAATCATGACGCTCCTTGCGTGGGGGGGCCGGGCTGCTGGCTGTATGGGAGATGATTCCCCACCTCTGACCAATGTCAGAATTGTTTACCGCTGGAACAAGTGCCCTGATAGGGTTTTCCTCTGTATAACTGCTGGGTACAGGATTTGTTTTTTCTTTTTTGGTTCAAGTTAGAAGTTATTCATCTTTTATGTATTTATTGATATAAGCATGGAAATAATTCATTCATAGAAATACATCTGTGTGAAGGGAAGAACTTTTTTCTGTTTTATTTTTAAATTTCATTTCTAAAAATTTTGCAGTTTATTTATATTTATTTTTCTATACAGCAGGTTATTATTAGTTATCTATTTTATTCATATACATATATACAGGTCAATACCTATCTCCCAACTCATCTGACCACCACCACCCCATGGCTTCGCCCACTTGGTGTCCATACGTTTGTTCTCTACCTCTGTTTCTCTATTTCTGCCCTGCAAACCTGTTCATCTGTACCATATATCTAGGTTCCACATACATGCATTAATACAGAATATTTGTTTTGCTCTTTCTGACTTACTTCATTCTGTATGACAGTCTCTAGATCCACCGACTTCTCTACAAATAACCCAGTTTCATTCCTTTTCATGGCTGAGTCATATCCCATTTTATGTATGTACCACATCTTTATCCATTCATCTGTCTGTGGGCATTTAGGTTGCTTCCATTACCTGGCTATTGTAAATAGTGCTGCAATGAACATTGTGGTGAATGTGTGTTTTTGATTTATGGTTGTCTCTGGGTATATGCCCAGAAGAGGGATTGCTGGATCCTATGGTAATTCTATTTCTAGTTTCTTTAAGGAAACTCCATACTCTTCTCCATAGTGACTGTATCAATTTACCTTCCCACCAATAGTGGAAGAGGGTTCCTTTTGTCCACAACCTCCCCAGAATTTGTTGTTTGTAGATTTTCTGATGCTGCCGATTCTAACAGGTGTGAGGTGATACCTCATTGTCATTTTGATTTGCATTTCTCTAATAATTAGTGGTGTTGAGCAGCTTTTCATATGCGTCTTGGTCGTCTCTGTGACTTCTTTGAAGAAACGTCTATTTAGATCTTCTGCCCATTTTTGTATTGGGTTGTTTGTTTTATTAATATTAAGCTGCGTGAGCTGTTTATATATATTGGAGATTAAACCCTTGTCCATTTTTTCGTTTGCGAACGTTTTCGCCCATTCTGAGGGTTGCCTTTTTCCATTCCCGTTTTTTTTTAACCAAAAAAGAAAGAAAGCAAAAGAAGCAGAACACTAATGTGCGTGAAATATGCCTCTTGAAACTGTCGTTTTGAAATATGGACGTCTTTTGAACTTTTTGGTCGATATATGACCCCAGGATTTGTTTTCAGGGCAGGTGTCATTTACAGGCCTGCAATGATTTGGAATATCCACTGACCATTAGCGCTGGGATTAAAGCTGCTGTTGTGTGAAACGGCCACAAGGTGGCAGCAGTTCTCCCTTAGCAAATCTGGTTACCAGGGCAACAGAGCCTCAATGGAAGCCTGTTCTAGATTGGAATTTAGAATGGAATGTGCCAGGAGAAAGCCCCTCAAGTTTGTCTCACTACTTCTTGTTCGTGTTTTTAATTTAATTTTTAATTTTTTATTACAGCAAGTTTGATTACAACGTTGGCTTGTTGTAGGTGTGCAAGATGTGGTTCTGTTACACATATACATATGTCTGTTCTTCCTGGGACACTTTTCCCATGTACATTATGACAGAATGTTGAGTAGTCTTCTCTTGGCATTCCGTAGGTCTTTGGTGATTATATATTTCACCTGTGTTTGTATATGTCTCTTAACACCAATATCGTAATGAATCCAATCCTCACACCTTTCCATTGGTGAACCATAAGTTTGTTTAATGAATCTGTGATTGCCCTTCTCCGTGGAAATATCTGCCCTGGTATCCGTTTTTAGGTAACACCTATAAGTGATATCCTACGATATGTGTCTTTCACTTTCTGACTTACTACAAGTCACGTGCTTACCTGTAGACTCATCTACGGGGCTGCAAATGGCATTGTGCTCTTTTTTTCCTTGGCTAATATTCTGTCTTAGCGAGGTCCATTTTCTGCAATGTGATTCCCTGAGGGCTGAGGATTAGCTGACCTGGGCAGCCTGACCCTGCCGGCAAGCCCTCCCTAGGTGTGCCTGTGTTGAGTTCAATAGAAACAGCACTCCAGGCAGCAATAGCCCCTGCAGCTGTGCCTGACTCCATATTCTCTGCCCCGTCAGCAGTCTCGGGGCTGTGCTGGTGGGAGGGTGTGAGGGTCCATGGCTTTGTTGGTGGCCCGGTGTGAGTGGGGCTCTGCTGGAATTTCTGAAGGAGTTGCCAGGTTGCCACCTGTAAAGAAGAGGATGTGTCACCCATAACTTCCACTGGAATTTCTCTCCGGGCTGAGGTGAGGGAGGAAAAAAAACGAGTGGGGGCCGGGACAGGAGTGGTATCTCAGGCAGGGAAATGGAAAGCTTCCAGAAGAGCGCCCGGGGCCAGGACCATCCTGGCTGGCCTGCAGGCACCAAGTTGGCCTGCGTGCTGTCGCTGGTGTGGCTCCACGGCCCTTCCTCTAGGCTTTCAAGCCCTTGTACATATTCAGGTGTTTTACCTGGGAAGGGTGGGAACAGTTCAGCAGCAGCTGGCCTGGGGCTCAGCTCACGTTTACTCACAGAGGCCTTGGCACTGTCCCCCAGCTTTGCAATCATGACGCTCCTTGCGTGGGGGGGCCGGGCTGCTGGCTGTATGGGAGATGATTCCCCACCTCTGACCAATCTCAGAATTGTTTACCGCTGGAACAAGTGCCCTGATAGGGTTTTCCTCTGTATAACTGCTGGGTACAGGATTTGTTTTTTCTTTTTTGGTTCAAGTTAGAAGTTATTCATCTTTTATGTATTTATTGATATAAGCATGGAAATAATTCATTCATAGAAATACATCTGTGTGAAGGGAAGAACTTTTTTCTGTTTTATTTTTAAATTTCATTTCTAAAAATTTTGCAGGTTATTTATATTTATTTTTCTATACAGCAGGTTATTATTAGTTATCTATTTTATTCATATACATATATACAGGTCAATACCTCTCTCCCAACTCATCTGACCACCAACACCCCATGGCTTCCCCCACTTGGTGTCCATACGTTTGTTCTCTACCTCTGTTTCTCTATTTCTGCCCTGCAAACCTGTTCATCTGTACCATATATCTAGGTTCCACATACATGCATTAATACAGAATATTTGTTTTGCTCTTTCTGACTTACTTCATTCTGTATGACAGTCTCTAGATCCACCGACTTCTCTACAAATAACCCAGTTTCATTCCTTTTCATGGCTGAATCATATTCCATTTTATATATGTACCACATCTTTTTCCATTCGTCTGTCTGTGGGCATTTAGGTTGCTTCCATTACCTGGCTGTTGTAAATAGTGCTGCAATGAACATTGTGGTGAATGTGTGTTTTTGATTTATGGTTGTCTCTGTGTATATGCCCAGAAGTGGGATTGCTGGATCCTATGGTAATTCTATTTCTAGTTTCTTTAAGGAAACTCCATACTGTTCTCCATAGTGACTGTATCAATTTACCTTCCCACCAATAGTGGAAGAGGGTTCCTTTTGTCCACACCCTCCCCAGAATTTGTTGTTTGTAGATTTTCTGATGATGCCGATTCTAACAGGTGTGAGGTGATACCTCATTGTCGTTTTGATTTGCATTTCTCTAATAATTAGTGGTGTTGAGCAGCTTTTCATGTGCGTCTTGGCCGTCTCTGTGACTTCTTTGAAGAAACGTCTATTTAGATCTTCTGCCCATTTTTGTATTGGGTTGTTTGTTTTATTAATATTAAGCTGCGTGAGCTGTTTATATATATTGGAGATTAAACCTTTGTCCATTGATTCGTTTGCGAACGTTTTCGCCCATTCTGAGGGTTGCCTTTTTCCATTCCCGTTTTTTTTTTAACCAAAAAAGAAAGAAAGCAAAAGAAGCAGAACACTAATGTGCGTGAAATATGCCTCTTGAAACTGTCGTTTTGAAATATGGACGTCTTTTGAACTTTTTGGTCGATATATGACCCCAGGAATTGTTTTCAGGGCAGGTGTCATTTACAGGCCTGCAATGATTTGGAATATCCACTGACCAGTAGCGCTGGGATTAAAGCTGCTGTTGTGCGAAATGGCCACAAGGTGGCAGCAGTTCTCCCTTAGCAAATCTGGTTACCAGGGCAACAGAGCCTCAATGGAAGCCTGTTCTAGATTGGAATTTAGAATGGAATGTGCCAGGAGAAAGCCCCTCAAGTTTGTCTCACTACTTCTTGTTCGTGTTTTTAATTTAATTTTTAATTTTTTATTACAGCAAGTTTGATTACAACGTTTGCTTGTTGTAGGTGTGCAAGATGTGGTTCTTTTACACATATACATATGTCTGTTCTTCCTGGGACCCTTTTCCCATGTACGTTATGACAGAATGTTGAGTAGTCTTCTCTTGGCATTCCGTAGGTCTTTGGTGATTATATATTTCACCTGTGTTTGTATATGTCTCTTAACCCCAATATCGTAATGAATCCAATCCTCACACCTTTCCATTGGTGAACCATAAGTTTGTTTAATGAATCTGTGATTGCCCTTCTCCGTGGAAATATCTGCCCTGGTATCCGTTTTTAGGTAACACCTATAAGTGATATCCTACGATATGTGTCTTTCACTTTCTGACTTACTACAAGTCACGTGATTACCTGTAGACTCATCTACGGGGCTGCAAATGGCATTGTGCTCTTTTTTTCCTTGGCTAATATTCTGTCTTAGCGAGGTCCATTTTCTGCAATGTGATTCCCTGAGGGCTGAGGATTAGCTGACCTGGGCAGCCTGACCCTGCCGGCAAGCCCTCCCTAGGTGTGCCTGGGTTGAGTTCAATAGAAACAGCACTCCAGGCAGCAATAGCCCCTGCAGCTGTGCCTGACTCCATATTCTCTGCCCCGTCAGCAGTCTCGGGGCTGTGCTGGTGGGAGGGTGTGAGGGTCCATGGCTTTGTTGGTGGCCCGGTGTGAGTGGGGCTCTGCTGGAATTTCTGAAGGAGTTGCCAGGTTGCCACCTGTAAAGAAGAGGATGTGTCACCCATAACTTCCACTGGAATTTCTCTCCGGGCTGAGGTGAGGGAGGAAAAAAAGGAGTGGGGGCCGGGACAGGAGTGGTATCTCAGGCAGGGAAATGGAAAGCTTCCAGAAGAGCGCCCGGGGCCAGGACCATCCTGGCTGGCCTGCAGGCACCAAGTTGGCCTGCGTGCTGTCGCTGGTGTGGCTCCACGGCCCTTCCTCTAGGCTTTCAAGCCCTTGTACATATTCAGGTGTTTTACCTGGGAAGGGTGGGAACAGTTCAGCAGCAGCTGGCCTGGGGCTCAGCTCACGTTTACTCACAGAGGCCTTGGCACTGTCCCCCAGCTTTGCAATCATGACGCTCCTTGCGTGGGGGGGCCGGGCTGCTGGCTGTATGGGAGATGATTCCCCACCTCTGACCAATCTCAGAATTGTTTACCGCTGGAACAAGTGCCCTGATAGGGTTTTCCTCTGTATAACTGCTGGGTACAGGATTTGTTTTTTCTTTTTTGGTTCAAGTTAGAAGTTATTCATCTTTTATGTATTTATTGATATAAGCATGGAAATAATTCATTCATAGAAATACATCTGTGTGAAGGGAAGAACTTTTTTCTGTTTTATTTTTAAATTTCATTTCTAAAAATTTTGCAGGTTATTTATATTTATTTTTCTATACAGCAGGTTATTATTAGTTATCTATTTTATTCATATACATATATACAGGTCAATACCTCTCTCCCAACTCATCTGACCACCAACACCCCATGGCTTCCCCCACTTGGTGTCCATACGTTTGTTCTCTACCTCTGTTTCTCTATTTCTGCCCTGCAAACCTGTTCATCTGTACCATATATCTAGGTTCCACATACATGCATTAATACAGAATATTTGTTTTGCTCTTTCTGACTTACTTCATTCTGTATGACAGTCTCTAGATCCACCGACTTCTCTACAAATAACCCAGTTTCATTCCTTTTCATGGCTGAATCATATTCCATTTTATATATGTACCACATCTTTTTCCATTCGTCTGTCTGTGGGCATTTAGGTTGCTTCCATTACCCGGCTGTTGTAAATAGTGCTGCAATGAACATTGTGGTGAATGTGTGTTTTTGATTTATGGTTGTCTCTGTGTATATGCCCAGAAGTGGGATTGCTGGATCCTATGGTAATTCTATTTCTAGTTTCTTTAAGGAAACTCCATACTGTTCTCCATAGTGACTGTATCAATTTACCTTCCCACCAATAGTGGAAGAGGGTTCCTTTTGTCCACACTCTCCCCAGAATTTGTTGTTTGTAGATTTTCTGATGATGCCGATTCTAACAGGTGTGAGGTGATACCTCATTGTCGTTTTGATTTGCATTTCTCTAATAATTAGTGGTGTTGAGCAGCTTTTCATGTGCGTCTTGGCCGTCTCTGTGACTTCTTTGAAGAAACGTCTATTTAGATCTTCTGCCCATTTTTGTATTGGGTTGTTTGTTTTATTAATATTAAGCTGCGTGAGCTGTTTATATATATTGGAGATTAAACCCTTGTCCATTGATTCGTTTGCGAACGTTTTCGCCCATTCTGAGGGTTGCCTTTTTCCATTCCCGTTTTTTTTTTAACCAAAAAAGAAAGAAAGCAAAAGAAGCAGAACACTAATGTGCGTGAAATATGCCTCTTGAAACTGTCGTTTTGAAATATGGACGTCTTTTGAAATTTTTGGTCGATATATGACCCCAGGAATTGTTTTCAGGGCAGGTGTCATTTACAGGCCTGCAATGATTTGGAATATCCACTGACCAGTAGCGCTGGGATTATAGCTGCTGTTGTGCGAAATGGCCACAAGGTGGCAGCAGTTCTCCCTTAGCAAATCTGGTTACCAGGGCAACAGAGCCTCAATGGAAGCCTGTTCTAGATTGGAATTTAGAATGGAATGTGCCAGGAGAAAGCCCCTCAAGTTTGTCTCACTACTTCTTGTTCGTGTTTTTAATTTAATTTTTAATTTTTTATTACAGCAAGTTTGATTACAACGTTTGCTTGTTGTAGGTGTGCAAGATGTGGTTCTTTTACACATATACATATGTCTGTTCTTCCTGGGACCCTTTTCCCATGTACGTTATGACAGAATGTTGAGTAGTCTTCTCTTGGCATTCCGTAGGTCTTTGGTGATTATATATTTCACCTGTGTTTGTATATGTCTCTTAACCCCAATATCGTAATGAATCCAATCCTCACACCTTTCCATTGGTGAACCATAAGTTTGTTTAATGAATCTGTGATTGCCCTTCTCCGTGGAAATATCTGCCCTGGTATCCGTTTTTAGGTAACACCTATAAGTGATATCCTACGATATGTGTCTTTCACTTTCTGACTTACTACAAGTCACGTGATTACCTGTAGACTCATCTACGGGGCTGCAAATGGCATTGTGCTCTTTTTTTCCTTGGCTAATATTCTGTCTTAGCGAGGTCCATTTTCTGCAATGTGATTCCCTGAGGGCTGAGGATTAGCTGACCTGGGCAGCCTGACCCTGCCGGCAAGCCCTCCCTAGGTGTGCCTGGGTTGAGTTCAATAGAAACAGCACTCCAGGCAGCAATAGCCCCTGCAGCTGTGCCTGACTCCATATTCTCTGCCCCGTCAGCAGTCTCGGGGCTGTGCTGGTGGGAGGGTGTGAGGGTCCATGGCTTTGTTGGTGGCCCGGTGTGAGTGGGGCTCTGCTGGAATTTCTGAAGGAGTTGCCAGGTTGCCACCTGTAAAGAAGAGGATGTGTCACCCATAACTTCCACTGGAATTTCTCTCCGGGCTGAGGTGAGGGAGGAAAAAAAGGAGTGGGGGCCGGGACAGGAGTGGTATCTCAGGCAGGGAAATGGAAAGCTTCCAGAAGAGCGCCCGGGGCCAGGACCATCCTGGCTGGCCTGCAGGCACCAAGTTGGCCTGCGTGCTGTCGCTGGTGTGGCTCCACGGCCCTTCCTCTAGGCTTTCAAGCCCTTGTACATATTCAGGTGTTTTACCTGGGAAGGGTGGGAACAGTTCAGCAGCAGCTGGCCTGGGGCTCAGCTCACGTTTACTCACAGAGGCCTTGGCACTGTCCCCCAGCTTTGCAATCATGACGCTCCTTGAGTGGGGGGGCCGGGCTGCTGGCTGTATGGGAGATGATTCCCCACCTCTGACCAATGTCAGAATTGTTTACCGCTGGAACAAGTGCCCTGATAGGGTTTTCCTCTGTATAACTGCTGGGTACAGGATTTGTTTTTTCTTTTTTGGTTCAAGTTAGAAGTTATTCATCTTTTATGTATTTATTGATATAAGCATGGAAATAATTCATTCATAGAAATACATCTGTGTGAAGGGAAGAACTTTTTTCTGTTTTATTTTTAAATTTCATTTCTAAAAATTTTGCAGTTTATTTATATTTATTTTTCTATACAGCAGGTTATTATTAGTTATCTATTTTATTCATATACATATATACAGGTCAATACCTATCTCCCAACTCATCTGACCACCAACACCCCATGGCTTCGCCCACTTGGTGTCCATACGTTTGTTCTCTACCTCTGTTTCTCTATTTCTGCCCTGCAAACCTGTTCATCTGTACCATATATCTAGGTTCCACATACATGCATTAATACAGAATATTTGTTTTGCTCTTTCTGACTTACTTCATTCTGTATGACAGTCTCTAGATCCACCGACTTCTCTACAAATAACCCAGTTTCATTCCTTTTCATGGCTGAATCATATTCCATTTTATATATGTACCACATCTTTTTCCATTCGTCTGTCTGTGGGCATTTAGGTTGCTTCCATTACCCGGCTGTTGTAAATAGTGCTGCAATGAACATTGTGGTGAATGTGTGTTTTTGATTTATGGTTGTCTCTGTGTATATGCCCAGAAGTGGGATTGCTGGATCCTATGGTAATTCTATTTCTAGTTTCTTTAAGGAAACTCCATACTGTTCTCCATAGTGACTGTATCAATTTACCTTCCCACCAATAGTGGAAGAGGGTTCCTTTTGTCCACACTCTCCCCAGAATTTGTTGTTTGTAGATTTTCTGATGATGCCGATTCTAACAGGTGTGAGGTGATACCTCATTGTCGTTTTGATTTGCATTTCTCTAATAATTAGTGGTGTTGAGCAGCTTTTCATGTGCGTCTTGGCCGTCTCTGTGACTTCTTTGAAGAAACGTCTATTTAGATCTTCTGCCCATTTTTGTATTGGGTTCTTTGTTTTATTAATATTAAGCTGCGTGAGCTGTTTATATATATTGGAGATTAAACCCTTGTCCATTGATTCGTTTGCGAACGTTTTCGCCCATTCTGAGGGTTGCCTTTTTCCATTCCCGTTTTTTTTTAACCAAAAAAGAAAGAAAGCAAAAGAAGCAGAACACTAATGTGCGTGAAATATGCCTCTTGAAACTGTCGTTTTGAAATATGGACGTCTTTTGAAATTTTTGGTCGATATATGACCCCAGGAATTGTTTTCAGGGCAGGTGTCATTTACAGGCCTGCAATGATTTGGAATATCCACTGACCAGTAGCGCTGGGATTATAGCTGCTGTTGTGCGAAATGGCCACAAGGTGGCAGCAGTTCTCCCTTAGCAAATCTGGTTACCAGGGCAACAGAGCCTCAATGGAAGCCTGTTCTAGATTGGAATTTAGAATGGAATGTGCCAGGAGAAAGCCCCTCAAGTTTGTCTCACTACTTCTTGTTCGTGTTTTTAATTTAATTTTTAATTTTTTATTACAGCAAGTTTGATTACAACGTTTGCTTGTTGTAGGTGTGCAAGATGTGGTTCTTTTACACATATACATATGTCTGTTCTTCCTGGGACCCTTTTCCCATGTACGTTATGACAGAATGTTGAGTAGTCTTCTCTTGGCATTCCGTAGGTCTTTGGTGATTATATATTTCACCTGTGTTTGTATATGTCTCTTAACCCCAATATCGTAATGAATCCAATCCTCACACCTTTCCATTGGTGAACCATAAGTTTGTTTAATGAATCTGTGATTGCCCTTCTCCGTGGAAATATCTGCCCTGGTATCCGTTTTTAGGTAACACCTATAAGTGATATCCTACGATATGTGTCTTTCACTTTCTGACTTACTACAAGTCACGTGATTACCTGTAGACTCATCTACGGGGCTGCAAATGGCATTGTGCTCTTTTTTTCCTTGGCTAATATTCTGTCTTAGCGAGGTCCATTTTCTGCAATGTGATTCCCTGAGGGCTGAGGATTAGCTGACCTGGGCAGCCTGACCCTGCCGGCAAGCCCTCCCTAGGTGTGCCTGTGTTGAGTTCAATAGAAACAGCACTCCAGGCAGCAATAGCCCCTGCAGCTGTGCCTGACTCCATATTCTCTGCCCCGTCAGCAGTCTCGGGGCTGTGCTGGTGGGAGGGTGTGAGGGTCCATGGCTTTGTTGGTGGCCCGGTGTGAGTGGGGCTCTGCTGGAATTTCTGAAGGAGTTGCCAGGTTGCCACCTGTAAAGAAGAGGATGTGTCACCCATAACTTCCACTGGAATTTCTCTCCGGGCTGAGGTGAGGGAGGAAAAAAAGGAGTGGGGGCCGGGACAGGAGTGGTATCTCAGGCAGGGAAATGGAAAGCTTCCAGAAGAGCGCCCGGGGCCAGGACCATCCTGGCTGGCCTGCAGGCACCAAGTTGGCCTGCGTGCTGTCGCTGGTGTGGCTCCACGGCCCTTCCTCTAGGCTTTCAAGCCCTTGTACATATTCAGGTGTTTTACCTGGGAAGGGTGGGAACAGTTCAGCAGCAGCTGGCCTGGGGCTCAGCTCACGTTTACTCACAGAGGCCTTGGCACTGTCCCCCAGCTTTGCAATCATGACGCTCCTTGCGTGGGGGGGCCGGGCTGCTGGCTGTATGGGAGATGATTCCCCACCTCTGACCAATCTCAGAATTGTTTACCGCTGGAACAAGTGCCCTGATAGGGTTTTCCTCTGTATAACTGCTGGGTACAGGATTTGTTTTTTCTTTTTTGGTTCAAGTTAGAAGTTATTCATCTTTTATGTATTTATTGATATAAGCATGGAAATAATTCATTCATAGAAATACATCTGTGTGAAGGGAAGAATTTTTTTCTGTTTTATTTTTAAATTTCATTTCTAAAAATTTTGCAGTTTATTTATATTTATTTTTCTATACAGCAGGTTATTATTAGTTATCTATTTTATTCATATACATATATACAGGTCAATACCTATCTCCCAACTCATCTGACCACCAACACCCCATGGCTTCGCCCACTTGGTGTCCATACGTTTGTTCTCTACCTCTGTTTCTCTATTTCTGCCCTGCAAACCTGTTCATCTGTACCATATATCTAGGTTCCACATACATGCATTAATACAGAATATTTGTTTTGCTCTTTCTGACTTACTTCATTCTGTATGACAGTCTCTAGATCCACCGACTTCTCTACAAATAACCCAGTTTCATTCCTTTTCATGGCTGAATCATATTCCATTTTATATATGTACCACATCTTTTTCCATTCGTCTGTCTGTGGGCATTTAGGTTGCTTCCATTACCTGGCTGTTGTAAATAGTGCTGCAATGAACATTGTGGTGAATGTGTGTTTTTGATTTATGGTTGTCTCTGTGTATATGCCCAGAAGTGGGATTGCTGGATCCTATGGTAATTCTATTTCTAGTTTCTTTAAGGAAACTCCATACTGTTCTCCATAGTGACTGTATCAATTTACCTTCCCACCAATAGTGGAAGAGGGTTCCTTTTGTCCACACCCTCCCCAGAATTTGTTGTTTGTAGATTTTCTGATGATGCCGATTCTAACAGGTGTGAGGTGATACCTCATTGTCGTTTTGATTTGCATTTCTCTAATAATTAGTGGTGTTGAGCAGCTTTTCATGTGCGTCTTGGCCGTCTCTGTGACTTCTTTGAAGAAACGTCTATTTAGATCTTCTGCCCATTTTTGTATTGGGTTCTTTGTTTTATTAATATTAAGCTGCGTGAGCTGTTTATATATATTGGAGATTAAACCCTTGTCCATTGATTCGTTTGCGAACGTTTTCGCCCATTCTGAGGGTTGCCTTTTTCCATTCCCGTTTTTTTTTAACCAAAAAAGAAAGAAAGCAAAAGAAGCAGAACACTAATGTGCGTGAAATATGCCTCTTGAAACTGTCGTTTTGAAATATGGACGTCTTTTGAACTTTTTGGTCGATATATGACCCCAGGAATTGTTTTCAGGGCAGGTGTCATTTACAGGCCTGCAATGATTTGGAATATCCACTGACCAGTAGCGCTGGGATTAAAGCTGCTGTTGTGCGAAATGGCCACAAGGTGGCAGCAGTTCTCCCTTAGCAAATCTGGTTACCAGGGCAACAGAGCCTCAATGGAAGCCTGTTCTAGATTGGAATTTAGAATGGAATGTGCCAGGAGAAAGCCCCTCAAGTTTGTCTCACTACTTCTTGTTCGTGTTTTTAATTTAATTTTTAATTTTTTATTACAGCAAGTTTGATTACAACGTTTGCTTGTTGTAGGTGTGCAAGATGTGGTTCTTTTACACATATACATATGTCTGTTCTTCCTGGGACCCTTTTCCCATGTACGTTATGACAGAATGTTGAGTAGTCTTCTCTTGGCATTCCGTAGGTCTTTGGTGATTATATATTTCACCTGTGTTTGTATATGTCTCTTAACCCCAATATCGTAATGAATCCAATCCTCACACCTTTCCATTGGTGAACCATAAGTTTGTTTAATGAATCTGTGATTGCCCTTCTCCGTGGAAATATCTGCCCTGGTATCCGTTTTTAGGTAACACCTATAAGTGATATCCTACGATATGTGTCTTTCACTTTCTGACTTACTACAAGTCACGTGATTACCTGTAGACTCATCTACGGGGCTGCAAATGGCATTGTGCTCTTTTTTTCCTTGGCTAATATTCTGTCTTAGCGAGGTCCATTTTCTGCAATGTGATTCCCTGAGGGCTGAGGATTAGCTGACCTGGGCAGCCTGACCCTGCCGGCAAGCCCTCCCTAGGTGTGCCTGGGTTGAGTTCAATAGAAACAGCACTCCAGGCAGCAATAGCCCCTGCAGCTGTGCCTGACTCCATATTCTCTGCCCCGTCAGCAGTCTCGGGGCTGTGCTGGTGGGAGGGTGTGAGGGTCCATGGCTTTGTTGGTGGCCCGGTGTGAGTGGGGCTCTGCTGGAATTTCTGAAGGAGTTGCCAGGTTGCCACCTGTAAAGAAGAGGATGTGTCACCCATAACTTCCACTGGAATTTCTCTCCGGGCTGAGGTGAGGGAGGAAAAAAAGGAGTGGGGGCCGGGACAGGAGTGGTATCTCAGGCAGGGAAATGGAAAGCTTCCAGAAGAGCGCCCGGGGCCAGGACCAACCTGGCTGGCCTGCAGGCACCAAGTTGGCCTGCGTGCTGTTGCTGGTGTGGCTCCACGGCCCTTCCTCTAGGCTTTCAAGCCCTTGTACATATTCAGGTGTTTTACCTGGGAAGGGTGGGAACAGTTCAGCAGCAGCTGGCCTGGGGCTCAGCTCACGTTTACTCACAGAGGCCTTGGCACTGTCCCCCAGCTTTGCAATCATGACGCTCCTTGAGTGGGGGGGCCGGGCTGCTGGCTGTATGGGAGATGATTCCCCACCTCTGACCAATCTCAGAATTGTTTACCGCTGGAACAAGTGCCCTGATAGGGTTTTCCTCTGTATAACTGCTGGGTACAGGATTTGTTTTTTCTTTTTTGGTTCAAGTTAGAAGTTATTCATCTTTTATGTATTTATTGATATAAGCATGGAAATAATTCATTCATAGAAATACATCTGTGTGAAGGGAAGAACTTTTTTCTGTTTTATTTTTAAATTTCATTTCTAAAAATTTTGCAGTTTATTTATATTTATTTTTCTATACAGCAGGTTATTATTAGTTATCTATTTTATTCATATACATATATACAGGTCAATACCTATCTCCCAACTCATCTGACCACCAACACCCCATGGCTTCGCCCACTTGGTGTCCATACGTTTGTTCTCTACCTCTGTTTCTCTATTTCTGCCCTGCAAACCTGTTCATCTGTACCATATATCTAGGTTCCACATACATGCATTAATACAGAATATTTGTTTTGCTCTTTCTGACTTACTTCATTCTGTATGACAGTCTCTAGATCCACCGACTTCTCTACAAATAACCCAGTTTCATTCCTTTTCATGGCTGAATCATATTCCATTTTATATATGTACCACATCTTTTTCCATTCGTCTGTCTGTGGGCATTTAGGTTGCTTCCATTACCTGGCTGTTGTAAATAGTGCTGCAATGAACATTGTGGTGAATGTGTGTTTTTGATTTATGGTTGTCTCTGTGTATATGCCCAGAAGTGGGATTGCTGGATCCTATGGTAATTCTATTTCTAGTTTCTTTAAGGAAACTCCATACTGTTCTCCATAGTGACTGTATCAATTTACCTTCCCACCAATAGTGGAAGAGGGTTCCTTTTGTCCACACCCTCCCCAGAATTTGTTGTTTGTAGATTTTCTGATGATGCCGATTCTAACAGGTGTGAGGTGATACCTCATTGTCGTTTTGATTTGCATTTCTCTAATAATTTGTGGTGTTGAGCAGCTTTTCATGTGCGTCTTGGCCGTCTCTGTGACTTCTTTGAAGAAACGTCTATTTAGATCTTCTGCCCATTTTTGTATTGGGTTGTTTGTTTTATTAATATTAAGCTGCGTGAGCTGTTTATATATATTGGAGATTAAACCCTTGTCCATTTTTTCGTTTGCGAAGTTTTCGCCCATTCTGAGGGTTGCCTTTTTCCATTCCAGTTTTTTTTTAACCAAAAAAGAAAGAAAACAAAAGAAGCAGAACACTAATGTGCGTGAAATATGCCTCTTGAAACTGTCGTTTTGAAATATGGACGTCTTTTGAACTTTTTGGTCAATATATGACCCCAGGATTTGTTTTCAGGGCAGGTGTCATTTACAGGCCTGCAATGATTTGGAATATCCACTGACCATTAGCGCTGGGATTAAAGCTGCTGTTGTGTGAAACGGCCACAAGGTGGCAGCAGTTCTCCCGTAGCAAATCTGGTTACTAGGGCAACAGAGCCTCAATGGAAGCCTGTTCTAGATTGGAATTTAGAATGGAATGTGCCAGGAGAAAGCCCCTCAAGTTTGTCTCACTACTTCTTGTTCGTGTTTTTAATTTAATTTTTAATTTTTTATTACAGCAAGTTTGATTACAACGTTTGCTTGTTGTAGGTGTGCAAGATGTGGTTCTGTTACACATATACATATGTCTGTTCTTCCTGGGACCCTTTTCCCATGTACATTATGACAGAATGTTGAGTAGTCTTCTCTTGGCATTCCGTAGGTCTTTGGTGATTATATATTTCACCTGTGTTTGTATATGTCTCTTAACCCCAATATCGTAATGAATCCAATCCTCACACCTTTCCATTGGTGAACCATAAGTTTGTTTAATGAATCTGTGATTGCCCTTCTCCGTGGAAATATCTGCCCTGGTATCCGTTTTTAGGTAACACCTATAAGTGATATCCTACGATATGTGTCTTTCACTTTCTGACTTACTACAAGTCACGTGCTTACCTGTAGACTCATCTACGGGGCTGCAAATGGCATTGTGCCCTTTTTTTCCTTGGCTAATATTCTGTCTTAGCGAGGTCCATTTTCTGCAATGTGATTCCCTGAGGGCTGAGGATTAGCTGACCTGGGCAGCCTGACCCTGCCGGCAAGCCCTCCCCAGGTGTGCGTGGGTTGAGGTCGATAGAAACAGCACTCCAGGCAGCAATAGCCCCTGCAGCTGTTCCTGACTCCATATTCTCTGCCCCGTCAGCAGTCTCGGGGCTGTGCTGGTGGGAGGGTGTGAGGGTCCAGGGCTTTGTTGGGGGACCGGTGTGAGTGGGGCTCTGCTGGACTTTCTGCAGGAGTTGCCAGGCTGCCACCTGTAAAGAAGAGGATGTGTCACCCATAACTTCCACTGGAATTTCTCTCCGGGCTGAGGTGAGGGAGGAAAAAAAGGAGTGGGGGCCGGGACAGGAGTGGTATCTCAGGCAGGGAAATGGAAAGCTTCCAGAAGAGCGCCCGGGACCAGGACCATCCTGGCTGGCCTGCAGGCACCAAGTTGGCCTGCGTGCTGTCGCTGGTGTGGCTCCACGGCCCTTCCTCTAGGCTTTCAAGCCCTTGTACATATTCAGGTGTTTTACCTGGGAAGGGTGGGAACAGTTCAGCAGCAGCTGGCCTGGGGCTCAGCTCACGTTTACTCACAGAGGCCTCGGCACGGTCCCCCAGCTTTGCAATGAGGATGCTCCTTGCGTGGGGGGGCCGGGCTGCTGGCTGTATGGGAGATGATTCCCCACCTCTGACCAATGTCAGAATTGTTTACCGCTGGAACAAGTGCCCTGATAGGGTTTTCCTCTGAATAACTGCTGGGTTCAGTTTTTTTTTTTTCTTTTTTGGTTCAAGTTAGAATTTATTCATCTTTTATGTATTTATTGATATAAGCATGGAAATAATTCATTCATAGAAATACATCTGTGTGAAGGGAAGAACTTTTTTCTGTTTTATTTTTAAATTTCATTTCTAAAAATTTTGCAGTTTAATTATATTTATTTTTCTATACAGCAGGTTATTATTAGTTATCTATTTTATTCATATACATATATACAGGTCAATACCTATCTCCCAACTCATCTGACCACCATCACCCCATGGCTTCCCCCACTTGGTGTCCATACGTTTGTTCTCTACCTCTGTTTCTCTATTTCTGCCCTGCAAACCTGTTCATCTGTACCATATATCTAGGTTCCACATACATGCATTAATACAGAATATTTGTTTTGCTCTTTCTGACTTACTTCATTCTGTATGACAGTCTCTAGATCCACCGACTTCTCTACAAATAACCCAGTTTCATTCCTTTTCATGGCTGAGTCATATCCCATTTTATGTATGTACCACATCTTTATCCATTCATCTGTCTGTGGGCATTTAGGTTGCTTCCATTACCTGGCTATTGTAAATAGTGCTGCAATGAACATTGTGGTGAATGTGTGTTTTTGATTTATGGTTGTCTCTCTGTATATGCCCAGAAGTGGGATTGCTGGATCCTATGGTAATTCTATTTCTAGTTTCTTTAAGGAAACTCCATACTGTTCTCCATAGTGACTGTATCAATTTACCTTCCCACCAATAGTGGAAGAGGGTTCCTTTTGTCCACACCCTCCCCAGAATTTGTTGTTTGTAGATTTTCTGATGATGCCGATTCTAACAGGTGTGAGGTGATACCTCATTGTCATTTTGATTTGCATTTCTCTAATAATTAGTGGTGTTGAGCAGCTTTTCATGTGCGTCTTGGCCGTCTCTGTGACTTCTTTGAAGAAACGTCTATTTAGATCTTCTGCCCATTTTTGTATTGGGTTGTTTGTTTTATTAATATTAAGCTGCGTGAGCTGTTTATATATATTGGAGATTAAACCCTTGTCCATTGATTCGTTTGCGAACGTTTTCGCCCATTCTGAGGGTTGCCTTTTTCCATTCCCGTTTTTTTTTAACCAAAAAAGAAAGAAAGCAAAAGAAGCAGAACACTAATGTGCGTGAAATATGCCTCTTGAAACTGTCGTTTTGAAATATGGACGTCTTTTGAACTTTTTGGTCGATATATGACCCCAGGATTTGTTTTCAGGGCAGGTGTCATTTACAGGCCTGCAATGATTTGGAATATCCACTGACCAGTAGCACTGGGATTAAAGCTGCTGTTGTGCGAAATGGCCACAAGGTGGCAGCAGTTCTCCCTTAGCAAATCTGGTTACCAGGGCAACAGAGCCTCAATGGAAGCCTGTTCTAGATTGGAATTTAGAATGGAATGTGCCAGGAGAAAGCCCCTCAAGTTTGTCTCACTACTTCTTGTTCGTGTTTTTAATTTAATTTTTAATTTTTTATTACAGCAAGTTTGATTACAACGTTTGCTTGTTGTAGGTGTGCAAGATGTGGTTCTTTTACACATATACATATGTCTGTTCTTCCTGGGACCCTTTTCCCATGTACGTTATGACAGAATGTTGAGTAGTCTTCTCTTGGCATTCCGTAGGTCTTTGGTGATTATATATTTCACCTGTGTTTGTATATGTCTCTTAACCCCAATATCGTAATGAATCCAATCCTCACACCTTTCCATTGGTGAACCATAAGTTTGTTTAATGAATCTGTGATTGCCCTTCTCCGTGGAAATATCTGCCCTGGTATCCGTTTTTAGGTAACACCTATAAGTGATATCCTACGATATGTGTCTTTCACTTTCTGACTTACTACAAGTCACGTGATTACCTGTAGACTCATCTACGGGGCTGCAAATGGCATTGTGCTCTTTTTTTCCTTGGCTAATATTCTGTCTTAGCGAGGTCCATTTTCTGCAATGTGATTCCCTGAGGGCTGAGGATTAGCTGACCTGGGCAGCCTGACCCTGCCGGCAAGCCCTCCCCAGTTGTGCCTGGGTTGAGGTCAATAGAAACAGC
Source organism: Mesoplodon densirostris (assembly GCF_025265405.1). Classification (NCBI taxonomy): domain Eukaryota; kingdom Metazoa; phylum Chordata; class Mammalia; order Artiodactyla; family Ziphiidae; genus Mesoplodon; species Mesoplodon densirostris. Next base: position 97,903,698 of record NC_082666.1, read on the forward strand.
ACTCCAGGCAGCAATAGCCCCTGCAGCTGTGCCTGACTCCATATTCTCTGCCCCGTCAGCAGTCTCGGGGCTGTGCTGGTGGGAGGGTGTGAGGGTCCACGGCTTTTTTGGTGGCCCGGTGTGAGTGGGGATCTGCTGGACTTTCTGCAGGAGTTGCCAGGCTGCCACCTGTAAAGAAGAGGATGTGTCACCCATAACTTCCGCTGGAATTTCTCTCCGGGCTGAGGTGAGGAAGGAAAAAAAGGAGTGGGGGCCGAGACAGGAGGGGTATCTCAGGCAGGGAAATGGAAAGCTTCCAGAAGAGCGCCTGGGACCAGGACCATCCTGGCTGGCCTGCAGGCACCAAGTTGGCCTGCGTGCTGTCGCTGGTGTGGCTCCACAACCCTTCCTCTAGGAGTTCAAGCCCTTGTACATATTCAGGTGTTTTACCTGGGAAGGGTGGGAACAGTTCAGCAGCAGCTGGCCTGGGGCTCAGCTCACGTTTACTCACAGAGGCCTCGGCACTGTCCCCCAGCTTTGCAATAAGGACGCTCCTTGCGTGGGGGGGCCGGGCTGCTGGCTGTATGGGAGATGATTCCCAACCTCTGACCAATTTCAGAATTGTTTACCGCTGGAGCAAGTGCCCTGATAGGATTTTCCTCTGTATAACTGCTGGGTTCAGGTTTTTTTTTTCTTTTTTGTTCACGTTAGAATTTATTCATCTTTTATGTATTTATTGATATAAGCATGGAAATAATACATTCATAGAAATATATCTGTGTGAAGGGAAGAACTTTTTCCTGTTTTATTTTTAAATGTCATTTCTAAAAATTTTGAAGTTTAATTATATTTATTTTTCTATACAGCAGGTTATTATTAGTTATCTATTTTATTCATATACATATATACAGGTCAATACCTATCTCCCAACTCATCTGACCACCAACACCCCATTGCTTCCCCCACTTGGTGTCCATACGTTTGTTCTCTACCTCTGTTTCTCTATTTCTGCCCTGCAAACCTGTTCATCTGTACCATATATCTAGGTTCCACATACATGCATTAATACAGAATATTTGTTTTGCTCTTTCTGACTTACTTCATTCTGTATGACAGTCTCTAGATCCACCGACTTCTCTACAAATAACCCAGTTTCATTCCTTTTCATGGCTGAGTCATATTCCCTTTTATATATGTAACACATCTTTATCCATTCGTCTGTCTGTGGGCATTTAGGTTGCTTCCATTACCTGGCTATTGTAAATAGTGCTGCAATGAACATTGTGGTGAATGTGTGTTTTTGATTTATGGTTTTCTCTGGGTATATGCCCAGAAGTGGGATTGCTGGATCCTATGGTAATTCTATTTCTACTTTCTTTAAGGAAACTCCATACTGTTCTCCATAGTGACTGTATCAATTTACCTTCCCACTAATAGTGGAAGAGGGTTCCTTTTGTCCATACCCTCCCCAGAATTTGTTGTTTGTAGATTTTCTGATGATGCCGATTCTAACAGGTGTGAGGTGATACCTCATTGTCGTTGTGATTTGCATTTCTCTAATAATTAGTGGTGTTGAGCAGCTTTTCATGTGCGTCTTGGCCGTCTCTGTGACTTCTTTGAAGAAAAGTCTATTTAGATCTTCTGCCCATTTTTGTATTGGGTTGTTTGTTTTATTAATATTAAGCTGCGTGAGCTGTTTATATATGTTGGAGATTAAACCATTGTCCATTGATTCGTTTGCGAACATTTTGGCCCATTCTGAGGGTTGCCTTTTTCCATTCCCGTTTTTTTTAACCAAAAAAGAAAGAAAGCAAAAGAAGCAGAACACTAATGTGCGTGAAATATGCCTCTTGAAACTGACGTTTTGAAATATGGACGTCTTTTGAACTTTTTGGTCGATATATGACCCCAGGATTTGTTTTCAGGGCAGGTGTCATTTACAGGCCAGCAATGATTTGGAATATCCACTGACCATTAGCGCTGGGATTAAAGCTGATGTTGTGTGAAACGGCCACAAGGTGGCAGCAGTTCTCCCTTAGCAAATCTCGTTACCAGGGCAACAGAGCCTCAATGGAAGCCGTGTTCTAGATTGGAATTTAGAATGGAATGTGCCAGGAGAAAGCCCCTCAAGTTTGTCTCACTACTTCTTGTTCGTGTTTTTAATTTAATTTTTAATTTTTTATTACAGCAAGTTTGATTACAACGTTTGGCTTGTTGTAGGTGTGCAAGATGTGGTTCTTTTACACATATACATATGTCTGTTCTTCCTGGGACCCTTTTCCCATGTACGTTATGACAGAATGTTGAGTAGTCTTCTCTTGGCATTCCGTAGGTCTTTGGTGATTATATATTTCACCTGTGTTTGTATATGTCTCTTAACCCCAATATCGTAATGAATCCAATCCTCACACCTTTCCATTGGTGAACCATAAGTTTGTTTAATGAATCTGTGATTGCCCTTCTCCGTGGAAATATCTTCCCTGGTATCCGTTTTTAGGTAACACCTATAAGTGATATCCTACGATATGTGTCTTTCACTTTCTGACTTACTACAAGTCACATGATTACCTGTAGACTCATCTACGGAACTGCAAATGGCATTGTGTCCTTTTTTTCCTTGGCTAATATTCTGTCTTAGCGAGGTCCATTTTCTGCAATGTGATTCCCTGAGGGCTGAGGATTAGCTGACCAGGGCAGCCTGATCCTGCCGGCAAGCCCTCCCCAGGTGTGCCTGGGTTGAGGTCAATAGAAACAGCACTCCAGGCAGCAATAGCCCCTGCAGCTGTGCCTGACTCCATATTCTCTGCCCCGTCAGCAGTCTCGGGGATGTGCTGGTGGGAGGGTGTGAGGGTCCACGGCTTTTTTGGTGGCCCGGTGTGAGTGGGGATCTGCTGGACTTTCTGCAGGAGTTGCCAGGCTGCCACCTGTAAAGAAGAGGATGAGTCACCCATAACTTCCGCTGGAATTTCTCTCCGGGCTGAGGTGAGGAAGGAAAAAAAGGAGTGGGGCCCGGGACAGGAGGGGTATCTCAGGCAGGGAAATGGAAAGCTTCCAGAAGAGCGCCTGGGGCCAGGACCATCCTGGCTGGCCTGCAGGCACCAAGTTGGCCTGCGTGCTGTCGCTGGTGTGTCTCCACGACCCTTCCTCTAGGCGTTCAAGCCCTTGTACATATTCAGGTGTTTTACCTGGGAAGGGTGGGAACAGTTCAGCAGCAGCTGGCCTTGGGCTCAGCTCACGTTTACTCACAGAGGCCTCGGCACGGTCCCCCAGCTTTGCAATGAGGACGCTCCTTGCGTGGGGGGGCCGGGCTGCTGGCTGTATGTGAGATGATTCCCCACCTCTGACCAATTTCAGAATTGTTTACCGCTGGAGCAAGTGCCCTGATAGGGTTTTCCTCTGTATAACTGCTGTGTTGAGGATTTTTTTTTTCTTTTTTGGTTCAAGTTAGAATTCATTCATCTTTTATGTATTTACTGATATAAGCATGGAAATAATTCATTCATAGAAATACATCTGTGTGAAGGGAAGAACTTTTTTCTGTTTTATTTTGAAATGTCATTTCTAAAAATTTTGAGGTATAATTATATTTATTTTTCTATACAGCAGGTTATTATTAGTTATCTATTTTATTCATATACATATATACAGGTCAATACCTATCTCCCAACTCATCTGACCACCAACACCCCATGGCTTCCCCCACTTGGTGTCCATACGTTTGTTCTCTACCTCTGTTTCTCTATTTCTGCCCTGCAAACCTGTTCATCTGTACCATATATCTAGGTTCCACATACATGCATTAATACAGAATATTTGTTTTGCTCTTTCTGACTTACTTCATTCTGTATGACAGTCTCTAGATCCACCGACTTCTCTACAAATAACCCAGTTTCATTCCTTTTCATGGCTGAGTCATATTCCCTTTTATATATGTACCACATCTTTATCCATTCGTCTGTCTGTGGGCATTTAGGTTGCTTCCATTACCTGGCTATTGTAAATAGTGCTGCAATGAACATTGTGGTGAATGTGTGTTTTTGATTTATGGTTTTCTCTGGGTATATGCCCAGAAGTGGGATTGCTGGATCCTATGGTAATTCTATTTCTACTTTCTTTAAGGAAACTCCATACTGTTCTCCATAGTGACTGTATCAATTTACCTTCCCACTAATAGTGGAAGAGGGTTCCTTTTGTCCATACCCTCCCCAGAATTTGTTGTTTGTAGATTTTCTGATGATGCCGATTCTAACAGGTGTGAGGTGATACCTCATTGTCATTTTGATTTGCATTTCTCTAATAATTAGTGGTGTTGAGCAGCTTTTCATGTGCGTCTTGGCCGTCGCTGTGACTTCTTTGAAGAAACGTCTATTTAGATCTTCTGCCCATTTTTGTATTGGGTTGTTTGTTTTATTAATATTAAGCTGCGTGAGCTGTTTATATATGTTGGAGATTAAACCATTGTCCATTGATTCGTTTGCGAACATTTTGGCCCATTCTGAGGGTTGCCTTTTTCCATTCCCGTTTTTTTTAACCAAAAAAGAAAGAAAGCAAAAGAAGCAGAACACTAATGTGCGTGAAATATGCCTCTTGAAACTGTCGTTTTGAAATATGGACGTCTTTTGAACTTTTTGGTCGATATATGACCCCAGGATTTGTTTTCAGGGCAGGTGTCATTTACAGGCCAGCAATGATTTGGAATATCCACTGACCATTAGCGCTGGGATTAAAGCTGATGTTGTGTGAAACGGCCACAAGGTGGCAGCAGTTCTCCCTTAGCAAATCTGGTTACCATGGCAACAGAGCCTCAATGGAAGCCTGTTCTAGATTGGAATTTAGAATGGAATGTGCCAGGAGAAAGCCCCTCAAGTTTGTCTCACTACTTCTTGTTCGTGTTTTTAATTTAATTTTTAATTTTTTATTACAGCAAGTTTGATTACAACGTTTGGCTTGTTGTAGGTGTGCAAGATGTGGTTCTTTTACACATATACATATGTCTGTTCTTCCTGGGACCCTTTTCCCATGTACGTTATGACAGAATGTTGAGTAGTCTTCCCTTGGCATTCCGTAGGTCTTTGCTGATTATATATTTCACCTGAGTTTGTATATGTCTCTTAACCCCAATATCGTAATGAATCCAATCCTCACACCTTTCCATTGGTGAACCATAAGTTTGTTTAATGAATCTGTGATTGCCCTTCTCCGTGGAAATATCTTCCCTGGTATCCGTTTTTAGGTAACACCTATAAGTGATATCCTACGATATGTGTCTTTCACTTTCTGACTTACTACAAGTCACATGATTACCTGTAGACTCATCTACGGGGCTGCAAATGGCACTGTGCCCTATTTTTCCTTGGCTAATATTCTGTCTTAGCGAGGTCCATTTTCTGCAATGTGATTCCCTGAGGGCTGAGGATTAGCTGACCAGGGCAGCCTGATCCTGCCGGCAAGCCCTCCCCAGGTGTGCCTGGGTTGAGATCAATAGAAACAGCACTCCAGGCAGCAATAGCCCCTGCAGCTGTGCCTGACTCCATATTCTCTGCCCCGTCAGCAGTCTCGGGGCTGTGCTGGTGGGAGAGTGTGAGGGTCCACGGCTTTTTTGGTGGCCCGGTGTGAGTGGGGCTCTGCTGGACTTTCTGCAGGAGTTGCCAGGCTGCCACCTGTAAAGAAGAGGATGTGTCACCCATAACTTCCGCTGGAATTTCTCTCCGGGCTGCGGTGAGGGAGGAAAAAAAGGAGTGGGGGCCGGGACAGGAGGGGTGTCTCAGGCAGAGAAATGGAAAGCTTCCAGAAGAGCACCTGGGTCCAAGATCAACCTGGCTGGCCTGCAGGCACCAAGTTGGCCTGCGTGCTGTCCCTGGTGTGTCTCCACGACCCTTCCTCTAGGCGTTCAAGCCCTTGTACATATTCAGGTGTTTTACCTGGGAAGGGTGGGAACAGTTTAGCAGCAGCTGGCCTTGGGCTCAGCTCACGTTTACTCACAGAGGCCTCGGCACGGTCCCCCAGGTTTGCAATGAGGACGCTCCTTGCGTGGTGGGGCCGGGCTGCTGGCTGTATGGGAGATGATTTCCCACCTCTGACCAATTTCAGAATTGTTTACCGCTGGAGCAAGTGCCCTGATAAGGTTTTCCTCTGTATAACTGCTGGGTTCAGGATTTATTTTTTCTTTTTTGGTTCAAGTTAGAATTCATTCATCTTTTATGTATTTACTGATATAAGCATGGAAATAATTCATTCATAGAAATACATCTGTGTGAAGGGAAGAACTATTTTCTGTTTTATTTTTAAATTTCATTTCTAAAAATTTTGAAGTTTAAATATATTTATTTTTCTATACAGCAGGTTATTATTAGTTATCTATTTTATTCATATACATATATACAGGTCAATACCTATCTCCCAACTCATCTGACCAACAACACCCCATGGCTTCCCCCGCTTGGTGTCCATACGTTTGTTCTCTACCTCTGTTTCTCTATTTCTGCCCTGAAAACCTGTTCATCTGTACCATATATCTAGGTTCCACATACATGCATTAATACAGAATATTTGTTTTGCTCTTTCTGACTTACTTCATTCTGTATGACAGTCTCTAGATCCACCGACTTCTCTACAAATAACCCAGTTTCATTCCTTTTCATGGCTGAGTCATATCCTATTTTATATATGTACCACATCTTTATCCATTCGTCTGTCTGTGGGCATTTAGGTTGCTTCCATTACCAGGCTATTGTAAATAGTGCTGCAATGAACATTGTGGTGAATGTGTGTTTTTGATTTATGGTTTTGTCTGGGTATATGCCCAGAAGTGGGATTGCTGGATCCTATGGTAATTCTATTTCTAGTTTCTTTAAGGAAACTCCATACTGTTCTCCATAGTGACTGTATCTTTTTACCTTCCCACCAATAGTGGAAGAGGGTTCCATTTGTCCACATCCTCCCCAGAATTTGTTGTTTGTAGATTTTCTGATGATGCCGATTCTAACAGGTGTGAGGTGATACCTCATTGTCGTTTTGATTTGCATTTCTCTAATAATTAGTGGTGTTGAGCAGCTTTTCATGTGCGTCTTGGCCGTCTCTGTGACTTCTTTGAAGAAACGTCTATTTAGATCTTCTGCCCATTTTTGTATTGGGTTCTTTGTTTTATTGATATTAAGCTGCGTGAGCTGTTTATATATATTGGAGATTAAACCCTTGTCCATTGATTCGTTTGCGAACGTTTTCGCCCATTCTGAGGGTTGCCTTTTTCCATTCCCGTTTTTTTAACCAAAAAAGAAAGAAAGCAAAAGAAGCAGAACACTTATGTGCATGAAATATGCCACTTGAAACTGTCGTTTTGAAATATGGACGTCTTTTGAGCTTTTTGGTCGATATATGACCCCAGGATTTGTTTTCAGGGCAGGTGTCATTTACAGGCCTGCAATGATTTGGAATATCCACTGACCAGTAGCGCTGGGATTAAAGCTGCTGTTGTGTGTAACGGCCACAAGGTGGCAGCAGTTCTCCCTTAGAAAATCCGGTTATTAGGGCAACAGAGCCTCAATGGAAGTCGTGTTCTAGATTGGAATTTAGAATGGAATGTGCCAGGAGAAAGCCCCTCAAGTTTGTCTCACTACTTCTTGTTCGTGTTTTTAATTTAATTTTTTATTTTTTATTACAGCCAGTTTGATTACAACGTTTGGTTTGTTGTAGGTGTGCAAGATGTGGTTCTTTTACACATATACATATGTCTGTTCTTCCTGGGACCCTTTTCCCATGTACGTATGTCAGAATGTTGAGTAGTCTTCTGTTGGCATTCCGTAGGTCTTTGGTGATTATATATTTCACCTGTGTTTGTATATGTCTCTTAACCCCAATATCGTAATGAATCCAATCCTCACACCTTTCCATTGGTGAACCATAAGTTTGTTTAATGAATCTGTGATTGCCCTTCTCCGTGGAAATATCTGCCCTGGTATCCGTTTTTAGGTAACACCTATAAGTGATATCCTACGATATGTGTCTTTCACTTTCTGACTTACTACAAGTCACGTGATTACCTGTAGACTCATCTATGGGGCTGCAAATGGCATTGTGTCCTTTTATTCCTTGGCTAATATTCTGTCTTAGCGAGGTCCACTTTCTGCAATGTGATTCCCTGAGGGCTGAGGATTAGCTGACCTGGGCAGCCTGACCCTGCCGGCAAGCACTCCCCAGGTGTGCCTGGGTTGAGGTCAATAGAAACAGCACTCCAGGCAGCAATAGCCCCTGCAGCTGTGCCTGACTCCATATTCTCTGCCCCGTCAGCAGTCTCGGGGCTGTGCTGGTGGGAGGGTGTGAGGGTCCACGGCTTTGTTGGTGGCCCGGTGTGAGTGGGGCTCTGCTGGACTTTCTGCAGGAGTTGCCAGGCTGCCACCTGTAAAGAAGAGGATGTGTCACCCATAACTTCCACTGGAATTTCTCTCCGGGCTGAGGTGAGGAAGGAAAAAAAAAAGAGTGGGGGCCGGGACAGGAGGTGTATCTCAGGCAGGGAAATGGAAAGCTTCCAGAAGAGCGCCCGGGGCCAGGACCATCCTGGCTGGCCTGCAGGCACCAAGTTGGCCTGCGTGCTGTCGCTGGTGTGACTCCACAGCCCTGCCTCTAGGCTTTCAAGTCCTTGTACATATTCAGGTGTTTTACCTGGGAAGGGTGGGAACAGTTCAGCAGCAGCTGGCCTGGGGCTCAGCTCACATTTACTCACAGAGTCCTCGGCACGGTCCCCCAGCTTTGCAATGAGGACGCTCCTTGCGTGGGGGGGCCGGGCTGCTGGCTGTATGGGAGATGATTCCCCACCTCTGACCAATCTCAGAATTGTTTACCGCTGGAGCAAGTGCCCTGATAGGGTTTTCCTCTGTATAACTGCTGGGTTCAGGTTTTTTTTTCTTTTTTGTTTCAAGTTAGTATTTATTCATCTTTTATGTATTTATTGATATAAGCATGGAAATAATTCATTCATATAAATACATCTGTGTGAAGGGAAGAACTTTTTTCTGTTTTATTTTTAAATTTCATTTCTAAAAATTTTGAAGTTTAATTATATTTATTTTTCTATACAGCAGGTTATTATTAGTTATCTATTTTATTCATATACATATATACAGGTCAATACCTATCTCCCAACTCATCTGACGACCAACACCCCATGGCTTCCCCGACTTGGTGTCCATACGTTTGTTCTCTACCTCTGTTTCTCTATTTCTGCCCTGCAAACCTGTTCATCTGTACCATATATCTAGGTTCCACACATGCATTAATACAGAATATTTGTTTTGCTCTTTCTGACTTACTTCATTCTGTATGACAATCTCTAGATCCACCGACTTCTCTACAAATAACCCAGTTTCATTCCTTTTCATGGCTGAGTCATATTCCATTTTATATATGTACCACATCTTTATCCATTCGTCTGTCTGTGGGCATTTAGGTTGCTTCCATTACCTGGCTATTGTAAATAGTGCTGCAATGAATATTGTGGTGAATGTGTGTTTTTGATTTATGGTTTTCTCTGGGTATATGCCCAGAAGTGGGATTGCTGGATCTTATGGTAATTCTATTTCTAGTTTCTTTAAGGAAACTCCATACTGTTCTCCATAGTGACTGTATCAATTTACCTTCCCACCAATAGTGGAAGAGGGTTCCATTTGTCCACATCCTCCCCAGAATTTGTTGTTTGTAGATTTTCTGATGATGCCGATTCTAACAGGTGTGAAGTGATACCTCATTGTCGTTTTGATTTGCATTTCTCTAATAATTAGTGGTGTTGAGCAGATTTTCATGTGCGTCTGGGCCGTCTCTGTGACTTCTTTGAAGAAACGTCTATTTAGATCTTCTGCCCATTTTTGTATTGGGTTCTTTGTTTTATTGATATTAAGCTGCGTGAGCTGTTTATATATATTGGAGATTAAACCCTTGTCCATTGATTCGTTTGCGAACGTTTTCGCCCATTCTGAGGGTTGCCTTTTTCCATTCCCGTTTTTTTAACCAAAAAAGAAAGAAAGCAAAAGAAGCAGAACACTTATGTGCATGAAATATGCCACTTGAAACTGTCGTTTTGAAATATGGACGTCTTTTGAGCTTTTTGGTCGATATATGACCCCAGGATTTGTTTTCAGGGCAGGTGTCATTTACAGGCCTGCAATGATTTGGAATATCCACTGACCAGTAGCCCTGGGATTAAAGCTGCTGTTGTGTGTAACGGCCACAAGGTGGCAGCAGTTCTCCCTTAGAAAATCCGGTTATTAGGGCAACAGAGCCTCAATGGAAGTCGTGTTCTAGATTGGAATTTAGAATGGAATGTGCCAGGAGAAAGCCCCTCAAGTTTGTCTCACTACTTCTTGTTCGTGTTTTTAATTTAATTTTTTATTTTTTATTACAGCCAGTTTGATTACAACGTTTGGTTTGTTGTAGGTGTGCAAGATGTGGTTCTTTTACACATATACATATGTCTGTTCTTCCTGGGACCCTTTTCCCATGTACGTTATGTCAGAATGTTGAGTAGTCTTCTGTTGGCATTCCGTAGGTCTTTGGTGATTATATATTTCACCTGTGTTTGTATATGTCTCTTAACCCCAATATCGTAATGAATCCAATCCTCACACCTTTCCATTGGTGAACCATAAGTTTGTTTAATGAATCTGTGATTGCCCTTCTCCTTGGAAATATCTGCCCTGGTATCCGTTTTTAGGTAACACCTATAAGTGATATCCTACGATATGTGTCTTTCACTTTCTGACTTACTACAAGTCACGTGATTACCTGTGGACTCATCTATGGGGCTGCAAATGGCATTGTGTCCTTTTATACCTTGGCTAATATTCTGTCTTAGCGAGGTCCACTTTCTGCAATGTGATTCCCTGAGGGCTGAGGATTAGCTGACCTGGGCAGCCTGACCCTGCCGGCAAGCCCTCCCCAGGTGTGCCTGGGTTGAGGTCAATAGAAACAGCACTCCAGGCAGCAATAGCCCCTGCAGCTGTGCCTCACTCCATATTCTCTGCCCCGTCAGCAGTCTCGGGGCTGTGCTGGTGGGAGGGTGTGAGGGTCCACGGCTTTGTTGGTGGCCCGGTGTGAGTGGGGCTCTGCTGGACTTTCTGCAGGAGTTGCCAGGCTGCCACCTGTAAAGAAGAGGATGTGTCACCCATAACTTCCACTGGAATTTCTCTCCGGGCTGAGGTGAGGAAGGAAAAAAAAAAGAGTGGGGGCCGGGACAGGAGGTGTATCTCAGGCAGGGAAATGGAAAGCTTCCAGAAGAGCGCCCGGGGCCAGGACCATCCTGGCTGGCCTGCAGGCACCAAGTTGGCCTGCGTGCTGTCGCTGGTGTGACTCCACAGCCCTGCCTCTAGGCTTTCAAGTCCTTGTACATATTCAGGTGTTTTACCTGGGAAGGGTGGGAACAGTTCAGCAGCAGCTGGCCTGGGGCTCAGCTCACGTTTACTCACAGAGGCCTCGGCAGGGTCCCCCAGCTTTGCAATGAGGACACTCCTTGCGTGGGGGGGCCTGGCTGCTGGCTGTATGGGAGATGATTCCCCACCTCTGACCAATCTCAGAATTGTTTACCGCTGGAGCAAGTGCCCTGATAGGGTTTTCCTCTGTATAACTGCTGGGTTCAGGTTTTTTTTTTTCTTTTTTGTTTCAAGTTAGTATTTATTCATCTTTTATGTATTTATTGATATAAGCATGGAAATAATTCATTCATATAAATACATCTGTGTGAAGGGAAGAACTTTTTTCTGTTTTATTTTTAAATTTCATTTCTAAAAATTTTGAAGTTTAATTATATTTATTTTTCTATACAGCAGGTTATTATTAGTTATCTATTTTATTCATATACATATATACAGGTCAATACCTATCTCCCAACTCATCTGACGACCAACACCCCATGGCTTCCCCGACTTGGTGTCCATACGTTTGTTCTCTACCTCTGTTTCTCTATTTCTGCCCTGCAAACCTGTTCATCTGTACCATATATCTAGGTTCCACACATGCATTAATACAGAATATTTGTTTTGCTCTTTCTGACTTACTTCATTCTGTATGACAGTCTCTAGATCCACCGACTTCTCTACAAATAACCCAGTTTCATTCCTTTTCATGGCTGAGTCATATCCCATTTTATGTATGTACCACATCTTTATCCATTCATCTGTCTGTGGGCATTTAGGTTGCTTCCATTACCTGGCTATTGTAAATAGTGCTGCAATGAACATTGTGGTGAATGTGTGTTTTTGATTTATGGTTGTCTCTGTGTATATGCCCAGAAGTGGGATTGCTCGATCCTATGGTAATTCTATTTCTAGTTTCTTTAAGGAAACTCCATACTGTTCTCCATAGTGACTGTATCAATTTACCTTCCCACCAATAGTGGAAGAGGGTTCCTTTTGTCCACACCCTCCCCAGAATTTGTTGTTTGTAGATTTTCTGATGCTGCCGATTCTAACAGGTGTGAGGTGATACCTCATTGTCGTTTTGATTTGCATTTCTCTAATAATTAGTGGTGTTGAGCAGCTTTTCATGTGCGTCTTGGCCGTCTCTGTGACTTCTTTGAAGAAACGTCTATTTAGATCTTCTGCCCATTTTTGTATTGGGTTGTTTGTTTTATTAATATTAAGCTGCGTGAGCTGTTTATATATATTGGAGATTAAACCCTTGTCCATTGATTCGTTTGCGAACGTTTTGGCCCATTCTGAGGGTTGCCTTTTTCCATTCCCGTTTTTTTTAACCAAAAAAGAAAGAAAGCAAAAGAAGCAGAACACTAATGTGCGTGAAATATGCCTCTTGAAACTGTCGTTTTGAAATATGGACGTCTTTTGAACTTTTTGGTCGATATATGACCCCAGGATTTGTTTTCAGGGCAGGTGTCATTTACAGGCCTGCAATGATTTGGAATATCCACTGACCAGTAGCGCTGGGATTAAAGCTGCTGTTGTGCGAAATGGCCACAAGGTGGCAGCAGTTCTCCCTTAGCAAATCTGGTTACCAGGGCAACAGAGCCTCAATGGAAGCCTGTTCTAGATTGGAATTTAGAATGGAATGTGCCAGGAGAAAGCCCCTCAAGTTTGTCTCACTACTTCTTGTTCGTGTTTTTAATTTAATTTTTAATTTTTTATTACAGCAAGTTTGATTACAACGTTTGCTTGTTGTAGGTGTGCAAGATGTGGTTCTTTTACACATACACATATGTCTGTTCTTCCTGGGACCCTTTTCCCATGTACGTTATGACAGAATGTTGAGTAGTCTTCTCTTGGCATTCCGTAGGTCTTTGGTGATTATATATTTCACCTGTGTTTGTATATGTCTCTTAACCCCAATATCGTAATGAATCCAATCCTCACACCTTTCCATTGGTGAACCATAAGTTTGTTTAATGAACCTGTGATTGCCCTTCTCCGTGGAAATATCTGCCCTGGTATCCGTTTTTAGGTAACACCTATAAGTGATATCCTACGATATGTGTCTTTCACTTTCTGACTTACTACAAGTCACGTGATTACCTGTAGACTCATCTACGGGGCTGCAAATGGCATTGTGCTCTTTTTTTCCTTGGCTAATATTCTGTCTTAGCGAGGTCCATTTTCTGCAATGTGATTCCCTGAGGGCTGAGGATTAGCTGACCTGGGCAGCCTGACCCTGCCGGCAAGCCCTCCCCAGGTGTGCGTGGGTTGAGTTCAATAGAAACAGCACTCCAGGCAGCAATAGCCCCTGCAGCTGTGCCTGACTCCATATTCTCTGCCCCGTCAGCAGTCTCGGGGCTGTGCTGGTGGGATGTTGTGAGGGTCCACGGCTTTGTTGGTGGCCCGGTGTGAGTGGGGCTCTGCTGGAATTTCTGCAGGAGTTGCCAGGTTGCCACCTGTAAAGAAGAGGATGTGTCACCCATAACTTCCACTGGAATTTCTCTCCGGGCTGAGGTGAGGGAGGAAAAAAAGGAGTGGGGGCCGGGACATGAGTGGTATCTCAGGCAGGGAAATGGAAAGCTTCCAGGAGAGCGCCCGGGTCCAGGACCATCCTGGCTGGCCTGCAGGCACCAAGTTGGCCTGCGTGCTGTCGCTGGTGTGGCTCCACGACCCTTCCTCTAGGCTTTCAAGCCCTTGTACATATTCAGGTGTTTTACCTGGGAAGGGTGGGAACAGTTCAGCAGCAGCTGGCCTGGGGCTCAGCTCACGTTTACTCACAGAGCCCTCGGCACTGTCCCCCAGCTTTGCAATCAGGACGCTCCTTGCGTGGGGGGGCCGGGTTGCTGGCTGTATGGGAGATGATTCCCCACCTCTGACCAATCTCAGAATTGTTTACCGATGGAACAAGTGCCCTGATAGGGTTTTCCTCTGTATAACTGCTAGGTACAGGATTTGTTTTTTCTTTTTTGGTTCAACTTAGAAGTTATTCATCTTTTATGTATTTATTGATATAAGCATGGAAATAATTCATTCATAGAAATACATCTGTGTGAAGGGAAGAACTTTTTTCTGTTTTATTTTTAAATTTCATTTCTAAAAGTTTTGCAGTTTAATTATATTTATTTTTCTATACAGCAGGTTATTATTAGTTATCTATTTTATTCATATACATATATACAGGTCAATACCTATCTCCCAACTCATCTGACCACCATCACCCCATGGCTTCCACCACTTGGTGTCCATACGTTTGTTCTCTACCTCTGTTTCTCTATTTCTGCCCTGCAAACCTGTTCATCTGTACCATATATCTAGGTTCCACATACATGCATTAATACAGAATATTTGTTTTGCTCTTTCTGACTTACTTCATTCTGTATGACAGTCTCTAGATCCACCGACTTCTCTACAAATAACCCAGTTTCATTCCTTTTCATGGCTGAGTCATATCCCATTTTATGTATGTACCACATCTTTATCCATTCATCTGTCTGTGGGCATTTAGGTTGCTTCCATTACCTGGCTATTGTAAATAGTGCTGCAATGAACATTGTGGTGAATGTGTGTTTTTGATTTATGGTTGTCTCTGGGTATATGCCCAGAAGTGGGATTGCTGGATCCTATGGTAATTCTATTTCTAGTTTCTTTAAGGAAACTCCATACTCTTCTCCATAGTGACTGTATCAATTTACCTTCCCACCAATAGTGGAAGAGGGTTCCTTTTGTCCACACCCTCCCCAGAATTTGTTGTTTGTAGATTTTCTGATGATGCCGATTCTAACAGGTGTGAGGTGATACCTCATTGTCGTTTTGATTTGCATTTCTCTAATAATTAGTGGTGTTGAGCAGCTTTTCATGTGCGTCTTGGCCGTCTCTGTGACTTCTTGGAAGAAACGTCTATTTAGATCTTCTGCCCATTTTTGTATTGGGTTGTTTGTTTTATTAATATTAAGCTGCGTGAGCTGTTTATATATATTGGAGATTAAACCCTTGTCCATTGATTCATTTGCGAACGTTTTCGCCCATTCTGAGGGTTGCCTTTTTCCATTCCCGTTTTTTTTTAACCAAAAAAGAAAGAAAGCAAAAGAAGCAGAACACTAATGTGCGTGAAATATGCTTCTTGAAACTGTCGTTTTGAAATATGGACGTCTTTTGAACTTTTTGGTCGATATATGACCCCAGGATTTGTTTTCAGAGCAGGTGTCATTTACAGGCCTGCAATGATTTGGAATATCCACTGACCAGTAGCGCTGGGATTAAAGCTGCTGTTGTGCGAAATGGCCACAAGGTGGCAGCAGTTCTCCCTTAGCAAATCTGGTTACCAGGGCAACAGAGCCTCAATGGAAGCCTGTTCTAGATTGGAATTTAGAATGGAATGTGCCAGGAGAAAGCCCCTCAAGTTTGTCTCACTACTTCTTGTTCGTGTTTTTAATTTAATTTTTAATTTTTTATTACAGCAAGTTTGATTACAACGTTTGCTTGTTGTAGGTGTGCAAGATGTGGTTCTGTTACACATATACATATGTCTGTTCTTCCTGGGACCCTTTTCCCATGTACGTTATGACAGAATGTTGAGTAGTCTTCTCTTGGCATTCCGTAGGTCTTTGGTGATTATATATTTCACCTGTGTTTGTATATGTCTCTTAACCCCAATATCGTAATGAATCCAATCCTCACACCTTTCCATTGGTGAACCATAAGTTTGTTTAATGAATCTGTGATTGCCCTTCTCCGTGGAAATATCTGCCCTGGTATCCGTTTTTAGGTAACACCTATAAGTGATATCCTACGATATGTGTCTTTCACTTTCTGACTTACTACAAGTCACGTGATTACCTGTAGACTCATCTACGGGGCTGCAAATGGCATTGTGCCCTTTTTTTCCTTGGCTAATATTCTGTCTTAGCGAGGTCCATTTTCTGCAATGTGATTCCCTGAGGGCTGAGGATTAGCTGACCTGGGCAGCCTGACCCTGCCGGCAAGCCCTCCCCAGGTGTGCCTGGGTTGAGGTCAATAGAAACAGAACTCCAGGCAGCAATAGCCCCTGCAGCTGTGCCTGACTCCATATTCTCTGCCCCGTCAGCAGTCTCGGGGCTGTGCTGGTGGGAGGGAGTGAGGGTCCACGGCTTTGTTGGTGGCCCGGTGTGAGTGGGGCTCTGCTGGAATTTCTGCAGGAGTGGCCAGGTTGCCACCTGTAAAGAAGAGGATGTGTCACCCATAATTTCCACTGGAATTTCTCTCCGGGCTGAGGTGAGGGAGGAAAACAAGGAGTGGGGGCCGGGACAGGAGTGGTATCTCAGGCAGGGAAATGGAAAACTTCCAGAAGAGCGCCCGGGGCCAGGACCATCCTGGCTGGCCTGCAGGCACCAAGTTGGCCTGCGTGCTGTCGCTGGTGTGGCTCCACGGCCCTTCCTCTAGGCTTTCAAGCCCTTGTACATATTCAGGTGTTTTACCTGGGAAGGGTGGGAACAGTTCAGCAGCAGCTGGCCTGGGGCTCAGCTCACGTTTACTCACAGAGGCCTCGGCACGGTCCCCCAGCTTTGCAATGAGGACGCTCCTTGAGTGGGGGGTCCGGGCTGCTGGCTGTATGGGAGATGATTCCCCACCTCTGACCAATGTCAGAATTGTTTACCGCTGGAGCAAGTGCCCTGATAGGGTTTTCCTCTGTATAACTGCTGGGTTCAGGTTTTTTTTTTCTTTTTTGGTTCAAGTTAGAATTTATTCATCTTTTATGTATTTATTGATATAAGCATGGAAATAATTCATTCATAGAAATACATCTGTGTGAAGGGAAGAACTTTTTTCTGTTTTATTTTTAAATTTCATTTCTAAAAATTTTGAAGTTTAATTATATTTATTTTTCTATACAGCAGGTTATTATTAGTTATCTATTTTATTCATATACATATATACAGGTCAATACCTATCTCCCAACTCATCTGACCACCAACACCCCATGGCTTCCCCCACTTGGTGTCCATACATTTGTTCTCTACCTCTCTTTCTCTATTTCTGCCCTGCAAACCTGTTCATCTGTACCATATATCTAGGTTCCACATACATGCATTAATACAGAATATTTGTTTTGCTCTTTCTGACTTACTTCATTCTGTATGACAGTCTCTAGATCCACCTACTTCTCTACAAATAACCCAGTTTCATTCCTTTTCATGGCTGAGTCATATCCCATTTTATGTATGTACCACATCTTTATCCATTCATCTGTCTGTGGGCATTTAGGTTGCTTCCATTACCTGGCTATTGTAAATAGTGCTGCAATGAACATTGTGGTGAATGTGTGTTTTTGATTTATGGTTGTCTCTGGGTATATGCCCAGAAGTGGGATTGCTGGATCCTATGGTAATTCTATTTCTAGTTTCTTTAAGGAAACTCCATACTCTTCTCCATAGTGACTGTATCAATTTACCTTCCCACCAATAGTGGAAGAGGGTTCCTTTTGTCCACACCCTCCCCAGAATTTGTTGTTTGTAGATTTTCTGATGCTGCCGATTCTAACAGGTGTGAGGTGATACCTCATTGTCGTTTTGATTTGCATTTCTCTAATAATTAGTGGTGTTGAGCAGCTTTTCATGTGCGTCTTGGCCGTCTCTGTGACTTCTTGGAAGAAACGTCTATTTAGATCTTCTGCCCATTTTTGTATTGGGTTGTTTGTTTTATTAATATTAAGCTGCGTGAGCTGTTTATATATATTGGAGATTAAACCCTTGTCCATTGATTCATTTGCGAACGTTTTCGCCCATTCTGAGGGCTGCCTTTTTCCATTCCCGTTTTTTTTTAACCAAAAAAGAAAGAAAGCAAAAGAAGCAGAACACTAATGTGCGTGAAATATGCCTCTTGAAACTGTCGTTTTGAAATATGGACGTCTTTTGAACTTTTTGGTCGATATATGACCCCAGGATTTGTTTTCAGGGCAGGTGTCATTTACAGGCCTGCAATGATTTGGAATATCCACTGACCAGTAGCGCTGGGATTAAAGCTGCTGTTGTGTGAAACGGCCAAAAGGTGGCAGCAGTTCTCCATTAGCAAATCTGGATACCAGGGCAACAGAGCCTCAATGGAAGTCGTGTTCTAGATTGGAATTTAGAATGGAATGTGCCAGGAGAAAGCCCCTCAAGTTTGTCTCACTACTTCTTGTTCGTGTTTTTAATTTAATTTTTAATTTTTTATTACAGCAAGTTTGATTACAACGTTTGCTTGTTGTAGGTGTGCAAGATGTGGTTCTTTTACACATATACATATGTCTGTTCTTCCTGGGACCCTTTTCCCATGTACGTTATGACAGAATGTTGAGTAGTCTTCTCTTGGCATTCCGTAGGTCTTTGGTGATTATATATTTCACCTGTGTTTGTATATGTCTCTTAACCCCAATATCGTAATGAATCCAATCCTCACACCTTTCCATTGGTGAGCCATAAGTTTGTTTAATGAATCTGTGATTGCCCTTCTCCGTGGAAATATCTGCCCTGGTATCCGTTTTTAGGTAACACCTATAAGTGATATCCTACGATATGTGTCTTTCACTTTCTGACTTACTACAAGTCACGTGCTTACCTATAGACTCATCTACGGGGCTGCAAATGGCATTGTGCCCTTTTTTTCCTTGGCTAATATTCTGTCTTAGCGAGGTCCATTTTCTGCAATGTGATTCCCTGAGGGCTGAGGATTAGCTGACCTGGGCAGCCTGACCCTGCCGGCAAGCCCTCCCCAGGTGTGCCTGGGTTGAGGTCGATAGAAACAGCACTCCAGGCAGCAATAGCCCCTGCAGCTGTGCCTGATTCCATATTCTCTGCCCCGTCAGCAGTCTCGGGGCTGTGCTGGTGGGAGGGTGTGAGGGTCCACGGCTTTGTTGGTGGCCCGTTGTGAGTGGGGTTCTGCTGGACTTTCTGCAGGAGTTGCCAGGCTGCCACCTGTAAAGAAGAGGATGTGTCACCCATAACTTCCACTGGAATTTCTCTCCGGGCTGAGGTGAGGAAGGCAAAAAAGGAATGATGGCCGGGACAGGAGGGGTATATCAGGCAGGGAAATGGAAAGCTTCCAGAAGAGTGCCCGGGGCCAGGACCATCCTGGCTGGCCTGCAGGCACCAAGTTGGCCTGCGTGCTGTCGCTGGTGTGGCTCCACGGCCCTTCCTCTAGGCTTTCAAGCCCTTGTACATATTCAGGTGTTTTACCTGGGAAGGGTGGGAACAGTTCAGCAGCAGCTGGCCTGGGGCTCAGCTCACGTTTACTCACAGAGGCCTCGGCACGGTCCCCCAGCTTTGCAATGAGGGCGCTCCTTGCGTGGGGGGGGCGGGCTGCTGGCTGTATGGGAGATGATTCCCCACCTCTGACCAATGTCAGAATTGTTTACCGCTGGAGCAAGTGCCCTGATAGGGTTTTCCTCTGTATAACTGCTGGGTTCAGGTTTTTTTTTTCTTTTTTGGTTCAAGTTAGAATTTATTCATCTTTTATGTATTTATTGATATAAGCATGGAAATAATTCATTCATAAAAATACATCTGTGTGAAGGGAAGAACTTTTTTCTGTTTTATTTTTAAATTTCATTTCTAAAAATTTTGCAGTTTAATTATATTTATTTTTCTATACAGCAGGTTATTATTAGTTATCTATTTTATTCATATACATATATACAGGTCAATACCTATCTCCCAACTCATCTGACCGCCAACACCCCATGGCTTCCCCCACTTGGTGTCCATACGTTTGTTCTCTACCTCTGTTTCTCTATTTCTGCCCTGCAAACCTGTTCATCTGTACCATATATCTAGGTTTCACATACATGCATTAATACAGAATATTTGTTTTGCTCTTTCTGACTTACTTCATTCTGTATGACAGTCTCTAGATCCACCGACTTCTCTACAAATAACCCAGTTTCATTCCTTTTCATGGCTGAGTCATATCCCATTTTATGTATGTACCACATCTTTATCCATTCATCTGTCTGTGGGCATTTAGGTTGCTTCCATTACCTGGCTATTGTAAATAGTGCTGCAATGAACATTGTGGTGAATGTGTGTTTTTGATTTATGGTTGTCTCTGGGTATATGCCCAGAAGTGGGATTGCTGGATCCTATGGTAATTCTATTTCTAGTTTCTTTAAGGAAACTCCATACTGTTCTCCATAGTGACTGTATCAATTTACCTTCCCACCAATAGTGGAAGAGGGTTCCTTTTGTCCACACCCTCCCCAGAATTTGTTGTTTGTAGATTTTCTGATGATGCCGATTCTAACAGGTGTGAGGTGATACCTCATTGTCGTTTTGATTTGCATTTCTCTAATAATTAGTGGTGTTGAGCAGCTTTTCATGTGCGTCTTGGCCGTCTCTGTGACTTCTTTGAAGAAACGTCTATTTAGATCTTCTGCCCATTTTTGTATTGGGTTGTTTGTTTTATTAATATTAAGCTGCGTGAGCTGTTTATATATATTGGAGATTAAACCCTTGTCCATTGATTCGTTTGCGAACGTTTTCGCCCATTCTGAGGGTTGCCTTTTTCCATTCCCGTTTTTTTTTAACCAAAAAAGAAAGAAAGCAAAAGAAGCAGAACACTAAAGTGCGTGAAATATGCCTCTTGAAACTGTCGTTTTGA
Organism: Mesoplodon densirostris; assembly: GCF_025265405.1. Lineage (NCBI taxonomy): Eukaryota > Metazoa > Chordata > Mammalia > Artiodactyla > Ziphiidae > Mesoplodon > Mesoplodon densirostris. Next base: position 97,924,694 of record NC_082666.1, read on the forward strand.
AATATGGACGTCTTTTGACCTTTTTGGTCGATATATGACCCCAGGATTTGTTTTCAGGGCAGGTGTCATTTACAGGCCTGCAATGATTTGGAATATCCACTGACCATTAGCGCTGGAATTAAAGCTGCTGTTGTGTGAAACGGCCACAAGGTGGCAGCAGTTCTCCATTAACAAATCTGGTTACCAGGGCAACAGAGCCTCAATGGAAGTCGTGTTCTAGATTGGAATTTAGAATGGAATGTGCCAGGAGAAAGCCCCTCAAGTTTGTCTCACTACTTCTTGTTCGTGTTTTTAATTTAATTTTTAATTTTTTATTACAGCAAGTTTGATTACAACGTTTGGCTTGTTGTAGGTGTGCAAGATGTGGTTCTTTTACACATATACATATGTCTGTTCTTCCTGGGACCCTTTTCCATGTACGTTATGACAGAATGTTGAGTAGTCTTCCCTTGGCATTCCATAGGTCTTTGGTGATTATATATTTCACCTGTGTTTGTATATGTCTCTTAACCCCAATATCATAATGAATCCAATCCTCACACCTTTCCATTGGTGAGCCATAAGTTTGTTTAATGAATCTGTGATTGCCCTTCACCGTGGAAATATCTGCCCTGGTATCCGTTTTTAGGTAACACCTATAAGTGATATCCTACGATATGTGTCTTTCACTTTCTGACTTAATACAAGTCACGTGCTTACCTATAGACTCATCTACGGGGCTGCAAATGGCATTGTGCTCTTTTTTTCCTTGGCTAATATTCTGTCTTAGCGAGGTCCATTTTCTGCAATGTGATTCCCTGAGGGCTGAGGATTAGCTGACCTGGGCAGCCTGACCCTGCCGGCAAGCCCTCCCCAGGTGTGCCTGGGTTGAGGTCAATAGAAACAGCACTCCAGGCAGCAATAGCCCCTGCAGCTGTGCCTGACTCCATATTCTCTGCCCCATCAGCAGTCTCGAGGCTGTGCTGGTGGGAGGGAGTGAGGGTCCACGGCTTTGTTGGTGGCCCGGTGTGAGTGGGGCTCTGCTGGAATTTCTGCAGGAGTTGCCAGGTTGCCACCTGTAAAGAAGAGGATGTGTCACCCATAATTTCCACTGGAATTTCTCTCCGGGCTGAGGTGAGGGAGGAAAAAAAGGAGTGGGGGCCGGGACAGGAGTGGTATCTCAGGCAGGGAAATGGAAAACTTCCAGAAGAGCGCCCGGGGCCAGGACCATCCTGGCTGGCCTGCAGGCACCAAGTTGGCCTGCGTGCTGTCGCTGGTGTGGCTCCACGGCCCTTCCTCTAGGCTTTCAAGCCCTTGTACATATTCAGGTGTTTTACCTGGGAAGGGTGGGAACAGTTCAGCAGTAGCTGGCCTGGGGCTCAGCTCACGTTTACTCACAGAGGCCTCGGCACGGTCCCCCAGCTTTGCAATGAAGACGCTCCTTGCATGGGGGGTGCGGGCTGCTGGCTGTATGGGAGATGATTCCCCACCTCTGACCAATGTCAGAATTGTTTACCGCTGGAGCAAGTGCCCTGATAGGGTTTTCCTCTGTATAACTGCTGGGTTCAGGTTTTTTTTTTCTTTTTTGGTTCAAGTTAGAATTTATTCATCTTTTATGTATTTATTGATATAAGCATGGAAATAATTCATTCATAGAAATACATCTGTGTGAAGGGAAGAACCTTTTTCTGTTTTATTTTTAAATTTCATTTCTAAAAATTTTGAAGTTTAATTATATTTATTTTTCTATACAGCAGGTTATTATTAGTTATCTATTTTATTCATATACATATATACAGGTCAATACCTATCTCCCAACTCATCTGACCACCAACACCCCATGGCTTCCCCCACTTGGTGTCCATACATTTGTTCTCTACCTCTGTTTCTCTATTTCTGCCCTGCAAACCTGTTCATCTGTACCATATATCTAGGTTCCACATACATGCATTAATACAGAATATTTGTTTTGCTCTTTCTGACTTACTTCATTCTGTATGACAGTCTCTAGATCCACCGACTTCTCTACAAATAACCCAGTTTCATTCCTTTTCATGGCTGAGTCATATCCCATTTTATGTATGTACCACATCTTTATCCATTCATCTGTCTGTGGGCATTTAGGTTGCTTCCATTACCTGGCTATTGTAAATAGTGCTGCAATGAACATTGTGGTGAATGTGTGTTTTTGATTTATGGTTGTCTCTGTGTATATGCCCAGAAGTGGGATTGCTCGATCCTATGGTAATTCTATTTCTAGTTTCTTTAAGGAAACTCCATACTGTTCTCCATAGTGACTGTATCAATTTACCTTCCCACCAATAGTGGAAGAGGGTTCCTTTTGTCCACACCCTCCCCAGAATTTGTTGTTTGTAGATTTTCTGATGCTGCCGATTCTAACAGGTGTGAGGTGATACCTCATTGTCGTTTTGATTTGCATTTCTCTAATAATTAGTGGTGTTGAGCAGCTTTTCATGTGCGTCTTGGCCGTCTCTGTGACTTCTTGGAAGAAACGTCTATTTAGATCTTCTGCCCATTTTTGTATTGGGTTGTTTGTTTTATTAATATTAAGCTGCGTGAGCTGTTTATATATATTGGAGATTAAACCCTTGTCCATTGATTCGTTTGCGAACGTTTTCGCCCATTCTGAGGGTTGCCTTTTTCCATTCCCGTTTTTTTTTAACCAAAAAAGAAAGAAAGCAAAAGAAGCAGAACACTAATGTGCGTGAAATATGCTTCTTGAAACTGTCGTTTTGAAATATGGACGTCTTTTGAACTTTTTGGTCGATATATGACCCCAGGATTTGTTTTCAGAGCAGGTGTCATTTACAGGCCTGCAATGATTTGGAATATCCACTGACCAGTAGCGCTGGGATTAAAGCTGCTGTTGTGCGAAATGGCCACAAGGTGGCAGCAGTTCTCCCTTAGCAAATCTGGTTACCAGGGCAACAGAGCCTCAATGGAAGCCTGTTCTAGATTGGAATTTAGAATGGAATGTGCCAGGAGAAAGCCCCTCAAGTTTGTCTCACTACTTCTTGTTCGTGTTTTTAATTTAATTTTTAATTTTTTATTACAGCAAGTTTGATTACAACGTTTGCTTGTTGTAGGTGTGCAAGATGTGGTTCTGTTACACATATACATATGTCTGTTCCTCCTGGGACCCTTTTCCCATGTACGTTATGACAGAATGTTGAGTAGTCTTCTCTTGGCATTCCGTAGGTCTTTGGTGATTATATATTTCACCTGTGTTTGTATATGTCTCTTAACCCCAATATCGTAATGAATCCAATCCTCACACCTTTCCATTGGTGAACCATAAGTTTGTTTAATGAATCTGTGATTGCCCTTCTCCGTGGAAATATCTGCCCTGGTATCCGTTTTTAGGTAACACCTATAAGTGATATCCTACGATATGTGTCTTTCACTTTCTGACTTACTACAAGTCACGTGATTACCTGTAGAATCATCTACGGGGCTGCAAATGGCATTGTGCCCTTTTTTTCCTTGGCTAATATTCTGTCTTAGCGAGGTCCATTTTCTGCAATGTGATTCCCTGAGGGCTGAGGATTAGCTGACCTGGGCAGCCTGACCCTGCCGGCAAGCCCTCCCCAGGTGTGCCTGGGTTGAGTTCAATAGAAACAGCACTCCAGGCAGCAATAGCCCCTGCAGCTGTGCCTGACTCCATATTCTCTGCCCCGTCAGCAGTCTCGGGGCTGTGCTGGTGGGAGGGAGTGAGGGTCCACGGCTTTGTTGGTGGCCCGGTGTGAGTGGGGCTCTGCTGGAATTTCTGCAGGAGTGGCCAGGTTGCCACCTGTAAAGAAGAGGATGTGTCACCCATAATTTCCACTGGAATTTCTCTCCGGGCTGAGGTGAGGGAGGAAAAAAAGGAGTGGGGGCCGGGACAGGAGTGGTATCTCAGGCAGGGAAATGGAAAACTTCCAGAAGAGCGCCCGGGGCCAGGACCATCCTGGCTGGCCTGCAGGCACCAAGTTGGCCTGCGTGCTGTCGCTGGTGTGGCTCCACGGCCCTTCCTCTAGGCTTTCAAGCCCTTGTACATATTCAGGTGTTTTACCTGGGAAGGGTGGGAACAGTTCAGCAGCAGCTGGCCTGGGGCTCAGCTCACGTTTACTCACAGAGGCCTCGGCACGGTCCCCCAGCTTTGCAATGAGGACGCTCCTTGAGTGGGGGGTCCGGGCTGCTGGCTGTATGGGAGATGATTCCCCACCTCTGACCAATGTCAGAATTGTTTACCGCTGGAGCAAGTGCCCTGATAGGGTTTTCCTCTGTATAACTGCTGGGTTCAGGTTTTTTTTTTCTTTTTTGGTTCAAGTTAGAATTTATTCATCTTTTATGTATTTATTGATATAAGCATGGAAATAATTCATTCATAGAAATACATCTGTGTGAAGGGAAGAACTTTTTTCTGTTTTATTTTTAAATTTCATTTCTAAAAATTTTGCAGTTTAATTATATTTATTTTTCTATACAGCAGGTTATTATTAGTTATCTATTTTATTCATATACATATATACAGGTCAATACCTATCTCCCAACTCATCTGACCACCAACACCCCATGGCTTCCCCCACTTGGTGTCCATACGTTTGTTCTCTACCTCTGTTTCTCTATTTCTGCCCTGCAAACCTGTTCATCTGTACCATATATCTAGGTTCCACATACATGCATTAATACAGAATATTTGTTTTGCTCTTTCTGACTTACTTCATTCTGTATGACAGTCTCTAGATCCACCGACTTCTCTACAAATAACCCAGTTTCATTCCTTTTCATGGCTGAGTCATATCCCATTTTATGTATGTACCACATCTTTATCCATTCGTCTGTCTGTGGGCATTTAGGTTGCTTCCATTACCTGGCTATTGTAAATAGTGCTGCAATGAACATTGTGGTGAATGTGTGTTTTTGATTTATGGTTGTCTCTGGGTATATGCCCAGAAGTGGGATTGCTGGATCCTATGGTAATTCTATTTCTAGTTTCTTTAAGGAAACTCCATACTCTTCTCCATAGTGACTGTATCAATTTACCTTCCCACCAATAGTGGAAGAGGGTTCCTTTTGTCCACACCCTCCCCAGAATTTGTTGTTTGTAGATTTTCTGATGATGCCGATTCTAACAGGTGTGAGGTGATACCTCATTGTCGTTTTGATTTGCATTTCTCTAATAATTAGTGGTGTTGAGCAGCTTTTCATGTGCGTCTTGGCCGTCTCTGTGACTTCTTGGAAGAAACGTCTATTTAGATCTTCTGCCCATTTTTGTATTGGGTTGTTTGTTTTATTAATATTAAGCTGCGTGAGCTGTTTATATATATTGGAGATTAAACCCTTGTCCATTGATTCATTTGCGAACGTTTTCGCCCATTCTGAGGGCTGCCTTTTTCCATTCCCGTTTTTTTTTAACCAAAAAAGAAAGAAAGCAAAAGAAGCAGAACACTAATGTGCGTGAAATATGCCTCTTGAAACTGTCGTTTTGAAATATGGACGTCTTTTGAACTTTTTGGTCGATATATGACCCCAGGATTTGTTTTCAGGGCAGGTGTCATTTACAGGCCTGCAATGATTTGGAATATCCACTGACCAGTAGCGCTGGGATTAAAGCTGCTGTTGTGTGAAACGGCCAAAAGGTGGCAGCAGTTCTCCATTAGCAAATCTGGATACCAGGGCAACAGAGCCTCAATGGAAGTCGTGTTCTAGATTGGAATTTAGAATGGAATGTGCCAGGAGAAAGCCCCTCAAGTTTGTCTCACTACTTCTTGTTCGTGTTTTTAATTTAATTTTTAATTTTTTATTACAGCAAGTTTGATTACAACGTTTGCTTGTTGTAGGTGTGCAAGATGTGGTTCTTTTACACATATACATATGTCTGTTCTTCCTGGGACCCTTTTCCCATGTACGTTATGACAGAATGTTGAGTAGTCTTCTCTTGGCATTCCGTAGGTCTTTGGTGATTATATATTTCACCTGTGTTTGTATATGTCTCTTAACCCCAATATCGTAATGAATCCAATCCTCACACCTTTCCATTGGTGAGCCATAAGTTTGTTTAATGAATCTGTGATTGCCCTTCTCCGTGGAAATATCTGCCCTGGTATCCGTTTTTAGGTAACACCTATAAGTGATATCCTACGATATGTGTCTTTCACTTTCTGACTTACTACAAGTCACGTGCTTACCTATAGACTCATCTACGGGGCTGCAAATGGCATTGTGCCCTTTTTTTCCTTGGCTAATATTCTGTCTTAGCGAGGTCCATTTTCTGCAATGTGATTCCCTGAGGGCTGAGGATTAGCTGACCTGGGCAGCCTGACCCTGCCGGCAAGCCCTCCCCAGGTGTGCCTGGGTTGAGGTCGATAGAAACAGCACTCCAGGCAGCAATAGCCCCTGCAGCTGTGCCTGATTCCATATTCTCTGCCCCGTCAGCAGTCTCGGGGCTGTGCTGGTGGGAGGGTGTGAGGGTCCACGGCTTTGTTGGTGGCCCGTTGTGAGTGGGGTTCTGCTGGACTTTCTGCAGGAGTTGCCAGGCTGCCACCTGTAAAGAAGAGGATGTGTCACCCATAACTTCCACTGGAATTTCTCTCCGGGCTGAGGTGAGGAAGGCAAAAAAGGAATGATGGCCGGGACAGGAGGGGTATATCAGGCAGGGAAATGGAAAGCTTCCAGAAGAGTGCCCGGGGCCAGGACCATCCTGGCTGGCCTGCAGGCACCAAGTTGGCCTGCGTGCTGTCGCTGGTGTGGCTCCACGGCCCTTCCTCTAGGCTTTCAAGCCCTTGTACATATTCAGGTGTTTTACCTGGGAAGGGTGGGAACAGTTCAGCAGCAGCTGGCCTGGGGCTCAGCTCACGTTTACTCACAGAGGCCTCGGCACGGTCCCCCAGCTTTGCAATGAGGGCGCTCCTTGCGTGGGGGGGGCGGGCTGCTGGCTGTATGGGAGATGATTCCCCACCTCTGACCAATGTCAGAATTGTTTACCGCTGGAGCAAGTGCCCTGATAGGGTTTTCCTCTGTATAACTGCTGGGTTCAGGTTTTTTTTTTCTTTTTTGGTTCAAGTTAGAATTTATTCATCTTTTATGTATTTATTGATATAAGCATGGAAATAATTCATTCATAAAAATACATCTGTGTGAAGGGAAGAACTTTTTTCTGTTTTATTTTTAAATTTCATTTCTAAAAATTTTGCAGTTTAATTATATTTATTTTTCTATACAGCAGGTTATTATTAGTTATCTATTTTATTCATATACATATATACAGGTCAATACCTATCTCCCAACTCATCTGACCGCCAACACCCCATGGCTTCCCCCACTTGGTGTCCATACGTTTGTTCTCTACCTCTGTTTCTCTATTTCTGCCCTGCAAACCTGTTCATCTGTACCATATATCTAGGTTTCACATACATGCATTAATACAGAATATTTGTTTTGCTCTTTCTGACTTACTTCATTCTGTATGACAGTCTCTAGATCCACCGACTTCTCTACAAATAACCCAGTTTCATTCCTTTTCATGGCTGAGTCATATCCCATTTTATGTATGTACCACATCTTTATCCATTCATCTGTCTGTGGGCATTTAGGTTGCTTCCATTACCTGGCTATTGTAAATAGTGCTGCAATGAACATTGTGGTGAATGTGTGTTTTTGATTTATGGTTGTCTCTGGGTATATGCCCAGAAGTGGGATTGCTGGATCCTATGGTAATTCTATTTCTAGTTTCTTTAAGGAAACTCCATACTGTTCTCCATAGTGACTGTATCAATTTACCTTCCCACCAATAGTGGAAGAGGGTTCCTTTTGTCCACACCCTCCCCAGAATTTGTTGTTTGTAGATTTTCTGATGATGCCGATTCTAACAGGTGTGAGGTGATACCTCATTGTCGTTTTGATTTGCATTTCTCTAATAATTAGTGGTGTTGAGCAGCTTTTCATGTGCGTCTTGGCCGTCTCTGTGACTTCTTTGAAGAAACGTCTATTTAGATCTTCTGCCCATTTTTGTATTGGGTTGTTTGTTTTATTAATATTAAGCTGCGTGAGCTGTTTATATATATTGGAGATTAAACCCTTGTCCATTGATTCGTTTGCGAACGTTTTCGCCCATTCTGAGGGTTGCCTTTTTCCATTCCCGTTTTTTTTTAACCAAAAAAGAAAGAAAGCAAAAGAAGCAGAACACTAAAGTGCGTGAAATATGCCTCTTGAAACTGTCGTTTTGAAATATGGACGTCTTTTGACCTTTTTGGTCGATATATGACCCCAGGATTTGTTTTCAGGGCAGGTGTCATTTACAGGCCTGCAATGATTTGGAATATCCACTGACCATTAGCGCTGGAATTAAAGCTGCTGTTGTGTGAAACGGCCACAAGGTGGCAGCAGTTCTCCATTAACAAATCTGGTTACCAGGGCAACAGAGCCTCAATGGAAGTCGTGTTCTAGATTGGAATTTAGAATGGAATGTGCCAGGAGAAAGCCCCTCAAGTTTGTCTCACTACTTCTTGTTCGTGTTTTTAATTTAATTTTTAATTTTTTATTACAGCAAGTTTGATTACAACGTTTGGCTTGTTGTAGGTGTGCAAGATGTGGTTCTTTTACACATATACATATGTCTGTTCTTCCTGGGACCCTTTTCCATGTACGTTATGACAGAATGTTGAGTAGTCTTCTCTTGGCATTCCATAGGTCTTTGGTGATTATATATTTCACCTGTGTTTGTATATGTCTCTTAACCCCAATATCATAATGAATCCAATCCTCACACCTTTCCATTGGTGAGCCATAAGTTTGTTTAATGAATCTGTGATTGCCCTTCACCGTGGAAATATCTGCCCTGGTATCCGTTTTTAGGTAACACCTATAAGTGATATCCTACGATATGTGTCTTTCACTTTCTGACTTAATACAAGTCACGTGCTTACCTATAGACTCATCTACGGGGCTGCAAATGGCATTGTGCTCTTTTTTTCCTTGGCTAATATTCTGTCTTAGCGAGGTCCATTTTCTGCAATGTGATTCCCTGAGGGCTGAGGATTAGCTGACCTGGGCAGCCTGACCCTGCCGGCAAGCCCTCCCCAGGTGTGCCTGGGTTGAGGTCAATAGAAACAGCACTCCAGGCAGCAATAGCCCCTGCAGCTGTGCCTGACTCCATATTCTCTGCCCCATCAGCAGTCTCGAGGCTGTGCTGGTGGGAGAGAGTGAGGGTCCACGGCTTTGTTGGTGGCCCGGTGTGAGTGGGGCTCTGCTGGAATTTCTGCAGGAGTTGCCAGGTTGCCACCTGTAAAGAAGAGGATGTGTCACCCATAATTTCCACTGGAATTTCTCTCCGGGCTGAGGTGAGGGAGGAAAAAAAGGAGTGGGGGCCGGGACAGGAGTGGTATCTCAGGCAGGGAAATGGAAAACTTCCAGAAGAGCGCCCGGGGCCAGGACCATCCTGGCTGGCCTGCAGGCACCAAGTTGGCCTGCGTGCTGTCGCTGGTGTGGCTCCACGGCCCTTCCTCTAGGCTTTCAAGCCCTTGTACATATTCAGGTGTTTTACCTGGGAAGGGTGGGAACAGTTCAGCAGTAGCTGGCCTGGGGCTCAGCTCACGTTTACTCACAGAGGCCTCGGCACGGTCCCCCAGCTTTGCAATGAAGACGCTCCTTGCATGGGGGGTGCGGGCTGCTGGCTGTATGGGAGATGATTCCCCACCTCTGACCAATGTCAGAATTGTTTACCGCTGGAGCAAGTGCCCTGATAGGGTTTTCCTCTGTATAACTGCTGGGTTCAGGTTTTTTTTTTCTTTTTTGGTTCAAGTTAGAATTTATTCATCTTTTATGTATTTATTGATATAAGCATGGAAATAATTCATTCATAGAAATACATCTGTGTGAAGGGAAGAACCTTTTTCTGTTTTATTTTTAAATTTCATTTCTAAAAATTTTGAAGTTTAATTATATTTATTTTTCTATACAGCAGGTTATTATTAGTTATCTATTTTATTCATATACATATATACAGGTCAATACCTATCTCCCAACTCATCTGACCACCAACACCCCATGGCTTCCCCCACTTGGTGTCCATACATTTGTTCTCTACCTCTGTTTCTCTATTTCTGCCCTGCAAACCTGTTCATCTGTACCATATATCTAGGTTCCACATACATGCATTAATACAGAATATTTGTTTTGCTCTTTCTGACTTACTTCATTCTGTATGACAGTCTCTAGATCCACCGACTTCTCTACAAATAACCCAGTTTCATTCCTTTTCATGGCTGAGTCATATCCCATTTTATGTATGTACCACATCTTTATCCATTCATCTGTCTGTGGGCATTTAGGTTGCTTCCATTACCTGGCTATTGTAAATAGTGCTGCAATGAACATTGTGGTGAATGTGTGTTTTTGATTTATGGTTGTCTCTGTGTATATGCCCAGAAGTGGGATTGCTCGATCCTATGGTAATTCTATTTCTAGTTTCTTTAAGGAAACTCCATACTGTTCTCCATAGTGACTGTATCAATTTACCTTCCCACCAATAGTGGAAGAGGGTTCCTTTTGTCCACACCCTCCCCAGAATTTGTTGTTTGTAGATTTTCTGATGCTGCCGATTCTAACAGGTGTGAGGTGATACCTCATTGTCGTTTTGATTTGCATTTCTCTAATAATTAGTGGTGTTGAGCAGCTTTTCATGTGCGTCTTGGCCGTCTCTGTGACTTCTTGGAAGAAACGTCTATTTAGATCTTCTGCCCATTTTTGTATTGGGTTGTTTGTTTTATTAATATTAAGCTGCGTGAGCTGTTTATATATATTGGAGATTAAACCCTTGTCCATTGATTCGTTTGCGAACGTTTTCGCCCATTCTGAGGGTTGCCTTTTTCCATTCCCGTTTTTTTTTAACCAAAAAAGAAAGAAAGCAAAAGAAGCAGAACACTAATGTGCGTGAAATATGCTTCTTGAAACTGTCGTTTTGAAATATGGACGTCTTTTGAACTTTTTGGTCGATATATGACCCCAGGATTTGTTTTCAGAGCAGGTGTCATTTACAGGCCTGCAATGATTTGGAATATCCACTGACCAGTAGCGCTGGGATTAAAGCTGCTGTTGTGCGAAATGGCCACAAGATGGCAGCAGTTCTCCCTTAGCAAATCTGGTTACCAGGGCAACAGAGCCTCAATGGAAGCCTGTTCTAGATTGGAATTTAGAATGGAATGTGCCAGGAGAAAGCCCCTCAAGTTTGTCTCACTACTTCTTGTTCGTGTTTTTAATTTAATTTTTAATTTTTTATTACAGCAAGTTTGATTACAACGTTTGCTTGTTGTAGGTGTGCAAGATGTGGTTCTGTTACACATATACATATGTCTGTTCCTCCTGGGACCCTTTTCCCATGTACGTTATGACAGAATGTTGAGTAGTCTTCTCTTGGCATTCCGTAGGTCTTTGGTGATTATATATTTCACCTGTGTTTGTATATGTCTCTTAACCCCAATATCGTAATGAATCCAATCCTCACACCTTTCCATTGGTGAACCATAAGTTTGTTTAATGAATCTGTGATTGCCCTTCTCCGTGGAAATATCTGCCCTGGTATCCGTTTTTAGGTAACACCTATAAGTGATATCCTACGATATGTGTCTTTCACTTTCTGACTTACTACAAGTCACGTGATTACCTGTAGAATCATCTACGGGGCTGCAAATGGCATTGTGCCCTTTTTTTCCTTGGCTAATATTCTGTCTTAGCGAGGTCCATTTTCTGCAATGTGATTCCCTGAGGGCTGAGGATTAGCTGACCTGGGCAGCCTGACCCTGCCGGCAAGCCCTCCCCAGGTGTGCCTGGGTTGAGTTCAATAGAAACAGCACTCCAGGCAGCAATAGCCCCTGCAGCTGTGCCTGACTCCATATTCTCTGCCCCGTCAGCAGTCTCGGGGCTGTGCTGGTGGGAGGGAGTGAGGGTCCACGGCTTTGTTGGTGGCCCGGTGTGAGTGGGGCTCTGCTGGAATTTCTGCAGGAGTGGCCAGGTTGCCACCTGTAAAGAAGAGGATGTGTCACCCATAATTTCCACTGGAATTTCTCTCCGGGCTGAGGTGAGGGAGGAAAAAAAGGAGTGGGGGCCGGGACAGGAGTGGTATCTCAGGCAGGGAAATGGAAAACTTCCAGAAGAGCGCCCGGGGCCAGGACCATCCTGGCTGGCCTGCAGGCACCAAGTTGGCCTGCGTGCTGTCGCTGGTGTGGCTCCACGGCCCTTCCTCTAGGCTTTCAAGCCCTTGTACATATTCAGGTGTTTTACCTGGGAAGGGTGGGAACAGTTCAGCAGCAGCTGGCCTGGGGCTCAGCTCACGTTTACTCACAGAGGCCTCGGCACGGTCCCCCAGCTTTGCAATGAGGACGCTCCTTGAGTGGGGGGTCCGGGCTGCTGGCTGTATGGGAGATGATTCCCCACCTCTGACCAATGTCAGAATTGTTTACCGCTGGAGCAAGTGCCCTGATAGGGTTTTCCTCTGTATAACTGCTGGGTTCAGGTTTTTTTTTTCTTTTTTGGTTCAAGTTAGAATTTATTCATCTTTTATGTATTTATTGATATAAGCATGGAAATAATTCATTCATAGAAATACATCTGTGTGAAGGGAAGAACTTTTTTCTGTTTTATTTTTAAATTTCATTTCTAAAAATTTTGCAGTTTAATTATATTTATTTTTCTATACAGCAGGTTATTATTAGTTATCTATTTTATTCATATACATATATACAGGTCAATACCTATCTCCCAACTCATCTGACCACCAACACCCCATGGCTTCCCCCACTTGGTGTCCATACGTTTGTTCTCTACCTCTGTTTCTCTATTTCTGCCCTGCAAACCTGTTCATCTGTACCATATATCTAGGTTCCACATACATGCATTAATACAGAATATTTGTTTTGCTCTTTCTGACTTACTTCATTCTGTATGACAGTCTCTAGATCCACCGACTTCTCTACAAATAACCCAGTTTCATTCCTTTTCATGGCTGAGTCATATCCCATTTTATGTATGTACCACATCTTTATCCATTCGTCTGTCTGTGGGCATTTAGGTTGCTTCCATTACCTGGCTATTGTAAATAGTGCTGCAATGAACATTGTGGTGAATGTGTGTTTTTGATTTATGGTTGTCTCTGGGTATATGCCCAGAAGTGGGATTGCTGGATCCTATGGTAATTCTATTTCTAGTTTCTTTAAGGAAACTCCATACTCTTCTCCATAGTGACTGTATCAATTTACCTTCCCACCAATAGTGGAAGAGGGTTCCTTTTGTCCACACCCTCCCCAGAATTTGTTGTTTGTAGATTTTCTGATGATGCCGATTCTAACAGGTGTGAGGTGATACCTCATTGTCGTTTTGATTTGCATTTCTCTAATAATTAGTGGTGTTGAGCAGCTTTTCATGTGCGTCTTGGCCGTCTCTGTGACTTCTTGGAAGAAACGTCTATTTAGATCTTCTGCCCATTTTTGTATTGGGTTGTTTGTTTTATTAATATTAAGCTGCGTGAGCTGTTTATATATATTGGAGATTAAACCCTTGTCCATTGATTCGTTTGCGAACGTTTTCGCCCATTCTGAGGGCTGCCTTTTTCCATTCCCGTTTTTTTTTAACCAAAAAAGAAAGAAAGCAAAAGAAGCAGAACACTAATGTGCGTGAAATATGCCTCTTGAAACTGTCGTTTTGAAATATGGACGTCTTTTGAACTTTTTGGTCGATATATGACCCCAGGATTTGTTTTCAGGGCAGGTGTCATTTACAGGCCTGCAATGATTTGGAATATCCACTGACCATTAGCGCTGGGATTAAAGCTGCTGTTGTGTGAAACGGCCAAAAGGTGGCAGCAGTTCTCCATTAGCAAATCTGGATACCAGGGCAACAGAGCCTCAATGGAAGTCGTGTTCTAGATTGGAATTTAGAATGGAATGTGCCAGGAGAAAGCCCCTCAAGTTTGTCTCACTACTTCTTGTTCGTGTTTTTAATTTAATTTTTAATTTTTTATTACAGCAAGTTTGATTACAACGTTTGCTTGTTGTAGGTGTGCAAGATGTGGTTCTTTTACACATATACATATGTCTGTTCTTCCTGGGACCCTTTTCCCATGTACGTTATGACAGAATGTTGAGTAGTCTTCTCTTGGCATTCCGTAGGTCTTTGGTGATTATATATTTCACCTGTGTTTGTATATGTCTCTTAACCCCAATATCGTAATGAATCCAATCCTCACACCTTTCCATTGGTGAGCCATAAGTTTGTTTAATGAATCTGTGATTGCCCTTCTCCGTGGAAATATCTGCCCTGGTATCCGTTTTTAGGTAACACCTATAAGTGATATCCTACGATATGTGTCTTTCACTTTCTGACTTACTACAAGTCACGTGCTTACCTATAGACTCATCTACGGGGCTGCAAATGGCATTGTGCCCTTTTTTTCCTTGGCTAATATTCTGTCTTAGCGAGGTCCATTTTCTGCAATGTGATTCCCTGAGGGCTGAGGATTAGCTGACCTGGGCAGCCTGACCCTGCCGGCAAGCCCTCCCCAGGTGTGCCTGGGTTGAGGTCGATAGAAACAGCACTCCAGGCAGCAATAGCCCCTGCAGCTGTGCCTGATTCCATATTCTCTGCCCCGTCAGCAGTCTCGGGGCTGTGCTGGTGGGAGGGAGTGAGGGTCCACGGCTTTGTTGGTGGCCCGGTGTGAGTGGGGCTCTGCTGGAATTTCTGCAGGAGTGGCCAGGTTGCCACCTGTAAAGAAGAGGATGTGTCACCCATAATTTCCACTGGAATTTCTCTCCGGGCTGAGGTGAGGGAGGAAAAAAAGGAGTGGGGGCCGGGACAGGAGTGGTATCTCAGGCAGGGAAATGGAAAACTTCCAGAAGAGCGCCCGGGGCCAGGACCATCCTGGCTGGCCTGCAGGCACCAAGTTGGCCTGCGTGCTGTCGCTGGTGTGGCTCCACGGCCCTTCCTCTAGGCTTTCAAGCCCTTGTACATATTCAGGTGTTTTACCTGGGAAGGGTGGGAACAGTTCAGCAGCAGCTGGCCTGGGGCTCAGCTCACGTTTACTCACAGAGGCCTCGGCACGGTCCCCCAGCTTTGCAATGAGGACGCTCCTTGAGTGGGGGGTCCGGGCTGCTGGCTGTATGGGAGATGATTCCCCACCTCTGACCAATGTCAGAATTGTTTACAGCTGGAGCAAGTGCCCTGATAGGGTTTTCCTCTGTATAACTGCTGGGTTCAGGTTTTTTTTTTCTTTTTTGGTTCAAGTTAGAATTTATTCATCTTTTATGTATTTATTGATATAAGCATGGAAATAATTCATTCATAGAAATACATCTGTGTGAAGGGAAGAACTTTTTTCTGTTTTATTTTTAAATTTCATTTCTAAAAATTTTGCAGTTTAATTATATTTATTTTTCTATACAGCAGGTTATTATTAGTTATCTATTTTATTCATATACATATATACAGGTCAATACCTATCTCCCAACTCATCTGACCGCCAACACCCCATGGCTTCCCCCACTTGGTGTCCATACGTTTGTTCTCTACCTCTGTTTCTCTATTTCTGCCCTGCAAACCTGTTCATCTGTACCATATATCTAGGTTCCACATACATGCATTAATACAGAA
The DNA here is from genome assembly GCF_025265405.1 of Mesoplodon densirostris. NCBI lineage: Eukaryota > Metazoa > Chordata > Mammalia > Artiodactyla > Ziphiidae > Mesoplodon > Mesoplodon densirostris. Next base: position 97,940,312 of record NC_082666.1, read on the forward strand.
TATTTGTTTTGCTCTTTCTGACTTACTTCATTCTGTATGACAGTCTCTAGATCCACCGACTTCTCTACAAATAACCCAGTTTCATTCCTTTTCATGGCTGAGTCATATCCCATTTTATGTATGTACCACATCTTTATCCATTCATCTGTCTGTGGGCATTTAGGTTGCTTCCATTACCTGGCTATTGTAAATAGTGCTGCAATGAACATTGTGGTGAATGTGTGTTTTTGATTTATGGTTGTCTCTGGGTATATGCCCAGAAGTGGGATTGCTGGATCCTATGGTAATTCTATTTCTAGTTTCTTTAAGGAAACTCCATACTCTTCTCCATAGTGACTGTATCAATTTACCTTCCCACCAATAGTGGAAGAGGGTTCCTTTTGTCCACACCCTCCCCAGAATTTGTTGTTTGTAGATTTTCTGATGATGCCGATTCTAACAGGTGTGAGGTGATACCTCATTGTCGTTTTGATTTGCATTTCTCTAATAATTAGTGGTGTTGAGCAGCTTTTCATGTGCGTCTTGGCCGTCTCTGTGACTTCTTGGAAGAAACGTCTATTTAGATCTTCTGCCCATTTTTGTATTGGGTTGTTTGTTTTATTAATATTAAGCTGCGTGAGCTGTTTATATATATTGGAGATTAAACCCTTGTCCATTGATTCGTTTGCGAACGTTTTCGCCCATTCTGAGGGCTGCCTTTTTCCATTCCCGTTTTTTTTTAACCAAAAAAGAAAGAAAGCAAAAGAAGCAGAACACTAATGTGCGTGAAATATGCCTCTTGAAACTGTCGTTTTGAAATATGGACGTCTTTTGAACTTTTTGGTCGATATATGACCCCAGGATTTGTTTTCAGGGCAGGTGTCATTTACAGGCCTGCAATGATTTGGAATATCCACTGACCATTAGCGCTGGGATTAAAGCTGCTGTTGTGTGAAACGGCCAAAAGGTGGCAGCAGTTCTCCATTAGCAAATCTGGATACCAGGGCAACAGAGCCTCAATGGAAGTCGTGTTCTAGATTGGAATTTAGAATGGAATGTGCCAGGAGAAAGCCCCTCAAGTTTGTCTCACTACTTCTTGTTCGTGTTTTTAATTTAATTTTTAATTTTTTATTACAGCAAGTTTGATTACAACGTTTGCTTGTTGTAGGTGTGCAAGATGTGGTTCTTTTACACATATACATATGTCAGTTCTTCCTGGGACCCTTTTCCCATGTACGTTATGACAGAATGTTGAGTAGTCTTCTCTTGGCATTCCGTAGGTCTTTGGTGATTATATATTTCACCTGTGTTTGTATATGTCTCTTAACCCCAATATCGTAATGAATCCAATCCTCACACCTTTCCATTGGTGAGCCATAAGTTTGTTTAATGAATCTGTGATTGCCCTTCTCCGTGGAAATATCTGCCCTGGTATCCGTTTTTAGGTAACACCTATAAGTGATATCCTACGATATGTGTCTTTCACTTTCTGACTTACTACAAGTCACGTGCTTACCTATAGACTCATCTACGGGGCTGCAAATGGCATTGTGCCCTTTTTTTCCTTGGCTAATATTCTGTCTTAGCGAGGTCCATTTTCTGCAATGTGATTCCCTGAGGGCTGAGGATTAGCTGACCTGGGCAGCCTGACCCTGCCGGCAAGCCCTCCCCAGGTGTGCCTGGGTTGAGGTCGATAGAAACAGCACTCCAGGCAGCAATAGCCCCTGCAGCTGTGCCTGATTCCATATTCTCTGCCCCGTCAGCAGTCTCGGGGCTGTGCTGGTGGGAGGATGTGAGGGTCCACGGCTTTGTTGGTGGCCCGTTGTGAGTGGGGTTCTGCTGGACTTTCTGCAGGAGTTGCCAGGCTGCCACCTGTAAAGAAGAGGATGTGTCACCCATAACTTCCACTGGAATTTCTCTCCGGGCTGAGGTGAGGAAGGCAAAAAAGGAATGATGGCCGGGACAGGAGGGGTATATCAGGCAGGGAAATGGAAAGCTTCCAGAAGAGTGCCCGGGGCCAGGACCATCCTGGCTGGCCTGCAGGCACCAAGTTGGCCTGCGTGCTGTCGCTGGTGTGGCTCCACGGCCCTTCCTCTAGGCTTTCAAGCCCTTGTACATATTCAGGTGTTTTACCTGGGAAGGGTGGGAACAGTTCAGCAGCAGCTGGCCTGGGGCTCAGCTCACGTTTACTCACAGAGGCCTCGGCACGGTCCCCCAGCTTTGCAATGAGGGCGCTCCTTGCGTGGGGGGGCCGGGCTGCTGGCTGTATGGGAGATGATTCCCCACCTCTGACCAATGTCAGAATTGTTTACCGCTGGAGCAAGTGCCCTGATAGGGTTTTCCTCTGTATAACTGCTGGGTTCAGGTTTTTTTTTTCTTTTTTGGTTCAAGTTAGAATTTATTCATCTTTTATGTATTTATTGATATAAGCATGGAAATAATTCATTCATAGAAATACATCTGTGTGAAGGGAAGAACTTTTTTCTGTTTTATTTTTAAATTTCATTTCTAAAAATTTTGCAGTTTAATTATATTTATTTTTCTATACAGCAGTTTATTATTAGTTATCTATTTTATTCATATACATATATACAGGTCAATACCTATCTCCCAACTCATCTGACCGCCAACACCCCATGGCTTCCCCCACTTGGTGTCCATACGTTTGTTCTCTACCTCTGTTTCTCTATTTCTGCCCTGCAAACCTGTTCATCTGTACCATATATCTAGGTTTCACATACATGCATTAATACAGAATATTTGTTTTGCTCTTTCTGACTTACTTCATTCTGTATGACAGTCTCTAGATCCACCGACTTCTCTACAAATAACCCAGTTTCATTCCTTTTCATGGCTGAGTCATATCCCATTTTATGTATGTACCACATCTTTATCCATTCATCTGTCTGTGGGCATTTAGGTTGCTTCCATTACCTGGCTATTGTAAATAGTGCTGCAATGAACATTGTGGTGAATGTGTGTTTTTGATTTATGGTTGTCTCTGGGTATATGCCCAGAAGTGGGATTGCTGGATCCTATGGTAATTCTATTTCTAGTTTCTTTAAGGAAACTCCATACTGTTCTCCATAGTGACTGTATCAATTTACCTTCCCACCAATAGTGGAAGAGGGTTCCTTTTGTCCACACCCTCCCCAGAATTTGTTGTTTGTAGATTTTCTGATGATGCCGATTCTAACAGGTGTGAGGTGATACCTCATTGTCGTTTTGATTTGCATTTCTCTAATAATTAGTGGTGTTGAGCAGCTTTTCATGTGCGTCTTGGCCGTCTCTGTGACTTCTTTGAAGAAACGTCTATTTAGATCTTCTGCCCATTTTTGTATTGGGTTGTTTGTTTTATTAATATTAAGCTGCGTGAGCTGTTTATATATATTGGAGATTAAACCCTTGTCCATTGATTCGTTTGCGAACGTTTTCGCCCATTCTGAGGGCTGCCTTTTTCCATTCCCGTTTTTTTTTAACCAAAAAAGAAAGAAAGCAAAAGAAGCAGAACACTAAAGTGCGTGAAATATGCCTCTTGAAACTGTCGTTTTGAAATATGGACGTCTTTTGACCTTTTTGGTCGATATATGACCCCAGGATTTGTTTTCAGGGCAGGTGTCATTTACAGGCCTGCAAAGATTTGGAATATCCACTGACCATTAGCGCTGGAATTAAAGCTGCTGTTGTGTGAAACGGCCACAAGGTGGCAGCAGTTCTCCATTAACAAATCTGGTTACCAGGGCAACAGAGCCTCAATGGAAGTCGTGTTCTAGATTGGAATTTAGAATGGAATGTGCCAGGAGAAAGCCCCTCAAGTTTGTCTCACTACTTCTTGTTCGTGTTTTTAATTTAATTTTTAATTTTTTATTACAGCAAGTTTGATTACAACGTTTGGCTTGTTGTAGGTGTGCAAGATGTGGTTCTTTTACACATATACATATGTCTGTTCTTCCTGGGACGCTTTTCCATGTACGTTATGACAGAATGTTGAGTAGTCTTCTCTTGGCATTCCGTAGGTCTTTGGTGATTATATATTTCACCTGTGTTTGTATATGTCTCTTAACCCCAATATCATAATGAATCCAATCCTCACACCTTTCCATTGGTGAGCCATAAGTTTGTTTAATGAATCTGTGATTGCCCTTCACCGTGGAAATATCTGCCCTGGTATCCGTTTTTAGGTAACACCTATAAGTGATATCCTACGATATGTGTCTTTCACTTTCTGACTTAATACAAGTCACGTGCTTACCTATAGACTCATCTACGGGGCTGCAAATGGCATTGTGCCCGTTTTTTCCTTGGCTAATATTCTGTCTTAGCGAGGTCCATTTTCTGCAATGTGATTCCCTGAGGGCTGAGGATTAGCTGACCTGGGCAGCCTGACCCTGCCGGCAAGCCCTCCCCAGGTGTGCCTGGGTTGAGGTCAATAGAAACAGCACTCCAGGCAGCAATAGCCCCTGCAGCTGTGCCTGACTCCATATTCTCTGCCCCGTCAGCAGTCTCGGGGCTGTGCTGGTGGGAGGGAGTGAGGGTCCACGGCTTTGTTGGTGGCCCGGTGTGAGTGGGGCTCTGCTGGAATTTCTGCAGGAGTTGCCAGGTTGCCACCTGTAAAGAAGAGGATGTGTCACCCATAATTTCCACTGGAATTTCTCTCCGGGCTGAGGTGAGGGAGGAAAAAAAGGAGTGGGGTCCGGGACAGGAGTGGTATCTCAGGCAGGGAAATGGAAAACTTCCAGAAGAGCGCCCGGGGCCAGGACCATCCTGGCTCGCCTGCAGGCACCAAGTTGGCCTGCGTGCTGTCGCTGGTGTGGCTCCACGGCCCTTCCTCTAGGCTTTCAAGCCCTTGTACATATTCAGGTGTTTTACCTGGGAAGGGTGGGAACAGTTCAGCAGTAGCTGGCCTGGGGCTCAGCTCACGTTTACTCACAGAGGCCTCGGCACGGTCCCCCAGCTTTGCAATGAGGACGCTCCTTGCGTGGGGGGTCCAGGCTGCTGGCTGTATGGGAGATGATTCCCCACCTCTGACCAATGTCAGAATTGTTTACCGCTGGAGCAAGTGCCCTGATAGGGTTTTCCTCTGTATAACTGCTGGGTTCAGGTTTTTTTTTTCTTTTTTGGTTCAAGTTAGAATTTATTCATCTTTTATGTATTTATTGATATAAGCATGGAAATAATTCATTCATAGAAATACATCTGTGTGAAGGGAAGAACTTTTTTCTGTTTTATTTTTAAATTTCATTTCTAAAAATTTTGCAGTTTAATTATATTTATTTTTCTATACAGCAGTTTATTATTAGTTATCTATTTTATTCATATACATATATACAGGTCAATACCTATCTCCCAACTCATCTGACCGCCAACACCCCATGGCTTCCCCCACTTGGTGTCCATACGTTTGTTCTCTACCTCTGTTTCTCTATTTCTGCCCTGCAAACCTGTTCATCTGTACCATATATCTAGGTTTCACATACATGCATTAATACAGAATATTTGTTTTGCTCTTTCTGACTTACTTCATTCTGTATGACAGTCTCTAGATCCACCGACTTCTCTACAAATAACCCAGTTTCATTCCTTTTCATGGCTGAGTCATATCCCATTTTATGTATGTACCACATCTTTATCCATTCATCTGTCTGTGGGCATTTAGGTTGCTTCCATTACCTGGCTATTGTAAATAGTGCTGCAATGAACATTGTGGTGAATGTGTGTTTTTGATTTATGGTTGTCTCTGGGTATATGCCCAGAAGTGGGATTGCTGGATCCTATGGTAATTCTATTTCTAGTTTCTTTAAGGAAACTCCATACTGTTCTCCATAGTGACTGTATCAATTTACCTTCCCACCAATAGTGGAAGAGGGTTCCTTTTGTCCACACCCTCCCCAGAATTTGTTGTTTGTAGATTTTCTGATGATGCCGATTCTAACAGGTGTGAGGTGATACCTCATTGTCGTTTTGATTTGCATTTCTCTAATAATTAGTGGTGTTGAGCAGCTTTTCATGTGCGTCTTGGCCGTCTCTGTGACTTCTTTGAAGAAACGTCTATTTAGATCTTCTGCCCATTTTTGTATTGGGTTGTTTGTTTTATTAATATTAAGCTGCGTGAGCTGTTTATATATATTGGAGATTAAACCCTTGTCCATTGATTCGTTTGCGAACGTTTTCGCCCATTCTGAGGGTTGCCTTTTTCCATTCCCGTTTTTTTTTAACCAAAAAAGAAAGAAAGCAAAAGAAGCAGAACACTAAAGTGCGTGAAATATGCCTCTTGAAACTGTCGTTTTGAAATATGGACGTCTTTTGACCTTTTTGGTCGATATATGACCCCAGGATTTGTTTTCAGGGCAGGTGTCATTTACAGGCCTGCAATGATTTGGAATATCCACTGACCATTAGCGCTGGAATTAAAGCTGCTGTTGTGTGAAACGGCCACAAGGTGGCAGCAGTTCTCCATTAACAAATCTGGTTACCAGGGCAACAGAGCCTCAATGGAAGTCGTGTTCTAGATTGGAATTTAGAATGGAATGTGCCAGGAGAAAGCCCCTCAAGTTTGTCTCACTACTTCTTGTTCGTGTTTTTAATTTAATTTTTAATTTTTTATTACAGCAAGTTTGATTACAACGTTTGGCTTGTTGTAGGTGTGCAAGATGTGGTTCTTTTACACATATACATATGTCTGTTCTTCCTGGGACCCTTTTCCATGTACGTTATGACAGAATGTTGAGTAGTCTTCTCTTGGCATTCCGTAGGTCTTTGGTGATTATATATTTCACCTGTGTTTGTATATGTCTCTTAACCCCAATATCATAATGAATCCAATCCTCACACCTTTCCATTGGTGAGCCATAAGTTTGTTTAATGAATCTGTGATTGCCCTTCACCGTGGAAATATCTGCCCTGGTATCCGTTTTTAGGTAACACCTATAAGTGATATCCTACGATATGTGTCTTTCACTTTCTGACTTAATACAAGTCACGTGCTTACCTATAGACTCATCTACGGGGCTGCAAATGGCATTGTGCCCGTTTTTTCCTTGGCTAATATTCTGTCTTAGCGAGGTCCATTTTCTGCAATGTGATTCCCTGAGGGCTGAGGATTAGCTGACCTGGGCAGCCTGACCCTGCCGGCAAGCCCTCCCCAGGTGTGCCTGGGTTGAGGTCAATAGAAACAGCACTCCAGGCAGCAATAGCCCCTGCAGCTGTGCCTGACTCCATATTCTCTGCCCCGTCAGCAGTCTCGGGGCTGTGCTGGTGGGAGGGAGTGAGGGTCCACGGCTTTGTTGGTGGCCCGGTGTGAGTGGGGCTCTGCTGGAATTTCTGCAGGAGTTGCCAGGTTGCCACCTGTAAAGAAGAGGATGTGTCACCCATAATTTCCACTGGAATTTCTCTCCGGGCTGAGGTGAGGGAGGAAAAAAAGGAGTGGGGTCCGGGACAGGAGTGGTATCTCAGGCAGGGAAATGGAAAACTTCCAGAAGAGCGCCCGGGGCCAGGACCATCCTGGCTCGCCTGCAGGCACCAAGTTGGCCTGCGTGCTGTCGCTGGTGTGGCTCCACGGCCCTTCCTCTAGGCTTTCAAGCCCTTGTACATATTCAGGTGTTTTACCTGGGAAGGGTGGGAACAGTTCAGCAGTAGCTGGCCTGGGGCTCAGCTCACGTTTACTCACAGAGGCCTCGGCACGGTCCCCCAGCTTTGCAATGAGGACGCTCCTTGCGTGGGGGGTCCAGGCTGCTGGCTGTATGGGAGATGATTCCCCACCTCTGACCAATGTCAGAATTGTTTACCGCTGGAGCAAGTGCCCTGATAGGGTTTTCCTCTGTATAACTGCTGGGTTCAGGTTTTTTTTTTCTTTTTTGGTTCAATTTAGAATTTATTCATCTTTTATGTATTTATTGATATAAGCATGGAAATAATTCATTCATAGAAATACATCTGTGTGAAGGGAAGAACTTTTTTCTGTTTTATTTTTAAATTTCATTTCTAAAAATTTTGCAGTTTAATTATATTTATTTTTCTATACAGCAGTTTATTATTAGTTATCTATTTTATTCATATACATATATACAGGTCAATACCTATCTCCCAACTCATCTGACCACCAACACCCCATGGCTTCCCCCACTTGGTGTCCATACATTTGTTCTCTACCTCTGTTTCTCTATTTCTGCCCTGCAAACCTGTTCATCTGTACCATATATCTAGGTTCCACATACATGCATTAATACAGAATATTTGTTTTGCTCTTTCTGACTTACTTCATTCTGTATGACAGTCTCTAGATCCACCGACTTCTCTACAAATAACCCAGTTTCATTCCTTTTCATGGCTGAGTCATATCCCATTTTATGTATGTACCACATCTTTATCCATTCATCTGTCTGTGGGCATTTAGGTTGCTTCCATTACCTGGCTATTGTAAATAGTGCTGCAATGAACATTGTGGTGAATGTGTGTTTTTGATTTATGGTTGTCTCTGGGTATATGCCCAGAAGTGGGATTGCTGGATCCTATGGTAATTCTATTTCTAGTTTCTTTAAGGAAACTCCATACTCTTCTCCATAGTGACTGTATCAATTTACCTTCCCACCAATAGTGGAAGAGGGTTCCTTTTGTCCACACCCTCCCCAGAATTTGTTGTTTGTAGATTTTCTGATGATGCCGATTCTAACAGGTGTGAGGTGATACCTCATTGTCGTTTTGATTTGCATTTCTCTAATAATTAGTGGTGTTGAGCAGCTTTTCATGTGCGTCTTGGCCGTCTCTGTGACTTCTTGGAAGAAACGTCTATTTAGATCTTCTGCCCATTTTTGTATTGGGTTGTTTGTTTTATTAATATTAAGCTGCGTGAGCTGTTTATATATATTGGAGATTAAACCCTTGTCCATTGATTCATTTGCGAACGTTTTCGCCCATTCTGAGGGCTGCCTTTTTCCATTCCCGTTTTTTTTTAACCAAAAAAGAAAGAAAGCAAAAGAAGCAGAACACTAATGTGCGTGAAATATGCCTCTTGAAACTGTCGTTTTGAAATATGGACGTCTTTTGAACTTTTTGGTCGATATATGACCCCAGGATTTGTTTTCAGGGCAGGTGTCATTTACAGGCCTGCAATGATTTGGAATATCCACTGACCAGTAGCGCTGGGATTAAAGCTGCTGTTGTGTGAAACGGCCAAAAGGTGGCAGCAGTTCTCCATTAGCAAATCTGGATACCAGGGCAACAGAGCCTCAATGGAAGTCATGTTCTAGATTGGAATTTAGAATGGAATGTGCCAGGAGAAAGCCCCTCAAGTTTGTCTCACTACTTCTTGTTCGTGTTTTTAATTTAATTTTTAATTTTTTATTACAGCAAGTTTGATTACAACGTTTGCTTGTTGTAGGTGTGCAAGATGTGGTTCTTTTACACATATACATATGTCTGTTCTTCCTGGACCCTTTTCCCATGTACGTTATGACAGAATGTTGAGTAGTCTTCTCTTGGCATTCCGTAGGTCTTTGGTGATTATATATTTCACCTGTGTTTGTATATGTCTCTTAACCCCAATATCGTAATGAATCCAATCCTCACACCTTTCCATTGGTGAGCCATAAGTTTGTTTAATGAATCTGTGATTGCCCTTCTCCGTGGAAATATCTGCCCTGGTATCCGTTTTTAGGTAACACCTATAAGTGATATCCTACGATATGTGTCTTTCACTTTCTGACTTACTACAAGTCACGTGCTTACCTATAGACTCATCTACGGGGCTGCAAATGGCATTGTGCCCTTTTTTTCCTTGGCTAATATTCTGTCTTAGCGAGGTCCATTTTCTGCAATGTGATTCCCTGAGGGCTGAGGATTAGCTGACCTGGGCAGCCTGACCCTGCCGGCAAGCCCTCCCCAGGTGTGCGTGGGTTGAGGTCGATAGAAACAGCACTCCAGGCAGCAATAGCACCTGCAGCTGTGCCTGATTCCATATTCTCTGCCCCGTCAGCAGTCTCGGGGCTGTGCTGGTGGGAGGGTGTGAGGGTCCACGGCTTTGTTGGTGACCCGTTGTGAGTGGGGTTCTGCTGGACTTTCTGCAGGAGTTGCCAGGCTGCCACCTGTAAAGAAGAGGATGTGTCACCCATAACTTCCACTGGAATTTCTCTCCGGTCTGAGGTGAGGAAGGCAAAAAAGGAATGATGGCCGGGACAGGAGGGGTATATCAGGCAGGGAAATGGAAAGCTTCCAGAAGAGTGCCCGGGGCCAGGACCATCCTGGCTGGCCTGCAGGCACCAAGTTGGCCTGCGTGCTGTCGCTGGTGTGGCTCCACGGCCCTTCCTCTAGGCTTTCAAGCCCTTGTACATATTCAGGTGTTTTACCTGGGAAGGGTGGGAACAGTTCAGCAGCAGCTGGCCTGGGGCTCAGCTCACGTTTACTCACAGAGGCCTCGGCACGGTCCCCCAGCTTTGCAATGACGACGCTCCTTGCGTGGGGGGGCCGGGCTGCTGGCTGTATGGGAGATGATTCCCCACCTCTGACCAATGTCAGAATTGTTTACCGCTGGAGCAAGTGCCCTGATAGGGTTTTCCTCTGTATAACTGCTGGGTTCAGGTTTTTTTTTTCTTTTTTGGTTCAAGTTAGAAGTTATTCATCTTTTATGTATTTATTGATATAAGCATGGAAATAATTCATTCATAGAAATACATCTGTGTGAAGGGAAGAACTTTTTTCTGTTTTATTTTTAAATTTCATTTCTAAAAATTTTGCAGTTTAATTATATTTATTTTTCTATACAGCAGTTTATTATTAGTTATCTATTTTATTCATATACATATATACAGGTCAATACCTATCTCCCAACTCATCTGACCACCATCACCCCATGGCTTCCACCACTTGGTGTCCATACGTTTGTTCTCTACCTCTGTTTCTCTATTTCTGCCCTGCAAACCTGTTCATCTGTACCATATATCTAGGTTTCACATACATGCATTAATACAGAATATTTGTTTTGCTCTTTCTGACTTACTTCATTCTGTATGACAGTCTCTAGATCCACCGACTTCTCTACAAATAACCCAGTTTCATTCCTTTTCATGGCTGAGTCATATCCCATTTTATGTATGTACCACATCTTTATCCATTCATCTGTCTGTGGGCATTTAGGTTGCTTCCATTACCTGGCTATTGTAAATAGTGCTGCAATGAACATTGTGGTGAATGTGTGTTTTTGATTTATGGTTGTCTCTGGGTATATGCCCAGAAGTGGGATTGCTGGATCCTATGGTAATTCTATTTCTAGTTTCTTTAAGGAAACTCCATACTGTTCTCCATAGTGACTGTATCAATTTACCTTCCCACCAATAGTGGAAGAGGGTTCCTTTTGTCCACACCCTCCCCAGAATTTGTTGTTTGTAGATTTTCTGATGATGCCGATTCTAACAGGTGTGAGGTGATACCTCATTGTCGTTTTGATTTGCATTTCTCTAATAATTAGTGGTGTTGAGCAGCTTTTCATGTGCGTCTTGGCCGTCTCTGTGACTTCTTTGAAGAAACGTCTATTTAGATCTTCTGCCCATTTTTGTATTGGGTTGTTTGTTTTATTAATATTAAGCTGCGTGAGCTGTTTATATATATTGGAGATTAAACCCTTGTCCATTGATTCGTTTGCGAACGTTTTCGCCCATTCTGAGGGTTGCCTTTTTCCATTCCCGTTTTTTTTTAACCAAAAAAGAAAGAAAGCAAAAGAAGCAGAACACTAATGTGCGTGAAATATGCCTCTTGAAACTGTCGTTTTGAAATATGGACGTCTTTTGACCTTTTTGGTCGATATATGACCCCAGGATTTGTTTTCAGGGCAGGTGTCATTTACAGGCCTGCAATGATTTGGAATATCCACTGACCATTAGCGCTGGAATTAAAGCTGCTGTTGTGTGAAACGGCCACAAGGTGGCAGCAGTTCTCCATTAACAAATCTGGTTACCAGGGCAACAGAGCCTCAATGGAAGTCGTGTTCTAGATTGGAATTTAGAATGGAATGTGCCAGGAGAAAGCCCCTCAAGTTTGTCTCACTACTTCTTGTTCGTGTTTTTAATTTAATTTTTAATTTTTTATTACAGCAAGTTTGATTACAACGTTTGGCTTGTTGTAGGTGTGCAAGATGTGGTTCTTTTACACATATACATATGTCTGTTCTTCCTGGGACCCTTTTCCATGTACGTTATGACAGAATGTTGAGTAGTCTTCTCTTGGCATTCCGTAGGTCTTTGGTGATTATATATTTCACCTGTGTTTGTATATGTCTCTTAACCCCAATATCATAATGAATCCAATCCTCACACCTTTCCATTGGTGAGCCATAAGTTTGTTTAATGAATCTGTGATTGCCCTTCACCGTGGAATATCTGCCCTGGTATCCGTTTTTAGGTAACACCTATAAGTGATATCCTACGATATGTGTCTTTCACTTTCTGACTTAATACAAGTCACATGCTTACCTATAGACTCATCTACGGGGCTGCAAATGGCATTGTGCACTTTTTTTCCTTGGCTAATATTCTGTCTTAGCGAGGTCCATTTTCTGCAATGTGATTCCCTGAGGGCTGAGGATTAGCTGACCTGGGCAGCCTGACCCTGCCGGCAAGCCCTCTCCAGGTGTGCCTGGGTTGAGGTCAATAGAAACAGCACTCCAGGCAGCAATAGCCCCTGCAGCTGTGCCTGACTCCATATTCTCTGCCCCGTCAGCAGTCTCGGGGCTGTGCTGGTGGGAGGGAGTGAGGGTCCACGGCTTTGTTGGTGGCCCGGTGTGAGTGGGGCTCTGCTGGAATTTCTGCAGGAGTTGCCAGGTTGCCACCTGTAAAGAAGAGGATGTGTCACCCATAATTTCCACTGGAATTTCTCTCCGGGCTGAGGTGAGGGAGGAAAAAAAGGAGTGGGGGCCGGGACAGGAGTGGTATCTCAGGCAGGGAAATGGAAAACTTCCAGAAGAGCGCCCGGGGCCAGGACCATCCTGGCTGGCCTGCAGGCACCAAGTTGGCCTGCGTGCTGTCGCTGGTGTGGCTCCACGGCCCTTCCTCTAGGCTTTCAAGCCCTTGTACATATTCAGGTGTTTTACCTGGGAAGGGTGGGAACAGTTCAGCAGTAGCTGGCCTGGGGCTCAGCTCACGTTTACTCACAGAGGCCTCGGCACGGTCCCCCAGCTTTGCAATGAGGACGCTCCTTGCGTGGGGGGTCCAGGCTGCTGGCTGTATGGGAGATGATTCCCCACCTCTGACCAATCTCAGAATTGTTTACCGCTGGAGCAAGTGCCCTGATAGGGTTTTCCTCTGTATAACTGCTGGGTTCAGGTTTTTTTTTCTTTTTTGGTTCAAGTTAGAATTTATTCATCTTTTATGTATTTATTGATATAAGCATGGAAATAATTCATTCATAGAAATACATCTGTGTGAAGGGAAGAACTTTTTTCTGTTTTATTTTTAAATTTCATTTCTAAAAGTTTTGCAGTTTAATTATATTTATTTTTCTATACAGCAGGTTATTATTAGTTATCTATTTTATTCATATACATATATACAGGTCAATACCTATCTCCCAACTCATCTGACCACCATCACCCCATGGCTTCCACCACTTGGTGTCCATACGTTTGTTCTCTACCTCTGTTTCTCTATTTCTGCCCTGCAAACCTGTTCATCTGTACCATATATCTAGGTTCCACATACATGCATTAATACAGAATATTTGTTTTGCTCTTTCTGACTTACTTCATTCTGTATGACAGTCTCTAGATCCACCGACTTCTCTACAAATAACCCAGTTTCATTCCTTTTCATGGCTGAGTCATATCCCATTTTATGTATGTACCACATCTTTATCCATTCATCTGTCTGTGGGCATTTAGGTTGCTTCCATTACCTGGCTATTGTAAATAGTGCTGCAATGAACATTGGGGTGAATGTGTGTTTTTGATTTATGGTTGTCTCTGGGTATATGCCCAGAAGTGGGATTGCTGGATCCTATGGTAATTCTATTTCTAGTTTCTTTAAGGAAACTCCATACTCTTCTCCATAGTGACTGTATCAATTTACCTTCCCACCAATAGTGGAAGAGGGTTCCTTTTGTCCACACCCTCCCCAGAATTTGTTGTTTGTAGATTTTCTGATGATGCCGATTCTAACAGGTGTGAGGTGATACCTCATTGTCGTTTTGATTTGCATTTCTCTAATAATTAGTGGTGTTGAGCAGCTTTTCATGTGCGTCTTGGCCGTCTCTGTGACTTCTTGGAAGAAACGTCTATTTAGATCTTCTGCCCATTTTTGTATTGGGTTGTTTGTTTTATTAATATTAAGCTGTGTGAGCTGTTTATATATATTGGAGATTAAACCCTTGTCCATTGATTCGTTTGCGAACGTTTTCGCCCATTCTGAGGGCTGCCTTTTTCCATTCCCGTTCTTTTTAACCAAAAAAGAAAGAAAGCAAAAGAAGCAGAACACTAATGTGCGTGAAATATGCCTCTTGAAACTGTCGTTTTGAAATACGGACGTCTTTTGAACTTTTTGGTCGATATATGACCCCAGGATTTGTTTTCAGGGCAGGTGTCATTTACAGGCCTGCAATGATTTGGAATATCCACTGACCATTAGCGCTGGGATTAAAGCTGCTGTTGTGTGAAACGGCCACAAGGTGGCAGCAGTTCTCCCTTAGCAAATCTGGTTACTAGGGCAACAGAGCCTCAATGGAAGCCTGTTCTAGATTGGAATTTAGAATGGAATGTGCCAGGAGAAAGCCCCTCAAGTTTGTCTCACTACTTCTTGTTCGTGTTTTTAATTTAATTTTTAATTTTTTATTACAGCAAGTTTGATTACAACGTTTGCTTGTTGTAGGTGTGCAAGATGTGGTTCTTTTACACATATACATATGTCTGTTCTTCCTGGGACCCTTTTCCATGTACGTTATGACAGAATGTTGAGTAGTCTTCTCTTGGCATTCCGTAGGTCTTTGGTGATTATATATTTCACCTGTGTTTGTATATGTCTCTTAACCCAAATATAATGAATCCAATCCTCACACCTTTCCATTGGTGAGCCATAAGTTTGTTTAATGAATCTGTGATTGCCCTTCACCGTGGAAATATCTGCCCTGGTATCCGTTGTTAGGTAACACCTATAAGTGATATCCTACGATATGTGTCTTTCACTTTCTGACTTACTACAAGTCACGTGCTTACCTGTAGACTCATCTACGGGGCTGCAAATGGCATTGTGCCCTTTTTTTCCTTGGCTAATATTCTGTCGTAGCGAGGTCCATTTTCTGCAATGTGATTCCCTGAGGGCTGAGGATTAGCTGACCTGGGCAGCCTGATCCTGCCGGCAAGCCCTCCCCAGGTGTGCCTGGGTTGAGGTCGATAGAAACAGCACTCCAGGCAGCAATAGCCCCTGCAGCTGTGCCTGACTCCATATTCTCTGCCCCGTCAGCAGTCTCGGGGCTGTGCTGGTGGGAGGGTGTGAGGGTCCACGGCTTTGTTGGTGGCCCGGTGTGAGTGGGGCTCTGCTGGACTTTCTGAAGGAGTTGCCAGGCTGCCACATGTAAAGAAGAGGATGTGTCACCCATAACTTCTTCTGGAATTTCTCTCCGGGCTGAGGTGAGGAAGGAAAAAAAGGAATGGGGGCTGGGACAGGAGGGGTATATCAGGCAGGGAAATGGAAAGCTTCCAGAAGAGTGCCCGGGGCCAGGACCATCCTGGCTGGCCTGCAGGCACCAAGTTGGCCTGCGTGCTGTCGCTGGTGTGGCTCCACGGCCCTTCCTCTAGGCTTTCAAGCCCTTGTACATATTCAGGTGTTTTACCTGGGAAGGGTGGGAACAGTTCAGCAGCAGCTGGCCTGGGGCTCAGCTCACGTTTACTCACAGAGGCCTCGGCACGGTCCCCCAGCTTTGCAATGAGGACGCTCCTTGCGTGGGGGGTCCGGGCTGCTGGCTGTATGGGAGATGATTCCCCACCTCTGACCAATCTCAGAATTGTTTACCGCTGGAGCAAGTGCCCTGATAGGGTTTTCCTCTGTATAACTGCTGGGTACAGGATTTGTTTTTTCTTTTTTGGTTCAAGTTAGAAGTTATTCATCTTTTATGTATTTATTGATATAAGCATGGAAATAATTCATTCATAGAAATACATCTGTGTGAAGGGAAGAACTTTTTTTCTGTTTTATTTTTAAATTTCATTTCTAAAAATTTTGCAGTTTAATTATATTTATTTTTCTATACAGCAGGTTATTATTAGTTATCTATTTTATTCATATACATATATACAGGTCAATACCTATCTCCCAACTCATCTGACCACCAACACCCCATGGCTTCCCCCACTTGGTGTCCATACGTTTGTTCTCTACCTCTGTTGCTCTATTTCTGCCCTGCAAACCTGTTCATCTGTACCATATATCTAGGTTCCACATACATGCATTAATACAGAATATTTGTTTTGCTCTTTCTGACTTACTTCATTCTGTATGACACTCTCTAGATCCACCGACTTCTCTACAAATAACCCAGTTTCATTCCTTTTCATGGCTGAGTCATATCCCATTTTATGTATGTACCACATCTTTATCCATTCATCTGTCTGTGGGCATTTAGGTTGCTTCCATTACCTGGCTATTGTAAATAGTGCTGCAATGAACATTGTGGTGAATGTGTGTTTTTGATTTATGGTTGTCTCTGGGTATATGCCCAGAAGAGGGATTGCTGGATCCTATGGTAATTCTATTTCTAGTTTCTTTAAGGAAACTCCATACTCTTCTCCATAGTGACTGTATCAATTTACCTTCCCACCAATAGTGGAAGAGGGTTCCTTTTGTCCACAACCTCCCCAGAATTTGTTGTTTGTAGAATTTCTAATGCTGCCGATTCTAACAGGTGTGAGGTGATACCTCATTGTCATTTTGATTTGCATTTCTCTAATAATTAGTGGTGTTGAGCAGCTATTCATATGCGTCTTGGCCGTCTCTGTGACTTCTTTGAAGAAACGTCTATTTAGATCTTCTGCCCATTTTTGTATTGGGTTGTTTGTTTTATTAATATTAAGCTGCGTGAGCTGTTTATATATATTGGAGATTAAACCCTTGTCCATTTTTTCGTTTGCGAACGTTTTCGCCCATTCTGAGGTTTGCCTTTTTCCATTCCAGTTTTTTTTTAACCAAAAAAGAAAGAAAGCAAAAGAAGCAGAACACTAATGTGCGTGAAATATGCCTCTTGAAACTGTCGTTTTGAAATATGGACGTCTTTTGAACTTTTTGGTCGATATATGACCCCAGGATTTGTTTTCAGGGCAGGTGTCATTTACAGGCCTGCAATGATTTGGAATATCCACTGACCATTAGCGCTGGGATTAAAGCTGCTGTTGTGTGAAACGGCCACAAGGTGGCAGCAGTTTTCCCTTAGCAAATCTGGTTACTAGGGCAACAGAGCCTCAATGGAAGCCTGTTCTAGATTGGAATTTAGAATGGAATGTGCCAGGAGAAAGCCCCTCAAGTTTGTCTCACTACTTCTTGTTCGTGTTTTTAATTTAATTTTTTATTTTTTATTACAGCAAGTTTGATTACAACGTTTGCTTGTTGTAGGTGTGCAAGATGTGGTTCTGTTACACATATACATATGTCTGTTCTTCCTGGGACCCTTTTCCCATGTACATTATGACAGAATGTTGAGTAGTCTTCTCTTGGCATTCCGTAGGTCTTTGGTGATTATATATTTCACCTGTGTTTGTATATGTCTCTTAACCCCAATATCGTAATGAATCCAATCCTCACACCTTTCCATTGGTGAACCATAAGTTTGTTTAATGAATCTGTGATTGCCCTTCTCCGTGGAAATATCTGCCCTGGTATCCGTTTTTAGGTAACACCTATAAGTGATATCCTACGATATGTGTCTTTCACTTTCTGACTTACTACAAGTCACGTGCTTACCTGTAGACTCATCTACGGGGCTGCAAATGGCATTATGCCCTTTTTTTCCTTGGCTAATATTCTGTCTTAGCGAGGTCCATTTTCTGCAATGTGATTCCCTGAGGGCTGAGGATTAGCTGACCTGGGCAGCCTGACCCTGCCGGCAAGCCCTCCCCAGGTGTGCGTGGGTTGAGGTCGATAGAAACAGCACTCCAGGCAGCAATAGCCCCTGCAGCTGTGCCTGACTCCATATTCTCTGCCCCGTCAGCAGTCTCGGGGCTGTGCTGGTGGGAGGGTGTGAGGGTCCACGGCTTTGTTGGTGGCCCGGTGTGAGTGGGGCTCTGCTGGACTTTCTGCAAGAGTTGCCAGGCTGCCACCTGTAAAGAAGAGGATGTGTCACCCATAAATTCCACTGGAATTTCTCTCTGGGCTGAGGTGAGGAAGGAAAAAAAGGAATGATGGCCGGGACAGGAGGAGTATATCAGGCAGGGAAATGGAAAGCTTCTAGAAGAGTGCCGGGGCCAGGACCATCCTGGCTGGCCTGCAGGCACCAAGTTGGCCTGCGTGCTGTCGCTGGTGTGGCTCCACGGCCCTTCCTCTAGGCTTTCAAGCCCTTGTACATATTCAGGTGTTTTACCTGGGAAGGGTGGGAACAGTTCAGCAGCAGCTGGCCTGGGGCTCAGCTCACGTTTACTCACAGAGGCCTCGGCACGGTCCCCCAGCTTTGCAATGAGGATGCTCCTTGCGTGGGGGGGCCGGGCTGCTGGCTGTATGGGAGATGATTCCCCACCTCTGACCAATGTCAGAATTGTTTACCGCTGGAACAAGTGCCCTGATAGGGTTTTCCCCTGTATAACTGCTGGGTTCAGGTTTTTTTTTTCTTTTTTGGTTCAAGTTAGAATTTATTCATCTTTTATGTATTTATTGATATAAGCATGGAAATAATTCATTCATAGAAATACATCTGTGTGAAGGGAAGAACTTTTTTCTGTTTTATTTTTAAATTTCATTTCTAAAAATTTTTCAGTTTAATTATATTTATTTTTCTATACAGCAGGTTATTATTAGTTATCTATTTTATTCATATACATATATACAGGTCAATACCTATCTCCCAACTCATCTGACCACCATCACCCCATGGCTTCCCCCACTTGGTGTCCATACGTTTGTTCTCTACCTCTGTTTCTCTATTTCTGCCCTGCAAACCTGTTCATCTGTACCATATATCTAGGTTCCACATACATGCATTAATACAGAATATTTGTTTTCCTCTTTCTGACTTACTTCATTCTGTATGACAGTCTCTAGATCCACCGACTTCTCTACAAATAACCCAGTTTCATTCCTTTTCATGGCTGAGTCATATCCCATTTTATGTATGTACCACATCTTTATCCATTCATCTGTCTGTGGGCATTTAGGTTGCTTCCATTACCTGGCTATTGTAAATAGTGCTGCAATGAACATTGTGGTGAATGTGTGTTTTTGATTTATGGTTGTCTCTGTGTATATGCCCAGAAGTGGGATTGCTGGATCCTATGGTAATTCTATTTCTAGTTTCTTTAAGGAAACTCCATACTGTTCTCCATAGTGACTGTATCAATTTACCTTCCCACCAATAGTGGAAGAGGGTTCCTTTTGTCCACACCCTCCCCAGAATTTGTTGTTTGTAGATTTTCTGATGATGCCGATTCTAACAGGTGTGAGGTGATACCTCATTGTCATTTTGATTTGCATTTCTCTAATAATTAGTGGTGTTGAGCAGCTTTTCATGTGCGTCTTGGCCGTCTCTGTGACTTCTTTGAAGAAACGTCTATTTAGATCTTCTGCCCATTTTTGTATTGGGTTGTTTGTTTTATTAATATTAAGCTGCGTGAGCTGTTTATATATATTGGAGATTAAACCCTTGTCCATTGATTCGTTTGCGAACGTTTTCGCCCATTCTGAGGGTTGCCTTTTTCCATTCCCGTTTTTTTTTAACCAAAAAAGAAAGAAAGCAAAAGAAGCAGAACACTAATGTGCGTGAAATATGCCTCTTGAAACTGTCGTTTTGAAATATGGACGTCTTTTGAACTTTTTGGTCGATATATGACCCCAGGATTTGTTTTCAGGGCAGGTGTCATTTACAGGCCTGCAATGATTTGGAATATCCACTGACCAGTAGCACTGGGATTAAAGCTGCTGTTGTGCGAAATGGCCACAAGGTGGCAGCAGTTCTCCCTTAGCAAATCTGGTTACCAGGGCAACAGAGCCTCAATGGAAGCCTGTACTAGATTGGAATTTAGAATGGAATGTGCCAGGAGAAAGCCCCTCAAGTTTGTCTCACTACTTCTTGTTCGTGTTTTTAATTTAATTTTTAATTTTTTATTACAGCAAGTTTGATTACAACGTTTGCTTGTTGTAGGTGTGCAAGATGTGGTTCTTTTACACATATACATATGTCTGTTCTTCCTGGGACCCTTTTCCCATGTACGTTATGACAGAATGTTGAGTAGTCTTCTCTTGGCATTCCGTAGGTCTTTGGTGATTATATATTTCACCTGTGTTTGTATATGTCTCTTAACCCCAATATCGTAATGAATCCAATCCTCACACCTTTCCATTGGTGAACCATAAGTTTGTTTAATGAATCTGTGATTGCCCTTCTCCGTGGAAATATCTGCCCTGGTATCCGTTTTTAGGTAACACCTATAAGTGATATCCTACGATATGTGTCTTACACTTTCTGACTTACTACAAGTCACGTGATTACCTGTAGACTCATCTACGGGGCTGCAAATGGCATTGTGCTCTTTTTTTCCTTGGCTAATATTCTGTCTTAGCGAGGTCCATTTTCTGCAATGTGATTCCCTGAGGGCTGAGGATTAGCTGACCTGGGCAGCCTGACCCTGCCGGCAAGCCCTCCCCAGGTGTGCGTGGGTTGAGGTCGATAGAAACAGCACTCCAGGCAGCAATAGCCCCTGCAGCTGTGCCTGACTCCATATTCTCTGCCCCGTCAGCAGTCTCGGGGCTGTGCTGGTGGGAGGGTGTGAGGGTCCATGGCTTTGTTGGTGGCCCGGTGTGAGTGGGGCTCTGCTGGAATTTCTGCAGGAGTTGCCAGGTTGCCACCTGTAAAGAAGAGGATGTGTCACCCATAACTTCCACTGGAATTTCTCTCCGGGCTGAGGTGAGGGAGGAAAAAAAGGAGTGGGGGCCGGGACAGGAGTGGTATCTCAGGCAGGGAAATGGAAAGCTTCCAGAAGAGCGCCGAGGGCCAGGACCATCCTGGCTGGCCTGCAGGCACCAAGTTGGCCTGCGTGCTGTCGCTGGTGTGGCTCCACGGCCCTTCCTCTAGGCTTTCAAGCCCTTGTACATATTCAGGTGTTTTACCTGGGAAGGGTGGGAACAGTTCAGCAGCAGCTGGCCTGGGGCTCAGCTCACGTTTACTCACAGAGGCCTCGGCACTGTCCCCCAGCTTTGCAATCAGGACGCTCCTTGCGTGGGGGTGCGGGGCTGCTGGTTGTATGGGAGATGATTCCCCACCTCTGACCAATTTCAGAATTGTTTACCGCTGGAGCAAGTGCCCTGATAAGGTTTTCCTCTGTATAACTGCTGGGTTCAGGATTTATTTTTTCTTTTTTGGTTCAAGTTACAAGTTATTCATCTTTTATGTATTTATTGATATAAGCATGGAAATAATTCATTCATAGAAATACATCTGTGTGAAGGGAAGAACTTTTTTTCTGTTTTATTTTTAAATTTCATTTCTAAAAATTTTGAAGTTTAATCATATTTAATTTTCTATACAGCAGGTTATTATTAGTTATCTATTTTATTCATATACATATATACAGGTCAATACCTATCTCCCAACTCATCTGACCACCAACACCCCATGGCTTCCCCCACTTGGTGTCCATACGTTTGTTCTCTACCTCTGTTTCTCTATTTCTGCCCTGCAAACCTGTTCATCTGTACCATATATCTAGGTTCCACATACATGCATTAATACAGAATATTTGTTTTGCTCTTTCTGACTTACTTCATTCTGTATGACAGTCTCTAGATCCACCGACTTCTCTACAAATAACCCAGTTTCATTCCTTTTCATGGCTGAGTCATATTCCATTTTATATATGTACCACATCTTTATCCATTCGTCTGTCTGTGGGCATTTAGGTTGCTTCCATTACCTGGCTATTGTAAATAGTGCTGCAATGAACATTGTGGTGAATGTGTGTTTTTGATTTATGGTTGTCTCTGGGTATATGCCCAGAAGTGGGATTGCTGGATCCTATGGTAATTCTATTTCTAGTTTCTTTAAGGAAACTCCATACTGTTCTCCATAGTGACTGTATCAATTTACCTTCCCACCAATAGTGGAAGAGGGTTCCTTTTGTCCACACCCTCCCCGGAATTTGTTGTTTGTAGATTTTCTGATGATGCCGATTCTAACAGGTGTGAGGTGATACCTCATTGTCGTTTTGATTTGCATTTCTCTAATAATTAGTGGTGTTGAGCATCTTTTCATGTGCGTCTTGGCCGTCTCTGTGACTTCTTTGAAGAAACGTCTATTTAGATCTTCTGCCCATTTTTGTATTGGGTTGTTTGTTTTATTAATATTAAGCTGCGTGAGCTGTTTATATATATTGGAGATTAAACCCTTGTCCATTGATTCATTTGCGAACGTTTTCGCCCATTCTGAGGGTTGCCTTTTTCCATTCCAGTTTTTTTTTAACCAAAAAAGAAAGAAAGCAAAAGAAGCAGAACACTAATGTGCGTGAAATATGCCTCTTGAAACTGTCGTTTTGAAATATGGACGTCTTTTGAACATTTTGGTCGATATATGACCCCAGGATTTGTTTTCAGGGCAGGTGTCATTTACAGGCCTGCAATGATTTGGAATATCCACTGACCATTAGCGCTGGGATTAAAGCTGCTGTTGTGTGAAACGGCCACAAGGTGGCAGCAGTTCTCCCTTAGCAAATCTGGTTACTAGGGCAACAGAGCCTCAATGGAAGCCTGTTCTAGATTGGAATTTAGAATGGAATGTGCCAGGAAGAAGCCCCTCAAGTTTGTCTCACTACTTCTTGTTCGTGTTTTTAATTTAATTTTTAATTTTTTATTACAGCAAGTTTGATTACAACGTTTGCTTGTTGTAGGTGTGCAAGATGTGGTTCTGTTACACATATACATATGTCTGTTCTTCCTGGGACCCTTTTCCCATGTACATTATGACAGAATGTTGAGTAGTCTTCTCTTGGCATTCCGTAGGTCTTTGGTGATTATATATTTCACCTGTGTTTGTATATGTCTCTTAACCCCAATATCGTAATGAATCCAATGCTCACACCTTTCCATTGGTGAACCATAAGTTTGTTTAATGAATCTGTGATTGCCCTTCTCCGTGGAAATATCTGCCCTGGTATACGTTTTTAGGTAACACCTATAAGTGATATCCTACGATATGTGTCTTTCACTTTCTGACTTACTACAAGTCACGTGCTTACCTGTAGACTCATCTACGGGGCTGCAAATGGCATTGTGCCCTTTTTTTCCTTGGCTAATATTCTGTCTTAGCGAGGTCCATTTTCTGCAATGTGATTCCCTGAGGGCTGAGGATTAGCTGACCTGGGCAGCCTGACCCTGCCGGCAAGCCCTCCCCAGGTGTGCGTGGGTTGAGGTCGATAGAAACAGCACTCCAGGCAGCAATAGCCCCTGCAGCTGTGCCTGACTCCATATTCTCTGCCCCGTCAGCAGTCTCGGGGCTGTGCTGGTGGGAGGGTGTGAGGGTCCACGGCTTTGTTGGTGGCCCGGTGTGTGTGGGGCTCTGCTGGACTTTCTGCAGGAGTTGCCAGGCTGCCACCTGTAAAGAAGAGGATGTGTCACCCATAACTTCCACTGGAATTACTCTCCGGGCTGAGGTGAGGAAGGAAAAAAAGGAATGATGGCCGGGACAGGAGGGGTATATCAGGCAGGGAAATGGAAAGCTTCTAGTAGAGTGCCGGGGCCAGGACCATCCTGGCTGGCCTGCAGGCACCAAGTTGGCCTGCGTGCTGTCACTGGTGTGGCTCCACGGCCCTTCCTCTAGGCTTTCAAGCCCTTGTACATATTCAGGTGTTTTACCTGGGAAGGGTGGGAACAGTTCAGCAGCAGCTGGCCTGGGGCTCAGCTCACGTTTACTCACAGAGGCCTCGGCACTGTCCCCCAGCTTTGCAATCAGGACGCTCCTTGCGTGGGGGTGCGGGGCTGCTGGTTGTATGGGAGATGATTCCCCACCTCTGACCAATGTCAGAATTGTTTACCGCTGGAACAAGTGCCCTGATAGGGTTTTCCTCTGTATAACTGCTGGGTTCAGGTTTTTTTTTCTTTTTTGGTTCAAGTTAGAATTTATTCATCTTTTATGTATTTATTGATATAAGCATGGAAATAATTCATTCATAGAAATACATCTGTGTGAAGGGAAGAACTTTTTTCTGTTTTATTTTTAAATTTCATTTCTAAAAATTTTGCAGTTTAATTATATTTATTTTTCTATACAGCAGGTTATTATTAGTTATCTATTTTATTCATATACATATATACAGGTCAATACCTATCTCCCAACTCATCTGACCACCATCACCCCATGGCTTCCCCCACTTGGTGTCCATACGTTTGTTCTCTACCTCTGTTTCTCTATTTCTGCCCTGCAAACCTGTTCATCTGTACCATATATCTAGGTTCCACATACATGCATTAATACAGAATATTTGTTTTGCTCTTTCTGACTTACTTCATTCTGTATGACAGTCTCTAGATCCACCGACTTCTCTACAAATAACCCAGTTTCATTCCTTTTCATGGCTGAGTCATATCCTATTTTATATATGTACCACATCTTTATCCATTCGTCTGTCTGTGGGCATTTAGGTTGCTTCCATTACCTGGCTATTGTAAATAGTGCTGCAATGAACATTGTGGTGAATGTGTGTTTTTGATTTATGGTTGTGTCTGGGTATATGCCCAGAAGTGGGATTGCTGGATCCTATGGTAATTCTATTTCTAGTTTCTTTAAGGAAACTCCATTCTGTTCTCCATAGTGACTGTATCAATTTACCTTCCCACTAATAGTGGAAGAGGGTTCCTTTTGTCCACACCCTCCCCAGAATTTGTTGTTTGTAGATTTTCTGATGATGCCGATTCTAACAGGTGTGAGGTGATACCTCATTGTCGTTTTGATTTGCATTTCTCTAATAATTAGTGGTGTTGAGCAGCTTCTCATGTGCGTCTTGGCCGTCTCTGTGACTTCTTTGAAGAAACGTCTATTTAGATCTTCTGCCCATTTTTTGTATTGGGTTGTTTGTTTTATTAATATTAAGCTGCGTGAGCTGTTTATATATGTTGGAGATTAAACCATTGTCCATTGATTCGTTTGCGAACGTTTTGGCCCATTCTGAGGTTTGCCTTTTTCCATTCCCGTTTTTTTTTTAACCAAATAAGAAAGAAAGCAAAAGAAACAGAACACTAATGTGCGTGAAATATGCCTCTTGAAACTGTCGTTTTGAAATATGGACGTCTTTTGAACTTTTTTGTCTATATATGACACCAGGATTTCTTTTCAGGGCAGGTGTCATTTACAGGCCAGCAATGATTTGGAATATCCACTGACCATTAGCGCTGGAATTAAAGCTGATGTTGTGTGAAACGGCCACAAGGTGGCAGCAGTTCTCCCTTAGCAAATCTGGTTACCAGGGCAACAGAGCCTCAATGGAAGTCGTGTTCTAGATTGGAATTTAGAATGGAATGTGCCAGGAGAAAGCCCCTCAAGTTTGTCTCACTACTTCTTGTTCGTGTTTTTAATTTAATTTTTAATTTTTTATTACAGCAAGTTTGATTACAACGTTTGCTTGTTGTAGGTGTGCAAGATGTGGTTCTGTTACACATATACATATGTCTGTTCTTCCTGGGACCCTTTTCCCATGTACGTTATGACAGAATGTTGAGTAGTCTTCTCTTGGCATTCCGTAGGTCTTTGGTGATTATATATTTCACCTGTGTTTGTATATGTCTCTTAACCCCAATATCGTAATGAATCCAATCCTCACACCTTTCCATTGGTGAACCATAAGTTTGTTTAATGAATCTGTGATTGCCCTTCTCCGTGGAAATATCTGCCCTGGTATCCGTTTTTAGGTAACACCTATAAGTGATATCCTACGATATGTGTCTTTCACTTTCTGACTTACTACAAGTCACGTGATTACCTGTAGACTCCTCTACGGGGCTGCAAATGGCATTGTGCCCTTTTTTTCCTTGGCTAATATTCTGTCTTAGCGAGGTCCATTTTCTGCAATGTGATTCCCTGAGGGCTGAGGATTAGCTGACCAGGGCAGCCTGATCCTGCCGGCAAGCCCTCCCCAGGTGTGCCTGGGTTGAGGTCAATAGAAACAGCACTCCAGGCAGCAATAGCCCCTGCAGCTGTGCCTGACTCCATATTCTCTGCCCCGTCAGCAGTATCGGGGCTGTGCTGGTGGGAGGGTGTGAGGGTCCACGGCTTTATTGGTGGCCCGGTGTGAGTGGGGCTCTGCTGGACTTTCTGCAGGAGTTGCCAGGCTGCCACCTGTAAAGAAGAGGATGTGTCACCCATAACTTCCGCTGGAATTTCTCTCCGGGCTGAGGTGAGGGAGGAAAAAAAGGAGTGGGGGCCGGGACAGGATGGGTGTCTCAGGCAGAGAAATGGAAAGCTTCCAGAAGAGCACCTGGGGCCAGGATCAACCTGGCTGGCCTGCAGGCACCAAGTTGGCCTACGTGCTGTCGCTGGTGTGTCTCCACGACCCTTCCTCTAGGCGTTCAAGCCCTTGTACATATTCAGGTGTTTTACCTGGGAAGGGTGGGAACAGTTCAGCAGCAGCTGGCCTTGGGCTCAGCTCACGTTTACTCACAGAGGCCTCGGCACAGTCCCCCAGGTTTGCAATGGGGACGCTCCTTGCGTGGGGTGGGGCGGGCTGCTGGCTGTATGGGAGATGATTCCCCACCTCTGACCAATGTCAGAATTGTTTACCGCTGGAGCAAGTGCCCTGATAGGGTTTTCCTCTGTATAACTGCTGGGTTCAGGTTTTTTTTTCTTTTTTGGTTCAAGTTAGAATTTATTCATCTTTTATGTATTTATTGATATAAGCATGGATATAATTCATTCATAGAAATACATCTGTGTGAAGGGAAGAACTTTTTTCTGTTTTATTTTTAAATTTCATTTCTAAAAATTTTGCAGTTTATTTATATTTATTTTTCTATACAGCAGGTTATTATTAGTTATCGATTTTATTCATATACATATATACAGGTCAATACCTATCTCCCAACTCATCTGACCGACAACACCCCATGGCTTCCCCCACTTGGTGTCCATACGTTTGTTCTCTACCTCTGTTTCTCTATTTCTGCCCTGCAAACCTGTTCATCTGTACCATATATCTAGGTTTCACATACATGCATTAATACAGAATATTTGTTTTGCTCTTTCTGACTTACTTCATTCTGTATGACAGTCTCTAGATCCACCGACTTCTCTACAAATAACCCAGTTTCATTCCTTTTCATGGCTGAGTCATATCCCATTTTATGTATGTACCACATCTTTATCCATTCGTCTGTCTGTGGGCATTTAGGTTGCTTCCATTACCTGGCTATTGTAAATAGTGCTGCAATGAACAATGTGGTGAATGTGTGTTTTTGATTTATGGTTGTCTCTGGGTATATGCCCAGAAGTGGGATTGCTGGATCCTATGGTAATTCTATTTCTGGTTTCTTTAAGGAAACTCCATACTGTTCTCCATAGTGACTGTATCAATTTACCTTCCCACCAATAGTGGAAGAGGGTTCCTTTTGTCCACACCCTCCCCAGAATTTGTTGTTTGTAGATTTTCTGATGATGCCGATTCTAACAGGTGTGAGGTGATACCTCATTGTCGTTTTGATTTGCATTTCTCTAATAATTAGTGGTGTTGAGCAGCTTTTCATGTGCGTCTTGGCCGTCTCTGTGACTTCTTGGAAGAAACGTCTATTTAGATCTTCTGCCCATTTTTGTATTGGGTTGTTTGTTTTATTAATATTAAGCTGCGTGAGCTGTTTATATATATTGGAGATTAAACCCTTGTCCATTGATTCGTTTGCGAACGTTTTGGCCCATTCTGAGGGTTGCCTTTTTCCATTCCCGTTTTTTTTAACCAAAAAAGAAAGAAAGCAAAAGAAGCAGAACACTAATGTGCGTGAAATATGCCTCTTGAAACTGTCGTTTTGAAATATGGACATCTTTTGAACTTTTTGGTCGATATATGACCCCAGGATTTGTTTTCAGGGCAGGTGTCATTTACAGGCCTGCAATGATTTGGAATATCCACTGACCAGTAGCGCTGGGATTAAAGCTGCTGTTGTGCGAAATGGCCACAAGGTGGCAGCAGTTCTCCCTTAGCAAATCTGGTTACCATGGCAACAGAGCCTCAATGGAAGCCTGTTCTAGATTGGAATTTAGAATGAAATGTGCCAGGAGAAAGCCGCTCAAGTTTGTCTCACAACTTCTTGTTCGTGTTTTTAATTTATTTTTTTATTTTTTATTACAGCAAGTTTGATTACAACATTTGCTTGTTGTAGGTGTGCAAGATGTGGTTCTTTTACACATATACATATGTCTGTTCTTCCTGGGACCCTTTTCCCATGTACGTTATGACAGAATGTTGAGTAGTCTTCTCTTGGCATTCCGTAGGTCTTTGGTGATTATATATTTCACCTGTGTTTGTATATGTCTCTTAACCCCAATATCGTAATGAATCCAATCCTCACACCTTTCCTTTGGTGAACCATAAGTTTGTTTAATGAATCTGTGATTGCCCTTCTCCGTGGAAATATCTGCCCTGGTATCCATTTTTAGGTAACACCTATAAGTGATATCCTACGATATGTGTCTTTCACTTTCTGACTTACTACAAGTCACATGATTACCTGTACACTCATCTACGGAACTGCAAATGGCATTGTGTCCTTTTATTCCTTGGCTAATATTCTGTCTTAGCGAGGTCCACTTTCTGCAATGTGATTCCCTGAGGGCTGAGGATTAGCTGACCTGGGCAGCCTGATCCTGCCGGCAAGCCCTCCCCAGGTGTGCCTGGGTTGAGGTCGATAGAAACAGCACTCCAGGCAGCAATAGCCCCTTCAGCTGTGCCTGACTCCATATTCTCTGCCCCGTCAGCAGTCTCGGGGCTGTGCTGGTGGGAGGGTGTGAGGGTCCACGGCTTTGTTGGTGGCCCGGTGTGAGTGGGGCTCTGCTGGACTTTCTGCAGGAGTTGCCAGGCTGCCACCTGTAAAGAAGAGGATGTGTCACCCATAACTTCTTCTGGAATTTCTCTCCGGGCTGAGGTGAGGAAGGAAAAAAAGGAATCGGGGCTGGGACAGGAGGGGTATATCAGGCAGGGAAATGGAAATCTTCCAGAAGAGTGCCCGGGGCCAGGACCATCCTGGCTGGCCTGCAGGCACCAAGTTGGCCTGCGTGCTGTCGCTGGTGTGGCTCCACGGCCCTTCCTCTAGGCTTTCAAGCCCTTGTACATATTCAGGTGTTTTACCTGGGAAGGGTGGGAACAGTTCAGCAGCAGCTGGCCTGGGGCTCAGCTCACGTTTACTCACAGAGGCCTCGGCACGGTCCCCCAGCTTTGCAATGAGGACGCTCCTTGCGTGGGGTGTCCAGGCTGCTGGCTGTATGGGAGATGATTCCCCACCTCTGACCAATGTCAGAATTGTTTACCGCTGGAGCAAGTGCCCTGATAGGGTTTTCCTCTGTATAACTGCTGGGTTCAGGTTTTTTTTTCTTTTTTGGTTCAAGTTAGAATTTATTCATCTTTTATGTATTTATTGATATAAGCATGGAAATAATTCATTCATAGAAATACATCTGTGTGAAGGGAAGAACTTTTTTCTGTTTTATTTTAAAATTTCATTTCTAAAAATTTTGCAGTTTATTTATATTTATTTTTCTATACAGCAGGTTATTATTAGTTATCGATTTTATTCATATACATATATACAGGTCAATACCTATCTCCCAACTCATCTGACCACCATCACCCCATGGCTTCCCCCACTTGGTGTCCATACGTTTGTTCTCTACCTCTGTTTCTCTATTTCTGCCCTGCAAACCTGTTCATCTGTACCATATATCTAGGTTTCACATACATGCATTAATACAGAATATTTGTTTTGCTCTTTCTGACTTACTTCATTCTGTATGACAGTCTCTAGATCCACCGACTTCTCTACAAATAACCCAGTTTCATTCCTTTTCATGGCTGAGTCATATCCCATTTTATGTATGTACCACATCTTTATCCATTCGTCTGTCTGTGGGCATTTAGGTTGCTTCCATTACCTGGCTATTGTAAATAGTGCTGCAATGAACATTGTGGTGAATGTGTGTTTTTGATTTATGGTTGTCTCTGGGTATATGCCCAGAAGTGGGATTGCTGGATCCTATGGTAATTCTATTTCTAGTTTCTTTAAGGAAACTCCATACTGTTCTCCATAGTGACTGTATCAATTTACCTTCCCACCAATAGTGGAAGAGGGTTCCTTTTGTCCACACCCTCCCCAGAATTTGTTGTTTGTAGATTTTCTGATGATGCCGATTCTAACAGGTGTGAGGTGATACCTCATTGTCGTTTTGATTTGCATTTCTCTAATAATTAGTGGTGTTGAGCAGCTTTTCATGTGCGTCTTGGCCGTCTCTGTGACTTCTTTGAAGAAACGTCTATTTAGATCTTCTGCCCATTTTTGTATTGGGTTGTTTGTTTTATTAATATTAAGCTGCGTGAGCTGTTTATATATATTGGAGATTAAACCCTTGTCCATTGATTCGTTTGCAAACGTTTTCGCCCATTCTGAGGGTTGCCTTTTTCCATTCCCGTTTTTTTTTAACCAAAAAAGAAAGAAAGCAAAAGAAGCAGAACACTAATGTGCGTGAAATATGCCTCTTGAAACTGTCGTTTTGAAATATGGACGTCTTTTGACCTTTTTGGTCGATATATGACCCCAGGATTTGTTTTCAGGGCAGGTGTCATTTACAGGCCTGCAATGATTTGGAATATCCACTGACCATTAGCGCTGGAATTAAAGCTGCTGTTGTGTGAAACGGCCACAAGGTGGCAGCAGTTCTCCATTAACAAATCTGGTTACCAGGGCAACAGAGCCTCAATGGAAGCCTGTTCTAGATTGGAATTTAGAATGGAATGTGCCAGGAGAAAGCCCCTCAAGTTTGTCTCACTACTTCTTGTTCGTGTTTTTAATTTAATTTTTAATTTTTTATTACAGCAAGTTTGATTACAACGTTTGGCTTGTTGTAGGTGTGCAAGATGTGGTTCTTTTACACATATACATATGTCTGTTCTTCCTGGGACCCTTTTCCATGTACGTTATGACAGAATGTTGAGTAGTCTTCTCTTGGCATTCCATAGGTCTTTGGTGATTATATATTTCACCTGTGTTTGTATATGTCTCTTAACCCCAATATCATAATGAATCCAATCCTCACACCTTTCCATTGGTGAGCCATAAGTTTGTTTAATGAATCTGTGATTGCCCTTCACCGTGGAAATATCTGCCCTGGTATCCGTTTTTAGGTAACACCTATAAGTGATATCCTACGATATGTGTCTTTCACTTTCTGACTTAATACAAGTCACGTGCTTACCTATAGACTCATCTACGGGGCTGCAAATGGCATTGTGCTCTTTTTTTCCTTGGCTAATATTCTGTCTTAGCGAGGTCCATTTTCTGCAATGTGATTCCCTGAGGGCTGAGGATTAGCTGACCTGGGCAGCCTGACCCTGCCGGCAAGCCCTCCCCAGGTGTGCCTGGGTTGAGGTCAATAGAAACAGCACTCCAGGCAGCAATAGCCCCTGCAGCTGTGCCTGACTCCATATTCTCTGCCCCATCAGCAGTCTCGAGGCTGTGCTGGTGGGAGGGAGTGAGGGTCCACGGCTTTGTTGGTGGCCCGGTGTGAGTGGGGCTCTGCTGGAATTTCTGCAGGAGTTGCCAGGTTGCCACCTGTAAAGAAGAGGATGTGTCACCCATAATTTCCACTGGAATTTCTCTCCGGGCTGAGGTGAGGGAGGAAAAAAAGGAGTGGGGGCCGGGACAGGAGTGGTATCTCAGGCAGGGAAATGGAAAACTTCCAGAAGAGCGCCCGGGGCCAGGACCATCCTGGCTGGCCTGCAGGCACCAAGTTGGCCTGCGTGCTGTCGCTGGTGTGGCTCCACGGCCCTTCCTCTAGGCTTTCAAGCCCTTGTACATATTCAGGTGTTTTACCTGGGAAGGGTGGGAACAGTTCAGCAGTAGCTGGCCTGGGGCTCAGCTCACGTTTACTCACAGAGGCCTCGGCACGGTCCCCCAGCTTTGCAATGAAGACGCTCCTTGCATGGAGGGTGCGGGCTGCTGGCTGTATGGGAGATGATTCCCCACCTCTGACCAATGTCAGAATTGTTTACCGCTGGAGCAAGTGCCCTGATAGGGTTTTCCTCTGTATAACTGCTGGGTTCAGGTTTTTTTTTTCTTTTTTGGTTCAAGTTAGAATTTATTCATCTTTTATGTATTTATTGATATAAGCATGGAAATAATTCATTCATAGAAATACATCTGTGTGAAGGGAAGAACCTTTTTCTGTTTTATTTTTAAATTTCATTTCTAAAAATTTTGAAGTTTAATTATATTTATTTTTCTATACAGCAGGTTATTATTAGTTATCTATTTTATTCATATACATATATACAGGTCAATACCTATCTCCCAACTCATCTGACCACCAACACCCCATGGCTTCCCCCACTTGGTGTCCATACATTTGTTCTCTACCTCTGTTTCTCTATTTCTGCCCTGCAAACCTGTTCATCTGTACCATATATCTAGGTTCCACATACATGCATTAATACAGAATATTTGTTTTGCTCTTTCTGACTTACTTCATTCTGTATGACAGTCTCTAGATCCACCGACTTCTCTACAAATAACCCAGTTTCATTCCTTTTCATGGCTGAGTCATATCCCATTTTATGTATGTACCACATCTTTATCCATTCATCTGTCTGTGGGCATTTAGGTTGCTTCCATTACCTGGCTATTGTAAATAGTGCTGCAATGAACATTGTGGTGAATGTGTGTTTTTGATTTATGGTTGTCTCTGTGTATATGCCCAGAAGTGGGATTGCTCGATCCTATGGTAATTCTATTTCTAGTTTCTTTAAGGAAACTCCATACTGTTCTCCATAGTGACTGTATCAATTTACCTTCCCACCAATAGTGGAAGAGGGTTCCTTTTGTCCACACCCTCCCCAGAATTTGTTGTTTGTAGATTTTCTGATGCTGCCGATTCTAACAGGTGTGAGGTGATACCTCATTGTCGTTTTGATTTGCATTTCTCTAATAATTAGTGGTGTTGAGCAGCTTTTCATGTGCGTCTTGGCCGTCTCTGTGACTTCTTGGAAGAAACGTCTATTTAGATCTTCTGCCCATTTTTGTATTGGGTTGTTTGTTTTATTAATATTAAGCTGCGTGAGCTGTTTATATATATTGGAGATTAAACCCTTGTCCATTGATTCGTTTGCGAACGTTTTCGCCCATTCTGAGGGTTGCCTTTTTCCATTCCCGTTTTTTTTTAACCAAAAAAGAAAGAAAGCAAAAGAAGCAGAACACTAATGTGCGTGAAATATGCTTCTTGAAACTGTCGTTTTGAAATATGGACGTCTTTTGAACTTTTTGGTCGATATATGACCCCAGGATTTGTTTTCAGAGCAGGTGTCATTTACAGGCCTGCAATGATTTGGAATATCCACTGACCAGTAGCGCTGGGATTAAAGCTGCTGTTGTGCGAAATGGCCACAAGGTGGCAGCAGTTCTCCCTTAGCAAATCTGGTTACCAGGGCAACAGAGCCTCAATGGAAGCCTGTTCTAGATTGGAATTTAGAATGGAATGTGCCAGGAGAAAGCCCCTCAAGTTTGTCTCACTACTTCTTGTTCGTGTTTTTAATTTAATTTTTAATTTTTTATTACAGCAAGTTTGATTACAACGTTTGCTTGTTGTAGGTGTGCAAGATGTGGTTCTGTTACACATATACATATGTCTGTTCCTCCTGGGACCCTTTTCCCATGTACGTTATGACAGAATGTTGAGTAGTCTTCTCTTGGCATTCCGTAGGTCTTTGGTGATTATATATTTCACCTGTGTTTGTATATGTCTCTTAACCCCAATATCGTAATGAATCCAATCCTCACACCTTTCCATTGGTGAACCATAAGTTTGTTTAATGAATCTGTGATTGCCCTTCTCCGTGGAAATATCTGCCCTGGTATCCGTTTTTAGGTAACACCTATAAGTGATATCCTACGATATGTGTCTTTCACTTTCTGACTTACTACAAGTCACGTGATTACCTGTAGAATCATCTACGGGGCTGCAAATGGCATTGTGCCCTTTTTTTCCTTGGCTAATATTCTGTCTTAGCGAGGTCCATTTTCTGCAATGTGATTCCCTGAGGGCTGAGGATTAGCTGACCTGGGCAGCCTGACCCTGCCGGCAAGCCCTCCCCAGGTGTGCCTGGGTTGAGTTCAATAGAAACAGCACTCCAGGCAGCAATAGCCCCTGCAGCTGTGCCTGACTCCATATTCTCTGCCCCGTCAGCAGTCTCGGGGCTGTGCTGGTGGGAGGGAGTGAGGGTCCACGGCTTTGTTGGTGGCCCGGTGTGAGTGGGGCTCTGCTGGAATTTCTGCAGGAGTGGCCAGGTTGCCACCTGTAAAGAAGAGGATGTGTCACCCATAATTTCCACTGGAATTTCTCTCCGGGCTGAGGTGAGGGAGGAAAAAAAGGAGTGGGGGCCGGGACAGGAGTGGTATCTCAGGCAGGGAAATGGAAAACTTCCAGAAGAGCGCCCGGGGCCAGGACCATCCTGGCTGGCCTGCAGGCACCAAGTTGGCCTGCGTGCTGTCGCTGGTGTGGCTCCACGGCCCTTCCTCTAGGCTTTCAAGCCCTTGTACATATTCAGGTGTTTTACCTGGGAAGGGTGGGAACAGTTCAGCAGCAGCTGGCCTGGGGCTCAGCTCACGTTTACTCACAGAGGCCTCGGCACGGTCCCCCAGCTTTGCAATGAGGACGCTCCTTGAGTGGGGGGTCCGGGCTGCTGGCTGTATGGGAGATGATTCCCCACCTCTGACCAATGTCAGAATTGTTTACCGCTGGAGCAAGTGCCCTGATAGGGTTTTCCTCTGTATAACTGCTGGGTTCAGGTTTTTTTTTTCTTTTTTGGTTCAAGTTAGAATTTATTCATCTTTTATGTATTTATTGATATAAGCATGGAAATAATTCATTCATAGAAATACATCTGTGTGAAGGGAAGAACTTTTTTCTGTTTTATTTTTAAATTTCATTTCTAAAAATTTTGCAGTTTAATTATATTTATTTTTCTATACAGCAGGTTATTATTAGTTATCTATTTTATTCATATACATATATACAGGTCAATACCTATCTCCCAACTCATCTGACCACCAACACCCCATGGCTTCCCCCACTTGGTGTCCATACGTTTGTTCTCTACCTCTGTTTCTCTATTTCTGCCCTGCAAACCTGTTCATCTGTACCATATATCTAGGTTCCACATACATGCATTAATACAGAATATTTGTTTTGCTCTTTCTGACTTACTTCATTCTGTATGACAGTCTCTAGATCCACCGACTTCTCTACAAATAACCCAGTTTCATTCCTTTTCATGGCTGAGTCATATCCCATTTTATGTATGTACCACATCTTTATCCATTCGTCTGTCTGTGGGCATTTAGGTTGCTTCCATTACCTGGCTATTGTAAATAGTGCTGCAATGAACATTGTGGTGAATGTGTGTTTTTGATTTATGGTTGTCTCTGGGTATATGCCCAGAAGTGGGATTGCTGGATCCTATGGTAATTCTATTTCTAGTTTCTTTAAGGAAACTCCATACTCTTCTCCATAGTGACTGTATCAATTTACCTTCCCACCAATAGTGGAAGAGGGTTCCTTTTGTCCACACCCTCCCCAGAATTTGTTGTTTGTAGATTTTCTGATGATGCCGATTCTAACAGGTGTGAGGTGATACCTCATTGTCGTTTTGATTTGCATTTCTCTAATAATTAGTGGTGTTGAGCAGCTTTTCATGTGCGTCTTGGCCGTCTCTGTGACTTCTTGGAAGAAACGTCTATTTAGATCTTCTGCCCATTTTTGTATTGGGTTGTTTGTTTTATTAATATTAAGCTGCGTGAGCTGTTTATATATATTGGAGATTAAACCCTTGTCCATTGATTCGTTTGCGAACGTTTTCGCCCATTCTGAGGGCTGCCTTTTTCCATTCCCGTTTTTTTTTAACCAAAAAAGAAAGAAAGCAAAAGAAGCAGAACACTAATGTGCGTGAAATATGCCTCTTGAAACTGTCGTTTTGAAATATGGACGTCTTTTGAACTTTTTGGTCGATATATGACCCCAGGATTTGTTTTCAGGGCAGGTGTCATTTACAGGCCTGCAATGATTTGGAATATCCACTGACCATTAGCGCTGGGATTAAAGCTGCTGTTGTGTGAAACGGCCAAAAGGTGGCAGCAGTTCTCCATTAGCAAATCTGGATACCAGGGCAACAGAGCCTCAATGGAAGTCGTGTTCTAGATTGGAATTTAGAATGGAATGTGCCAGGAGAAAGCCCCTCAAGTTTGTCTCACTACTTCTTGTTCGTGTTTTTAATTTAATTTTTAATTTTTTATTACAGCAAGTTTGATTACAACGTTTGCTTGTTGTAGGTGTGCAAGATGTGGTTCTTTTACACATATACATATGTCTGTTCTTCCTGGGACCCTTTTCCCATGTACGTTATGACAGAATGTTGAGTAGTCTTCTCTTGGCATTCCGTAGGTCTTTGGTGATTATATATTTCACCTGTGTTTGTATATGTCTCTTAACCCCAATATCGTAATGAATCCAATCCTCACACCTTTCCATTGGTGAACCATAAGTTTGTTTAATGAATCTGTGATTGCCCTTCTCCGTGGAAATATCTGCCCTGGTATCCGTTTTTAGGTAACACCTATAAGTGATATCCTACGATATGTGTCTTTCACTTTCTGACTTACTACAAGTCACGTGCTTACCTATAGACTCATCTACGGGGCTGCAAATGGCATTGTGCCCTTTTTTTCCTTGGCTAATATTCTGTCTTAGCGAGGTCCATTTTCTGCAATGTGATTCCCTGAGGGCTGAGGATTAGCTGACCTGGGCAGCCTGACCCTGCCGGCAAGCCCTCCCCAGGTGTGCGTGGGTTGAGGTCGATAGAAACAGCACTCCAGGCAGCAATAGCCCCTGCAGCTGTGCCTGATTCCATATTCTCTGCCCCGTCAGCAGTCTCGGGGCTGTGCTGGTGGGAGGGAGTGAGGGTCCACGGCTTTGTTGGTGGCCCGGTGTGAGTGGGGCTCTGCTGGAATTTCTGCAGGAGTGGCCAGGTTGCCACCTGTAAAGAAGAGGATGTGTCACCCATAATTTCCACTGGAATTTCTCTCCGGGCTGAGGTGAGGGAGGAAAAAAAGGAGTGGGGGCCGGGACAGGAGTGGTATCTCAGGCAGGGAAATGGAAAACTTCCAGAAGAGCGCCCGGGGCCAGGACCATCCTGGCTGGCCTGCAGGCACCAAGTTGGCCTGCGTGCTGTCGCTGGTGTGGCTCCACGGCCCTTCCTCTAGGCTTTCAAGCCCTTGTACATATTCAGGTGTTTTACCTGGGAAGGGTGGGAACAGTTCAGCAGCAGCTGGCCTGGGGCTCAGCTCACGTTTACTCACAGAGGCCTCGGCACGGTCCCCCAGCTTTGCAATGAGGACGCTCCTTGAGTGGGGGGTCCGGGCTGCTGGCTGTATGGGAGATGATTCCCCACCTCTGACCAATGTCAGAATTGTTTACCGCTGGAGCAAGTGCCCTGATAGGGTTTTCCTCTGTATAACTGCTGGGTTCAGGTTTTTTTTTTCTTTTTTGGTTCAAGTTAGAATTTATTCATCTTTTATGTATTTATTGATATAAGCATGGAAATAATTCATTCATAGAAATACATCTGTGTGAAGGGAAGAACTTTTTTCTGTTTTATTTTTAAATTTCATTTCTAAAAATTTTGCAGTTTAATTATATTTATTTTTCTATACAGCAGGTTATTATTAGTTATCTATTTTATTCATATACATATATACAGGTCAATACCTATCTCCCAACTCATCTGACCGCCAACACCCCATGGCTTCCCCCACTTGGTGTCCATACGTTTGTTCTCTACCTCTGTTTCTCTATTTCTGCCCTGCAAACCTGTTCATCTGTACCATATATCTAGGTTCCACATACATGCATTAATACAGAATATTTGTTTTGCTCTTTCTGACTTACTTCATTCTGTATGACAGTCTCTAGATCCACCGACTTCTCTACAAATAACCCAGTTTCATTCCTTTTCATGGCTGAGTCATATCCCATTTTATGTATGTACCACATCTTTATCCATTCATCTGTCTGTGGGCATTTAGGTTGCTTCCATTACCTGGCTATTGTAAATAGTGCTGCAATGAACATTGTGGTGAATGTGTGTTTTTGATTTATGGTTGTCTCTGGGTATATGCCCAGAAGTGGGATTGCTGGATCCTATGGTAATTCTATTTCTAGTTTCTTTAAGGAAACTCCATACTCTTCTCCATAGTGACTGTATCAATTTACCTTCCCACCAATAGTGGAAGAGGGTTCCTTTTGTCCACACCCTCCCCAGAATTTGTTGTTTGTAGATTTTCTGATGATGCCGATTCTAACAGGTGTGAGGTGATACCTCATTGTCGTTTTGATTTGCATTTCTCTAATAATTAGTGGTGTTGAGCAGCTTTTCATGTGCGTCTTGGCCGTCTCTGTGACTTCTTGGAAGAAACGTCTATTTAGATCTTCTGCCCATTTTTGTATTGGGTTGTTTGTTTTATTAATATTAAGCTGCGTGAGCTGTTTATATATATTGGAGATTAAACCCTTGTCCATTGATTCGTTTGCGAACGTTTTCGCCCATTCTGAGGGCTGCCTTTTTCCATTCCCGTTTTTTTTTAACCAAAAAAGAAAGAAAGCAAAAGAAGCAGAACACTAATGTGCGTGAAATATGCCTCTTGAAACTGTCGT
Organism: Mesoplodon densirostris; assembly: GCF_025265405.1. Classification (NCBI taxonomy): domain Eukaryota; kingdom Metazoa; phylum Chordata; class Mammalia; order Artiodactyla; family Ziphiidae; genus Mesoplodon; species Mesoplodon densirostris. The sequence goes on from NC_082666.1 coordinate 97,979,393, forward strand.
TTTGAAATATGGACGTCTTTTGAACTTTTTGGTCGATATATGACCCCAGGATTTGTTTTCAGGGCAGGTGTCATTTACAGGCCTGCAATGATTTGGAATATCCACTGACCATTAGCGCTGGGATTAAAGCTGCTGTTGTGTGAAACGGCCAAAAGGTGGCAGCAGTTCTCCATTAGCAAATCTGGATACCAGGGCAACAGAGCCTCAATGGAAGTCGTGTTCTAGATTGGAATTTAGAATGGAATGTGCCAGGAGAAAGCCCCTCAAGTTTGTCTCACTACTTCTTGTTCGTGTTTTTAATTTAATTTTTAATTTTTTATTACAGCAAGTTTGATTACAACGTTTGCTTGTTGTAGGTGTGCAAGATGTGGTTCTTTTACACATATACATATGTCTGTTCTTCCTGGGACCCTTTTCCCATGTACGTTATGACAGAATGTTGAGTAGTCTTCTCTTGGCATTCCGTAGGTCTTTGGTGATTATATATTTCACCTGTGTTTGTATATGTCTCTTAACCCCAATATCGTAATGAATCCAATCCTCACACCTTTCCATTGGTGAGCCATAAGTTTGTTTAATGAATCTGTGATTGCCCTTCTCCGTGGAAATATCTGCCCTGGTATCCGTTTTTAGGTAACACCTATAAGTGATATCCTACGATATGTGTCTTTCACTTTCTGACTTACTACAAGTCACGTGCTTACCTATAGACTCATCTACGGGGCTGCAAATGGCATTGTGCCCTTTTTTTCCTTGGCTAATATTCTGTCTTAGCGAGGTCCATTTTCTGCAATGTGATTCCCTGAGGGCTGAGGATTAGCTGACCTGGGCAGCCTGACCCTGCCGGCAAGCCCTCCCCAGGTGTGCCTGGGTTGAGGTCGATAGAAACAGCACTCCAGGCAGCAATAGCCCCTGCAGCTGTGCCTGATTCCATATTCTCTGCCCCGTCAGCAGTCTCGGGGCTGTGCTGGTGGGAGGATGTGAGGGTCCACGGCTTTGTTGGTGGCCCGTTGTGAGTGGGGTTCTGCTGGACTTTCTGCAGGAGTTGCCAGGCTGCCACCTGTAAAGAAGAGGATGTGTCACCCATAACTTCCACTGGAATTTCTCTCCGGGCTGAGGTGAGGAAGGCAAAAAAGGAATGATGGCCGGGACAGGAGGGGTATATCAGGCAGGGAAATGGAAAGCTTCCAGAAGAGTGCCCGGGGCCAGGACCATCCTGGCTGGCCTGCAGGCACCAAGTTGGCCTGCGTGCTGTCGCTGGTGTGGCTCCACGGCCCTTCCTCTAGGCTTTCAAGCCCTTGTACATATTCAGGTGTTTTACCTGGGAAGGGTGGGAACAGTTCAGCAGCAGCTGGCCTGGGGCTCAGCTCACGTTTACTCACAGAGGCCTCGGCACGGTCCCCCAGCTTTGCAATGAGGGCGCTCCTTGCGTGGGGGGGCCGGGCTGCTGGCTGTATGGGAGATGATTCCCCACCTCTGACCAATGTCAGAATTGTTTACCGCTGGAGCAAGTGCCCTGATAGGGTTTTCCTCTGTATAACTGCTGGGTTCAGGTTTTTTTTTTCTTTTTGGGTTCAAGTTAGAATTTATTCATCTTTTATGTATTTATTGATATAAGCATGGAAATAATTCATTCATAGAAATACATCTGTGTGAAGGGAAGAACTTTTTTCTGTTTTATTTTTAAATTTCATTTCTAAAAATTTTGCAGTTTAATTATATTTATTTTTCTATACAGCAGTTTATTATTAGTTATCTATTTTATTCATATACATATATACAGGTCAATACCTATCTCCCAACTCATCTGACCGCCAACACCCCATGGCTTCCCCCACTTGGTGTCCATACGTTTGTTCTCTACCTCTGTTTCTCTATTTCTGCCCTGCAAACCTGTTCATCTGTACCATATATCTAGGTTTCACATACATGCATTAATACAGAATATTTGTTTTGCTCTTTCTGACTTACTTCATTCTGTATGACAGTCTCTAGATCCACCGACTTCTCTACAAATAACCCAGTTTCATTCCTTTTCATGGCTGAGTCATATCCCATTTTATGTATGTACCACATCTTTATCCATTCATCTGTCTGTGGGCATTTAGGTTGCTTCCATTACCTGGCTATTGTAAATAGTGCTGCAATGAACATTGTGGTGAATGTGTGTTTTTGATTTATGGTTGTCTCTGGGTATATGCCCAGAAGTGGGATTGCTGGATCCTATGGTAATTCTATTTCTAGTTTCTTTAAGGAAACTCCATACTGTTCTCCATAGTGACTGTATCAATTTACCTTCCCACCAATAGTGGAAGAGGGTTCCTTTTGTCCACACCCTCCCCAGAATTTGTTGTTTGTAGATTTTCTGATGATGCCGATTCTAACAGGTGTGAGGTGATACCTCATTGTCGTTTTGATTTGCATTTCTCTAATAATTAGTGGTGTTGAGCAGCTTTTCATGTGCGTCTTGGCCGTCTCTGTGACTTCTTTGAAGAAACGTCTATTTAGATCTTCTGCCCATTTTTGTATTGGGTTGTTTGTTTTATTAATATTAAGCTGCGTGAGCTGTTTATATATATTGGAGATTAAACCCTTGTCCATTGATTCGTTTGCGAACGTTTTCGCCCATTCTGAGGGCTGCCTTTTTCCATTCCCGTTTTTTTTTAACCAAAAAAGAAAGAAAGCAAAAGAAGCAGAACACTAAAGTGCGTGAAATATGCCTCTTGAAACTGTCGTTTTGAAATATGGACGTCTTTTGACCTTTTTGGTCGATATATGACCCCAGGATTTGTTTTCAGGGCAGGTGTCATTTACAGGCCTGCAATGATTTGGAATATCCACTGACCATTAGCGCTGGAATTAAAGCTGCTGTTGTGTGAAACGGCCACAAGGTGGCAGCAGTTCTCCATTAACAAATCTTGTTACCAGGGCAACAGAGCCTCAATGGAAGTCGTGTTCTAGATTGGAATTTAGAATGGAATGTGCCAGGAGAAAGCCCCTCAAGTTTGTCTCACTACTTCTTGTTCGTGTTTTTAATTTAATTTTTAATTTTTTATTACAGCAAGTTTGATTACAACGTTTGGCTTGTTGTAGGTGTGCAAGATGTGGTTCTTTTACACATATACATATGTCTGTTCTTCCTGGGACCCTTTTCCATGTACGTTATGACAGAATGTTGAGTAGTCTTCTCTTGGCATTCCGTAGGTCTTTGGTGATTATATATTTCACCTGTGTTTGTATATGTCTCTTAACCCCAATATCATAATGAATCCAATCCTCACACCTTTCCATTGGTGAGCCATAAGTTTGTTTAATGAATCTGTGATTGCCCTTCACCGTGGAAATATCTGCCCTGGTATCCGTTTTTAGGTAACACCTATAAGTGATATCCTACGATATGTGTCTTTCACTTTCTGACTTAATACAAGTCACGTGCTTACCTATAGACTCATCTACGGGGCTGCAAATGGCATTGTGCCCGTTTTTTCCTTGGCTAATATTCTGTCTTAGCGAGGTCCATTTTCTGCAATGTGATTCCCTGAGGGCTGAGGATTAGCTGACCTGGGCAGCCTGACCCTGCCGGCAAGCCCTCCCCAGGTGTGCCTGGGTTGAGGTCAATAGAAACAGCACTCCAGGCAGCAATAGCCCCTGCAGCTGTGCCTGACTCCATATTCTCTGCCCCGTCAGCAGTCTCGGGGCTGTGCTGGTGGGAGGGAGTGAGGGTCCACGGCTTTGTTGGTGGCCCGGTGTGAGTGGGGCTCTGCTGGAATTTCTGCAGGAGTTGCCAGGTTGCCACCTGTAAAGAAGAGGATGTGTCACCCATAATTTCCACTGGAATTTCTCTCCGGGCTGAGGTGAGGGAGGAAAAAAAGGAGTGGGGTCCGGGACAGGAGTGGTATCTCAGGCAGGGAAATGGAAAACTTCCAGAAGAGCGCCCGGGGCCAGGACCATCCTGGCTCGCCTGCAGGCACCAAGTTGGCCTGCGTGCTGTCGCTGGTGTGGCTCCACGGCCCTTCCTCTAGGCTTTCAAGCCCTTGTACATATTCAGGTGTTTTACCTGGGAAGGGTGGGAACAGTTCAGCAGTAGCTGGCCTGGGGCTCAGCTCACGTTTACTCACAGAGGCCTCGGCACGGTTCCCCAGCTTTGCAATGAGGACGCTCCTTGCGTGGGGGGTCCAGGCTGCTGGCTGTATGGGAGATGATTCCCCACCTCTGACCAATGTCAGAATTGTTTACCGCTGGAGCAAGTGCCCTGATAGGGTTTTCCTCTGTATAACTGCTGGGTTCAGGTTTTTTTTTTCTTTTTTGGTTCAAGTTAGAATTTATTCATCTTTTATGTATTTATTGATATAAGCATGGAAATAATTCATTCATAGAAATACATCTGTGTGAAGGGAAGAACTTTTTTCTGTTTTATTTTTAAATTTCATTTCTAAAAATTTTGCAGTTTAATTATATTTATTTTTCTATACAGCAGTTTATTATTAGTTATCTATTTTATTCATATACATATATACAGGTCAATACCTATCTCCCAACTCATCTGACCGCCAACACCCCATGGCTTCCCCCACTTGGTGTCCATACGTTTGTTCTCTACCTCTGTTTCTCTATTTCTGCCCTGCAAACCTGTTCATCTGTACCATATATCTAGGTTTCACATACATGCATTAATACAGAATATTTGTTTTGCTCTTTCTGACTTACTTCATTCTGTATGACAGTCTCTAGATCCACCGACTTCTCTACAAATAACCCAGTTTCATTCCTTTTCATGGCTGAGTCATATCCCATTTTATGTATGTACCACATCTTTATCCATTCATCTGTCTGTGGGCATTTAGGTTGCTTCCATTACCTGGCTATTGTAAATAGTGCTGCAATGAACATTGTGGTGAATGTGTGTTTTTGATTTATGGTTGTCTCTGGGTATATGCCCAGAAGTGGGATTGCTGGATCCTATGGTAATTCTATTTCTAGTTTCTTTAAGGAAACTCCATACTCTTCTCCATAGTGACTGTATCAATTTACCTTCCCACCAATAGTGGAAGAGGGTTCCTTTTGTCCACACCCTCCCCAGAATTTGTTGTTTGTAGATTTTCTGATGATGCCGATTCTAACAGGTGTGAGGTGATACCTCATTGTCGTTTTGATTTGCATTTCTCTAATAATTAGTGGTGTTGAGCAGCTTTTCATGTGCGTCTTGGCCGTCTCTGTGACTTCTTTGAAGAAACGTCTATTTAGATCTTCTGCCCATTTTTGTATTGGGTTGTTTGTTTTATTAATATTAAGCTGCGTGAGCTGTTTATATATATTGGAGATTAAACCCTTGTCCATTGATTCGTTTGCGAACGTTTTCGCCCATTCTGAGGGTTGCCTTTTTCCATTCCCGTTTTTTTTTAACCAAAAAAGAAAGAAAGCAAAAGAAGCAGAACACTAAAGTGCGTGAAATATGCCTCTTGAAACTGTCGTTTTGAAATATGGACGTCTTTTGACCTTTTTGGTCGATATATGACCCCAGGATTTGTTTTCAGGGCAGGTGTCATTTACAGGCCTGCAATGATTTGGAATATCCACTGACCATTAGCGCTGGAATTAAAGCTGCTGTTGTGTGAAACGGCCACAAGGTGGCAGCAGTTCTCCATTAACAAATCTGGTTACCAGGGCAACAGAGCCTCAATGGAAGTCGTGTTCTAGATTGGAATTTAGAATGGAATGTGCCAGGAGAAAGCCCCTCAAGTTTGTCTCACTACTTCTTGTTCGTGTTTTTAATTTAATTTTTAATTTTTTATTACAGCAAGTTTGATTACAACGTTTGGCTTGTTGTAGGTGTGCAAGATGTGGTTCTTTTACACATATACATATGTCTGTTCTTCCTGGGACCCTTTTCCATGTACGTTATGACAGAATGTTGAGTAGTCTTCTCTTGGCATTCCGTAGGTCTTTGGTGATTATATATTTCACCTGTGTTTGTATATGTCTCTTAACCCCAATATCATAATGAATCCAATCCTCACACCTTTCCATTGGTGAGCCATAAGTTTGTTTAATGAATCTGTGATTGCCCTTCACCGTGGAAATATCTGCCCTGGTATCCGTTTTTAGGTAACACCTATAAGTGATATCCTACGATATGTGTCTTTCACTTTCTGACTTAATACAAGTCACGTGCTTACCTATAGACTCATCTACGGGGCTGCAAATGGCATTGTGCCCGTTTTTTCCTTGGCTAATATTCTGTCTTAGCGAGGTCCATTTTCTGCAATGTGATTCCCTGAGGGCTGAGGATTAGCTGACCTGGGCAGCCTGACCCTGCCGGCAAGCCCTCCCCAGGTGTGCCTGGGTTGAGGTCAATAGAAACAGCACTCCAGGCAGCAATAGCCCCTGCAGCTGTGCCTGACTCCATATTCTCTGCCCCGTCAGCAGTCTCGGGGCTGTGCTGGTGGGAGGGAGTGAGGGTCCACGGCTTTGTTGGTGGCCCGGTGTGAGTGGGGCTCTGCTGGAATTTCTGCAGGAGTTGCCAGGTTGCCACCTGTAAAGAAGAGGATGTGTCACCCATAATTTCCACTGGAATTTCTCTCCGGGCTGAGGTGAGGGAGGAAAAAAAGGAGTGGGGTCCGGGACAGGAGTGGTATCTCAGGCAGGGAAATGGAAAACTTCCAGAAGAGCGCCCGGGGCCAGGACCATCCTGGCTCGCCTGCAGGCACCAAGTTGGCCTGCGTGCTGTCGCTGGTGTGGCTCCACGGCCCTTCCTCTAGGCTTTCAAGCCCTTGTACATATTCAGGTGTTTTACCTGGGAAGGGTGGGAACAGTTCAGCAGTAGCTGGCCTGGGGCTCAGCTCACGTTTACTCACAGAGGCCTCGGCACGGTCCCCCAGCTTTGCAATGAGGACGCTCCTTGCGTGGGGGGTCCAGGCTGCTGGCTGTATGGGAGATGATTCCCCACCTCTGACCAATGTCAGAATTGTTTACCGCTGGAGCAAGTGCCCTGATAGGGTTTTCCTCTGTATAACTGCTGGGTTCAGGTTTTTTTTTTCTTTTTTGGTTCAAGTTAGAATTTATTCATCTTTTATGTATTTATTGATATAAGCATGGAAATAATTCATTCATAGAAATACATCTGTGTGAAGGGAAGAACTTTTTTCTGTTTTATTTTTAAATTTCATTTCTAAAAATTTTGCAGTTTAATTATATTTATTTTTCTATACAGCAGGTTATTATTAGTTATCTATTTTATTCATATACATATATACAGGTCAATACCTATCTCCCAACTCATCTGACTACCAACACCCCATGGCTTCCCCCACTTGGTGTCCATACATTTGTTCTCTACCTCTGTTTCTCTATTTCTGCCCTGCAAACCTGTTCATCTGTACCATATATCTAGGTTCCACATACATGCATTAATACAGAATATTTGTTTTGCTCTTTCTGACTTACTTCATTCTGTATGACAGTCTCTAGATCCACCGACTTCTCTACAAATAACCCAGTTTCATTCCTTTTCATGGCTGAGTCATATCCCATTTTATGTATGTACCACATCTTTATCCATTCATCTGTCTGTGGGCATTTAGGTTGCTTCCATTACCTGGCTATTGTAAATAGTGCTGCAATGAACATTGTGGTGAATGTGTGTTTTTGATTTATGGTTGTCTCTGGGTATATGCCCAGAAGTGGGATTGCTGGATCCTATGGTAATTCTATTTCTAGTTTCTTTAAGGAAACTCCATACTCTTCTCCATAGTGACTGTATCAATTTACCTTCCCACCAATAGTGGAAGAGGGTTCCTTTTGTCCACACCCTCCCCAGAATTTGTTGTTTGTAGATTTTCTGATGATGCCGATTCTAACAGGTGTGAGGTGATACCTCATTGTCGTTTTGATTTGCATTTCTCTAATAATTAGTGGTGTTGAGCAGCTTTTCATGTGCGTCTTGGCCGTCTCTGTGACTTCTTGGAAGAAACGTCTATTTAGATCTTCTGCCCATTTTTGTATTGGGTTGTTTGTTTTATTAATATTAAGCTGCGTGAGCTGTTTATATATATTGGAGATTAAACCCTTGTCCATTGATTCATTTGCGAACGTTTTCGCCCATTCTGAGGGCTGCCTTTTTCCATTCCCGTTTTTTTTTAACCAAAAAAGAAAGAAAGCAAAAGAAGCAGAACACTAATGTGCGTGAAATATGCCTCTTGAAACTGTCGTTTTGAAATATGGACGTCTTTTGAACTTTTTGGTCGATATATGACCCCAGGATTTGTTTTCAGGGCAGGTGTCATTTACAGGCCTGCAATGATTTGGAATATCCACTGACCAGTAGCGCTGGGATTAAAGCTGCTGTTGTGTGAAACGGCCAAAAGGTGGCAGCAGTTCTCCATTAGCAAATCTGGATACCAGGGCAACAGAGCCTCAATGGAAGTCGTGTTCTAGATTGGAATTTAGAATGGAATGTGCCAGGAGAAAGCCCCTCAAGTTTGTCTCACTACTTCTTGTTCGTGTTTTTAATTTAATTTTTAATTTTTTATTACAGCAAGTTTGATTACAACGTTTGCTTGTTGTAGGTGTGCAAGATGTGGTTCTTTTACACATATACATATGTCTGTTCTTCCTGGGACCCTTTTCCCATGTACGTTATGACAGAATGTTGAGTAGTCTTCTCTTGGCATTCCGTAGGTCTTTGGTGATTATATATTTCACCTGTGTTTGTATATGTCTCTTAACCCCAATATCGTAATGAATCCAATCCTCACACCTTTCCATTGGTGAGCCATAAGTTTGTTTAATGAATCTGTGATTGCCCTTCTCCGTGGAAATATCTGCCCTGGTATCCGTTTTTAGGTAACACCTATAAGTGATATCCTACGATATGTGTCTTTCACTTTCTGACTTACTACAAGTCACGTGCTTACCTATAGACTCATCTACGGGGCTGCAAATGGCATTGTGCCCTTTTTTTCCTTGGCTAATATTCTGTCTTAGCGAGGTCCATTTTCTGCAATGTGATTCCCTGAGGGCTGAGGATTAGCTGACCTGGGCAGCCTGACCCTGCCGGCAAGCCCTCCCCAGGTGTGCGTGGGTTGAGGTCGATAGAAACAGCACTCCAGGCAGCAATAGCCCCTGCAGCTGTGCCTGATTCCATATTCTCTGCCCCGTCAGCAGTCTCGGGGCTGTGCTGGTGGGAGGGTGTGAGGGTCCACGGCTTTGTTGGTGACCCGTTGTGAGTGGGGTTCTGCTGGACTTTCTGCAGGAGTTGCCAGGCTGCCACCTGTAAAGAAGAGGATGTGTCACCCATAACTTCCACTGGAATTTCTCTCCGGTCTGAGGTGAGGAAGGCAAAAAAGGAATGATGGCCGGGACAGGAGGGGTATATCAGGCAGGGAAATGGAAAGCTTCCAGAAGAGTGCCCGGGGCCAGGACCATCCTGGCTGGCCTGCAGGCACCAAGTTGGCCTGCGTGCTGTCGCTGGTGTGGCTCCACGGCCCTTCCTCTAGGCTTTCAAGCCCTTGTACATATTCAGGTGTTTTACCTGGGAAGGGTGGGAACAGTTCAGCAGCAGCTGGCCTGGGGCTCAGCTCACGTTTACTCACAGAGGCCTCGGCACGGTCCCCCAGCTTTGCAATGACGACGCTCCTTGCGTGGGGGGGCCGGGCTGCTGGCTGTATGGGAGATGATTCCCCACCTCTGACCAATGTCAGAATTGTTTACCGCTGGAGCAAGTGCCCTGATAGGGTTTTCCTCTGTATAACTGCTGGGTTCAGGTTTTTTTTTTCTTTTTTGGTTCAAGTTAGAAGTTATTCATCTTTTATGTATTTATTGATATAAGCATGGAAATAATTCATTCATAGAAATACATCTGTGTGAAGGGAAGAACTTTTTTCTGTTTTATTTTTAAATTTCATTTCTAAAAATTTTGCAGTTTAATTATATTTATTTTTCTATACAGCAGTTTATTATTAGTTATCTATTTTATTCATATACATATATACAGGTCAATACCTATCTCCCAACTCATCTGACCGCCAACACCCCATGGCTTCCCCCACTTGGTGTCCATACGTTTGTTCTCTACCTCTGTTTCTCTATTTCTGCCCTGCAAACCTGTTCATCTGTACCATATATCTAGGTTTCACATACATGCATTAATACAGAATATTTGTTTTGCTCTTTCTGACTTACTTCATTCTGTATGACAGTCTCTAGATCCACCGACTTCTCTACAAATAACCCAGTTTCATTCCTTTTCATGGCTGAGTCATATCCCATTTTATGTATGTACCACATCTTTATCCATTCATCTGTCTGTGGGCATTTAGGTTGCTTCCATTACCTGGCTATTGTAAATAGTGCTGCAATGAACATTGTGGTGAATGTGTGTTTTTGATTTATGGTTGTCTCTGGGTATATGCCCAGAAGTGGGATTGCTGGATCCTATGGTAATTCTATTTCTAGTTTCTTTAAGGAAACTCCATACTGTTCTCCATAGTGACTGTATCAATTTACCTTCCCACCAATAGTGGAAGAGGGTTCCTTTTGTCCACACCCTCCCCAGAATTTGTTGTTTGTAGATTTTCTGATGATGCCGATTCTAACAGGTGTGAGGTGATACCTCATTGTCGTTTTGATTTGCATTTCTCTAATAATTAGTGGTGTTGAGCAGCTTTTCATGTGCGTCTTGGCCGTCTCTGTGACTTCTTTGAAGAAACGTCTATTTAGATCTTCTGCCCATTTTTGTATTGGGTTGTTTGTTTTATTAATATTAAGCTGCGTGAGCTGTTTATATATATTGGAGATTAAACCCTTGTCCATTGATTCGTTTGCGAACGTTTTCGCCCATTCTGAGGGTTGCCTTTTTCCATTCCCGTTTTTTTTTAACCAAAAAAGAAAGAAAGCAAAAGAAGCAGAACACTAAAGTGCGTGAAATATGCCTCTTGAAACTGTCGTTTTGAAATATGGACGTCTTTTGACCTTTTTGGTCGATATATGACCCCAGGATTTGTTTTCAGGGCAGGTGTCATTTACAGGCCTGCAATGATTTGGAATATCCACTGACCATTAGCGCTGGAATTAAAGCTGCTGTTGTGTGAAACGGCCACAAGGTGGCAGCAGTTCTCCATTAACAAATCTGGTTACCAGGGCAACAGAGCCTCAATGGAAGTCGTGTTCTAGATTGGAATTTAGAATGGAATGTGCCAGGAGAAAGCCCCTCAAGTTTGTCTCACTACTTCTTGTTCGTGTTTTTAATTTAATTTTTAATTTTTTATTACAGCAAGTTTGATTACAACGTTTGGCTTGTTGTAGGTGTGCAAGATGTGGTTCTTTTACACATATACATATGTCTGTTCTTCCTGGGACCCTTTTCCATGTACGTTATGACAGAATGTTGAGTAGTCTTCTCTTGGCATTCCGTAGGTCTTTGGTGATTATATATTTCACCTGTGTTTGTATATGTCTCTTAACCCCAATATCATAATGAATCCAATCCTCACACCTTTCCATTGGTGAGCCATAAGTTTGTTTAATGAATCTGTGATTGCCCTTCACCGTGGAAATATCTGCCCTGGTATCCGTTTTTAGGTAACACCTATAAGTGATATCCTACGATATGTGTCTTTCACTTTCTGACTTAATACAAGTCACGTGCTTACCTATAGACTCATCTACGGGGCTGCAAATGGCATTGTGCCCGTTTTTTCCTTGGCTAATATTCTGTCTTAGCGAGGTCCATTTTCTGCAATGTGATTCCCTGAGGGCTGAGGATTAGCTGACCTGGGCAGCCTGACCCTGCCGGCAAGCCCTCCCCAGGTGTGCCTGGGTTGAGGTCAATAGAAACAGCACTCCAGGCAGCAATAGCCCCTGCAGCTGTGCCTGACTCCATATTCTCTGCCCCGTCAGCAGTCTCGGGGCTGTGCTGGTGGGAGGGAGTGAGGGTCCACGGCTTTGTTGGTGGCCCGGTGTGAGTGGGGCTCTGCTGGAATTTCTGCAGGAGTTGCCAGGTTGCCACCTGTAAAGAAGAGGATGTGTCACCCATAATTTCCACTGGAATTTCTCTCCGGGCTGAGGTGAGGGAGGAAAAAAAGGAGTGGGGTCCGGGACAGGAGTGGTATCTCAGGCAGGGAAATGGAAAACTTCCAGAAGAGCGCCCGGGGCCATGACCATCCTGGCTCGCCTGCAGGCACCAAGTTGGCCTGCGTGCTGTCGCTGGTGTGGCTCCACGGCCCTTCCTCTAGGCTTTCAAGCCCTTGTACATATTCAGGTGTTTTACCTGGGAAGGGTGGGAACAGTTCAGCAGTAGCTGGCCTGGGGCTCAGCTCACGTTTACTCACAGAGGCCTCGGCACGGTCCCCCAGCTTTGCAATGAGGACGCTCCTTGCGTGGGGGGTCCAGGCTGCTGGCTGTATGGGAGATGATTCCCCACCTCTGACCAATGTCAGAATTGTTTACCGCTGGAGCAAGTGCCCTGATAGGGTTTTCCTCTGTATAACTGCTGGGTTCAGGTTTTTTTTTTCTTTTTTGGTTCAAGTTAGAATTTATTCATCTTTTATGTATTTATTGATATAAGCATGGAAATAATTCATTCATAGAAATACATCTGTGTGAAGGGAAGAACTTTTTTCTGTTTTATTTTTAAATTTCATTTCTAAAAATTTTGCAGTTTAATTATATTTATTTTTCTATACAGCAGGTTATTATTAGTTATCTATTTTATTCATATACATATATACAGGTCAATACCTATCTCCCAACTCATCTGACCACCAACACCCCATGGCTTCCCCCACTTGGTGTCCATACATTTGTTCTCTACCTCTGTTTCTCTATTTCTGCCCTGCAAACCTGTTCATCTGTACCATATATCTAGGTTCCACATACATGCATTAATACAGAATATTTGTTTTGCTCTTTCTGACTTACTTCATTCTGTATGACAGTCTCTAGATCCACCGACTTCTCTACAAATAACCCAGTTTCATTCCTTTTCATGGCTGAGTCATATCCCATTTTATGTATGTACCACATCTTTATCCATTCATCTGTCTGTGGGCATTTAGGTTGCTTCCATTACCTGGCTATTGTAAATAGTGCTGCAATGAACATTGTGGTGAATGTGTGTTTTTGATTTATGGTTGTCTCTGGGTATATGCCCAGAAGTGGGATTGCTGGATCCTATGGTAATTCTATTTCTAGTTTCTTTAAGGAAACTCCATACTCTTCTCCATAGTGACTGTATCAATTTACCTTCCCACCAATAGTGGAAGAGGGTTCCTTTTGTCCACACCCTCCCCAGAATTTGTTGTTTGTAGATTTTCTGATGATGCCGATTCTAACAGGTGTGAGGTGATACCTCATTGTCGTTTTGATTTGCATTTCTCTAATAATTAGTGGTGTTGAGCAGCTTTTCATGTGCGTCTTGGCCGTCTCTGTGACTTCTTGGAAGAAACGTCTATTTAGATCTTCTGCCCATTTTTGTATTGGGTTGTTTGTTTTATTAATATTAAGCTGCGTGAGCTGTTTATATATATTGGAGATTAAACCCTTGTCCATTGATTCATTTGCGAACGTTTTCGCCCATTCTGAGGGCTGCCTTTTTCCATTCCCGTTTTTTTTTAACCAAAAAAGAAAGAAAGCAAAAGAAGCAGAACACTAATGTGCGTGAAATATGCCTCTTGAAACTGTCGTTTTGAAATATGGACGTCTTTTGACCTTTTTGGTCGATATATGACCCCAGGATTTGTTTTCAGGGCAGGTGTCATTTACAGGCCTGCAATGATTTGGAATATCCACTGACCAGTAGCGCTGGGATTAAAGCTGCTGTTGTGTGAAACGGCCAAAAGGTGGCAGCAGTTCTCCATTAGCAAATCTGGATACCAGGGCAACAGAGCCTCAATGGAAGTCGTGTTCTAGATTGGAATTTAGAATGGAATGTGCCAGGAGAAAGCCCCTCAAGTTTGTCTCACTACTTCTTGTTCGTGTTTTTAATTTAATTTTTAATTTTTTATTACAGCAAGTTTGATTACAACGTTTGCTTGTTGTAGGTGTGCAAGATGTGGTTCTTTTACACATATACATATGTCTGTTCTTCCTGGGACCCTTTTCCCATGTACGTTATGACAGAATGTTGAGTAGTCTTCTCTTGGCATTCCGTAGGTCTTTGGTGATTATATATTTCACCTGTGTTTGTATATGTCTCTTAACCCCAATATCCTAATGAATCCAATCCTCACACCTTTCCATTGGTGAGCCATAAGTTTGTTTAATGAATCTGTGATTGCCCTTCTCCGTGGAAATATCTGCCCTGGTATCCGTTTTTAGGTAACACCTATAAGTGATATCCTACGATATGTGTCTTTCACTTTCTGACTTACTACAAGTCACGTGCTTACCTATAGACTCATCTACGGGGCTGCAAATGGCATTGTGCCCTTTTTTTCCTTGGCTAATATTCTGTCTTAGCGAGGTCCATTTTCTGCAATGTGATTCCCTGAGGGCTGAGGATTAGCTGACCTGGGCAGCCTGACCCTGCCGGCAAGCCCTCCCCAGGTGTGCGTGGGTTGAGGTCGATAGAAACAGCACTCCAGGCAGCAATAGCCCCTGCAGCTGTGCCTGATTCCATATTCTCTGCCCCGTCAGCAGTCTCGGGGCTGTGCTGGTGGGAGGGTGTGAGGGTCCACGGCTTTGTTGGTGACCCGTTGTGAGTGGGGTTCTGCTGGACTTTCTGCAGGAGTTGCCAGGCTGCCACCTGTAAAGAAGAGGATGTGTCACCCATAACTTCCACTGGAATTTCTCTCCGGTCTGAGGTGAGGAAGGCAAAAAAGGAATGATGGCCGGGACAGGAGGGGTATATCAGGCAGGGAAATGGAAAGCTTCCAGAAGAGTGCCCGGGGCCAGGACCATCCTGGCTGGCCTGCAGGCACCAAGTTGGCCTGCGTGCTGTCGCTGGTGTGGCTCCACGGCCCTTCCTCTAGGCTTTCAAGCCCTTGTACATATTCAGGTGTTTTACCTGGGAAGGGTGGGAACAGTTCAGCAGCAGCTGGCCTGGGGCTCAGCTCACGTTTACTCACAGAGGCCTCGGCACGGTCCCCCAGCTTTGCAATGACGACGCTCCTTGCGTGGGGGGGCCGGGCTGCTGGCTGTATGGGAGATGATTCCCCACCTCTGACCAATGTCAGAATTGTTTACCGCTGGAGCAAGTGCCCTGATAGGGTTTTCCTCTGTATAACTGCTGGGTTCAGGTTTTTTTTTTCTTTTTTGGTTCAAGTTAGAAGTTATTCATCTTTTATGTATTTATTGATATAAGCATGGAAATAATTCATTCATAGAAATACATCTGTGTGAAGGGAAGAACTTTTTTCTGTTTTATTTTTAAATTTCATTTCTAAAAATTTTGCAGTTTAATTATATTTATTTTTCTATACAGCAGTTTATTATTAGTTATCTATTTTATTCATATACATATATACAGGTCAATACCTATCTCCCAACTCATCTGACCACCATCACCCCATGGCTTCCACCACTTGGTGTCCATACGTTTGTTCTCTACCTCTGTTTCTCTATTTCTGCCCTGCAAACCTGTTCATCTGTACCATATATCTAGGTTTCACATACATGCATTAATACAGAATATTTGTTTTGCTCTTTCTGACTTACTTCATTCTGTATGACAGTCTCTAGATCCACCGACTTCTCTACAAATAACCCAGTTTCATTCCTTTTCATGGCTGAGTCATATCCCATTTTATGTATGTACCACATCTTTATCCATTCATCTGTCTGTGGGCATTTAGGTTGCTTCCATTACCTGGCTATTGTAAATAGTGCTGCAATGAACATTGTGGTGAATGTGTGTTTTTGATTTATGGTTGTCTCTGGGTATATGCCCAGAAGTGGGATTGCTGGATCCTATGGTAATTCTATTTCTAGTTTCTTTAAGGAAACTCCATACTGTTCTCCATAGTGACTGTATCAATTTACCTTCCCACCAATAGTGGAAGAGGGTTCCTTTTGTCCACACCCTCCCCAGAATTTGTTGTTTGTAGATTTTCTGATGATGCCGATTCTAACAGGTGTGAGGTGATACCTCATTGTCGTTTTGATTTGCATTTCTCTAATAATTAGTGGTGTTGAGCAGCTTTTCATGTGCGTCTTGGCCGTCTCTGTGACTTCTTTGAAGAAACGTCTATTTAGATCTTCTGCCCATTTTTGTATTGGGTTGTTTGTTTTATTAATATTAAGCTGCGTGAGCTGTTTATATATATTGGAGATTAAACCCTTGTCCATTGATTCGTTTGCAAACGTTTTCGCCCATTCTGAGGGTTGCCTTTTTCCATTCCCGTTTTTTTTTAACCAAAAAAGAAAGAAAGCAAAAGAAGCAGAACACTAATGTGCGTGAAATATGCCTCTTGAAACTGTCGTTTTGAAATATGGACGTCTTTTGACCTTTTTGGTCGATATATGACCCCAGGATTTGTTTTCAGGGCAGGTGTCATTTACAGGCCTGCAATGATTTGGAATATCCACTGACCATTAGCGCTGGAATTAAAGCTGCTGTTGTGTGAAACGGCCACAAGGTGGCAGCAGTTCTCCATTAACAAATCTGGTTACCAGGGCAACAGAGCCTCAATGGAAGTCGTGTTCTAGATTGGAATTTAGAATGGAATGTGCCAGGAGAAAGCCCCTCAAGTTTGTCTCACTACTTCTTGTTCGTGTTTTTAATTTAATTTTTAATTTTTTATTACAGCAAGTTTGATTACAACGTTTGGCTTGTTGTAGGTGTGCAAGATGTGGTTCTTTTACACATATACATATGTCTGTTCTTCCTGGGACCCTTTTCCATGTACGTTATGACAGAATGTTGAGTAGTCTTCTCTTGGCATTCCGTAGGTCTTTGGTGATTATATATTTCACCTGTGTTTGTATATGTCTCTTAACCCCAATATCATAATGAATCCAATCCTCACACCTTTCCATTGGTGAGCCATAAGTTTGTTTAATGAATCTGTGATTGCCCTTCACCGTGGAATATCTGCCCTGGTATCCGTTTTTAGGTAACACCTATAAGTGATATCCTACGATATGTGTCTTTCACTTTCTGACTTAATACAAGTCACATGCTTACCTATAGACTCATCTACGGGGCTGCAAATGGCATTGTGCACTTTTTTTCCTTGGCTAATATTCTGTCTTAGCGAGGTCCATTTTCTGCAATGTGATTCCCTGAGGGCTGAGGATTAGCTGACCTGGGCAGCCTGACCCTGCCGGCAAGCCCTCCCCAGGTGTGCCTGGGTTGAGGTCAATAGAAACAGCACTCCAGGCAGCAATAGCCCCTGCAGCTGTGCCTGACTCCATATTCTCTGCCCCGTCAGCAGTCTCGGGGCTGTGCTGGTGGGAGGGAGTGAGGGTCCACGGCTTTGTTGGTGGCCCGGTGTGAGTGGGGCTCTGCTGGAATTTCTGCAGGAGTTGCCAGGTTGCCACCTGTAAAGAAGAGGATGTGTCACCCATAATTTCCACTGGAATTTCTCTCCGGGCTGAGGTGAGGGAGGAAAAAAAGGAGTGGGGGCCAGGACAGGAGTGGTATCTCAGGCAGGGAAATGGAAAACTTCCAGAAGAGCGCCCGGGGCCAGGACCATCCTGGCTGGCCTGCAGGCACCAAGTTGGCCTGCGTGCTGTCGCTGGTGTGGCTCCACGGCCCTTCCTCTAGGCTTTCAAGCCCTTGTACATATTCAGGTGTTTTACCTGGGAAGGGTGGGAACAGTTCAGCAGTAGCTGGCCTGGGGCTCAGCTCACGTTTACTCACAGAGGCCTCGGCACGGTCCCCCAGCTTTGCAATGAGGACGCTCCTTGCGTGGGGGGTCCAGGCTGCTGGCTGTATGGGAGATGATTCCCCACCTCTGACCAATCTCAGAATTGTTTACCGCTGGAGCAAGTGCCCTGATAGGGTTTTCCTCTGTATAACTGCTGGGTTCAGGTTTTTTTTTTCTTTTTTGGTTCAAGTTAGAATTTATTCATCTTTTATGTATTTATTGATATAAGCATGGAAATAATTCATTCATAGAAATACATCTGTGTGAAGGGAAGAACTTTTTTCTGTTTTATTTTTAAATTTCATTTCTAAAAGTTTTGCAGTTTAATTATATTTATTTTTCTATACAGCAGGTTATTATTAGTTATCTATTTTATTCATATACATATATACAGGTCAATACCTATCTCCCAACTCATCTGACCACCATCACCCCATGGCCTCCACCACTTGGTGTCCATACGTTTGTTCTCTACCTCTGTTTCTCTATTTCTGCCCTGCAAACCTGTTCATCTGTACCATATATCTAGGTTCCACATACATGCATTAATACAGAATATTTGTTTTGCTCTTTCTGACTTACTTCATTCTGTATGACAGTCTCTAGATCCACCGACTTCTCTACAAATAACCCAGTTTCATTCCTTTTCATGGCTGAGTCATATCCCATTTTATGTATGTACCACATCTTTATCCATTCATCTGTCTGTGGGCATTTAGGTTGCTTCCATTACCTGGCTATTGTAAATAGTGCTGCAATGAACATTGTGGTGAATGTGTGTTTTTGATTTATGGTTGTCTCTGGGTATATGCCCAGAAGTGGGATTGCTGGATCCTATGGTAATTCTATTTCTAGTTTCTTTAAGGAAACTCCATACTCTTCTCCATAGTGACTGTATCAATTTACCTTCCCACCAATAGTGGAAGAGGGTTCCTTTTGTCCACACCCTCCCCAGAATTTGTTGTTTGTAGATTTTCTGATGATGCCGATTCTAACAGGTGTGAGGTGATACCTCATTGTCGTTTTGATTTGCATTTCTCTAATAATTAGTGGTGTTGAGCAGCTTTTCATGTGCGTCTTGGCCGTCTCTGTGACTTCTTGGAAGAAACGTCTATTTAGATCTTCTGCCCATTTTTGTATTGGGTTGTTTGTTTTATTAATATTAAGCTGTGTGAGCTGTTTATATATATTGGAGATTAAACCCTTGTCCATTGATTCGTTTGCGAACGTTTTCGCCCATTCTGAGGGCTGCCTTTTTCCATTCCCGTTCTTTTTAAACAAAAAAGAAAGAAAGCAAAAGAAGCAGAACACTAATGTGCGTGAAATATGCCTCTTGAAACTGTCGTTTTGAAATATGGACGTCTTTTGAACTTTTTGGTCGATATATGACCCCAGGATTTGTTTTCAGGGCAGGTGTCATTTACAGGCCTGCAATGATTTGGAATATCCACTGACCATTAGCGCTGGGATTAAAGCTGCTGTTGTGTGAAACGGCCACAAGGTGGCAGCAGTTCTCCCTTAGCAAATCTGGTTACTAGGGCAACAGAGCCTCAATGGAAGCCTGTTTTAGATTGGAATT
The DNA here is from genome assembly GCF_025265405.1 of Mesoplodon densirostris. Lineage (NCBI taxonomy): Eukaryota > Metazoa > Chordata > Mammalia > Artiodactyla > Ziphiidae > Mesoplodon > Mesoplodon densirostris. Next base: position 97,998,776 of record NC_082666.1, read on the forward strand.
TAGAATGGAATGTGCCAGGAGAAAGCCCCTCAAGTTTCTCACTACTTCTTGTTCGTGTTTTTAATTTAATTTTTAATTTTTTATTACAGCAAGTTTGATTACAACGTTTGCTTGTTGTAGGTGTGCAAGATGTGGTTCTTTTACACATATACATATGTCTGTTCTTCCTGGGACCCTTTTCCATGTACGTTATGACAGAATGTTGAGTAGTCTTCTCTTGGCATTCCGTAGGTCTTTGGTGATTATATATTTCACCTGTGTTTGTATATGTCTCTTAACCCCAATATAATGAATCCAATCCTCACACCTTTCCATTGGTGAGCCATAAGTTTGTTTAATGAATCTGTGATTGCCCTTCACCGTGGAAATATCTGCCCTGGTATCCGTTGTTAGGTAACACCTATAAGTGATATCCTACGATATGTGTCTTTCACTTTCTGACTTACTACAAGTCACGTGCTTACCTGTAGACTCATCTACGGGGCTGCAAATGGCATTGTGCCCTTTTTTTCCTTGGCTAATATTCTGTCGTAGCGAGGTCCATTTTCTGCAATGTGATTCCCTGAGGGCTGAGGATTAGCTGACCTGGGCAGCCTGATCCTGCCGGCAAGCCCTCCCCAGGTGTGCCTGGGTTGAGGTCGATAGAAACAGCACTCCAGGCAGCAATAGCCCCTGCAGCTGTGCCTGACTCCATATTCTCTGCCCCGTCAGCAGTCTCGGGGCTGTGCTGGTGGGAGGGTGTGAGGGTCCACGGCTTTGTTGGTGGCCCGGTGTGAGTGGGGCTCTGCTGGACTTTCTGCAGGAGTTGCCAGGCTGCCACCTGTAAAGAAGAGGATGTGTCACCCATAACTTCTTCTGGAATTTCTCTCCGGGCTGAGGTGAGGAAGGAAAAAAAGGAATGGGGGCTGGGACAGGAGGGGTATATCAGGCAGGGAAATGGAAAGCTTCCAGAAGAGTGCCCGGGGCCAGGACCATCCTGGCTGGCCTGCAGGCACCAAGTTGGCCTGCGTGCTGTCGCTGGTGTGGCTCCACGGCCCTTCCTCTAGGCTTTCAAGCCCTTGTACATATTCAGGTGTTTTACCTGGGAAGGGTGGGAACAGTTCAGCAGCAGCTGGCCTGGGGCTCAGCTCACGTTTACTCACAGAGGCCTCGGCACGGTCCCCCAGCTTTGCAATGAGGACGCTCCTTGCGTGGGGGGTCCGGGCTGCTGGCTGTATGGGAGATGATTCCCCACCTCTGACCAATCTCAGAATTGTTTACCGCTGGAGCAAGTGCCCTTATAGGGTTTTCCTCTGTATAACTGCTGGGTACAGGATTTGTTTTTTCTTTTTTGGTTCAAGTTAGAAGTTATTCATCTTTTATGTATTTATTGATATAAGCATGGAAATAATTCATTCATAGAAATACATCTGTGTGAAGGGAAGAACTTTTTTTCTGTTTTATTTTTAAATTTCATTTCTAAAAATTTTGCAGTTTAATTATATTTATTTTTCTATACAGCAGGTTATTATTAGTTATCTATTTTATTCATATACATATATACAGGTCAATACCTATCTCCCAACTCATCTGACCACCAACACCCCATGGCTTCCCCCACTTGGTGTCCATACGTTTGTTCTCTACCTCTGTTGCTCTATTTCTGCCCTGCAAACCTGTTCATCTGTACCATATATCTAGGTTCCACATACATGCATTAATACAGAATATTTGTTTTGCTCTTTCTGACTTACTTCATTCTGTATGACACTCTCTAGATCCACCGACTTCTCTACAAATAACCCAGTTTCATTCCTTTTCATGGCTGAGTCATATCCCATTTTATGTATGTACCACATCTTTATCCATTCATCTGTCTGTGGGCATTTAGGTTGCTTCCATTACCTGGCTATTGTAAATAGTGCTGCAATGAACATTGTGGTGAATGTGTGTTTTTGATTTATGGTTGTCTCTGGGTATATGCCCAGAAGAGGGATTGCTGGATCCTATGGTAATTCTATTTCTAGTTTCTTTAAGGAAACTCCATACTCTTCTCCATAGTGACTGTATCAATTTACCTTCCCACCAATAGTGGAAGAGGGTTCCTTTTGTCCACAACCTCCCCAGAATTTGTTGTTTGTAGATTTTCTGATGCTACCGATTCTAACAGGTGTGAGGTGATACCTCATTGTCATTTTGATTTGCATTTCTCTAATAATTAGTGGTGTTGAGCAGCTTTTCATATGCGTCTTGGCCGTCTCTGTGACTTCTTTGAAGAAACGTCTATTTAGATCTTCTGCCCATTTTTGTATTGGGTTGTTTGTTTTATTAATATTAAGCTGCGTGAGCTGTTTATATATATTGGAGATTAAACCCTTGTCCATTTTTTCGTTTGCGAACGTTTTCGCCCATTCTGAGGTTTGCCTTTTTCCATTCCAGTTTTTTTTTAACCAAAAAAGAAAGAAAGCAAAAGAAGCAGAACACTAATGTGCGTGAAATATGCCTCTTGAAACTGTCGTTTTGAAATATGGACGTCTTTTGAACTTTTTGGTCGATATATGACCCCAGGATTTGTTTTCAGGGCAGGTGTCATTTACAGGCCTGCAATGATTTGGAATATCCACTGACCATTAGCGCTGGGATTAAAGCTGCTGTTGTGTGAAACGGCCACAAGGTGGCAGCAGTTTTCCCTTAGCAAATCTGGTTACTAGGGCAACAGAGCCTCAATGGAAGCCTGTTCTAGATTGGAATTTAGAATGGAATGTGCCAGGAGAAAGCCCCTCAAGTTTGTCTCACTACTTCTTGTTCGTGTTTTTAATTTAATTTTTTATTTTTTATTACAGCAAGTTTGATTACAACGTTTGCTTGTTGTAGGTGTGCAAGATGTGGTTCTGTTACACATATACATATGTCTGTTCTTCCTGGGACCCTTTTCCCATGTACATTATGACAGAATGTTGAGTAGTCTTCTCTTGGCATTCCGTAGGTCTTTGGTGATTATATATTTCACCTGTGTTTGTATATGTCTCTTAACCCCAATATCGTAATGAATCCAATCCTCACACCTTTCCATTGGTGAACCATAAGTTTGTTTAATGAATCTGTGATTGCCCTTCTCCGTGGAAATATCTGCCCTGGTATCCGTTTTTAGGTAACACCTATAAGTGATATCCTACGATATGTGTCTTTCACTTTCTGACTTACTACAAGTCACGTGCTTACCTGTAGACTCATCTACGGGGCTGCAAATGGCATTATGCCCTTTTTTTCCTTGGCTAATATTCTGTCTTAGCGAGGTCCATTTTCTGCAATGTGATTCCCTGAGGGCTGAGGATTAGCTGACCTGGGCAGCCTGACCCTGCCGGCAAGCCCTCCCCAGGTGTGCGTGGGTTGAGGTCGATAGAAACAGCACTCCAGGCAGCAATAGCCCCTGCAGCTGTGCCTGACTCCATATTCTCTGCCCCGTCAGCAGTCTCGGGGCTGTGCTGGTGGGAGGGTGTGAGGGTCCACGGCTTTGTTGGTGGCCCGGTGTGAGTGGGGCTCTGCTGGACTTTCTGCAAGAGTTGCCAGGCTGCCACCTGTAAAGAAGAGGATGTGTCACCCATAAATTCCACTGGAATTTCTCTCTGGGCTGAGGTGAGGAAGGAAAAAAAGGAATGATGGCCGGGACAGGAGGAGTATATCAGGCAGGGAAATGGAAAGCTTCTAGAAGAGTGCCGGGGCCAGGACCATCCTGGCTGGCCTGCAGGCACCAAGTTGGCCTGCGTGCTGTCGCTGGTGTGGCTCCACGGCCCTTCCTCTAGGCTTTCAAGCCCTTGTACATATTCAGGTGTTTTACCTGGGAAGGGTGGGAACAGTTCAGCAGCAGCTGGCCTGGGGCTCAGCTCACGTTTACTCACAGAGGCCTCGGCACGGTCCCCCAGCTTTGCAATGAGGATGCTCCTTGCGTGGGGGGGCCGGGCTGCTGGCTGTATGGGAGATGATTCCCCACCTCTGACCAATGTCAGAATTGTTTACCGCTGGAACAAGTGCCCTGATAGGGTTTTCCCCTGTATAACTGCTGGGTTCAGGTTTTTTTTTTCTTTTTTGGTTCAAGTTAGAATTTATTCATCTTTTATGTATTTATTGATATAAGCATGGAAATAATTCATTCATAGAAATACATCTGTGTGAAGGGAAGAACTTTTTTCTGTTTTATTTTTAAATTTCATTTCTAAAAATTTTTCAGTTTAATTATATTTATTTTTCTATACAGCAGGTTATTATTAGTTATCTATTTTATTCATATACATATATACAGGTCAATACCTATCTCCCAACTCATCTGACCACCATCACCCCATGGCTTCCCCCACTTGGTGTCCATACGTTTGTTCTCTACCTCTGTTTCTCTATTTCTGCCCTGCAAACCTGTTCATCTGTACCATATATCTAGGTTCCACATACATGCATTAATACAGAATATTTGTTTTCCTCTTTCTGACTTACTTCATTCTGTATGACAGTCTCTAGATCCACCGACTTCTCTACAAATAACCCAGTTTCATTCCTTTTCATGGCTGAGTCATATCCCATTTTATGTATGTACCACATCTTTATCCATTCATCTGTCTGTGGGCATTTAGGTTGCTTCCATTACCTGGCTATTGTAAATAGTGCTGCAATGAACATTGTGGTGAATGTGTGTTTTTGATTTATGGTTGTCTCTGTGTATATGCCCAGAAGTGGGATTGCTGGATCCTATGGTAATTCTATTTCTAGTTTCTTTAAGGAAACTCCATACTGTTCTCCATAGTGACTGTATCAATTTACCTTCCCACCAATAGTGGAAGAGGGTTCCTTTTGTCCACACCCTCCCCAGAATTTGTTGTTTGTAGATTTTCTGATGATGCCGATTCTAACAGGTGTGAGGTGATACCTCATTGTCATTTTGATTTGCATTTCTCTAATAATTAGTGGTGTTGAGCAGCTTTTCATGTGCGTCTTGGCCGTCTCTGTGACTTCTTTGAAGAAACGTCTATTTAGATCTTCTGCCCATTTTTGTATTGGGTTGTTTGTTTTATTAATATTAAGCTGCGTGAGCTGTTTATATATATTGGAGATTAAACCCTTGTCCATTGATTCGTTTGCGAACGTTTTCGCCCATTCTGAGGGTTGCCTTTTTCCATTCCCGTTTTTTTTTAACCAAAAAAGAAAGAAAGCAAAAGAAGCAGAACACTAATGTGCGTGAAATATGCCTCTTGAAACTGTCGTTTTGAAATATGGACGTCTTTTGAACTTTTTGGTCGATATATGACCCCAGGATTTGTTTTCAGGGCAGGTGTCATTTACAGGCCTGCAATGATTTGGAATATCCACTGACCAGTAGCACTGGGATTAAAGCTGCTGTTGTGCGAAATGGCCACAAGGTGGCAGCAGTTCTCCCTTAGCAAATCTGGTTACCAGGGCAACAGAGCCTCAATGGAAGCCTGTACTAGATTGGAATTTAGAATGGAATGTGCCAGGAGAAAGCCCCTCAAGTTTGTCTCACTACTTCTTGTTCGTGTTTTTAATTTAATTTTTAATTTTTTATTACAGCAAGTTTGATTACAACGTTTGCTTGTTGTAGGTGTGCAAGATGTGGTTCTTTTACACATATACATATGTCTGTTCTTCCTGGGACCCTTTTCCCATGTACGTTATGACAGAATGTTGAGTAGTCTTCTCTTGGCATTCCGTAGGTCTTTGGTGATTATATATTTCACCTGTGTTTGTATATGTCTCTTAACCCCAATATCGTAATGAATCCAATCCTCACACCTTTCCATTGGTGAACCATAAGTTTGTTTAATGAATCTGTGATTGCCCTTCTCCGTGGAAATATCTGCCCTGGTATCCGTTTTTAGGTAACACCTATAAGTGATATCCTACGATATGTGTCTTACACTTTCTGACTTACTACAAGTCACGTGATTACCTGTAGACTCATCTACGGGGCTGCAAATGGCATTGTGCTCTTTTTTTCCTTGGCTAATATTCTGTCTTAGCGAGGTCCATTTTCTGCAATGTGATTCCCTGAGGGCTGAGGATTAGCTGACCTGGGCAGCCTGACCCTGCCGGCAAGCCCTCCCCAGGTGTGCGTGGGTTGAGGTCGATAGAAACAGCACTCCAGGCAGCAATAGCCCCTGCAGCTGTGCCTGACTCCATATTCTCTGCCCCGTCAGCAGTCTCGGGGCTGTGCTGGTGGGAGGGTGTGAGGGTCCATGGCTTTGTTGGTGGCCCGGTGTGAGTGGGGCTCTGCTGGAATTTCTGCAGGAGTTGCCAGGTTGCCACCTGTAAAGAAGAGGATGTGTCACCCATAACTTCCACTGGAATTTCTCTCCGGGCTGAGGTGAGGGAGGAAAAAAAGGAGTGGGGGCCGGGACAGGAGTGGTATCTCAGGCAGGGAAATGGAAAGCTTCCAGAAGAGCGCCGAGGGCCAGGACCATCCTGGCTGGCCTGCAGGCACCAAGTTGGCCTGCGTGCTGTCGCTGGTGTGGCTCCACGGCCCTTCCTCTAGGCTTTCAAGCCCTTGTACATATTCAGGTGTTTTACCTGGGAAGGGTGGTAACAGTTCAGCAGCAGCTGGCCTGGGGCTCAGCTCACGTTTACTCACAGAGGCCTCGGCACTGTCCCCCAGCTTTGCAATCAGGACGCTCCTTGCGTGGGGGTGCGGGGCTGCTGGTTGTATGGGAGATGATTCCCCACCTCTGACCAATCTCAGAATTGTTTACCGATGGAACAAGTGCCCTGATAGGGTTTTCCTCTGTATAACTGCTGGGTACAGGATTTGTTTTTTCTTTTTTGGTTCAAGTTACAAGTTATTCATCTTTTATGTATTTATTGATATAAGCATGGAAATAATTCATTCATAGAAATACATCTGTGTGAAGGGAAGAACTTTTTTTCTGTTTTATTTTTAAATTTCATTTCTAAAAATTTTGAAGTTTAATCATATTTAATTTTCTATACAGCAGGTTATTATTAGTTATCTATTTTATTCATATACATATATACAGGTCAATACCTATCTCCCAACTCATCTGACCACCAACACCCCATGGCTTCCCCCACTTGGTGTCCATACGTTTGTTCTCTACCTCTGTTTCTCTATTTCTGCCCTGCAAACCTGTTCATCTGTACCATATATCTAGGTTCCACATACATGCATTAATACAGAATATTTGTTTTGCTCTTTCTGACTTACTTCATTCTGTATGACAGTCTCTAGATCCACCGACTTCTCTACAAATAACCCAGTTTCATTCCTTTTCATGGCTGAGTCATATTCCATTTTATATATGTACCACATCTTTATCCATTCGTCTGTCTGTGGGCATTTAGGTTGCTTCCATTACCTGGCTATTGTAAATAGTGCTGCAATGAACATTGTGGTGAATGTGTGTTTTTGATTTATGGTTGTCTCTGGGTATATGCCCAGAAGTGGGATTGCTGGATCCTATGGTAATTCTATTTCTAGTTTCTTTAAGGAAACTCCATACTGTTCTCCATAGTGACTGTATCAATTTACCTTCCCACCAATAGTGGAAGAGGGTTCCTTTTGTCCACACCCTCCCCAGAATTTGTTGTTTGTAGATTTTCTGATGATGCCGATTCTAACAGGTGTGAGGTGATACCTCATTGTCGTTTTGATTTGCATTTCTCTAATAATTAGTGGTGTTGAGCATCTTTTCATGTGCGTCTTGGCCGTCTCTGTGACTTCTTTGAAGAAACGTCTATTTAGATCTTCTGCCCATTTTTGTATTGGGTTGTTTGTTTTATTAATATTAAGCTGCGTGAGCTGTTTATATATATTGGAGATTAAACCCTTGTCCATTGATTCATTTGCGAACGTTTTCGCCCATTCTGAGGGTTGCCTTTTTCCATTCCAGTTTTTTTTTAACCAAAAAAGAAAGAAAGCAAAAGAAGCAGAACACTAATGTGCGTGAAATATGCCTCTTGAAACTGTCGTTTTGAAATATGGACGTCTTTTGAACATTTTGGTCGATATATGACCCCAGGATTTGTTTTCAGGGCAGGTGTCATTTACAGGCCTGCAATGATTTGGAATATCCACTGACCATTAGCGCTGGGATTAAAGCTGCTGTTGTGTGAAACGGCCACAAGGTGGCAGCAGTTCTCCCTTAGCAAATCTGGTTACTAGGGCAACAGAGCCTCAATGGAAGCCTGTTCTAGATTGGAATTTAGAATGGAATGTGCCAGGAAGAAGCCCCTCAAGTTTGTCTCACTACTTCTTGTTCGTGTTTTTAATTTAATTTTTAATTTTTTATTACAGCAAGTTTGATTACAACGTTTGCTTGTTGTAGGTGTGCAAGATGTGGTTCTGTTACACATATACATATGTCTGTTCTTCCTGGGACCCTTTTCCCATGTACATTATGACAGAATGTTGAGTAGTCTTCTCTTGGCATTCCGTAGGTCTTTGGTGATTATATATTTCACCTGTGTTTGTATATGTCTCTTAACCCCAATATCGTAATGAATCCAATCCTCACACCTTTCCATTGGTGAACCATAAGTTTGTTTAATGAATCTGTGATTGCCCTTCTCCGTGGAAATATCTGCCCTGGTATCCGTTTTTAGGTAACACCTATAAGTGATATCCTACGATATGTGTCTTTCACTTTCTGACTTACTACAAGTCACGTGCTTACCTGTAGACTCATCTACGGGGCTGCAAATGGCATTGTGCCCTTTTTTTCCTTGGCTAATATTCTGTCTTAGCGAGGTCCATTTTCTGCAATGTGATTCCCTGAGGGCTGAGGATTAGCTGACCTGGGCAGCCTGACCCTGCCGGCAAGCCCTCCCCAGGTGTGCGTGGGTTGAGGTCGATAGAAACAGCACTCCAGGCAGCAAAAGCCCCTGCAGCTGTGCCTGACTCCATATTCTCTGCCCCGTCAGCAGTCTCGGGGCTGTGCTGGTGGGAGGGTGTGAGGGTCCACGGCTTTGTTGGTGGCCCGGTGTGAGTGGGGCTCTGCTGGACTTTCTGCAGGAGTTGCCAGGCTGCCACCTGTAAAGAAGAGGATGTGTCACCCATAACTTCCACTGGAATTACTCTCCGGGCTGAGGTGAGGAAGGAAAAAAAGGAATGATGGCCGGGACAGGAGGGGTATATCAGGCAGGGAAATGGAAAGCTTCTAGTAGAGTGCCGGGGCCAGGACCATCCTGGCTGGCCTGCAGGCACCAAGTTGGCCTGCGTGCTGTCACTGGTGTGGCTCCACGGCCCTTCCTCTAGGCTTTCAAGCCCTTGTACATATTCAGGTGTTTTACCTGGGAAGGGTGGGAACAGTTCAGCAGCAGCTGGCCTGGTGCTCAGCTCACGTTTACTCACAGAGGCCTCGGCACTGTCCCCCAGCTTTGCAATCAGGACGCTCCTTGCGTGGGGGTGCGGGGCTGCTGGTTGTATGGGAGATGATTCCCCACCTCTGACCAATGTCAGAATTGTTTACCGCTGGAACAAGTGCCCTGATAGGGTTTTCCTCTGTATAACTGCTGGGTTCAGGTTTTTTTTTCTTTTTTGGTTCAAGTTAGAATTTATTCATCTTTTATGTATTTATTGATATAAGCATGGAAATAATTCATTCATAGAAATACATCTGTGTGAAGGGAAGAACTTTTTTCTGTTTTATTTTTAAATTTCATTTCTAAAAATTTTGCAGTTTAATTATATTTATTTTTCTATACAGCAGGTTATTATTAGTTATCTATTTTATTCATATACATATATACAGGTCAATACCTATCTCCCAACTCATCTGACCACCATCACCCCATGGCTTCCCCCACTTGGTGTCCATACGTTTGTTCTCTACCTCTGTTTCTCTATTTCTGCCCTGCAAACCTGTTCATCTGTACCATATATCTAGGTTCCACATACATGCATTAATACAGAATATTTGTTTTGCTCTTTCTGACTTACTTCATTCTGTATGACAGTCTCTAGATCCACCGACTTCTCTACAAATAACCCAGTTTCATTCCTTTTCATGGCTGAGTCATATCCTATTTTATATATGTACCACATCTTTATCCATTCGTCTGTCTGTGGGCATTTAGGTTGCTTCCATTACCTGGCTATTGTAAATAGTGCTGCAATGAACATTGTGGTGAATGTGTGTTTTTGATTTATGGTTGTGTCTGGGTATATGCCCAGAAGTGGGATTGCTGGATCCTATGGTAATTCTATTTCTAGTTTCTTTAAGGAAACTCCATTCTGTTCTCCATAGTGACTGTATCAATTTACCTTCCCACTAATAGTGGAAGAGGGTTCCTTTTGTCCACACCCTCCCCAGAATTTGTTGTTTGTAGATTTTCTGATGATGCCGATTCTAACAGGTGTGAGGTGATACCTCATTGTCGTTTTGATTTGCATTTCTCTAATAATTAGTGGTGTTGAGCAGCTTCTCATGTGCGTCTTGGCCGTCTCTGTGACTTCTTTGAAGAAACGTCTATTTAGATCTTCTGCCCATTTTTTGTATTGGGTTGTTTGTTTTATTAATATTAAGCTGCGTGAGCTGTTTATATATGTTGGAGATTAAACCATTGTCCATTGATTCGTTTGCGAACGTTTTGGCCCATTCTGAGGTTTGCCTTTTTCCATTCCCGTTTTTTTTTTAACCAAATAAGAAAGAAAGCAAAAGAAACAGAACACTAATGTGCGTGAAATATGCCTCTTGAAACTGTCGTTTTGAAATATGGACGTCTTTTGAACTTTTTTGTCTATATATGACACCAGGATTTCTTTTCAGGGCAGGTGTCATTTACAGGCCAGCAATGATTTGGAATATCTACTGACCATTAGCGCTGGAATTAAAGCTGATGTTGTGTGAAACGGCCACAAGGTGGCAGCAGTTCTCCCTTAGCAAATCTGGTTACCAGGGCAACAGAGCCTCAATGGAAGTCGTGTTCTAGATTGGAATTTAGAATGGAATGTGCCAGGAGAAAGCCCCTCAATTTTGTCTCACTACTTCTTGTTCGTGTTTTTAATTTAATTTTTTATTTTTTATTACAGCAAGTTTGATTACAACGTTTGGCTTGTTGTAGGTGTGCAAGATGTGGTTCTTTTACACATATACATATGTCTGTTCTTCCTGGGACCCTTTTCCCATGTACGTTATGACAGAATGTTGAGTAGTCTTCTCTTGGCATTCCGTAGGTCTTTGGTGATTATATATTTCACCTGTGTTTGTATATGTCTCTTAACCCCAATATCGTAATGAATCCAATCCTCACACCTTTCCATTGGTGAACCATAAGTTTGTTTAATGAATCTGTGATTGCCCTTCTCCGTGGAAATATCTGCCCTGGTATCCGTTTTTAGGTAACACCTATAAGTGATATCCTACGATATGTGTCTTTCACTTTCTGACTTACTACAAGTCACGTGATTACCTGTAGACTCCTCTACGGGGCTGCAAATGGCATTGTGCCCTTTTTTTCCTTGGCTAATATTCTGTCTTAGCGAGGTCCATTTTCTGCAATGTGATTCCCTGAGGGCTGAGGATTAGCTGACCAGGGCAGCCTGATCCTGCCGGCAAGCCCTCCCCAGGTGTGCCTGGGTTGAGGTCAATAGAAACAGCACTCCAGGCAGCAATAGCCCCTGCAGCTGTGCCTGACTCCATATTCTCTGCCCCGTCAGCAGTATCGGGGCTGTGCTGGTGGGAGGGTGTGAGGGTCCACGGCTTTATTGGTGGCCCGGTGTGAGTGGGGCTCTGCTGGACTTTCTGCAGGAGTTGCCAGGCTGCCACCTGTAAAGAAGAGGATGTGTCACCCATAACTTCCGCTGGAATTTCTCTCCGGGCTGAGGTGAGGGAGGAAAAAAAGGAGTGGGGGCCGGGACAGGATGGGTGTCTCAGGCAGAGAAATGGAAAGCTTCCAGAAGAGCACCTGGGGCCAGGATCAACCTGGCTGGCCTGCAGGCACCAAGTTGGCCTACGTGCTGTCGCTGGTGTGTCTCCACGACCCTTCCTCTAGGCGTTCAAGCCCTTGTACATATTCAGGTGTTTTACCTGGGAAGGGTGGGAACAGTTCAGCAGCAGCTGGCCTTGGGCTCAGCTCACGTTTACTCACAGAGGCCTCGGCACAGTCCCCCAGGTTTGCAATGGGGACGCTCCTTGCGTGGGGTGGGGCGGGCTGCTGGCTGTATGGGAGATGATTCCCCACCTCTGACCAATGTCAGAATTGTTTACCGCTGGAGCAAGTGCCCTGATAGGGTTTTCCTCTGTATAACTGCTGGGTTCAGGTTTTTTTTTCTTTTTTGGTTCAAGTTAGAATTTATTCATCTTTTATGTATTTATTGATATAAGCATGGATATAATTCATTCATAGAAATACATCTGTGTGAAGGGAAGAACTTTTTTCTGTTTTATTTTTAAATTTCATTTCTAAAAATTTTGCAGTTTATTTATATTTATTTTTCTATACAGCAGGTTATTATTAGTTATCGATTTTATTCATATACATATATACAGGTCAATACCTATCTCCCAACTCATCTGACCGACAACACCCCATGGCTTCCCCCACTTGGTGTCCATACGTTTGTTCTCTACCTCTGTTTCTCTATTTCTGCCCTGCAAACCTGTTCATCTGTACCATATATCTAGGTTTCACATACATGCATTAATACAGAATATTTGTTTTGCTCTTTCTGACTTACTTCATTCTGTATGACAGTCTCTAGATCCACCGACTTCTCTACAAATAACCCAGTTTCATTCCTTTTCATGGCTGAGTCATATCCCATTTTATGTATGTACCACATCTTTATCCATTCGTCTGTCTGTGGGCATTTAGGTTGCTTCCATTACCTGGCTATTGTAAATAGTGCTGCAATGAACAATGTGGTGAATGTGTGTTTTTGATTTATGGTTGTCTCTGGGTATATGCCCAGAAGTGGGATTGCTGGATCCTATGGTAATTCTATTTCTGGTTTCTTTAAGGAAACTCCATACTGTTCTCCATAGTGACTGTATCAATTTACCTTCCCACCAATAGTGGAAGAGGGTTCCTTTTGTCCACACCCTCCCCAGAATTTGTTGTTTGTAGATTTTCTGATGATGCCGATTCTAACAGGTGTGAGGTGATACCTCATTGTCGTTTTGATTTGCATTTCTCTAATAATTAGTGGTGTTGAGCAGCTTTTCATGTGCGTCTTGGCCGTCTCTGTGACTTCTTGGAAGAAACGTCTATTTAGATCTTCTGCCCATTTTTGTATTGGGTTGTTTGTTTTATTAATATTAAGCTGCGTGAGCTGTTTATATATATTGGAGATTAAACCCTTGTCCATTGATTCGTTTGCGAACGTTTTGGCCCATTCTGAGGGTTGCCTTTTTCCATTCCCGTTTTTTTTAACCAAAAAAGAAAGAAAGCAAAAGAAGCAGAACACTAATGTGCGTGAAATATGCCTCTTGAAACTGTCGTTTTGAAATATGGACATCTTTTGAACTTTTTGGTCGATATATGACCCCAGGATTTGTTTTCAGGGCAGGTGTCATTTACAGGCCTGCAATGATTTGGAATATCCACTGACCAGTAGCGCTGGGATTAAAGCTGCTGTTGCGCGAAATGGCCACAAGGTGGCAGCAGTTCTCCCTTAGCAAATCTGGTTACCATGGCAACAGAGCCTCAATGGAAGCCTGTTCTAGATTGGAATTTAGAATGAAATGTGCCAGGAGAAAGCCGCTCAAGTTTGTCTCACAACTTCTTGTTCGTGTTTTTAATTTATTTTTTTATTTTTTATTACAGCAAGTTTGATTACAACGTTTGCTTGTTGTAGGTGTGCAAGATGTGGTTCTTTTACACATATACATATGTCTGTTCTTCCTGGGACCCTTTTCCCATGTACGTTATGACAGAATGTTGAGTAGTCTTCTCTTGGCATTCCGTAGGTCTTTGGTGATTATATATTTCACCTGTGTTTGTATATGTCTCTTAACCCCAATATCGTAATGAATCCAATCCTCACACCTTTCCTTTGGTGAACCATAAGTTTGTTTAATGAATCTGTGATTGCCCTTCTCCGTGGAAATATCTGCCCTGGTATCCATTTTTAGGTAACACCTATAAGTGATATCCTATGATATGTGTCTTTCACTTTCTGACTTACTACAAGTCACATGATTACCTGTACACTCATCTACGGAACTGCAAATGGCATTGTGTCCTTTTATTCCTTGGCTAATATTCTGTCTTAGCGAGGTCCACTTTCTGCAATGTGATTCCCTGAGGGCTGAGGATTAGCTGACCTGGGCAGCCTGATCCTGCCGGCAAGCCCTCCCCAGGTGTGCCTGGGTTGAGGTCGATAGAAACAGCACTCCAGGCAGCAATAGCCCCTTCAGCTGTGCCTGACTCCATATTCTCTGCCCCGTCAGCAGTCTCGGGGCTGTGCTGGCGGGAGGGTGTGAGGGTCCACGGCTTTGTTGGTGGCCCGGTGTGAGTGGGGCTCTGCTGGACTTTCTGCAGGAGTTGCCAGGCTGCCACCTGTAAAGAAGAGGATGTGTCACCCATAACTTCTTCTGGAATTTCTCTCCGGGCTGAGGTGAGGAAGGAAAAAAAGGAATCGGGGCTGGGACAGGAGGGGTATATCAGGCAGGGAAATGGAAATCTTCCAGAAGAGTGCCCGGGGCCAGGACCATCCTGGCTGGCCTGCAGGCACCAAGTTGGCCTGCGTGCTGTCGCTGGTGTGGCTCCACGGCCCTTCCTCTAGGCTTTCAAGCCCTTGTACATATTCAGGTGTTTTACCTGGGAAGGGTGGGAACAGTTCAGCAGCAGCTGGCCTGGGGCTCAGCTCACGTTTACTCACAGAGGCCTCGGCACGGTCCCCCAGCTTTGCAATGAGGACGCTCCTTGCGTGGGGGGTCCAGGCTGCTGGCTGTATGGGAGATGATTCCCCACCTCTGACCAATCTCAGAATTGTTTACCGCTGGAGCAAGTGCCCTGATAGGGTTTTCCTCTGTATAACTGCTGGGTTCAGGTTTTTTTTTCTTTTTTGGTTCAAGTTAGAATTTATTCATCTTTTATGTATTTATTGATATAAGCATGGAAATAATTCATTCATAGAAATACATCTGTGTGAAGGGAAGAACTTTTTTCTGTTTTATTTTAAAATTTCATTTCTAAAAATTTTGCAGTTTATTTATATTTATTTTTCTATACAGCAGGTTATTATTAGTTATCGATTTTATTCATATACATATATACAGGTCAATACCTATCTCCCAACTCATCTGACCACCATCACCCCATGGCTTCCCCCACTTGGTGTCCATACGTTTGTTCTCTACCTCTGTTTCTCTATTTCTGCCCTGCAAACCTGTTCATCTGTACCATATATCTAGGTTTCACATACATGCATTAATACAGAATATTTGTTTTGCTCTTTCTGACTTACTTCATTCTGTATGACAGTCTCTAGATCCACCGACTTCTCTACAAATAACCCAGTTTCATTCCTTTTCATGGCTGAGTCATATCCCATTTTATGTATGTACCACATCTTTATCCATTCGTCTGTCTGTGGGCATTTAGGTTGCTTCCATTACCTGGCTATTGTAAATAGTGCTGCAATGAACATTGTGGTGAATGTGTGTTTTTGATTTATGGTTGTCTCTGGGTATATGCCCAGAAGTGGGATTGCTGGATCCTATGGTAATTCTATTTCTAGTTTCTTTAAGGAAACTCCATACTGTTCTCCATAGTGACTGTATCAATTTACCTTCCCACCAATAGTGGAAGAGGGTTCCTTTTGTCCACACCCTCCCCAGAATTTGTTGTTTGTAGATTTTCTGATGATGCCGATTCTAACAGGTGTGAGGTGATACCTCATTGTCGTTTTGATTTGCATTTCTCTAATAATTAGTGGTGTTGAGCAGCTTTTCATGTGCGTCTTGGCCGTCTCTGTGACTTCTTTGAAGAAACGTCTATTTAGATCTTCTGCCCATTTTTGTATTGGGTTGTTTGTTTTATTAATATTAAGCTGCGTGAGCTGTTTATATATATTGGAGATTAAACCCTTGTCCATTGATTCGTTTGCGAACGTTTTCGCCCATTCTGAGGGTTGCCTTTTTCCATTCCCGTTTTTTTTTTAACCAAAAAAGAAAGAAAGCAAAAGAAGCAGAACACTAATGTGCGTGAAATATGCCTCTTAAAACTGTCGTTTTGAAATATGGACATCTTTTGAACTTTTTGGTCGATATATGACCCCAGGATTTGTTTTCAGGGCAGGTGTCATTTACAGGCCTGCAATGATTTGGAATATCCACTGACCATTAGCGCTGGAATTAAAGCTGCTGTTGTGTGAAACGGCCACAAGGTGGCAGCAGTTCTC
The DNA here is from genome assembly GCF_025265405.1 of Mesoplodon densirostris. Taxonomy (NCBI): domain Eukaryota; kingdom Metazoa; phylum Chordata; class Mammalia; order Artiodactyla; family Ziphiidae; genus Mesoplodon; species Mesoplodon densirostris. The sequence continues at coordinate 98,015,121 of NC_082666.1, forward strand.
CATTAGCAAATCTGGTTACCAGGGCAACAGAGCCTCAATGGAAGTCGTGTTCTAGATTGGAATTTAGAATGGAATGTGCCAGGAGAAAGCCCCTCAAGTTTGTCTCACTACTTCTTGTTCGTGTTTTTAATTTAATTTTTAATTTTTTATTACAGCAAGTTTGATTACAACGTTTGGCTTGTTGTAGGTGTGCAAGATGTGGTTCTTTTACACATATACATATGTCTGTTCTTCCTGGGACCCTTTTCCATGTACGTTATGACAGAATGTTGAGTAGTCTTCTCTTGGCATTCCGTAGGTCTTTGGTGATTATATATTTCACCTGTGTTTGTATATGTCTCTTAACCCCAATATCATAATGAATCCAATCCTCACACCTTTCCATTGGTGAGCCATAAGTTTGTTTAATGAATCTGTGATTGCCCTTCACCGTGGAAATATCTGCCCTGGTATCCGTTTTTAGGTAACACCTATAAGTGATATCCTACGATATGTGTCTTTCACTTTCTGACTTACTACAAGTCACGTGCTTACCTGTAGACTCATCTACGGGGCTGCAAATGGCATTGTGCCCTTTTTTTTCCTTGGCTAATATTCTGTCTTAGCGAGGTCCATTTTCTGCAATGTGATTCCCTGAAGGCTGAGGATTAGCTGACCTGGGCAGCCTGATCCTGCCGGCAAGCATTCCCCAGGTGTGCCTGGGTTGAGGTCGATAGAAACAGCACTCCAGGCAGCAATAGCCCCTGCAGCTGTGCCTGACTCCATATTCTCTGCCCCGTCAGCAGTCTCGGGGCTGTGCTGGTGGGAGGGTGTGAGGGTCCACGGCTTTGTTGTTGGCCCGGTGTGAGTTGGGCTCTGCTGGACTTTCTGCAGGAGTTGCCAGGCTGCCACCTGTAAAGAAGAGGATGTGTCACCCATAACTTCTTCTGGAATTTCTCTCCGGGCTGAGGTGAGGAAGGAAAAATAGGAATGGGGGCTGGGACAGGAGGGGTATATCAGGCAGGGAAATGGAAAGCTTCCAGAAGAGTGCCCGGGGCCAGGACCATCCTGGCTGGCCTGCAGGCACCAAGTTGGCCTGCGTGCTGTCGCTGGTGTGGCTCCACGGCCCTTCCTCTAGGCTTTCAAGCCCTTGTACATATTCAGGTGTTTTACCTGGGAAGGGTGGGAACAGTTCAGCAGCAGCTGGCCTGGGGCTCAGCTCACGTTTACTCACAGAGGCCTCGGCACGGTCCCCCAGCTTTGCAATGAGGACGCTCCTTGCGTGGGGGGTCCGGGCTGCTGGCTGTATGGGAGATGATTCCCCACCTCTGACCAATCTCAGAATTGTTTACCGCTGGAGCAAGTGCCCTGATAGGGTTTTCCTCTGTATAACTGCTGGGTTCAGGTTTTTTTTTCTTTTTTGGTTCAAGTTAGAATTTATTCATCTTTTATGTATTTATTGATATAAGCATGGAAATAATTCATTCATAGAAATACATCTGTGTGAAGGGAAGAACTTTTTTCTGTTTTATTTTTAAATTTCATTTCTAAAAATTTTGCAGTTTATTTATATTTATTTTTCTATACAGCAGGTTATTATTAGTTATCTATTTTATTCATATACATATATACAGGTCAATACCTATCTCCCAACTCATCTGACCACCAACACCCCATGGCTTCCCCCACTTGTTGTCCATACGTTTGTTCTCTACCTCTGTTTCTCTATTTCTGCCCTGCAAACCTGTTCATCTGTACCATATATCTAGGTTCCACATACATGCATTAATACAGAATATTTGTTTTGCTCTTTCTGACTTACTTCATTCTGTATGACAGTCTCTAGATCCACCGACTTCTCTACAAATAACCCAGTTTCATTCCTTTTCATGGCTGAATCATATTCCATTTTATATATGTACCACATCTTTTTCCATTCGTCTGTCTGTGGGCATTTAGGTTGCTTCCATTACCTGGCTGTTGTAAATAGTGCTGCAATGAACATTGTGGTGAATGTGTGTTTTTGATTTATGGTTGTCTCTGTGTATATGCCCAGAAGTGGGATTGCTGGATCCTATGGTAATTCTATTTCTAGTTTCTTTAAGGAAACTCCATACTGTTCTCCATAGTGACTGTATCAATTTACCTTCCCACCAATAGTGGAAGAGGGTTCCTTTTGTCCACACCCTCCCCAGAATTTGTTGTTTGTAGATTTTCTGATGATGCCGATTCTAACAGGTGTGAGGTGATACCTCATTGTCGTTTTGATTTGCATTTCTCTAATAATTAGTGGTGTTGAGCAGCTTTTCATGTGCGTCTTGGCCGTCTCTGTGACTTCTTTGAAGAAACGTCTATTTAGATCTTCTGCCCATTTTTGTATTGGGTTGTTTGTTTTATTAATATTAAGCTGCGTGAGCTGTTTATATATATTGGAGATTAAACCCTTGTCCATTGATTCGTTTGCGAACGTTTTCGCCCATTCTGAGGGTTGCCTTTTTCCATTCCCGTTTTTTTTTAACCGAAAAAGAAAGACAGCAAAAGAAGCAGAACACTAATGTGCGTGAAATATGCCTCTTGAAACTGTCGTTTTGAAATATGGACGTCTTTTGAACTTTTTGGTCGATATATGACCCCAGGATTTGTTTTCAGGGCAGGTGTCATTTACAGGCCTGCAATGATTTGGAATATCCACTGACCATTAGCGCTGGAATTAAAGCTGCTGTTGTGTGAAACGGCCACAAGGTGGCAGCAGTTCTCCATTAGCAAATCTGGTTACCAGGGCAACAGAGCCTCAATGGAAGTCGTGTTCTAGATTGGAATTTAGAATGGAATGTGCCAGGAGAAAGCCCCTCAAGTTTGTCTCACTACTTCTTGTTCGTGTTTTTAATTTAATTTTTAATTTTTTATTACAGCAAGTTTGATTACAACGTTTGGCTTGTTGTAGGTGTGCAAGATGTGGTTCTTTTACACATATACATATGTCTGTTCTTCCTGGGACCCTTTTCCATGTACGTTATGACAGAATGTTGAGTAGTCTTCTCTTGGCATTCCGTAGGTCTTTGGTGATTATATATTTCACCTGTGTTTGTATATGTCTCTTAACCCCAATATCATAATGAATCCAATCCTCACACCTTTCCATTGGTGAGCCATAAGTTTGTTTAATGAATCTGTGATTGCCCTTCACCGTGGAAATATCTGCCCTGGTATCCGTTTTTAGGTAACACCTATAAGTGATATCCTACGATATGTGTCTTTCACTTTCTGACTTACTACAAGTCACGTGCTTACCTGTAGACTCATCTACGGGGCTGCAAATGGCATTGTGCCCTTTTTTTCCTTGGCTAATATTCTGTCTTAGCGAGGTCCATTTTCTGCAATGTGATTCCCTGAGGGCTGAGGATTAGCTGACCTGGGCAGCCTGATCCTGCCGGCAAGCCCTCCCCAGGTGTGCCTGGGTTGAGGTCGATAGAAACAGCACTCCAGGCAGCAATAGCCCCTGCAGCTGTGCCTGACTCCATATTCTCTGCCCCGTCAGCAGTCTCGGGGCTGTGCTGGTGGGAGGGTGTGAGGGTCCACGGCTTTGTTGTTGGCCCGGTGTGAGTTGGGCTCTGCTGGACTTTCTGCAGGAGTTGCCAGGCTGCCACCTGTAAAGAAGAGGATGTGTCACCCATAACTTCTTCTGGAATTTCTCTCCGTGCTGAGGTGAGGAAGGAAAAAAAGGAATGGGGGCTGGGACAGGAGGGGTATATCAGGCAGGGAAATGGAAAGCTTCCAGAAGAGTGCCCGGGGCCAGGACCATCCTGGCTGGCCTGCAGGCACCAAGTTGGCCTACGTGCTGTCGCTCGTGTGGCTCCACGGCCCTTCCTCTAGGCTTTCAAGCCCTTGTACATATTCAGGTGTTTTACCTGGGAAGGGTGGGAACAGTTCAGCAGCAGCTGGCCTGGGGCTCAGCTCACGTTTACTCACAGAGGCCTCGGCACGGTCCCCCAGCTTTGCAATGAGGACGCTCCTTGCGTGGGGGGTCCGGGCTGCTGGCTGTATGGGAGATGATTCCCCACCTCTGACCAATCTCAGAATTGTTTACCGCTGGAGCAAGTGCCCTGATAGGGTTTTCCTCTGTATAACTGCTGGGTTCAGGTTTTTTTTTCTTTTTTGGTTCAAGTTAGAATTTATTCATCTTTTATGTATTTATTGATATAAGCATGGAAATAATTCATTCATAGAAATACATCTGTGTGAAGGGAAGAACTTTTTTCTGTTTTATTTTTAAATTTCATTTCTAAAAATTTTGCAGTTTAATTATATTTATTTTTCTATACAGCAGGTTATTATTAGTTATCTATTTTATTCATATACATATATACAGGTCAATACCTATCTCCCAACTCATCTGACCACCAACACCCCATGGCTTCCCCCACTTGGTGTCCATACGTTTGTTCTCTACCTCTGTTTCTCTATTTCTGCCCTGCAAACCTGTTCATCTGTACCATATATCTAGGTTCCACATACATGCATTAATACAGAATATTTGTTTTGCTCTTTCTGACTTACTTCATTCTGTATGACAGTCTCTAGATCCACCGACTTCTCTACAAATAACCCAGTTTCATTCCTTTTCATGGCTGAATCATATTCCATTTTATATATGTACCACATCTTTTTCCATTCGTCTGTCTGTGGGCATTTAGGTTGCTTCCATTACCTGGCTGTTGTAAATAGTGCTGCAATGAACATTGTGGTGAATGTGTGTTTTTGATTTATGGTTGTCTCTGTGTATATGCCCAGAAGTGGGATTGCTGGATCCTATGGTAATTCTATTTCTAGTTTCTTTAAGGAAACTCCATTCTGTTCTCCATAGTGACTGTATCAATTTACCTTCCCACCAATAGTGGAAGAGGGTTCCTTTTGTCCACACCCTCCCCAGAATTTGTTGTTTGTAGATTTTCTGATGATGCCGATTCTAACAGGTGTGAGGTGATACCTCATTGTCGTTTTGATTTGCATTTCTCTAATAATTAGTGGTGTTGAGCAGCTTTTCATGTGCGTCTTGGCCGTCTCTGTGACTTCTTTGAAGAAACGTCTATTTAGATCTTCTGCCCATTTTTGTATTGGGTTGTTTGTTTTATTAATATTAAGCTGCGTGAGCTGTTTATATATATTGGAGATTAAACCCTTGTCCATTGATTCGTTTGCGAACGTTTTCGCCCATTCTGAGGGTTGCCTTTTTCCATTCCCGTTTTTTTTTAACCAAAAAAGAAAGAAAGCAAAAGAAGCAGAACACTAATGTGCGTGAAATATGCCTCTTGAAACTGTCGTTTTGAAATATGGACGTCTTTTGAACTTTTTGGTCGATATATGACCCCAGGATTTGTTTTCAGGTCAGGTGTCATTTACAGGCCTGCAATGATTTGGAATATCCACTGACCATTAGCGCTGGAATTAAAGCTGCTGTTGTGTGAAAAGGCCACAAGGTGGCAGCAGTTCTCCATTAGCAAATCTGGTTACCAGGGCAACAGAGCCTCAACGGAAGTCGTGTTCTAGATTGGAATTTAGAATGGAATGTGCCAGGAGAAAGCCCCTCAAGTTTGTCTCACTACTTCTTGTTCGTGTTTTTAATTTAATTTTTAATTTTTTATTACAGCAAGTTTGATTACAACGTTTGGCTTGTTGTAGGTGTGCAAGATGTGGTTCTTTTACACATATACATATGTCTGTTCTTCCTGGGACCCTTTTCCATGTACGTTATGACAGAATGTTGAGTAGTCTTCTCTTGGCATTCCGTAGGTCTTTGGTGATTATATATTTCACCTGTGTTTGTATATGTCTCTTAACCCCAATATCATAATGAATCCAATCCTCACACCTTTCCATTGGTGAGCCATAAGTTTGTTTAATGAATCTGTGATTGCCCTTCACCGTGGAAATATCTGCCCTGGTATCCGTTTTTAGGTAACACCTATAAGTGATATCCTACGATATGTGTCTTTCACTTTCTGACTTACTACAAGTCACGTGCTTACCTGTAGACTCATCTACGGGGCTGCAAATGGCATTGTGCCCTTTTTTTCCTTGGCTAATATTCTGTCTTAGCGAGGTCCATTTTCTGCAATGTGATTCCCTGAGGGCTGAGGATTAGCTGACCTGGGCAGCCTGATCCTGCCGGCAAGCCCTCCCCAGGTGTGCCTGGGTTGAGGTCGATAGAAACAGCACTCCAGGCAGCAATAGCCCCTGCAGCTGTGCCTGACTCCATATTCTCTGCCCCGTCAGCAGTCTCGGGGCTGTGCTGGTGGGAGGGTGTGAGGGTCCACGGCTTTGTTGTTGGCCCGGTGTGAGTTGGGCTCTGCTGGACTTTCTGCAGGAGTTGCCAGGCTGCCACCTGTAAAGAAGAGGATGTGTCACCCATAACTTCTTCTGGAATTTCTCTCCGTGCTGAGGTGAGGAAGGAAAAAAAGGAATGGGGGCTGGGACAGGAGGGGTATATCAGGCAGGGAAATGGAAAGCTTCCAGAAGAGTGCCCGGGGCCAGGACCATCCTGGCTGGCCTGCAGGCACCAAGTTGGCCTACGTGCTGTCGCTCGTGTGGCTCCACGGCCCTTCCTCTAGGCTTTCAAGCCCTTGTACATATTCAGGTGTTTTACCTGGGAAGGGTGGGAACAGTTCAGCAGCAGCTGGCCTGGGGCTCAGCTCACGTTTACTCACAGAGGCCTCGGCACGGTCCCCCAGCTTTGCAATGAGGACGCTCCTTGCGTGGGGGGTCCGGGCTGCTGGCTGTATGGGAGATGATTCCCCACCTCTGACCAATCTCAGAATTGTTTACCGCTGGAGCAAGTGCCCTGATAGGGTTTTCCTCTGTATAACTGCTGGGTTCAGGTTTTTTTTTCTTTTTTGGTTCAAGTTAGAATTTATTCATCTTTTATGTATTTATTGATATAAGCATGGAAATAATTCATTCATAGAAATACATCTGTGTGAAGGGAAGAACTTTTTTCTGTTTTATTTTTAAATTTCATTTCTAAAAATTTTGCAGTTTAATTATATTTATTTTTCTATACAGCAGGTTATTATTAGTTATCTATTTTATTCATATACATATATACAGGTCAATACCTATCTCCCAACTCATCTGACCACCAACACCCCATGGCTTCCCCCACTTGGTGTCCATACGTTTGTTCTCTACCTCTGTTTCTCTATTTCTGCCCTGCAAACCTGTTCATCTGTACCATATATCTAGGTTCCACATACATGCATTAATACAGAATATTTGTTTTGCTCTTTCTGACTTACTTCATTCTGTATGACAGTCTCTAGATCCACCGACTTCTCTACAAATAACCCAGTTTCATTCCTTTTCATGGCTGAATCATATTCCATTTTATATATGTACCACATCTTTTTCCATTCGTCTGTCTGTGGGCATTTAGGTTGCTTCCATTACCTGGCTGTTGTAAATAGTGCTGCAATGAACATTGTGGTGAATGTGTGTTTTTGATTTATGGTTGTCTCTGTGTATATGCCCAGAAGTGGGATTGCTGGATCCTATGGTAATTCTATTTCTAGTTTCTTTAAGGAAACTCCATTCTGTTCTCCATAGTGACTGTATCAATTTACCTTCCCACCAATAGTGGAAGAGGGTTCCTTTTGTCCACACCCTCCCCAGAATTTGTTGTTTGTAGATTTTCTGATGATGCCGATTCTAACAGGTGTGAGGTGATACCTCATTGTCGTTTTGATTTGCATTTCTCTAATAATTAGTGGTGTTGAGCAGCTTTTCATGTGCGTCTTGGCCGTCTCTGTGACTTCTTTGAAGAAACGTCTATTTAGATCTTCTGCCCATTTTTGTATTGGGTTGTTTGTTTTATTAATATTAAGCTGCGTGAGCTGTTTATATATATTGGAGATTAAACCCTTGTCCATTGATTCGTTTGCGAACGTTTTCGCCCATTCTGAGGGTTGCCTTTTTCCATTCCCGTTTTTTTTTAACCAAAAAAGAAAGAAAGCAAAAGAAGCAGAACACTAATGTGCGTGAAATATGCCTCTTGAAACTGTCGTTTTGAAATATGGACGTCTTTTGAACTTTTTGGTCGATATATGACCCCAGGATTTGTTTTCAGGTCAGGTGTCATTTACAGGCCTGCAATGATTTGGAATATCCACTGACCATTAGCGCTGGAATTAAAGCTGCTGTTGTGTGAAAAGGCCACAAGGTGGCAGCAGTTCTCCATTAGCAAATCTGGTTACCAGGGCAACAGAGCCTCAACGGAAGTCGTGTTCTAGATTGGAATTTAGAATGGAATGTGCCAGGAGAAAGCCCCTCAAGTTTGTCTCACTACTTCTTGTTCGTGTTTTTAATTTAATTTTTAATTTTTTATTACAGCAAGTTTGATTACAACATTTGGCTTGTTGTAGGTGTGCAAGATGTGGTTCTTTTACACATATACATATGTCTGTTCTTCCTGGGACCCTTTTCCATGTACGTTATGACAGAATGTTGAGTAGTCTTCTCTTGGCATTCCGTAGGTCTTTGGTGATTATATATTTCACCTGTGTTTGTATATGTCTCTTAACCCCAATATCATAATGAATCCAATCCTCACACCTTTCCATTGGTGAGCCATAAGTTTGTTTAATGAATCTGTGATTGCCCTTCACCGTGGAAATATCTGCCCTGGTATCCGTTTTTAGGTAACACCTATAAGTGATATCCTACGATATGTGTCTTTCACTTTCTGACTTACTACAAGTCACGTGCTTACCTGTAGACTCATCTACGGGGCTGCAAATGGCATTGTGCCCTTTTTTTCCTTGGCTAATATTCTGTCTTAGCGAGGTCCATTTTCTGCAATGTGATTCCCTGAGGGCTGAGGATTAGCTGACCTGGGCAGCCTGATCCTGCCGGCAAGCCCTCCCCAGGTGTGCCTGGGTTGAGGTCGATAGAAACAGCACTCCAGGCAGCAATAGCCCCTGCAGCTGTGCCTGACTCCATATTCTCTGCCCCGTCAGCAGTCTCGGGGCTGTGCTGGTGGGAGGGTGTGAGGGTCCACGGCTTTGTTGGTGGCCCGGTGTGAGTGGGGCTCTGCTGGACTTTCTGCAGGAGTTGCCAGGCTGCCACCTGTAAAGAAGAGGATGTGTCACCCATAACTTCTTCTGGAATTTCTCTCCGGGCTGAGGTGAGGAAGGAAAAAAAGGAATGGGGGCTGGGACAGGAGGGGTATATCAGGCAGGGAAATGGAAATCTTCCAGAAGAGTGCCCGGGGCCAGGACCATCCTGGCTGGCCTGCAGGCACCAAGTTGGCCTGCGTGCTGTCGCTGGTGTGGCTCCACGGCCCTTCCTCTAGGCTTTCAAGCCCTTGTACATATTCAGGTGTTTTACCTGGGAAGGGTGGGAACAGTTCAGCAGCAGCTGGCCTGGGGCTCAGCTCACGTTTACTCACAGAGGCCTCGGCACGGTCCCCCAGCTTTGCAATGAGGACGCTCCTTGCGTGGGGGGTCCGGGCTGCTGGCTGTATGGGAGATGATTCCCCACCTCTGACCAATCTCAGAATTGTTTACCGCTGGAGCAAGTGCCCTGATAGGGTTTTCCTCTGTATAACTGCTGGGTTCAGGTTTTTTTTTCTTTTTTGGTTCAAGTTAGAATTTATTCATCTTTTATGTATTTATTGATATAAGCATGGATATAATTCATTCATAGAAATACATCTGTGTGAAGGGAAGAACTTTTTTCTGTTTTATTTTTAAATTTCATTTCTAAAAATTTTGCAGTTTATTTATATTTATTTTTCTATACAGCAGGTTATTATTAGTTATCTATTTTATTCATATACATATATACAGGTCAATACCTATCTCCCAACTCATCTGACCACCAACACCCCATGGCTTCCCCCACTTGGTGTCCATACGTTTGTTCTCTACCTCTGTTTCTCTATTTCTGCCCTGCAAACCTGTTCATCTGTACCATATATCTAGGTTCCACATACATGCATTAATACAGAATATTTGTTTTGCTCTTTCTGACTTACTTCATTCTGTATGACAGTCTCTAGATCCACCGACTTCTCTACAAATAACCCAGTTTCATTCCTTTTCATGGCTGAATCATATTCCATTTTATATATGTACCACATCTTTTTCCATTCGTCTGTCTGTGGGCATTTAGGTTGCTTCCATTACCTGGCTGTTGTAAATAGTGCTGCAATGAACATTGTGGTGAATGTGTGTTTTTGATTTATGGTTGTCTCTGTGTATATGCCCAGAAGTGGGATTGCTGGATCCTATGGTAATTCTATTTCTAGTTTCTTTAAGGAAACTCCATTCTGTTCTCCATAGTGACTGTATCAATTTACCTTCCCACCAATAGTGGAAGAGGGTTCCTTTTGTCCACACCCTCCCCAGAATTTGTTGTTTGTAGATTTTCTGATGATGCCGATTCTAACAGGTGTGAGGTGATACCTCATTGTCGTTTTGATTTGCATTTCTCTAATAATTAGTGGTGTTGAGCAGCTTTTCATGTGCGTCTTGGCCGTCTCTGTGACTTCTTGGAAGAAACGTCTATTTAGATCTTCTGCCCATTTTTGTATTGGGTTGTTTGTTTTATTAATATTAAGCTGCGTGAGCTGTTTATATATATTGGAGATTAAACCCTTGTCCATTGATTCGTTTGCGAACGTTTTCGCCCATTCTGAGGGTTGCCTTTTTCCATTCCCGTTTTTTTTTAACCAAAAAAGAAAGAAAGCAAAAGAAGCAGAACACTAATGTGCGTGAAATATGCCTCTTGAAACTGTCGTTTTGAAATATGGACGTCTTTTGAACTTTTTGGTCGATATATGACCCCAGGAATTGTTTTCAGGGCAGGTGTCATTTACAGGCCTGCAATGATTTGGAATATCCCCTGACCATTAGCGCTGGAATTAAAGCTGCTGTTGTGTGAAACGGCCACAAGGTGGCAGCAGTTCTCCATTAGCAAATCTGGTTACCAGGGCAACAGAGCCTCAATGGAAGTCGTGTTCTAGATTGGAATTTAGAATGGAATGTGCCAGGAGAAAGCCCCTCAAGTTTGTCTCACTACTTCTTGTTCGTGTTTTTAATTTAATTTTTAATTTTTTATTACAGCAAGTTTGATTACAACGTTTGGCTTGTTGTAGGTGTGCAAGATGTGGTTCTTTTACACATATACATATGTCTGTTCTTCCTGGGACCCTTTTCCATGTACGTTATGACAGAATGTTGAGTAGTCTTCTCTTGGCATTCCGTAGGTCTTTGGTGATTATATATTTCACCTGTGTTTGTATATGTCTCTTAACCCCAATATCATAATGAATCCAATCCTCACACCTTTCCATTGGTGAGCCATAAGTTTGTTTAATGAATCTGTGATTGCCCTTCACCGTGGAAATATCTGCCCTGGTATCCGTTTTTAGGTAACACCTATAAGTGATATCCTACGATATGTGTCTTTCACTTTCTGACTTACTACAAGTCACGTGCTTACCTGTAGACTCATCTACGGGGCTGCAAATGGCATTGTGCCCTTTTTTTCCTTGGCTAATATTCTGTCTTAGCGAGGTCCATTTTCTGCAATGTGATTCCCTGAGGGCTGAGGATTAGCTGACCTGGGCAGCCTGATCCTGCCGGCAAGCCCTCCCCAGGTGTGCCTGGGTTGAGGTCGATAGAAACAGCACTCCAGGCAGCAATAGCCCCTGCAGCTGTGCCTGACTCCATATTCTCTGCCCCGTCAGCAGTCTCGGGGCTGTGCTGGTGGGAGGGTGTGAGGGTCCACGGCTTTGTTGGTGGCCCGGTGTGAGTTGGGCTCTGCTGGACTTTCTGCAGGAGTTGCCAGGCTGCCACCTGTAAAGAAGAGGATGTGTCACCCATAACTTCTTCTGGAATTTCTCTCCGTGCTGAGGTGAGGAAGGAAAAAAAGTAATGGGGGCTGGGACAGGAGGGGTATATCAGGCAGGGAAATGGAAAGCTTCCAGAAGAGTGCCCGGGGCCAGGACCATCCTGGCTGGCCTGCAGGCACCAAGTTGGCCTACGTGCTGTCGCTCGTGTGGCTCCACGGCCCTTCCTCTAGGCTTTCAAGCCCTTGTACATATTCAGGTGTTTTACCTGGGAAGGGTGGGAACAGTTCAGCAGCAGCTGGCCTGGGGCTCAGCTCACGTTTACTCACAGAGGCCTCGGCACGGTCCCCCAGCTTTGCAATGAGGACGCTCCTTGCGTGGGGGGTCCGGGCTGCTGGCTGTATGGGAGATGATTCCCCACCTCTGACCAATCTCAGAATTGTTTACCGCTGGAGCAAGTGCCCTGATAGGGTTTTCCTCTGTATAACTGCTGGGTTCAGGTTTTTTTTTCTTTTTTGGTTCAAGTTAGAATTTATTCATCTTTTATGTATTTATTGATATAAGCATGGAAATAATTCATTCATAGAAATACATCTGTGTGAAGGGAAGAACTTTTTTCTGTTTTATTTTTAAATTTCATTTCTAAAAATTTTGCAGTTTATTTATATTTATTTTTCTATACAGCAGGTTATTATTAGTTATCTATTTTATTCATATACATATATACAGGTCAATACCTATCTCCCAACTCATCTGACCACCAACACCCCATGGCTTCCCCCACTTGGTGTCCATACGTTTGTTCTCTACCTCTGTTTCTCTATTTCTGCCCTGCAAACCTGTTCATCTGTACCATATATCTAGGTTCCACATACATGCATTAATACAGAATATTTGTTTTGCTCTTTCTGACTTACTTCATTCTGTATGACAGTCTCTAGATCCACCGACTTCTCTACAAATAACCCAGTTTCATTCCTTTTCATGGCTGAATCATATTCCATTTTATATATGTACCACATCTTTTTCCATTCGTCTGTCTGTGGGCATTTAGGTTGCTTCCATTACCTGGCTGTTGTAAATAGTGCTGCAATGAACATTGTGGTGAATGTGTGTTTTTGATTTATGGTTGTCTCTGTGTATATGCCCAGAAGTGGGATTGCTGGATCCTATGGTAATTCTATTTCTAGTTTCTTTAAGGAAACTCCATACTGTTCTCCATAGTGACTGTATCAATTTACCTTCCCACCAATAGTGGAAGAGGGTTCCTTTTGTCCACACCCTCCCCAGAATTTGTTGTTTGTAGATTTTCTGATGATGCCGATTCTAACAGGTGTGAGGTGATACCTCATTGTCGTTTTGATTTGCATTTCTCTAATAATTAGTGGTGTTGAGCAGCTTTTCATGTGCGTCTTGGCCGTCTCTGTGACTTCTTTGAAGAAACGTCTATTTAGATCTTCTGCCCATTTTTGTATTGGGTTGTTTGTTTTATTAATATTAAGCTGCGTGAGCTGTTTATATATATTGGAGATTAAACCCTTGTCCATTGATTCGTTTGCGAACGTTTTCGCCCATTCTGAGGGTTGCCTTTTTCCATTCCCGTTTTTTTTTAACCAAAAAAGAAAGAAAGCAAAAGAAGCAGAACACTAATGTGCGTGAAATATGCCTCTTGAAACTGTCGTTTTGAAATATGGACGTCTTTTGAACTTTTTGGTCGATATATGACCCCAGGATTTGTTTTCAGGGCAGGTGTCATTTACAGGCCTGCAATGATTTGGAATATCCACTGACCATTAGCGCTGGAATTAAAGCTGCTGTTGTGTGAAACGGCCACAAGGCGGCAGCAGTTCTCCATTAGCAAATCTGGTTACCAGGGCAACAGAGCCTCAATGGAAGTCGTGTTCTAGATTGGAATTTAGAATGGAATGTGCCAGGAGAAAGCCCCTCAAGTTTGTCTCACTACTTCTTGTTCGTGTTTTTAATTTAATTTTTAATTTTTTATTACAGCAAGTTTGATTACAACGTTTGGCTTGTTGTAGGTGTGCAAGATGTGGTTCTTTTACACATATACATATGTCTGTTCTTCCTGGGACCCTTTTCCATGTACGTTATGACAGAATGTTGAGTAGTCTTCTCTTGGCATTCCGTAGGTCTTTGGTGATTATATATTTCACCTGTGTTTGTATATGTCTCTTAACCCCAATATCATAATGAATCCAATCCTCACACCTTTCCATTGGTGAGCCATAAGTTTGTTTAATGAATCTGTGATTGCCCTTCACCGTGGAAATATCTGCCCTGGTATCCGTTTTTAGGTAACACCTATAAGTGATATCCTACGATATGTGTCTTTCACTTTCTGACTTACTACAAGTCACGTGCTTACCTGTAGACTCATCTACGGGGCTGCAAATGGCATTGTGCCCTTTTTTTCCTTGGCTAATATTCTGTCTTAGCGAGGTCCATTTTCTGCAATGTGATTCCCTGAGGGCTGAGGATTAGCTGACCTGGGCAGCCTGATCCTGCCGGCAAGCCCTCCCCAGGTGTGCCTGGGTTGAGGTCGATAGAAACAGCACTCCAGGCAGCAATAGCCCCTGCAGCTGTGCCTGACTCCATATTCTCTGCCCCGTCAGCAGTCTCGGGGCTGTGCTGGTGGGAGGGTGTGAGGGTCCACGGCTTTGTTGGTGGCCCGGTGTGAGTTGGGCTCTGCTGGACTTTCTGCAGGAGTTGCCAGGCTGCCACCTGTAAAGAAGAGGATGTGTCACCCATAACTTCTTCTGGAATTTCTCTCCGTGCTGAGGTGAGGAAGGAAAAAAAGGAATGCGGGCTGGGACAGGAAGGGTATATCAGGCAGGGAAATGGAAAGCTTCCAGAAGAGTGCCCGGGGCCAGGACCATCCTGGCTGGCCTGCAGGCACCAAGTTGGCCTACGTGCTGTCATTGGTGTGGCTCCACGGCCCTTCCTCTAGGCTTTCAAGCCCTTGTACATATTCAGGTGTTTTACCTGGGAAGGGTGGGAACAGTTCAGCAGCAGCTGGCCTGGGGCTCAGCTCACGTTTACTCACAGAGGCCTCGGCACGGTCCCCCAGCTTTGCAATGAGGACGCTCCTTGCGTGGGGGGTCCGGGCTGCTGGCTGTATGGGAGATGATTCCCCACCTCTGACCAATCTCAGAATTGTTTACCGCTGGAGCAAGTGCCCTGATAGGGTTTTCCTCTGTATAACTGCTGGGTTCAGGTTTTTTTTTCTTTTTTGGTTCAAGTTAGAATTTATTCATCTTTTATGTATTTATTGATATAAGCATGGAAATAATTCATTCATAGAAATACATCTGTGTGAAGGGAAGAACTTTTTTCTGTTTTATTTTTAAATTTCATTTCTAAAAATTTTGCAGTTTATTTATATTTATTTTTCTATACAGCAGGTTATTATTAGTTATCTATTTTATTCATATACATATATACAGGTCAATACCTATCTCCCAACTCATCTGACCACCAACACCCCATGGCTTCCCCCACTTGGTGTCCATACGTTTGTTCTCTACCTCTGTTTCTCTATTTCTGCCCTGCAAACCTGTTCATCTGTACCATATATCTAGGTTCCACATACATGCATTAATACAGAATATTTGTTTTGCTCTTTCTGACTTACTTCATTCTGTATGACAGTCTCTAGATCCACCGACTTCTCTACAAATAACCCAGTTTCATTCCTTTTCATGGCTGAATCATATTCCATTTTATATATGTACCACATCTTTTTCCATTCGTCTGTCTGTGGGCATTTAGGTTGCTTCCATTACCTGGCTGTTGTAAATAGTGCTGCAATGAACATTGTGGTGAATGTGTGTTTTTGATTTATGGTTGTCTCTGTGTATATGCCCAGAAGTGGGATTGCTGGATCCTATGGTAATTCTATTTCTAGTTTCTTTAAGGAAACTCCATACTGTTCTCCATAGTGACTGTATCAATTTACCTTCCCACCAATAGTGGAAGAGGGTTCCTTTTGTCCACACCCTCCCCAGAATTTGTTGTTTGTAGATTTTCTGATGATGCCGATTCTAACAGGTGTGAGGTGATACCTCATTGTCGTTTTGATTTGCATTTCTCTAATAATTAGTGGTGTTGAGCAGCTTTTCATGTGCGTCTTGGCCGTCTCTGTGACTTCTTTGAAGAAACGTCTATTTAGATCTTCTGCCCATTTTTGTATTGGGTTGTTTGTTTTATTAATATTAAGCTGCGTGAGCTGTTTATATATATTGGAGATTAAACCCTTGTCCATTGATTCGTTTGCGAACGTTTTCGCCCATTCTGAGGGTTGCCTTTTTCCATTCCCGTTTTTTTTTAACCAAAAAAGAAAGAAAGCAAAAGAAGCAGAACACTAATGTGCGTGAAATATGCCTCTTGAAACTGTCGTTTTGAAATATGGACGTCTTTTGAACTTTTTGGTCGATATATGACCCCAGGAATTGTTTTCAGGGCAGGTGTCATTTACAGGCCTGCAATGATTTGGAATATCCACTGACCATTAGCGCTGGAATTAAAGCTGCTGTTGTGTGAAACGGCCACAAGGTGGCAGCAGTTCTCCTTTAGCAAATCTGGTTACCAGGGCAACAGAGCCTCAATGGAAGTCGTGTTCTAGATTGGAATTTAGAATGGAATGTGCCAGGAGAAAGCCCCTCAAGTTTGTCTCACTACTTCTTGTTCGTGTTTTTAATTTAATTTTTAATTTTTTATTACAGCAAGTTTGATTACAACGTTTGGCTTGTTGTAGGTGTGCAAGATGTGGTTCTTTTACACATATACATATGTCTGTTCTTCCTGGGACCCTTTTCCATGTACGTTATGACAGAATGTTGAGTAGTCTTCTCTTGGCATTCCGTAGGTCTTTGGTGATTATATATTTCACCTGTGTTTGTATATGTCTCTTAACCCCAATATCATAATGAATCCAATCCTCACACCTTTCCATTGGTGAGCCATAAGTTTGTTTAATGAATCTGTGATTGCCCTTCACCGTGGAAATATCTGCCCTGGTATCCGTTTTTAGGTAACACCTATAAGTGATATCCTACGATATGTGTCTTTCACTTTCTGACTTACTACAAGTCCCGTGCTTACCTGTAGACTCATCTACGGGGCTGCAAATGGCATTGTGCCCTTTTTTTCCTTGGCTAATATTCTGTCTTAGCGAGGTCCATTTTCTGCAATGTGATTCCCTGAGGGCTGAGGATTAGCTGACCTGGGCAGCCTGATCCTGCCGGCAAGCCCTCCCCAGGTGTGCCTGGGTTGAGGTCGATAGAAACAGCACTCCAGGCAGCAATAACCCCTGCAGCTGTGCCTGACTCCATATTCTCTGCCCCGTCAGCAGTCTCGGGGCTGTGCTGGTGGGAGGGTGTGAGGGTCCACGGCTTTGTTGGTGGCCCGGTGTGAGGGGGGCTCTGCTGGACTTTCTGCAGGAGTTGCCAGGCTGCCACCTGTAAAAAAGAGGATGTGTCACCCATAACTTCTTCAGGAATTTCTCTCCGGGCTGAGGTGAGGAAGGAAAAAAAGGAATGGGGGCTGGGACAGGAGGGGTATATCAGGCAGGGAAATGGAAATCTTCCAGAAGAGTGCCCGGGGCCAGGACCATCCTGGCTGGCCTGCAGGCACCAAGTTGGCCTGCGTGCTGTCGCTGGTGTGGCTCCACGGCCCTTCCTCTAGGCTTTCAAGCCCTTGTACATATTCAGGTGTTTTACCTGGGAAGGGTGGGAACAGTTCAGCAGCAGCTGGCCTGGGGCTCAGCTCACGTTTACTCACAGAGTCCTCGGCACGGTCCCCCAGCTTTGCAATGAGGACGCTCCTTGCGTGGGGGGTCCGGGCTGCTGGCTGTATGGGAGATGATTCCCCACCTCTGACCAATCTCAGAATTGTTTACCGCTGGAGCAAGTGCCCTGATAGGGTTTTCCTCTGTATAACTGCTGGGTTCAGGTTTTTTTTTCTTTTTTGGTTCAAGTTAGAAGTTATTCATCTTTTATGTATTTATTGATATAAGCATGGAAATAATTCATTCATAGAAATACATCTGTGTGAAGGGAAGAACTTTTTTCTGTTTTATTTTTAAATTTCATTTCTAAAAATTTTGCAGTTTATTTATATTTATTTTTCTATACAGCAGGTTATTATTAGTTATCTATTTTATTCATATACATATATACAGGTCAATACCTATCTCCCAACTCATCTGACCACCAACACCCCATGGCTTCCCCCACTTGGTGTCCATACGTTTGTTCTCTACCTCTGTTTCTCTATTTCTGCCCTGCAAACCTGTTCATCTGTACCATATATCTAGGTTCCACATACATGCATTAATACAGAATATTTGTTTTGCTCTTTCTGACTTACTTCATTCTGTATGACAGTCTCTAGATCCACCGACTTCTCTACAAATAACCCAGTTTCATTCCTTTTCATGGCTGAATCATATTCCATTTTATATATGTACCACATCTTTTTCCATTCGTCTGTCTGTGGGCATTTAGGTTGCTTCCATTACCTGGCTGTTGTAAATAGTGCTGCAATGAACATTGTGGTGAATGTGTGTTTTTGATTTATGGTTGTCTCTGTGTATATGCCCAGAAGTGGGATTGCTGGATCCTATGGTAATTCTATTTCTAGTTTCTTTAAGGAAACTCCATACTGTTCTCCATAGTGACTGTATCAACTTACCTTCCCACCAATAGTGGAAGAGGGTTCCTTTTGTCCACACCCTCCCCAGAATTTGTTGTTTGTAGATTTTCTGATGATGCGGATTCTAACTGGTGTGAGGTGATACCTCATTGTCGTTTTGATTTGCATTTCTCTAATAATTAGTGGTGTTGAGCAGCTTTTCATGTGCGTCTTGGCCGTCTCTGTGACTTCTTTGAAGAAACGTCTATTTAGATCTTCTGCCCATTTTTGTATTGGGTTGTTTGTTTTATTAATATTAAGCTGCGTGAGCTGTTTATA
The DNA here is from genome assembly GCF_025265405.1 of Mesoplodon densirostris. Classification (NCBI taxonomy): domain Eukaryota; kingdom Metazoa; phylum Chordata; class Mammalia; order Artiodactyla; family Ziphiidae; genus Mesoplodon; species Mesoplodon densirostris. The sequence continues at coordinate 98,033,935 of NC_082666.1, forward strand.
TATATTGGAGATTAAACCCTTGTCCATTGATTCGTTTGCGAACGTTTTCGCCCATTCTGAGGGTTGCCTTTTTCCATTCCCGTTTTTTTTTAACCAAAAAAGAAAGAAAGCAAAAGAAGCAGAACACTAATGTGCGTGAAATATGCCTCTTGAAACTGTCGTTTTGAAATATGGACGTCTTTTGAACTTTTTGGTCGATATATGACCCCAGGATTTGTTTTCAGGGCAGGTGTCATTTACAGGCCTGCAATGATTTGGAATATCCACTGACCATTAGCGCTGGAATTAAAGCTGCTGTTGTGTGAAACGGCCACAAGGCGGCAGCAGTTCTCCATTAGCAAATCTGGTTACCAGGGCAACAGAGCCTCAATGGAAGTCGTGTTCTAGATTGGAATTTAGAATGGAATGTGCCAGGAGAAAGCCCCTCAAGTTTGTCTCACTACTTCTTGTTCGTGTTTTTAATTTAATTTTTAATTTTTTATTACAGCAAGTTTGATTACAACGTTTGGCTTGTTGTAGGTGTGCAAGATGTGGTTCTTTTACACATATACATATGTCTGTTCTTCCTGGGACCCTTTTCCATGTACGTTATGACAGAATGTTGAGTAGTCTTCTCTTGGCATTCCGTAGGTCTTTGGTGATTATATATTTCACCTGTGTTTGTATATGTCTCTTAACCCCAATATCATAATGAATCCAATCCTCACACCTTTCCATTGGTGAGCCATAAGTTTGTTTAATGAATCTGTGATTGCCCTTCACCGTGGAAATATCTGCCCTGGTATCCGTTTTTAGGTAACACCTATAAGTGATATCCTACGATATGTGTCTTTCACTTTCTGACTTACTACAAGTCACGTGCTTACCTGTAGACTCATCTACGGGGCTGCAAATGGCATTGTGCCCTTTTTTTCCTTGGCTAATATTCTGTCTTAGCGAGGTCCATTTTCTGCAATGTGATTCCCTGAGGGCTGAGGATTAGCTGACCTGGGCAGCCTGATCCTGCCGGCAAGCCCTCCCCAGGTGTGCCTGGGTTGAGGTCGATAGAAACAGCACTCCAGGCAGCAATAGCCCCTGCAGCTGTGCCTGACTCCATATTCTCTGCCCCGTCAGCAGTCTCGGGGCTGTGCTGGTGGGAGGGTGTGAGGGTCCACGGCTTTGTTGGTGGCCCGGTGTGAGTTGGGCTCTGCTGGACTTTCTGCAGGAGTTGCCAGGCTGCCACCTGTAAAGAAGAGGATGTGTCACCCATAACTTCTTCTGGAATTTCTCTCCGTGCTGAGGTGAGGAAGGAAAAAAAGGAATGGGGGCTGGGACAGGAAGGGTATATCAGGCAGGGAAATGGAAAGCTTCCAGAAGAGTGCCCGGGGCCAGGACCATCCTGGCTGGCCTGCAGGCACCAAGTTGGCCTACGTGCTGTCGTTGGTGTGGCTCCACGGCCCTTCCTCTAGGCTTTCAAGCCCTTGTACATATTCAGGTGTTTTACCTGGGAAGGGTGGGAACAGTTCAGCAGCAGCTGGCCTGGGGCTCAGCTCACGTTTACTCACAGAGGCCTCGGCACGGTCCCCCAGCTTTGCAATGAGGACGCTCCTTGCGTGGGGGGTCCGGGCTGCTGGCTGTATGGGAGATGATTCCCCACCTCTGACCAATCTCAGAATTGTTTACCGCTGGAGCAAGTGCCCTGATAGGGTTTTCCTCTGTATAACTGCTGGGTTCAGGTTTTTTTTTCTTTTTTGGTTCAAGTTAGAATTTATTCATCTTTTATGTATTTATTGATATAAGCATGGAAATAATTCATTCATAGAAATACATCTGTGTGAAGGGAAGAACTTTTTTCTGTTTTATTTTTAAATTTCATTTCTAAAAATTTTGCAGTTTATTTATATTTATTTTTCTATACAGCAGGTTATTATTAGTTATCTATTTTATTCATATACATATATACAGGTCAATACCTATCTCCCAACTCATCTGACCACCAACACCCCATGGCTTCCCCCACTTGGTGTCCATACGTTTGTTCTCTACCTCTGTTTCTCTATTTCTGCCCTGCAAACCTGTTCATCTGTACCATATATCTAGGTTCCACATACATGCATTAATACAGAATATTTGTTTTGCTCTTTCTGACTTACTTCATTCTGTATGACAGTCTCTAGATCCACCGACTTCTCTACAAATAACCCAGTTTCATTCCTTTTCATGGCTGAATCATATTCCATTTTATATATGTACCACATCTTTTTCCATTCGTCTGTCTGTGGGCATTTAGGTTGCTTCCATTACCTGGCTGTTGTAAATAGTGCTGCAATGAACATTGTGGTGAATGTGTGTTTTTGATTTATGGTTGTCTCTGTGTATATGCCCAGAAGTGGGATTGCTGGATCCTATGGTAATTCTATTTCTAGTTTCTTTAAGGAAACTCCATACTGTTCTCCATAGTGACTGTATCAATTTACCTTCCCACCAATAGTGGAAGAGGGTTCCTTTGGTCCACACCCTCCCCAGAATTTGTTGTTTGTAGATTTTCTGATGATGCCGATTCTAACAGGTGTGAGGTGATACCTCATTGTCGTTTTGATTTGCATTTCTCTAATAATTAGTGGTGTTGAGCAGCTTTTCATGTGCGTCTTGGCCGTCTCTGTGACTTCTTTGAAGAAACGTCTATTTAGATCTTCTGCCCATTTTTGTATTGGGTTGTTTGTTTTATTAATATTAAGCTGCGTGAGCTGTTTATATATATTGGAGATTAAACCCTTGTCCATTGATTCGTTTGCGAACGTTTTCGCCCATTCTGAGGGTTGCCTTTTTCCATTCCCGTTTTTTTTTAACCAAAAAAGAAAGAAAGCAAAAGAAGCAGAACACTAATGTGCGTGAAATATGCCTCTTGAAACTGTCGTTTTGAAATATGGACGTCTTTTGAACTTTTTGGTCGATATATGACCCCAGGATTTGTTTTCAGGGCAGGTGTCATTTACAGGCCTGCAATGATTTGGAATATCCACTGACCATTAGCGCTGGAATTAAAGCTGCTGTTGTGTGAAACGGCCACAAGGTGGCAGCAGTTCTCCATTAGCAAATCTGGTTACCAGGGCAACAGAGCCTCAATGGAAGTCGTGTTCTAGATTGGAATTTAGAATGGAATGTGCCAGGAGAAAGCCCCTCAAGTTTGTCTCACTACTTCTTGTTCGTGTTTTTAATTTAATTTTTAATTTTTTATTACAGCAAGTTTGATTACAACGTTTGGCTTGTTGTAGGTGTGCAAGATGTGGTTCTTTTACACATATACATATGTCTGTTCTTCCTGGGACCCTTTTCCATGTACGTTATGACAGAATGTTGAGTAGTCTTCTCTTGGCATTCCGTAGGTCTTTGGTGATTATATATTTCACCTGTGTTTGTATATGTCTCTTAACCCCAATATCATAATGAATCCAATCCTCACACCTTTCCATTGGTGAGCCATAAGTTTGTTTAATGAATCTGTGATTGCCCTTCACCGTGGAAATATCTGCCCTGGTATCCGTTTTTAGGTAACACCTATAAGTGATATCCTACGATATGTGTCTTTCACTTTCTGACTTACTACAAGTCACGTGCTTACCTGTAGACTCATCTACGGGGCTGCAAATGGCATTGTGCCCTTTTTTTCCTTGGCTAATATTCTGTCTTAGCGAGGTCCATTTTCTGCAATGTGATTCCCTGAGGGCTGAGGATTAGCTGACCTGGGCAGCCTGATCCTGCCGGCAAGCCCTCCCCAGGTGTGCCTGGGTTGAGGTCGATAGAAACAGCACTCCAGGCAGCAATAGCCCCTGCAGCTGTGCCTGACTCCATATTCTCTGCCCCGTCAGCAGTCTCGGGGCTGTGCTGGTGGGAGGGTGTGAGGGTCCACGGCTTTGTTGGTGGCCCGGTGTGAGGGGGGCTCTGCTGGACTTTCTGCAGGAGTTGCCAGGCTGCCACCTGTAAAGAAGAGGATGTGTCACCCATAACTTCTTCTGGAATTTCTCTCCGGGCTGAGGTGAGGAAGGAAAAAAAGGAATGGGGGCTGGGACAGGAGGGGTATATCAGGCAGGGAAATGGAAATCTTCCAGAAGAGTGCCCGGGGCCAGGACCATCCTGGCTGGCCTGCAGGCACCAAGTTGGCCTGCGTGCTGTCGCTGGTGTGGCTCCACGGCCCTTCCTCTAGGCTTTCAAGCCCTTGTACATATTCAGGTGTTTTACCTGGGAAGGGTGGGAACAGTTCAGCAGCAGCTGGCCTGGGGCTCAGTTCACGTTTACTCACAGAGGCCTCGGCACGGTCCCCCAGCTTTGCAATGAGGACGCTCCTTGCGTGGGGGGTCCGGGCTGCTGGCTGTATGGGAGATGATTCCCCACCTCTGACCAATCTCAGAATTGTTTACCGCTGGAGCAAGTGCCCTGATAGGGTTTTCCTCTGTATAACTGCTGGGTTCAGGTTTTTTTTTCTTTTTTGGTTCAAGTTAGAATTTATTCATCTTTTATGTATTTATTGATATAAGCATGGAAATAATTCATTCATAGAAATACATCTGTGTGAAGGGAAGAACTTTTTTCTGTTTTATTTTTAAATTTCATTTCTAAAAATTTTGCAGTTTATTTATATTTATTTTTCTATACAGCAGGTTATTATTAGTTATCTATTTTATTCATATACATATATACAGGTCAATACCTATCTCCCAACTCATCTGACCACCAACACCCCATGGCTTCCCCCACTTGGTGTCCATACGTTTGTTCTCTACCTCTGTTTCTCTATTTCTGCCCTGCAAACCTGTTCATCTGTACCATATATCTAGGTTCCACATACATGCATTAATACAGAATATTTGTTTTGCTCTTTCTGACTTACTTCATTCTGTATGACAGTCTCTAGATCCACCGACTTCTCTACAAATAACCCAGTTTCATTCCTTTTCATGGCTGAATCATATTCCATTTTATATATGTACCACATCTTTTTCCATTCGTCTGTCTGTGGGCATTTAGGTTGCTTCCATTACCTGGCTGTTGTAAATAGTGCTGCAATGAACATTGTGGTGAATGTGTGTTTTTGATTTATGGTTGTCTCTGTGTATATGCCCAGAAGTGGGATTGCTGGATCCTATGGTAATTCTATTTCTAGTTTCTTTAAGGAAACTCCATACTGTTCTCCATAGTGACTGTATCAATTTACCTTCCCACCAATAGTGGAAGAGGGTTCCTTTTGTCCACACCCTCCCCAGAATTTGTTGTTTGTAGATTTTCTGATGATGCCGATTCTAACAGGTGTGAGGTGATACCTCATTGTCGTTTTGATTTGCATTTCTCTAATAATTAGTGGTGTTGAGCAGCTTTTCATGTGCGTCTTGGCCGTCTCTGTGACTTCTTTGAAGAAACGTCTATTTAGATCTTCTGCCCATTTTTGTATTGGGTTGTTTGTTTTATTAATATTAAGCTGCGTGAGCTGTTTATATATATTGGAGATTAAACCCTTGTCCATTGATTCGTTTGCGAACGTTTTCGCCCATTCTGAGGGTTGCCTTTTTCCATTCCCGTTTTTTTTTAACCAAAAAAGAAAGAAAGCAAAAGAAGCAGAACACTAATGTGCGTGAAATATGCCTCTTGAAACTGTCGTTTTGAAATATGGACGTCTTTTGAACTTTTTGGTCGATATATGACCCCAGGATTTGTTTTCAGGGCAGGTGTCATTTACAGGCCTGCAATGATTTGGAATATCCACTGACCATTAGCGCTGGAATTAAAGCTGCTGTTGTGTGAAACGGCCACAAGGTGGCAGCAGTTCTCCATTAGCAAATCTGGTTACCAGGGCAACAGAGCCTCAATGGAAGTCGTGTTCTAGATTGGAATTTAGAATGGAATGTGCCAGGAGAAAGCCCCTCAAGTTTGTCTCACTACTTCTTGTTCGTGTTTTTAATTTAATTTTTAATTTTTTATTACAGCAAGTTTGATTACAACGTTTGGCTTGTTGTAGGTGTGCAAGATGTGGTTCTTTTACACATATACATATGTCTGTTCTTCCTGGGACCCTTTTCCATGTACGTTATGACAGAATGTTGAGTAGTCTTCTCTTGGCATTCCGTAGGTCTTTGGTGATTATATATTTCACCTGTGTTTGTATATGTGTCTTAACCCCAATATCATAATGAATCCAATCCTCACACCTTTCCATTGGTGAGCCATAAGTTTGTTTAATGAATCTGTGATTGCCCTTCACCGTGGAAATATCTGCCCTGGTATCCGTTTTTAGGTAACACCTATAAGTGATATCCTACGATATGTGTCTTTCACTTTCTGACTTACTACAAGTCACGTGCTTACCTGTAGACTCATCTACGGGGCTGCAAATGGCATTGTGCCCTTTTTTTCCTTGGCTAATATTCTGTCTTAGCGAGGTCCATTTTCTGCAATGTGATTCCCTGAGGGCTGAGGATTAGCTGACCTGGGCAGCCTGATCCTGCCGGCAAGCCCTCCCCAGGTGTGCCTGGGTTGAGGTCGATAGAAACAGCACTCCAGGCAGCAATAGCCCCTGCAGCTGTGCCTGACTCCATATTCTCTGCCCCGTCAGCAGTCTCGGGGCTGTGCTGGTGGGAGGGTGTGAGGGTCCACGGCTTTGTTGGTGGCCCGGTGTGAGGGGGGCTCTGCTGGACTTTCTGCAGGAGTTGCCAGGCTGCCACCTGTAAAGAAGAGGATGTGTCACCCATAACTTCTTCTGGAATTTCTCTCCGGGCTGAGGTGAGGAAGGAAAAAAAGGAATGGGGGCTGGGACAGGAGGGGTATATCAGGCAGGGAAATGGAAATCTTCCAGAAGAGTGCCCGGGGCCAGGACCATCCTGGCTGGCCTGCAGGCACCAAGTTGGCCTGCGTGCTGTCGCTGGTGTGGCTCCACGGCCCTTCCTCTAGGCTTTCAAGCCCTTGTACATATTCAGGTGTTTTACCTGGGAAGGGTGGGAACAGTTCAGCAGCAGCTGGCCTGGGGCTCAGCTCACGTTTACTCACAGAGGCCTCGGCACGGTCCCCCAGCTTTGCAATGAGGACGCTCCTTGCGTGGGGGGTCCGGGCTGCTGGCTGTATGGGAGATGATTCCCCACCTCTGACCAATCTCAGAATTGTTTACCGCTGGAGCAAGTGCCCTGATAGGGTTTTCCTCTGTATAACTGCTGGGTTCAGGTTTTTTTTTCTTTTTTGGTTCAAGTTAGAATTTATTCATCTTTTATGTATTTATTGATATAAGCATGGAAATAATTCATTCATAGAAATACATCTGTGTGAAGGGAAGAACTTTTTTCTGTTTTATTTTTAAATTTCATTTCTAAAAATTTTGCAGTTTATTTATATTTATTTTTCTATACAGCAGGTTATTATTAGTTATCTATTTTATTCATATACATATATACAGGTCAATACCTATCTCCCAACTCATCTGACCACCAACACCCCATGGCTTCCCCCACTTGGTGTCCATACGTTTGTTCTCTACCTCTGTTTCTCTATTTCTGCCCTGCAAACCTGTTCATCTGTACCATATATCTAGGTTCCACATACATGCATTAATACAGAATATTTGTTTTGCTCTTTCTGACTTACTTCATTCTGTATGACAGTCTCTAGATCCACCGACTTCTCTACAAATAACCCAGTTTCATTCCTTTTCATGGCTGAATCATATTCCATTTTATATATGTACCACATCTTTTTCCATTCGTCTGTCTGTGGGCATTTAGGTTGCTTCCATTACCTGGCTGTTGTAAATAGTGCTGCAATGAACATTGTGGTGAATGTGTGTTTTTGATTTATGGTTGTCTCTGTGTATATGCCCAGAAGTGGGATTGCTGGATCCTATGGTAATTCTATTTCTAGTTTCTTTAAGGAAACTCCATACTGTTCTCCATAGTGACTGTATCAATTTACCTTCCCACCAATAGTGGAAGAGGGTTCCTTTTGTCCACACCCTCCCCAGAATTTGTTGTTTGTAGATTTTCTGATGATGCCGATTCTAACAGGTGTGAGGTGATACCTCATTGTCGTTTTGATTTGCATTTCTCTAATAATTAGTGGTGTTGAGCAGCTTTTCATGTGCGTCTTGGCCGTCTCTGTGACTTCTTTGAAGAAACGTCTATTTAGATCTTCTGCCCATTTTTGTATTGGGTTGTTTGTTTTATTAATATTAAGCTGCGTGAGCTGTTTATATATATTGGAGATTAAACCCTTGTCCATTGATTCGTTTGCGAACGTTTTCGCCCATTCTGAGGGTTGCCTTTTTCCATTCCCGTTTTTTTTTAACCAAAAAAGAAAGAAAGCAAAAGAAGCAGAACACTAATGTGCGTGAAATATGCCTCTTGAAACTGTCGTTTTGAAATATGGACGTCTTTTGAACTTTTTGGTCGATATATGACCCCAGGAATTGTTTTCAGGGCAGGTGTCATTTACAGGCCTGCAATGATTTGGAATATCCACTGACCATTAGCGCTGGAATTAAAGCTGCTGTTGTGTGAAACGGCCACAAGGTGGCAGCAGTTCTCCATTAGCAAATCTGGTTACCAGGGCAACAGAGCCTCAATGGAAGTCGTGTTCTAGATTGGAATTTAGAATGGAATGTGCCAGGAGAAAGCCCCTCAAGTTTGTCTCACTACTTCTTGTTCGTGTTTTTAATTTAATTTTTAATTTTTTATTACAGCAAGTTTGATTACAACGTTTGGCTTGTTGTAGGTGTGCAAGATGTGGTTCTTTTACACATATACATATGTCTGTTCTTCCTGGGACCCTTTTCCATGTACGTTATGACAGAATGTTGAGTAGTCTTCTCTTGGCATTCCGTAGGTCTTTGGTGATTATATATTTCACCTGTGTTTGTATATGTGTCTTAACCCCAATATCATAATGAATCCAATCCTCACACCTTTCCATTGGTGAGCCATAAGTTTGTTTAATGAATCTGTGATTGCCCTTCACCGTGGAAATATCTGCCCTGGTATCCGTTTTTAGGTAACACCTATAAGTGATATCCTACGATATGTGTCTTTCACTTTCTGACTTACTACAAGTCACGTGCTTACCTGTAGACTCATCTACGGGGCTGCAAATGGCATTGTGCCCTTTTTTTCCTTGGCTAATATTCTGTCTTAGCGAGGTCCATTTTCTGCAATGTGATTCCCTGAGGGCTGAGGATTAGCTGACCTGGGCAGCCTGATCCTGCCGGCAAGCCCTCCCCAGGTGTGCCTGGGTTGAGGTCGATAGAAACAGCACTCCAGGCAGCAATAGCCCCTGCAGCTGTGCCTGACTCCATATTCTCTGCCCCGTCAGCAGTCTCGGGGCTGTGCTGGTGGGAGGGTGTGAGGGTCCAGGGCTTTGTTGGGGGCCCGGTGTGAGTGGGGCTCTGCTGGACTTTCTGCAGGAGTTGCCAGGCTGCCACCTGTAAAGAAGAGGATGTGTCACCCATAACTTCTTATGGAATTTCTCTCCGGGCTGAGGTGAGGAAGGAAAAAAAGGAATGGGGGCTGGGACAGGAGGGGTATATCAGGCAGGGAAATGGAAATCTTCCAGAAGAGTGCCCGGGGCCAGGACCATCCTGGCTGGCCTGCAGGCACCAAGTTGGCCTGCGTGCTGTCGCTGGTGTGGCTCCACGGCCCTTCCTCTAGGCTTTCAAGCCCTTGTACATATTCAGGTGTTTTACCTGGGAAGGGTGGGAACAGTTCAGCAGCAGCTGGCCTGGGGCTCAGCTCACGTTTACTCACAGAGGCCTCGGCACGGTCCCCCAGCTTTGCAATGAGGACGCTCCTTGCGTGGGGGGTCCGGGCTGCTGGCTGTATGGGAGATGATTCCCCACCTCTGACCAATCTCAGAATTGTTTACCGCTGGAGCAAGTGCCCTGATAGGGTTTTCCTCTGTATAACTGCTGGGTACAGGATTTGTTTTTTCTTTTTTGGTTCAAGTTAGAAGTTATTCATCTTTTATGTATTTATTGATATAAGCATGGAAATAATTCATTCATAGAAATACATCTGTGTGAAGGGAAGAACTTTTTTCTGTTTTATTTTTAAATTTCATTTCTAAAAATTTTGCAGTTTATTTATATTTATTTTTCTATACAGCAGGTTATTATTAGTTATCTATTTTATTCATATACATATATACAGGTCAATACCTATCTCCCAACTCATCTGACCACCAACACCCCATGGCTTCCCCCACTTGGTGTCCATACGTTTGTTCTCTACCTCTGTTTCTCTATTTCTGCCCTGCAAACCTGTTCATCTGTACCATATATCTAGGTTCCACATACATGCATTAATACAGAATATTTGTTTTGCTCTTTCTGACTTACTTCATTCTGTATGACAGTCTCTAGATCCACCGACTTCTCTACAAATAACCCAGTTTCATTCCTTTTCATGGCTGAATCATATTCCATTTTATATATGTACCACATCTTTTTCCATTCGTCTGTCTGTGGGCATTTAGGTTGCTTCCATTACCTGGCTGTTGTAAATAGTGCTGCAATGAACATTGTGGTGAATGTGTGTTTTTGATTTATGGTTGTCTCTGTGTATATGCCCAGAAGTGGGATTGCTGGATCCTATGGTAATTCTATTTCTAGTTTCTTTAAGGAAACTCCATACTGTTCTCCATAGTGACTGTATCAATTTACCTTCCCACCAATAGTGGAAGAGGGTTCCTTTTGTCCACACCCTCCCCAGAATTTGTTGTTTGTAGATTTTCTGATGATGCCGATTCTAACAGGTGTGAGGTGATACCTCATTGTCGTTTTGATTTGCATTTCTCTAATAATTAGTGGTGTTGAGCAGCTTTTCATGTGCGTCTTGGCCGTCTCTGTGACTTCTTTGAAGAAACGTCTATTTAGATCTTCTGCCCATTTTTGTATTGGGTTGTTTGTTTTATTAATATTAAGCTGCGTGAGCTGTTTATATATATTGGAGATTAAACCCTTGTCCATTGATTCGTTTGCGAACGTTTTCGCCCATTCTGAGGGTTGCCTTTTTCCATTCCCGTTTTTTTTTAACCAAAAAAGAAAGAAAGCAAAAGAAGCAGAACACTAATGTGCGTGAAATATGCCTCTTGAAACTGTCGTTTTGAAATATGGACGTCTTTTGAACTTTTTGGTCGATATATGACCCCAGGATTTGTTTTCAGGGCAGGTGTCATTTACAGGCCTGCAATGATTTGGAATATCCACTGACCATTAGCGCTGGAATTAAAGCTGCTGTTGTGTGAAACGGCCACAAGGTGGCAGCAGTTCTCCATTAGCAAATCTGGTTACCAGGGCAACAGAGCCTCAATGGAAGTCGTGTTCTAGATTGGAATTTAGAATGGAATGTGCCAGGAGAAAGCCCCTCAAGTTTGTCTCACTACTTCTTGTTCGTGTTTTTAATTTAATTTTTAATTTTTTATTACAGCAAGTTTGATTACAACGTTTGGCTTGTTGTAGGTGTGCAAGATGTGGTTCTTTTACACATATACATATGTCTGTTCTTCCTGGGACCCTTTTCCATGTACGTTATGACAGAATGTTGAGTAGTCTTCTCTTGGCATTCCGTAGGTCTTTGGTGATTATATATTTCACCTGTGTTTGTATATGTCTCTTAACCCCAATATCATAATGAATCCAATCCTCACACCTTTCCATTGGTGAGCCATAAGTTTGTTTAATGAATCTGTGATTGCCCTTCACCGTGGAAATATCTGCCCTGGTATCCGTTTTTAGGTAACACCTATAAGTGATATCCTACGATATGTGTCTTTCACTTTCTGACTTACTACAAGTCACGTGCTTACCTGTAGACTCATCTACGGGGCTGCAAATGGCATTGTGCCCTTTTTTTCCTTGGCTAATATTCTGTCTTAGCGAGGTCCATTTTCTGCAATGTGATTCCCTGAGGGCTGAGGATTAGCTGACCTGGGCAGCCTGACCCTGCCGGCAAGCCCTCCCCAGGTGTGCATGGGTTGAGGTCGATAGAAACAGCACTCCAGGCAGCAATAGCCCCTGCAGCTGTGCCTGACTCCATATTCTCTGCCCCGTCAGCAGTCTCGGGGCTGTGCTGGTGGGAGGGTGTGAGGGTCCAGGGCTTTGTTGGGGGCCCGGTGTGAGTGGGGCTCTGCTGGACTTTCTGCAGGAGTTGCCAGGCTGCCACCTGTAAAGAAGAGGATGTGTCACCCATAACTTCCACTGGAATTTCTCTCCGGGCTGAGGTGAGGGAGGAAAAAAAGGAGTGGGGGCCGGGACAGGAGTGGTATCTCAGGCAGGGAAATGGAAAGCTTCCAGAAGAGCGCCCGGGTCCAGGACCATCCTGGCTGGCCTGCAGGCACCAAGTTGGCCTGCGTGCTGTCGCTGGTGTGGCTCCACGGCCCTTCCTCTAGGCTTTCAAGCCCTTGTACATATTCAGGTGTTTTACCTGGGAAGGGTGGGAACAGTTCAGCAGCAGCTGGCCTGGGGCTCAGCTCACGTTTACTCACAGAGGCCTTGGCACTGTCCCCCAGCTTTGCAATCATGACGCTCCTTGCGTGGGGGGGCCGGGCTGCTGGCTGTATGGGAGATGATTCCCCACCTCTGACCAATCTCAGAATTGTTTACCGCTGGAACAAGTGCCCTGATAGGGTTTTCCTCTGTATAACTGCTGGGTACAGGATTTGTTTTTTCTTTTTTGGTTCAAGTTAGAAGTTATTCATCTTTTATGTATTTATTGATATAAGCATGGAAATAATTCATTCATAGAAATACATCTGTGTGAAGGGAAGAAATTTTTTTCTGTTTTATTTTTAAATTTCATTTCTAAAAATTTTGAAGTTTAATTATATTTATTTTTCTATACAGCAGGTTATTATTAGTTATCTATTTTATTCATATACATATATACAGGTCAATACCTATCTCCCAACTCATCTGACCACCAACACCCCATGGCTTCCCCCACTTGGTGTCCATACGTTTGTTCTCTACCTCTGTTTCTCTATTTCTGCCCTGCAAACCTGTTCATCTGTACCATATATCTAGGTTCCACATACATGCATTAATACAGAATATTTGTTTTGCTCTTTCTGACTTACTTCATTCTGTATGACAGTCTCTAGATCCACCGACTTCTCTACAAATAACCCAGTTTCATTCCTTTTCATGGCTGAGTCATATCCCATTTTATGTATGTACCACATCTTTATCCATTCATCTGTCTGTGGGCATTTAGGTTGCTTCCATTACCTGGCTATTGTAAATAGTGCTGCAATGAACATTGTGGTGAATGTGTGTTTTTGATTTATGGTTGTCTCTGGGTATATGCCCAGAAGAGGGATTGCTGGATCCTATGGTAATTCTATTTCTAGTTTCTTTAAGGAAACTCCATACTCTTCTCCATAGTGACTGTATCAATTTACCTTCCCACCAATAGTGGAAGAGGGTTCCTTTTGTCCACAACCTCCCCAGAATTTGTTGTTTGTAGATTTTCTGATGCTGCCGATTCTAACAGGTGTGAGGTGATACCTCATTGTCATTTTGATTTGCATTTCTCTAATAATTAGTGGTGTTGAGCAGCTTTTCATATGCGTCTTGGTCGTCTCTGTGACTTCTTTGAAGAAACGTCTATTTAGATCTTCTGCCCATTTTTGTATTGGGTTGTTTGTTTTATTAATATTAAGCTGCGTGAGCTGTTTATATATATTGGAGATTAAACCCTTGTCCATTTTTTCGTTTGCGAACGTTTTCGCCCATTCTGAGGGTTGCCTTTTTCCATTCCAGTTTTTTTTTAACCAAAAAAGAAAGAAAGCAAAAGAAGCAGAACACTAAAGTGCGTGAAATATGCCTCTTGAAACTGTCGTTTTGAAATATGGACGTCTTTTGAACTTTTTGGTCAATATATGACCCCAGGATTTGTTTTCAGGGCAGGTGTCATTTACAGGCCTGCAATGATTTGGAATATCCACTGACCATTAGCGCTGGGATTAAAGCTGCTGTTGTGTGAAACGGCCACAAGGTGGCAGCAATTCTCCCGTAGCAAATCTGGTTACTAGGGCAACAGAGCCTCAATGGAAGCCTGTTCTAGATTGGAATTTAGAATGGAATGTGCCAGGAGAAAGCCCCTCAAGTTTGTCTCACTACTTCTTGTTCGTGTTTTTAATTTAATTTTTAATTTTTTATTACAGCAAGTTTGATTACAACGTTTGCTTGTTGTAGGTGTGCAAGATGTGGTTCTGTTACACATATACATATGTCTGTTCTTCCTGGGACCCTTTTCCCATGTACATTATGACAGAATGTTGAGTAGTCTTCTCTTGGCATTCCGTAGGTCTTTGGTGATTATATATTTCACCTGTGTTTGTATATGTCTCTTAACCCCAATATCGTAATGAATCCAATCCTCACACCTTTCCATTGGTGAACCATAAGTTTGTTTAATGAATCTGTGATTGCCCTTCTCCGTGGAAATATCTGCCCTGGTATCCGTTTTTAGGTAACACCTATAAGTGATATCCTACGATATGTGTCTTTCACTTTCTGACTTACTACAAGTCACGTGCTTACCTGTAGACTCATCTACGGGGCTGCAAATGGCATTGTGCCCTTTTTTTCCTTGGCTAATATTCTGTCTTAGCGAGGTCCATTTTCTGCAATGTGATTCCCTGAGGGCTGAGGATTAGCTGACCTGGGCAGCCTGACCCTGCCGGCAAGCCCTCCCCAGGTGTGCGTGGGTTGAGGTCGATAGAAACAGCACTCCAGGCAGCAATAGCCCCTGCAGCTGTGCCTGACTCCATATTCTCTGCCCCGTCAGCAGTCTCGGGGCTGTGCTGGTGGGAGGGTGTGAGGGTCCAGGGCTTTGTTGGGGGCCCGGTGTGAGTGGGGCTCTGCTGGACTTTCTGCAGGAGTTTCCAGGCTGCCACCTGTAAAGAAGAGGATGTGTCACCCATAACTTCCACTGGAATTTCTCTCCGGGCTGAGGTGAGGGAGGAAAAAAAGGAGTGGGGGCCGGGACAGGAGTGGTATCTCAGGCAGGGAAATGGAAAGCTTCCAGAAGAGCGCCCGGGTCCAGGACCATCCTGGCTGGCCTGCAGGCACCAAGTTGGCCTGCGTGCTGTCGCTGGTGTGGCTCCACGGCCCTTCCTCTAGGCTTTCAAGCCCTTGTACATATTCAGGTGTTTTACCTGGGAAGGGTGGGAACAGTTCAGCAGCAGCTGGCCTGGGGCTCAGCTCACGTTTACTCACAGAGGCCTTGGCACTGTCCCCCAGCTTTGCAATCATGACGCTCCTTGCGTGGGGGGGCCGGGCTGCTGGCTGTATGGGAGATGATTCCCCACCTCTGACCAATCTCAGAATTGTTTACCGCTGGAACAAGTGCCCTGATAGGGTTTTCCTCTGTATAACTGCTGGGTACAGGATTTGTTTTTTCTTTTTTGGTTCAAGTTAGAAGTTATTCATCTTTTATGTATTTATTGATATAAGCATGGAAATAATTCATTCATAGAAATACATCTGTGTGAAGGGAAGAAATTTTTTTCTGTTTTATTTTTAAATTTCATTTCTAAAAATTTTGAAGTTTAATTATATTTATTTTTCTATACAGCAGGTTATTATTAGTTATCTATTTTATTCATATACATATATACAGGTCAATACCTATCTCCCAACTCATCTGACCACCAACACCCCATGGCTTCCCCCACTTGGTGTCCATACGTTTGTTCTCTACCTCTGTTTCTCTATTTCTGCCCTGCAAACCTGTTCATCTGTACCATATATCTAGGTTCCACATACATGCATTAATACAGAATATTTGTTTTGCTCTTTCTGACTTACTTCATTCTGTATGACAGTCTCTAGATCCACCGACTTCTCTACAAATAACCCAGTTTCATTCCTTTTCATGGCTGAGTCATATCCCATTTTATGTATGTACCACATCTTTATCCATTCATCTGTCTGTGGGCATTTAGGTTGCTTCCATTACCTGGCTATTGTAAATAGTGCTGCAATGAACATTGTGGTGAATGTGTGTTTTTGATTTATGGTTGTCTCTGGGTATATGCCCAGAAGAGGGATTGCTGGATCCTATGGTAATTCTATTTCTAGTTTCTTTAAGGAAACTCCATACTCTTCTCCATAGTGACTGTATCAATTTACCTTCCCACCAATAGTGGAAGAGGGTTCCTTTTGTCCACAACCTCCCCAGAATTTGTTGTTTGTAGATTTTCTGATGCTGCCGATTCTAACAGGTGTGAGGTGATACCTCATTGTCATTTTGATTTGCATTTCTCTAATAATTAGTGGTGTTGAGCAGCTTTTCATATGCGTCTTGGTCGTCTCTGTGACTTCTTTGAAGAAACGTCTATTTAGATCTTCTGCCCATTTTTGTATTGGGTTGTTTGTTTTATTAATATTAAGCTGCGTGAGCTGTTTATATATATTGGAGATTAAACCCTTGTCCATTTTTTCGTTTGCGAACGTTTTCGCCCATTCTGAGGGTTGCCTTTTTCCATTCCAGTTTTTTTTTAACCAAAAAAGAAAGAAAGCAAAAGAAGCAGAACACTAAAGTGCGTGAAATATGCCTCTTGAAACTGTCGTTTTGAAATATGGACGTCTTTTGAACTTTTTGGTCAATATATGACCCCAGGATTTGTTTTCAGGGCAGGTGTCATTTACAGGCCTGCAATGATTTGGAATATCCACTGACCATTAGCGCTGGGATTAAAGCTGCTGTTGTGTGAAACGGCCACAAGGTGGCAGCAATTCTCCCGTAGCAAATCTGGTTACTAGGGCAACAGAGCCTCAATGGAAGCCTGTTCTAGATTGGAATTTAGAATGGAATGTGCCAGGAGAAAGCCCCTCAAGTTTGTCTCACTACTTCTTGTTCGTGTTTTTAATTTAATTTTTAATTTTTTATTACAGCAAGTTTGATTACAACGTTTGCTTGTTGTAGGTGTGCAAGATGTGGTTCTGTTACACATATACATATGTCTGTTCTTCCTGGGACCCTTTTCCCATGTACATTATGACAGAATGTTGAGTAGTCTTCTCTTGGCATTCCGTAGGTCTTTGGTGATTATATATTTCACCTGTGTTTGTATATGTCTCTTAACCCCAATATCGTAATGAATCCAATCCTCACACCTTTCCATTGGTGAACCATAAGTTTGTTTAATGAATCTGTGATTGCCCTTCTCCGTGGAAATATCTGCCCTGGTATCCGTTTTTAGGTAACACCTATAAGTGATATCCTACGATATGTGTCTTTCACTTTCTGACTTACTACAAGTCACGTGCTTACCTGTAGACTCATCTACGGGGCTGCAAATGGCATTGTGCCCTTTTTTTCCTTGGCTAATATTCTGTCTTAGCGAGGTCCATTTTCTGCAATGTGATTCCCTGAGGGCTGAGGATTAGCTGACCTGGGCAGCCTGACCCTGCCGGCAAGCCCTCCCCAGGTGTGCGTGGGTTGAGGTCGATAGAAACAGCACTCCAGGCAGCAATAGCCCCTGCAGCTGTGCCTGACTCCATATTCTCTGCCCCGTCAGCAGTCTCGGGGCTGTGCTGGTGGGAGGGTGTGAGGGTCCAGGGCTTTGTTGGGGGCCCGGTGTGAGTGGGGCTCTGCTGGACTTTCTGCAGGAGTTGCCAGGCTGCCACCTGTAAAGAAGAGGATGTGTCACCCATAACTTCCACTGGAATTTCTCTCCGGGCTGAGGTGAGGGAGGAAAAAAAGGAGTGGGGGCCGGGACAGGAGTGGTATCTCAGGCAGGGAAATGGAAAGCTTCCAGAAGAGCGCCCGGGTCCAGGACCATCCTGGCTGGCCTGCAGGCACCAAGTTGGCCTGCGTGCTGTCGCTGGTGTGGCTCCACGGCCCTTCCTCTAGGCTTTCAAGCCCTTGTACATATTCAGGTGTTTTACCTGGGAAGGGTGGGAACAGTTCAGCAGCAGCTGGCCTGGGGCTCAGCTCACGTTTACTCACAGAGGCCTTGGCACTGTCCCCCAGCTTTGCAATCATGACGCTCCTTGCGTGGGGGGGCCGGGCTGCTGGCTGTATGGGAGATGATTCCCCACCTCTGACCAATCTCAGAATTGTTTACCGCTGGAACAAGTGCCCTGATAGGGTTTTCCTCTGTATAACTGCTGGGTACAGGATTTGTTTTTTCTTTTTTGGTTCAAGTTAGAAGTTATTCATCTTTTATGTATTTATTGATATAAGCATGGAAATAATTCATTCATAGAAATACATCTGTGTGAAGGGAAGAAATTTTTTTCTGTTTTATTTTTAAATTTCATTTCTAAAAATTTTGAAGTTTAATTATATTTATTTTTCTATACAGCAGGTTATTATTAGTTATCTATTTTATTCATATACATATATACAGGTCAATACCTATCTCCCAACTCATCTGACCACCAACACCCCATGGCTTCCCCCACTTGGTGTCCATACGTTTGTTCTCTACCTCTGTTTCTCTATTTCTGCCCTGCAAACCTGTTCATCTGTACCATATATCTAGGTTCCACATACATGCATTAATACAGAATATTTGTTTTGCTCTTTCTGACTTACTTCATTCTGTATGACAGTCTCTAGATCCACCGACTTCTCTACAAATAACCCAGTTTCATTCCTTTTCATGGCTGAGTCATATCCCATTTTATGTATGTACCACATCTTTATCCATTCATCTGTCTGTGGGCATTTAGGTTGCTTCCATTACCTGGCTATTGTAAATAGTGCTGCAATGAACATTGTGGTGAATGTGTGTTTTTGATTTATGGTTGTCTCTGGGTATATGCCCAGAAGAGGGATTGCTGGATCCTATGGTAATTCTATTTCTAGTTTCTTTAAGGAAACTCCATACTCTTCTCCATAGTGACTGTATCAATTTACCTTCCCACCAATAGTGGAAGAGGGTTCCTTTTGTCCACAACCTCCCCAGAATTTGTTGTTTGTAGATTTTCTGATGCTGCCGATTCTAACAGGTGTGAGGTGATACCTCATTGTCATTTTGATTTGCATTTCTCTAATAATTAGTGGTGTTGAGCAGCTTTTCATATGCGTCTTGGTCGTCTCTGTGACTTCTTTGTAGAAACGTCTATTTAGATCTTCTGCCCATTTTTGTATTGGGTTGTTTGTTTTATTAATATTAAGCTGCGTGAGCTGTTTATATATATTGGAGATTAAACCCTTGTCCATTTTTTCGTTTGCGAACGTTTTCGCCCATTCTGAGGGTTGCCTTTTTCCATTCCAGTTTTTTTTTAACCAAAAAAGAAAGAAAGCAAAAGAAGCAGAACACTAAAGTGCGTGAAATATGCCTCTTGAAACTGTCGTTTTGAAATATGGACGTCTTTTGAACTTTTTGGTCAATATATGACCCCAGGATTTGTTTTCAGGGCAGGTGTCATTTACAGGCCTGCAATGATTTGGAATATCCACTGACCATTAGCGCTGGGATTAAAGCTGCTGTTGTGTGAAACGGCCACAAGGTGGCAGCAATTCTCCCGTAGCAAATCTGGTTACTAGGGCAACAGAGCCTCAATGCAAGCCTGTTCTAGATTGGAATTTAGAATGGAATGTGCCAGGAGAAAGCCCCTCAAGTTTGTCTCACTACTTCTTGTTCGTGTTTTTAATTTAATTTTTAATTTTTTATTACAGCAAGTTTGATTACAACGTTTGCTTGTTGTAGGTGTGCAAGATGTGGTTCTGTTACACATATACATATGTCTGTTCTTCCTGGGACCCTTTTCCCATGTACATTATGACAGAATGTTGAGTAGTCTTCTCTTGGCATTCCGTAGGTCTTTGGTGATTATATATTTCACCTGTGTTTGTATATGTCTCTTAACCCCAATATCGTAATGAATCCAATCCTCACACCTTTCCATTGGTGAACCATAAGTTTGTTTAATGAATCTGTGATTGCCCTTCTCCGTGGAAATATCTGCCCTGGTATCCGTTTTTAGGTAACACCTATAAGTGATATCCTACGATATGTGTCTTTCACTTTCTGACTTACTACAAGTCACGTGCTTACCTGTAGACTCATCTACGGGGCTGCAAATGGCATTGTGCCCTTTTTTTCCTTGGCTAATATTCTGTCTTAGCGAGGTCCATTTTCTGCAATGTGATTCCCTGAGGGCTGAGGATTAGCTGACCTGGGCAGCCTGACCCTGCCGGCAAGCCCTCCCCAGGTGTGCGTGGGTTGAGGTCGATAGAAACAGCACTCCAGGCAGCAATAGCCCCTGCAGCTGTGCCTGACTCCATATTCTCTGCCCCGTCAGCAGTCTCGGGGCTGTGCTGGTGGGAGGGTGTGAGGGTCCAGGGCTTTGTTGGGGGCCCGGTGTGAGTGGGGCTCTGCTGGACTTTCTGCAGGAGTTGCCAGGCTGCCACCTGTAAAGAAGAGGATGTGTCACCCATAACTTCCACTGGAATTTCTCTCCGGGCTGAGGTGAGGGAGGAAAAAAAGGAGTGGGGGCCGGGACAGGAGTGGTATCTCAGGCAGGGAAATGGAAAGCTTCCAGAAGAGCGCCCGGGTCCAGGACCATCCTGGCTGGCCTGCAGGCACCAAGTTGGCCTGCGTGCTGTCGCTGGTGTGGCTCCACGGCCCTTCCTCTAGGCTTTCAAGCCCTTGTACATATTCAGGTGTTTTACCTGGGAAGGGTGGGAACAGTTCAGCAGCAGCTGGCCTGGGGCTCAGCTCACGTTTACTCACAGAGGCCTTGGCACTGTCCCCCAGCTTTGCAATCATGACGCTCCTTGCGTGGGGGGGCCGGGCTGCTGGCTGTATGGGAGATGATTCCCCACCTCTGACCAATCTCAGAATTGTTTACCGCTGGAACAAGTGCCCTGATAGGGTTTTCCTCTGTATAACTGCTGGGTACAGGATTTGTTTTTTCTTTTTTGGTTCAAGTTAGAAGTTATTCATCTTTTATGTATTTATTGATATAAGCATGGAAATAATTCATTCATAGAAATACATCTGTGTGAAGGGAAGAAATTTTTTTCTGTTTTATTTTTAAATTTCATTTCTAAAAATTTTGAAGTTTAATTATATTTATTTTTCTATACAGCAGGTTATTATTAGTTATCTATTTTATTCATATACATATATACAGGTCAATACCTATCTCCCAACTCATCTGACCACCAACACCCCATGGCTTCCCCCACTTGGTGTCCATACGTTTGTTCTCTACCTCTGTTTCTCTATTTCTGCCCTGCAAACCTGTTCATCTGTACCATATATCTAGGTTCCACATACATGCATTAATACAGAATATTTGTTTTGCTCTTTCTGACTTACTTCATTCTGTATGACAGTCTCTAGATCCACCGACTTCTCTACAAATAACCCAGTTTCATTCCTTTTCATGGCTGAGTCATATCCCATTTTATGTATGTACCACATCTTTATCCATTCATCTGTCTGTGGGCATTTAGGTTGCTTCCATTACCTGGCTATTGTAAATAGTGCTGCAATGAACATTGTGGTGAATGTGTGTTTTTGATTTATGGTTGTCTCTGGGTATATGCCCAGAAGAGGGATTGCTGGATCCTATGGTAATTCTATTTCTAGTTTCTTTAAGGAAACTCCATACTCTTCTCCATAGTGACTGTATCAATTTACCTTCCCACCAATAGTGGAAGAGGGTTCCTTTTGTCCACAACCTCCCCAGAATTTGTTGTTTGTAGATTTTCTGATGCTGCCGATTCTAACAGGTGTGAGGTGATACCTCATTGTCATTTTGATTTGCATTTCTCTAATAATTAGTGGTGTTGAGCAGCTTTTCATATGCGTCTTGGTCGTCTCTGTGACTTCTTTGAAGAAACGTCTATTTAGATCTTCTGCCCATTTTTGTATTGGGTTGTTTGTTTTATTAATATTAAGCTGCGTGAGCTGTTTATATATATTGGAGATTAAACCCTTGTCCATTTTTTCGTTTGCGAACGTTTTCGCCCATTCTGAGGGTTGCCTTTTTCCATTCCAGTTTTTTTTTAACCAAAAAAGAAAGAAAGCAAAAGAAGCAGAACACTAAAGTGCGTGAAATATGCCTCTTGAAACTGTCGTTTTGAAATATGGACGTCTTTTGAACTTTTTGGTCAATATATGACCCCAGGATTTGTTTTCAGGGCAGGTGTCATTTACAGGCCTGCAATGATTTGGAATATCCACTGACCATTAGCGCTGGGATTAAAGCTGCTGTTGTGTGAAACGGCCACAAGGTGGCAGCAATTCTCCCGTAGCAAATCTGGTTACTAGGGCAACAGAGCCTCAATGGAAGCCTGTTCTAGATTGGAATTTAGAATGGAATGTGCCAGGAGAAAGCCCCTCAAGTTTGTCTCACTACTTCTTGTTCGTGTTTTTAATTTAATTTTTAATTTTTTATTACAGCAAGTTTGATTACAACGTTTGCTTGTTGTAGGTGTGCAAGATGTGGTTCTGTTACACATATACATATGTCTGTTCTTCCTGGGACCCTTTTCCCATGTACATTATGACAGAATGTTGAGTAGTCTTCTCTTGGCATTCCGTAGGTCTTTGGTGATTATATATTTCACCTGTGTTTGTATATGTCTCTTAACCCCAATATCGTAATGAATCCAATCCTCACACCTTTCCATTGGTGAACCATAAGTTTGTTTAATGAATCTGTGATTGCCCTTCTCCGTGGAAATATCTGCCCTGGTATCCGTTTTTAGGTAACACCTATAAGTGATATCCTACGATATGTGTCTTTCACTTTCTGACTTACTACAAGTCACGTGCTTACCTGTAGACTCATCTACGGGGCTGCAAATGGCATTGTGCCCTTTTTTTCCTTGGCTAATATTCTGTCTTAGCGAGGTCCATTTTCTGCAATGTGATTCCCTGAGGGCTGAGGATTAGCTGACCTGGGCAGCCTGACCCTGCCGGCAAGCCCTCCCCAGGTGTGCATGGGTTGAGGTCGATAGAAACAGCACTCCAGGCAGCAATAGCCCCTGCAGCTGTGCCTGACTCCATATTCTCTGCCCCGTCAGCAGTCTCGGGGCTGTGCTGGTGGGAGGGTGTGAGGGTCCAGGGCTTTGTTGGGGGCCCGGTGTGAGTGGGGCTCTGCTGGACTTTCTGCAGGAGTTGCCAGGCTGCCACCTGTAAAGAAGAGGATGTGTCACCCATAACTTCCACTGGAATTTCTCTCCGGGCTGAGGTGAGGGAGGAAAAAAAGGAGTGGGGGCCGGGACAGGAGTGGTATCTCAGGCAGGGAAATGGAAAGCTTCCAGAAGAGCGCCCGGGTCCAGGACCATCCTGGCTGGCCTGCAGGCACCAAGTTGGCCTGCGTGCTGTCGCTGGTGTGGCTCCACGGCCCTTCCTCTAGGCTTTCAAGCCCTTGTACATATTCAGGTGTTTTACCTGGGAAGGGTGGGAACAGTTCAGCAGCAGCTGGCCTGGGGCTCAGCTCACGTTTACTCACAGAGGCCTTGGCACTGTCCCCCAGCTTTGCAATCATGACGCTCCTTGCGTGGGGGGGCCGGGCTGCTGGCTGTATGGGAGATGATTCCCCACCTCTGACCAATCTCAGAATTGTTTACCGCTGGAACAAGTGCCCTGATAGGGTTTTCCTCTGTATAACTGCTGGGTACAGGATTTGTTTTTTCTTTTTTGGTTCAAGTTAGAAGTTATTCATCTTTTATGTATTTATTGATATAAGCATGGAAATAATTCATTCATAGAAATACATCTGTGTGAAGGGAAGAAATTTTTTTCTGTTTTATTTTTAAATTTCATTTCTAAAAATTTTGAAGTTTAATTATATTTATTTTTCTATACAGCAGGTTATTATTAGTTATCTATTTTATTCATATACATATATACAGGTCAATACCTATCTCCCAACTCATCTGACCACCAACACCCCATGGCTTCCCCCACTTGGTGTCCATACGTTTGTTCTCTACCTCTGTTTCTCTATTTCTGCCCTGCAAACCTGTTCATCTGTACCATATATCTAGGTTCCACATACATGCATTAATACAGAATATTTGTTTTGCTCTTTCTGACTTACTTCATTCTGTATGACAGTCTCTAGATCCACCGACTTCTCTACAAATAACCCAGTTTCATTCCTTTTCATGGCTGAGTCATATCCCATTTTATGTATGTACCACATCTTTATCCATTCATCTGTCTGTGGGCATTTAGGTTGCTTCCATTACCTGGCTATTGTAAATAGTGCTGCAATGAACATTGTGGTGAATGTGTGTTTTTGATTTATGGTTGTCTCTGGGTATATGCCCAGAAGAGGGATTGCTGGATCCTATGGTAATTCTATTTCTAGTTTCTTTAAGGAAACTCCATACTCTTCTCCATAGTGACTGTATCAATTTACCTTCCCACCAATAGTGGAAGAGGGTTCCTTTTGTCCACAACCTCCCCAGAATTTGTTGTTTGTAGATTTTCTGATGCTGCCGATTCTAACAGGTGTGAGGTGATACCTCATTGTCATTTTGATTTGCATTTCTCTAATAATTAGTGGTGTTGAGCAGCTTTTCATATGCGTCTTGGTCGTCTCTGTGACTTCTTTGAAGAAACGTCTATTTAGATCTTCTGCCCATTTTTGTATTGGGTTGTTTGTTTTATTAATATTAAGCTGCGTGAGCTGTTTATATATATTGGAGATTAAACCCTTGTCCATTTTTTCGTTTGCGAACGTTTTCGCCCATTCTGAGGGTTGCCTTTTTCCATTCCAGTTTTTTTTTAACCAAAAAAGAAAGAAAGCAAAAGAAGCAGAACACTAAAGTGCGTGAAATATGCCTCTTGAAACTGTCGTTTTGAAATATGGACGTCTTTTGAACTTTTTGGTCAATATATGACCCCAGGATTTGTTTTCAGGGCAGGTGTCATTTACAGGCCTGCAATGATTTGGAATATCCACTGACCATTAGCGCTGGGATTAAAGCTGCTGTTGTGTGAAACGGCCACAAGGTGGCAGCAATTCTCCCGTAGCAAATCTGGTTACTAGGGCAACAGAGCCTCAATGGAAGCCTGTTCTAGATTGGAATTTAGAATGGAATGTGCCAGGAGAAAGCCCCTCAAGTTTGTCTCACTACTTCTTGTTCGTGTTTTTAATTTAATTTTTAATTTTTTATTACAGCAAGTTTGATTACAACGTTTGCTTGTTGTAGGTGTGCAAGATGTGGTTCTGTTACACATATACATATGTCTGTTCTTCCTGGGACCCTTTTCCCATGTACATTATGACAGAATGTTGAGTAGTCTTCTCTTGGCATTCCGTAGGTCTTTGGTGATTATATATTTCACCTGTGTTTGTATATGTCTCTTAACCCCAATATCGTAATGAATCCAATCCTCACACCTTTCCATTGGTGAACCATAAGTTTGTTTAATGAATCTGTGATTGCCCTTCTCCGTGGAAATATCTGCCCTGGTATCCGTTTTTAGGTAACACCTATAAGTGATATCCTACGATATGTGTCTTTCACTTTCTGACTTACTACAAGTCACGTGCTTACCTGTAGACTCATCTACGGGGCTGCAAATGGCATTGTGCCCTTTTTTTCCTTGGCTAATATTCTGTCTTAGCGAGGTCCATTTTCTGCAATGTGATTCCCTGAGGGCTGAGGATTAGCTGACCTGGGCAGCCTGACCCTGCCGGCAAGCCCTCCCCAGGTGTGCATGGGTTGAGGTCGATAGAAACAGCACTCCAGGCAGCAATAGCCCCTGCAGCTGTGCCTGACTCCATATTCTCTGCCCCGTCAGCAGTCTCGGGGCTGTGCTGGTGGGAGGGTGTGAGGGTCCAGGGCTTTGTTGGGGGCCCGGTGTGAGTGGGGCTCTGCTGGACTTTCTGCAGGAGTTGCCAGGCTGCCACCTGTAAAGAAGAGGATGTGTCACCCATAACTTCCACTGGAATTTCTCTCCGGGCTGAGGTGAGGGAGGAAAAAAAGGAGTGGGGGCCGGGACAGGAGTGGTATCTCAGGCAGGGAAATGGAAAGCTTCCAGAAGAGCGCCCGGGTCCAGGACCATCCTGGCTGGCCTGCAGGCACCAAGTTGGCCTGCGTGCTGTCGCTGGTGTGGCTCCACGGCCCTTCCTCTAGGCTTTCAAGCCCTTGTACATATTCAGGTGTTTTACCTGGGAAGGGTGGGAACAGTTCAGCAGCAGCTGGCCTGGGGCTCAGCTCACGTTTACTCACAGAGGCCTTGGCACTGTCCCCCAGCTTTGCAATCATGACGCTCCTTGCGTGGGGGGGCCGGGCTGCTGGCTGTATGGGAGATGATTCCCCACCTCTGACCAATCTCAGAATTGTTTACCGCTGGAACAAGTGCCCTGATAGGGTTTTCCTCTGTATAACTGCTGGGTACAGGATTTGTTTTTTCTTTTTTGGTTCAAGTTAGAAGTTATTCATCTTTTATGTATTTATTGATATAAGCATGGAAATAATTCATTCATAGAAATACATCTGTGTGAAGGGAAGAAATTTTTTTCTGTTTTATTTTTAAATTTCATTTCTAAAAATTTTGAAGTTTAATTATATTTATTTTTCTATACAGCAGGTTATTATTAGTTATCTATTTTATTCATATACATATATACAGGTCAATACCTATCTCCCAACTCATCTGACCACCAACACCCCATGGCTTCCCCCACTTGGTGTCCATACGTTTGTTCTCTACCTCTGTTTCTCTATTTCTGCCCTGCAAACCTGTTCATCTGTACCATATATCTAGGTTCCACATACATGCATTAATACAGAATATTTGTTTTGCTCTTTCTGACTTACTTCATTCTGTATGACAGTCTCTAGATCCACCGACTTCTCTACAAATAACCCAGTTTCATTCCTTTTCATGGCTGAGTCATATCCCATTTTATGTATGTACCACATCTTTATCCATTCATCTGTCTGTGGGCATTTAGGTTGCTTCCATTACCTGGCTATTGTAAATAGTGCTGCAATGAACATTGTGGTGAATGTGTGTTTTTGATTTATGGTTGTCTCTGGGTATATGCCCAGAAGAGGGATTGCTGGATCCTATGGTAATTCTATTTCTAGTTTCTTTAAGGAAACTCCATACTCTTCTCCATAGTGACTGTATCAATTTACCTTCCCACCAATAGTGGAAGAGGGTTCCTTTTGTCCACAACCTCCCCAGAATTTGTTGTTTGTAGATTTTCTGATGCTGCCGATTCTAACAGGTGTGAGGTGATACCTCATTGTCATTTTGATTTGCATTTCTCTAATAATTAGTGGTGTTGAGCAGCTTTTCATATGCGTCTTGGTCGTCTCTGTGACTTCTTTGAAGAAACGTCTATTTAGATCTTCTGCCCATTTTTGTATTGGGTTGTTTGTTTTATTAATATTAAGCTGCGTGAGCTGTTTATATATATTGGAGATTAAACCCTTGTCCATTTTTTCGTTTGCGAACGTTTTCGCCCATTCTGAGGGTTGCCTTTTTCCATTCCAGTTTTTTTTTAACCAAAAAAGAAAGAAAGCAAAAGAAGCAGAACACTAAAGTGCGTGAAATATGCCTCTTGAAACTGTCGTTTTGAAATATGGACGTCTTTTGAACTTTTTGGTCAATATATGACCCCAGGATTTGTTTTCAGGGCAGGTGTCATTTACAGGCCTGCAATGATTTGGAATATCCACTGACCATTAGCGCTGGGATTAAAGCTGCTGTTGTGTGAAACGGCCACAAGGTGGCAGCAATTCTCCCGTAGCAAATCTGGTTACTAGGGCAACAGAGCCTCAATGGAAGCCTGTTCTAGATTGGAATTTAGAATGGAATGTGCCAGGAGAAAGCCCCTCAAGTTTGTCTCACTACTTCTTGTTCGTGTTTTTAATTTAATTTTTAATTTTTTATTACAGCAAGTTTGATTACAACGTTTGCTTGTTGTAGGTGTGCAAGATGTGGTTCTGTTACACATATACATATGTCTGTTCTTCCTGGGACCCTTTTCCCATGTACATTATGACAGAATGTTGAGTAGTCTTCTCTTGGCATTCCGTAGGTCTTTGGTGATTATATATTTCACCTGTGTTTGTATATGTCTCTTAACCCCAATATCGTAATGAATCCAATCCTCACACCTTTCCATTGGTGAACCATAAGTTTGTTTAATGAATCTGTGATTGCCCTTCTCCGTGGAAATATCTGCCCTGGTATCCGTTTTTAGGTAACACCTATAAGTGATATCCTACGATATGTGTCTTTCACTTTCTGACTTACTACAAGTCACGTGCTTACCTGTAGACTCATCTACGGGGCTGCAAATGGCATTGTGCCCTTTTTTTCCTTGGCTAATATTCTGTCTTAGCGAGGTCCATTTTCTGCAATGTGATTCCCTGAGGGCTGAGGATTAGCTGACCTGGGCAGCCTGACCCTGCCGGCAAGCCCTCCCCAGGTGTGCGTGGGTTGAGGTCGATAGAAACAGCACTCCAGGCAGCAATAGCCCCTGCAGCTGTGCCTGACTCCATATTCTCTGCCCCGTCAGCAGTCTCGGGGCTGTGCTGGTGGGAGGGTGTGAGGGTCCAGGGCTTTGTTGGGGGCCCGGTGTGAGTGGGGCTCTGCTGGACTTTCTGCAGGAGTTGCCAGGCTGCCACCTGTAAAGAAGAGGATGTGTCACCCATAACTTCCACTGGAATTTCTCTCCGGGCTGAGGTGAGGGAGGAAAAAAAGGAGTGGGGGCCGGGACAGGAGTGGTATCTCAGGCAGGGAAATGGAAAGCTTCCAGAAGAGCGCCCGGGTCCAGGACCATCCTGGCTGGCCTGCAGGCACCAAGTTGGCCTGCGTGCTGTCGCTGGTGTGGCTCCACGGCCCTTCCTCTAGGCTTTCAAGCCCTTGTACATATTCAGGTGTTTTACCTGGGAAGGGTGGGAACAGTTCAGCAGCAGCTGGCCTGGGGCTCAGCTCACGTTTACTCACAGAGGCCTTGGCACTGTCCCCCAGCTTTGCAATCATGACGCTCCTTGCGTGGGGGGGCCGGGCTGCTGGCTGTATGGGAGATGATTCCCCACCTCTGACCAATCTCAGAATTGTTTACCGCTGGAACAAGTGCCCTGATAGGGTTTTCCTCTGTATAACTGCTGGGTACAGGATTTGTTTTTTCTTTTTTGGTTCAAGTTAGAAGTTATTCATCTTTTATGTATTTATTGATATAAGCATGGAAATAATTCATTCATAGAAATACATCTGTGTGAAGGGAAGAAATTTTTTTCTGTTTTATTTTTAAATTTCATTTCTAAAAATTTTGAAGTTTAATTATATTTATTTTTCTATACAGCAGGTTATTATTAGTTACCTATTTTATTCATATACATATATACAGGTCAATACCTATCTCCCAACTCATCTGACCACCAACACCCCATGGCTTCCCCCACTTGGTGTCCATACGTTTGTTCTCTACCTCTGTTTCTCTATTTCTGCCCTGCAAACCTGTTCATCTGTACCATATATCTAGGTTCCACATACATGCATTAATACAGAATATTTGTTTTGCTCTTTCTGACTTACTTCATTCTGTATGACAGTCTCTAGATCCACCGACTTCTCTACAAATAACCCAGTTTCATTCCTTTTCATGGCTGAGTCATATCCCATTTTATGTATGTACCACATCTTTATCCATTCATCTGTCTGTGGGCATTTAGGTTGCTTCCATTACCTGGCTATTGTAAATAGTGCTGCAATGAACATTGTGGTGAATGTGTGTTTTTGATTTATGGTTGTCTCTGGGTATATGCCCAGAAGAGGGATTGCTGGATCCTATGGTAATTCTATTTCTAGTTTCTTTAAGGAAACTCCATACTCTTCTCCATAGTGACTGTATCAATTTACCTTCCCACCAATAGTGGAAGAGGGTTCCTTTTGTCCACAACCTCCCCAGAATTTGTTGTTTGTAGATTTTCTGATGCTGCCGATTCTAACAGGTGTGAGGTGATACCTCATTGTCATTTTGATTTGCATTTCTCTAATAATTAGTGGTGTTGAGCAGCTTTTCATATGCGTCTTGGTCGTCTCTGTGACTTCTTTGAAGAAACGTCTATTTAGATCTTCTGCCCATTTTTGTATTGGGTTGTTTGTTTTATTAATATTAAGCTGCGTGAGCTGTTTATATATATTGGAGATTAAACCCTTGTCCATTTTTTCGTTTGCGAACGTTTTCGCCCATTCTGAGGGTTGCCTTTTTCCATTCCAGTTTTTTTTTAACCAAAAAAGAAAGAAAGCAAAAGAAGCAGAACACTAAAGTGCGTGAAATATGCCTCTTGAAACTGTCGTTTTGAAATATGGACGTCTTTTGAACTTTTTGGTCAATATATGACCCCAGGATTTGTTTTCAGGGCAGGTGTCATTTACAGGCCTGCAATGATTTGGAATATCCACTGACCATTAGCGCTGGGATTAAAGCTGCTGTTGTGTGAAACGGCCACAAGGTGGCAGCAATTCTCCCGTAGCAAATCTGGTTACTAGGGCAACAGAGCCTCAATGGAAGCCTGTTCTAGATTGGAATTTAGAATGGAATGTGCCAGGAGAAAGCCCCTCAAGTTTGTCTCACTACTTCTTGTTCGTGTTTTTAATTTAATTTTTAATTTTTTATTACAGCAAGTTTGATTACAACGTTTGCTTGTTGTAGGTGTGCAAGATGTGGTTCTGTTACACATATACATATGTCTGTTCTTCCTGGGACCCTTTTCCCATGTACATTATGACAGAATGTTGAGTAGTCTTCTCTTGGCATTCCGTAGGTCTTTGGTGATTATATATTTCACCTGTGTTTGTATATGTCTCTTAACCCCAATATCGTAATGAATCCAATCCTCACACCTTTCCATTGGTGAACCATAAGTTTGTTTAATGAATCTGTGATTGCCCTTCTCCGTGGAAATATCTGCCCTGGTATCCGTTTTTAGGTAACACCTATAAGTGATATCCTACGATATGTGTCTTTCACTTTCTGACTTACTACAAGTCACGTGCTTACCTGTAGACTCATCTACGGGGCTGCAAATGGCATTGTGCCCTTTTTTTCCTTGGCTAATATTCTGTCTTAGCGAGGTCCATTTTCTGCAATGTGATTCCCTGAGGGCTGAGGATTAGCTGACCTGGGCAGCCTGACCCTGCCGGCAAGCCCTCCCCAGGTGTGCGTGGGTTGAGGTCGATAGAAACAGCACTCCAGGCAGCAATAGCCCCTGCAGCTGTGCCTGACTCCATATTCTCTGCCCCGTCAGCAGTCTCGGGGCTGTGCTGGTGGGAGGGTGTGAGGGTCCAGGGCTTTGTTGGGGGCCCGGTGTGAGTGGGGCTCTGCTGGACTTTCTGCAGGAGTTGCCAGGCTGCCACCTGTAAAGAAGAGGATGTGTCACCCATAACTTCCACTGGAATTTCTCTCCGGGCTGAGGTGAGGGAGGAAAAAAAGGAGTGGGGGCCGGGACAGGAGTGGTATCTCAGGCAGGGAAATGGAAAGCTTCCAGAAGAGCGCCCGGGTCCAGGACCATCCTGGCTGGCCTGCAGGCACCAAGTTGGCCTGCGTGCTGTCGCTGGTGTGGCTCCACGGCCCTTCCTCTAGGCTTTCAAGCCCTTGTACATATTCAGGTGTTTTACCTGGGAAGGGTGGGAACAGTTCAGCAGCAGCTGGCCTGGGGCTCAGCTCACGTTTACTCACAGAGGCCTTGGCACTGTCCCCCAGCTTTGCAATCATGACGCTCCTTGCGTGGGGGGGCCGGGCTGCTGGCTGTATGGGAGATGATTCCCCACCTCTGACCAATCTCAGAATTGTTTACCGCTGGAACAAGTGCCCTGATAGGGTTTTCCTCTGTATAACTGCTGGGTACAGGATTTGTTTTTTCTTTTTTGGTTCAAGTTAGAAGTTATTCATCTTTTATGTATTTATTGATATAAGCATGGAAATAATTCATTCATAGAAATACATCTGTGTGAAGGGAAGAAATTTTTTTCTGTTTTATTTTTAAATTTCATTTCTAAAAATTTTGAAGTTTAATTATATTTATTTTTCTATACAGCAGGTTATTATTAGTTATCTATTTTATTCATATACATATATACAGGTCAATACCTATCTCCCAACTCATCTGACCACCAACACCCCATGGCTTCCCCCACTTGGTGTCCATACGTTTGTTCTCTACCTCTGTTTCTCTATTTCTGCCCTGCAAACCTGTTCATCTGTACCATATATCTAGGTTCCACATACATGCATTAATACAGAATATTTGTTTTGCTCTTTCTGACTTACTTCATTCTGTATGACAGTCTCTAGATCCACCGACTTCTCTACAAATAACCCAGTTTCATTCCTTTTCATGGCTGAGTCATATCCCATTTTATGTATGTACCACATCTTTATCCATTCATCTGTCTGTGGGCATTTAGGTTGCTTCCATTACCTGGCTATTGTAAATAGTGCTGCAATGAACATTGTGGTGAATGTGTGTTTTTGATTTATGGTTGTCTCTGGGTATATGCCCAGAAGAGGGATTGCTGGATCCTATGGTAATTCTATTTCTAGTTTCTTTAAGGAAACTCCATACTCTTCTCCATAGTGACTGTATCAATTTACCTTCCCACCAATAGTGGAAGAGGGTTCCTTTTGTCCACAACCTCCCCAGAATTTGTTGTTTGTAGATTTTCTGATGCTGCCGATTCTAACAGGTGTGAGGTGATACCTCATTGTCATTTTGATTTGCATTTCTCTAATAATTAGTGGTGTTGAGCAGCTTTTCATATGCGTCTTGGTCGTCTCTGTGACTTCTTTGAAGAAACGTCTATTTAGATCTTCTGCCCATTTTTGTATTGGGTTGTTTGTTTTATTAATATTAAGCTGCGTGAGCTGTTTATATATATTGGAGATTAAACCCTTGTCCATTTTTTCGTTTGCGAACGTTTTCGCCCATTCTGAGGGTTGCCTTTTTCCATTCCAGTTTTTTTTTAACCAAAAAAGAAAGAAAGCAAAAGAAGCAGAACACTAAAGTGCGTGAAATATGCCTCTTGAAACTGTCGTTTTGAAATATGGACGTCTTTTGAACTTTTTGGTCAATATATGACCCCAGGATTTGTTTTCAGGGCAGGTGTCATTTACAGGCCTGCAATGATTTGGAATATCCACTGACCATTAGCGCTGGGATTAAAGCTGCTGTTGTGTGAAACGGCCACAAGGTGGCAGCGGTTCTCCCGTAGCAAATCTGGTTACTAGGGCAACAGAGCCTCAATGGAAGCCTGTTCTAGATTGGAATTTAGAATGGAATGTGCCAGGAGAAAGCCCCTCAAGTTTGTCTCACTACTTCTTGTTCGTGTTTTTAATTTAATTTTTAATTTTTTATTACAGCAAGTTTGATTACAACGTTTGCTTGTTGTAGGTGTGCAAGATGTGGTTCTGTTACACATATACATATGTCTGTTCTTCCTGGGACCCTTTTCCCATGTACATTATGACAGAATGTTGAGTAGTCTTCTCTTGACATTCCGTAGGTCTTTGGTGATTATATATTTCACCTGTGTTTGTATATGTCTCTTAACCCCAATATCGTAATGAACCCAATCCTCACACCTTTCCATTGGTGAACCATAAGTTTGTTTAATGAATCTGTGATTGCCCTTCTCCGTGGAAATATCTGCCCTGGTATCCGTTTTTAGGTAACACCTATAAGTGATATCCTACGATATGTGTCTTTCACTTTCTGACTTACTACAAGTCACGTGCTTACCTGTAGACTCATCTACGGGGCTGCAAATGGCATTGTGCCCTTTTTTTCCTTGGCTAATATTCTGTCTTAGCGAGGTCCATTTTCTGCAATGTGATTCCCTGAGGGCTGAGGATTAGCTGACCTGGGCAGCCTGACCCTGCCGGCAAGCCCTCCCCAGGTGTGCGTGGGTTGAGGTCGATAGAAACAGCACTCCAGGCAGCAATAGCCCCTGCAGCTGTGCCTGACTCCATATTCTCTGCCCCGTCAGCAGTCTCGGGGCTGTGCTGGTGGGAGGGTGTGAGGGTCCAGGGCTTTGTTGGGGGCCCGGAGTGAGTGGGGCTCTGCTGGACTTTCTGCAGGAGTTGCCAGGCTGCCACCTGTAAAGAAGAGGATGTGTCACCCATAACTTCCACTGGAATTTCTCTCCGGGCTGAGGTGAGGGAGGAAAAAAAGGAGTGGGGGCCGGGACAGGAGTGGTATCTCAGGCAGGGAAATGGAAAGCTTCCAGAAGAGCGCCCGGGTCCAGGACCATCCTGGCTGGCCTGCAGGCACCAAGTTGGGCTGCGTGCTGTCGCTGGTGTGGCTCCACGGCCCTTCCTCTAGGCTTTCAAGCCCTTGTACATATTCAGGTGTTTTACCTGGGAAGGGTGGGAACAGTTCAGCAGCAGCTGGCCTGGGGCTCAGCTCACGTTTACTCACAGAGGCCTCGGCACGGTCCCCCAGCTTTGCAATGAGGATGCTCCTTGCGTGGGGGGGGCGGGCTGCTGGCTGTATGGGAGATGATTCCCCACCTCTGACCAATGTCAGAATTGTTTACCGCTGGAACAAGTGCCCTGATAGGGTTTTCCTCTGAATAACTGCTGGGTTCAGGTTTTTTTTTTTCTTTTTTGGTTCAAGTTAGAATTTATTCATCTTTTATGTATTTATTGATATAAGCATGGAAATAATTCATTCATAGAAATACATCTGTGTGAAGGGAAGAACTTTTTTCTGTTTTATTTTTAAATTTCATTTCTAAAAATTTTGCAGTTTAATTATATTTATTTTTCTATACAGCAGGTTATTATTAGTTATCTATTTTATTCATATACATATATACAGGTCAATACCTATCTCCCAACTCATCTGACCACCAACACCCCATGGCTTCCCCCACTTGGTGTCCATACGTTTGTTCTCTACCTCTGTTTCTCTATTTCTGCCCTGCAAACCTGTTCATCTGTACCATATATCTAGGTTCCACATACATGCATTAATACAGAATATTTGTTTTGCTCTTTCTGACTTACTTCATTCTGTATGACAGTCTCTAGATCCACCGACTTCTCTACAAATAACCCAGTTTCATTCCTTTTCATGGCTGAGTCATATCCCATTTTATGTATGTACCACATCTTTATCCATTCATCTGTCTGTGGGCATTTAGGTTGCTTCCATTACCTGGCTATTGTAAATAGTGCTGCAATGAACATTGTGGTGAATGTGTGTTTTTGATTTATGGTTGTCTCTGGGTATATGCCCAGAAGAGGGATTGCTGGATCCTATGGTAATTCTATTTCTAGTTTCTTTAAGGAAACTCCATACTCTTCTCCATAGTGACTGTATCAATTTACCTTCCCACCAATAGTGGAAGAGGGTTCCTTTTGTCCACAACCTCCCCAGAATTTGTTGTTTGTAGATTTTCTGATGCTGCCGATTCTAACAGGTGTGAGGTGATACCTCATTGTCATTTTGATTTGCATTTCTCTAATAATTAGTGGTGTTGAGCAGCTTTTCATATGCGTCTTGGTCGTCTCTGTGACTTCTTTGAAGAAACGTCTATTTAGATCTTCTGCCCATTTTTGTATTGGGTTGTTTGTTTTATTAATATTAAGCTGCGTGAGCTGTTTATATATATTGGAGATTAAACCCTTGTCCATTTTTTCGTTTGCGAACGTTTTCGCCCATTCTGAGGGTTGCCTTTTTCCATTCCAGTTTTTTTTTAACCAAAAAAGAAAGAAAGCAAAAGAAGCAGAACACTAAAGTGCGTGAAATATGCCTCTTGAAACTGTCGTTTTGAAATATGGACGTCTTTTGAACTTTTTGGTCAATATATGACCCCAGGATTTGTTTTCAGGGCAGGTGTCATTTACAGGCCTGCAATGATTTGGAATATCCACTGACCATTAGCGCTGGGATTAAAGCT
Source organism: Mesoplodon densirostris (assembly GCF_025265405.1). Taxonomy (NCBI): domain Eukaryota; kingdom Metazoa; phylum Chordata; class Mammalia; order Artiodactyla; family Ziphiidae; genus Mesoplodon; species Mesoplodon densirostris. Next base: position 98,069,803 of record NC_082666.1, read on the forward strand.
GCTGTTGTGTGAAACGGCCACAAGGTGGCAGCGGTTCTCCCGTAGCAAATCTGGTTACTAGGGCAACAGAGCCTCAATGGAAGCCTGTTCTAGATTGGAATTTAGAATGGAATGTGCCAGGAGAAAGCCCCTCAAGTTTGTCTCACTACTTCTTGTTCGTGTTTTTAATTTAATTTTTAATTTTTTATTACAGCAAGTTTGATTACAACGTTTGCTTGTTGTAGGTGTGCAAGATGTGGTTCTGTTACACATATACATATGTCTGTTCTTCCTGGGACCCTTTTCCCATGTACATTATGACAGAATGTTGAGTAGTCTTCTCTTGACATTCCGTAGGTCTTTGGTGATTATATATTTCACCTGTGTTTGTATATGTCTCTTAACCCCAATATCGTAATGAACCCAATCCTCACACCTTTCCATTGGTGAACCATAAGTTTGTTTAATGAATCTGTGATTGCCCTTCTCCGTGGAAATATCTGCCCTGGTATCCGTTTTTAGGTAACACCTATAAGTGATATCCTACGATATGTGTCTTTCACTTTCTGACTTACTACAAGTCACGTGCTTACCTGTAGACTCATCTACGGGGCTGCAAATGGCATTGTGCCCTTTTTTTCCTTGGCTAATATTCTGTCTTAGCGAGGTCCATTTTCTGCAATGTGATTCCCTGAGGGCTGAGGATTAGCTGACCTGGGCAGCCTGACCCTGCCGGCAAGCCCTCCCCAGGTGTGCGTGGGTTGAGGTCGATAGAAACAGCACTCCAGGCAGCAATAGCCCCTGCAGCTGTGCCTGACTCCATATTCTCTGCCCCGTCAGCAGTCTCGGGGCTGTGCTGGTGGGAGGGTGTGAGGGTCCAGGGCTTTGTTGGGGGCCCGGAGTGAGTGGGGCTCTGCTGGACTTTCTGCAGGAGTTGCCAGGCTGCCACCTGTAAAGAAGAGGATGTGTCACCCATAACTTCCACTGGAATTTCTCTCCGGGCTGAGGTGAGGGAGGAAAAAAAGGAGTGGGGGCCGGGACAGGAGTGGTATCTCAGGCAGGGAAATGGAAAGCTTCCAGAAGAGCGCCCGGGTCCAGGACCATCCTGGCTGGCCTGCAGGCACCAAGTTGGGCTGCGTGCTGTCGCTGGTGTGGCTCCACGGCCCTTCCTCTAGGCTTTCAAGCCCTTGTACATATTCAGGTGTTTTACCTGGGAAGGGTGGGAACAGTTCAGCAGCAGCTGGCCTGGGGCTCAGCTCACGTTTACTCACAGAGGCCTCGGCACGGTCCCCCAGCTTTGCAATGAGGATGCTCCTTGCGTGGGGGGGGCGGGCTGCTGGCTGTATGGGAGATGATTCCCCACCTCTGACCAATGTCAGAATTGTTTACCGCTGGAACAAGTGCCCTGATAGGGTTTTCCTCTGAATAACTGCTGGGTTCAGGTTTTTTTTTTTCTTTTTTGGTTCAAGTTAGAATTTATTCATCTTTTATGTATTTATTGATATAAGCATGGAAATAATTCATTCATAGAAATACATCTGTGTGAAGGGAAGAACTTTTTTCTGTTTTATTTTTAAATTTCATTTCTAAAAATTTTGCAGTTTAATTATATTTATTTTTCTATACAGCAGGTTATTATTAGTTATCTATTTTATTCATATACATATATACAGGTCAATACCTATCTCCCAACTCATCTGACCACCATCACCCCATGGCTTCCCCCACTTGGTGTCCATACGTTTGTTCTCTACCTCTGTTTCTCTATTTCTGCCCTGCAAACCTGTTCATCTGTACCATATATCTAGGTTCCACATACATGCATTAATACAGAATATTTGTTTTGCTCTTTCTGACTTACTTCATTCTGTATGACAGTCTCTAGATCCACCGACTTCTCTACAAATAACCCAGTTTCATTCCTTTTCATGGCTGAGTCATATCCCATTTTATGTATGTACCACATCTTTATCCATTCATCTGTCTGTGGGCATTTAGGTTGCTTCCATTACCTGGCTATTGTAAATAGTGCTGCAATGAACATTGTGGTGAATGTGTGTTTTTGATTTATGGTTGTCTCTGGGTATATGCCCAGAAGAGGGATTGCTGGATCCTATGGTAATTCTATTTCTAGTTTCTTTAAGGAAACTCCATACTCTTCTCCATAGTGACTGTATCAATTTACCTTCCCACCAATAGTGGAAGAGGGTTCCTTTTGTCCACAACCTCCCCAGAATTTGTTGTTTGTAGATTTTCTGATGCTGCCGATTCTAACAGGTGTGAGGTGATACCTCATTGTCATTTTGATTTGCATTTCTCTAATAATTAGTGGTGTTGAGCAGCTTTTCATATGCGTCTTGGTCGTCTCTGTGACTTCTTTGAAGAAACGTCTATTTAGATCTTCTGCCCATTTTTGTATTGGGTTGTTTGTTTTATTAATATTAAGCTGCGTGAGCTGTTTATATATATTGGAGATTAAACCCTTGTCCATTTTTTCGTTTGCGAACGTTTTCGCCCATTCTGAGGGTTGCCTTTTTCCATTCCAGTTTTTTTTTAACCAAAAAAGAAAGAAAGCAAAAGAAGCAGAACACTAATGTGCGTGAAATATGCCTCTTGAAACTGTCGTTTTGAAATATGGACGTCTTTTGAACTTTTTGGTCGATATATGACCCCAGGATTTGTTTTCAGGGCAGGTGTCATTTACAGGCCTGCAATGATTTGGAATATCCACTGACCATTAGCGCTGGGATTAAAGCTGCTGTTGTGTGAAACGGCCACAAGGTGGCAGCAGTTCTCCCTTAGCAAATCTGGTTACCAGGGCAACAGAGCCTCAATGGAAGCCTGTTCTAGATTGGAATTTAGAATGGAATGTGCCAGGAGAAAGCCCCTCAAGTTTGTCTCACTACTTCTTTTTCGTGTTTTTAATTTAATTTTTAATTTTTTATTACAGCAAGTTTGATTACAACGTTTGCTTGTTGTAGGTGTGCAAGATGTGGTTCTGTTACACATATACATATGTCTGTTCTTCCTGGGACCCTTTTCCCATGTACATTATGACAGAATGTTGAGTAGTCTTCTCTTGGCATTCCGTAGGTCTTTGGTGATTATATATTTCACCTGTGTTTGTATATGTCTCTTAACCCCAATATCGTAATGAATCCAATCCTCACACCTTTCCATTGGTGAACCATAAGTTTGTTTAATGAATCTGTGATTGCCCTTCTCCGTAGAAATATCTGCCCTGGTATCCGTTTTTAGGTAACACCTATAAGTGATATCCTACGATATGTGTCTTTCACTTTCTGACTTACTACAAGTCACGTGATTAACTGTAGACTCATCTACGGGGCTGCAAATGGCATTGTGCTCTTTTTTTCCTTGGCTAATATTCTGTCTTAGCGAGGTCCATTTTCTGCAATGTGATTCCCTGAGGGCTGAGGATTAGCTGACCTGGGCAGCCTGACCCTGCCGGCAAGCCCTCCCTAGGTGTGCCTGGGTTGAGTTCAATAGAAACAGCACTCCAGGCAGCAATAGCCCCTGCAGCTGTGCCTGACTCCATATTCTCTGCCCCGTCAGCAGTCTCGGGGCTGTGCTGGTGGGAGGGTGTGAGGGTCCATGGCTTTGTTGGTGGCCCGGTGTGAGTGGGGCTCTGCTGGAATTTCTGAAGGAGTTGCCAGGTTGCCACCTGTAAAGAAGAGGATGTGTCACCCATAACTTCCACTGGAATTTCTCTCCGGGCTGAGGGGAGGGAGGAAAAAAAGGAGTGGGGGCCGGGACAGGAGTGGTATCTCAGGCAGGGAAATGGAAAGCTTCCAGAAGAGCGCCCGGGGCCAGGACCATCCTGGCTGGCCTGCAGGCACCAAGTTGGCCTGCGTGCTGTCGCTGGTGTGGCTCCACGGCCCTTCCTCTAGGCTTTCAAGCCCTTGTACATATTCAGGTGTTTTACCTGGGAAGGGTGGGAACAGTTCAGCAGCAGCTGGCCTGGGGCTCAGCTCACGTTTACTCACAGAGGCCTTGGCACTGTCCCCCAGCTTTGCAATCATGACGCTCCTTGCGTGGGGGGGCCGGGCTGCTGGCTGTATGGGAGATGATTCCCCACCTCTGACCAATCTCAGAATTGTTTACCGCTGGAACAAGTGCCCTGATAGGGTTTTCCTCTGTATAACTGCTGGGTACAGGATTTGTTTTTTCTTTTTTGGTTCAAGTTAGAAGTTATTCATCTTTTATGTATTTATTGATATAAGCATGGAAATAATTCATTCATAGAAATACATCTGTGTGAAGGGAAGAACTTTTTTTCTGTTTTATTTTTAAATTTCATTTCTAAAAATTTTGAAGTTTAATTATATTTATTTTTCTATACAGCAGGTTATTATTAGTTATCTATTTTATTCATATACATATATACAGGTCAATACCTATCTCCCAACTCATCTGACCACCAACACCCCATGGCTTCCCCCACTTGGTGTCCATACGTTTGTTCTCTACCTCTGTTTCTCTATTTCTGCCCTGCAAACCTGTTCATCTGTACCATATATCTAGGTTCCACATACATGCATTAATACAGAATATTTGTTTTGCTCTTTCTGACTTACTTCATTCTGTATGACAGTCTCTAGATCCACCGACTTCTCTACAAATAACCCAGTTTCATTCCTTTTCATGGCTGAGTCATATCCCATTTTATGTATGTACCACATCTTTATCCATTCATCTGTCTGTGGGCATTTAGGTTGCTTCCATTACCTGGCTATTGTAAATAGTGCTGCAATGAACATTGTGGTGAATGTGTGTTTTTGATTTATGGTTGTCTCTGGGTATATGCCCAGAAGAGGGATTGCTGGATCCTATGGTAATTCTATTTCTAGTTTCTTTAAGGAAACTCCATACTCTTCTCCATAGTGACTGTATCAATTTACCTTCCCACCAATAGTGGAAGAGGGTTCCTTTTGTCCACAACCTCCCCAGAATTTGTTGTTTGTAGATTTTCTGATGCTGCCGATTCTAACAGGTGTGAGGTGATACCTCATTGTCATTTTGATTTGCATTTCTCTAATAATTAGTGGTGTTGAGCAGCTTTTCATATGCGTCTTGGTCATCTCTGTGACTTCTTTGAAGAAACGTCTATTTAGATCTTCTGCCCATTTTTGTATTGGGTTGTTTGTTTTATTAATATTAAGCTGCGTGAGCTGTTTATATATATTGGAGATTAAACCCTTGTCCATTTTTTCGTTTGCGAACGTTTTCGCCCATTCTGAGGGTTGCCTTTTTCCATTCCAGTTTTTTTTTAACCAAAAAAGAAAGAAAGCAAAAGAAGCAGAACACTAATGTGCGTGAAATATGCCTCTTGAAACTGTCGTTTTGAAATATGGACGTCTTTTGAACTTTTTGGTCAATATATGACCCCAGGATTTGTTTTCAGGGCAGGTGTCATTTACAGGCCTGCAATGATTTGGAATATCCACTGACCATTAGCGCTGGGATTAAAGCTGCTGTTGTGTGAAACGGCCACAAGGTGGCAGCGGTTCTCCCGTAGCAAATCTGGTTACTAGGGCAACAGAGCCTCAATGGAAGCCTGTTCTAGATTGGAATTTAGAATGGAATGTGCCAGGAGAAAGCCCCTCAAGTTTGTCTCACTACTTCTTGTTCGTGTTTTTAATTTAATTTTTAATTTTTTATTACAGCAAGTTTGATTACAACGTTTGCTTGTTGTAGGTGTGCAAGATGTGGTTCTGTTACACATATACATATGTCTGTTCTTCCTGGGACCCTTTTCCCATGTACATTATGACAGAATGTTGAGTAGTCTTCTCTTGGCATTCCGTAGGTCTTTGGTGATTATATATTTCACCTGTGTTTGTATATGTCTCTTAACCCCAATATCGTAATGAACCCAATCCTCACACCTTTCCATTGGTGAACCATAAGTTTGTTTAATGAATCTGTGATTGCCCTTCTCCGTGGAAATATCTGCCCTGGTATCCGTTTTTAGGTAACACCTATAAGTGATATCCTACGATATGTGTCTTTCACTTTCTGACTTACTACAAGTCACGTGCTTACCTGTAGACTCATCTACGGGGCTGCAAATGGCATTGTGCCCTTTTTTTCCTTGGCTAATATTCTGTCTTAGCGAGGTCCATTTTCTGCAATGTGATTCCCTGAGGGCTGAGGATTAGCTGACCTGGGCAGCCTGACCCTGCCGGCAAGCCCTCCCCAGGTGTGCGTGGGTTGAGGTCGATAGAAACAGCACTCCAGGCAGCAATAGCCCCTGCAGCTGTGCCTGACTCCATATTCTCTGCCCCGTCAGCAGTCTCGGGGCTGTGCTGGTGGGAGGGTGTGAGGGTCCAGGGCTTTGTTGGGGGCCCGGTGTGAGTGGGGCTCTGCTGGACTTTCTGCAGGAGTTGCCAGGCTGCCACCTGTAAAGAAGAGGATGTGTCACCCATAACTTCCACTGGAATTTCTCTCCGGGCTGAGGTGAGGGAGGAAAAAAAGGAGTGGGGGCCGGGACAGGAGTGGTATCTCAGGCAGGGAAATGGAAAGCTTCCAGAAGAGCGCCCGGGTCCAGGACCATCCTGGCTGGCCTGCAGGCACCAAGTTGGGCTGCGTGCTGTCGCTGGTGTGGCTCCACGGCCCTTCCTCTAGGCTTTCAAGCCCTTGTACATATTCAGGTGTTTTACCTGGGAAGGGTGGGAACAGTTCAGCAGCAGCTGGCCTGGGGCTCAGCTCACGTTTACTCACAGAGGCCTCGGCACGGTCCCCCAGCTTTGCAATGAGGATGCTCCTTGCGTGGGGGGGGCGGGCTGCTGGCTGTATGGGAGATGATTCCCCACCTCTGACCAATGTCAGAATTGTTTACCGCTGGAACAAGTGCCCTGATAGGGTTTTCCTCTGAATAACTGCTGGGTTCAGGTTTTGTTTTTTTCTTTTTTGGTTCAAGTTAGAATTTATTCATCTTTTATGTATTTATTGATATAAGCATGGAAATAATTCATTCATAGAAATACATCTGTGTGAAGGGAAGAACTTTTTTCTGTTTTATTTTTAAATTTCATTTCTAAAAATTTTGCAGTTTAATTATATTTATTTTTCTATACAGCAGGTTATTATTAGTTATCTATTTTATTCATATACATATATACAGGTCAATACCTATCTCCCAACTCATCTGACCACCATCACCCCATGGCTTCCCCCACTTGGTGTCCATACGTTTGTTCTCTACCTCTGTTTCTCTATTTCTGCCCTGCAAACCTGTTCATCTGTACCATATATCTAGGTTCCACATACATGCATTAATACAGAATATTTGTTTTGCTCTTTCTGACTTACTTCATTCTGTATGACAGTCTCTAGATCCACCGACTTCTCTACAAATAACCCAGTTTCATTCCTTTTCATGGCTGAGTCATATCCCATTTTATGTATGTACCACATCTTTATCCATTCATCTGTCTGTGGGCATTTAGGTTGCTTCCATTACCTGGCTATTGTAAATAGTGCTGCAATGAACATTGTGGTGAATGTGTGTTTTTGATTTATGGTTGTCTCTGGGTATATGCCCAGAAGAGGGATTGCTGGATCCTATGGTAATTCCATTTCTAGTTTCTTTAAGGAAACTCCATACTCTTCTCCATAGTGACTGTATCAATTTACCTTCCCACCAATAGTGGAAGAGGGTTCCTTTTGTCCACAACCTCCCCAGAATTTGTTGTTTGTAGATTTTCTGATGCTGCCGATTCTAACAGGTGTGAGGTGATACCTCATTGTCATTTTGATTTGCATTTCTCTAATAATTAGTGGTGTTGAGCAGCTTTTCATATGCGTCTTGGTCGTCTCTGTGACTTCTTTGAAGAAACGTCTATTTAGATCTTCTGCCCATTTTTGTATTGGGTTGTTTGTTTTATTAATATTAAGCTGCGTGAGCTGTTTATATATATTGGAGATTAAACCCTTGTCCATTTTTTCGTTTGCGAACGTTTTCGCCCATTCTGAGGGTTGCCTTTTTCCATTCCAGTTTTTTTTTAACCAAAAAAGAAAGAAAGCAAAAGAAGCAGAACACTAATGTGCGTGAAATATGCCTCTTGAAACTGTCGTTTTGAAATATGGACGTCTTTTGAACTTTTTGGTCGATATATGACCCCAGGATTTGTTTTCAGGGCAGGTGTCATTTACAGGCCTGCAATGATTTGGAATATCCACTGACCATTAGCGCTGGGATTAAAGCTGCTGTTGTGTGAAACGGCCACAAGGTGGCAGCAGTTCTCCCTTAGCAAATCTGGTTACCAGGGCAACAGAGCCTCAATGGAAGCCTGTTCTAGATTGGAATTTAGAATGGAATGTGCCAGGAGAAAGCCCCTCAAGTTTGTCTCACTACTTCTTTTTCGTGTTTTTAATTTAATTTTTAATTTTTTATTACAGCAAGTTTGATTACAACGTTTGCTTGTTGTAGGTGTGCAAGATGTGGTTCTGTTACACATATACATATGTCTGTTCTTCCTGGGACCCTTTTCCCATGTACGTTATGACAGAATGTTGAGTAGTCTTCTCTTGGCATTCCGTAGGTCTTTGGTGATTATATATTTCACCTGTGTTTGTATATGTCTCTTAACCCCAATATCGTAATGAATCCAATCCTCACACCTTTCCATTGGTGAACCATAAGTTTGTTTAATGAATCTGTGATTGCCCTTCTCCGTAGAAATATCTGCCCTGGTATCCGTTTTTAGGTAACACCTATAAGTGATATCCTACGATATGTGTCTTTCACTTTCTGACTTACTACAAGTCACGTGATTACCTGTAGACTCATCTACGGGGCTGCAAATGGCATTGTGCTCTTTTTTTCCTTGGCTAATATTCTGTCTTAGCGAGGTCCATTTTCTGCAATGTGATTCCCTGAGGGCTGAGGATTAGCTGACCTGGGCAGCCTGACCCTGCCGGCAAGCCCTCCCTAGGTGTGCCTGGGTTGAGTTCAATAGAAACAGCACTCCAGGCAGCAATAGCCCCTGCAGCTGTGCCTGACTCCATATTCTCTGCCCCGTCAGCAGTCTCGGGGCTGTGCTGGTGGGAGGGTGTGAGGGTCCATGGCTTTGTTGGTGGCCCGGTGTGAGTGGGGCTCTGCTGGAATTTCTGAAGGAGTTGCCAGGTTGCCACCTGTAAAGAAGAGGATGTGTCACCCATAACTTCCACTGGAATTTCTCTCCGGGCTGAGGTGAGGGAGGAAAAAAAGGAGTGGGGGCCGGGACAGGAGTGGTATCTCAGGCAGGGAAATGGAAAGCTTCCAGAAGAGCGCCCGGGGCCAGGACCATCCTGGCTGGCCTGCAGGCACCAAGTTGGCCAGCGTGCTGTCGCTGGTGTGGCTCCACGGCCCTTCCTCTAGGCTTTCAAGCCCTTGTACATATTCAGGTGTTTTACCTGGGAAGGGTGGGAACAGTTCAGCAGCAGCTGGCCTGGGGCTCAGCTCACGTTTACTCACAGAGGCCTCGGCACTGTTCCCCAGCTTTGCAATCATGACGCTCCTTGCGTGGGGGGGCCGGGCTGCTGGCTGTATGGGAGATGATTCCCCACCTCTGACCAATCTCAGAATTGTTTACCGCTGGAACAAGTGCCCTGATAGGGTTTTCCTCTGTATAACTGCTGGGTACAGGATTTGTTTTTTTTTTTTTGGTTCAAGTTAGAAGTTATTCATCTTTTATGTATTTATTGATATAAGCATGGAAATAATTCATTCATAGAAATACATCTGTGTGAAGGGAAGAACTTTTTTTCTGTTTTATTTTTAAATTTCATTTCTAAAAATTTTGAAGTTTAATTATATTTATTTTTCTATACAGCAGGTTATTATTAGTTATCTATTTTATTCATATAAATATATACAGGTCAATACCTATCTCCCAACTCATCTGACCACCAACACCCCATGGCTTCCCCCACTTGGTGTCCATACGTTTGTTCTCTACCTCTGTTTCTCTATTTCTGCCCTGCAAACCTGTTCATCTGTACCATATATCTAGGTTCCACATACATGCATTAATACAGAATATTTGTTTTGCTCTTTCTGACTTACTTCATTCTGTATGACAGTCTCTAGATCCACCGACTTCTCTACAAATAACCCAGTTTCATTCCTTTTCATGGCTGAGTCATATCCCATTTTATGTATGTACCACATCTTTATCCATTCATCTGTCTGTGGGCATTTAGGTTGCTTCCATTACCTGGCTATTGTAAATAGTGCTGCAATGAACATTGTGGTGAATGTGTGTTTTTGATTTATGGTTGTCTCTGGGTATATGCCCAGAAGAGGGATTGCTGGATCCTATGGTAATTCTATTTCTAGTTTCTTTAAGGAAACTCCATACTCTTCTCCATAGTGACTGTATCAATTTACCTTCCCACCAATAGTGGAAGAGGGTTCCTTTTGTCCACAACCTCCCCAGAATTTGTTGTTTGTAGATTTTCTGATGCTGCCGATTCTAACAGGTTTGAGGTGATACCTCATTGTCATTTTGATTTGCATTTCTCTAATAATTAGTGGTGTTGAGCAGCTTTTCATATGCGTCTTGGTCGTCTCTGTGACTTCTTTGAAGAAACGTCTATTTAGATCTTCTGCCCATTTTTGTATTGGGTTGTTTGTTTTATTAATATTAAGCTGCGTGAGCTGTTTATATATATTGGAGATTAAACCCTAGTCCATTTTTTCGTTTGCGAACGTTTTCGCCCATTCTGAGGGTTGCCTTTTTCCATTCCCGTTTTTTTTTAACCAAAAAAGAAAGAAAGCAAAAGAAGCAGAACACTAATGTGCGTGAAATATGCCTCTTGAAACTGTCGTTTTGAAATATGGACGTCTTTTGAACTTTTTGGTCAATATATGACCCCAGGATTTGTTTTCAGGGCAGGTGTCATTTACAGGCCTGCAATGATTTGGAATATCCACTGACCATTAGCGCTGGGATTAAAGCTGCTGTTGTGTGAAACGGCCACAAGGTGGCAGCAGTTCTCCCGTAGCAAATCTGGTTACTAGGGCAACAGAGCCTCAATGGAAGCCTGTTCTAGATTGGAATTTAGAATGGAATGTGCCAGGAGAAAGCCCCTCAAGTTTGTCTCACTACTTCTTGTTCGTGTTTTTAATTTAATTTTTAATTTTTTATTACAGCAAGTTTGATTACAACGTTTGCTTGTTGTAGGTGTGCAAGATGTGGTTCTGTTACACATATACATATGTCTGTTCTTCCTGGGACCCTTTTCCCATGTACATTATGACAGAATGTTGAGTAGTCTTCTCTTGGCATTCCGTAGGTCTTTGGTGATTATATATTTCACCTGTGTTTTTATATGTCTCTTAACCCCAATATCGTAATGAATCCAATCCTCACACCTTTCCATTGGTGAACCATAAGTTTGTTTAATGAATCTGTGATTGCCCTTCTCCGTGGAAATATCTGCCCTGGTATCCGTTTTTAGGTAACACCTATAAGTGATATCCTACGATATGTGTCTTTCACTTTCTGACTTAATACAAGTCACGTGCTTACCTGTAGACTCATCTACGGGGTTGCAAATGGCATTGTGCTCTTTTTTTCCTTGGCTAATATTCTGTCTTAGCGAGGTCCATTTTCTGCAATGTGATTCCCTGAGGGCTGAGGATTAGCTGACCTGGGCAGCCTGACCCTGCCGGCAAGCCCTCCCCAGGTGTGCGTGGGTTAAGGTCGATAGAAACAGCACTCCAGGCAGCAATAGCCCCTGCAGCTGTGCCTGACTCCATATTCTCTGCCCCGTCAGCAGTCTCGGGGCTGTGCTGGTGGGAGGGTGTGAGGGTCCAGGGCTTTGTTGGGGGCCCGGTGTGAGTGGGGCTCTGCTGGAATTTCTGCAGGAGTTGCCAGGTTGCCACCTGTAAAGAAGAGGATGTGTCACCCATAACTTCCACTGGAATTTCTCTCCGGGCTGAGGTGAGGGAGGAAAAAAAGGAGTGGGGGCCGGGACAGGAGTGGTATCTCAGGCAGGGAAATGGAAAGCTTCCAGAAGAGCGCCCGGGTCCAGGACCATCCTGGCTGGCCTGCAGGCACCAAGTTGGCCTGCGTGCTGTCGCTGGTGTGGCTCCACGGCCCTTCCTCTAGGCTTTCAAGCCCTTGTACATATTCAGGTGTTTTACCTGGGAAGGGTGGGAACAGTTCAGCAGCAGCTGGCCTGGGGCTCAGCTCACGTTTACTCACAGAGGCCTCGGCACGGTCCCCCAGCTTTGCAATGAGGATGCTCCTTGCGTGGGGGGGCGGGCTGCTGGCTGTATGGGAGATGATTCCCCACCTCTGACCAATGTCAGAATTGTTTACCGCTGGAACAAGTGCCCTGATAGGGTTTTCCTCTGAATAACTGCTGGGTTCAGGTTTTTTTTTTCTTTTTTGGTTCAAGTTAGAATTTATTCATCTTTTATGTATTTATTGATATAAGCATGGAAATAATTCATTCATAGAAATACATCTGTGTGAAGGGAAGAACTTTTTTCTGTTTTATTTTTAAATTTCATTTCTAAAAATTTTGCAGTTTAATTATATTTATTTTTCTATACAGCAGGTTATTATTAGTTATCTATTTTATTCATATACATATATACAGGTCAATACCTATCTCCCAACTCATCTGACCACCATCACCCCATGGCTTCCCCCACTTGGTGTCCATACGTTTGTTCTCTACCTCTGTTTCTCTATTTCTGCCCTGCAAACCTGTTCATCTGTACCATATATCTAGGTTCCACATACATGCATTAATATAGAATATTTGTTTTGCTCTTTCTGACTTACTTCATTCTGTATGACAGTCTCTAGATCCACCGACTTCTCTACAAATAACCCAGTTTCATTCCTTTTCATGGCTGAGTCATATCCCATTTTATGTATGTACCACATCTTTATCCATTCATCTGTCTGTGGGCATTTAGGTTGCTTCCATTACCTGGCTATTGTAAATAGTGCTGCAATGAACATTGTGGTGAATGTGTGTTTTTGATTTATGGTTGTCTCTGTGTATATGCCCAGAAGTGGGATTGCTGGATCCTATGGTAATTCTATTTCTAGTTTCTTTAAGGAAACTCCATACTGTTCTCCATAGTGACTGTATCAATTTACCTTCCCACCAATAGTGGAAGAGGGTTCCTTTTGTCCACACCCTCCCCAGAATTTGTTGTTTGTAGATTTTCTGATGCTGCCGATTCTAACAGGTTTGAGGTGATACCTCATTGTCATTTTGATTTGCATTTCTCTAATAATTAGTGGTGTTGAGCAGCTTTTCATATGCGTCTTGGTCGTCTCTGTGACTTCTTTGAAGAAACGTCTATTTAGATCTTCTGCCCATTTTTGTATTGGGTTGTTTGTTTTATTAATATTAAGCTGCGTGAGCTGTTTATATATATTGGAGATTAAACCCTAGTCCATTTTTTCGTTTGCGAACGTTTTCGCCCATTCTGAGGGTTGCCTTTTTCCATTCCAGTTTTTTTTTAACCAAAAAAGAAAGAAAGCAAAAGAAGCAGAACACTAATGTGCGTGAAATATGCCTCTTGAAACTGTCGTTTTGAAATATGGACGTCTTTTGAACTTTTTGGTCAATATATGACCCCAGGATTTGTTTTCAGGGCAGGTGTCATTTACAGGCCTGCAATGATTTGGAATATCCACTGACCATTAGCGCTGGGATTAAAGCTGCTGTTGTGTGAAACGGCCACAAGGTGGCAGCAGTTCTCCCGTAGCAAATCTGGTTACTAGGGCAACAGAGCCTCAATGGAAGCCTGTTCTAGATTGGAATTTAGAATGGAATGTGCCAGGAGAAAGCCCCTCAAGTTTGTCTCACTACTTCTTGTTCGTGTTTTTAATTTAATTTTTAATTTTTTATTACAGCAAGTTTGATTACAACGTTTGCTTGTTGTAGGTGTGCAAGATGTGGTTCTGTTACACATATACATATGTCTGTTCTTCCTGGGACCCTTTTCCCATGTACATTATGACAGAATGTTGAGTAGTCTTCTCTTGGCATTCCGTAGGTCTTTGGTGATTATATATTTCACCTGTGTTTTTATATGTCTCTTAACCCCAATATCGTAATGAATCCAATCCTCACACCTTTCCATTGGTGAACCATAAGTTTGTTTAATGAATCTGTGATTGCCCTTCTCCGTGGAAATATCTGCCCTGGTATCCGTTTTTAGGTAACACCTATAAGTGATATCCTACGATATGTGTCTTTCACTTTCTGACTTAATACAAGTCACGTGCTTACCTGTAGACTCATCTACGGGGCTGCAAATGGCATTGTGCTCTTTTTTTCCTTGGCTAATATTCTGTCTTAGCGAGGTCCATTTTCTGCAATGTGATTCCCTGAGGGCTGAGGATTAGCTGACCTGGGCAGCCTGACCCTGCCGGCAAGCCCTCCCCAGGTGTGCGTGGGTTAAGGTCGATAGAAACAGCACTCCAGGCAGCAATAGCCCCTGCAGCTGTGCCTGACTCCATATTCTCTGCCCCGTCAGCAGTCTCGGGGCTGTGCTGGTGGGAGGGTGTGAGGGTCCAGGGCTTTGTTGGGGGCCCGGTGTGAGTGGGGCTCTGCTGGAATTTCTGCAGGAGTTGCCAGGTTGCCACCTGTAAAGAAGAGGATGTGTCACCCATAACTTCCACTGGAATTTCTCTCCGGGCTGAGGTGAGGGAGGAAAAAAAGGAGTGGGGGCCGGGACAGGAGTGGTATCTCAGGCAGGGAAATGGAAAGCTTCCAGAAGAGCGCCCGGGTCCAGGACCATCCTGGCTGGCCTGCAGGCACCAAGTTGGCCTGCGTGCTGTCGCTGGTGTGGCTCCACGGCCCTTCCTCTAGGCTTTCAAGCCCTTGTACATATTCAGGTGTTTTACCTGGGAAGGGTGGGAACAGTTCAGCAGCAGCTGGCCTGGGGCTCAGCTCACGTTTACTCACAGAGGCCTCGGCACGGTCCCCCAGCTTTGCAATGAGGATGCTCCTTGCGTGGGGGGGCGGGCTGCTGGCTGTATGGGAGATGATTCCCCACCTCTGACCAATGTCAGAATTGTTTACCGCTGGAACAAGTGCCCTGATAGGGTTTTCCTCTGAATAACTGCTGGGTTCAGGTTTTTTTTTTCTTTTTTGGTTCAAGTTAGAATTTATTCATCTTTTATGTATTTATTGATATAAGCATGGAAATAATTCATTCATAGAAATACATCTGTGTGAAGGGAAGAACTTTTTTCTGTTTTATTTTTAAATTTCATTTCTAAAAATTTTGCAGTTTAATTATATTTATTTTTCTATACAGCAGGTTATTATTAGTTATCTATTTTATTCATATACATATATACAGGTCAATACCTATCTCCCAACTCATCTGACCACCATCACCCCATGGCTTCCCCCACTTGGTGTCCATACGTTTGTTCTCTACCTCTGTTTCTCTATTTCTGCCCTGCAAACCTGTTCATCTGTACCATATATCTAGGTTCCACATACATGCATTAATATAGAATATTTGTTTTGCTCTTTCTGACTTACTTCATTCTGTATGACAGTCTCTAGATCCACCGACTTCTCTACAAATAACCCAGTTTCATTCCTTTTCATGGCTGAGTCATATCCCATTTTATGTATGTACCACATCTTTATCCATTCATCTGTCTGTGGGCATTTAGGTTGCTTCCATTACCTGGCTATTGTAAATAGTGCTGCAATGAACATTGTGGTGAATGTGTGTTTTTGATTTATGGTTGTCTCTGTGTATATGCCCAGAAGTGGGATTGCTGGATCCTATGGTAATTCTATTTCTAGTTTCTTTAAGGAAACTCCATACTGTTCTCAATAGTGACTGTATCAATTTACCTTCCCACCAATAGTGGAAGAGGGTTCCTTTTGTCCACACCCTCCCCAGAATTTGTTGTTTTTAGATTTTCTGATGCTGCCGATTCTAACAGGTGTGAGGTGATACCTCATTGTCGTTTTGATTTGCATTTCTCTAATAATTAGTGGTGTTGAGCAGCTTTTCATGTGCGTCTTGGCCGTCTCTGTGACTTCTTTGAAGAAACGTCTATTTAGATCTTCTGCCCATTTTTGTATTGGGTTGTTTGTTTTATTAATATTAAGCTGCGTGAGCTGTTTATATATATTGGAGATTAAACCCTTGTCCATTGATTCGTTTGCGAACGTTTTCGCCCATTCTGAGGGTTGCCTTTTTCCATTCCCGTTTTTTTTTAACCAAAAAAGAAAGAAAGCAAAAGAAGCAGAACACTAATGTGCGTGAAATATGCCTCTTGAATCTGTCGTTTTGAAATATGGACGTCTTTTGAACTTTTTGGTCGATATATGACCCCAGGAATTGTTTTCAGGGCAGGTGTCATTTACAGGCCTGCAATGATTTGGAATATCCACTGACCAGTAGCGCTGGGATTAAAGCTGCTGTTGTGCGAAATGGCCACAAGGTGGCAGCAGTTCTCCCTTAGCAAATCTGGTTACCAGGGCAACAGAGCCTCAATGGAAGCCTGTTCTAGATTGGAATTTAGAATGGAATGTGCCAGGAGAAAGCCCCTCAAGTTTGTCTCACTACTTCTTGTTCGTGTTTTTAATTTAATTTTTAATTTTTTATTACAGCAAGTTTGATTACAACGTTTGCTTGTTGTAGGTGTGCAAGATGTGGTTCTTTTACACATATACATATGTCTGTTCTTCCTGGGACCCTTTTCCCATGTACGTTATGACAGAATGTTGAGTAGTCTTCTCTTGGCATTCCGTAGGTCTTTGGTGATTATATATTTCACCTGTGTTTGTATATGTCTCTTAACCCCAATATCGTAATGAATCCAATCCTCACACCTTTCCATTGGTGAGCCATAAGTTTGTTTAATGAATCTGTGATTGCCCTTCTCCGTGGAAATATCTGCCCTGGTATCCGTTTTTAGGTAACACCTATAAGTGATATCCTACGATATGTGTCTTTCACTTTCTGACTTACTACAAGTCACGTGATTACCTGTAGACTCATCTACGGGGCTGCAAATGGCATTGTGCTCTTTTTTTCCTTGGCTAATATTCTGTCTTAGCGAGGTCCATTTTCTGCAATGTGATTCCCTGAGGGCTGAGGATTAGCTGACCTGGGCAGCCTGACCCTGCCGGCAAGCCCTCCCTAGGTGTGCCTGGGTTGAGTTCAATAGAAACAGCACTCCAGGCAGCAATAGGCCCTGCAGCTGTGCCTGACTCCATATTCTCTGCCCCGTCAGCAGTCTCGGGGCTGTGCTGGTGGGAGGGTGTGAGGGTCCATGGCTTTGTTGGTGGCCCGGTGTGAGTGGGGCTCTGCTGGAATTTCTGAAGGAGTTGCCAGGTTGCCACCTGTAAAGAAGAGGATGTGTCACCCATAACTTCCACTGGAATTTCTCTCCGGGCTGAGGTGAGGGAGGAAAAAAAGGAGTGGGGGCCGGGACAGGAGTGGTATCTCAGGCAGGGAAATGGAAAGCTTCCAGAAGAGCGCCCGGGGCCAGGACCATCCTGGCTGGCCTGCAGGCACCAAGTTGGCCTGCGTGCTGTCGCTGGTGTGGCTCCACGGCCCTTCCTCTAGGCTTTCAAGCCCTTGTACATATTCAGGTGTTTTACCTGGGAAGGGTGGGAACAGTTCAGCAGCAGCTGGCCTGGGGCTCAGCTCACGTTTACTCACAGAGGCCTTGGCACTGTCCCCCAGCTTTGCAATCATGACGCTCCTTGCGTGGGGGGGCCGGGCTGCTGGCTGTATGGGAGATGATTCCCCACCTCTGACCAATCTCAGAATTGTTTACCGCTGGAGCAAGTGCCCTGATAGGGTTTTCCTCTGTATAACTGCTGGGTACAGGATTTGTTTTTTCTTTTTTGGTTCAAGTTAGAAGTTATTCATCTTTTATGTATTTATTGATATAAGCATGGAAATAATTCATTCATAGAAATACATCTGTGTGAAGGGAAGAACTTTTTTCTGTTTTATTTTTAAATTTCATTTCTAAAAATTTTGCAGTTTATTTATATTTATTTTTCTATACAGCAGGTTATTATTAGTTATCTATTTTATTCATATACATATATACAGGTCAATACCTATCTCCCAACTCATCTGACCACCAACACCCCATGGCTTCCCCCACTTGGTGTCCATACGTTTGTTCTCTACCTCTGTTTCTCTATTTCTGCCCTGCAAACCTGTTCATCTGTACCATATATCTAGGTTCCACATACATGCATTAATACAGAATATTTGTTTTGCTCTTTCTGACTTACTTCATTCTGTATGACAGTCTCTAGATCCACCGACTTCTCTACAAATAACCCAGTTTCATTCCTTTTCATGGCTGAATCATATTCCATTTTATATATGTACCACATCTTTTTCCATTCGTCTGTCTGTGGGCATTTAGGTTGCTTCCATTACCTGGCTGTTGTAAATAGTGCTGCAATGAACATTGTGGTGAATGTGTGTTTTTGATTTATGGTTGTCTCTGTGTATATGCCCAGAAGTGGGATTGCTGGATCCTATGGTAATTCTATTTCTAGTTTCTTTAAGGAAACTCCATACTGTTCTCCATAGTGACTGTATCAATTTACCTTCCCACCAATAGTGGAAGAGGGTTCCTTTTGTCCACACCCTCCCCAGAATTTGTTGTTTGTAGATTTTCTGATGATGCCGATTCTAACAGGTGTGAGGTGATACCTCATTGTCGTTTTGATTTGCATTTCTCTAATAATTAGTGGTGTTGAGCAGCTTTTCATGTGCGTCTTGGCCGTCTCTGTGACTTCTTTGAAGAAACGTCTATTTAGATCTTCTGCCCATTTTTGTATTGGGTTGTTTGTTTTATTAATATTAAGCTGCGTGAGCTGTTTATATATATTGGAGATTAAACCCTTGTCCATTGATTCGTTTGCGAACGTTTTCGCCCATTCTGAGGGTTGCCTTTTTCCATTCCCGTTTTTTTTTAACCAAAAAAGAAAGAAAGCAAAAGAAGCAGAACACTAATGTGCGTGAAATATGCCTCTTGAAACTGTCGTTTTGAAATATGGACGTCTTTTGAACTTTTTGGTCGATATATGACCCCAGGAATTGTTTTCAGGGCAGGTGTCATTTACAGGCCTGCAATGATTTGGAATATCCACTGACCAGTAGCGCTGGGATTAAAGCTGCTGTTGTGCGAAATGGCCACAAGGTGGCAGCAGTTCTCCCTTAGCAAATCTGGTTACCAGGGCAACAGAGCCTCAATGGAAGCCTGTTCTAGATTGTAATTTAGAATGGAATGTGCCAGGAGAAAGCCCCTCAAGTTTGTCTCACTACTTCTTGTTCGTGTTTTTAATTTAATTTTTAATTTTTTATTACAGCAAGTTTGATTACAACGTTTGCTTGTTGTAGGTGTGCAAGATGTGGTTCTTTTACACATATACATATGTCTATTCTTCCTGGTACCCTTTTCCCATGTACGTTATGACAGAATGTTGAGTAGTCTTCTCTTGGCATTCCGTAGGTGTTTGGTGATTATATATTTCACCTGTGTTTGTATATGTCTCTTAACCCCAATATCGTAATGAATCCAATCCTCACACCTTTCCATTGGTGAACCATAAGTTTGTTTAATGAATCTGTGATTGCCCTTCTCCGTGGAAATATCTGCCCTGGTATCCGTTTTTAGGTAACACCTATAAGTGATATCCTACGATATGTGTCTTTCACTTTCTGACTTACTACAAGTCACGTGATTACCTGTAGACTCATCTACGGGGCTGCAAATGGCATTGTGCTCTTTTTTTCCTTGGCTAATATTCTGTCTTAGCGAGGTCCATTTTCTGCAATGTGATTCCCTGAGGGCTGAGGATTAGCTGACCTGGGCAGCCTGACCCTGCCGGCAAGCCCTCCCTAGGTGTGCCTGGGTTGAGTTCAATAGAAACAGCACTCCAGGCAGCAATAGGCCCTGCAGCTGTGCCTGACTCCATATTCTCTGCCCCGTCAGCAGTCTCGGGGCTGTGCTGGTGGGAGGGTGTGAGGGTCCATGGCTTTGTTGGTGGCCCGGTGTGAGTGGGGCTCTGCTGGAATTTCTGAAGGAGTTGCCAGGTTGCCACCTGTAAAGAAGAGGATGTGTCACCCATAACTTCCACTGGAATTTCTCTCCGGGCTGAGGTGAGGGAGGAAAAAAAGGAGTGGGGGCCGGGACAGGAGTGGTATCTCAGGCAGGGAAATGGAAAGCTTCCAGAAGAGCGCCCGGGGCCAGGACCATCCTGGCTGGCCTGCAGGCACCAAGTTGGCCTGCGTGCTGTCGCTGGTGTGGCTCCACGGCCCTTCCTCTAGGCTTTCAAGCCCTTGTACATATTCAGGTGTTTTACCTGGGAAGGGTGGGAACAGTTCAGCAGCAGCTGGCCTGGGGCTCAGCTCACGTTTACTCACAGAGGCCTTGGCACTGTCCCCCAGCTTTGCAATCATGACGCTCCTTGCGTGGGGGGGCCGGGCTGCTGGCTGTATGGGAGATGATTCCCCACCTCTGACCAATCTCAGAATTGTTTACCGCTGGAACAAGTGCCCTGATAGGGTTTTCCTCTGTATAACTGCTGGGTACAGGATTTGTTTTTTCTTTTTTGGTTCAAGTTAGAAGTTATTCATCTTTTATGTATTTATTGATATAAGCATGGAAATAATTCATTCATAGAAATACATCTGTGTGAAGGGAAGAACTTTTTTTCTGTTTTATTTTTAAATTTCATTTCTAAAAATTTTGAAGTTTAATTATATTTATTTTTCTATACAGCAGGTTATTATTAGTTATCTATTTTATTCATATACATATATACAGGTCAATACCTATCTCCCAACTCATCTGACCACCAACACCCCATGGCTTCCCCCACTTGGTGTCCATACGTTTGTTCTCTACCTCTGTTTCTCTATTTCTGCCCTGCAAACCTGTTCATCTGTACCATATATCTAGGTTCCACATACATGCATTAATACAGAATATTTGTTTTGCTCTTTCTGACTTACTTCATTCTGTATGACAGTCTCTAGATCCACCGACTTCTCTACAAATAACCCAGTTTCATTCCTTTTCATGGCTGAGTCATATCCCATTTTATGTATGTACCACATCTTTATCCATTCATCTGTCTGTGGGCATTTAGGTTGCTTCCATTACCTGGCTATTGTAAATAGTGCTGCAATGAACATTGTGGTGAATGTGTGTTTTTGATTTATGGTTGTCTCTGGGTATATGCCCAGAAGAGGGATTGCTGGATCCTATGGTAATTCTATTTCTAGTTTCTTTAAGGAAACTCCATACTCTTCTCCATAGTGACTGTATCAATTTAGCTTCCCACCAATAGTGGAAGAGGGTTCCTTTTGTCCACAACCTCCCCAGAATTTGTTGTTTGTAGATTTTCTGATGCTGCCGATTCTAACAGGTGTGAGGTGATACCTCATTGTCATTTTGATTTGCATTTCTCTAATAATTAGTGGTGTTGAGCAGCTTTTCATATGCGTCTTGGTCGTCTCTGTGACTTCTTTGAAGAAACGTCTATTTAGATCTTCTGCCCATTTTTGTATTGGGTTGTTTGTTTTATTAATATTAAGCTGCGTGAGCTGTTTATATATATTGGAGATTAAACCCTTGTCCATTTTTTCGTTTGCGAACGTTTTCGCCCATTCTGAGGGTTGCCTTTTTCCATTCCAGTTTTTTTTTAACCAAAAAAGAAAGAAAGCAAAAGAAGCAGAACACTAATGTGCGTGAAATATGCCTCTTGAAACTGTCGTTTTGAAATATGGACGTCTTTTGAACTTTTTGGTCGATATATGACCCCAGGATTTGTTTTCAGGGCAGGTGTCATTTACAGGCCTGCAATGATTTGGAATATCCACTGACCATTAGCGCTGGGATTAAAGCTGCTGTTGTGTGAAACGGCCACAAGGTGGCAGCAGTTCTCCCTTAGCAAATCTGGTTACCGGGCAACAGAGCCTCAATGGAAGCCTGTTCTAGATTGGAATTTAGAATGGAATGTGCCAGGAGAAAGCCCCTCAAGTTTGTCTCACTACTTCTTGTTCGTGTTTTTAATTTAATTTTTAATTTTTTATTACAGCAAGTTTGATTACAACGTTTGCTTGTTGTAGGTGTGCAAGATGTGGTTCTGTTACACATATACATATGTCTGTTCTTCCTGGGACCCTTTTCCCATGTACATTATGACAGAATGTTGAGTAGTCTTCTCTTGGCATTCCGTAGGTCTTTGGTGATTATATATTTCACCTGTGTTTGTATATGTCTCTTAACCCCAATATCGTAATGAATCCAATCCTCACACCTTTCCATTGGTGAACCATAAGTTTGTTTAATGAATCTGTGATTGCCCTTCTCCGTAGAAATGTCTGCCCTGGTATCCGTTTTTAGGTAACACCTATAAGTGATATCCTACGATATGTGTCTTTCACTTTCTGACTTACTACAAGTCACGTGATTACCTGTAGACTCATCTACGGGGCTGCAAATGGCATTGTGCTCTTTTTTTCCTTGGCTAATATTCTGTCTTAGCGAGGTCCATTTTCTGCAATGTGATTCCCTGAGGGCTGAGGATTAGCTGACCTGGGCAGCCTGACCCTGCCGGCAAGCCCTCCCTAGGTGTGCCTGGGTTGAGTTCAATAGAAACAGCACTCCAGGCAGCAATAGCCCCTGCAGCTGTGCCTGACTCCATATTCTCTGCCCCGTCAGCAGTCTCGGGGCTGTGCTGGTGGGAGGGTGTGAGGGTCCATGGCTTTGTTGGTGGCCCGGTGTGAGTGGGGCTCTGCTGGAATTTCTGAAGGAGTTGCCAGGTTGCCACCTGTAAAGAAGAGGATGTGTCACCCATAACTTCCACTGGAATTTCTCTCCGGGCTGAGGTGAGGGAGGAAAAAATGGAGTGGGGGCCGGGACAGGAGTGGTATCTCAGGCAGGGAAATGGAAAGCTTCCAGAAGAGCGCCCGGGGCCAGGACCATCCTGGCTGGCCTGCAGGCACCAAGTTGGCCTGCGTGCTGTCGCTGGTGTGGCTCCACGGCCCTTCCTCTAGGCTTTCAAGCCCTTGTACATATTCAGGTGTTTTACCTGGGAAGGGTGGGAACAGTTCAGCAGCAGCTGGCCTGGGGCTCAGCTCACGTTTACTCACAGAGGCCTTGGCACTGTCCCCCAGCTTTGCAATCATGACGCTCCTTGCGTGGGGGGGCCGGGCTGCTGGCTGTATGGGAGATGATTCCCCACCTCTGACCAATCTCAGAATTGTTTACCGCTGGAACAAGTGCCCTGATAGGGTTTTCCTCTGTATAACTGCTGGGTACAGGATTTGTTTTTTCTTTTTTGGTTCAAGTTAGAAGTTATTCATCTTTTATGTATTTATTGATATAAGCATGGAAATAATTCATTCATAGAAATACATCTGTGTGAAGGGAAGAACTTTTTTCTGTTTTATTTTTAAATTTCATTTCTAAAAATTTTGAAGTTTATTTATATTTATTTTTCTATACAGCAGGTTATTATTAGTTATCTATTTTATTCATATACATATATACAGGTCAATACCTATCTCCCAACTCATCTGACCACCAACACCCCATGGCTTCCCCCACTTGGTGTCCATACGTTTGTTCTCTACCTCTGTTTCTCTATTTCTGCCCTGCAAACCTGTTCATCTGTACCATATATCTAGGTTCCACATTCATGCATTAATACAGAATATTTGTTTTGCTCTTTCTGACTTACTTCATTCTGTATGACAGTCTCTAGATCCACCGACTTCTCTACAAATAACCCAGTTTCATTCCTTTTCATGGCTGAATCATATTCCATTTTATATATGTACCACATCTTTTTCCATTCGTCTGTCTGTGGGCATTTAGGTTGCTTCCATTACCTGGCTGTTGTAAATAGTGCTGCAATGAACATTGTGGTGAATGTGTGTTTTTGATTTATGGTTGTCTCTGTGTATATGCCCAGAAGTGGGATTGCTGGATCCTATGGTAATTCTATTTCTAGTTTCTTTAAGGAAACTCCATACTGTTCTCCATAGTGACTGTATCAATTTACCTTCCCACCAATAGTGGAAGAGGGTTCCTTTTGTCCACACCCTCCCCAGAATTTGTTGTTTGTAGATTTTCTGATGATGCCGATTCTAACAGGTGTGAGGTGATACCTCATTGTCGTTTTGATTTGCATTTCTCTAATAATTAGTGGTGTTGAGCAGCTTTTCATGTGCGTCTTGGCCGTCTCTGTGACTTCTTTGAAGAAACGTCTATTTAGATCTTCTGCCCATTTTTGTATTGGGTTGTTTGTTTTATTAATATTAAGCTGCGTGAGCTGTTTATATATATTGGAGATTAAACCCTTGTCCATTGATTCGTTTGCGAACGTTTTCGCCCATTCTGAGGGTTGCCTTTTTCCATTCCCGTTTTTTTTTAACCAAAAAAGAAAGAAAGCAAAAGAAGCAGAACACTAATGTGCGTGAAATATGCCTCTTGAAACTGTCGTTTTGAAATATGGACGTCTTTTGAACTTTTTGGTCGATATATGACCCCAGGAATTGTTTTCAGGGCAGGTGTCATTTACAGGCCTGCAATGATTTGGAATATCCACTGACCAGTAGCGCTGGGATTAAAGCTGCTGTTGTGCGAAATGGCCACAAGGTGGCAGCAGTTCTCCCTTAGCAAATCTGGTTACCAGGGCAACAGAGCCTCAATGGAAGCCTGTTCTAGATTGTAATTTAGAATGGAATGTGCCAGGAGAAAGCCCCTCAAGTTTGTCTCACTACTTCTTGTTCGTGTTTTTAATTTAATTTTTAATTTTTTATTACAGCAAGTTTGATTACAACGTTTGCTTGTTGTAGGTGTGCAAGATGTGGTTCTTTTACACATATACATATGTCTGTTCTTCCTGGGACCCTTTTCCCATGTACATTATGACAGAATGTTGAGTAGTCTTCTCTTGGCATTCCGTAGGTCTTTGGTGATTATATATTTCACCTGTGTTTGTATATGTCTCTTAACCCCAATATCGTAATGAATCCAATCCTCACACCTTTCCATTGGTGAACCATAAGTTTGTTTAATGAATCTGTGATTGCCCTTCTCCGTGGAAATATCTGCCCTGGTATCCGTTTTTAGGTAACACCTATAAGTGATATCCTACGATATGTGTCTTTCACTTTCTGACTTACTACAAGTCACGTGATTACCTGTAGACTCATCTACGGGGCTGCAAATGGCATTGTGCTCTTTTTTTCCTTGGCTAATATTCTGTCTTAGCGAGGTCCATTTTCTGCAATGTGATTCCCTGAGGGCTGAGGATTAGCTGACCTGGGCAGCCTGACCCTGCCGGCAAGCCCTCCCTAGGTGTGCCTGGGTTGAGTTCAATAGAAACAGCACTCCAGGCAGCAATAGGCCCTGCAGCTGTGCCTGACTCCATATTCTCTGCCCCGTCAGCAGTCTCGGGGCTGTGCTGGTGGGAGGGTGTGAGGGTCCATGGCTTTGTTGGTGGCCCGGTGTGAGTGGGGCTCTGCTGGAATTTCTGAAGGAGTTGCCAGGTTGCCACCTGTAAAGAAGAGGATGTGTCACCCATAACTTCCACTGGAATTTCTCTCCGGGCTGAGGTGAGGGAGGAAAAAAAGGAGTGGGGGCCGGGACAGGAGTGGTATCTCAGGCAGGGAAATGGAAAGCTTCCAGAAGAGCGCCCGGGGCCAGGACCATCCTGGCTGGCCTGCAGGCACCAAGTTGGCCTGCGTGCTGTCGCTGGTGTGGCTCCACGGCCCTTCCTCTAGGCTTTCAAGCCCTTGTACATATTCAGGTGTTTTACCTGGGAAGGGTGGGAACAGTTCAGCAGCAGCTGGCCTGGGGCTCAGCTCACGTTTACTCACAGAGGCCTTGGCACTGTCCCCCAGCTTTGCAATCATGACGCTCCTTGCGTGGGGGGGCCGGGCTGCTGGCTGTATGGGAGATGATTCCCCACCTCTGACCAATGTCAGAATTGTTTACCGCTGGAACAAGTGCCCTGATAGGGTTTTCCTCTGTATAACTGCTGGGTACAGGATTTGTTTTTTCTTTTTTGGTTCAAGTTAGAAGTTATTCATCTTTTATGTATTTATTGATATAAGCATGGAAATAATTCATTCATAGAAATACATCTGTGTGAAGGGAAGAACTTTTTTCTGTTTTATTTTTAAATTTCATTTCTAAAAATTTTGCAGTTTAATTATATTTATTTTTCTATACAGCAGGTTATTATTAGTTATCTATTTTATTCATATACATATATACAGGTCAATACCTATCTCCCAACTCATCTGACCACCAACACCCCATGGCTTCGCCCACTTGGTGTCCATACGTTTGTTCTCTACCTCTGTTTCTCTATTTCTGCCCTGCAAACCTGTTCATCTGTACCATATATCTAGGTTCCACATACATGCATTAATACAGAATATTTGTTTTGCTCTTTCTGACTTACTTCATTCTGTATGACAGTCTCTAGATCCACCGACTTCTCTACAAATAACCCAGTTTCATTCCTTTTCATGGCTGAGTCATATCCCATTTTATGTATGTACCACATCTTTATCCATTCATCTGTCTGTGGGCATTTAGGTTGCTTCCATTACCTGGCTATTGTAAATAGTGCTGCAATGAACATTGTGGTGAATGTGTGTTTTTGATTTATGGTTGTCTCTGGGTATATGCCCAGAAGAGGGATTGCTGGATCCTATGGTAATTCTATTTCTAGTTTCTTTAAGGAAACTCCATACTCTTCTCCATAGTGACTGTATCAATTTACCTTCCCACCAATAGTGGAAGAGGGTTCCTTTTGTCCACAACCTCCCCAGAATTTGTTGTTTGTAGATTTTCTGATGCTGCCGATTCTAACAGGTGTGAGGTGATACCTCATTGTCATTTTGATTTGCATTTCTCTAATAATTAGTGGTGTTGAGCAGCTTTTCATATGCGTCTTGGTCGTCTCTGTGACTTCTTTGAAGAAACGTCTATTTAGATCTTCTGCCCATTTTTGTATTGGGTTGTTTGTTTTATTAATATTAAGCTGCGTGAGCTGTTTATATATATTGGAGATTAAACCCTTGTCCATTTTTTCGTTTGCGAACGTTTTCGCCCATTCTGAGGGTTGCCTTTTTCCATTCCCGTTTTTTTTTAACCAAAAAAGAAAGAAAGCAAAAGAAGCAGAACACTAATGTGCGTGAAATATGCCTCTTGAAACTGTCGTTTTGAAATATGGACGTCTTTTGAACTTTTTGGTCGATATATGACCCCAGGATTTGTTTTCAGGGCAGGTGTCATTTACAGGCCTGCAATGATTTGGAATATCCACTGACCATTAGCGCTGGGATTAAAGCTGCTGTTGTGTGAAACGGCCACAAGGTGGCAGCAGTTCTCCCTTAGCAAATCTGGTTACCAGGGCAACAGAGCCTCAATGGAAGCCTGTTCTAGATTGGAATTTAGAATGGAATGTGCCAGGAGAAAGCCCCTCAAGTTTGTCTCACTACTTCTTGTTCGTGTTTTTAATTTAATTTTTAATTTTTTATTACAGCAAGTTTGATTACAACGTTGGCTTGTTGTAGGTGTGCAAGATGTGGTTCTGTTACACATATACATATGTCTGTTCTTCCTGGGACACTTTTCCCATGTACATTATGACAGAATGTTGAGTAGTCTTCTCTTGGCATTCCGTAGGTCTTTGGTGATTATATATTTCACCTGTGTTTGTATATGTCTCTTAACACCAATATCGTAATGAATCCAATCCTCACACCTTTCCATTGGTGAACCATAAGTTTGTTTAATGAATCTGTGATTGCCCTTCTCCGTGGAAATATCTGCCCTGGTATCCGTTTTTAGGTAACACCTATAAGTGATATCCTACGATATGTGTCTTTCACTTTCTGACTTACTACAAGTCACGTGCTTACCTGTAGACTCATCTACGGGGCTGCAAATGGCATTGTGCTCTTTTTTTCCTTGGCTAATATTCTGTCTTAGCGAGGTCCATTTTCTGCAATGTGATTCCCTGAGGGCTGAGGATTAGCTGACCTGGGCAGCCTGACCCTGCCGGCAAGCCCTCCCTAGGTGTGCCTGGGTTGAGTTCAATAGAAACAGCACTCCAGGCAGCAATAGCCCCTGCAGCTGTGCCTGACTCCATATTCTCTGCCCCGTCAGCAGTCTCGGGGCTGTGCTGGTGGGAGGGTGTGAGGGTCCATGGCTTTGTTGGTGGCCCGGTGTGAGTGGGGCTCTGCTGGAATTTCTGAAGGAGTTGCCAGGTTGCCACCTGTAAAGAAGAGGTTGTGTCACCCATAACTTCCACTGGAATTTCTCTCCGGGCTGAGGTGAGGGAGGAAAAAAAGGAGTGGGGGCCGGGACAGGAGTGGTATCTCAGGCAGGGAAATGGAAAGCTTCCAGAAGAGCGCCCGGGGCCAGGACCATCCTGGCTGGCCTGCAGGCACCAAGTTGGCCTGCGTGCTGTCGCTGGTGTGGCTCCACGGCCCTTCCTCTAGGCTTTCAAGCCCTTGTACATATTCAGGTGTTTTACCTGGGAAGGGTGGGAACAGTTCAGCAGCAGCTGGCCTGGGGCTCAGCTCACGTTTACTCACAGAGGCCTTTGCACTGTCCCCCAGCTTTGCAATCATGACGCTCCTTGAGTGGGGGGGCCGGGCTGCTGGCTGTATGGGAGATGATTCCCCACCTCTGACCAATCTCAGAATTGTTTACCGCTGGAACAAGTGCCCTGATAGGGTTTTCCTCTGTATAACTGCTGGGTACAGGATTTGTTTTTTCTTTTTTGGTTCAAGTTAGAAGTTATTCATCTTTTATGTTTTTATTGATATAAGCATGGAAATAATTCATTCATAGAAATACATCTGTGTGAAGGGAAGAACTTTTTTCTGTTTTATTTTTAAATTTCATTTCTAAAAATTTTGCAGTTTATTTATATTTATTTTTCTATACAGCAGGTTATTATTAGTTATCTATTTTATTCATATACATATATACAGGTCAATACCTATCTCCCAACTCATCTGACCACCAACACCCCATGGCTTCGCCCACTTGGTGTCCATACGTTTGTTCTCTACCTCTGTTTCTCTATTTCTGCCCTGCAAACCTGTTCATCTGTACCATATATCTAGGTTCCACATACATGCATTAATACAGAATATTTGTTTTGCTCTTTCTGACTTACTTCATTCTGTATGACAGTCTCTAGATCCACCGACTTCTCTACAAATAACCCAGTTTCATTCCTTTTCATGGCTGAATCATATTCCATTTTATATATGTACCACATCTTTTTCCATTCGTCTGTCTGTGGGCATTTAGGTTGCTTCCATTACCTGGCTGTTGTAAATAGTGCTGCAATGAACATTGTGGTGAATGTGTGTTTTTGATTTATGGTTGTCTCTGTGTATATGCCCAGAAGTGGGATTGCTGGATCCTATGGTAATTCTATTTCTAGTTTCTTTAAGGAAACTCCATACTGTTCTCCATAGTGACTGTATCAATTTACCTTCCCACCAATAGTGGAAGAGGGTTCCTTTTGTCCACACTCTCCCCAGAATTTGTTGTTTGTAGATTTTCTGATGATGCCGATTCTAACAGGTGTGAGGTGATACCTCATTGTCGTTTTGATTTGCATTTCTCTAATAATTAGTGGTGTTGAGCAGCTTTTCATGTGCGTCTTGGCCGTCTCTGTGACTTCTTTGAAGAAACGTCTATTTAGATCTTCTGCCCATTTTTGTATTGGGTTGTTTGTTTTATTAATATTAAGCTGCGTGAGCTGTTTATATATATTGGAGATTAAACCCTTGTCCATTGATTCGTTTGCGAACGTTTTCGCCCATTCTGAGGGTTGCCTTTTTCCATTCCCGTTTTTTTTTAACCAAAAAAGAAAGAAAGCAAAAGAAGCAGAACACTAATGTGCGTGAAATATGCCTCTTGAAACTGTCGTTTTGAAATATGGACGTCTTTTGAAATTTTTGGTCGATATATGACCCCAGGAATTGTTTTCAGGGCAGGTGTCATTTACAGGCCTGCAATGATTTGGAATATCCACTGACCAGTAGCGCTGGGATTATAGCTGCTGTTGTGCGAAATGGCCACAAGGTGGCAGCAGTTCTCCCTTAGCAAATCTGGTTACCAGGGCAACAGAGCCTCAATGGAAGCCTGTTCTAGATTGGAATTTAGAATGGAATGTGCCAGGAGAAAGCCCCTCAAGTTTGTCTCACTACTTCTTGTTCGTGTTTTTAATTTAATTTTTAATTTTTTATTACAGCAAGTTTGATTACAACGTTTGCTTGTTGTAGGTGTGCAAGATGTGGTTCTTTTACACATATACATATGTCTGTTCTTCCTGGGACCCTTTTCCCATGTACGTTATGACAGAATGTTGAGTAGTCTTCTCTTGGCATTCCGTAGGTCTTTGGTGATTATATATTTCACCTGTGTTTGTATATGTCTCTTAACCCCAATATCGTAATGAATCCAATCCTCACACCTTTCCATTGGTGAACCATAAGTTTGTTTAATGAATCTGTGATTGCCCTTCTCCGTGGAAATATCTGCCCTGGTATCCGTTTTTAGGTAACACCTATAAGTGATATCCTACGATATGTGTCTTTCACTTTCTGACTTACTACAAGTCACGTGATTACCTGTAGACTCATCTACGGGGCTGCAAATGGCATTGTGCTCTTTTTTTCCTTGGCTAATATTCTGTCTTAGCGAGGTCCATTTTCTGCAATGTGATTCCCTGAGGGCTGAGGATTAGCTGACCTGGGCAGCCTGACCCTGCCGGCAAGCCCTCCCTAGGTGTGCCTGGGTTGAGTTCAATAGAAACAGCACTCCAGGCAGCAATAGCCCCTGCAGCTGTGCCTGACTCCATATTCTCTGCCCCGTCAGCAGTCTCGGGGCTGTGCTGGTGGGAGGGTGTGAGGGTCCATGGCTTTGTTGGTGGCCCGGTGTGAGTGGGGCTCTGCTGGAATTTCTGAAGGAGTTGCCAGGTTGCCACCTGTAAAGAAGAGGTTGTGTCACCCATAACTTCCACTGGAATTTCTCTCCGGGCTGAGGTGAGGGAGGAAAAAAAGGAGTGGGGGCCGGGACAGGAGTGGTATCTCAGGCAGGGAAATGGAAAGCTTCCAGAAGAGCGCCCGGGGCCAGGACCATCCTGGCTGGCCTGCAGGCACCAAGTTGGCCTGCGTGCTGTCGCTGGTGTGGCTCCACGGCCCTTCCTCTAGGCTTTCAAGCCCTTGTACATATTCAGGTGTTTTACCTGGGAAGGGTGGGAACAGTTCAGCAGCAGCTGGCCTGGGGCTCAGCTCACGTTTACTCACAGAGGCCTTGGCACTGTCCCCCAGCTTTGCAATCATGACGCTCCTTGAGTGGGGGGGCCGGGCTGCTGGCTGTATGGGAGATGATTCCCCACCTCTGACCAATCTCAGAATTGTTTACCGATGGAACAAGTGCCCTGATAGGGTTTTCCTCTGTATAACTGCTGGGTACAGGATTTGTTTTTTCTTTTTTGGTTCAAGTTAGAAGTTATTCATCTTTTATGTATTTATTGATATAAGCATGGAAATAATTCATTCATAGAAATACATCTGTGTGAAGGGAAGAAATTTTTTCTGTTTTATTTTTAAATTTCATTTCTAAAAATTTTGCAGTTTATTTATATTTATTTTTCTATACAGCAGGTTATTATTAGTTATCTATTTTATTCATATACATATATACAGGTCAATACCTATCTCCCAACTCATCTGACCACCAACACCCCATGGCTTCCCCCACTTGGTGTCCATACGTTTGTTCTCTACCTCTGTTTCTCTATTTCTGCCCTGCAAACCTGTTCATCTGTACCATATATCTAGGTTCCACATACATGCATTAATACAGAATATTTGTTTTGCTCTTTCTGACTTACTTCATTCTGTATGACAGTCTCTAGATCCACCGACTTCTCTACAAATAACCCAGTTTCATTCCTTTTCATGGCTGAATCATATTCCATTTTATATATGTACCACATCTTTTTCCATTCGTCTGTCTGTGGGCATTTAGGTTGCTTCCATTACCTGGCTGTTGTAAATAGTGCTGCAATGAACATTGTGGTGAATGTGTGTTTTTGATTTATGGTTGTCTCTGTGTATATGCCCAGAAGTGGGATTGCTGGATCCTATGGTAATTCTATTTCTAGTTTCTTTAAGGAAACTCCATACTGTTCTCCATAGTGACTGTATCAATTTACCTTCCCACCAATAGTGGAAGAGGGTTCCTTTTGTCCACACCCTCCCCAGAATTTGTTGTTTGTAGATTTTCTGATGATGCCGATTCTAACAGGTGTGAGGTGATACCTCATTGTCGTTTTGATTTGCATTTCTCTAATAATTAGTGGTGTTGAGCAGCTTTTCATGTGCGTCTTGGCCGTCTCTGTGACTTCTTTGAAGAAACGTCTATTTAGATCTTCTGCCCATTTTTGTATTGGGTTGTTTGTTTTATTAATATTAAGCTGCGTGAGCTGTTTATATATATTGGAGATTAAACCCTTGTCCATTGATTCGTTTGCGAACGTTTTCGCCCATTCTGAGGGTTGCCTTTTTCCATTCCCGTTTTTTTTTAACCAAAAAAGAAAGAAAGCAAAAGAAGCAGAACACTAATGTGCGTGAAATATGCCTCTTGAAACTGTCGTTTTGAAATATGGACGTCTTTTGAAATTTTTGGTCGATATATGACCCCAGGAATTGTTTTCAGGGCAGGTGTCATTTACAGGCCTGCAATGATTTGGAATATCCACTGACCAGTAGCGCTGGGATTAAAGCTGCTGTTGTGCGAAATGGCCACAAGGTGGCAGCAGTTCTCCCTTAGCAAATCTGGTTACCAGGGCAACAGAGCCTCAATGGAAGCCTGTTCTAGATTGGAATTTAGAATGGAATGTGCCAGGAGAAAGCCCCTCAAGTTTGTCTCACTACTTCTTGTTCGTGTTTTTAATTTAATTTTTAATTTTTTATTACAGCAAGTTTGATTACAACGTTTGCTTGTTGTAGGTGTGCAAGATGTGGTTCTTTTACACATATACATATGTCTGTTCTTCCTGGGACACTTTTCCCATGTACGTTATGACAGAATGTTGAGTAGTCTTCTCTTGGCATTCCGTAGGTCTTTGGTGATTATATATTTCACCTGTGTTTGTATATGTCTCTTAACCCCAATATCGTAATGAATCCAATCCTCACACCTTTCCATTGGTGAACCATAAGTTTGTTTAATGAATCTGTGATTGCCCTTCTCCGTGGAAATATCTGCCCTGGTATCCGTTTTTAGGTAACACCTATAAGTGATATCCTACGATATGTGTCTTTCACTTTCTGACTTACTACAAGTCACGTGATTACCTGTAGACTCATCTACGGGGCTGCAAATGGCATTGTGCTCTTTTTTTCCTTGGCTAATATTCTGTCTTAGCGAGGTCCATTTTCTGCAATGTGATTCCCTGAGGGCTGAGGATTAGCTGACCTGGGCAGCCTGACCCTGCCGGCAAGCCCTCCCTAGGTGTGCCTGGGTTGAGTTCAATAGAAACAGCACTCCAGGCAGCAATAGCCCCTGCAGCTGTGCCTGACTCCATATTCTCTGCCCCGTCAGCAGTCTCGGGGCTGTGCTGGTGGGAGGGTGTGAGGGTCCATGGCTTTGTTGGTGGCCCGGTGTGAGTGGGGCTCTGCTGGAATTTCTGAAGGAGTTGCCAGGTTGCCACCTGTAAAGAAGAGGATGTGTCACCCATAACTTCCACTGGAATTTCTCTCCGGGCTGAGGTGAGGGAGGAAAAAAAGGAGTGGGGGCCGGGACAGGAGTGGTATCTCAGGCAGGGAAATGGAAAGCTTCCAGAAGAGCGCCCGGGGCCAGGACCATCCTGGCTGGCCTGCAGGCACCAAGTTGGCCTGCGTGCTGTCGCTGGTGTGGCTCCACGGCCCTTCCTCTAGGCTTTCAAGCCCTTGTACATATTCAGGTGTTTTACCTGGGAAGGGTGGGAACAGTTCAGCAGCAGCTGGCCTGGGGCTCAGCTCACGTTTACTCACAGAGTCCTTGGCACTGTCCACCAGCTTTGCAATCATGACGCTCCTTGCGTGGGGGGGCCGGGCTGCTGGCTGTATGGGAGATGATTCCCCACCTCTGACCAATCTCAGAATTGTTTACCGCTGGAACAAGTGCCCTGATAGGGTTTTCCTCTGTATAACTGCTGGGTACAGGATTTGTTTTTTCTTTTTTGGTTCAAGTTAGAAGTTATTCATCTTTTATGTATTTATTGATATAAGCATGGAAATAATTCATTCATAGAAATACATCTGTGTGAAGGGAAGAACTTTTTTCTGTTTTATTTTTAAATTTCATTTCTAAAAATTTTGCAGTTTATTTATATTTATTTTTCTATACAGCAGGTTATTATTAGTTATCTATTTTATTCATATACATATATACAGGTCAATACCTATCTCCCAACTCATCTGACCACCAACACCCCATGGCTTCGCCCACTTGGTGTCCATACGTTTGTTCTCTACCTCTGTTTCTCTATTTCTGCCCTGCAAACCTGTTCATCTGTACCATATATCTAGGTTCCACATACATGCATTAATACAGAATATTTGTTTTGCTCTTTCTGACTTACTTCATTCTGTATGACAGTCTCTAGATCCACCGACTTCTCTACAAATAACCCAGTTTCATTCCTTTTCATGGCTGAGTCATATCCCATTTTATGTATGTACCACATCTTTATCCATTCATCTGTCTGTGGGCATTTATGTTGCTTCCATTACCTGGCTATTGTAAATAGTGCTGCAATGAACATTGTGGTGAATGTGTGTTTTTGATTTATGGTTGTCTCTGGGTATATGCCCAGAAGAGGGATTGCTGGATCCTATGGTAATTCTATTTCTAGTTTCTTTAAGGAAACTCCATACTCTTCTCCATAGTGACTGTATCAATTTACCTTCCCACCAATAGTGGAAGAGGGTTCCTTTTGTCCACAACCTCCCCAGAATTTGTTGTTTGTAGATATTCTGATGCTGCCGATTCTAACAGGTATGAGGTGATACCTCATTGTCATTTTGATTTGCATTTCTCTAATAATTAGTGGTGTTGAGCAGCTTTTCATATGCGTCTTGGTCGTCTCTGTGACTTCTTTGAAGAAACGTCTATTTAGATCTTCTGCCCATTTTTGTATTGGGTTGTTTGTTTTATTAATATTAAGCTGTGTGAGCTGTTTATATATATTGGAGATTAAACCCTTGTCCATTGATTCGTTTGCGAACGTTTTCGCCCATTCTGAGGGTTGCCTTTTTCCATTCCCGTTTTTTTTTAACCAAAAAAGAAAGAAAGCAAAAGAAGCAGAACACTAATGTGCGTGAAATATGCCTCTTGAAACTGTCGTTTTGAAATATGGACGTCTTTTGAAATTTTTGGTCGATATATGACCCCAGGAATTGTTTTCAGGGCAGGTGTCATTTACAGGCCTGCAATGATTTGGAATATCCACTGACCAGTAGCGCTGGGATTAAAGCTGCTGTTGTGCGAAATGGCCACAAGGTGGCAGCAGTTCTCCCTTAGCAAATCTGGTTACCAGGGCAACAGAGCCTCAATGGAAGCCTGTTCTAGATTGGAATTTAGAATGGAATGTGCCAGGAGAAAGCCCCTCAAGTTTGTCTCACTACTTCTTGTTCGTGTTTTTAATTTAATTTTTAATTTTTTATTACAGCAAGTTTGATTACAACGTTTGCTTGTTGTAGGTGTGCAAGATGTGGTTCTTTTACACATATACATATGTCTGTTCTTCCTGGGACACTTTTCCCATGTACGTTATGACAGAATGTTGAGTAGTCTTCTCTTGGCATTCCGTAGGTCTTTGGTGATTATATATTTCACCTGTGTTTGTATATGTCTCTTAACCCCAATATCGTAATGAATCCAATCCTCACACCTTTCCATTGGTGAACCATAAGTTTGTTTAATGAATCTGTGATTGCCCTTCTCCGTGGAAATATCTGCCCTGGTATCCGTTTTTAGGTAACACCTATAAGTGATATCCTACGATATGTGTCTTTCACTTTCTGACTTACTACAAGTCACGTGATTACCTGTAGACTCATCTACGGGGCTGCAAATGGCATTGTGCTCTTTTTTTCCTTGGCTAATATTCTGTCTTAGCGAGGTCCATTTTCTGCAATGTGATTCCCTGAGGGCTGAGGATTAGCTGACCTGGGCAGCCTGACCCTGCCGGCAAGCCCTCCCTAGGTGTGCCTGGGTTGAGTTCAATAGAAACAGCACTCCAGGCAGCAATAGGCCCTGCAGCTGTGCCTGACTCCATATTCTCTGCCCCGTCAGCAGTCTCGGGGCTGTGCTGGTGGGAGGGTGTGAGGGTCCATGGCTTTGTTGGTGGCCCGGTGTGAGTGGGGCTCTGCTGGAATTTCTGAAGGAGTTGCCAGGTTGCCACCTGTAAAGAAGAGGATGTGTCACCCATAACTTCCACTGGAATTTCTCTCCGGGCTGAGGTGAGGGAGGAAAAAAAGGAGTGGGGGCCGGGACAGGAGTGGTATCTCAGGCAGGGAAATGGAAAGCTTCCAGAAGAGCGCCCGGGGCCAGGACCATCCTGGCTGGCCTGCAGGCACCAAGTTGGCCTGCGTGCTGTCGCTGGTGTGGCTCCACGGCCCTTCCTCTAGGCTTTCAAGCCCTTGTACATATTCAGGTGTTTTACCTGGGAAGGGTGGGAACAGTTCAGCAGCAGCTGGCCTGGGGCTCAGCTCACGTTTACTCACAGAGGCCTTGGCACTGTCCACCAGCTTTGCAATCATGACGCTCCTTGCGTGGGGGTGCCGGGCTGCTGGCTGTATGGGAGATGATTCCCCACCTCTGACCAATCTCAGAATTGTTTACCGCTGGAACAAGTGCCCTGATAGGGTTTTCCTCTGTATAACTGCTGGGTACAGGATTTGTTTTTTCTTTTTTGGTTCAAGTTAGAAGTTATTCATCTTTTATGTATTTATTGATATAAGCATGGAAATAATTCATTCATAGAAATACATCTGTGTGAAGGGAAGAACTTTTTTCTGTTTTATTTTTAAATTTCATTTCTAAAAATTTTGCAGTTTATTTATATTTATTTTTCTATACAGCAGGTTATTATTAGTTATCTATTTTATTCATATACATATATACAGGTCAATACCTATCTCCCAACTCATCTGACCACCAACACCCCATGGCTTCGCCCACTTGGTGTCCATACGTTTGTTCTCTACCTCTGTTTCTCTATTTCTGCCCTGCAAACCTGTTCATCTGTACCATATATCTAGGTTCCACATACATGCATTAATACAGAATATTTGTTTTGCTCTTTCTGACTTACTTCATTCTGTATGACAGTCTCTAGATCCACCGACTTCTCTACAAATAACCCAGTTTCATTCCTTTTCATGGCTGAGTCATATCCCATTTTATGTATGTACCACATCTTTATCCATTCATCTGTCTGTGGGCATTTATGTTGCTTCCATTACCTGGCTATTGTAAATAGTGCTGCAATGAACATTGTGGTGAATGTGTGTTTTTGATTTATGGTTGTCTCTGGGTATATGCCCAGAAGAGGGATTGCTGGATCCTATGGTAATTCTATTTCTAGTTTCCTTAAGGAAACTCCATACTCTTCTCCATAGTGACTGTATCAATTTACCTTCCCACCAATAGTGGAAGAGGGTTCCTTTTGTCCACAACCTCCCCAGAATTTGTTGTTTGTAGATTTTCTGATGCTGCCGATTCTAACAGGTATGAGGTGATACCTCATTGTCATTTTGATTTGCATTTCTCTAATAATTAGTGGTGTTGAGCAGCTTTTCATATGCGTCTTGGTCGTCTCTGTGACTTCTTTGAAGAAACGTCTATTTAGATCTTCTGCCCATTTTTGTATTGGGTTGTTTGTTTTATTAATATTAAGCTGCGTGAGCTGTTTATATATATTGGAGATTAAACCCTTGTCAATTTTTTCGTTTGCGAACGTTTTCGCCCATTCTGAGGGTTGCCTTTTTCCATTCCAGTTTTTTTTTTAACCAAAAAAGAAAGAAAGCAAAAGAAGCAGAACACTAATGTGCGTGAAATATGCCTCTTGAAACTGTCGTTTTGAAATATGGACGTCTTTTGAACTTTTTGGTCGATATATGACCCCAGGATTTGTTTTCAGGGCAGGTGTCATTTACAGGCCTGCAATGATTTGGAATATCCACTGACCATTAGCGCTGGGATTAAAGCTGCTGTTGTGTGAAACGGCCACAAGGTGGCAGCAGTTCTCCCTTAGCAAATCTGGTTACCAGGGCAACAGAGCCTCAATGGAAGCCTGTTCTAGATTGGAATTTAGAATGGAATGTGCCAGGAGAAAGCCCCTCAAGTTTGTCTCACTACTTCTTGTTCGTGTTTTTAATTTAATTTTTAATTTTTTATTACAGCAAGTTTGATTACAACGTTGGCTTGTTGTAGGTGTGCAAGATGTGGTTCTGTTACACATATACATATGTCTGTTCTTCCTGGGACACTTTTCCCATGTACATTATGACAGAATGTTGAGTAGTCTTCTCTTGGCATTCCGTAGGTCTTTGGTGATTATATATTTCACCTGTGTTTGTATATGTCTCTTAACACCAATATCGTAATGAATCCAATCCTCACACCTTTCCATTGGTGAACCATAAGTTTGTTTAATGAATCTGTGATTGCCCTTCTCCGTGGAAATATCTGCCCTGGTATCCGTTTTTAGGTAACACCTATAAGTGATATCCTACGATATGTGTCTTTCACTTTCTGACTTACTACAAGTCACGTGATTACCTGTAGACTCATCTACGGGGCTGCAAATGGCATTGTGCTCTTTTTTTCCTTGGCTAATATTCTGTCTTAGCGAGGTCCATTTTCTGCAATGTGATTCCCTGAGGGCTGAGGATTAGCTGACCTGGGCAGCCTGACCCTGCCGGCAAGCCCTCCCTAGGTGTGCCTGGGTTGAGTTCAATAGAAACAGCACTCCAGGCAGCAATAGGCCCTGCAGCTGTGCCTGACTCCATATTCTCTGCCCCGTCAGCAGTCTCGGGGCTGTGCTGGTGGGAGGGTGTGAGGGTCCATGGCTTTGTTGGTGGCCCGGTGTGAGTGGGGCTCTGCTGGAATTTCTGAAGGAGTTGCCAGGTTGCCACCTGTAAAGAAGAGGATGTGTCACCCATAACTTCCACTGGAATTTCTCTCCGGGCTGAGGTGAGGGAGGAAAAAAAGGAGTGGGGGCCGGGACAGGAGTGGTATCTCAGGCAGGGAAATGGAAAGCTTCCAGAAGAGCGCCCGGGGCCAGGACCATCCTGGCTGGCCTGCAGGCACCAAGTTGGCCTGCGTGCTGTCGCTGGTGTGGCTCCACGGCCCTTCCTCTAGGCTTTCAAGCCCTTGTACATATTCAGGTGTTTTACCTGGGAAGGGTGGGAACAGTTCAGCAGCAGCTGGCCTGGGGCTCAGCTCACGTTTACTCACAGAGGCCTTGGCACTGTCCCCCAGCTTTGCAATCATGACGCTCCTTGCGTGGGGGGGCCGGGCTGCTGGCTGTATGGGAGATGATTCCCCACCTCTGACCAATCTCAGAATTGTTTACCGCTGGAACAAGTGCCCTGATAGGGTTTTCCTCTGTATAACTGCTGGGTACAGGATTTGTTTTTTCTTTTTTGGTTCAAGTTAGAAGTTATTCATCTTTTATGTATTTATTGATATAAGCATGGAAATAATTCATTCATAGAAATACATCTGTGTGAAGGGAAGAACTTTTTTCTGTTTTATTTTTAAATTTCATTTCTAAAAATTTTGCAGTTTATTTATATTTATTTTTCTATACAGCAGGTTATTATTAGTTATCTATTTTATTCATATACATATATACAGGTCAATACCTATCTCCCAACTCATCTGACCACCAACACCCCATGGCTTCGCCCACTTGGTGTCCATACGTTTGTTCTCTACCTCTGTTTCTCTATTTCTGCCCTGCAAACCTGTTCATCTGTACCATATATCTAGGTTCCACATACATGCATTAATACAGAATATTTGTTTTGCTCTTTCTGACTTACTTCATTCTGTATGACAGTCTCTAGATCCACCGACTTCTCTACAAATAACCCAGTTTCATTCCTTTTCATGGCTGAATCATATTCCATTTTATATATGTACCACATCTTTTTCCATTCGTCTGTCTGTGGGCATTTAGGTTGCTTCCATTACCTGGCTGTTGTAAATAGTGCTGCAATGAACATTGTGGTGAATGTGTGTTTTTGATTTATGGTTGTCTCTGTGTATATGCCCAGAAGTGGGATTGCTGGATCCTATGGTAATTCTATTTCTAGTTTCTTTAAGGAAACTCCATACTGTTCTCCATAGTGACTGTATCAATTTACCTTCCCACCAATAGTGGAAGAGGGTTCCTTTTGTCCACACCCTCCCCAGAATTTGTTGTTTGTAGATTTTCTGATGATGCCGATTCTAACAGGTGTGAGGTGATACCTCATTGTCGTTTTGATTTGCATTTCTCTAATAATTTGTGGTGTTGAGCAGCTTTTCATGTGCGTCTTGGCCGTCTCTGTGACTTCTTTGAAGAAACGTCTATTTAGATCTTCTGCCCATTTTTGTATTGGGTTGTTTGTTTTATTAATATTAAGCTGCGTGAGCTGTTTATATATATTGGAGATTAAACCCTTGTCCATTTTTTCATTTGCGAAGTTTTCGCCCATTCTGAGGGTTGCCTTTTTCCATTCCAGTTTTTTTTTAACCAAAAAAGAAAGAAAACAAAAGAAGCAGAACACTAATGTGCGTGAAATATGCCTCTTGAAACTGTCGTTTTGAAATATGGACGTCTTTTGAACTTTTTGGTCAATATATGACCCCAGGATTTGTTTTCAGGGCAGGTGTCATTTACAGGCCTGCAATGATTTGGAATATCCACTGACCATTAGCGCTGGGATTAAAGCTGCTGTTGTGTGAAACGGCCACAAGGTGGCAGCAGTTCTCCCGTAGCAAATCTGGTTACTAGGGCAACAGAGCCTCAATGGAAGCCTGTTCTAGATTGGAATTTAGAATGGAATGTGCCAGGAGAAAGCCCCTCAAGTTTGTCTCACTACTTCTTGTTCGTGTTTTTAATTTAATTTTTAATTTTTTATTACAGCAAGTTTGATTACAACGTTTGCTTGTTGTAGGTGTGCAAGATGTGGTTCTGTTACACATATACATATGTCTGTTCTTCCTGGGACCCTTTTCCCATGTACATTATGACAGAATGTTGAGTAGTCTTCTCTTGGCATTCCGTAGGTCTTTGGTGATTATATATTTCACCTGTGTTTGTATATGTCTCTTAACCCCAATATCGTAATGAATCCAATCCTCACACCTTTCCATTGGTGAACCATAAGTTTGTTTAATGAATCTGTGATTGCCCTTCTCCGTGGAAATATCTGCCCTGGTATCCGTTTTTAGGTAACACCTATAAGTGATATCCTACGATATGTGTCTTTCACTTTCTGACTTACTACAAGTCACGTGCTTACCTGTAGACTCATCTACGGGGCTGCAAATGGCATTGTGCCCTTTTTTTCCTTGGCTAATATTCTGTCTTAGCGAGGTCCATTTTCTGCAATGTGATTCCCTGAGGGCTGAGGATTAGCTGACCTGGGCAGCCTGACCCTGCCGGCAAGCCCTCCCCAGGTGTGCGTGGGTTGAGGTCGATAGAAACAGCACTCCAGGCAGCAATAGCCCCTGCAGCTGTTCCTGACTCCATATTCTCTGCCCCGTCAGCAGTCTCGGGGCTGTGCTGGTGGGATGGTGTGAGGGTCCAGGGCTTTGTTGGGGGACCGGTGTGAGTGGGGCTCTGCTGGACTTTCTGCAGGAGTTGCCAGGCTGCCACCTGTAAAGAAGAGGATGTGTCACCCATAACTTCCACTGGAATTTCTCTCCGGGCTGAGGTGAGGGAGGAAAAAAAGGAGTGGGGGCCGGGACAGGAGTGGTATCTCAGGCAGGGAAATGGAAAGCTTCCAGAAG
Source organism: Mesoplodon densirostris (assembly GCF_025265405.1). Lineage (NCBI taxonomy): Eukaryota > Metazoa > Chordata > Mammalia > Artiodactyla > Ziphiidae > Mesoplodon > Mesoplodon densirostris. The sequence continues at coordinate 98,111,904 of NC_082666.1, forward strand.
AGCGCCCGGGACCAGGACCATCCTGGCTGGCCTGCAGGCACCAAGTTGGCCTGCGTGCTGTCGCTGGTGTGGCTCCACGGCCCTTCCTCTAGGCTTTCAAGCCCTTGTACATATTCAGGTGTTTTACCTGGGAAGGGTGGGAACAGTTCAGCAGCAGCTGGCCTGGGGCTCAGCTCACGTTTACTCACAGAGGCCTCGGCACGGTCCCCCAGCTTTGCAATGAGGATGCTCCTTGCGTGGGGGGGCCGGGCTGCTGGCTGTATGGGAGATGATTCCCCACCTCTGACCAATGTCAGAATTGTTTACCGCTGGAACAAGTGCCCTGATAGGGTTTTCCTCTGAATAACTGCTGGGTTCAGTTTTTTTTTTCTTTTTTGGTTCAAGTTAGAATTTATTCATCTTTTATGTATTTATTGATATAAGCATGGAAATAATTCATTCATAGAAATACATCTGTGTGAAGGGAAGAACTTTTTTCTGTTTTATTTTGAAATGTCATTTCTAAAAATTTTGAGGTATAATTATATTTATTTTTCTATACAGCAGGTTATTATTAGTTATCTATTTTATTCATATACATATATACAGGTCAATACCTATCTCCCAACTCATCTGACCACCAACACCCCATGGCTTCCCCCACTTGGTGTCCATACGTTTGTTCTCTACCTCTGTTTCTCTATTTCTGCCCTGCAAACCTGTTCATCTGTACCATATATCTAGGTTCCACATACATGCATTAATACAGAATATTTGTTTTGCTCTTTCTGACTTACTTCATTCTGTATGACAGTCTCTAGATCCACCGACTTCTCTACAAATAACCCAGTTTCATTCCTTTTCATGGCTGAGTCATATTCCCTTTTATATATGTACCACATCTTTATCCATTCGTCTGTCTGTGGGCATTTAGGTTGCTTCCATTACCTGGCTATTGTAAATAGTGCTGCAATGAACATTGTGGTGAATGTGTGTTTTTGATTTATGGTTTTCTCTGGGTATATGCCCAGAAGTGGGATTGCTGGATCCTATGGTAATTCTATTTCTACTTTCTTTAAGGAAACTCCATACTGTTCTCCATAGTGACTGTATCAATTTACCTTCCCACTAATAGTGGAAGAGGGTTCCTTTTGTCCATACCCTCCCCAGAATTTGTTGTTTGTAGATTTTCTGATGATGCCGATTCTAACAGGTGTGAGGTGATACCTCATTGTCGTTGTGATTTGCATTTCTCTAATAATTAGTGGTGTTGAGCAGCTTTTCATGTGCGTCTTGGCCGTCTCTGTGACTTCTTTGAAGAAACGTCTATTTAGATCTTCTGCCCATTTTTGTATTGGGTTGTTTGTTTTATTAATATTAAGCTGCGTGAGCTGTTTATATATGTTGGAGATTAAACCATTGTCCATTGATTCGTTTGCGAACATTTTGGCCCATTCTGAGGGTTGCCTTTTTCCATTCCCGTTTTTTTTAACCAAAAAAGAAAGAAAGCAAAAGAAGCAGAACACTAATGTGCGTGAAATATGCCTCTTGAAACTGTCGTTTTGAAATATGGACGTGTTTTGAACTTTTTGGTCGATATATGACCCCAGGATTTGTTTTCAGGGCAGGTGTCATTTACAGGCCAGCAATGATTTGGAATATCCACTGACCATTAGCGCTGGGATTAAAGCTGATGTTGTGTGAAACGGCCACAAGGTGGCAGCAGTTCTCCCTTAGCAAATCTGGTTACCAGGGCAACAGAGCCTCAATGGAAGCTGTGTTCTAGATTGGAATTTAGAATGGAATGTGCCAGGAGAAAGCCCCTCAAGTTTGTCTCACTACTTCTTGTTCGTGTTTTTAATTTAATTTTTAATTTTTTATTACAGCAAGTTTGATTACAACGTTTGGCTTGTTGTAGGTGTGCAAGATGTGGTTCTTTTACACATATACATATGTCTGTTCTTCCTGGGACCCTTTTCCCATGTACGTTATGACAGAATGTTGAGTAGTCTTCCCTTGGCATTCCGTAGGTCTTTGCTGATTATATATTTCACCTGAGTTTGTATATGTCTCTTAACCCCAATATCGTAATGAATCCAATCCTCACACCTTTCCATTGGTGAACCATAAGTTTGTTTAATGAATCTGTGATTGCCCTTCTCCGTGGAAATATCTTCCCTGGTATCCGTTTTTAGGTAACACCTATAAGTGATATCCTACGATATGTGTCTTTCACTTTCTGACTTACTACAAGTCACATGATTACCTGTAGACTCATCTACGGGGCTGCAAATGGCACTGTGCCCTTTTTTTCCTTGGCTAATATTCTGTCTTAGCGAGGTCCATTTTCTGCAATGTGATTCCCTGAGGGCTGAGGATTAGCTGACCAGGGCAGCCTGATCCTGCCGGCAAGCCCTCCCCAGGTGTGCCTGGGTTGAGATCAATAGAAACAGCACTCCAGGCAGCAATAGCCCCTGCAGCTGTGCCTGACTCCATATTCTCTGCCCCGTCAGCAGTCTCGGGGCTGTGCTGGTGGGAGGGTGTGAGGGTCCACGGCTTTTTTGGTGGCCCGGTGTGAGTGGGGCTCTGCTGGACTTTCTGCAGGAGTTGCCAGGCTGCCACCTGTAAAGAAGAGGATGTGTCACCCATAACTTCCGCTGGAATTTCTCTCCGGGCTGCGGTGAGGGAGGAAAAAAAGGAGTGGGGGCCGGGACAGGAGGGGTGTCTCAGGCAGAGAAATGGAAAGCTTCCAGAAGAGCACCTGGGTCCAGGATCAACCTGGCTGGCATGCAGGCACCAAGTTGGCCTGCGTGCTGTCCCTGGTGTGTCTCCACGACCCTTCCTCTAGGCGTTCAAGCCCTTGTACATATTCAGGTGTTTTACCTGGGAAGGGTGGGAACAGTTTAGCAGCAGCTGGCCTTGGGCTCAGCTCACGTTTACTCACAGAGGCCTCGGCACGGTCCCCCAGGTTTGCAATGAGGACGCTCCTTGCGTGGTGGGGCCGGGCTGCTGGCTGTATGGGAGATGATTTCCCACCTCTGACCAATTTCAGAATTGTTTACCGCTGGAGCAAGTGCCCTGATAAGGTTTTCCTCTGTATAACTGCTGGGTTCAGGATTTATTTTTTCTTTTTTGGTTCAAGTTAGAATTCATTCATCTTTTATGTATTTACTGATATAAGCATGGAAATAATTCATTCATAGAAATACATCTGTGTGAAGGGAAGAACTATTTTCTGTTTTATTTTTAAATTTCATTTCTAAAAATTTTGAAGTTTAAATATATTTATTTTTCTATACAGCAGGTTATTATTAGTTATCTATTTTATTCATATACATATATACAGGTCAATACCTATCTCCCAACTCATCTGACCAACAACACCCCATGGCTTCCCCCGCTTGGTGTCCATACGTTTGTTCTCTACCTCTGTTTCTCTATTTCTGCCCTGAAAACCTGTTCATCTGTACCATATATCTAGGTTCCACATACATGCATTAATACAGAATATTTGTTTTGCTCTTTCTGACTTACTTCATTCTGTATGACAGTCTCTAGATCCACCGACTTCTCTACAAATAACCCAGTTTCATTCCTTTTCATGGCTGAGTCATATCCTATTTTATATATGTACCACATCTTTATCCATTCGTCTGTCTGTGGGCATTTAGGTTGCTTCCATTACCAGGCTATTGTAAATAGTGCTGCAATGAACATTGTGGTGAATGTGTGTTTTTGATTTATGGTTTTGTCTGGGTATATGCCCAGAAGTGGGATTGCTGGATCCTATGGTAATTCTATTTCTAGTTTCTTTAAGGAAACTCCATACTGTTCTCCATAGTGACTGTATCTTTTTACCTTCCCACCAATAGTGGAAGAGGGTTCCATTTGTCCACATCCTCCCCAGAATTTGTTGTTTGTAGATTTTCTGATGATGCCGATTCTAACAGGTGTGAGGTGATACCTCATTGTCGTTTTGATTTGCATTTCTCTAATAATTAGTGGTGTTGAGCAGCTTTTCATGTGCGTCTTGGCCGTCTCTGTGACTTCTTTGAAGAAACGTCTATTTAGATCTTCTGCCCATTTTTGTATTGGGTTCTTTGTTTTATTGATATTAAGCTGCGTGAGCTGTTTATATATATTGGAGATTAAACCCTTGTCCATTGATTCGTTTGCGAACGTTTTCGCCCATTCTGAGGGTTGCCTTTTTCCATTCCCGTTTTTTTAACCAAAAAAGAAAGAAAGCAAAAGAAGCAGAACACTTATGTGCATGAAATATGCCACTTGAAACTGTCGTTTTGAAATATGGACGTCTTTTGAGCTTTTTGGTCGATATATGACCCCAGGATTTGTTTTCAGGGCAGGTGTCATTTACAGGCCTGCAATGATTTGGAATATCCACTGACCAGTAGCGCTGGGATTAAAGCTGCTGTTGTGTGTAACGGCCACAAGGTGGCAGCAGTTCTCCCTTAGAAAATCCGGTTATTAGGGCAACAGAGCCTCAATGGAAGTCGTGTTCTAGATTGGAATTTAGAATGGAATGTGCCAGGAGAAAGCCCCTCAAGTTTGTCTCACTACTTCTTGTTCGTGTTTTTAATTTAATTTTTTATTTTTTATTACAGCCAGTTTGATTACAACGTTTAGTTTGTTGTAGGTGTGCAAGATGTGGTTCTTTTACACATATACATATGTCTGTTCTTCCTGGGACCCTTTTCCCATGTACGTATGTCAGAATGTTGAGTAGTCTTCTGTTGGCATTCCGTAGGTCTTTGGTGATTATATATTTCACCTGTGTTTGTATATGTCTCTTAACCCCAATATCGTAATGAATCCAATCCTCACACCTTTCCATTGGTGAACCATAAGTTTGTTTAATGAATCTGTGATTGCCCTTCTCCGTGGAAATATCTGCCCTGGTATCCGTTTTTAGGTAACACCTATAAGTGATATCCTACGATATGTGTCTTTCACTTTCTGACTTACTACAAGTCACGTGATTACCTGTAGACTCATCTATGGGGCTGCAAATGGCATTGTGTCCTTTTATTCCTTGGCTAATATTCTGTCTTAGCGAGGTCCACTTTCTGCAATGTGATTCCCTGAGGGCTGAGGATTAGCTGACCTGGGCAGCCTGACCCTGCCGGCAAGCACTCCCCAGGTGTGCCTGGGTTGAGGTCAATAGAAACAGCACTCCAGGCAGCAATAGCCCCTGCAGCTGTGCCTGACTCCATATTCTCTGCCCCGTCAGCAGTCTCGGGGCTGTGCTGGTGGGAGGGTGTGAGGGTCCATGGCTTTGTTGGTGGCCCGGTGTGAGTGGGGCTCTGCTGGACTTTCTGCAGGAGTTGCCAGGCTGCCACCTGTAAATAAGAGGATGTGTCACCCATAACTTCCACTGGAATTTCTCTCCGGGCTGAGGTGAGGAAGGAAAAAAAAAAGAGTGGGGGCCGGGACAGGAGGTGTATCTCAGGCAGGGAAATGGAAAGCTTCCAGAAGAGCGCCCGGGGCCAGGACCATCCTGGCTGGCCTGCAGGCACCAAGTTGGCCTGCGTGCTGTCGCTGGTGTGACTCCACAGCCCTGCCTCTAGGCTTTCAAGTCCTTGTACATATTCAGGTGTTTTACCTGGGAAGGGTGGGAACAGTTCAGCAGCAGCTGGCCTGGGGCTCAGCTCACATTTACTCACAGAGTCCTCGGCACGGTCCCCCAGCTTTGCAATGAGGACGCTCCTTGCGTGGGGGGGCCGGGCTGCTGTCTGTATGGGAGATGATTCCCCACCTCTGACCAATCTCAGAATTGTTTACCGCTGGAGCAAGTGCCCTGATAGGGTTTTCCTCTGTATAACTGCTGGGTTCAGGTTTTTTTTTCTTTTTTGTTTCAAGTTAGTATTTATTCATCTTTTATGTATTTATTGATATAAGCATGGAAATAATTCATTCATATAAATACATCTGTGTGAAGGGAAGAACTTTTTTCTGTTTTATTTTTAAATTTCATTTCTAAAAATTTTGAAGTTTAATTATATTTATTTTTCTATACAGCAGGTTATTATTAGTAATCTATTTTATTCATATACATATATACAGGTCAATACCTATCTCCCAACTCATCTGACGACCAACACCCCATGGCTTCCCCGACTTGGTGTCCATACGTTTGTTCTCTACCTCTGTTTCTCTATTTCTGCCCTGCAAACCTGTTCATCTGTACCATATATCTAGGTTCCACACATGCATTAATACAGAATATTTGTTTTGCTCTTTCTGACTTACTTCATTCTGTATGACAATCTCTAGATCCACCGACTTCTCTACAAATAACCCAGTTTCATTCCTTTTCATGGCTGAGTCATATTCCATTTTATATATGTACCACATCTTTATCCATTCGTCTGTCTGTGGGCATTTAGGTTGCTTCCATTACCTGGCTATTGTAAATAGTGCTGCAATGAATATTGTGGTGAATGTGTGTTTTTGATTTATGGTTTTCTCTGGGTATATGCCCAGAAGTGGGATTGCTGGATCCTATGGTAATTCTATTTCTAGTTTCTTTTAGGAAACTCCATACTGTTCTCCATAGTGACTGTATCAATTTACCTTCCCAGCAATAGTGGAAGAGGGTTCCTTTTGTCCACACCCTCCCCAGAATTTGTTGTTTGTAGATTTTCTGATGATGCCGATTCTAACAGGTGTGAGGTGATACCTCATTGTCGTTTTGATTTGCATTTCTCTAATAATTAGTGGTGTTGAGCAGCTTTTCATGTGCGTCTTGGCCGTCTCTGTGACTTCTTGGAAGAAACGTCTATTTAGATCTTCTGCCCATTTTTGTATTGGGTTCTTTGTTTTATTGATATTAAGCTGCATGAGCTGGTTATATATATTGGAGATTAAACCTTTGCCCATTGATTCGTTTGCGAACGTTTTCGCCCATTCTGAGGGTTGCCTTTTTCCATTCCTGTTTATTTTTTACCAAAAAAGAAAGAAAGCAAAAGAAGCAGAACACTAATGTGCGTGAAATATGCCTCTTGAAACTGTCGTTTTGAAATATGGACGTCTTTTGAACTTTTTGGTCGATATATGACCCCAGGATTTGTTTTCAGGGCAGGTGTCATTTACAGGCCTGCAATGATTTGGAATATCCACTGACCAGTAGCGCTGGGATTAAAGCTGCTGTTGTGCGAAATGGCCACAAGGTGGCAGCAGTTCTCCCTTAGCAAATCTGGTTACCATGGCAACAGAGCCTCAATGGAAGCCTGTTCTAGATTGGAATTTAGAATGGAATGTGCCAGGAGAAAGCCCCTCAAGTTTGTCTCACTACTTCTTGTTCGTGTTTTTAATTTAATTTTTAATTTTTTATTACAGCAAGTTTGATTACAACGTTTGCTTGTTGTAGGTGTGCAAGATGTGGTTCTTTTACACATATACATATGTCTGTTCTTCCTGGGACCCTTTTCCCATGTACGTTATGACAGAATGTTGAGTAGTCTTCTCTTGGCATTCCGTAGGTCTTTGGTGATTATATATTTCACCTGTGTTTGTATATGTCTCTTAACCCCAATATCGTAATGAATCCAATCCTCACACCTTTCCATTGGTGAACCATAAGTTTGTTTAATGAACCTGTGATTGCCCTTCTCCATGGAAATATCTGCCCTGGTATCCGTTTTTAGGTAACACCTATAAGTGATATCCTACGATATGTGTCTTTCACTTTCTGACTTACTACAAGTCACGTGATTACCTGTAGACTCATCTACGGGGCTGCAAATGGCATTGTGCTCTTTTTTTCCTTGGCTAATATTCTGTCTTAGCGAGGTCCATTTTCTGCAATGTGATTCCCTGAGGGCTGAGGATTAGCTGACCTGGGCAGCCTGACCCTGCCGGCAAGCCCTCCCCAGGTGTGCGTGGGTTGAGTTCAATAGAAACAGCACTCCAGGCAGCAATAGCCCCTGCAGCTGTGCCTGACTCCATATTCTCTGCCCCGTCAGCAGTCTCGGGGCTGTGCTGGTGGGATGTTGTGAGGGTCCACGGCTTTGTTGGTGGCCCGGTGTGAGTGGGGCTCTGCTGGAATTTCTGCAGGAGTTGCCAGGTTGCCACCTGTAAAGAAGAGGATGTGTCACCCATAACCTCCACTGGAATTTCTCTCCGGGCTGAGGTGAGGGAGGAAAAAAAGGAGTGGGGGCCGGGACATGAGTGGTATCTCAGGCAGGGAAATGGAAAGCTTCCAGAAGAGCGCCCGGGTCCAGGACCATCCTGGCTGGCCTGCAGGCACCAAGTTGGCCTGCGTGCTGTCGCTGGTGTGTCTCCACGGCCCTTCCTCTAGGCTTTCAAGCCCTTGTACATATTCAGGTGTTTTACCTGGGAAGGGTGGGAACAGTTCAGCAGCAGCTGGCCTGGGGCTCAGCTCACGTTTACTCACAGAGGCCTCGGCACTGTCCCCCAGCTTTGCAATCAGGACGCTCCTTGCGTGGGGGGGCCGGGTTGCTGGCTGTATGGGAGATGATTCCCCACCTCTGACCAATCTCAGAATTGTTTACCGATGGAACAAGTGCCCTGATAGGGTTTTCCTCTGTATAACTGCTAGGTACAGGATTTGTTTTTTCTTTTTTGGTTCAAGTTAGAAGTTATTCATCTTTTATGTATTTATTGATATAAGCATGGAAATAATTCATTCATAGAAATACATCTGTGTGAAGGGAAGAACTTTTTTCTGTTTTATTTTTAAATTTCATTTCTAAAAATTTTGCAGTTTAATTATATTTATTTTTCTATACAGCAGGTTATTATTAGTTATCTATTTTATTCATGTACATATATACCGGTCAATACCTATCTCCCAACTCATCTGACCACCATCACCCCATGGCTTCCACCACTTGGTGTCCATACGTTTGTTCTCTACCTCTGTTTCTCTATTTCTGCCCTGCAAACCTGTTCATCTGTACCATATATCTAGGTTCCACATACATGCATTAATACAGAATATTTGTTTTGCTCTTTCTGACTTACTTCATTCTGTATGACAGTCTCTAGGTCCACCGACTTCTCTACAAATAACCCAGTTTCATTCCTTTTCATGGCTGAGTCATATCCCATTTTATGTATGTACCACATCTTTATCCATTCATCTGTCTGTGGGCATTTAGGTTGCTTCCATTACCTGGCTATTGTAAATAGTGCTGCAATGAACATTGTGGTGAATGTGTGTTTTTGATTTATGGTTGTCTCTGTGTATATGCCCAGAAGTGGGATTGCTCGATCCTATGGTAATTCTATTTCTAGTTTCTTTAAGGAAACTCCATACTGTTCTACATAGTGACTGTATCAATTTACCTTCCCACCAATAGTGGAAGAGGGTTCCTTTTGTCCACACCCTCCCCAGAATTTGTTGTTTGTAGATTTTCTGATGCTGCCGATTCTAACAGGTGTGAGGTGATACCTCATTGTCGTTTTGATTTGCATTTCTCTAAAAATTAGTGGTGTTGAGCAGCTTTTCATGTGCATCTTGGCCGTCTCTGTGACTTCTTTGAAGAAACGTCTATTTAGATCTTCTGCCCATTTTTGTATTGGGTTGTTTGTTTTATTAATATTAAGCTGCATGAGCTGTTTATATATATTGGAGATTAAACCCTTGTCCATTGATTCGTTTGCGAACGTTTTGGCCCATTCTGAGGGTTGCCTTTTTCCATTCCCATTTTTTTTAACCAAAAAAGAAAGAAAGCAAAAGAAGCAGAACACTAATGTGCGTGAAATATGCCTCTTGAAACTGTCGTTTTGAAATATGGACGTCTTTTGAACTTTTTGGTCGATATATGACCCCAGGATTTGTTTTCAGGGCAGGTGTCATTTACAGGCCTGCAATGATTTGGAATATCCACTGACCAGTAGCGCTGGGATTAAAGCTGCTGTTGTGCGAAATGGCCACAAGGTGGCAGCAGTTCTCCCTTAGCAAATCTGGTTACCAGGGCAACAGAGCCTCAATGGAAGCCTGTTCTAGATTGGAATTTAGAATGGAATGTGCCAGGAGAAAGCCCCTCAAGTTTGTCTCACTACTTCTTGTTCGTGTTTTTAATTTAATTTTTAATTTTTTATTACAGCAAGTTTGATTACAACGTTTGCTTGTTGTAGGTGTGCAAGATGTGGTTCTTTTACACATACACATATGTCTGTTCTTCCTGGGACCCTTTTCCCATGTATGTTATGACAGAATGTTGAGTAGTCTTCTCTTGGCATTCCGTAGGTCTTTGGTGATTATATATTTCACCTGTGTTTGTATATGTCTCTTAACCCCAATATCGTAATGAATCCAATCCTCACACCTTTCCATTGGTGAACCATAAGTTTGTTTAATGAACCTGTGATTGCCCTTCTCCGTGGAAATATCTGCCCTGGTATCCGTTTTTAGGTAACACCTATAAGTGATATCCTACGATATGTGTCTTTCACTTTCTGACTTACTACAAGTCACGTGATTACCTGTAGACTCATCTACGGGGCTGCAAATGGCATTGTGCTCTTTTTTTCCTTGGCTAATATTCTGTCTTAGCGAGGTCCATTTTCTGCAATGTGATTCCCTGAGGGCTGAGGATTAGATGACCTGGGCAGCCTGACCCTGCCGGCAAGCCCTCCCCAGGTGTGCGTGGGTTGAGTTCAATAGAAACAGCACTCCAGGCAGCAATAGCCCCTGCAGCTGTGCCTGACTCCATATTCTCTGCCCCGTCAGCAGTCTCGGGGCTGTGCTGGTGGGATGTTGTGAGGGTCCACGGCTTTGTTGGTGGCCCGGTGTGAGTGGGGCTCTGCTGGAATTTCTGCAGGAGTTGCCAGGTTGCCACCTGTAAAGAAGAGGATGTGTCACCCATAACTTCCACTGGAATTTCTCTCCGGGCTGAGGTGAGGGAGGAAAAAAAGGAGTGGGGGCCGGGACAGGAGTGGTATCTCAGGCAGGGAAATGGAAAGCTTCCAGGAGAGCGCCCGGGTCCAGGACCATCCTGGCTGGCCTGCAGGCACCAAGTTGGCCTGCGTGCTGTCGCTGGTGTGGCTCCACGACCCTTCCTCTAGGCTTTCAAGCCCTTGTACATATTCAGGTGTTTTACCTGGGAAGGGTGGGAACAGTTCAGCAGCAGCTGGCCTGGGGCTCAGCTCACGTTTACTCACAGAGGCCTCGGCACTGTCCCCCAGCTTTGCAATCAGGACGCTCCTTTCGTGGGGGGGGCGGGTTGCTGGCTGTATGGGAGATGATTCCCCACCTCTGACCAATCTCAGAATTGTTTACCGATGGAACAAGTGCCCTGATAGGGTTTTCCTCTGTATAACTGCTAGGTACAGGATTTGTTTTTTCTTTTTTGGTTCAACTTAGAAGTTATTCATCTTTTATGTATTTATTGATATAAGCATGGAAATAATTCATTCATAGAAATACATCTGTGTGAAGGGAAGAACTTTTTTCTGTTTTATTTTTAAATTTCATTTCTAAAAGTTTTGCAGTTTAATTATATTTATTTTTCTATACAGCAGGTTATTATTAGTTATCTATTTTATTCATATACATATATACAGGTCAATACCTATCTCCCAACTCATCTGACCACCATCACCCCATGGATTCCACCACTTGGTGTCCATACGTTTGTTCTCTACCTCTGTTTCTCTATTTCTGCCCTGCAAACCTGTTCATCTGTACCATATATCTAGGTTCCACATACATGCATTAATACAGAATATTTGTTTTGCTCTTTCTGACTTACTTCATTCTGTATGACAGTCTCTAGATCCACCGACTTCTCTACAAATAACCCAGTTTCATTCCTTTTCATGGCTGAGTCATATCCCATTTTATGTATGTACCACATCTTTATCCATTCATCTGTCTGTGGGCATTTAGGTTGCTTCCATTACCTGGCTATTGTAAATAGTGCTGCAATGAACATTGTGGTGAATGTGTGTTTTTGATTTATGGTTGTCTCTGTGTATATGCCCAGAAGTGGGATTGCTCGATCCTATGGTAATTCTATTTCTAGTTTCTATAAGGAAACTCCATACTGTTCTCCATAGTGACTGTATCAATTTACCTTCCCACCAATAGTGGAAGAGGGTTCCTTTTGTCCACACCCTCCCCAGAATTTGTTGTTTGTAGATTTTCTGATGCTGCCGATTCTAACAGGTGTGAGGTGATACCTCATTGTCGTTTTGATTTGCATTTCTCTAATAATTAGTGGTGTTGAGCAGCTTTTCATGTGCGTCTTGGCCGTCTCTGTGACTTCTTTGAAGAAACGTCTATTTAGATCTTCTGCCCATTTTTGTATTGGGTTGTTTGTTTTATTAATATTAAGCTGCGTGAGCTGTTTATATATGTTGGAGATTAAACCATTGTCCATTGATTCGTTTGCGAACATTTTGGCCCATTCTGAGGGTTGCCTTTTTCCATTCCCGTTTTTTTTAACCAAAAAAGAAAGAAAGCAAAAGAAGCAGAACACTAATGTGCGTGAAATATGCCTCTTGAAACTGTCGTTTTGAAATATGGACGTCTTTTGAACTTTTTGGTCGATATATGACCCCAGGATTTGTTTTCAGGGCAGGTGTCATTTACAGGCCAGCAATGATTTGGAATATCCACTGACCATTAGCGCTGGGATTAAAGCTGATGTTGTGTGAAACGGCCACAAGGTGGCAGCAGTTCTCCCTTAGCAAATCTGGTTACCAGGGCAACAGAGCCTCAATGGAAGCCGTGTTCTAGATTGGAATTTAGAATGGAATGTGCCAGGAGAAAGCCCCTCAAGTTTGTCTCACTACTTCTTGTTCGTGTTTTTAATTTAATTTTTAATTTTTTATTACAGCAAGTTTGATTACAACGTTTGGCTTGTTGTAGGTGTGCAAGATGTGGTTCTTTTACACATATACATATGTCTGTTCTTCCTGGGACCCTTTTCCCATGTACGTTATGACAGAATGTTGAGTAGTCTTCTCTTGGCATTCCGTAGGTCTTTGGTGATTATATATTTCACCTGTGTTTGTATATGTCTCTTAACCCCAATATCGTAATGAATCCAATCCTCACACCTTTCCATTGGTGAACCATAAGTTTGTTTAATGAATCTGTGATTGCCCTTCTCCGTGGAAATATCTTCCCTGGTATCCGTTTTTAGGTAACACCTATAAGTGATATCCTACGATATGTGTCTTTCACTTTCTGACTTACTACAAGTCACATGATTACCTGTAGACTCATCTACGGAACTGCAAATGGCATTGTGTCCTTTTTTTCCTTGGCTAATATTCTGTCTTAGCGAGGTCCATTTTCTGCAATGTGATTCCCTGAGGGCTGAGGATTAGCTGACCAGGGCAGCCTGATCCTGCCGGCAAGCCCTCCCCAGGTGTGCCTGGGTTGAGGTCAATAGAAACAGCACTCCAGGCAGCAATAGCCCCTGCAGCTGTGCCTGACTCCATATTCTCTGCCCCGTCAGCAGTCTCGGGGCTGTGCTGGTGGGAGGGTGTGAGGGTCCACGGCTTTTTTGGTGGCCCGGTGTGAGTGGGGCTCTGCTGGACTTTCTGCAGGAGTTGCCAGGCTGCCACCTGTAAAGAAGAGGATGTGTCACCCATAACTTCCGCTGGAATTTCTCTCCGGGCTGAGGTGAGGAAGGAAAAAAAGGAGTGGGGGCCGGGACAGGAGGGGTATCTCAGGCAGGGAAATGGAAAGTTTCCAGAAGAGCGCCTGGGGCCAGGACCATCCTGGCTGGCCTGCAGGCACCAAGTTGGCCTGCGTGCTGTCGCTGGTGTGTCTCCACGACCCTTCCTCTAGGCGTTCAAGCCCTTGTACATATTCAGGTGTTTTACCTGGGAAGGGTGGGAACAGTTCAGCAGCAGCTGGCCTTGGGCTCAGCTCACGTTTACTCACAGAGGCCTCGGCACGGTCCCCCAGCTTTGCAATGAGGACGCTCCTTGCGTGGGGGGGCGGGGCTGCTGGCTGTATGTGAGATGATTCCCCACCTCTGACCAATTTCAGAATTGTTTACCGCTGGAGCAAGTGCCCTGATAGGGTTTTCCTCTGTATAACTTATGGGTTGAGGATTTTTTTTTTCTTTTTTGGTTCAAGTTAGAATTCATTCATCTTTTATGTATTTACTGATATAAGCATGGAAATAATTCATTCATAGAAATATATCTGTGTGAAGGGAAGAACTATTTTCTGTTTTATTTTTAAATTTCATTTCTAAAAATTTTGAAGTTTAATTATATTTATTTTTCTATACAGCAGGTTATTATTAGTTATCTATTTTATTCATATACATATATACAGGTCAATACCTATCTTCCAACCCATCTGACCAACAACACCCCATGGCTTCCCCCGCTTGGTGTCCATACGTTTGTTCTCTACCTCTGTTTCTCTATTTCTGCCCTGAAAACCTGTTCATCTGTACCATATATCTAGGTTCCACATACATGCATTAATACAGAATATTTGTTTTGCTCTTTCTGACTTACTTCATTCTGTATGACAGTCTCTAGATCCACCGACTTCTCTACAAATAACCCAGTTTCATTCCTTTTCATGGCTGAGTCATATTCCATTTTATATATGTACCACATCTTTATCCATTCGTCTGTCTGTGGGCATTTAGGTTGCTTCCATTACCAGGCTATTGTAAATAGTGCTGCAATGAACATTGTGGTGAATGTGTGTTTTTGATTTATGGTTTTGTCTGGGTATATGCCCAGAAGTGGGATTGCTGGATCCTATAGTAATTCTATTTCTAGTTTCTTTAAGGAAACTCCATACTGTTCTCCATAGTGACTGTATCAATTTACCTTCCCACCAATAGTGGAAGAGGGTTCCATTTGTCCACATCCTCCCCAGAATTTGTTGTTTGTAGATTTTCTGATGATGCCGATTCTAACAGGTGTGAAGTGATACCTCATTGTCGTTTTGATTTGCATTTCTCTAATAATTAGTGGTGTTGAGCAGATTTTCATGTGCGTCTGGGCCGTCTCTGTGACTTCTTTGAAGAAACGTCTATTTAGATCTTCTGCCCATTTTTGTATTGGGTTCTTTGTTTTATTGATATTAAGCTGCGTGAGCTGTTTATATATATTGGAGATTAAACCCTTGTCCATTGATTCGTTTGCGAACGTTTTCGCCCATTCTGAGGGTTGCCTTTTTCCATTCCCGTTTTTTTAACCAAAAAAGAAAGAAAGCAAAAGAAGCAGAACACTTATGTGCATGAAATATGCCACTTGAAACTGTCGTTTTGAAATATGGACGTCTTTTGAGCTTTTTGGTCGATATATGACCCCAGGATTTGTTTTCAGGGCAGGTGTCATTTACAGGCCTGCAATGATTTGGAATATCCACTGACCAGTAGCCCTGGGATTAAAGCTGCTGTTGTGTGTAACGGCCACAAGGTGGCAGCAGTTCTCCCTTAGAAAATCCGGTTATTAGGGCAACAGAGCCTCAATGGAAGTCGTGTTCTAGATTGGAATTTAGAATGGAATGTGCCAGGAGAAAGCCCCTCAAGTTTGTCTCACTACTTCTTGTTCGTGTTTTTAATTTAATTTTTTATTTTTTATTACAGCCAGTTTGATTACAACGTTTGGTTTGTTGTAGGTGTGCAAGATGTGGTTCTTTTACACATATACATATGTCTGTTCTTCCTGGGACCCTTTTCCCATGTACGTTATGTCAGAATGTTGAGTAGTCTTCTGTTGGCATTCCGTAGGTCTTTGGTGATTATATATTTCACCTGTGTTTGTATATGTCTCTTAACCCCAATATCGTAATGAATCCAATCCTCACACCTTTCCATTGGTGAACCATAAGTTTGTTTAATGAATCTGTGATTGCCCTTCTCCTTGGAAATATCTGCCCTGGTATCCGTTTTTAGGTAACACCTATAAGTGATATCCTACGATATGTGTCTTTCACTTTCTGACTTACTACAAGTCACGTGATTACCTGTGGACTCATCTATGGGGCTGCAAATGGCATTGTGTCCTTTTATACCTTGGCTAATATTCTGTCTTAGCGAGGTCCACTTTCTGCAATGTGATTCCCTGAGGGCTGAGGATTAGCTGACCTGGGCAGCCTGACCCTGCCGGCAAGCCCTCCCCAGGTGTGCCTGGGTTGAGGTCAATAGAAACAGCACTCCAGGCAGCAATAGCCCCTGCAGCTGTGCCTCACTCCATATTCTCTGCCCCGTCAGCAGTCTCGGGGCTGTGCTGGTGGGAGGGTGTGAGGGTCCACGGCTTTGTTGGTGGCCCGGTGTGAGTGGGGCTCTGCTGGACTTTCTGCAGGAGTTGCCAGGCTGCCACCTGTAAAGAAGAGGATGTGTCACCCATAACTTCCACTGGAATTTCTCTCCGGGCTGAGGTGAGGAAGGAAAAAAAAAAGAGTGGGGGCCGGGACAGGAGGTGTATCTCAGGCAGGGAAATGGAAAGCTTCCAGAAGAGCGCCCGGGGCCAGGACCATCCTGGCTGGCCTGCAGGCACCAAGTTGGCCTGCGTGCTGTCGCTGGTGTGACTCCACAGCCCTGCCTCTAGGCTTTCAAGTCCTTGTACATATTCAGGTGTTTTACCTGGGAAGGGTGGGAACAGTTCAGCAGCAGCTGGCCTGGGGCTCAGCTCACGTTTACTCACAGAGGCCTCGGCAGGGTCCCCCAGCTTTGCAATGAGGACGCTCCTTGCGTGGGGGGGCCGGGCTGCTGGCTGTATGGGAGATGATTCCCCACCTCTGACCAATCTCAGAATTGTTTACCGCTGGAGCAAGTGCCCTGATAGGGTTTTCCTCTGTATAACTGCTGGGTTCAGGTTTTTTTTTTTCTTTTTTGTTTCAAGTTAGTATTTATTCATCTTTTATGTATTTATAGATATAAGCATGGAAATAATTCATTCATATAAATACATCTGTGTGAAGGGAAGAACTTTTTTCTGTTTTATTTTTAAATTTCATTTCTAAAAATTTTGAAGTTTAATTATATTTATTTTTCTATACAGCAGGTTATTATTAGTTATCTATTTTATTCATATACATATATACAGGTCAATACCTATCTCCCAACTCATCTGACGACCAACACCCCATGGCTTCCCCGACTTGGTGTCCATACGTTTGTTCTCTACCTCTGTTTCTCTATTTCTGCCCTGCAAACCTGTTCATCTGTACCATATATCTAGTTTCCACACATGCATTAATACAGAATATTTGTTTTGCTCTTTCTGACTTACTTCATTCTGTATGACAGTCTCTAGATCCACCGACTTCTCTACAAATAACCCAGTTTCATTCCTTTTCATGGCTGAGTCATATCCCATTTTATGTATGTACCACATCTTTATCCATTCATCTGTCTGTGGGCATTTAGGTTGCTTCCATTACCTGGCTATTGTAAATAGTGCTGCAATGAACATTGTGGTGAATGTGTGTTTTTGATTTATGGTTGTCTCTGTGTATATGCCCAGAAGTGGGATTGCTCGATCCTATGGTAATTCTATTTCTAGTTTCTTTAAGGAAACTCCATACTGTTCTCCATAGTGACTGTATCAATTTACCTTCCCACCAATAGTGGAAGAGGGTTCCTTTTGTCCACACCCTCCCCAGAATTTGTTGTTTGTAGATTTTCTGATGCTGCCGATTCTAACAGGTGTGAGGTGATACCTCATTGTCGTTTTGATTTGCATTTCTCTAATAATTAGTGGTGTTGAGCAGCTTTTCATGTGCGTCTTGGCCGTCTCTGTGACTTCTTTGAAGAAACGTCTATTTAGATCTTCTGCCCATTTTTGTATTGGGTTGTTTGTTTTATTAATATTAAGCTGCGTGAGCTGTTTATATATATTGGAGATTAAACCCTTGTCCATTGATTCGTTTGCGAACGTTTTGGCCCATTCTGAGGGTTGCCTTTTTCCATTCCCGTTTTTTTTAACCAAAAAAGAAAGAAAGCAAAAGAAGCAGAACACTAATGTGCGTGAAATATGCCTCTTGAAACTGTCGTTTTGAAATATGGACGTCTTTTGAACTTTTTGGTCGATATATGACCCCAGGATTTGTTTTCAGGGCAGGTGTCATTTACAGGCCTGCAATGATTTGGAATATCCACTGACCAGTAGCGCTGGGATTAAAGCTGCTGTTGTGCGAAATGGCCACAAGGTGGCAGCAGTTCTCCCTTAGCAAATCTGGTTACCAGGGCAACAGAGCCTCAATGGAAGCCTGTTCTAGATTGGAATTTAGAATGGAATGTGCCAGGAGAAAGCCCCTCAAGTTTGTCTCACTACTTCTTGTTCGTGTTTTTAATTTAATTTTTAATTTTTTATTACAGAGAGTTTGATTACAACGTTTGCTTGTTGTAGGTGTGCAAGATGTGGTTCTTTTACACATACACATATGTCTGTTCTTCCTGGGACCCTTTTCCCATGTACGTTATGACAGAATGTTGAGTAGTCTTCTCTTGGCATTCCGTAGGTCTTTGGTGATTATATATTTCACCTGTGTTTGTATATGTCTCTTAACCCCAATATCGTAATGAATCCAATCCTCACACCTTTCCATTGGTGAACCATAAGTTTGTTTAATGAACCTGTGATTGCCCTTCTCCGTGGAAATATCTGCCCTGGTATCCGTTTTTAGGTAACACCTATAAGTGATATCCTACGATATGTGTCTTTCACTTTCTGACTTACTACAAGTCACGTGATTACCTGTAGACTCATCTACGGGGCTGCAAATGGCATTGTGCTCTTTTTTTCCTTGGCTAATATTCTGTCTTAGCGAGGTCCATTTTCTGCAATGTGATTCCCTGAGGGCTGAGGATTAGCTGACCTGGGCAGCCTGACCCTGCCGGCAAGCCCTCCCCAGGTGTGCGTGGGTTGAGTTCAATAGAAACAGCACTCCAGGCAGCAATAGCCCCTGCAGCTGTGCCTGACTCCATATTCTCTGCCCCGTCAGCAGTCTCGGGGCTGTGCTGGTGGGATGTTGTGAGGGTCCACGGCTTTGTTGGTGGCCCGGTGTGAGTGGGGCTCTGCTGGAATTTCTGCAGGAGTTGCCAGGTTGCCACCTGTAAAGAAGAGGATGTGTCACCCATAACTTCCACTGGAATTTCTCTCCGGGCTGAGGTGAGGGAGGAAAAAAAGGAGTGGGGGCCGGGACATGAGTGGTATCTCAGGCAGGGAAATGGAAAGCTTCCAGGAGAGCGCCCGGGTCCAGGACCATCCTGGCTGGCCTGCAGGCACCAAGTTGGCCTGCGTGCTGTCGCTGGTGTGGCTCCACGACCCTTCCTCTAGGCTTTCAAGCCCTTGTACATATTCAGGTGTTTTACCTGGGAAGGGTGGGAACAGTTCAGCAGCAGCTGGCCTGGGGCTCAGCTCACGTTTACTCACAGAGGCCTCGGCACTGTCCCCCAGCTTTGCAATCAGGACGCTCCTTGCGTGGGGGGGCCGGGTTGCTGGCTGTATGGGAGATGATTCCCCACCTCTGACCAATCTCAGAATTGTTTACCGATGGAACAAGTGCCCTGATAGGGTTTTCCTCTGTATAACTGCTAGGTACAGGATTTGTTTTTTCTTTTTTGGTTCAACTTAGAAGTTATTCATCTTTTATGTATTTATTGATATAAGCATGGAAATAATTCATTCATAGAAATACATCTGTGTGAAGGGAAGAACTTTTTTCTGTTTTATTTTTAAATTTCATTTCTAAAAGTTTTGCAGTTTAATTATATTTATTTTTCTATACAGCAGGTTATTATTAGTTATCTATTTTATTCATATACATATATACAGGTCAATACCTATCTCCCAACTCATCTGACCACCATCACCCCATGGCTTCCACCACTTGGTGTCCATACGTTTGTTCTCTACCTCTGTTTCTCTATTTCTGCCCTGCAAACCTGTTCATCTGTACCATATATCTAGGTTCCACATACATGCATTAATACAGAATATTTGTTTTGCTCTTTCTGACTTACTTCATTCTGTATGACAGTCTCTAGATCCACCGACTTCTCTACAAATAACCCAGTTTCATTCCTTTTCATGGCTGAGTCATATCCCATTTTATGTATGTACCACATCTTTATCCATTCATCTGTCTGTGGGCATTTAGGTTGCTTCCATTACCTGGCTATTGTAAATAGTGCTGCAATGAACATTGTGGTGAATGTGTGTTTTTGATTTATGGTTGTCTCTGGGTATATGCCCAGAAGTGGGATTGCTGGATCCTATGGTAATTCTATTTCTAGTTTCTTTAAGGAAACTCCATACTCTTCTCCATAGTGACTGTATCAATTTACCTTCCCACCAATAGTGGAAGAGGGTTCCTTTTGTCCACACCCTCCCCAGAATTTGTTGTTTGTAGATTTTCTGATGATGCCGATTCTAACAGGTGTGAGGTGATACCTCATTGTCGTTTTGATTTGCATTTCTCTAATAATTAGTGGTGTTGAGCAGCTTTTCATGTGCGTCTTGGCCGTCTCTGTGACTTCTTGGAAGAAACGTCTATTTAGATCTTCTGCCCATTTTTGTATTGGGTTGTTTGTTTTATTAATATTAAGCTGCGTGAGCTGTTTATATATATTGGAGATTAAACCCTTGTCCATTGATTCATTTGCGAACGTTTTCGCCCATTCTGAGGGTTGCCTTTTTCCATTCCCGTTTTTTTTTAACCAAAAAAGAAAGAAAGCAAAAGAAGCAGAACACTAATGTGCGTGAAATATGCTTCTTGAAACTGTCGTTTTGAAATATGGACGTCTTTTGAACTTTTTGGTCGATATATGACCCCAGGATTTGTTTTCAGAGCAGGTGTCATTTACAGGCCTGCAATGATTTGGAATATCCACTGACCAGTAGCGCTGGGATTAAAGCTGCTGTTGTGCGAAATGGCCACAAGGTGGCAGCAGTTCTCCCTTAGCAAATCTGGTTACCAGGGCAACAGAGCCTCAATGGAAGCCTGTTCTAGATTGGAATTTAGAATGGAATGTGCCAGGAGAAAGCCCCTCAAGTTTGTCTCACTACTTCTTGTTCGTGTTTTTAATTTAATTTTTAATTTTTTATTACAGCAAGTTTGATTACAACGTTTGCTTGTTGTAGGTGTGCAAGATGTGGTTCTGTTACACATATACATATGTCTGTTCTTCCTGGGACCCTTTTCCCATGTACGTTATGACAGAATGTTGAGTAGTCTTCTCTTGGCATTCCGTAGGTCTTTGGTGATTATATATTTCACCTGTGTTTGTATATGTCTCTTAACCCCAATATCGTAATGAATCCAATCCTCACACCTTTCCATTGGTGAACCATAAGTTTGTTTAATGAATCTGTGATTGCCCTTCTCCGTGGAAATATCTGCCCTGGTATCCGTTTTTAGGTAACACCTATAAGTGATATCCTACGATATGTGTCTTTCACTTTCTGACTTACTACAAGTCACGTGATTACCTGTAGACTCATCTACGGGGCTGCAAATGGCATTGTGCCCTTTTTTTCCTTGGCTAATATTCTGTCTTAGCGAGGTCCATTTTCTGCAATGTGATTCCCTGAGGGCTGAGGATTAGCTGACCTGGGCAGCCTGACCCTGCCGGCAAGCCCTCCCCAGGTGTGCCTGGGTTGAGGTCAATAGAAACAGCACTCCAGGCAGCAATAGCCCCTGCAGCTGTGCCTGACTCCATATTCTCTGCCCCGTCAGCAGTCTCGGGGCTGTGCTGGTGGGAGGGAGTGAGGGTCCACGGCTTTGTTGGTGGCCCGGTGTGAGTGGGGCTCTGCTGGAATTTCTGAAGGAGTGGCCAGGTTGCCACCTGTAAAGAAGAGGATGTGTCACCCATAATTTCCACTGGAATTTCTCTCCGGGCTGAGGTGAGGGACGAAAACAAGGAGTGGGGGCCGGGACAGGAGTGGTATCTCAGGCAGGGAAATGGAAAACTTCCAGAAGAGCGCCCGGGGCCAGGACCATCCTGGCTGGCCTGCAGGCACCAAGTTGGCCTGCGTGCTGTCGCTGGTGTGGCTCCACGGCCCTTCCTCTAGGCTTTCAAGCCCTTGTACATATTCAGGTGTTTTACCTGGGAAGGGTGGGAACAGTTCAGCAGCAGCTGGCCTGGGGCTCAGCTCACGTTTACTCACAGAGGCCTCGGCACGGTCCCCCAGCTTTGCAATGAGGGCGCTCCTTGCGTGGGGGGGACGGGCTGCTGGCTGTATGGGAGATGATTCCCCACCTCTGACCAATGTCAGAATTGTTTACCGCTGGAGCAAGTGCCCTGATAGGGTTTTCCTCTGTATAACTGCTGGGTTCAGGTTTTTTTTTTCTTTTTTGGTTCAAGTTAGAATTTATTCATCTTTTATGTATTTATTGATATAAGCATGGAAATAATTCATTCATAGAAATACATCTGTGTGAAGGGAAGAACTTTTTTCTGTTTTATTTTTAAATTTCATTTCTAAAAATTTTGCAGTTTAATTATATTTATTTTTCTATACAGCAGGTTATTATTAGTTATCTATTTTATTCATATACATATATACAGGTCAATACCTATCTCCCAACTCATCTGACCGCCAACACCCCATGGCTTCCCCCACTTGGTGTCCATACGTTTGTTCTCTACCTCTGTTTCTCTATTTCTGCCCTGCAAACCTGTTCATCTGTACCATATATCTAGGTTTCACATACATGCATTAATACAGAATATTTGTTTTGCTCTTTCTGACTTACTTCATTCTGTATGACAGTCTCTAGATCCACCGACTTCTCTACAAATAACCCAGTTTCATTCCTTTTCATGGCTGAGTCATATCCCATTTTATGTATGTACCACATCTTTATCCATTCATCTGTCTGTGGGCATTTAGGTTGCTTCCATTACCTGGCTATTGTAAATAGTGCTGCAATGAACATTGTGGTGAATGTGTGTTTTTGATTTATGGTTGTCTCTGGGTATATGCCCAGAAGTGGGATTGCTGGATCCTATGGTAATTCTATTTCTAGTTTCTTTAAGGAAACTCCATACTCTTCTCCATAGTGACTGTATCAATTTACCTTCCCACCAATAGTGGAAGAGGGTTCCTTTTGTCCACACCCTCCCCAGAATTTGTTGTTTGTAGATTTTCTGATGATGCCGATTCTAACAGGTGTGAGGTGATACCTCATTGTCGTTTTGATTTGCATTTCTCTAATAATTAGTGGTGTTGAGCAGCTTTTCATGTGCGTCTTGGCCGTCTCTGTGACTTCTTTGAAGAAACGTCTATTTAGATCTTCTGCCCATTTTTGTATTGGGTTGTTTGTTTTATTAATATTAAGCTGCGTGAGCTGTTTATATATATTGGAGATTAAACCCTTGTCCATTGATTCGTTTGCGAACGTTTTCGCCCATTCTGAGGGTTGCCTTTTTCCATTCCCGTTTTTTTTTAACCAAAAAAGAAAGAAAGCAAAAGAAGCAGAACACTAATGTGCGTGAAATATGCCTCTTGAAACTGTCGTTTTGAAATATGGACGTCTTTTGACCTTTTTGGTCGATATATGACCCCAGGATTTGTTTTCAGGGCAGGTGTCATTTACAGGCCTGCAATGATTTGGAATATCCACTGACCATTAGCGCTGGAATTAAAGCTGCTGTTGTGTGAAACGGCCACAAGGTGGCAGCAGTTCTCCATTAACAAATCTGGTTACCAGGGCAACAGAGCCTCAATGGAAGTCGTGTTCTAGATTGGAATTTAGAATGGAATGTGCCAGGAGAAAGCCCCTCAAGTTTGTCTCACTACTTCTTGTTCGTGTTTTTAATTTAATTTTTAATTTTTTATTACAGCAAGTTTGATTACAACGTTTGGCTTGTTGTAGGTGTGCAAGATGTGGTTCTTTTACACATATACATATGTCTGTTCTTCCTGGGACCCTTTTCCATGTACGTTATGACAGAATGTTGAGTAGTCTTCTCTTGGCATTCCATAGGTCTTTGGTGATTATATATTTCACCTGTGTTTGTATATGTCTCTTAACCCCAATATCATAATGAATCCAATCCTCACACCTTTCCATTGGTGAGCCATAAGTTTGTTTAATGAATCTGTGATTGCCCTTCACCGTGGAAATATCTGCCCTGGTATCCGTTTTTAGGTAACACCTATAAGTGATATCCTACGATATGTGTCTTTCACTTTCTGACTTACTACAAGTCACGTGCTTACCTGTAGACTCATCTACGGGGCTGCAAATGGCATTGTGCCCTTTTTTTCCTTGGCTAATATTCTGTCTTAGCGAGGTCCATTTTCTGCAATGTGATTCCCTGAGGGCTGAGGATTAGCTGACCTGGGCAGCCTGATCCTGCCGGCAAGCCCTCCCCAGGTGTGCCTGAGTTGAGGTCGATAGAAACAGCACTCCAGGCAGCAATAGCCCCTGCAGCTGTGCCTGACTCCATATTCTCTGCCCCGTCAGCAGTCTCGGGGCTGTGCTGGTGGGAGGGTGTGAGGGTCCATGGCTTTGTTGGTGGCCCGGTGTGAGTGGGGCTCTGCTGGACTTTCTGCAGGAGTTGCCAGGCTGCCACCTGTAAAGAAGAGGATGTGTCACCCATAACTTCTTCTGGAATTTCTCTCCGGGCTGAGGTGAGGAAGGAAAAAAAGGAATGGGGGCTGGGACAGGAGGGGTATATCAGGCAGGGAAATGGAAAGCTTCCAGAAGAGTGCCCGGGGCCAGGACCATCCTGGCTGGCCTGCAGGCACCAAGTTGGCCTGCGTGCTGTCGCTGGTGTGGCTCCACGGCCCTTCCTCTAGGCTTTCAAGCCCTTGTACATATTCAGGTGTTTTACCTGGGAAGGTTGGGAACAGTTCAGCAGCAGCTGGGCTGGGGCTCAGCTCACGTTTACTCACAGAGGCCTCGGCACGGTCCCCCAGCTTTGCAATGAGGACGCTCCTTGCGTGGGGGGTCCGGGCTGCTGGCTGTATGGGAGATGATTCCCCACCTCTGACCAATCTCAGAATTGTTTACCGCTGGAGCAAGTGCCCTGATAGGGTTTTCCTCTGTATAACTGCTGGGTACAGGATTTGTTTTTTCTTTTTTGGTTCAAGTTAGAAGTTATTCATCTTTTATGTATTTATTGATATAAGCATGGAAATAATTCATTCATAGAAATACATCTGTGTGAAGGGAAGAACTTTTTTTCTGTTTTATTTTTAAATTTCATTTCTAAAAATTTTGCAGTTTAATTATATTTATTTTTCTATACAGCAGGTTATTATTAGTTATCTATTTTATTCATATACATATATACAGGTCAATACCTATCTCCCAACTCATCTGACCACCAACACCCCATGGCTTCCCCCACTTGGTGTCCATACGTTTGTTCTCTACCTCTGTTTCTCTATTTCTGCCCTGCAAACCTGTTCATCTGTACCATATATCTAGGTTCCACCTACATGCATTAATACAGAATATTTGTTTTGCTCTTTCTGACTTACTTCATCCCGTATGACATTCTCTAGATCCACCGACTTCTCTACAAATAACCCAGTTTCATTCCTTTTCATGGCTGAGTCATATTCCATTTTATATATGTACCACATCTTTATCCATTCATCTGTCTGTGGGCATTTAGGTTGCTTCCATTACCTGGCTATTGTAAATAGTGCTGCAATGAACATTGTGGTGAATGTGTGTTTTTGATTTATGGTTGTCTCTGTGTATATGCCCAGAAGTGGGATTGCTCGATCCTATGGTAATTCTATTTCTAGTTTCTTTAAGGAAACTCCATACTGTTCTCCATAGTGACTGTATCAATTTACCTTCCCACCAATAGTGGAAGAGGGTTCCTTTTGTCCACACCCTCCCCAGAATTTGTTGTTTGTAGATTTTCTGATGCTGCCGATTCTAACAGGTGTGAGGTGATACCTCATTGTCGTTTTGATTTGCATTTCTCTAATAATTAGTGGTGTTGAGCAGCTTTTCATGTGCGTCTTGGCCGTCTCTGTGACTTCTTGGAAGAAACGTCTATTTAGATCTTCTGCCCATTTTTGTATTGGGTTGTTTGTTTTATTAATATTAAGCTGCGTGAGCTGTTTATATATATTGGAGATTAAACCCTTGTCCATTGATTCGTTTGCGAACGTTTTCGCCCATTCTGAGGGTTGCCTTTTTCCATTCCCGTTTTTTTTAACCAAAAAAGAAAGAAAGCAAAAGAAGCAGAACACTAATGTGCGTGAAATATGCTTCTTGAAACTGTCGTTTTGAAATATGGACGTCTTTTGAACTTTTTGGTCGATATATGACCCCAGGATTTGTTTTCAGAGCAGGTGTCATTTACAGGCCTGCAATGATTTGGAATATCCACTGACCAGTAGCGCTGGGATTAAAGCTGCTGTTGTGCGAAATGGCCACAAGGTGGCAGCAGTTCTCCCTTAGCAAATCTGGTTACCAGGGCAACAGAGCCTCAATGGAAGCCTGTTCTAGATTGGAATTTAGAATGGAATGTGCCAGGAGAAAGCCCCTCAAGTTTGTCTCACTACTTCTTGTTCGTGTTTTTAATTTAATTTTTAATTTTTTATTACAGCAAGTTTGATTACAACGTTTGCTTGTTGTAGGTGTGCAAGATGTGGTTCTGTTACACATATACATATGTCTGTTCCTCCTGGGACCCTTTTCCCATGTACGTTATGACAGAATGTTGAGTAGTCTTCTCTTGGCATTCCGTAGGTCTTTGGTGATTATATATTTCACCTGTGTTTGTATATGTCTCTTAACCCCAATATCGTAATGAATCCAATCCTCACACCTTTCCATTGGTGAACCATAAGTTTGTTTAATGAATCTGTGATTGCCCTTCTCCGTGGAAATATCTGCCCTGGTATCCGTTTTTAGGTAACACCTATAAGTGATATCCTACGATATGTGTCTTTCACTTTCTGACTTACTACAAGTCACGTGATTACCTGTAGAATCATCTACGGGGCTGCAAATGGCATTGTGCCCTTTTTTTCCTTGGCTAATATTCTGTCTTAGCGAGGTCCATTTTCTGCAATGTGATTCCCTGAGGGCTGAGGATTAGCTGACCTGGGCAGCCTGACCCTGCCGGCAAGCCCTCCCCAGGTGTGCCTGGGTTGAGTTTAATAGAAACAGCACTCCAGGCAGCAATAGCCCCTGCAGCTGTGCCTGACTCCATATTCTCTGCCCCGTCAGCAGTCTCGGGGCTGTGCTGGTGGGAGGGAGTGAGGGTCCACGGCTTTGTTGGTGGCCCGGTGTGAGTGGGGCTCTGCTGGAATTTCTGCAGGAGTGGCCAGGTTGCCACCTGTAAAGAAGAGGATGTGTCACCCATAATTTCCACTGGAATTTCTCTCCGGGCTGAGGTGAGGGAGGAAAAAAAGGAGTGGGGGCCGGGACAGGAGTGGTATCTCAGGCAGGGAAATGGAAAACTTCCAGAAGAGCGCCCGGGGCCAGGACCATCCTGGCTGGCCTGCAGGCACCAAGTTGGCCTGCGTGCTGTCGCTGGTGTGGCTCCACGGCCCTTCCTCTAGGCTTTCAAGCCCTTGTACATATTCAGGTGTTTTACCTGGGAAGGGTGGGAACAGTTCAGCAGCAGCTGGCCTGGGGCTCAGCTCACGTTTACTCACAGAGGCCTCGGCACGGTCCCCCAGCTTTGCAATGAGGACGCTCTTGAGTGGGGGGTCCGGGCTGCTGGCTGTATGGGAGATGATTCCCCACCTCTGACCAATGTCAGAATTGTTTACCGCTGGAGCAAGTGCCCTGATAGGGTTTTCCTCTGTATAACTGCTGGGTTCAGGTTTTTTTTTTCTTTTTTGGTTCAAGTTAGAATTTATTCATCTTTTATGTATTTATTGATATAAGCATGGAAATAATTCATTCATAGAAATACATCTGTGTGAAGGGAAGAACTTTTTTCTGTTTTATTTTTAAATTTCATTTCTAAAAATTTTGCAGTTTAATTATATTTATTTTTCTATACAGCAGGTTATTATTAGTTATCTATTTTATTCATATACATATATACAGGTCAATACCTATCTCCCAACTCATCTGACCACCAACACCCCATGGCTTCCCCCACTTGGTGTCCATACGTTTGTTCTCTACCTCTGTTTCTCTATTTCTGCCCTGCAAACCTGTTCATCTGTACCATATATCTAGGTTCCACCTACATGCATTAATACAGAATATTTGTTTTGCTCTTTCTGACTTACTTCATCCCGTATGACATTCTCTAGATCCACCGACTTCTCTACAAATAACCCAGTTTCATTCCTTTTCATGGCTGAGTCATATTCCATTTTATATATGTACCACATCTTTATCCATTCATCTGTCTGTGGGCATTTAGGTTGCTTCCATTACCTGGCTATTGTAAATAGTGCTGCAATGAACATTGTGGTGAATGTGTGTTTTTGATTTATGGTTGTCTCTGTGTATATGCCCAGAAGTGGGATTGCTCGATCCTATGGTAATTCTATTTCTAGTTTCTTTAAGGAAACTCCATACTGTTCTCCATAGTGACTGTATCAATTTACCTTCCCACCAATAGTGGAAGAGGGTTCCTTTTGTCCACACCCTCCCCAGAATTTGTTGTTTGTAGATTTTCTGATGCTGCCGATTCTAACAGGTGTGAGGTGATACCTCATTGTGGTTTTGATTTGCATTTCTCTAATAATTAGTGGTGTTGAGCAGCTTTTCATGTGCGTCTTGGCCGTCTCTGTGACTTCTTGGAAGAAACGTCTATTTAGATCTTCTGCCCATTTTTGTATTGGGTTGTTTGTTTTATTAATATTAAGCTGCGTGAGCTGTTTATATATATTGGAGATTAAACCCTTGTCCATTGATTCGTTTGCGAACGTTTTCGCCCATTCTGAGGGTTGCCTTTTTCCATTCCCGTTTTTTTTAACCAAAAAAGAAAGAAAGCAAAAGAAGCAGAACACTAATGTGCGTGAAATATGCTTCTTGAAACTGTCGTTTTGAAATATGGACGTCTTTTGAACTTTTTGGTCGATATATGACCCCAGGATTTGTTTTCAGAGCAGGTGTCATTTACAGGCCTGCAATGATTTGGAATATCCACTGACCAGTAGCGCTGGGATTAAAGCTGCTGTTGTGCGAAATGGCCACAAGGTGGCAGCAGTTCTCCCTTAGCAAATCTGGTTACCAGGGCAACAGAGCCTCAATGGAAGCCTGTTCTAGATTGGAATTTAGAATGGAATGTGCCAGGAGAAAGCCCCTCAAGTTTGTCTCACTACTTCTTGTTCGTGTTTTTAATTTAATTTTTAATTTTTTATTACAGCAAGTTTGATTACAACGTTTGCTTGTTGTAGGTGTGCAAGATGTGGTTCTGTTACACATATACATATGTCTGTTCCTCCTGGGACCCTTTTCCCATGTACGTTATGACAGAATGTTGAGTAGTCTTCTCTTGGCATTCCGTAGGTCTTTGGTGATTATATATTTCACCTGTGTTTGTATATGTCTCTTAACCCCAATATCGTAATGAATCCAATCCTCACACCTTTCCATTGGTGAACCATAAGTTTGTTTAATGAATCTGTGATTGCCCTTCTCCGTGGAAATATCTGCCCTGGTATCCGTTTTTAGGTAACACCTATAAGTGATATCCTACGATATGTGTCTTTCACTTTCTGACTTACTACAAGTCACGTGATTACCTGTAGAATCATCTACGGGGCTGCAAATGGCATTGTGCCCTTTTTTTCCTTGGCTAATATTCTGTCTTAGCGAGGTCCATTTTCTGCAATGTGATTCCCTGAGGGCTGAGGATTAGCTGACCTGGGCAGCCTGACCCTGCCGGCAAGCCCTCCCCAGGTGTGCCTGGGTTGAGTTCAATAGAAACAGCACTCCAGGCAGCAATAGCCCCTGCAGCTGTGCCTGACTCCATATTCTCTGCCCCGTCAGCAGTCTCGGGGCTGTGCTGGTGGGAGGGAGTGAGGGTCCACGGCTTTGTTGGTGGCCCGGTGTGAGTGGGGCTCTGCTGGAATTTCTGCAGGAGTGGCCAGGTTGCCACCTGTAAAGAAGAGGATGTGTCACCCATAATTTCCACTGGAATTTCTCTCCGGGCTGAGGTGAGGGAGGAAAAAAAGGAGTGGGGGCCGGGACAGGAGTGGTATCTCAGGCAGGGAAATGGAAAACTTCCAGAAGAGCGCCCGGGGCCAGGACCATCCTGGCTGGCCTGCAGGCACCAAGTTGGCCTGCGTGCTGTCGCTGGTGTGGCTCCACGGCCCTTCCTCTAGGCTTTCAAGCCCTTGTACATATTCAGGTGTTTTACCTGGGAAGGGTGGGAACAGTTCAGCAGCAGCTGGCCTGGGGCTCAGCTCACGTTTACTCACAGAGGCCTCGGCACGGTCCCCCAGCTTTGCAATGAGGACGCTCTTGAGTGGGGGGTCCGGGCTGCTGGCTGTATGGGAGATGATTCCCCACCTCTGACCAATGTCAGAATTGTTTACCGCTGGAGCAAGTGCCCTGATAGGGTTTTCCTCTGTATAACTGCTGGGTTCAGGTTTTTTTTTTCTTTTTTGGTTCAAGTTAGAATTTATTCATCTTTTATGTATTTATTGATATAAGCATGGAAATAATTCATTCATAGAAATACATCTGTGTGAAGGGAAGAACTTTTTTCTGTTTTATTTTTAAATTTCATTTCTAAAAATTTTGCAGTTTAATTATATTTATTTTTCTATACAGCAGGTTATTATTAGTTATCTATTTTATTCATATACATATATACAGGTCAATACCTATCTCCCAACTCATCTGACCACCAACACCCCATGGCTTCCCCCACTTGGTGTCCATACGTTTGTTCTCTACCTCTGTTTCTCTATTTCTGCCCTGCAAACCTGTTCATCTGTACCATATATCTAGGTTCCACATACATGCATTAATACAGAATATTTGTTTTGCTCTTTCTGACTTACTTCATTCTGTATGACAGTCTCTAGATCCACCGACTTCTCTACAAATAACCCAGTTTCATTCCTTTTCATGGCTGAGTCATATCCCATTTTATGTATGTACCACATCTTTATCCATTCGTCTGTCTGTGGGCATTTAGGTTGCTTCCATTACCTGGCTATTGTAAATAGTGCTGCAATGAACATTGTGGTGAATGTGTGTTTTTGATTTATGGTTGTCTCTGGGTATATGCCCAGAACTGGGATTGCTGGATCCTATGGTAATTCTATTTCTAGTTTCTTTAAGGAAACTCCATACTCTTCTCCATAGTGACTGTATCAATTTACCTTCCCACCAATAGTGGAAGAGGGTTCCTTTTGTCCACACCCTCCCCAGAATTTGTTGTTTGTAGATTTTCTGATGATGCCGATTCTAACAGGTGTGAGGTGATACCTCATTGTCGTTTTGATTTGCATTTCTCTAATAATTAGTGGTGTTGAGCAGCTTTTCATGTGCGTCTTGGCCGTCTCTGTGACTTCTTGGAAGAAACGTCTATTTAGATCTTCTGCCCATTTTTGTATTGGGTTGTTTGTTTTATTGATATTAAGCTGCGTGAGCTGTTTATATATATTGGAGATTAAACCCTTGTCCATTGATTCGTTTGCGAACGTTTTCGCCCATTCTGAGGGCTGCCTTTTTCCATTCCCGTTTTTTTTAACCAAAAAAGAAAGAAAGCAAAAGAAGCAGAACACTAATGTGCGTGAAATATGCCTCTTGAAACTGTCGTTTTGAAATATGGACGTCTTTTGAACTTTTTGGTCGATATATGACCCCAGGATTTGTTTTCAGGGCAGGTGTCATTTACAGGCCTGCAATGATTTGGAATATCCACTGACCATTAGCGCTGGGATTAAAGCTGCTGTTGTGTGAAACGGCCAAAAGGTGGCAGCAGTTCTCCATTAGCAAATCTGGATACCAGGGCAACAGAGCCTCAATGGAAGTCGTGTTCTAGATTGGAATTTAGAATGGAATGTGCCAGGAGAAAGCCCCTCAACTTTGTCTCACTACTTCTTGTTCGTGTTTTTAATTTAATTTTTAATTTTTTATTACAGCAAGTTTGATTACAACGTTTGCTTGTTGTAGGTGTGCAAGATGTGGTTCTTTTACACATATACATATGTCTGTTCTTCCTGGGACCCTTTTCCCATGTACGTTATGACAGAATGTTGAGTAGTCTTCTCTTGGCATTCCGTAGGTCTTTGGTGATTATATATTTCACCTGTGTTTGTATATGTCTCTTAACCCCAATATCGTAATGAATCCAATCCTCACACCTTTCCATTGGTGAGCCATAAGTTTGTTTAATGAATCTGTGATTGCCCTTCTCCGTGGAAATATCTGCCCTGGTATCCGTTTTTAGGTAACACCTATAAGTGATATCCTACGATATGTGTCTTTCACTTTCTGACTTACTACAAGTCACGTGCTTACCTATAGACTCATCTACGGGGCTGCAAATGGCATTGTGCCCTTTTTTTCCTTGGCTAATATTCTGTCTTAGCGAGGTCCATTTTCTGCAATGTGATTCCCTGAGGGCTGAGGATTAGCTGACCTGGGCAGCCTGACCCTGCCGGCAAGCCCTCCCCAGGTGTGCCTGGGTTGAGGTCAATAGAAACAGCACTCCAGGCAGCAATAGCCCCTGCAGCTGTGCCTGACTCCATATTCTCTGCCCCGTCAGCAGTCTCGGGGCTGTGCTGGTGGGAGGGAGTGAGGGTCCACGGCTTTGTTGGTGGCCCGGTGTGAGTGGGGCTCTGCTGGAATTTCTGAAGGAGTGGCCAGGTTGCCACCTGTAAAGAAGAGGATGTGTCACCCATAATTTCCACTGGAATTTCTCTCCGGGCTGAGGTGAGGGACGAAAACAAGGAGTGGGGGCCGGGACAGGAGTGGTATCTCAGGCAGGGAAATGGAAAACTTCCAGAAGAGCGCCCGGGGCCAGGACCATCCTGGCTGGCCTGCAGGCACCAAGTTGGCCTGCGTGCTGTCGCTGGTGTGGCTCCACGGCCCTTCCTCTAGGCTTTCAAGCCCTTGTACATATTCAGGTGTTTTACCTGGGAAGGGTGGGAACAGTTCAGCAGCAGCTGGCCTGGGGCTCAGCTCACGTTTACTCACAGAGGCCTCGGCACGGTCCCCCAGCTTTGCAATGAGGGCGCTCCTTGCGTGGGGGGGACGGGCTGCTGGCTGTATGGGAGATGATTCCCCACCTCTGACCAATGTCAGAATTGTTTACCGCTGGAGCAAGTGCCCTGATAGGGTTTTCCTCTGTATAACTGCTGGGTTCAGGTTTTTTTTTTCTTTTTTGGTTCAAGTTAGAATTTATTCATCTTTTATGTATTTATTGATATAAGCATGGAAATAATTCATTCATAGAAATACATCTGTGTGAAGGGAAGAACTTTTTTCTGTTTTATTTTTAAATTTCATTTCTAAAAATTTTGCAGTTTAATTATATTTATTTTTCTATACAGCAGGTTATTATTAGTTATCTATTTTATTCATATACATATATACAGGTCAATACCTATCTCCCAACTCATCTGACCGCCAACACCCCATGGCTTCCCCCACTTGGTGTCCATACGTTTGTTCTCTACCTCTGTTTCTCTATTTCTGCCCTGCAAACCTGTTCATCTGTACCATATATCTAGGTTTCACATACATGCATTAATACAGAATATTTGTTTTGCTCTTTCTGACTTACTTCATTCTGTATGACAGTCTCTAGATCCACCGACTTCTCTACAAATAACCCAGTTTCATTCCTTTTCATGGCTGAGTCATATCCCATTTTATGTATGTACCACATCTTTATCCATTCATCTGTCTGTGGGCATTTAGGTTGCTTCCATTACCTGGCTATTGTAAATAGTGCTGCAATGAACATTGTGGTGAATGTGTGTTTTTGATTTATGGTTGTCTCTGGGTATATGCCCAGAAGTGGGATTGCTGGATCCTATGGTAATTCTATTTCTAGTTTCTTTAAGGAAACTCCATACTCTTCTCCATAGTGACTGTATCAATTTACCTTCCCACCAATAGTGGAAGAGGGTTCCTTTTGTCCACACCCTCCCCAGAATTTGTTGTTTGTAGATTTTCTGATGATGCCGATTCTAACAGGTGTGAGGTGATACCTCATTGTCGTTTTGATTTGCATTTCTCTAATAATTAGTGGTGTTGAGCAGCTTTTCATGTGCGTCTTGGCCGTCTCTGTGACTTCTTTGAAGAAACGTCTATTTAGATCTTCTGCCCATTTTTGTATTGGGTTGTTTGTTTTATTAATATTAAGCTGCGTGAGCTGTTTATATATATTGGAGATTAAACCCTTGTCCATTGATTCGTTTGCGAACGTTTTCGCCCATTCTGAGGGTTGCCTTTTTCCATTCCCGTTTTTTTTTAACCAAAAAAGAAAGAAAGCAAAAGAAGCAGAACACTAATGTGCGTGAAATATGCCTCTTGAAACTGTCGTTTTGAAATATGGACGTCTTTTGACCTTTTTGGTCGATATATGACCCCAGGATTTGTTTTCAGGGCAGGTGTCATTTACAGGCCTGCAATGATTTGGAATATCCACTGACCATTAGCGCTGGAATTAAAGCTGCTGTTGTGTGAAACGGCCACAAGGTGGCAGCAGTTCTCCATTAACAAATCTGGTTACCAGGGCAACAGAGCCTCAATGGAAGTCGTGTTCTAGATTGGAATTTAGAATGGAATGTGCCAGGAGAAAGCCCCTCAAGTTTGTCTCACTACTTCTTGTTCGTGTTTTTAATTTAATTTTTAATTTTTTATTACAGCAAGTTTGATTACAACGTTTGGCTTGTTGTAGGTGTGCAAGATGTGGTTCTTTTACACATATACATATGTCTGTTCTTCCTGGGACCCTTTTCCATGTACGTTATGACAGAATGTTGAGTAGTCTTCTCTTGGCATTCCATAGGTCTTTGGTGATTATATATTTCACCTGTGTTTGTATATGTCTCTTAACCCCAATATCATAATGAATCCAATCCTCACACCTTTCCATTGGTGAGCCATAAGTTTGTTTAATGAATCTGTGATTGCCCTTCACCGTGGAAATATCTGCCCTGGTATCCGTTTTTAGGTAACACCTATAAGTGATATCCTACGATATGTGTCTTTCACTTTCTGACTTACTACAAGTCACGTGCTTACCTGTAGACTCATCTACGGGGCTGCAAATGGCATTGTGCCCTTTTTTTCCTTGGCTAATATTCTGTCTTAGCGAGGTCCATTTTCTGCAATGTGATTCCCTGAGGGCTGAGGATTAGCTGACCTGGGCAGCCTGATCCTGCCGGCAAGCCCTCCCCAGGTGTGCCTGAGTTGAGGTCGATAGAAACAGCACTCCAGGCAGCAATAGCCCCTGCAGCTGTGCCTGACTCCATATTCTCTGCCCCGTCAGCAGTCTCGGGGCTGTGCTGGTGGGAGGGTGTGAGGGTCCATGGCTTTGTTGGTGGCCCGGTGTGAGTGGGGCTCTGCTGGACTTTCTGCAGGAGTTGCCAGGCTGCCACCTGTAAAGAAGAGGATGTGTCACCCATAACTTCTTCTGGAATTTCTCTCCGGGCTGAGGTGAGGAAGGAAAAAAAGGAATGGGGGCTGGGACAGGAGGGGTATATCAGGCAGGGAAATGGAAAGCTTCCAGAAGAGTGCCCGGGGCCAGGACCATCCTGGCTGGCCTGCAGGCACCAAGTTGGCCTGCGTGCTGTCGCTGGTGTGGCTCCACGGCCCTTCCTCTAGGCTTTCAAGCCCTTGTACATATTCAGGTGTTTTACCTGGGAAGGTTGGGAACAGTTCAGCAGCAGCTGGGCTGGGGCTCAGCTCACGTTTACTCACAGAGGCCTCGGCACGGTCCCCCAGCTTTGCAATGAGGACGCTCCTTGCGTGGGGGGTCCGGGCTGCTGGCTGTATGGGAGATGATTCCCCACCTCTGACCAATCTCAGAATTGTTTACCGCTGGAGCAAGTGCCCTGATAGGGTTTTCCTCTGTATAACTGCTGGGTACAGGATTTGTTTTTTCTTTTTTGGTTCAAGTTAGAAGTTATTCATCTTTTATGTATTTATTGATATAAGCATGGAAATAATTCATTCATAGAAATACATCTGTGTGAAGGGAAGAACTTTTTTTCTGTTTTATTTTTAAATTTCATTTCTAAAAATTTTGCAGTTTAATTATATTTATTTTTCTATACAGCAGGTTATTATTAGTTATCTATTTTATTCATATACATATATACAGGTCAATACCTATCTCCCAACTCATCTGACCACCAACACCCCATGGCTTCCCCCACTTGGTGTCCATACGTTTGTTCTCTACCTCTGTTTCTCTATTTCTGCCCTGCAAACCTGTTCATCTGTACCATATATCTAGGTTCCACCTACATGCATTAATACAGAATATTTGTTTTGCTCTTTCTGACTTACTTCATCCCGTATGACATTCTCTAGATCCACCGACTTCTCTACAAATAACCCAGTTTCATTCCTTTTCATGGCTGAGTCATATTCCATTTTATATATGTACCACATCTTTATCCATTCATCTGTCTGTGGGCATTTAGGTTGCTTCCATTACCTGGCTATTGTAAATAGTGCTGCAATGAACATTGTGGTGAATGTGTGTTTTTGATTTATGGTTGTCTCTGTGTATATGCCCAGAAGTGGGATTGCTCGATCCTATGGTAATTCTATTTCTAGTTTCTTTAAGGAAACTCCATACTGTTCTCCATAGTGACTGTATCAATTTACCTTCCCACCAATAGTGGAAGAGGGTTCCTTTTGTCCACACCCTCCCCAGAATTTGTTGTTTGTAGATTTTCTGATGCTGCCGATTCTAACAGGTGTGAGGTGATACCTCATTGTCGTTTTGATTTGCATTTCTCTAATAATTAGTGGTGTTGAGCAGCTTTTCATGTGCGTCTTGGCCGTCTCTGTGACTTCTTGGAAGAAACGTCTATTTAGATCTTCTGCCCATTTTTGTATTGGGTTGTTTGTTTTATTAATATTAAGCTGCGTGAGCTGTTTATATATATTGGAGATTAAACCCTTGTCCATTGATTCGTTTGCGAACGTTTTCGCCCATTCTGAGGGTTGCCTTTTTCCATTCCCGTTTTTTTTAACCAAAAAAGAAAGAAAGCAAAAGAAGCAGAACACTAATGTGCGTGAAATATGCTTCTTGAAACTGTCGTTTTGAAATATGGACGTCTTTTGAACTTTTTGGTCGATATATGACCCCAGGATTTGTTTTCAGAGCAGGTGTCATTTACAGGCCTGCAATGATTTGGAATATCCACTGACCAGTAGCGCTGGGATTAAAGCTGCTGTTGTGCGAAATGGCCACAAGGTGGCAGCAGTTCTCCCTTAGCAAATCTGGTTACCAGGGCAACAGAGCCTCAATGGAAGCCTGTTCTAGATTGGAATTTAGAATGGAATGTGCCAGGAGAAAGCCCCTCAAGTTTGTCTCACTACTTCTTGTTCGTGTTTTTAATTTAATTTTTAATTTTTTATTACAGCAAGTTTGATTACAACGTTTGCTTGTTGTAGGTGTGCAAGATGTGGTTCTGTTACACATATACATATGTCTGTTCCTCCTGGGACCCTTTTCCCATGTACGTTATGACAGAATGTTGAGTAGTCTTCTCTTGGCATTCCGTAGGTCTTTGGTGATTATATATTTCACCTGTGTTTGTATATGTCTCTTAACCCCAATATCGTAATGAATCCAATCCTCACACCTTTCCATTGGTGAACCATAAGTTTGTTTAATGAATCTGTGATTGCCCTTCTCCGTGGAAATATCTGCCCTGGTATCCGTTTTTAGGTAACACCTATAAGTGATATCCTACGATATGTGTCTTTCACTTTCTGACTTACTACAAGTCACGTGATTACCTGTAGAATCATCTACGGGGCTGCAAATGGCATTGTGCCCTTTTTTTCCTTGGCTAATATTCTGTCTTAGCGAGGTCCATTTTCTGCAATGTGATTCCCTGAGGGCTGAGGATTAGCTGACCTGGGCAGCCTGACCCTGCCGGCAAGCCCTCCCCAGGTGTGCCTGGGTTGAGTTTAATAGAAACAGCACTCCAGGCAGCAATAGCCCCTGCAGCTGTGCCTGACTCCATATTCTCTGCCCCGTCAGCAGTCTCGGGGCTGTGCTGGTGGGAGGGAGTGAGGGTCCACGGCTTTGTTGGTGGCCCGGTGTGAGTGGGGCTCTGCTGGAATTTCTGCAGGAGTGGCCAGGTTGCCACCTGTAAAGAAGAGGATGTGTCACCCATAATTTCCACTGGAATTTCTCTCCGGGCTGAGGTGAGGGAGGAAAAAAAGGAGTGGGGGCCGGGACAGGAGTGGTATCTCAGGCAGGGAAATGGAAAACTTCCAGAAGAGCGCCCGGGGCCAGGACCATCCTGGCTGGCCTGCAGGCACCAAGTTGGCCTGCGTGCTGTCGCTGGTGTGGCTCCACGGCCCTTCCTCTAGGCTTTCAAGCCCTTGTACATATTCAGGTGTTTTACCTGGGAAGGGTGGGAACAGTTCAGCAGCAGCTGGCCTGGGGCTCAGCTCACGTTTACTCACAGAGGCCTCGGCACGGTCCCCCAGCTTTGCAATGAGGACGCTCTTGAGTGGGGGGTCCGGGCTGCTGGCTGTATGGGAGATGATTCCCCACCTCTGACCAATGTCAGAATTGTTTACCGCTGGAGCAAGTGCCCTGATAGGGTTTTCCTCTGTATAACTGCTGGGTTCAGGTTTTTTTTTTCTTTTTTGGTTCAAGTTAGAATTTATTCATCTTTTATGTATTTATTGATATAAGCATGGAAATAATTCATTCATAGAAATACATCTGTGTGAAGGGAAGAACTTTTTTCTGTTTTATTTTTAAATTTCATTTCTAAAAATTTTGCAGTTTAATTATATTTATTTTTCTATACAGCAGGTTATTATTAGTTATCTATTTTATTCATATACATATATACAGGTCAATACCTATCTCCCAACTCATCTGACCACCAACACCCCATGGCTTCCCCCACTTGGTGTCCATACGTTTGTTCTCTACCTCTGTTTCTCTATTTCTGCCCTGCAAACCTGTTCATCTGTACCATATATCTAGGTTCCACCTACATGCATTAATACAGAATATTTGTTTTGCTCTTTCTGACTTACTTCATCCCGTATGACATTCTCTAGATCCACCGACTTCTCTACAAATAACCCAGTTTCATTCCTTTTCATGGCTGAGTCATATTCCATTTTATATATGTACCACATCTTTATCCATTCATCTGTCTGTGGGCATTTAGGTTGCTTCCATTACCTGGCTATTGTAAATAGTGCTGCAATGAACATTGTGGTGAATGTGTGTTTTTGATTTATGGTTGTCTCTGTGTATATGCCCAGAAGTGGGATTGCTCGATCCTATGGTAATTCTATTTCTAGTTTCTTTAAGGAAACTCCATACTGTTCTCCATAGTGACTGTATCAATTTACCTTCCCACCAATAGTGGAAGAGGGTTCCTTTTGTCCACACCCTCCCCAGAATTTGTTGTTTGTAGATTTTCTGATGCTGCCGATTCTAACAGGTGTGAGGTGATACCTCATTGTGGTTTTGATTTGCATTTCTCTAATAATTAGTGGTGTTGAGCAGCTTTTCATGTGCGTCTTGGCCGTCTCTGTGACTTCTTGGAAGAAACGTCTATTTAGATCTTCTGCCCATTTTTGTATTGGGTTGTTTGTTTTATTAATATTAAGCTGCGTGAGCTGTTTATATATATTGGAGATTAAACCCTTGTCCATTGATTCGTTTGCGAACGTTTTCGCCCATTCTGAGGGTTGCCTTTTTCCATTCCCGTTTTTTTTAACCAAAAAAGAAAGAAAGCAAAAGAAGCAGAACACTAATGTGCGTGAAATATGCTTCTTGAAACTGTCGTTTTGAAATATGGACGTCTTTTGAACTTTTTGGTCGATATATGACCCCAGGATTTGTTTTCAGAGCAGGTGTCATTTACAGGCCTGCAATGATTTGGAATATCCACTGACCAGTAGCGCTGGGATTAAAGCTGCTGTTGTGCGAAATGGCCACAAGGTGGCAGCAGTTCTCCCTTAGCAAATCTGGTTACCAGGGCAACAGAGCCTCAATGGAAGCCTGTTCTAGATTGGAATTTAGAATGGAATGTGCCAGGAGAAAGCCCCTCAAGTTTGTCTCACTACTTCTTGTTCGTGTTTTTAATTTAATTTTTAATTTTTTATTACAGCAAGTTTGATTACAACGTTTGCTTGTTGTAGGTGTGCAAGATGTGGTTCTGTTACACATATACATATGTCTGTTCCTCCTGGGACCCTTTTCCCATGTACGTTATGACAGAATGTTGAGTAGTCTTCTCTTGGCATTCCGTAGGTCTTTGGTGATTATATATTTCACCTGTGTTTGTATATGTCTCTTAACCCCAATATCGTAATGAATCCAATCCTCACACCTTTCCATTGGTGAACCATAAGTTTGTTTAATGAATCTGTGATTGCCCTTCTCCGTGGAAATATCTGCCCTGGTATCCGTTTTTAGGTAACACCTATAAGTGATATCCTACGATATGTGTCTTTCACTTTCTGACTTACTACAAGTCACGTGATTACCTGTAGAATCATCTACGGGGCTGCAAATGGCATTGTGCCCTTTTTTTCCTTGGCTAATATTCTGTCTTAGCGAGGTCCATTTTCTGCAATGTGATTCCCTGAGGGCTGAGGATTAGCTGACCTGGGCAGCCTGACCCTGCCGGCAAGCCCTCCCCAGGTGTGCCTGGGTTGAGTTCAATAGAAACAGCACTCCAGGCAGCAATAGCCCCTGCAGCTGTGCCTGACTCCATATTCTCTGCCCCGTCAGCAGTCTCGGGGCTGTGCTGGTGGGAGGGAGTGAGGGTCCACGGCTTTGTTGGTGGCCCGGTGTGAGTGGGGCTCTGCTGGAATTTCTGCAGGAGTGGCCAGGTTGCCACCTGTAAAGAAGAGGATGTGTCACCCATAATTTCCACTGGAATTTCTCTCCGGGCTGAGGTGAGGGAGGAAAAAAAGGAGTGGGGGCCGGGACAGGAGTGGTATCTCAGGCAGGGAAATGGAAAACTTCCAGAAGAGCGCCCGGGGCCAGGACCATCCTGGCTGGCCTGCAGGCACCAAGTTGGCCTGCGTGCTGTCGCTGGTGTGGCTCCACGGCCCTTCCTCTAGGCTTTCAAGCCCTTGTACATATTCAGGTGTTTTACCTGGGAAGGGTGGGAACAGTTCAGCAGCAGCTGGCCTGGGGCTCAGCTCACGTTTACTCACAGAGGCCTCGGCACGGTCCCCCAGCTTTGCAATGAGGACGCTCTTGAGTGGGGGGTCCGGGCTGCTGGCTGTATGGGAGATGATTCCCCACCTCTGACCAATGTCAGAATTGTTTACCGCTGGAGCAAGTGCCCTGATAGGGTTTTCCTCTGTATAACTGCTGGGTTCAGGTTTTTTTTTTCTTTTTTGGTTCAAGTTAGAATTTATTCATCTTTTATGTATTTATTGATATAAGCATGGAAATAATTCATTCATAGAAATACATCTGTGTGAAGGGAAGAACTTTTTTCTGTTTTATTTTTAAATTTCATTTCTAAAAATTTTGCAGTTTAATTATATTTATTTTTCTATACAGCAGGTTATTATTAGTTATCTATTTTATTCATATACATATATACAGGTCAATACCTATCTCCCAACTCATCTGACCACCAACACCCCATGGCTTCCCCCACTTGGTGTCCATACGTTTGTTCTCTACCTCTGTTTCTCTATTTCTGCCCTGCAAACCTGTTCATCTGTACCATATATCTAGGTTCCACATACATGCATTAATACAGAATATTTGTTTTGCTCTTTCTGACTTACTTCATTCTGTATGACAGTCTCTAGATCCACCGACTTCTCTACAAATAACCCAGTTTCATTCCTTTTCATGGCTGAGTCATATCCCATTTTATGTATGTACCACATCTTTATCCATTCGTCTGTCTGTGGGCATTTAGGTTGCTTCCATTACCTGGCTATTGTAAATAGTGCTGCAATGAACATTGTGGTGAATGTGTGTTTTTGATTTA
Organism: Mesoplodon densirostris; assembly: GCF_025265405.1. Classification (NCBI taxonomy): domain Eukaryota; kingdom Metazoa; phylum Chordata; class Mammalia; order Artiodactyla; family Ziphiidae; genus Mesoplodon; species Mesoplodon densirostris. Next base: position 98,153,916 of record NC_082666.1, read on the forward strand.
TGGTTGTCTCTGGGTATATGCCCAGAAGTGGGATTGCTGGATCCTATGGTAATTCTATTTCTAGTTTCTTTAAGGAAACTCCATACTCTTCTCCATAGTGACTGTATCAATTTACCTTCCCACCAATAGTGGAAGAGGGTTCCTTTTGTCCACACCCTCCCCAGAATTTGTTGTTTGTAGATTTTCTGATGATGCCGATTCTAACAGGTGTGAGGTGATACCTCATTGTCGTTTTGATTTGCATTTCTCTAATAATTAGTGGTGTTGAGCAGCTTTTCATGTGCGTCTTGGCCGTCTCTGTGACTTCTTGGAAGAAACGTCTATTTAGATCTTCTGCCCATTTTTGTATTGGGTTGTTTGTTTTATTGATATTAAGCTGCGTGAGCTGTTTATATATATTGGAGATTAAACCCTTGTCCATTGATTCGTTTGCGAACGTTTTCGCCCATTCTGAGGGCTGCCTTTTTCCATTCCCGTTTTTTTTAACCAAAAAAGAAAGAAAGCAAAAGAAGCAGAACACTAATGTGCGTGAAATATGCCTCTTGAAACTGTCGTTTTGAAATATGGACGTCTTTTGAACTTTTTGGTCGATATATGACCCCAGGATTTGTTTTCAGGGCAGGTGTCATTTACAGGCCTGCAATGATTTGGAATATCCACTGACCATTAGCGCTGGGATTAAAGCTGCTGTTGTGTGAAACGGCCAAAAGGTGGCAGCAGTTCTCCATTAGCAAATCTGGATACCAGGGCAACAGAGCCTCAATGGAAGTCGTGTTCTAGATTGGAATTTAGAATGGAATGTGCCAGGAGAAAGCCCCTCAACTTTGTCTCACTACTTCTTGTTCGTGTTTTTAATTTAATTTTTAATTTTTTATTACAGCAAGTTTGATTACAACGTTTGCTTGTTGTAGGTGTGCAAGATGTGGTTCTTTTACACATATACATATGTCTGTTCTTCCTGGGACCCTTTTCCCATGTACGTTATGACAGAATGTTGAGTAGTCTTCTCTTGGCATTCCGTAGGTCTTTGGTGATTATATATTTCACCTGTGTTTGTATATGTCTCTTAACCCCAATATCGTAATGAATCCAATCCTCACACCTTTCCATTGGTGAGCCATAAGTTTGTTTAATGAATCTGTGATTGCCCTTCTCCGTGGAAATATCTGCCCTGGTATCCGTTTTTAGGTAACACCTATAAGTGATATCCTACGATATGTGTCTTTCACTTTCTGACTTACTACAAGTCACGTGCTTACCTATAGACTCATCTACGGGGCTGCAAATGGCATTGTGCCCTTTTTTTCCTTGGCTAATATTCTGTCTTAGCGAGGTACATTTTCTGCAATGTGATTCCCTGAGGGCTGAGGATTAGCTGACCTGGGCAGCCTGACCCTGCCGGCAAGCCCTCCCCAGGTGTGCCTGGGTTGAGGTCGATAGAAACAGCACTCCAGGCAGCAATAGCCCCTGCAGCTGTGCCTGATTCCATATTCTCTGCCCCGTCAGCAGTCTCGGGGCTGTGCTGGTGGGAGGGAGTGAGGGTCCACGGCTTTGTTGGTGGCCCGGTGTGAGTGGGGCTCTGCTGGAATTTCTGCAGGAGTGGCCAGGTTGCCACCTGTAAAGAAGAGGATGTGTCACCCATAATTTCCACTGGAATTTCTCTCCGGGCTGAGGTGAGGGAGGAAAAAAAGGAGTGGGGGCCGGGACAGGAGTGGTATCTCAGGCAGGGAAATGGAAAACTTCCAGAAGAGCGCCCGGGGCCAGGACCATCCTGGCTGGCCTGCAGGCACCAAGTTGGCCTGCGTGCTGTCGCTGGTGTGGCTCCACGGCCCTTCCTCTAGGCTTTCAAGCCCTTGTACATATTCAGGTGTTTTACCTGGGAAGGGTGGGAACAGTTCAGCAGCAGCTGGCCTGGGGCTCAGCTCACGTTTACTCACAGAGGCCTCGGCACGGTCCCCCAGCTTTGCAATGACGACGCTCCTTGAGTGGGGGGTCCGGGCTGCTGGCTGTATGGGAGATGATTCCCCACCTCTGACCAATGTCAGAATTGTTTACCGCTGGAGCAAGTGCCCTGATAGGGTTTTCCTCTGTATAACTGCTGGGTTCAGGTTTTTTTTTTCTTTTTTGGTTCAAGTTAGAATTTATTCATCTTTTATGTATTTATTGATATAAGCATGGAAATAATTCATTCATAGAAATACATCTGTGTGAAGGGAAGAACTTTTTTCTGTTTTATTTTTAAATTTCATTTCTAAAAATTTTGCAGTTTAATTATATTTATTTTTCTATACAGCAGGTTATTATTAGTTATCTATTTTATTCATATACATATATACAGGTCAATACCTATCTCCCAACTCATCTGACCGCCAACACCCCATGGCTTCCCCCACTTGGTGTCCATACGTTTGTTCTCTACCTCTGTTTCTCTATTTCTGCCCTGCAAACCTGTTCATCTGTACCATATATCTAGGTTCCACATACATGCATTAATACAGAATATTTGTTTTGCTCTTTCTGACTTACTTCATTCTGTATGACAGTCTCTAGATCCACCGACTTCTCTACAAATAACCCAGTTTCATTCCTTTTCATGGCTGAGTCATATCCCATTTTATGTATGTACCACATCTTTATCCATTCATCTGTCTGTGGGCATTTAGGTTGCTTCCATTACCTGGCTATTGTAAATAGTGCTGCAATGAACATTGTGGTGAATGTGTGTTTTTGATTTATGGTTGTCTCTGGGTATATGCCCAGAAGTGGGATTGCTGGATCCTATGGTAATTCTATTTCTAGTTTCTTTAAGGAAACTCCATACTCTTCTCCATAGTGACTGTATCAATTTACCTTCCCACCAATAGTGGAAGAGGGTTCCTTTTGTCCACACCCTCCCCAGAATTTGTTGTTTGTAGATTTTCTGATGATGCCGATTCTAACAGGTGTGAGGTGATACCTCATTGTCGTTTTGATTTGCATTTCTCTAATAATTAGTGGTGTTGAGCAGCTTTTCATGTGCGTCTTGGCCGTCTCTGTGACTTCTTGGAAGAAACGTCTATTTAGATCTTCTGCCCATTTTTGTATTGGGTTGTTTGTTTTATTAATATTAAGCTGCGTGAGCTGTTTATATATATTGGAGATTAAACCCTTGTCCATTGATTCGTTTGCGAACGTTTTCGCCCATTCTGAGGGCTGCCTTTTTCCATTCCCGTTTTTTTTTAACCAAAAAAGAAAGAAAGCAAAAGAAGCAGAACACTAATGTGCGTGAAATATGCCTCTTGAAACTGTCGTTTTGAAATATGGACGTCTTTTGAACTTTTTGGTCGATATATGACCCCAGGATTTGTTTTCAGGGCAGGTGTCATTTACAGGCCTGCAATGATTTGGAATATCCACTGACCATTAGCGCTGGGATTAAAGCTGCTGTTGTGTGAAACGGCCAAAAGGTGGCAGCAGTTCTCCATTAGCAAATCTGGATACCAGGGCAACAGAGCCTCAATGGAAGTCGTGTTCTAGATTGGAATTTAGAATGGAATGTGCCAGGAGAAAGCCCCTCAAGTTTGTCTCACTACTTCTTGTTCGTGTTTTTAATTTAATTTTTAATTTTTTATTACAGCAAGTTTGATTACAACGTTTGCTTGTTGTAGGTGTGCAAGATGTGGTTCTTTTACACATATACATATGTCTGTTCTTCCTGGGACCCTTTTCCCATGTACGTTATGACAGAATGTTGAGTAGTCTTCTCTTGGCATTCCGTAGGTCTTTGGTGATTATATATTTCACCTGTGTTTGTATATGTCTCTTAACCCCAATATCGTAATGAATCCAATCCTCACACCTTTCCATTGGTGAGCCATAAGTTTGTTTAATGAATCTGTGATTGCCCTTCTCCGTGGAAATATCTGCCCTGGTATCCGTTTTTAGGTAACACCTATAAGTGATATCCTACGATATGTGTCTTTCACTTTCTGACTTACTACAAGTCACGTGCTTACCTATAGACTCATCTACGGGGCTGCAAATGGCATTGTGCCCTTTTTTTCCTTGGCTAATATTCTGTCTTAGCGAGGTCCATTTTCTGCAATGTGATTCCCTGAGGGCTGAGGATTAGCTGACCTGGGCAGCCTGACCCTGCCGGCAAGCCCTCCCCAGGTGTGCATGGGTTGAGGTCGATAGAAACAGCACTCCAGGCAGCAATAGCCCCTGCAGCTGTGCCTGATTCCATATTCTCTGCCCCGTCAGCAGTCTCGGGGCTGTGCTGGTGGGAGGATGTGAGGGTCCACGGCTTTGTTGGTGGCCCGTTGTGAGTGGGGTTCTGCTGGACTTTCTGCAGGAGTTGCCAGGCTGCCACCTGTAAAGAAGAGGATGTGTCACCCATAACTTCCACTGGAATTTCTCTCCGGGCTGAGGTGAGGAAGGCAAAAAAGGAATGATGGCCGGGACAGGAGGGGTATATCAGGCAGGGAAATGGAAAGCTTCCAGAAGAGTGCCCGGGGCCAGGACCATCCTGGCTGGCCTGCAGGCACCAAGTTGGCCTGCGTGCTGTCGCTGGTGTGGCTCCACGGCCCTTCCTCTAGGCTTTCAAGCCCTTGTACATATTCAGGTGTTTTACCTGGGAAGGGTGGGAACAGTTCAGCAGCAGCTGGCCTGGGGCTCAGCTCACGTTTACTCACAGAGGCCTCGGCACGGTCCCCCAGCTTTGCAATGAGGGCGCTCCTTGCGTGGGGGGGCCGGGCTGCTGGCTGTATGGGAGATGATTCCCCACCTCTGACCAATGTCAGAATTGTTTACCGCTGGAGCAAGTGCCCTGATAGGGTTTTCCTCTGTATAACTGCTGGGTTCAGGTTTTTTTTTTCTTTTTTGGTTCAAGTTAGAATTTATTCATCTTTTATGTATTTATTGATATAAGCATGGAAATAATTCATTCATAGAAATACATCTGTGTGAAGGGAAGAACTTTTTTTCTGTTTTATTTTTAAATTTCATTTCTAAAAATTTTGCAGTATAATTATATTTATTTTTCTATACAGCAGTTTATTATTAGTTATCTATTTTATTCATATACATATATACAGGTCAATACCTATCTCCCAACTCATCTGACCGCCAACACCCCATGGCTTCCCCCACTTGGTGTCCATACGTTTGTTCTCTACCTCTGTTTCTCTATTTCTGCCCTGCAAACCTGTTCATCTGTACCATATATCTAGGTTTCACATACATGCATTAATACAGAATATTTGTTTTGCTCTTTCTGACTTACTTCATTCTGTATGACAGTCTCTAGATCCACCGACTTCTCTACAAATAACCCAGTTTCATTCCTTTTCATGGCTGAGTCATATCCCATTTTATGTATGTACCACATCTTTATCCATTCATCTGTCTGTGGGCATTTAGGTTGCTTCCATTACCTGGCTATTGTAAATAGTGCTGCAATGAACATTGTGGTGAATGTGTGTTTTTGATTTATGGTTGTCTCTGGGTATATGCCCAGAAGTGGGATTGCTGGATCCTATGGTAATTCTATTTCTAGTTTCTTTAAGGAAACTCCATACTGTTCTCCATAGTGACTGTATCAATTTACCTTCCCACCAATAGTGGAAGAGGGTTCCTTTTGTCCACACCCTCCCCAGAATTTGTTGTTTGTAGATTTTCTGATGATGCCGATTCTAACAGGTGTGAGGTGATACCTCATTGTCGTTTTGATTTGCATTTCTCTAATAATTAGTGGTGTTGAGCAGCTTTTCATGTGCGTCTTGGCCGTCTCTGTGACTTCTTTGAAGAAACGTCTATTTAGATCTTCTGCCCATTTTTGTATTGGGTTGTTTGTTTTATTAATATTAAGCTGCGTGAGCTGTTTATATATATTGGAGATTAAACCCTTGTCCATTGATTCGTTTGCGAACGTTTTCGCCCATTCTGAGGGTTGCCTTTTTCCATTCCCGTTTTTTTTTAACCAAAAAAGAAAGAAAGCAAAAGAAGCAGAACACTAATGTGCGTGAAATATGCCTCTTGAAACTGTCGTTTTGAAATATGGACGTCTTTTGACCTTTTTGGTCGATATATGACCCCAGGATTTGTTTTCAGGGCAGGTGTCATTTACAGGCCTGCAATGATTTGGAATATCCACTGACCATTAGCGCTGGAATTAAAGCTGCTGTTGTGTGAAACGGCCACAAGGTGGCAGCAGTTCTCCATTAACAAATCTGGTTACCAGGGCAACAGAGCCTCAATGGAAGTCGTGTTCTAGATTGGAATTTAGAATGGAATGTGCCAGGAGAAAGCCCCTCAAGTTTGTCTCACTACTTCTTGTTCGTGTTTTTAATTTAATTTTTAATTTTTTATTACAGCAAGTTTGATTACAACGTTTGGCTTGTTGTAGGTGTGCAAGATGTGGTTCTTTTACACATATACATATGTCTGTTCTTCCTGGGACCCTTTTCCATGTACGTTATGACAGAATGTTGAGTAGTCTTCTCTTGGCATTCCGTAGGTCTTTGGTGATTATATATTTCACCTGTGTTTGTATATGTCTCTTAACCCCAATATCATAATGAATCCAATCCTCACACCTTTCCATTGGTGAGCCATAAGTTTGTTTAATGAATCTGTGATTGCCCTTCACCGTGGAAATATCTGCCCTGGTATCCGTTTTTAGGTAACACCTATAAGTGATATCCTACGATATGTGTCTTTCACTTTCTGACTTAATACAAGTCACGTGCTTACCTATAGACTCATCTACGGGGCTGCAAATGGCATTGTGCCCGTTTTTTCCTTGGCTAATATTCTGTCTTAGCGAGGTCCATTTTCTGCAATGTGATTCCCTGAGGGCTGAGGATTAGCTGACCTGGGCAGCCTGACCCTGCCGGCAAGCCCTCCCCAGGTGTGCCTGGGTTGAGGTCAATAGAAACAGCACTCCAGGCAGCAATAGCCCCTGCAGCTGTGCCTGACTCCATATTCTCTGCCCCGTCAGCAGTCTCGGGGCTGTGCTGGTGGGAGGGAGTGAGGGTCCACGGCTTTGTTGGTGGCCCGGTGTGAGTGGGGCTCTGGTGGAATTTCTGCAGGAGTTGCCAGGTTGCCACCTGTAAAGAAGAGGATGTGTCACCCATAATTTCCACTGGAATTTCTCTCCGGGCTGAGGTGAGGGAGGAAAAAAAGGAGTGGGGTCCGGGACAGGAGTGGTATCTCAGGCAGGGAAATGGAAAACTTCCAGAAGAGTGCCGGGGCCAGGACCATCCTGGCTGGCCTGCAGGCACCAAGTTGGCCTGCGTGCTGTCGCTGGTGTGGCTCCACGGCCCTTCCTCTAGGCTTTCAAGCCCTTGTACATATTCAGGTGTTTTACCTGGGAAGGGTGGGAACAGTTCAGCAGTAGCTGGCCTGGGGCTCAGCTCACGTTTACTCACAGAGGCCTCGGCACGGTCCCCCAGCTTTGCAATGAGGACGCTCCTTGCGTGGGGGGTCCAGGCTGCTGGCTGTATGGGAGATGATTCCCCACCTCTGACCAATGTCAGAATTGTTTACCGCTGGAGCAAGTGCCCTGATAGGGTTTTCCTCTGTATAACTGCTGGGTTCAGGTTTTTTTTTTCTTTTTTGGTTCAAGTTAGAATTTATTCATCTTTTATGTATTTATTGATATAAGCATGGAAATAATTCATTCATAGAAATACATCTGTGTGAAGGGAAGAACTTTTTTCTGTTTTATTTTTAAATTTCATTTCTAAAAATTTTGCAGTTTAATTATATTTATTTTTCTATACAGCAGGTTATTATTAGTTATCTATTTTATTCATATACATATATACAGGTCAATACCTATCTCCCAACTCATCTGACCACCAACACCCCATGGCTTCCCCCACTTGGTGTCCATACATTTGTTCTCTACCTCTGTTTCTCTATTTCTGCCCTGCAAACCTGTTCATCTGTACCATATATCTAGGTTCCACATACATGCATTAATACAGAATATTTGTTTTGCTCTTTCTGACTTACTTCATTCTGTATGACAGTCTCTAGATCCACCGACTTCTCTACAAATAACCCAGTTTCATTCCTTTTCATGGCTGAGTCATATCCCATTTTATGTATGTACCACATCTTTATCCATTCATCTGTCTGTGGGCATTTAGGTTGCTTCCATTACCTGGCTATTGTAAATAGTGCTGCAATGAACATTGTGGTGAATGTGTGTTTTTGATTTATGGTTGTCTCTGGGTATATGCCCAGAAGTGGGATTGCTGGATCCTATGGTAATTCTATTTCTAGTTTCTTTAAGGAAACTCCATACTCTTCTCCATAGTGACTGTATCAATTTACCTTCCCACCAATAGTGGAAGAGGGTTCCTTTTGTCCACACCCTCCCCAGAATTTGTTGTTTGTAGATTTTCTGATGATGCCGATTCTAACAGGTGTGAGGTGATACCTCATTGTCGTTTTGATTTGCATTTCTCTAATAATTAGTGGTGTTGAGCAGCTTTTCATGTGCGTCTTGGCCGTCTCTGTGACTTCTTGGAAGAAACGTCTATTTAGATCTTCTGCCCATTTTTGTATTGGGTTGTTTGTTTTATTAATATTAAGCTGCGTGAGCTGTTTATATATATTGGAGATTAAACCCTTGTCCATTGATTCATTTGCGAACGTTTTCGCCCATTCTGAGGGCTGCCTTTTTCCATTCCCGTTTTTTTTTAACCAAAAAAGAAAGAAAGCAAAAGAAGCAGAACACTAATGTGCGTGAAATATGCCTCTTGAAACTGTCGTTTTGAAATATGGACGTCTTTTGAACTTTTTGGTCGATATATGACCCCAGGATTTGTTTTCAGGGCAGGTGTCATTTACAGGCCTGCAATGATTTGGAATATCCACTGACCAGTAGCGCTGGGATTAAAGCTGCTGTTGTGTGAAACGGCCAAAAGGTGGCAGCAGTTCTCCATTAGCAAATCTGGATACCAGGGCAACAGAGACTCAATGGAAGTCGTGTTCTAGATTGGAATTTAGAATGGAATGTGCCAGGAGAAAGCCCCTCAAGTTTGTCTCACTACTTCTTGTTCGTGTTTTTAATTTAATTTTTAATTTTTTACTACAGCAAGTTTGATTACAACGTTTGCTTGTTGTAGGTGTGCAAGATGTGGTTCTTTTACACATATACATATGTCTGTTCTTCCTGGGACCCTTTTCCCATGTACGTTATGACAGAATGTTGAGTAGTCTTCTCTTGGCATTCCGTAGGTCTTTGGTGATTATATATTTCACCTGTGTTTGTATATGTCTCTTAACCCCAATATCGTAATGAATCCAATCCTCACACCTTTCCATTGGTGAGCCATAAGTTTGTTTAATGAATCTGTGATTGCCCTTCTCCGTGGAAATATCTGCCCTGGTATCCGTTTTTAGGTAACACCTATAAGTGATATCCTACGATATGTGTCTTTCACTTTCTGACTTACTACAAGTCACGTGCTTACCTATAGACTCATCTACGGGGCTGCAAATGGCATTGTGCCCTTTTTTTCCTTGGCTAATATTCTGTCTTAGCGAGGTCCATTTTCTGCAATGTGATTCCCTGAGGGCTGAGGATTAGCTGACCTGGGCAGCCTGACCCTGCCGGCAAGCCCTCCCCTGGTGTGCGTGGGTTGAGGTCGATAGAAACAGCACTCCAGGCAGCAATAGCCCCTGCAGCTGTGCCTGATTCCATATTCTCTGCCCCGTCAGCAGTCTCGGGGCTGTGCTGGTGGGAGGGTGTGAGGGTCCACGGCTTTGTTGGTGACCCGTTGTGAGTGGGGTTCTGCTGGACTTTCTGCAGGAGTTGCCAGGCTGCCACCTGTAAAGAAGAGGATGTGTCACCCATAACTTCCACTGGAATTTCTCTCCGGTCTGAGGTGAGGAAGGCAAAAAAGGAATGATGGCCGGGACAGGAGGGGTATATCAGGCAGGGAAATGGAAAGCTTCCAGAAGAGTGCCCGGGGCCAGGACCATCCTGGCTGGCCTGCAGGCACCAAGTTGGCCTGCGTGCTGTCGCTGGTGTGGCTCCACGGCCCTTCCTCTAGGCTTTCAAGCCCTTGTACATATTCAGGTGTTTTACCTGGGAAGGGTGGGAACAGTTCAGCAGCAGCTGGCCTGGGGCTCAGCTCACGTTTACTCACAGAGGCCTCGGCACGGTCCCCCAGCTTTGCAATGACGACGCTCCTTGCGTGGGGGGGCCGGGCTGCTGGCTGTATGGGAGATGATTCCCCACCTCTGACCAATGTCAGAATTGTTTACCGCTGGAGCAAGTGCCCTGATAGGGTTTTCCTCTGTATAACTGCTGGGTTCAGGTTTTTTTTTTCTTTTTTGGTTCAAGTTAGAAGTTATTCATCTTTTATGTATTTATTGATATAAGCATGGAAATAATTCATTCATAGAAATACATCTGTGTGAAGGGAAGAACTTTTTTCTGTTTTATTTTTAAATTTCATTTCTAAAAATTTTGCAGTTTAATTATATTTATTTTTCTATACAGCAGTTTATTATTAGTTATCTATTTTATTCATATACATATATACAGGTCAATACCTATCTCCCAACTCATCTGACCACCAACACCCCATGGCTTCCCCCACTTGGTGTCCATACGTTTGTTCTCTACCTCTGTTTCTCTATTTCTGCCCTTCAAACCTGTTCATCTGTACCATATATCTAGGTTTCACATACATGCATTAATACAGAATATTTGTTTTGCTCTTTCTGACTTACTTCATTCTGTATGACAGTCTCTAGATCCACCGACTTCTCTACAAATAACCCAGTTTCATTCCTTTTCATGGCTGAGTCATATCCCATTTTATGTATGTACCACATCTTTATCCATTCATCTGTCTGTGGGCATTTAGGTTGCTTCCATTACCTGGCTATTGTAAATAGTGCTGCAATGAACATTGTGGTGAATGTGTGTTTTTGATTTATGGTTGTCTCTGGGTATATGCCCAGAAGTGGGATTGCTGGATCCTATGGTAATTCTATTTCTAGTTTCTTTAAGGAAACTCCATACTGTTCTCCATAGTGACTGTATCAATTTACCTTCCCACCAATAGTGGAAGAGGGTTCCTTTTGTCCACACCCTCCCCAGAATTTGTTGTTTGTAGATTTTCTGATGATGCCGATTCTAACAGGTGTGAGGTGATACCTCATTGTCGTTTTGATTTGCATTTCTCTAATAATTAGTGGTGTTGAGCAGCTTTTCATGTGCGTCTTGGCCGTCTCTGTGACTTCTTTGAAGAAACGTCTATTTAGATCTTCTGCCCATTTTTGTATTGGGTTGTTTGTTTTATTAATATTAAGCTGCGTGAGCTGTTTATATATATTGGAGATTAAACCCTTGTCCATTGATTCGTTTGCGAACGTTTTCGCCCATTCTGAGGGTTGCCTTTTTCCATTCCCGTTTTTTTTTAACCAAAAAAGAAAGAAAGCAAAAGAAGCAGAACACTAATGTGCGTGAAATATGCCTCTTGAAACTGTCGTTTTGAAATATGGACGTCTTTTGACCTTTTTGGTCGATATATGACCCCAGGATTTGTTTTCAGGGCAGGTGTCATTTACAGGCCTGCAATGATTTGGAATATCCACTGACCATTAGCGCTGGAATTAAAGCTGCTGTTGTGTGAAACGGCCACAAGGTGGCAGCAGTTCTCCATTAACAAATCTGGTTACCAGGGCAACAGAGCCTCAATGGAAGTCGTGTTCTAGATTGGAATTTAGAATGGAATGTGCCAGGAGAAAGCCCCTCAAGTTTGTCTCACTACTTCTTGTTCGTGTTTTTAATTTAATTTTTAATTTTTTATTACAGCAAGTTTGATTACAACGTTTGGCTTGTTGTAGGTGTGCAAGATGTGGTTCTTTTACACATATACATATGTCTGTTCTTCATGGGACCCTTTTCCATGTACGTTATGACAGAATGTTGAGTAGTCTTCTCTTGGCATTCCGTAGGTCTTTGGTGATTATATATTTCACCTGTGTTTGTATATGTCTCTTAACCCCAATATCATAATGAATCCAATCCTCACACCTTTCCATTGGTGAGCCATAAGTTTGTTTAATGAATCTGTGATTGCCCTTCACCGTGGAATATCTGCCCTGGTATCCGTTTTTAGGTAACACCTATAAGTGATATCCTACGATATGTGTCTTTCACTTTCTGACTTAATACAAGTCACGTGCTTACCTATAGACTCATCTACGGGGCTGCAAATGGCATTGTGCACTTTTTTTCCTTGGCTAATATTCTGTCTTAGCGAGGTCCATTTTCTGCAATGTGATTCCCTGAGGGCTGAGGATTAGCTGACCTGGGCAGCCTGACCCTGCCGGCAAGCCCTCCCCAGGTGTGCCTGGGTTGAGGTCAATAGAAACAGCACTCCAGGCAGCAATAGCCCCTGCAGCTGTGCCTGACTCCATATTCTCTGCCCCGTCAGCAGTCTCGGGGCTGTGCTGGTGGGAGGGAGTGAGGGTCCACGGCTTTGTTGGTTGCCCGGTGTGAGTGGGGCTCTGCTGGAATTTCTGCAGGAGTTGCTAGGTTGCCACCTGTAAAGAAGAGGATGTGTCACCCATAATTTCCACTGGAATTTCTCTCCGGGCTGAGGTGAGGGAGGAAAAAAAGGAGTGGGGGCCGGGACAGGAGTGGTATCTCAGGCAGGGAAATGGAAATCTTCCAGAAGAGCGCCCGGGGCCAGGACCATCCTGGCTGGCCTGCAGGCACCAAGTTGGCCTGCGTGCTGTCGCTGGTGTGGCTCCACGGCCCTTCCTCTAGGCTTTCAAGCCCTTGTACATATTCAGGTGTTTTACCTGGGAAGGGTGGGAACAGTTCAGCAGTAGCTGGCCTGGGGCTCAGCTCACGTTTACTCACAGAGGCCTCGGCACGGTCCCCCAGCTTTGCAATGAGGACGCTCCTTGCGTGGGGGGTCCAGGCTGCTGGCTGTATGGGAGATGATTCCCCAACTCTGACCAATCTCAGAATTGTTTACCGCTGGAGCAAGTGCCCTGATAGGGTTTTCCTCTGTATAACTGCTGGGTTCAGGTTTTTTTTTTCTTTTTTGGTTCAAGTTAGAATTTATTCATCTTTTATGTATTTATTGATATAAGCATGGAAATAATTCATTCATAGAAATACATCTGTGTGAAGGGAAGAACTTTTTTCTGTTTTATTTTTAAATTTCATTTCTAAAAGTTTTGCAGTTTAATTATATTTATTTTTCTATACAGCAGGTTATTATTAGTTATCTATTTTATTCATATACATATATACAGGTCAATACCTATCTCCCAACTCATCTGACCACCATCACCCCATGGCTTCCACCACTTGGTGTCCATACGTTTGTTCTCTACCTCTGTTTCTCTATTTCTGCCCTGCAAACCTGTTCATCTGTACCATATATCTAGGTTCCACATACATGCATTAATACAGAATATTTGTTTTGCTCTTTCTGACTTACTTCATTCTGTATGACAGTCTCTAGATCCACCGACTTCTCTACAAATAACCCAGTTTCATTCCTTTTCATGGCTGAGTCATATCCCATTTTATGTATGTACCACATCTTTATCCATTCATCTGTCTGTGGGCATTTAGGTTGCTTCCATTACCTGGCTATTGTAAATAGTGCTGCAATGAACATTGTGGTGAATGTGTGTTTTTGATTTATGGTTGTCTCTGGGTATATGCCCAGAAGTGGGATTGCTGGATCCTATGGTAATTCTATTTCTAGTTTCTTTAAGGAAACTCCATACTCTTCTCCATAGTGACTGTATCAATTTACCTTCCCACCAATAGTGGAAGAGGGTTCCTTTTGTCCACACCCTCCCCAGAATTTGTTGTTTGTAGATTTTCTGATGATGCCGATTCTAACAGGTGTGAGGTGATACCTCATTGTCGTTTTGATTTGCATTTCTCTAATAATTAGTGGTGTTGAGCAGCTTTTCATGTGCGTCTTGGCCGTCTCTGTGACTTCTTGGAAGAAACGTCTATTTAGATCTTCTGCCCATTTTTGTATTGGGTTGTTTGTTTTATTAATATTAAGCTGTGTGAGCTGTTTATATATATTGGAGATTAAACCCTTGTCCATTGATTCGTTTGCGAACGTTTTCGCCCATTCTGAGGGCTGCCTTTTTCCATTCCCGTTCTTTTTAACCAAAAAAGAAAGAAAGCAAAAGAAGCAGAACACTAATGTGCGTGAAATATGCCTCTTGAAACTGTCGTTTTGAAATATGGACGTCTTTTGAACATTTTGGTCGATATATGACCCCAGGATTTGTTTTCAGGGCAGGTGTCATTTACAGGCCTGCAATGATTTGGAATATCCACTGACCATTAGCGCTGGGATTAAAGCTGCTGTTGTGTGAAACGGCCACAAGGTGGCAGCAGTTCTCCCTTAGCAAATCTGGTTACTAGGGCAACAGAGCCTCAATGGAAGCCTGTTCTAGATTGGAATTAAAATGGAATGTGCCAGGAGAAAGCCCCTCAAGTTTGTCTCACTACTTCTTGTTCGTGTTTTTAATTTAATTTTTAATTTTTTATTACAGCAAGTTTGATTACAACGTTTGCTTGTTGTAGGTGTGCAAGATGTGGTTCTTTTACACATATACATATGTCTGTTCTTCCTGGGACCCTTTTCCATGTACGTTATGACAGAATATTGAGTAGTCTTCTCTTGGCATTCCGTAGGTCTTTGGTGATTATATATTTCACCTGTGTTTGTATATGTCTCTTAACCCCAATATAATGAATCCAATCCTCACACCTTTCCATTGGTGAGCCATAAGTTTGTTTAATGAATCTGTGATTGCCCTTCACCGTGGAAATATCTGCCCTGGTATCCGTTTTTAGGTAACACCTATAAGTGATATCCTACGATATGTGTCTTTCACTTTCTGACTTACTACAAGTCACGTGCTTACCTGTAGACTCATCTACGGGGCTGCAAATGGCATTGTGCCCTTTTTTTCCTTGGCTAATATTCTGTCGTAGCGAGGTCCATTTTCTGCAATGTGATTCCCTGAGGGCTGAGGATTAGCTGACCTGGGCAGCCTGATCCTGCCGGCAAGCCCTCCCCAGGTGTGCCTGGGTTGAGGTCGATAGAAACAGCACTCCAGGCAGCAATAGCCCCTGCAGCTGTGCCTGACTCCATATTCTCTGCCCCGTCAGCAGTCTCGGGGCTGTGCTGGTGGGAGGGTGTGAGGGTCCACGGCTTTGTTGGTGGCCCGGTGTGAGTGGGGCTCTGCTGGACTTTCTGAAGGAGTTGCCAGGCTGCCACCTGTAAAGAAGAGGATGTGTCACCCATAACTTCTTCTGGAATTTCTCTCCGGGCTGAGGTGAGGAAGGAAAAAAAGGAATGGGGGCTGGGACAGGAGGGGTATATCAGGCAGGGAAATGGAAAGCTTCCAGAAGAGTGCCCGGGGCCAGGACCATCCTGGCTGGCCTGCAGGCACCAAGTTGGCCTGCGTGCTGTCGCTGGTGTGGCTCCACGGCCCTTCCTCTAGGCTTTCAAGCCCTTGTACATATTCAGGTGTTTTACCTGGGAAGGGTGGGAACAGTTCAGCAGCAGCTGCCCTGGGGCTCAGCTCACGTTTACTCACAGAGGCCTCGGCACGGTCCCCCAGCTTTGCAATGAGGACGCTCCTTGCGTGGGGGGTCCGGGCTGCTGGCTGTATGGGAGATGATTCCCCACCTCTGACCAATCTCAGAATTGTTTACCGCTGGAGCAAGTGCCCTGATAGGGTTTTCCTCTGTATAACTGCTGGGTACAGGATTTGTTTTTTCTTTTTTGGTTCAAGTTAGAAGTTATTCATCTTTTATGTATTTATTGATATAAGCATGGAAATAATTCATTCATAGAAATACATCTGTGTGAAGGGAAGAACTTTTTTTCTGTTTTATTTTTAAATTTCATTTCTAAAAATTTTGCAGTTTAATTATATTTATTTTTCTATACAGCAGGTTATTATTAGTTATCTATTTTATTCATATACATATATACAGGTCAATACCTATCTCCCAACTCATCTGACCACCAACACCCCATGGCTTCCCCCACTTGGTGTCCATATGTTTGTTCTCTACCTCTGTTTCTCTATTTCTGCCCTGCAAACCTGTTCATCTGTACCATATATCTAGGTTCCACATACATGCATTAATACAGAATATTTGTTTTGCTCTTTCTGACTTACTTCATTCTGTATGACACTCTCTAGATCCACCGACTTCTCTACAAATAACCCAGTTTCATTCCTTTTCATGGCTGAGTCATATCCCATTTTATGTATGTACCACATCTTTATCCATTCATCTGTCAGTGGGCATTTAGGTTGCTTCCATTACCTGGCTATTGTAAATAGTGCTGCAATGAACATTGTGGTGAATGTGTGTTTTTGATTTATGGTTGTCTCTGGGTATATGCCCAGAAGAGGGATTGCTGGATCCTATGGTAATTCTATTTCTAGTTTCTTTAAGGAAACTCCATACTCTTCTCCATAGTGACTGTATCAATTTACCTTCCCACCAATAGTGGAAGAGGGTTCCTTTTGTCCACAACCTCCCCAGAATTTGTTGTTTGTAGATTTTCTGATGCTGCCGATTCTAACAGGTGTGAGGTGATACCTCATTGTCATTTTGATTTGCATTTCTCTAATAATTAGTGGTGTTGAGCAGCTTTTCATATGCGTCTTGGCCGTCTCTGTGACTTCTTTGAAGAAACGTCTATTTAGATCTTCTGCCCATTTTTGTATTGGGTTGTTTGTTTTATTAATATTAAGCTGCGTGAGCTGTTTATATATATTGGAGATTAAACCCTTGTCCATTTTTTCGTTTGCGAACGTTTTCGCCCATTCTGAGGTTTGCCTTTTTCCATTCCAGTTTTTTTTTAACCAAAAAAGAAAGAAAGCAAAAGAAGCAGAACACTAATGTGCGTGAAATATGCCTCTTGAAACTGTCGTTTTGAAATATGGACGTCTTTTGAACTTTTTGGTCGATATATGACCCCAGGATTTGTTTTCAGGGCAGGTGTCATTTACAGGCCTGCAATGATTTGGAATATCCACTGACCATTAGCGCTGGGATTAAAGCTGCTGTTGTGTGAAACGGCCACAAGGTGGCAGCAGTTTTCCCTTAGCAAATCTGGTTACTAGGGCAACAGAGCCTCAATGGAAGCCTGTTCTAGATTGGAATTTAGAATGGAATGTGCCAGGAGAAAGCCCCTCAAGTTTGTCTCACTACTTCTTGTTCGTGTTTTTAATTTAATTTTTTATTTTTTATTACAGCAAGTTTGATTACAACGTTTGCTTGTTGTAGGTGTGCAAGATGTGGTTCTGTTACACATATACATATGTCTGTTCTTCCTGGGACCCTTTTCCCATGTACATTATGACAGAATGTTGAGTAGTCTTCTCTTGGCATTCCGTAGGTCTTTGGTGATTATATATTTCACCTGTGTTTGTATATGTCTCTTAACCCCAATATCGTAATGAATCCAATCCTCACACCTTTCCATTGGTGAACCATAAGTTTGTTTAATGAATCTGTGATTGCCCTTCTCCGTGGAAATATCTGCCCTGGTATCCGTTTTTAGGTAACACCTATAAGTGATATCCTACGATATGTGTCTTTCACTTTCTGACTTACTACAAGTCACGTGCTTACCTGTAGACTCATCTACGGGGCTGCAAATGGCATTATGCCCTTTTTTTCCTTGGCTAATATTCTGTCTTAGCGAGGTCCATTTTCTGCAATGTGATTCCCTGAGGGCTGAGGATTAGCTGACCTGGGCAGCCTGACCCTGCCGGCAAGCCCTCCCCAGGTGTGCCTGGGTTGAGGTCAATAGAAACAGCACTCCAGGCAGCAATAGCCCCTGCAGCTGTGCCTGACTCCATATTCTCTGCCCCGTCAGCAGTCTCGGGGCTGTGCTGGTGGGAGGGTGTGAGGGTCCACGGCTTTGTTGGTGGCCCGGTGTGAGTGGGGCTCTGCTGGACTTTCTGCAAGAGATGCCAGGCTGCCACCTGTAAAGAAGAGGATGTGTCACCCATAAATTCCACTGGAATTTCTCTCTGGGCTGAGGTGAGGAAGGAAAAAAAGGAATGATGGCCGGGACAGGAGGAGTATATCAGGCAGGGAAATGGAAAGCTTCTAGAAGAGTGCCGGGGCCAGGACCATCCTGGCTGGCCTGCAGGCACCAAGTTGGCCTGCGTGCTGTCGCTGGTGTGGCTCCACGGCCCTTCCTCTAGGCTTTCAAGCCCTTGTACATATTCAGGTGTTTTACCTGGGAAGGGTGGGAACAGTTCAGCAGCAGCTGGCCTGGGGCTCAGCTCACGTTTACTCACAGAGGCCTCGGCACGGTCCCCCAGCTTTGCAATGAGGATGCTCCTTGCGTGGGGGGGCCGGGCTGCTGGCTGTATGGGAGATGATTCCCCACCTCTGACCAATGTCAGAATTGTTTACCGCTGGAACAAGTGCCCTGATAGGGTTTTCCTCTGTATAACTGCTGGGTTCATGTTTTTTTTTTCTTTTTTGGTTCAAGTTAGAATTTATTCATCTTTTATGTATTTATTGATATAAGCATGGAAATAATTCATTCATAGAAATACATCTGTGTGAAGGGAAGAACTTTTTTCTGTTTTATTTTTAAATTTCATTTCTAAAAATTTTTCAGTTTAATTATATTTATTTTTCTATACAGCAGGTTATTATTAGTTATCTATTTTATTCATATACATATATACAGGTCAATACCTATCTCCCAACTCATCTGACCACCATCACCCCATGGCTTCCCCCACTTGGTGTCCATACGTTTGTTCTCTACCTCTGTTTCTCTATTTCTGCCCTGCAAACCTGTTCATCTGTACCATATATCTAGGTTCCACATACATGCATTAATACAGAATATTTGTTTTCCTCTTTCTGACTTACTTCATTCTGTATGACAGTCTCTAGATCCACCGACTTCACTACAAATAACCCAGTTTCATTCCTTTTCATGGCTGAGTCATATCCCATTTTATGTATGTACCACATCTTTATCCATTCATCTGTCTGTGGGCATTTAGGTTGCTTCCATTACCTGGCTATTGTAAATAGTGCTGCAATGAACATTGTGGTGAATGTGTGTTTTTGATTTATGGTTGTCTCTGTGTATATGCCCAGAAGTGGGATTGCTGGATCCTATGGTAATTCTATTTCTAGTTTCTTTAAGGAAACTCCATACTGTTCTCCATAGTGACTGTATCAATTTACCTTCCCACCAATAGTGGAAGAGGGTTCCTTTTGTCCACACCCTCCCCAGAATTTGTTGTTTGTAGATTTTCTGATGATGCCGATTCTAACAGGTGTGAGGTGATACCTCATTGTCATTTTGATTTGCATTTCTCTAATAATTAGTGGTGTTGAGCAGCTTTTCATGTGCGTCTTGGCCGTCTCTGTGACTTCTTTGAAGAAACGTCTATTTAGATCTTCTGCCCATTTTTGTATTGGGTTGTTTGTTTTATTAATATTAAGCTGCGTGAGCTGTTTATATATATTGGAGATTAAACCCTTGTCCATTGATTCGTTTGCGAACGTTTTCGCCCATTCTGAGGGTTGCCTTTTTCCATTCCCGTTTTTTTTTAACCAAAAAAGAAAGAAAGCAAAAGAAGCAGAACACTAATGTGCGTGAAATATGCCTCTTGAAACTGTCGTTTTGAAATATGGACGTCTTTTGAACTTTTTGGTCGATATATGACCCCAGGATTTGTTTTCAGGGCAGGTGTCATTTACAGGCCTGCAATGATTTGGAATATCCACTGACCAGTAGCACTGGGATTAAAGCTGCTGTTGTGCGAAATGGCCACAAGGTGGCAGCAGTTCTCCCTTAGCAAATCTGGTTACCAGGGCAACAGAGCCTCAATGGAAGCCTGTACTAGATTGGAATTTAGAATGGAATGTGCCAGGAGAAAGCCCCTCAAGTTTGTCTCACTACTTCTTGTTCGTGTTTTTAATTTAATTTTTAATTTTTTATTACAGCAAGTTTGATTACAACGTTTGCTTGTTGTAGGTGTGCAAGATGTGGTTCTTTTACACATATACATATGTCTGTTCTTCCTGGGACCCTTTTCCCATGTACGTTATGACAGAATGTTGAGTAGTCTTCTCTTGGCATTCCGTAGGTCTTTGGTGATTATATATTTCACCTGTGTTTGTATATGTCTCTTAACCCCAATATCGTAATGAATCCAATCCTCACACCTTTCCATTGGTGAACCATAAGTTTGTTTAATGAATCTGTGATTGCCCTTCTCCGTGGAAATATCTGCCCTGGTATCCGTTTTTAGGTAACACCTATAAGTGATATCCTACGATATGTGTCTTACACTTTCTGACTTACTACAAGTCACGTGATTACCTGTAGACTCATCTACGGGGCTGCAAATGGCATTGTGCTCTTTTTTTCCTTGGCTAATATTCTGTCTTAGCGAGGTCCATTTTCTGCAATGTGATTCCCTGAGGGCTGAGGATTAGCTGACCTGGGCAGCCTGACCCTGCCGGCAAGCCCTCCCCAGGTGTGCGTGGGTTGAGGTCGATAGAAACAGCACTCCAGGCAGCAATAGCCCCTGCAGCTGTGCCTGACTCCATATTCTCTGCCCCGTCAGCAGTCTCGGGGCTGTGCTGGTGGGAGGGTGTGAGGGTCCATGGCTTTGTTGGTGGCCCGGTGTGAGTGGGGCTCTGCTGGAATTTCTGCAGGAGTTGCCAGGTTGCCACCTGTAAAGAAGAGGATGTGTCACCCATAACTTCCACTGGAATTTCTCTCCGGGCTGAGGTGAGGGAGGAAAAAAAGGAGTGGGGGCCGGGACAGGAGTGGTATCTCAGGCAGGGAAATGGAAAGCTTCCAGAAGAGCGCCGAGGGCCAGGACCATCCTGGCTGGCCTGCAGGCACCAAGTTGGCCTGCGTGCTGTCGCTGGTGTGGCTCCACAGCCCTTCCTCTAGGCTTTCAAGCCCTTGTACATATTCAGGTGTTTTACCTGGGAAGGGTGGGAACAGTTCAGCAGCAGCTGGCCTGGGGCTCAGCTCACGTTTACTCACAGAGGCCTCGGCACTGTCCCCCAGCTTTGCAATCAGGACGCTCCTTGCGTGGGGGTGCGGGGCTGCTGGTTGTATGGGAGATGATTCCCCTCCTCTGACCAATCTCAGAATTGTTTACCGATGGAACAAGTGCCCTGATAGGGTTTTCCTCTGTATAACTGCTGGGTACAGGATTTGTTTTTTCTTTTTTGGTTCAAGTTACAAGTTATTCATCTTTTATGTATTTATTGATATAAGCATGGAAATAATTCATTCATAGAAATACATCTGTGTGAAGGGAAGAACTTTTTTTCTGTTTTATTTTTAAATTTCATTTCTAAAAATTTTGAAGTTTAATCATATTTAATTTTCTATACAGCAGGTTATTATTAGTTATCTATTTTATTCATATACATATATACAGGTCAATACCTATCTCCCAACTCATCTGACCACCAACACCCCATGGCTTCCCCCACTTGGTGTCCATACGTTTGTTCTCTACCTCTGTTTCTCTATTTCTGCCCTGCAAACCTGTTCATCTGTACCATATATCTAGGTTCCACATACATGCATTAATACAGAATATTTGTTTTGCTATTTCTGACTTACTTCATTCTGTATGACAGTCTCTAGATCCACCGACTTCTCTACAAATAACCCAGTTTCATTCCTTTTCATGGCTGAGTCATATCCCATTTTATGTATGTACCACATCTTTATCCATTCGTCTGTCTGTGGGCATTTACGTTGCTTCCATTACCTGGCTATTGTAAATAGTGCTGCAATGAACATTGTGGTGAATGTGTGTTTTTGATTTATGGTTTTCTCTGGCTATATGCCCAGAAGTGGGATTGCTGGATCCTATGGTAATTCTATTTCTAGTTTCTTTAAGGAAACTCCATACTGTTCTCCATACGACTGTATCAATTTACCTTCCCACTAATAGTGGAAGAGGGTTCCTTTTGTCCACACCTTCCCCAGAATTTGTTGTTTGTAGATTTTCTGATGATGCCGATTCTAACAGGTGTGAGGTGATACCTCATTGTCATTTTGATTTGTATTTCTCTAATAATTAGTGGTGTTGAGCAGCTTTTCATGTGCGTCTTGGCCGTCTCTGTGACTTCTTTGAAGAAACGTCTATTTAGATCTTCTGCCCATTTTTGTATTGGGTTGTTTGTTTTATTAATATTAAGCTGCGTGAGCTGTTTATATATATTGGAGATTAAACCCTTATCCATTGATTCGTTTGCGAACGTTTTCGCCCATTCTGAGGGTTGCCTTTTTCCATTCCCGTTTTTTTTAACCAAAAAAGAAAGAAAGCAAAAGAAGCAGAACACTAATGTGCGTGAAATATGCCTCTTGAAACTGTCGTTTTGAAATATGGACGTCTTTTGAACTTTTTGGTCGATATATGACCCCAGGATTTGTTTTCAGGGCAGGTGTCATTTACAGGCCTGCAATGATTTGGAATATCCACTGACCATTAGCGCTGGGATTAAAGCTGCTGTTGTGTGAAACGGCCACAAGGTGGCAGCAGTTCTCCCTTAGCAAATCTGGTTACTAGGGCAACAGAGCCTCAATGGAAGCCTGTTCTAAATTGGAATTTAGAATGGAATGTGCCAGGAGAAAGCCCCTCAAGTTTGTCTCACTACTTCTTGTTCGTGTTTTTAATTTAATTTTTAATTTTTTATTACAGCAAGTTTGATTACAACGTTTGCTTGTTGTAGGTGTGCAAGATGTGGTTCTGTTACACATATACATATGTCTGTTCTTCCTGGGACCCTTTTCCCATGTACGTTATGACAGAATGTTGAGTAGTCTTCTCTTGGCATTCCGTAGGTCTTTGGTGATTATATATTTCACCTGTGTTTGTATATGTCTCTTAACCCCAATATCGTAATGAATCCAATCCTCACACCTTTCCATTGGTGAACCATAAGTTTGTTTAATGAATCTGTGATTGCCCTTCTCCGTGGAAATATCTGCCCTGGTATCCGTTTTTAGGTAACACCTATAAGTGATATCCTACGATATGTGTCTTTCACTTTCTGACTTACTACAAGTCACGTGCTTACCTGTAGACTCATCTACGGGGCTGCAAATGGCATTGTGCCCTTTTTTTCCTTGGCTAATATTCTGTCTTAGTGAGGTCCATTTTCTGCAATGTGATTCCCTGAGGGCTGAGGATTAGCTGACCTGGGCAGCCTGACCCTACCGGCAAGCCCTCCCCAGGTGTGCGTGGGTTGAGGTCGATAGAAACAGCACTCCAGGCAGCAATAGCCCCTGCAGCTGTGCCTGATTCCATATTCTCTGCCCCGTCAGCAGTCTCGGGGCTGTGCTGGTGGGAGGGTGTGAGGGTCCACGGCTTTGTTGGTGGCCCGGTGTGAGTGGGGCTCTGCTGGACTTTCTGCAGGAGTTGCCAGGCTGCCACCTGTAAAGAAGAGGATGTGTCACCCATAACTTCCACTGGAATTTCTCTCTGGGCTGAGGTGAGGAAGGAAAAAATGGAGTGGGGGCCGGGACAGGAGTGGTATCTCAGGCAGGGAAATGGAAAGCTTCCAGAAGAGCGCCCGGGGCCAGGACCATCCTGGCTGGCCTGCAGGCACCAAGTTGGCCTGCGTGCTGTCACTGGTGTGGCTCCACGGCCCTTCCTTTAGGCTTTCAAGCCCTTGTACATATTCAGGTGTTTTACCTGGGAAGGGTGGGAACAGTTCAGCAGCAGCTGGCCTGGGGCTCATCTCACGTTTACTCACAGATGCCTTGGCACTGTCCCCCAGCTTTGCAATCAGGACGCTCCTTGCGTGGGGGGGCCGGGCTGCTGGCTGTATGGGAGATGATTCCCCACCTCTGACCAATCTCAGAATTGTTTACCGCTGGAACAAGTGCCCTGATAGGGTTTTCCTCTGTATAACTGCTGGGTACAGGATTTGTTTTTTCTTTTTTGGTTCAAGTTAGAAGTTATTCATGTTTTATGTATTTATTGATATAAGCATGGAAATAATTCATTCATAGAAATACATCTGTGTGAAGGGAAGAACTTTTTTTCTGTTTTATTTTTAAATTTCATTTCTAAAAATTTTGAAGTTTAATCATATTTAATTTTCTATACAACAGGTTATTATTAGTTATCTATTTTATTCATATACATATATACGGGTCAATACCTATATCCCAACTCATCTGACCACCAACACCCCATGGCTTCCCCCACTTGGTGTCCATACGTTTGTTCTCTACCTCTGTTTCTCTATTTCTGCCCTGCAAACCTGTTCATCTGTACCATATATCTAGGTTCCACATACATGCATTAATACAGAATATTTGTTTTGCTCTTTCTGACTTACTTCATTCTGTATGACAGTCTCTAGATCCACCGACTTCTCTACAAATAACCCAGTTTCATTCCTTTTCATGGCTGAGTCATATCCCATTTTATGTATGTACCACATCTTTATCCATTCGTCTGTCTGTGGGCATTTAGGTTGCTTCCATTACCTGGCTATTGTAAATAGTGCTGCAATGAACATTGTGGTGAATGTGTGTTTTTGATTTATGGTTTTCTCTGGCTATATGCCCAGAAGTGGGATTGCTGGATCCTATGGTAATTCTATTTCTAGTTTCTTTAAGGAAACTCCATACTGTTCTCCATACGACTGTATCAATTTACCTTCCCACTAATAGTGGAAGAGGGTTCCTTTTGTCCACACCTTCCCCAGAATTTGTTGTTTGTAGATTTTCTGATGATGCCGATTCTAACAGGTGTGAGGTGATACCTCATTGTCGTTTTGATTTGCATTTCTCTAATAATTAGTGGTGTTGAGCAGCTTTTCATGTGCGTCTTGGCCGTCTCTGTGACTTCTTTGAAGAAACGTCTATTTAGATCTTCTGCCCATTTTTGTATTGGGTTGTTTGTTTTATTAATATTAAGCTGCGTGAGCTGTTTATATATATTGGAGATTAAACCCTTGTCCATTGATTCCTTTGCGAACGTTTTCGCCCATTCTGAGGGTTGCCTTTTTCCATTCCCGTTTTTTTTTAACCAAAAAAGAAAGAAAGCAAAAGAAGCAGAACACTAATGTGCGTGAAATATGCCTCTTGAAACTGTCGTTTTGAAATATGGACGTCTTTTGAACTTTTTGGTCGATATATGACCCCAGGATTTGTTTTCAGGGCAGGTGTCATTTACAGGCCTGCAATGATTTGGAATATCCACTGACCATTAGCGCTGGGATTAAAGCTGCTGTTGTGTGAAACGGCCACAAGGTGGCAGCAGTTCTCCCTTAGCAAATCTGGTTACTAGGGCAACAGAGCCTCAATGGTAGCCTGTTCTAAATTGGAATTTAGAATGGAATGTGCCAGGAGAAAGCCCCTCAAGTTTGTCTCACTACTTCTTGTTCGTGTTTTTAATTTAATTTTTAATTTTTTATTACAGCAAGTTTGATTACAACGTTTGCTTGTTGTAGGTGTGCAAGATGTGGTTCTGTTACACATATACATATGTCTGTTCTTCCTGGGACCCTTTTCCCATGTACGTTATGACAGAATGTTGAGTAGTCTTCTCTTGGCATTCCGTAGGTCTTTGGTGATTATATATTTCACCTGTGTTTGTATATGTCTCTTAACCCCAATATCGTAATGAATCCAATCCTCACACCTTTCCATTGGTGAACCATAAGTTTGTTTAATGAATCTGTGATTGCCCTTCTACGTGGAAATATCTGCCCTGGTATCCATTTTTAGGTAACACCTATAAGTGATATCCTACGATATGTGTCTTTCACTTTCTGACTTACTACAAGTCACGTGCTTACCTGTAGACTCATCTACGGGGCTGCAAATGGCATTGTGCCCTTTTTTTCCTTGGCTAATATTCTGTCTTAGTGAGGTCCATTTTCTGCAATGTGATTCCCTGAGGGCTGAGGATTAGCTGACCTGGGCAGCCTGACCCTGCCGGCAAGCCCTCCCCAGGTGTGCGTGGGTTGAGGTCGATAGAAACAGCACTCCAGGCAGCAATAGCCCCTGCAGCTGTGCCTGATTCCATATTCTCTGCCCCGTCAGCAGTCTCGGGGCTGTGCTGGTGGGAGGGTGTAAGGGTCCACGGCTTTGTTGGTGGCCCGGTGTGAGTGGGGCTCTGCTGGACTTTCTGCAGGAGTTGCCAGGCTGCCACCTGTAAAGAAGAGGATGTGTCACCCATAACTTCCACTGGAATTTCTCTCCGGGCTGAGGTGAGGAAGGAAAAAAAGGAATGATGGCCGGGACAGGAGGGGTATATCAGGCAGGGAAATGGAAAGCTTCTAGAAGAGTGCCCGGGGCCAGGACCATCCTGGCTGGCCTGCAGGCACCAAGTTGGCCTGCGTGCTGTCGCTGGTGTGGCTCCACGGCCCTTCCTCTAGGCTTTCAAGCCCTTGTACATATTCAGGTGTTTTACCTGGGAAGGGTGGGAACAGTTCAGCAGCAGCTGGCCTGGGGCTCAGCTCACGTTTACTCACAGAGGCCTCGGCACGGTCCCCCAGCTTTGCAATGAGGATGCTCCTTGCGTGGGGGGCCCGGACTGCTGGCTGTATGGGAGATGATTCCCCACCTCTGACCAATGTCAGAATTGTTTACCGCTGGAGCAAGTGCCCTGATAGGGTTTTCCTCTGTATAACTGCTGGGTTCAGGTTTTTTTTTCTTTTTTGGTTCAAGTTAGAATTTATTCATCTTTTATGTATTTATTGATATAAGCATGGAAATAATTCATTCATAGAAATACATCTGTGTGAAGGGAAGAACTTTTTTCTGTTTTATTTTTAAATTTCATTTCTAAAAATTTTGCAGTTTAATTATATTTATTTTTCTATACAGCAGGTTATTATTAGTTATCTATTTTATTCATATACATATATACAGGTCAATACCTATCTCCCAACTCATCTGACCACCATCACCCCATGGCTTCCCCCACTTGGTGTCCATACGTTTGTTCTCTACCTCTGTTTCTCTATTTCTGCCCTGCAAACCTGTTCATCTGTACCATATATCTAGGTTCCACATACATGCATTAATACAGAATATTTGTTTTGCTCTTTCTGACTTACTTCATTCTGTATGACAGTCTCTAGATCCACCGACTTCTCTACAAATAACCCAGTTTCATTCCTTTTCATGGCTGAGTCATATCCCATTTTATGTATGTACCACATCTTTATCCACTCATCTGTCTGTGGGCATTTAGGTTGCTTCCATTACCTGGCTATTGTAAATAGTGCTGCAATGAACATTGTGGTGAATGTGTGTTTTTGATTTATGGTTGTCTCTGTGTATATGCCCAGAAGTGGGATTGCTGGATCCTATGGTAATTCTATTTCTAGTTTCTTTAAGGAAACTCCATACTGTTCTCCATAGTGACTGTATCAATTTACCTTCCCACCAATAGTGGAAGAGGGTTCCTTTTGTCCACACCCTCCCCAGAATTTGTTGTTTGTAGATTTTCTGATGCTGCCGATTCTAACAGGTGTGAGGTGATACCTCATTGTCATTTTGATTTGCATTTCTCTAATAATTAGTGGTGTTGAGCATCTTTTCATGTGCGTCTTGGCCGTCTCTGTGACTTCTTTGAAGAAACGTCTATTTAGATCTTCTGCCCATTTTTGTATTGGGTTGTTTGTTTTATTAATATTAAGCTGCGTGAGCTGTTTATATATATTGGAGATTAAACCCTTGTCCATTGATTCGTTTGCGAACGTTTTGGCCCATTCTGAGGGTTGCCTTTTTCCATTCCCGTTTTTTTTAACCAAGAAAGAAAGAAAGCAAAAGAAGCAGAACACTAATGTGCGTGAAATATGCCTCTTGAAACTGTCGTTTTGAAATATGGACGTCTTTTGAACTTTTTGGTCGATATATGACCCCAGGATTTGTTTTCAGGGCAGGTGTCATTTACAGGCCTGCAATGATTTGGAATATCCACTGACCAGTAGCGCTGGGATTAAAGCTGCTGTTGTGCGAAATGGCCACAAGGTGGCAGCAGTTCTCCCTTAGCAAATCTGGTTACCAGGGCAACAGAGCCTCAATGGAAGCCTGTTCTAGATTGGAATTTAGAATGGAATGTGCCAGGAGAAAGCCCCTCAAGTTTGTCTCACTACTTCTTGCTCGTGTTTTTAATTTAATTTTTAATTTTTTATTACAGCAAGTTTGATTACAACGTTTGCTTGTTGTAGGTGTGCAAGATGTGGTTCTTTTACACATATACATATGTCTGTTCTTCCTGGGACCCTTTTCCCATGTACGTTATGACAGAATGTTGAGTAGTCTTCTCTTGGCATTCCGTAGGTCTTTGGTGATTATATATTTCACCTGTGTTTGTATATGTCTCTTAACCCCAATATCGTAATGAATCCAATCCTCACACCTTTCCATCGGTGAACCATAAGTTTGTTTAATGAATCTGTGATTGCCCTTCTCCGTGGAAATATCTGCCCTGGTATCCGTTTTTAGGTAACACCTATAAGTGATATCCTACGATATGTGTCTTTCACTTTCTGACTTACTACAAGTCACGTGCTTACCTGTAGACTCATCTACGGGGCTGCAAATGGCATTGTGTCCTTTTTTTCCTTGGCTAATATTCTGTCTTATCGAGGTCCATTTTCTGCAATGTGATTCCCTGAGGGCTGAGGATTAGCTGACCTGGGCAGCCTGACCCTGCCGGCAAGCCCTCCCCAGGTGTGCCTGGGTTGAGGTCAATAGAAACAGAACTCCAGGCAGCAATAGCCCCTGCAGCTGTGCCTGACTCCATATTCTCGGCCCCGTCAGCAGTCTCGGGGCTGAGCTGGTGGGAGGGTGTGAGGGTCCACGGCTTTGTTGGTGGCCCGGTGTGAGTGGGCCTCTGCTGGAATTTCTGCAGGAGTTGCCAGGCTGCCAACTGTAAAGAAGAGGATGTGTCACCCATAATTTCCACTGGAATTTCTCTCCGGGCTGAGGTGAGGGAGGAAAAAAAGGAGTGGGTGCCGGGACAGGAGTGGTATCTCAGGCAGGGAAATGGAAAGCTTCCAGAAGAGCGCCGAGGGCCAGGACCATCCTGGCTGGCCTGCAGGCACCAAGTTGGCCTGCGTGCTGTCGCTGGTGTGGCTCCACGGCCCTTCCTCTAGGCTTTCAAGCCCTTGTACATATTCAGGTGTTTTACCTGGGAAGGGTGGGAACAGTTCAGCAGCAGCTGGCCTGGTGCTCAGCTCACGTTTACTCACAGAGGCCTCGGCACTGTCCCCCAGCTTTGCAATCAGGACGCTCCTTGCGTGGGGGTGCGGGGCTGCTGGTTGTATGGGAGATGATTCCCCTCCTCTGACCAATCTCAGAATTGTTTACCGCTGGAACAAGTGCCCTGATAGGGTTTTCCTCTGTATAACAGCTGGGTACAGGATTTTTTTTTTCTTTTTTGGTTCAAGTTAGAAGTTATTCATCTTTTATGTATTTATTGATATAAGCATGGAAATAATTCATTCATAGAAATACATCTGTGTGAAGGGAAGAACTTTTTTTCTGTTTTATTTTTAAATTTCATTTCTAAAAATTTTGCAGTTTAATCATATTTATTTTTCTATACAGCAGGTTATTATTAGTTATCTATTTTATTCATATACATATATACAGGTCAATACCTATCTCCCAACTCATCTGACCACCAACACCCCATGGCTTCCCCCACTTGGTGTCCATACGTTTGTTCTCTACCTCTGTTTCTCTATTTCTGCCCTTCAAACCTGTTCATCTGTACCATATATCTAGGTTCCACATACATGCATTAATACAGAATATTTGTTTTGCTCTTTCTGACTTACTTCATTCTGTATGACAGTCTCTAGATCCACCGACTTCTCTACAAATAACCCAGTTTCATTCCTTTTCATGGCTGAGTCATATCCCATTTTATGTATGTACCACATCTTTATCCATTCGTCTGTCTGTGGGCATTTAGGTTGCTTCCATTACCTGGCTATTGTAAATAGTGCTGCAATGAACATTGTGGTGAATGTGTGTTTTTGATTTATGGTTGTCTCTGGGTATATGCCCAGAAGTGGGATTGCTGGATCCTATGGTAATTCTATTTCTAGTTTCTTTAAGGAAACTCCATACTCTTCTCCATAGTGACTGTATCAATTTACCTTCCCACCAAGAGTGGAAGAGGGTTCCTTTTGTCCACACCCTCCCCAGAATTTGTTGTTTGTAGATTTTCTGATGCTGCCGATTCTAACAGGTGTGAGGTGATACCTCATTGTCATTTTGATTTGCATTTCTCTAATAATTAGTGGTGTTGAGCAGCTTTTCATGTGCATCTTGGCCGTCTCTGTGACTTCTTTGAAGAAACGTCTATTTAGATCTTCTGCCCATTTTTGTATTGGGTTGTTTGTTTTATTAATATTAAGCTGCGTGAGCTGTTTATATATATTGGAGATTAAACCCTTGTCCATTGATTCGTTTGCGAACGTTTTGGCCCATTCTGAGGGTTGCCTTTTTCCATTCCCGTTTTTTTTTAACCAAAAAAGAAAGAAAGCAAAAGAAGCAGAACACTAATGTGCGTGAAATATGCCTCTTGAAACTGTCGTTTTGAAATATGGACGTCTTTTGAACTTTTTGGTCGATATATGACCCCAGGATTTGTTTTCAGGGCAGGTGTCATTTACAGGCCTGCAATGATTTGGAATATCCACTGACCATTAGCGCTGGGATTAAAGCTGCTGTTGTGTGAAACGGCCACAAGGTGGCAGCAGTTCTCCCTTAGCAAATCTGGTTACTAGGGCAACAGAGCCTCAATGGTAGCCTGTTCTAAATTGGAATTTAGAATGGAATGTGCCAGGAGAAAGCCCCTCAAGTTTGTCTCACTACTTCTTGTTCGTGTTTTTAATTTAATTTTTAATTTTTTATTACAGCAAGTTTGATTACAACGTTTGCTTGTTGTAGGTGTGCAAGATGTGGTTCTGTTACACATATACATATGTCTGTTCTTCCTGGGACCCTTTTCCCATGTACGTTATGACAGAATGTTGAGTAGTCTTCTCTTGGCATTCCGTAGGTCTTTGGTGATTATATATTTCACCTGTGTTTGTATATGTCTCTTAACCCCAATATCGTAATGAATCCAATCCTCACACCTTTCCATTGGTGAACCATAAGTTTGTTTAATGAATCTGTGATTGCCCTTCTCCGTGGAAATATCTGCCCTGGTATCCGTTTTTAGGTAACACCTATAAGTGATATCCTACGATATGTGTCTTTCACTTTCTGACTTACTACAAGTCACGTGCTTACCTGTAGACTCATCTACGGGGCTGCAAATGGCATTGTGCCCTTTTTTTCCTTGGCTAATATTCTGTCTTAGTGAGGTCCATTTTCTGCAATGTGATTCCCTGAGGGCTGAGGATTAGCTGACCTGGGCAGCCTGACCCTGCCGGCAAGCCCTCCCCAGGTGTGCGTGGGTTGAGGTCGATAGAAACAGCACTCCAGGCAGCAATAGCCCCTGCAGCTGTGCCTGACTCCATATTCTCTGCCCCGTCAGCAGTCTCGGGGCTGTGCTGGTGGGAGGGTGTGAGGGTCCACGGCTTTGTTGGTGGCCCGGTGTGAGTGGGGCTCTGCTGGACTTTCTGCAGGAGTTGCCAGGCTGCCACCTGTAAAGAAGAGGATGTGTCACCCATAACTTCCACTGGAATTACTCTCCGGGCTGAGGTGAGGAAGGAAAAAAAGGAATGATGGCCGGGACAGGAGGGGTATATCAGGCAGGGAAATGGAAAGCTTCTAGTAGAGTGCCGGGGCCAGGACCATCCTGGCTGGCCTGCAGGCACCAAGTTGGCCTGCGTGCTGGCACTGGTGTGGCTCCACGGCCCTTCCTCTAGGCTTTCAAGCCCTTGTACATATTCAGGTGTTTTACCTGGGAAGGGTGGGAACAGTTCAGCAGCAGCTGGCCTGGGGCTCAGCTCACGTTTACTCACAGAGGCCTCGGCACTGTCCCCCAGCTTTGCAATCAGGACGCTCCTTGCGTGGGGGTGCGGGGCTGCTGGTTGTATGGGAGATGATTCCCCACCTCTGACCAATGTCAGAATTGTTTACCGCTGGAACAAGTGCCCTGATAGGGTTTTCCTCTGTATAACTGCTGGGTTCAGGTTTTTTTTTCTTTTTTGGTTCAAGTTAGAATTTATTCATCTTTTATGTATTTATTGATATAAGCATGGAAATAATTCATTCATAGAAATACATCTGTGTGAAGGGAAGAACTTTTTTCTGTTTTATTTTTAAATTTCATTTCTAAAAATTTTGCAGTTTAATTATATTTATTTTTCTATACAGCAGGTTATTATTAGTTATCTATTTTATTCATATACATATATACAGGTCAATACCTATCTCCCAACTCATCTGACCACCATCACCCCATGGCTTCCCCCACTTGGTGTCCATACGTTTGTTCTCTACCTCTGTTTCTCTATTTCTGCCCTGCAAACCTGTTCATCTGTACCATATATCTAGGTTCCACATACATGCATTAATACAGAATATTTGTTTTGCTCTTTCTGACTTACTTCATTCTGTATGACAGTCTCTAGATCCACCAACTTCTCTACAAATAACCCAGTTTCATTCCTTTTCATGGCTGAGTCATATCCCATTTTATGTATGTACCACATCTTTATACATTCATCTGTCTGTGGGCATTTAGGTTGCTTCCATTACCTGGCTATTGTAAATAGTGCTGCAATGAACATTGTGGTGAATGTGTGTTTTTGATTTATGGTTGTCTCTGTGTATATGCCCAGAAGTGGGATTGCTGGATCCTATGGTAATTCTATTTCTAGTTTCTTTAAGGAAACTCCATACTCTTCTCCATAGTGACTGTATCAATTTACCTTCCAACCAATAGTGGAAGAGGGTTCCTTTTGTCCACACCCTCCCCAGAATTTGTTGTTTGTAGATTTTCTGATGATGCCGATTCTAACAGGTGTGAGGTGATACCTCATTGTCATTTTGATTTGCATTTCTCTAATAGTTAGTGGTGTTGAGCAGCTTTTCATGTGCGTCTTGGCCGTCTCTGTGACTTCTTTGAAGAAACGTCTATTTAGATCTTCTGCCCATTTTTGTATTGGGTTGTTTGTTTTATTAATATTAAGCTGCGTGAGCTGTTTATATATATTGGAGATTAAACCCTTGTCCATTGATTCGTTTGCGAACGTTTTCGCCCATTCTGAGGGTTGCCTTTTTCCATTCCCGTTTTTTTTTAACCAAAAAAGAAAGAAAGCAAAAGAAGCAGAACACTAATGTGCGTGAAATATGCCTCTTGAAACTGTCGTTTTGAAATATGGACGTCTTTTGAACTTTTTGGTCGATATATGACCCCAGGATTTGTTTTCAGGGCAGGTGTCATTTACAGGCCTGAAATGATTTGGAATATCCACTGACCAGTAGCACTGGGATTAAAGCTGCTGTTGTGCGAAATGGCCACAAGGTGGCAGCAGTTCTCCCTTAGCAAATCTGGTTACCAGGGCAACAGAGCCTCAATGGAAGCCTGTTCTAGATTGGAATTTAGAATGGAATGTGCCAGGAGAAAGCCCCTCAAGTTTGTCTCACTACTTCTTGTTCGTGTTTTTAATTTAATTTTTAATTTTTTATTACAGCAAGTTTGATTACAACGTTTGCTTGTTGTAGGTGTGCAAGATGTGGTTCTTTTACACATATACATATGTCTGTTCTTCCTGGGACCCTTTTCCCATGTACATTATGACAGAATGTTGAGTAGTCTTCTCTTGGCATTCCGTAGGTCTTTGGTGATTATATATTTCACCTGTGTTTGTATATGTCTCTTAACCCCAATATCGTAATGAATCCAATCCTCACACCTTTCCATTGGTGAACCATAAGTTTGTTTAATGAATCTGTGATTGCCCTTCTCCGTGGAAATATCTGCCCTGGTATCCGTTTTTAGGTAACACCTATAAGTGATATCCTACGATATGTGTCTTTCACTTTCTGACTTACTACAAGTCACGTGATTACCTGTAGACTCATCTACGGGGCTGCAAATGGCATTGTGCTCTTTTTTTCCTTGGCTAATATTCTGTCTTAGCGAGGTCCATTTTCTGCAATGTGATTCCCTGAGGGCTGAGGATTAGCTGACCTGGGCAGCCTGACCCTGCCGGCAAGCCCTCCCCAGGTGTGCCTGGGTTGAGGTCAATAGAAACAGCACTCCAGGCAGCAATAGCCCCTGCAGCTGTGCCTGACTCCATATTCTCTGCCCCGTCAGCAGTCTCGGGGCTGTGCTGGTGGGAGGGTGTGAGGGTCCATGGCTTTGTTGGTGGCCCGGTGTGAGTGGGGCTCTGCTGGAATTTCTGCAGGAGTTGCCAGGTTGCCACCTGTAAAGAAGAGGATGTGTCACCCATAACTTCCACTGGAATTTCTCTCCGGGCTGAGGTGAGGGAGGAAAAAAAGGAGTGGGGGCCGGGACAGGAGGGGTATCTCAGGTAGGGAAATGGAAAGCTTCCAGAAGAGCGCCGAGGGCCAGGACCATCCTGGCTGGCCTGCAGGCACCAAGTTGGCCTGCGTGCTGTCGCTGGTGTGGCTCCACGGCCCTTCCTCTAGGCTTTCAAGCCCTTGTACATATTCAGGTGTTTTACCTGGGAAGGGTGGGAACAGTTCAGCAGCAGCTGGCCTGGGGCTCAGCTCACGTTTACTCACAGAGGCCTCGGCACTGTCCCCCAGCTTTGCAATCAGGACGCTCCTTGCGTGGGGGTGCGGGGCTGCTGGTTGTATGGGAGATGATTCCCCTCCTCTGACCAATCTCAGAATTGTTTACCGATGGAACAAGTGCCCTGATAGGGTTTTCCTCTGTATAACTGCTTGGTACAGGATTTGTTTTTTTCTTTTTTGGTTCAAGTTACAAGTTATTCATCTTTTATGTATTTATTGATATAAGCATGGAAATAATTCATTCATAGAAATACATCTGTGTGAAGGGAAGAACTTTTTTTCTGTTTTATTTTTAAATTTCATTTCTAAAAATTTTGAAGTTTAATCATATTTAATTTTCTATACAACAGGTTATTATTAGTTATCTATTTTATTCATATACATATATACGGGTCAATACCTATCTCCCAACTCATCTGACCACCAACACCCCATGGCTTCCCCCACTTGGTGTCCATACGTTTGTTCTCTACCTCTGTTTCTCTATTTCTGCCCTGCAAACCTGTTCATCTGTACCATATATCTAGGTTCCACATACATGCATTAATACAGAATATTTGTTTTGCTCTTTCTGACTTACTTCATTCTGTATGACAGTCTCTAGATCCACCGACTTCTCTACAAATAACCCAGTTTCATTCCTTTTCATGGCTGAGTCATATCCCATTTTATGTATGTACCACATCTTTATCCATTCGTCTGTCTGTGGGCATTTAGGTTGCTTCCATTACCTGGCTATTGTAAATAGTGCTGCAATGAACATTGTGGTGAATGTGTGTTTTTGATTTATGGTTTTCTCTGGCTATATGCCCAGAAGTGGGATTGCTGGATCCTATGGTAATTCTATTTCTAGTTTCTTTAAGGAAACTCCATACTGTTCTCCATACGACTGTATCAATTTACCTTCCCACTAATAGTGGAAGAGGGTTCCTTTTGTCCACACCTTCCCCAAATTTGTTGTTTGTAGATTTTCTGATGATGCCGATTCTAACAGGTGTGAGGTGATACCTCATTGTCGTTTTGATTTGCATTTCTCTAATAATTAGTGGTGTTGAGCAGCTTTTCATGTGCGTCTTGGCCGTCTCTGTGACTTCTTTGAAGAAACGTCTATTTAGATCTTCTGCCCATTTTTGTATTGGGTTGTTTGTTTTATTAATATTAAGCTGCGTGAGCTGTTTATATATATTGGAGATTAAACCCTTGTCCATTGATTCCTTTGCGAACGTTTTCGCCCATTCTGAGGGTTGCCTTTTTCCATTCCCGTTTTTTTTTAACCAAAAAAGAAAGAAAACAAAAGAAGCAGAACACTAATGTGCGTGAAATATGCCTCTTGAAACTGTCGTTTTGAAATATGGACGTCTTTTGAACTTTTTGGTCGATATATGACCCCAGGATTTGTTTTCAGGGCAGGTGTCATTTACAGGCCTGCAATGATTTGGAATATCCACTGACCATTAGCGCTGGGATTAAAGCTGCTGTTGTGTGAAACGGCCACAAGGTGGCAGCAGTTCTCCCTTAGCAAATCTGGTTACTAGGGCAACAGAGCCTCAATGGTAGCCTGTTCTAAATTGGAATTTAGAATGGAATGTGCCAGGAGAAAGCCCCTCAAGTTTGTCTCACTACTTCTTGTTCGTGTTTTTAATTTAATTTTTAATTTTTTATTACAGCAAGTTTGATTACAACGTTTGCTTGTTGTAGGTGTGCAAGATGTGGTTCTGTTACACATATACATATGTCTGTTCTTCCTGGGACCCTTTTCCCATGTACGTTATGACAGAATGTTGAGTAGTCTTCTCTTGGCATTCCGTAGGTCTTTGGTGATTATATATTTCACCTGTGTTTGTATATGTCTCTTAACCCCAATATCGTAATGAATCCAATCCTCACACCTTTCCATTGGTGAACCATAAGTTTGTTTAATGAATCTGTGATTGCCCTTCTCCGTGGAAATATCTGCCCTGGTATCCCTTTTTAGGTAACACCTATAAGTGATATCCTACGATATGTGTCTTTCACTTTCTGACTTACTACAAGTCACGTGCTTACCTGTAGACTCATCTACGGGGCTGCAAATGGCATTGTGCCCTTTTTTTCCTTGGCTAATATTCTGTCTTAGTGAGGTCCATTTTCTGCAATGTGATTCCCTGAGGGCTGAGGATTAGCTGACCTGGGCAGCCTGACCCTGCCGGCAAGCACTCCCCAGGTGTGCGTGGGTTGAGGTCGATAGAAACAGCACTCCAGGCAGCAATAGCCCCTGCAGCTGTGCCTGATTCCATATTCTCTGCCCCGTCAGCAGTCTCGGGGCTGTGCTGGTGGGAGGGTGTAAGGGTCCACGGCTTTGTTGGTGGCCCGGTGTGAGTGGGGCTCTGCTGGACTTTCTGCAGGAGTTGCCAGGCTGCCACCTGTAAAGAAGAGGATGTGTCACCCATAACTTCCACTGGAATTTCTCTCCGGGCTGAGGTGAGGAAGGAAAAAAAGGAATGATGGCCGGGACAGGAGGGGTATATCAGGCAGGGAAATGGAAAGCTTCTAGAAGAGTGCCCGGGGCCAGGACCATCCTGGCTGGCCTGCAGGCACCAAGTTGGCCTGCGTGCTGTCGCTGGTGTGGCTCCACGGCCCTTCCTCTAGGCTTTCAAGCCCTTGTACATATTCAGGTGTTTTACCTGGGAAGGGTGGGAACAGTTCAGCAGCAGCTGGCCTGGGGCTCAGCTCACGTTTACTCACAGAGGCCTCGGCACGGTCCCCCAGCTTTGCAATGAGGATGCTCCTTGCGTGGGGGGCCCGGACTGCTGGCTGTATGGGAGATGATTCCCCACCTCTGACCAATGTCAGAATTGTTTACCGCTGGAGCAAGTGCCCTGATAGGGTTTTCCTCTGTATAACTGCTGGGTTCAGGTTTTTTTTTCTTTTTTGGTTCAAGTTAGAATTTATTCATCTTTTATGTATTTATTGATATAAGCATGGAAATAATTCATTCATAGAAATACATCTGTGTGAAGGGAAGAACTTTTTTCTGTTTTATTTTTAAATTTCATTTCTAAAAATTTTGCAGTTTAATTATATTTATTTTTCTATACAGCAGGTTATTATTAGTTATCTATTTTATTCATATACATATATACAGGTCAATACCTATCTCCCAACTCATCTGACCACCATCACCCCATGGCTTCCCCCACTTGGTGTCCATACGTTTGTTCTCTACCTCTGTTTCTCTATTTCTGCCCTGCAAACCTGTTCATCTGTACCATATATCTAGGTTCCACATACATGCATTAATACAGAATATTTGTTTTGCTCTTTCTGACTTACTTCATTCTGTATGACAGTCTCTAGATCCACCGACTTCTCTACAAATAACCCAGTTTCATTCCTTTTCATGGCTGAGTCATATCCCATTTTATGTATGTACCACATCTTTATCCACTCATCTGTCTGTGGGCATTTAGGTTGCTTCCATTACCTGGCTATTGTAAATAGTGCTGCAATGAACATTGTGGTGAATGTGTGTTTTTGATTTATGGTTGTCTCTGTGTATATGCCCAGAAGTGGGATTGCTGGATCCTATGGTAATTCTATTTCTAGTTTCTTTAAGGAAACTCCATACTGTTCTCCATAGTGACTGTATCAATTTACCTTCCCACCAATAGTGGAAGAGGGTTCCTTTTGTCCACACCCTCCCCAGAATTTGTTGTTTGTAGATTTTCTGATGCTGCCGATTCTAACAGGTGTGAGGTGATACCTCATTGTCATTTTGATTTGCATTTCTCTAATAATTAGTGGTGTTGAGCATCTTTTCATGTGCGTCTTGGCCGTCTCTGTGACTTCTTTGAAGAAACGTCTATTTAGATCTTCTGCCCATTTTTGTATTGGGTTGTTTGTTTTATTAATATTAAGCT
This sequence comes from Mesoplodon densirostris, assembly GCF_025265405.1. Classification (NCBI taxonomy): domain Eukaryota; kingdom Metazoa; phylum Chordata; class Mammalia; order Artiodactyla; family Ziphiidae; genus Mesoplodon; species Mesoplodon densirostris. Next base: position 98,192,581 of record NC_082666.1, read on the forward strand.
GCGTGAGCTGTTTATATATATTGGAGATTAAACCCTTGTCCATTGATTCGTTTGCGAACGTTTTGGCCCATTCTGAGGGTCGCCTTTTTCCATTCCCGTTTTTTTTAACCAAGAAAGAAAGAAAGCAAAAGAAGCAGAACACTAATGTGCGTGAAATATGCCTCTTGAAACTGTCGTTTTGAAATATGGACGTCTTTTGAACTTTTTGGTCGATATATGACCCCAGGATTTGTTTTCAGGGCAGGTGTCATTTACAGGCCTGCAATGATTTGGAATATCCACTGACCAGTAGCGCTGGGATTAAAGCTGCTGTTGTGCGAAATGGCCACAAGGTGGCAGCAGTTCTCCCTTAGCAAATCTGGTTACCAGGGCAACAGAGCCTCAATGGAAGCCTGTTCTAGATTGGAATTTAGAATGGAATGTGCCAGGAGAAAGCCCCTCAAGTTTGTCTCACTACTTCTTGCTCGTGTTTTTAATTTAATTTTTAATTTTTTATTACAGCAAGTTTGATTACAACGTTTGCTTGTTGTAGGTGTGCAAGATGTGGTTCTTTTACACATATACATATGTCTGTTCTTCCTGGGACCCTTTTCCCATGTACGTTATGACAGAATGTTGAGTAGTCTTCTCTTGGCATTCCGTAGGTCTTTGGTGATTATATATTTCACCTGTGTTTGTATATGTCTCTTAACCCCAATATCGTAATGAATCCAATCCTCACACCTTTCCATTGGTGAACCATAAGTTTGTTTAATGAATCTGTGATTGCCCTTCTCCGTGGAAATATCTGCCCTGGTATCCGTTTTTAGGTAACACCTATAAGTGATATCCTACGATATGTGTCTTTCACTTTCTGACTTACTACAAGTCACGTGCTTACCTGTAGACTCATCTACGGGGCTGCAAATGGCATTGTGTCCTTTTTTTCCTTGGCTAATATTCTGTCTTATCGAGGTCCATTTTCTGCAATGTGATTCCCTGAGGGCTGAGGATTAGCTGACCTGGGCAGCCTGACCCTGCCGGCAAGCCCTCCCCAGGTGTGCCTGGGTTGAGGTCAATAGAAACAGAACTCCAGGCAGCAATAGCCCCTGCAGCTGTGCCTGACTCCATATTCTCGGCCCCGTCAGCATTCTCGGGGCTGAGCTGGTGGGAGGGTGTGAGGGTCCACGGCTTTGTTGGTGGCCCGGTGTGAGTGGGCCTCTGCTGGAATTTCTGCAGGAGTTGCCAGGCTGCCAACTGTAAAGAAGAGGATGTGTCACCCATAATTTCCACTGGAATTTCTCTCCGGGCTGAGGTGAGGGAGGAAAAAAAGGAGTGGGTGCCGGGACAGGAGTGGTATCTCAGGCAGGGAAATGGAAAGCTTCCAGAAGAGCGCCGAGGGCCAGGACCATCCTGGCTGGCCTGCAGGCACCAAGTTGGCCTGCGTGCTGTCGCTGGTGTGGCTCCACGGCCCTTCCTCTAGGCTTTCAAGCCCTTGTACATATTCAGGTGTTTTACCTGGGAAGGGTGGGAACAGTTCAGCAGCAGCTGGCCTGGGGCTCAGCTCACGTTTACTCACAGAGGCCTCGGCACTGTCCCCCAGCTTTGCAATCAGGACGCTCCTTGCGTGGGGGTGCGGGGCTGCTGGTTGTATGGGAGATGATTCCCCTCCTCTGACCAATCTCAGAATTGTTTACCGCTGGAGCAAGTGCCCTGATAGGGTTTTCCTCTGTATAACTGCTGGGTTCAGGTTTTTTTTTCTTTTTTGGTTCAAGTTAGAATTTATTCATCTTTTATGTATTTATTGATATAAGCATGGAAATAATTCATTCATAGAAATACATCTGTGTGAAGGGAAGAACTTTTTTCTGTTTTATTTTTAAATTTCATTTCTAAAAATTTTGCAGTTTAATTATATTTATTTTTCTATACAGCAGGTTATTATTAGTTATCTATTTTATTCATATACATATATACAGGTCAATACCTATCTCCCAACTCATCTGACCACCATCACCCCATGGCTTCCCCCACTTGGTGTCCATACGTTTGTTCTCTACCTCTGTTTCTCTATTTCTGCCCTGCAAACCTGTTCATCTGTACCATATATCTAGGTTCCACATACATGCATTAATACAGAATATTTGTTTTGCTCTTTCTGACTTACTTCATTCTGTATGACAGTCTCTAGATCCACCGACTTCTCTACAAATAACCCAGTTTCATTCCTTTTCATGGCTGAGTCATATCCCATTTTATGTATGTACCACATCTTTATCCACTCATCTGTCTGTGGGCATTTAGGTTGCTTCCATTACCTGGCTATTGTAAATAGTGCTGCAATGAACATTGTGGTGAATGTGTGTTTTTGATTTATGGTTGTCTCTGTGTATATGCCCAGAAGTGGGATTGCTGGATCCTATGGTAATTCTATTTCTAGTTTCTTTAAGGAAACTCCATACTGTTCTCCATAGTGACTGTATCAATTTACCTTCCCACCAATAGTGGAAGAGGGTTCCTTTTGTCCACACCCTCCCCAGAATTTGTTGTTTGTAGATTTTCTGATGCTGCCGATTCTAACAGGTGTGAGGTGATACCTCATTGTCATTTTGATTTGCATTTCTCTAATAATTAGTGGTGTTGAGCATCTTTTCATGTGCGTCTTGGCCGTCTCTGTGACTTCTTTGAAGAAACGTCTATTTAGATCTTCTGCCCATTTTTGTATTGGGTTGTTTGTTTTATTAATATTAAGCTGCGTGAGCTGTTTATATATATTGGAGATTAAACCCTTGTCCATTGATTCGTTTGCGAACGTTTTGGCCCATTCTGAGGGTTGCCTTTTTCCATTCCCGTTTTTTTTAACCAAGAAAGAAAGAAAGCAAAAGAAGCAGAACACTAATGTGCGTGAAATATGCCTCTTGAAACTGTCGTTTTGAAATATGGACGTCTTTTGAACTTTTTGGTCGATATATGACCCCAGGATTTGTTTTCAGGGCAGGTGTCATTTACAGGCCTGCAATGATTTGGAATATCCACTGACCAGTAGCGCTGGGATTAAAGCTGCTGTTGTGCGAAATGGCCACAAGGTGGCAGCAGTTCTCCCTTAGCAAATCTGGTTACCAGGGCAACAGAGCCTCAATGGAAGCCTGTTCTAGATTGGAATTTAGAATGGAATGTGCCAGGAGAAAGCCCCTCAAGTTTGTCTCACTACTTCTTGCTCGTGTTTTTAATTTAATTTTTAATTTTTTATTACAGCAAGTTTGATTACAACGTTTGCTTGTTGTAGGTGTGCAAGATGTGGTTCTTTTACACATATACATATGTCTGTTCTTCCTGGGACCCTTTTCCCATGTACGTTATGACAGAATGTTGAGTAGTCTTCTCTTGGCATTCCGTAGGTCTTTGGTGATTATATATTTCACCTGTGTTTGTATATGTCTCTTAACCCCAATATCGTAATGAATCCAATCCTCACACCTTTCCATTGGTGAACCATAAGTTTGTTTAATGAATCTGTGATTGCCCTTCTCCGTGGAAATATCTGCCCTGGTATCCGTTTTTAGGTAACACCTATAAGTGATATCCTACGATATGTGTCTTTCACTTTCTGACTTACTACAAGTCACGTGCTTACCTGTAGACTCATCTACGGGGCTGCAAATGGCATTGTGTCCTTTTTTTCCTTGGCTAATATTCTGTCTTATCGAGGTCCATTTTCTGCAATGTGATTCCCTGAGGGCTGAGGATTAGCTGACCTGGGCAGCCTGACCCTGCCGGCAAGCCCTCCCCAGGTGTGCCTGGGTTGAGGTCAATAGAAACAGAACTCCAGGCAGCAATAGCCCCTGCAGCTGTGCCTGACTCCATATTCTCGGCCCCGTCAGCATTCTCGGGGCTGAGCTGGTGGGAGGGTGTGAGGGTCCACGGCTTTGTTGGTGGCCCGGTGTGAGTGGGCCTCTGCTGGAATTTCTGCAGGAGTTGCCAGGCTGCCAACTGTAAAGAAGAGGATGTGTCACCCATAATTTCCACTGGAATTTCTCTCCGGGCTGAGGTGAGGGAGGAAAAAAAGGAGTGGGTGCCGGGACAGGAGTGGTATCTCAGGCAGGGAAATGGAAAGCTTCCAGAAGAGCGCCGAGGGCCAGGACCATCCTGGCTGGCCTGCAGGCACCAAGTTGGCCTGCGTGCTGTCGCTGGTGTGGCTCCACGGCCCTTCCTCTAGGCTTTCAAGCCCTTGTACATATTCAGGTGTTTTACCTGGGAAGGGTGGGAACAGTTCAGCAGCAGCTGGCCTGGGGCTCAGCTCACGTTTACTCACAGAGGCCTCGGCACTGTCCCCCAGCTTTGCAATCAGGACGCTCCTTGCGTGGGGGTGCGGGGCTGCTGGTTGTATGGGAGATGATTCCCCTCCTCTGACCAATCTCAGAATTGTTTACCGCTGGAACAAGTGCCCTGATAGGGTTTTCCTCTGTATAACAGCTGGGTACAGGATTTTTTTTTTCTTTTTTGGTTCAAGTTAGAAGTTATTCATCTTTTATGTATTTATTGATATAAGCATGGAAATAATTCATTCATAGAAATACATCTGTGTGAAGGGAAGAACTTTTTTTCTGTTTTATTTTTAAATTTCATTTCTAAAAATTTTGCAGTTTAATCATATTTATTTTTCTATACAGCAGGTTATTATTAGTTATCTATTTTATTCATATACATATATACAGGTCAATACCTATCTCCCAACTCATCTGACCACCAACACCCCATGGCTTCCCCCACTTGGTGTCCATACGTTTGTTCTCTACCTCTGTTTCTCTATTTCTGCCCTTCAAACCTGTTCATCTGTACCATATATCTAGGTTCCACATACATGCATTAATACAGAATATTTGTTTTGCTCTTTCTGACTTACTTCATTCTGTATGACAGTCTCTAGATCCACCGACTTCTCTACAAATAACCCAGTTTCATTCCTTTTCATGGCTGAGTCATATCCCATTTTATGTATGTACCACATCTTTATCCATTCGTCTGTCTGTGGGCATTTAGGTTGCTTCCATTACCTGGCTATTGTAAATAGTGCTGCAATGAACATTGTGGTGAATGTGTGTTTTTGATTTATGGTTGTCTCTGGGTATATGCCCAGAAGTGGGATTGCTGGATCCTATGGTAATTCTATTTCTAGTTTCTTTAAGGAAACTCCATACTCTTCTCCATAGTGACTGTATCAATTTACCTTCCCACCAAGAGTGGAAGAGGGTTCCTTTTGTCCACACCCTCCCCAGAATTTGTTGTTTGTAGATTTTCTGATGCTGCCGATTCTAACAGGTGTGAGGTGATACCTCATTGTCATTTTGATTTGCATTTCTCTAATAATTAGTGGTGTTAAGCAGCTTTTCATGTGCATCTTGGCCGTCTCTGTGACTTCTTTGAAGAAACGTCTATTTAGATCTTCTGCCCATTTTTGTATTGGGTTGTTTGTTTTATTAATATTAAGCTGCGTGAGCTGTTTATATATATTGGAGATTAAACCCTTGTCCATTGATTCGTTTGCGAACGTTTTGGCCCATTCTGAGGGTTGCCTTTTTCCATTCCCGTTTTTTTTTAACCAAAAAAGAAAGAAAGCAAAAGAAGCAGAACACTAATGTGCGTGAAATATGCCTCTTGAAACTGTCGTTTTGAAATATGGACGTCTTTTGAACTTTTTGGTCGATATATGACCCCAGGATTTGTTTTCAGGGCAGGTGTCATTTACAGGCCTGCAATGATTTGGAATATCCACTGACCATTAGCGCTGGGATTAAAGCTGCTGTTGTGTGAAATGGCCACAAGGTGGCAGCAGTTCTCCCTTAGCAAATCTGGTTACTAGGGCAACAGAGCCTCAATGGAAGCCTGTTCTAGATTGGAATTTAGAATGGAATGTGCCAGGAGAAAGCCCCTCAAGTTTGTCTCACTACTTCTTGTTCGTGTTTTTAATTTAATTTTTAATTTTTTATTACAGCAAGTTTGATTACAATGTTTGCTTGTTGTAGGTGTGCAAGATGTGGTTCTGTTACACATATACATATGTCTGTTCTTCCTGGGACCCTTTTCCCATGTACATTATGACAGAATGTTGAGTAGTCTTCTCTTGGCATTCCGTAGGTCTTTGGTGATTATATATTTCACCTGTGTTTGTATATGTCTCTTAACCCCAATATCGTAATGAATCCAATCCTCACACCTTTCCATTGGTGAACCATAAGTTTGTTTAATGAATCTGTGATTGCCCTTCTCCGTGGAAATATCTGCCCTGGTATCCGTTTTTAGGTAACACCTATAAGTGATATCCTACGATATGTGTCTTTCACTTTCTGACTTACTACAAGTCACGTGCTTACCTGTAGACTCATCTACGGGGCTGCAAATGGCATTGTGACCTTTTTTTCCTTGGCTAATATTCTGTCTTAGCGCGGTCCATTTTCTGCAATGTGATTCCCTGAGGGCTGAGGATTAGCTGACCTGGGCAGCCTGACCCTGCCGGCAAGCCCTCCTCAGGTGTGCGTGGTTTGAGGTCGATAGAAACAGCACTCCAGGCAGCAATAGCCCCTGCAGCTGTGCCTGATTCCATATTCTCTGCCCCGTCAGCAGTCTCGGGGCTGTGCTGGTGGGAGGGTGTGAGGGTCCACGACTTTGTTGGTGGCCCGGTGTGAGTGGGGCTCTGCTGGACTTTCTGCAGGAGTTTCCAGGCTGCCACCTGTAAAGAAGAGGATGTGTCACCCATAACTTCCACTGGAATTTCTCTCCGGGCTGAGGTGAGGAAGGAAAAAAAGGAATGATGGCCGGGACAGGAGGGGTATATCAGGCAGGGAAATGGAAAGCTTCTAGAAGAGTGCCCGGGGCCAGGACCATCCTGGCTGGCCTGCAGGCACCAAGTTGGCCTGCATGCTGTCGCTGGTGTGGCTCCACGGTCCTTCCTCTAGGCTTTCAAGCCCTTGTACATATTCAGGTGTTTTACCTGGGAAGTGTGGGAACAGTTCAGCAGCAGCTGGCCTGGGGCTCAGCTCACGTTTACTCACAGAGGCCTCGGCACGGTCCCCCAGCTTTGCAATGACGACGCTCCTTGCGTGGGGGGGCCGGGCTGCTGGCTGTATGGGAGATGATTCCCCACCTCTGACCAATGTCAGAATTGTTTACCGCTGGAGCAAGTGCCCTGATAGGGTTTTTCTCTGTATAACTGCTGGGTTCAGGTTTTTTTTTCTTTTTTGGTTCAAGTTAGAATTTATTCATCTTTTATGTATTTATTGATATAAGCATGGAAATAATTCATTCATAGAAATACATCCGTGTGAAGGGAAGAACTTTTTTCTGTTTTATTTTTAAATTTCATTTCTAAAAATTTTGCAGTTTAATTATATTTATTTTTCTATACAGCAGGTTATTATTAGTTATCTATTTTATTCATATACATATATACAGGTCAATACCTATCTCCCAACTCATCTGACCACCATCACCCCATGGCTTCCCCCACTTGGTGTCCATACGTTTGTTCTCTACCTCTGTTTCTCTATTTCTGCCCTGCAAACCTGTTCATCTGTACCATATATCTAGGTTCCACATACATGCATTAATACAGAATATTTGTTTTGCTCTTTCTGACTTACTTCATTCTGTATGACAGTCTCTAGATCCACCGACTTCTCTACAAATAACACAGTTTCATTCCTTTTCATGGCTGAGTCATATCCCATTTTATGTATGTACCACATCTTTATCCATTCATCTGTCTGTGGGCATTTAGGTTGCTTCCATTACCTGGCTATTGTAAATAGTGCTGCAATGAACATGGTGGTGAATGTGTGTTTTTGATTTATGGTTGTCTCTGGGTATATGCCCAGAAGTGGGATTGCTGGATCCTATGGTAATTCTATTTCTAGTTTCTTTAAGGAAACTCCATACTCTTTTCCATAGTGACTGTATCAATTTACCTTCCCACCAATAGTGGAAGAGGGTTCCTTTTGTCCACACCCTCCCCAGAATTTGTTGTTTGTAGATTTTCTGATGCTGCCGATTCTAACAGGTGTGAGGTGATACCTCATTGTCGTTTTGATTTGCATTTCTCTAATAATTAGTGGTGTTGAGCATCTTTTCATGTGCGTCTTGGCCGTCTCTGTGACTTCTTTGAAGAAACGTCTATTTAGATCTTCTGCCCATTTTTGTATTGGGTTGTTTGTTTTATTAATATTAAGCTGCGTGAGCTGTTTATATATATTGGAGATTAAACCCTTGTCCATTGATTCGTTTGCGAACGTTTTCGCCCATTCTGAGGGTTGCCTTTTTCCATTCCCGTTTTTTTTTAACCAAGAAAGAAAGAAATCAAAAGAAGCAGAACACTAAAGTGTGTGAAATATGCCTCTTGAAACTGTCGTTTTGAAATATGGACGTCTTTTGAACTTTTTGGTCGATATATGACCCCAGGATTTGTTTTCAGGGCAGGTGTCATTTACAGGCCTGCAATGATTTGGAATATCCACTGACCAGTAGCGCTGGGATTAAAGCTGCTGTTGTGCGAAATGGCCACAAGGTGGCAGCAGTTCTCCCTTAGCAAATCTGGTTACTAGGGCAACAGAGCCTCAATGGAAGCCTGTTCTAGATTGGAATTTAGAATGGAATGTGCCAGGAGAAAGCCCCTCAAGTTTGTCTCACTACTTCTTGTTCGTGTTTTTAATTTAATTTTTAATTTTTTATTACAGCAAGTTTGATTACAACGTTTGCTTGTTGTAGGTGTGCAAGATGTGGTTCTTTTACACATATACATATGTCTGTTCTTCCTGGGACCCTTTTCCCATGTACGTTATGACAGAATGTTGAGTAGTCTTCTCTTTGCATTCCGTAGGTCTTTGGTGATTATATATTTCACCTGTGTTTGTATATGTCTCTTAACCCCAATATCGTAATGAATCCAATCCTCACACCTTTCCATTGGTGAACCATAAGTTTGTTTAATGAATCTGTGATTGCCCTTCTCCGTGGAAATATCTGCCCTGGTATCCGTTTTTAGGTAACACCTATAAGTGATATCCTACGATATGTGTCTTTCACTTTCTGACTTACTACAAGTCACGTGCTTACCTGTAGACTCATCTACGGGGCTGCAAATGGCATTGTGCCCTTTTTTTCCTTGGCTAATATTCTGTCTTAGCGAGGTCCATTTTCTGCAATGTGATTCCCTGAGGGCTGAGTTTTAGCTGACCTGGGCAGCCTGACCCTGCCGGCAAGCCCTCCCTTGGTGTGCGTGGGTTGAGGTCGATAGAAACAGCACTCCAGGCAGCAATAGCCCCTGCAGCTGTGCCTGATTCCATATTCTCTGCCCCGTCAGCAGTCTCGGGGCTGTGCTGGTGGGAGGGTGTGAGGGTCCACGGCTTTGTTGGTGGCCCGGTGTGAGTGGGGCTCTGCTGGACTTTCTGCAGGAGTTGCCAGGCTGCCACCTGTAAAGAAGAGGATGTGTCACCCATAACTTCCACTGGAATTTCTCTCCGGGCTGAGGTGAGGAAGGAAAAAAAGGAATGATGGCCGGGACAGGAGGGGTATATCAGGCAGGGAAATGGAAAGCTTCTAGAAGAGTGCCCGGGGCCAGGACCATCCTGGCTGGCCTGCAGGCACCAAGTTGGCCTGCATGCTGTCGCTGGTGTGGCTCCACGGCCCTTCCTCTAGGCTTTCAAGCCCTTGTACATATTCAGGTGTTTTACCTGGGAAGGGTGGGAACAGTTCAGCAGCAGCTGGCCTGGGGCTCAGCTCACGTTTACTCACAGAGGCCTCGGCACGGTCCCCCAGCTTTGCAATGAGGATGCTCCTTGCGTGGGGGGGGCCGGGCTGCTGGCTGTATGGGAGATGATTCCCCACCTCTGACCAATGTCAAAATTGTTTACCGCTGGAGCAAGTGCCCTGATAGGGTTTTCCTCTGTATAACTGCTGGGTTCAGGTTTTTTGTTTTTCTTTTTTGGTTCAAGTTAGAATTTATTCATCTATTATGTATTTATTGATATAAGCATGGAAATAATTCATTCATAGAAATACATCTGTGTGAAGGGAAGAACTTTTTTCTGTTTTATTTTTAAATTTCATTTCTAAAAATTTTGCAGTTTAATTATATTTATTTTTCTATACAGCAGGTTATTATTAGTTATCTATTTTATTCATATACATATATACAGGTCAATACCTATCTCCCAACTCATCTGACCACCATCACCCCATGGCTTCCCCCACTTGGTGTCCATACGTTTGTTCTCTACCTCTGTTTCTCTATTTCTGCCCTGCAAACCTGTTCATCTGTACCATATATCTAGGTTCCACATACATGCATTAATACAGAATATTTGTTTTGCTCTTTCTGACTTACTTCATTCTGTATGACAGTCTCTAGATCCACCTACTTCTCTACAAATAACCCAGTTTCATTCCTTTTCATGGCTGAGTCTTATCCCATTTTATGTATGTACCACATCTTTATCCATTCGTCTGTCTTTGGGCATTTAGGTTGCTTCCATTACCTGGCTATTGTAAATAGTGCTGCAATGAACATTGTGGTGAATGTGTGTTTTTGATTTATGGTTGTCTCTGTGTATATGCCCAGAAGTGGGATTGCTCGATCCTATGGTAATTCTATTTCTAGTTTCTTTAAGGAAACTCCATACTCTTCTCCATAGTGACTGTATCAATTTACCTTCCCACCAATAGTGGAAGAGGGTTCCTTTTGTCCACACCCACCCCAGAATTTGTTGTTTGTAGATTTTCTGATGATGCCGATTCTAACAGGTGTGAGGTGATACCTCATTATCATTTTGATTTGCATTTCTCTAATAATTAGTGGTGTTGAGCAGCTTTTCATGTGCGTCTTGGCCGTCTCTGTGACTTCTTTGAAGAAACGTCTATTTAGATCTTCTGCCCATTTTTGTATTGGGTTCTTTGTTTTATTAATATTAAGCTGCGTGAGCTGTTTATATATATTGGAGATTAAACCCTTGTCCATTGATTCGTTTGCGAACGTTTTCGCCCATTCTGAGGGTTGCCTTTTTCCATTCCCGTTTTTTTTTAACCAAAAAAGAAAGAAAGCAAAAGAAGCAGAACACTAATGTGCGTGAAATATGCCTCTTGAAACTGTCGTTTTGAAATATGGACGTCTTTTGAACTTTTTGGTCGATATATGACCCCAGGATTTGTTTTCAGGGCAGGTGTCATTTACAGGCCTGCAATGATTTGGAATATCCACTGACCATTAGCGCTGGGATTAAAGCTGCTGTTGTGCGAAACGGCCACAAGGTGGCAGCAGTTCTCCCTTAGCAAATCTGGTTACCAGGGCAACAGAGCCTCAATGGAAGCCTGTTCTAGATTGGAATTTAGAATGGAATGTGCCAGGAGAAAGCCCCTCAAGTTTGTCTCACTACTTCTTGTTCGTGTTTTTAATTTAATTTTTAATTTTTTATTACAGCAAGTTTGATTACAACGTTTGCTTGTTGTAGGTGTGCAAGATGTGGTTCTGTTACACATATACATATGTCTGTTCTTCCTGGGACCCTTTTCCCATGTACGTTATGACAGAATGTTGAGTAGTCTTCTCTTGGCATTCCGTAGGTCTTTGGTGATTATATATTTCACCTGTGTTTGTATATGTCTCTTAACCCCAATATCGTAATGAATCCAATACTCACACCTTTCCATTGGTGAACCATAAGTTTGTTTAATGAATCTGTGATTGCCCTTCTCCGTGGAAATATCTGCCCTGGTATCCGTTTTTAGGTAACACCTATAAGTGATATCCTACGATATGTGTCTTTCACTTTCTGACTTACTACAAGTCACGTGCTTACCTGTAGACTCATCTACGGGGCTGCAAATGGCATTGTGCCCTTTTTTTCCTTGGCTAATATTCTGTCTTAGCGAGGTCCATTTTCTGCAATGTGATTCCCTGAGGGCTGAGGATTAGCTGACCTGGGCAGCCTGACCCTGCCGGCAAGCCCTCCCCAGGTGTGCGTGGGTTGAGGTCGATAGAAACAGCACTCCAGGCAGCAATAGCCCCTGCAGCTGTGCCTGATTCCATATTCTCTGCCCCGTCAGCAGTCTCGGGGCTGTGCTGGTGGGAGGGTGTGAGGGTCCACGGCTTTGTTGGTGGCCCGGTGTGAGTGGGGCTCTGCTGGACTTTCTGCAGGAGTTGCCAGGCTGCCACCTGTAAAGAAGAGGATGTGTCACCCATAACTTCCACTGGAATTTCTCTCCGGGCTGAGGTGAGGAAGGAAAAAAAGGAATGATGGCCGGGACAGGAGGGGTATATCAGGCAGGGAAATGGAAAGCTTCTAGAAGAGTGCCGGGGCCAGGACCATCCTGGCTGGCCTGCAGGCACCAAGTTGGCCTGCGTGCTGTCGCTGGTGTGGCTCCACGGCCCTTCCTCTAGGCTTTCAAGCCCTTGTACATATTCAGGTGTTTTACCTGGGAAGGGTGGGAACAGTTCAGCAGCAGCTGGCCTGGGGCTCAGCTCACGTTTACTCACAGAGGCCTCGGCACGGTCCCCCAGCTATGCAATGAGGATGCTCCTTGCGTGGGGGGGCCGGGCTGCTGGCTGTATGGGAGATGATTCCCCACCTCTGACCAATGTCAGAATTGTTTACCGCTGGAGCAAGTGCCCTGATAGGGTTTTCCTCTGTATAACTGCTGGGTTCAGGTTTTTTTTTCTTTTTTGGTTCAAGTTAGAATTTATTCATCTTTTATGTATTTATTGATATAAGCATGGAAATAATTCATTCATAGAAATACATCTGTGTGAAGGGAAGAACTTTTTTCTGTTTTATTTTTAAATTTCATTTCTAAAAATTTTGCAGTTTAATTATATTTATTTTTCTATACAGCAGGTTATTATTAGTTATCTATTTTATTCATATACATATATACAGGTCAATACCTATCTCCCAACTCATCTGACCACCATCACCCCATGGCTTCCCCAACTTGGTGTCCATACGTTTGTTCTCTACCTCTGTTTCTCTATTTCTGCCCTGCAAACCTGTTCATCTGTACCATATATCTAGGTTTCACATACATGCATTAATACAGAATATTTGTTTTGCTCTTTCTGACTTACTTCATTCTGTATGACAGTCTCTAGATCCACCGACTTCTCTACAAATAACCCAGTTTCATTCCTTTTCATGGCTGAGTCATATCCCATTTTATGTATGTACCACATCTTTATCCATTCATCTGTCTGTGGGCATTTAGGTTGCTTCCATTACCTGGCTATTGTAAATAGTGCTGCAATGAACATTGTGGTGAATGTGTGTTTTTGATTTATGGTTGTCTCTGTGTATATGCCCAGAAGTGGGATTGCTGGATCCTATGGTAATTCTATTTCTAGTTTCTTTAAGGAAACTCCATACTGTTCTCCATAGTGACTGTATCAATTTACCTTCCCACCAATAGTGGAAGAGGGTTCCTTTTGTCCACACCCTCCCCAGAATTTGTTGTTTGTAGATTTTCTGATGATGCCGATTCTAACAGGTGTGAGGTGATACCTCATTGTCGTTTTGATTTGCATTTCTCTAATAATTAGTGGTGTTGAGCAGCTTTTCATGTGCGTCTTGGCCGTCTCTGTGACTTCTTTGAAGAAACGTCTATTTAGATCTTCTGCCCATTTTTGTATTGGGTTGTTTGTTTTATTAATATTAAGCTGCGTGAGCTGTTTATATACATTGGAGATTAAACCCTTGTCCATTGATTCGTTTGCGAACGTTTTCGCCCATTCTGAGGGTTGCCTTTTTCCATTCCCGTTTTTTTTTAACCAAAAAAGAAAGAAAGCAAAAGAAGCAGAACACTAATGTGCGTGAAATATGCCTCTTGAAACTGTCGTTTTGAAATATGGACGTCTTTTGACCTTTTTGGTCGATATATGACCCCAGGATTTGTTTTCAGGGCAGGTGTCATTTACAGGCCTGCAATGATTTGGAATATCCACTGACCATTAGCGCTGGAATTAAAGCTGCTGTTGTGTGAAACGGCCACAAGGTGGCAGCAGTTCTCCATTAACAAATCTGGTTACCAGGGCAACAGAGCCTCAATGGAAGTCGTGTTCTAGATTGGAATTTAGAATGGAATGTGCCAGGAGAAAGCCCCTCAAGTTTGTCTCACTACTTCTTGTTCGTGTTTTTAATTTAATTTTTAATTTTTTATTACAGCAAGTTTGATTACAACGTTTGGCTTGTTGTAGGTGTGCAAGATGTGGTTCTTTTACACATATACATATGTCTGTTCTTCCTGGGACCCTTTTCCATGTACGTTATGACAGAATGTTGAGTAGTCTTCTCTTGGCATTCCGTAGGTCTTTGGTGATTATATATTTCACCTGTGTTTGTATATGTCTCTTAACCCCAATATCATAATGAATCCAATCCTCACACCTTTCCATTGGTGAGCCATAAGTTTGTTTAATGAATCTGTGATTGCCCTTCACCGTGGAAATATCTGCCCTGGTATCCGTTTTTAGGTAACACCTATAAGTGATATCCTACGATATGTGTCTTTCACTTTCTGACTTAATACAAGTCACGTGCTTACCTATAGACTCATCTACGGGGCTGCAAATGGCATTGTGCCCGTTTTTTCCTTGGCTAATATTCTGTCTTAGCGAGGTCCATTTTCTGCAATGTGATTCCCTGAGGGCTGAGGATTAGCTGACCTGGGCAGCCTGACCCTGCCGGCAAGCCCTCCCCAGGTGTGCCTGGGTTGAGGTCAATAGAAACAGCACTCCAGGCAGCAATAGCCCCTGCAGCTGTGCCTGACTCCATATTCTCTGCCCCGTCAGCAGTCTCGGGGCTGTGCTGGTGGGAGGGAGTGAGGGTCCACGGCTTTGTTGGTGGCCCGGTGTGAGTGGGGCTCTGCTGGAATTTCTGCAGGAGTTGCCAGGTTGCCACCTGTAAAGAAGAGGATGTGTCACCCATAATTTCCACTGGAATTTCTCTCCGGGCTGAGGTGAGGGAGGAAAAAAAGGAGTGGGGGCCGGGACAGGAGTGGTATCTCAGGCAGGGAAATGGAAAACTTCCAGAAGAGCGCCCGGGGCCAGGACCATCCTGGCTGGCCTGCAGGCACCAAGTTGGCCTGCGTGCTGTCGCTGGTGTGGCTCCACGGCCCTTCCTCTAGGCTTTCAAGCCCTTGTACATATTCAGGTGTTTTACCTGGGAAGGGTGGGAACAGTTCAGCAGTAGCTGGCCTGGGGCTCAGCTCACGTTTACTCACAGAGGCCTCGGCACGGTCCCCCAGCTTTGCAATGAGGACGTTCCTTGCGTGGGGGGTCCAGGCTGCTGGCTGTATGGGAGATGATTCCCCACCTCTGACCAATGTCAGAATTGTTTACCGCTGGAACAAGTGCCCTGATAGGGTTTTCCTCTGAATAACTGCTGGGTTCAGGTTTTTTTTTTTTTTGGTTCAAGTTAGAATTTATTCATCTTTTATGTATTTATTGATATAAGCATGGAAATAATTCATTCATAGAAATACATCTGTGTGAAGGGAAGAACTTTTTTCTGTTTTATTTTTAAATTTCATTTCTAAAAATTTTGCAGTTTAATTATATTTATTTTTCTATACAGCAGGTTATTATTAGTTATCTATTTTATTCATATACATATATACAGGTCAATACCTATCTCCCAACTCATCTGACCACCAACACCCCATGGCTTCCCCCACTTGGTGTCCATACGTTTGTTCTCTACCTCTGTTTCTCTATTTCTGCCCTGCAAACCTGTTCATCTGTACCATATATCTAGGTTCCACATACATGCATTAATACAGAATATTTGTTTTGCTCTTTCTGACTTACTTCATTCTGTATGACAGTCTCTAGATCCACCGACTTCTCTACAAATAACCCAGTTTCATTCCTTTTCATGGCTGAGTCATATCCCATTTTATGTATGTACCACATCTTTATCCATTCATCTGTCTGTGGGCATTTAGGTTGCTTCCATTACCTGGCTATTGTAAATAGTGCTGCAATGAACATTGTGGTGAATGTGTGTTTTTGATTTATGGTTGTCTCTGGGTATATGCCCAGAAGTGGGATTGCTGGATCCTATGGTAATTCTATTTCTAGTTTCTTTAAGGAAACTCCATACTCTTCTCCATAGTGACTGTATCAATTTACCTTCCCACCAATAGTGGAAGAGGGTTCCTTTTGTCCACACCCTCCCCAGAATTTGTTGTTTGTAGATTTTCTGATGATGCCGATTCTAACAGGTGTGAGGTGATACCTCATTGTCGTTTTGATTTGCATTTCTCTAATAATTAGTGGTGTTGAGCAGCTTTTCATGTGCGTCTTGGCCGTCTCTGTGACTTCTTGGAAGAAACGTCTATTTAGATCTTCTGCCCATTTTTGTATTGGGTTGTTTGTTTTATTAATATTAAGCTGCGTGAGCTGTTTATATATATTGGAGATTAAACCCTTGTCCATTGATTCATTTGCGAACGTTTTCGCCCATTCTGAGGGCTGCCTTTTTCCATTCCCGTTTTTTTTTAACCAAAAAAGAAAGAAAGCAAAAGAAGCAGAACACTAATGTGCGTGAAATATGCCTCTTGAAACTGTCGTTTTGAAATATGGACGTCTTTTGAACTTTTTGGTCGATATATGACCCCAGGATTTGTTTTCAGGGCAGGTGTCATTTACAGGCCTGCAATGATTTGGAATATCCACTGACCAGTAGCGCTGGGATTAAAGCTGCTGTTGTGTGAAACGGCCAAAAGGTGGCAGCAGTTCTCCATTAGCAAATCTGGATACCAGGGCAACAGAGCCTCAATGGAAGTCGTGTTCTAGATTGGAATTTAGAATGGAATGTGCCAGGAGAAAGCCCCTCAAGTTTGTCTCACTACTTCTTGTTCGTGTTTTTAATTTAATTTTTAATTTTTTATTACAGCAAGTTTGATTACAACGTTTGCTTGTTGTAGGTGTGCAAGATGTGGTTCTTTTACACATATACATATGTCTGTTCTTCCTGGGACCCTTTTCCCATGTACGTTATGACAGAATGTTGAGTAGTCTTCTCTTGGCATTCCGTAGGTCTTTGGTGATTATATATTTCACCTGTGTTTGTATATGTCTCTTAACCCCAATATCGTAATGAATCCAATCCTCACACCTTTCCATTGGTGAGCCATAAGTTTGTTTAATGAATCTGTGATTGCCCTTCTCCGTGGAAATATCTGCCCTGGTATCCGTTTTTAGGTAACACCTATAAGTGATATCCTACGATATGTGTCTTTCACTTTCTGACTTACTACAAGTCACGTGCTCACCTATAGACTCATCTACGGGGCTGCAAATGGCATTGTGCCCTTTTTTTCCTTGGCTAATATTCTGTCTTAGCGAGGTCCATTTTCTGCAATGTGATTCCCTGAGGGCTGAGGATTAGCTGACCTGGGCAGCCTGACCCTGCCGGCAAGCCCTCCCCAGGTGTGCCTGGGTTGAGGTCGATAGAAACAGCACTCCAGGCAGCAATAGCCCCTGCAGCTGTGCCTGATTCCATATTCTCTGCCCCGTCAGCAGTCTCGGGGCTGTGCTGGTGGGAGGGTGTGAGGGTCCACGGCTTTGTTGGTGGCCCGTTGTGAGTGGGGTTCTGCTGGACTTTCTGCAGGAGTTGCCAGGCTGCCACCTGTAAAGAAGAGGATGTGTCACCCATAACTTCCACTGGAATTTCTCTCCGGGCTGAGGTGAGGAAGGCAAAAAAGGAATGATGGCCGGGACAGGAGGGGTATATCAGGCAGGGAAATGGAAAGCTTCCAGAAGAGTGCCCGGGGCCAGGACCATCCTGGCTGGCCTGCAGGCACCAAGTTGGCCTGCGTGCTGTCGCTGGTGTGGCTCCACGGCCCTTCCTCTAGGCTTTCAAGCCCTTGTACATATTCAGGTGTTTTACCTGGGAAGGGTGGGAACAGTTCAGCAGCAGCTGGCCTGGGGCTCAGCTCACGTTTACTCACAGAGGCCTCGGCACGGTCCCCCAGCTTTGCAATGACGACGCTCCTTGCGTGGGGGGGCCGGGCTGCTGGCTGTATGGGAGATGATTCCCCACCTCTGACCAATGTCAGAATTGTTTACCGCTGGAGCAAGTGCCCTGATAGGGTTTTCCTCTGTATAACTGCTGGGTTCAGGTTTTTTTTTTCTTTTTTGGTTCAAGTTAGAATTTATTCATCTTTTATGTATTTATTGATATAAGCATGGAAATAATTCATTCATAGAAATACATCTGTGTGAAGGGAAGAACTTTTTTCTGTTTTATTTTTAAATTTCATTTCTAAAAATTTTGCAGTTTAATTATATTTATTTTTCTATACAGCAGGTTATTATTAGTTATCTATTTTATTCATATACATATATACAGGTCAATACCTATCTCCCAACTCATCTGACCACCATCACCCCATGGCTTCCCCAACTTGGTGTCCATACGTTTGTTCTCTACCTCTGTTTCTCTATTTCTGCCCTGCAAACCTGTTCATCTGTACCATATATCTAGGTTTCACATACATGCATTAATACAGAATATTTGTTTTGCTCTTTCTGACTTACTTCATTCTGTATGACAGTCTCTAGATCCACCGACTTCTCTACAAATAACCCAGTTTCATTCCTTTTCATGGCTGAGTCATATCCCATTTTATGTATATACCACATCTTTATCCATTCATCTGTCTGTGGGCATTTAGGTTGCTTCCATTACCTGGCTATTGTAAATAGTGCTGCAATGAACATTGTGGTGAATGTGTGTTTTTGATTTATGGTTGTCTCTGTGTATATGCCCAGAAGTGGGATTGCTGGATCCTATGGTAATTCTATTTCTAGTTTCTTTAAGGAAACTCCATACTGTTCTCCATAGTGACTGTATCAATTTACCTTCCCACCAATAGTGGAAGAGGGTTCCTTTTGTCCACACCCTCCCCAGAATTTGTTGTTTGTAGATTTTCTGATGATGCCGATTCTAACAGGTGTGAGGTGATACCTCATTGTCGTTTTGATTTGCATTTCTCTAATAATTAGTGGTGTTGAGCAGCTTTTCATGTGCGTCTTGGCCGTCTCTGTGACTTCTTTGAAGAAACGTCTATTTAGATCTTCTGCCCATTTTTGTATTGGGTTGTTTGTTTTATTAATATTAAGCTGCGTGAGCTGTTTATATATATTGGAGATTAAACCCTTGTCCATTGATTCGTTTGCGAACGTTTTCGCCCATTCTGAGGGTTGCCTTTTTCCATTCCCGTTTTTTTTTAACCAAAAAAGAAAGAAAGCAAAAGAAGCAGAACACTAATGTGCGTGAAATATGCCTCTTGAAACTGTCGTTTTGAAATATGGACGTCTTTTGACCTTTTTGGTCGATATATGACCCCAGGATTTGTTTTCAGGGCAGGTGTCATTTACAGGCCTGCAATGATTTGGAATATCCACTGACCATTAGCGCTGGAATTAAAGCTGCTGTTGTGTGAAACGGCCAAAAGGTGGCAGCAGTTCTCCATTAGCAAATCTGGATACCAGGGCAACAGAGCCTCAATGGAAGTCGTGTTCTAGATTGGAATTTAGAATGGAATGTGCCAGGAGAAAGCCCCTCAAGTTTGTCTCACTACTTCTTGTTCGTGTTTTTAATTTAATTTTTTATTTTTTATTACAGCAAGTTTGATTACAACGTTTGCTTGTTGTAGGTGTGCAAGATGTGGTTCTTTTACACATATACATATGTCTGTTCTTCCTGGGACCCTTTTCCCATGTACGTTATGACAGAATGTTGAGTAGTCTTCTCTTGGCATTCCGTAGGTCTTTGGTGATTATATATTTCACCTGTGTTTGTATATGTCTCTTAACCCCAATATCGTAATGAATCCAATCCTCACACCTTTCCATTGGTGAGCCATAAGTTTGTTTAATGAATCTGTGATTGCCCTTCTCCGTGGAAATATCTGCCCTGGTATCCGTTTTTAGGTAACACCTATAAGTGATATCCTACGATATGTGTCTTTCACTTTCTGACTTACTACAAGTCACGTGCTCACCTATAGACTCATCTACGGGGCTGCAAATGGCATTGTGCCCTTTTTTTCCTTGGCTAATATTCTGTCTTAGCGAGGTCCATTTTCTGCAATGTGATTCCCTGAGGGCTGAGGATTAGCTGACCTGGGCAGCCTGACCCTGCCGGCAAGCCCTCCCCAGGTGTGCCTGGGTTGAGGTCGATAGAAACAGCACTCCAGGCAGCAATAGCCCCTGCAGCTGTGCCTGATTCCATATTCTCTGCCCCGTCAGCAGTCTCGGGGCTGTGCTGGTGGGAGGGTGTGAGGGTCCACGGCTTTGTTGGTGGCCCGTTGTGAGTGGGGTTCTGCTGGACTTTCTGCAGGAGTTGCCAGGCTGCCACCTGTAAAGAAGAGGATGTGTCACCCATAACTTCCACTGGAATTTCTCTCCGGGCTGAGGTGAGGAAGGCAAAAAAGGAATGATGGCCGGGACAGGAGGGGTATATCAGGCAGGGAAATGGAAAGCTTCCAGAAGAGTGCCCGGGGCCAGGACCATCCTGGCTGGCCTGCAGGCACCAAGTTGGCCTGCGTGCTGTCGCTGGTGTGGCTCCACGGCCCTTCCTCTAGGCTTTCAAGCCCTTGTACATATTCAGGTGTTTTACCTGGGAAGGGTGGGAACAGTTCAGCAGCAGCTGGCCTGGGGCTCAGCTCACGTTTACTCACAGAGGCCTCGGCACGGTCCCCCAGCTTTGCAATGACGACGCTCCTTGCGTGGGGGGGCCGGGCTGCTGGCTGTATGGGAGATGATTCCCCACCTCTGACCAATGTCAGAATTGTTTACCGCTGGAGCAAGTGCCCTGATAGGGTTTTCCTCTGTATAACTGCTGGGTTCAGGTTTTTTTTTCTTTTTTGGTTCAAGTTAGAATTTATTCATCTTTTATGTATTTATTGATATAAGCATGGAAATAATTCATTCATAGAAATACATCTGTGTGAAGGGAAGAACTTTTTTCTGTTTTATTTTTAAATTTCATTTCTAAAAATTTTGCAGTTTAATTATATTTATTTTTCTATACAGCAGGTTATTATTAGTTATCTATTTTATTCATATACATATATACAGGTCAATACCTATCTCCCAACTCATCTGACCACCATCACCCCATGGCTTCCCCAACTTGGTGTCCATACGTTTGTTCTCTACCTCTGTTTCTCTATTTCTGCCCTGCAAACCTGTTCATCTGTACCATATATCTAGGTTTCACATACATGCATTAATACAGAATATTTGTTTTGCTCTTTCTGACTTACTTCATTCTGTATGACAGTCTCTAGATCCACCGACTTCTCTACAAATAACCCAGTTTCATTCCTTTTCATGGCTGAGTCATATCCCATTTTATGTATGTACCACATCTTTATCCATTCATCTGTCTGTGGGCATTTAGGTTGCTTCCATTACCTGGCTATTGTAAATAGTGCTGCAATGAACATTGTGGTGAATGTGTGTTTTTGATTTATGGTTGTCTCTGTGTATATGCCCAGAAGTGGGATTGCTGGATCCTATGGTAATTCTATTTCTAGTTTCTTTAAGGAAACTCCATACTGTTCTCCATAGTGACTGTATCAATTTACCTTCCCACCAATAGTGGAAGAGGGTTCCTTTTGTCCACACCCTCCCCAGAATTTGTTGTTTGTAGATTTTCTGATGATGCCGATTCTAACAGGTGTGAGGTGATACCTCATTGTCGTTTTGATTTGCATTTCTCTAATAATTAGTGGTGTTGAGCAGCTTTTCATGTGCGTCTTGGCCGTCTCTGTGACTTCTTTGAAGAAACGTCTATTTAGATCTTCTGCCCATTTTTGTATTGGGTTGTTTGTTTTATTAATATTAAGCTGCGTGAGCTGTTTATATATATTGGAGATTAAACCCTTGTCCATTGATTCGTTTGCGAACGTTTTCGCCCATTCTGAGGGTTGCCTTTTTCCATTCCCGTTTTTTTTTAACCAAAAAAGAAAGAAAGCAAAAGAAGCAGAACACTAATGTGCGTGAAATATGCCTCTTGAAACTGTCGTTTTGAAATATGGACGTCTTTTGACCTTTTTGGTCGATATATGACCCCAGGATTTGTTTTCAGGGCAGGTGTCATTTACAGGCCTGCAATGATTTGGAATATCCACTGACCATTAGCGCTGGAATTAAAGCTGCTGTTGTGTGAAACGGCCACAAGGTGGCAGCAGTTCTCCATTAACAAATCTGGTTACCAGGGCAACAGAGCCTCAATGGAAGTCGTGTTCTAGATTGGAATTTAGAATGGAATGTGCCAGGAGAAAGCCCCTCAAGTTTGTCTCACTACTTCTTGTTCGTGTTTTTAATTTAATTTTTAATTTTTTATTACAGCAAGTTTGATTACAACGTTTGGCTTGTTGTAGGTGTGCAAGATGTGGTTCTTTTACACATATACATATGTCTGTTCTTCCTGGGACCCTTTTCCATGTACGTTATGACAGAATGTTGAGTAGTCTTCTCTTGGCATTCCGTAGGTCTTTGGTGATTATATATTTCACCTGTGTTTGTATATGTCTCTTAACCCCAATATCATAATGAATCCAATCCTCACACCTTTCCATTGGTGAGCCATAAGTTTGTTTAATGAATCTGTGATTGCCCTTCACCGTGGAAATATCTGCCCTGGTATCCGTTTTTAGGTAACACCTATAAGTGATATCCTACGATATGTGTCTTTCACTTTCTGACTTAATACAAGTCACGTGCTTACCTATAGACTCATCTACGGGGCTGCAAATGGCATTGTGCCCGTTTTTTCCTTGGCTAATATTCTGTCTTAGCGAGGTCCATTTTCTGCAATGTGATTCCCTGAGGGCTGAGGATTAGCTGACCTGGGCAGCCTGACCCTGCCGGCAAGCCCTCCCCAGGTGTGCCTGGGTTGAGGTCAATAGAAACAGCACTCCAGGCAGCAATAGCCCCTGCAGCTGTGCCTGACTCCATATTCTCTGCCCCGTCAGCAGTCTCGGGGCTGTGCTGGTGGGAGGGAGTGAGGGTCCACGGCTTTGTTGGTGGCCCGGTGTGAGTGGGGCTCTGCTGGAATTTCTGCAGGAGTTGCCAGGTTGCCACCTGTAAAGAAGAGGATGTGTCACCCATAATTTCCACTGGAATTTCTCTCCGGGCTGAGGTGAGGGAGGAAAAAAAGGAGTGGGGGCCGGGACAGGAGTGGTATCTCAGGCAGGGAAATGGAAAACTTCCAGAAGAGCGCCCGGGGCCAGGACCATCCTGGCTGGCCTGCAGGCACCAAGTTGGCCTGCGTGCTGTCGCTGGTGTGGCTCCACGGCCCTTCCTCTAGGCTTTCAAGCCCTTGTACATATTCAGGTGTTTTACCTGGGAAGGGTGGGAACAGTTCAGCAGTAGCTGGCCTGGGGCTCAGCTCACGTTTACTCACAGAGGCCTCGGCACGGTCCCCCAGCTTTGCAATGAGGACGTTCCTTGCGTGGGGGGTCCAGGCTGCTAGATGTATGGGAGATGATTCCCCACCTCTGACCAATGTCAGAATTGTTTACCGCTGGAGCAAGTGCCCTGATAGGGTTTTCCTCTGTATAACTGCTGGGTTCAGGTTTTTTTTTTTTTTTTGGTTCAAGTTAGAATTTATTCATCTTTTATGTATTTATTGATATAAGCATGGAAATAATTCATTCATAGAAATACATCTGTGTGAAGGGAAGAACTTTTTTCTGTTTTATTTTTAAATTTCATTTCTAAAAATTTTGCAGTTTAATTATATTTATTTTTCTATACAGCAGGTTATTATTAGTTATCTATTTTATTCATATACATATATACAGGTCAATACCTATCTCCCAACTCATCTGACCACCAACACCCCATGGCTTCCCCCACTTGGTGTCCATACATTTGTTCTCTACCTCTGTTTCTCTATTTCTGCCCTGCAAACCTGTTCATCTGTACCATATATCTAGGTTCCACATACATGCATTAATACAGAATATTTGTTTTGCTCTTTCTGACTTATTTCATTCTGTATGACAATCTCTAGATCCACCGACTTCTCTACAAATAACCCAGTTTCATTCCTTTTCATGGCTGAGTCATATCCCATTTTATGTATGTACCACATCTTTATCCATTCATCTGTCTGTGGGCATTTAGGTTGCTTCCATTACGTGGCTATTGTAAATAGTGCTGCAATGAACATTGTGGTGAATGTGTGTTTTTGATTTATGGTTGTCTCTGGGTATATGCCCAGAAGTGGGATTGCTGGATCCTATGGTAATTCTATTTCTAGTTTCTTTAAGGAAACTCCATACTCTTCTCCATAGTGACTGTATCAATTTACCTTCCCACCAATAGTGGAAGAGGGTTCCTTTTGTCCACACCCTCCCCAGAATTTGTTGTTTGTAGATTTTCTGATGATGCCGATTCTAACAGGTGTGAGGTGATACCTCATTGTCGTTTTGATTTGCATTTCTCTAATAATTAGTGGTGTTGAGCAGCTTTTCATGTGCGTCTTGGCCGTCTCTGTGACTTCTTTGAAGAAACGTCTATTTAGATCTTCTGCCCATTTTTGTATTGGGTTGTTTGTTTTATTAATATTAAGCTGCGTGAGCTGTTTATATATATTGGAGATTAAACCCTTGTCCATTGATTCATTTGCGAACGTTTTCGCCCATTCTGAGGGCTGCCTTTTTCCATTCCCGTTTTTTTTTAACCAAAAAAGAAAGAAAGCAAAAGAAGCAGAACACTAATGTGCGTGAAATATGCCTCTTGAAACTGTCGTTTTGAAATATGGACGTCTTTTGAACTTTTTGGTCGATATATGACCCCAGGATTTGTTTTCAGGGCAGGTGTCATTTACAGGCCTGCAATGATTTGGAATATCCACTGACCATTAGCGCTGGGATTAAAGCTGCTGTTGTGTGAAACGGCCAAAAGGTGGCAGCAGTTCTCCATTGGCAAATCTGGATACCAGGGCAACAGAGCCTCAATGGAAGTCGTGTTCTAGATTGGAATTTAGAATGGAATGTGCCAGGAGAAAGCCCCTCAAGTTTGTCTCACTACTTCTTGTTCGTGTTTTTAATTTAATTTTTAATTTTTTATTACAGCAAGTTTGATTACAACGTTTGCTTGTTGTAGGTGTGCAAGATGTGGTTCTTTTACACATATACATATGTCTGTTCTTCCTGGGACCCTTTTCCCATGTACGTTATGACAGAATGTTGAGTAGTCTTCTCTTGGCATTCCGTAGGTCTTTGGTGATTATATATTTCACCTGTGTTTGTATATGTCTCTTAACCCCAATATCGTAATGAATCCAATCCTCACACCTTTCCATTGGTGAGCCATAAGTTTGTTTAATGAATCTGTGATTGCCCTTCTCCGTGGAAATATCTGCCCTGGTATCCGTTTTTAGGTAACACCTATAAGTGATATCCTACGATATGTGTCTTTCACTTTCTGACTTACTACAAGTCACGTGCTCACCTATAGACTCATCTACGGGGCTGCAAATGGCATTGTGCCCTTTTTATCCTTGGCTAATATTCTGTCTTAGCGAGGTCCATTTTCTGCAATGTGATTCCCTGAGGGCTGAGGATTAGCTGACCTGGGCAGCCTGACCCTGCCGGCAAGCCCTCCCCAGGTGTGCCTGGGTTGAGGTCGATAGAAACAGCACTCCAGGCAGCAATAGCCCCTGCAGCTGTGCCTGATTCCATATTCTCTGCCCCGTCAGCAGTCTCGGGGCTGTGCTGGTGGGAGGGTGTGAGGGTCCACGGCTTTGTTGGTGGCCCGTTGTGAGTGGGGTTCTGCTGGACTTTCTGCAGGAGTTGCCAGGCTGCCACCTGTAAAGAAGAGGATGTGTCACCCATAACTTCCACTGGAATTTCTCTCCGGGCTGAGGTGAGGAAGGCAAAAAAGGAATGATGGCCGGGACAGGAGGGGTATATCAGGCAGGGAAATGGAAAGCTTCCAGAAGAGTGCCCGGGGCCAGGACCATCCTGGCTGGCCTGCAGGCACCAAGTTGGCCTGCGTGCTGTCGCTGGTGTGGCTCCACGGCCCTTCCTCTAGGCTTTCAAGCCCTTGTACATATTCAGGTGTTTTACCTGGGAAGGGTGGGAACAGTTCAGCAGCAGCTGGCCTGGGGCTCAGCTCACGTTTACTCACAGAGGCCTCGGCACGGTCCCCCAGCTTTGCAATGACGACGCTCCTTGCGTGGGGGGGCCGGGCTGCTGGCTGTATGGGAGATGATTCCCCACCTCTGACCAATGTCAGAATTGTTTACCGCTGGAGCAAGTGCCCTGATAGGGTTTTCCTCTGTATAACTGCTGGGTTCAGGTTTTTTTTTTCTTTTTTGGTTCAAGTTAGAATTTATTCATCTTTTATGTATTTATTGATATAAGCATGGAAATAATTCATTCATAGAAATACATCTGTGTGAAGGGAAGAACTTTTTTCTGTTTTATTTTTAAATTTCATTTCTAAAAATTTTGCAGTTTAATTATATTTATTTTTCTATACAGCAGGTTATTATTAGTTATCTATTTTATTCATATACATATATACAGGTCAATACCTATCTCCCAACTCATCTGACCGCCAACACCCCATGGCTTCCCCCACTTGGTGTCCATACGTTTGTTCTCTACCTCTGTTTCTCTATTTCTGCCCTGCAAACCTGTTCATCTGTACCATATATCTAGGTTTCACATACATGCATTAATAGAGAATATTTGTTTTGCTCTTTCTGACTTACTTCATTCTGTATGACAGTCTCTAGATCCACCGACTTCTCTACAAATAACCCAGTTTCATTCCTTTTCATGGCTGAGTCATATCCCATTTTATGTATGTACCACATCTTTATCCATTCATCTGTCTGTGGGCATTTAGGTTGCTTCCATTACCTGGCTATTGTAAATAGTGCTGCAATGAACATTGTGGTGAATGTGTGTTTTTGATTTATGGTTGTCTCTGGGTATATGCCCAGAAGTGGGATTGCTGGATCCTATGGTAATTCTATTTCTAGTTTCTTTAAGGAAACTCCATACTCTTCTCCATAGTGACTGTATCAATTTACCTTCCCACCAATAGTGGAAGAGGGTTCCTTTTGTCCACACCCTCCCCAGAATTTGTTGTTTGTAGATTTTCTGATGATGCCGATTCTAACAGGTGTGAGGTGATACCTCATTGTCGTTTTGATTTGCATTTCTCTAATAATTAGTGGTGTTGAGCAGCTTTTCATGTGCGTCTTGGCCGTCTCTGTGACTTCTTTGAAGAAACGTCTATTTAGATCTTCTGCCCATTTTTGTATTGGGTTCTTTGTTTTATTAATATTAAGCTGCGTGAGCTGTTTATATATATTGGAGATTAAACCCTTGTCCATTGATTCGTTTGCGAACGTTTTCGCCCATTCTGAGGGTTGCCTTTTTCCATTCCCGTTTTTTTTTAACCAAAAAAGAAAGAAAGCAAAAGAAGCAGAACACTAATGTGCGTGAAATATGCCTCTTGAAACTGTCGTTTTGAAATATGGACGTCTTTTGACCTTTTTGGTCGATATATGACCCCAGGATTTGTTTTCAGGGCAGGTGTCATTTACAGGCCTGCAATGATTTGGAATATCCACTGACCATTAGCGCTGGAATTAAAGCTGCTGTTGTGTGAAACGGCCACAAGGTGGCAGCAGTTCTCCATTAACAAATCTGGTTACCAGGGCAACAGAGCCTCAATGGAAGTCGTGTTCTAGATTGGAATTTAGAATGGAATGTGCCAGGAGAAAGCCCCTCAAGTTTGTCTCACTACTTCTTGTTCGTGTTTTTACTTTAATTTTTAATTTTTTATTACAGCAAGTTTGATTACAACGTTTGGCTTGTTGTAGGTGTGCAAGATGTGGTTCTTTTACACATATACATATGTCTGTTCTTCCTGGGACCCTTTTCCATGTACGTTATGACAGAATGTTGAGTAGTCTTCTCTTGGCATTCCGTAGGTCTTTGGTGATTATATATTTCACCTGTGTTTGTATATGTCTCTTAACCCCAATATCATAATGAATCCAATCCTCACACCTTTCCATTGGTGAGCCATAAGTTTGTTTAATGAATCTGTGATTGCCCTTCACCGTGGAAATATCTGCCCTGGTATCCGTTTTTAGGTAACACCTATAAGTGATATCCTACGATATGTGTCTTTCACTTTCTGACTTAATACAAGTCACGTGCTTACCTATAGACTCATCTACGGGGCTGCAAATGGCATTGTGCCCGTTTTTTCCTTGGCTAATATTCTGTCTTAGCGAGGTCCATTTTCTGCAATGTGATTCCCTGAGGGCTGAGGATTAGCTGACCTGGGCAGCCTGACCCTGCCGGCAAGCCCTCCCCAGGTGTGCCTGGGTTGAGGTCAATAGAAACAGCACTCCAGGCAGCAATAGCCCCTGCAGCTGTGCCTGACTCCATATTCTCTGCCCCGTCAGCAGTCTCGGGGCTGTGCTGGTGGGAGGGAGTGAGGGTCCACGGCTTTGTTGGTGGCCCGGTGTGAGTGGGGCTCTGCTGGAATTTCTGCAGGAGTTGCCAGGTTGCCACCTGTAAAGAAGAGGATGTGTCACCCATAATTTCCACTGGAATTTCTCTCCGGGCTGAGGTGAGGGAGGAAAAAAAGGAGTGGGGGCCGGGACAGGAGTGGTATCTCAGGCAGGGAAATGGAAAACTTCCAGAAGAGCGCCCGGGGCCAGGACCATCCTGGCTGGCCTGCAGGCACCAAGTTGGCCTGCGTGCTGTCGCTGGTGTGGCTCCACGGCCCTTCCTCTAGGCTTTCAAGCCCTTGTACATATTCAGGTGTTTTACCTGGTAAGGGTGGGAACAGTTCAGCAGTAGCTGGCCTGGGGCTCAGCTCACGTTTACTCACAGAGGCCTCGGCACGGTCCCCCAGCTTTGCAATGAGGACGCTCCTTGCGTGGGGGGTCCAGGCTGCTGGCTGTATGGGAGATGATTCCCCACCTCTGACCAATGTCAGAATTGTTTACCGCTGGAGCAAGTGCCCTGATAGGGTTTTCCTCTGTATAACTGCTGGGTACAGGATTTGTTTTTTCTTTTTTGGTTCAAGTTAGAAGTTATTCATCTTTTATGTATTTATTGATATAAGCATGGAAATAATTCATTCATAGAAATACATCTGTGTGAAGGGAAGAACTTTTTTTCTGTTTTATTTTTAAATTTCATTTCTAAAAATTTTGCAGTTTAATTATATTTATTTTTCTATACAGCAGGTTATTATTAGTTATCTATTTTATTCATATACATATATACAGGTCAATACCTATCTCCCAACTCATCTGACCACCAACACCCCATGGCTTCCCCCACTTGGTGTCCATACATTTGTTCTCTACCTCTGTTTCTCTATTTCTGCCCTGCAAACCTGTTCATCTGTACCATATATCTAGGTTCCACATACATGCATTAATACAGAATATATGTTTTGCTCTTTCTGACTTACTTCATTCTGTATGACAGTCTCTAGATCCACCGACTTCTCTACAAATAACCCAGTTTCATTCCTTTTCATGGCTGAGTCATATCCCATTTTATGTATGTACCACATCTTTATCCATTCATCTGTCTGTGGGCATTTAGGTTGCTTCCATTACCTGGCTATTGTAAATAGTGCTGCAATGAACATTGTGGTGAATGTGTGTTTTTGATTTATGGTTGTCTCTGTGTATATGCCCAGAAGTGGGATTGCTGGATCCTATGGTAATTCTATTTCTAGTTTCTTTAAGGAAACTCCATACTGTTCTCCATAGTGACTGTATCAATTTACCTTCCCACCAATAGTGGAAGAGGGTTCCTTTTGTCCACACCCTCCCCAGAATTTGTTGTTTGTAGATTTTCTGATGCTGCCGATTCTAACAGGTGTGAGGTGATACCTCATTGTCATTTTGATTTGCATTTCTCTAATAATTAGTGGTGTTGAGCAGCTTTTCATATGCGTCTTGGCCGTCTCTGTGACTTCTTTGAAGAAACGTCTATTTAGATCTTCTGCCCATTTTTGTATTGGGTTGTTTGTTTTATTAATATTAAGCTGCGTGAGCTGTTTATATATATTGGAGATTAAACCCTTGTCCATTTTTTCGTTTGCGAACGTTTTCGCCCATTCTGAGGTTTGCCTTTTTCCATTCCAGTTTTTTTTTAACCAAAAAAGAAAGAAAGCAAAAGAAGCAGAACACTAATGTGCGTGAAATATGCCTCTTGAAACTGTCGTTTTGAAATATGGACGTCTTTTGAACTTTTTGGTCGATATATGACCCCAGGATTTGTTTTCAGGGCAGGTGTCATTTACAGGCCTGCAATGATTTGGAATATCCACTGACCATTAGCGCTGGGATTAAAGCTGCTGTTGTGTGAAACGGCCACAAGGTGGCAGCAGTTTTCCCTTAGCAAATCTGGTTACTAGGGCAACAGAGCCTCAATGGAAGCCTGTTCTAGATTGGAATTTAGAATGGAATGTGCCAGGAGAAAGCCCCTCAAGTTTGTCTCACTACTTCTTGTTCGTGTTTTTAATTTAATTTTTTATTTTTTATTACAGCAAGTTTGATTACAACGTTTGCTTGTTGTAGGTGTGCAAGATGTGGTTCTGTTACACATATACATATGTCTGTTCTTCCTGGGACCCTTTTCCCATGTACATTATGACAGAATGTTGAGTAGTCTTCTCTTGGCATTCCGTAGGTCTTTGGTGATTATATATTTCACCTGTGTTTGTATATGTCTCTTAACCCCAATATCGTAATGAATCCAATCCTCACACCTTTCCATTGGTGAACCATAAGTTTGTTTAATGAATCTGTGATTGCCCTTCTCCGTGGAAATATCTGCCCTGGTATCCGTTTTTAGGTAACACCTATAAGTGATATCCTACGATATGTGTCTTTCACTTTCTGACTTACTACAAGTCACGTGCTTACCTGTAGACTCATCTACGGGGCTGCAAATGGCATTGTGCCCTTTTTTTCCTTGGCTAATATTCTGTCTTAGCGAGGTCCATTTTCTGCAATGTGATTCCCTGAGGGCTGAGGATTAGCTGACCTGGGCAGCCTGACCCTGCCGGCAAGACCTCCCCAGGTGTGCGTGGGTTGAGGTCGATAGAAACAGCACTCCAGGCAGCAATAGCCCCTGCAGCTGTGCCTGACTCCATATTCTCTGCCCCGTCAGCAGTCTCGGGGCTGTGCTGGTGGGAGGGTGTGAGGGTCCACGGCTTTGTTGGTGGCCCGGTGTGAGTGGGGCTCTGCTGGACTTTCTGCAGGAGTTGCCAGGCTGCCACCCGTAAAGAAGAGGATGTGTCACCCATAAATTCCACTGGAATTTCTCTCTGGGCTGAGGTGAGGAAGGAAAAAAAGGAATGATGGCCGGGACAGGAGGAGTATATCAGGCAGGGAAATGGAAAGCTTCTAGAAGAGTGCCGGGGCCAGGACCATCCTGGCTGGCCTGCAGGCACCAAGTTGGCCTGCGTGCTGTCGCTGGTGTGGCTCCACGGCCCTTCCTCTAGGCTTTCAAGCCCTTGTACATATTCAGGTGTTTTACCTGGGAAGGGTGGGAACAGTTCAGCAGCAGCTGGCCTGGGGCTCAGCTCACGTTTACTCACAGAGGCCTCGGCACGGTCCCCCAGCTTTGCAATGAGGACGCTCCTTGCGTGGGGGGGCCGGGCTGCTGGCTGTATGGGAGATGATTCCCCACCTCTGACCAATGTCAGAATTGTTTACCGCTGGAACAAGTGCCCTGATAGGGTTTTCCTCTGTATAACTGCTGGGTTCAGGTTTTTTTTTTTCTTTTTTGGTTCAAGTTAGAATTTATTCATCTTTTATGTATTTATTGATATAAGCATGGAAATAATTCATTCATAGAAATACATCTGTGTGAAGGGAAGAACTTTTTTCTGTTTTATTTTTAAATTTCATTTCTAAAAATTTTGCAGTTTAATTATATTTATTTTTCTATACAGCAGGTTATTATTAGTTATGTATTTTATTCATATACATATATACAGGTCAATACCTATCTCCCAACTCATCTGACCACCATCACCCCATGGCTTCCCCCACTTGGTGTCCATACGTTTGTTCTCTACCTCTGTTTCTCTATTTCTGCCCTGCAAACCTGTTCATCTGTACCATATATCTAGGTTCCACATACATGCATTAATACAGAATATATGTTTTGCTCTTTCTGACTTACTTCATTCTGTATGACAGTCTCTAGATCCACCGACTTCTCTACAAATAACCCAGTTTCATTCCTTTTCATGGCTGAGTCATATCCCATTTTATGTATGTACCACATCTTTATCCATTCATCTGTCTGTGGGCATTTAGGTTGCTTCCATTACCTGGCTATTGTAAATAGTGCTGCAATGAACATTGTGGTGAATGTGTGTTTTTGATTTATGGTTGTCTCTGTGTATATGCCCAGAAGTGGGATTGCTGGATCCTATGGTAATTCTATTTCTAGTTTCTTTAAGGAAACTCCATACTGTTCTCCATAGTGACTGTATCAATTTACCTTCCCACCAATAGTGGAAGAGGGTTCCTTTTGTCCACACCCTCCCCAGAATTTGTTGTTTGTAGATTTTCTGATGCTGCCGATTCTAACAGGTGTGAGGTGATACCTCATTGTCATTTTGATTTGCATTTCTCTAATAATTAGTGGTGTTGAGCAGCTTTTCATGTGCGTCTTGGCCGTCTCTGTGACTTCTTTGAAGAAACGTCTATTTAGATCTTCTGCCCATTTTTGTATTGGGTTGTTTGTTTTATTAATATTAAGCTGCGTGAGCTGTTTATATATATTGGAGATTAAACCCTTGTCCATTGATTCGTTTGCGAACGTTTTCGCCCATTCTGAGGGTTGCCTTTTTCCATTCCCGTTTTTTTTTAACCAAAAAAGAAAGAAAGCAAAAGAAGCAGAACACTAATGTGCATGAAATATGCCTCTTGAAACTGTCGTTTTGAAATATGGACGTCTTTTGAACTTTTTGGTCGATATATGACCCCAGGATTTGTTTTCAGGGCAGGTGTCATTTACAGGCCTGCAATGATTTGGAATATCCACTGACCATTAGCGCTGGGATTAAAGCTGCTGTTGTGTGAAGTGGCCACAAGGTGGCAGCAGTTCTCCCTTAGCAAATCTGGTTACTAGGGCAACAGAGCCTCAATGGAAGCCTGTTCTAGATTGGAATTTAGAATGGAATGTGCCAGGAGAAAGCCCCTCAAGTTTGTCTCACTACTTCTTGTTCGTGTTTTTAATTTAATTTTTAATTTTTTATTACAGCAAGTTTGATTACAACGTTTGCTTGTTGTAGGTGTGCAAGATGTGGTTCTGTTACACATATACATATGTCTGTTCTTCCTGGGACCCTTTTCCCATGTACGTTATGACAGAATGTTGAGTAGTCTTCTCTTGGCATTCCGTAGGTCTTTGGTGATTATATATTTCACCTGTGTTTGTATATGTCTCTTAACCCCAATATCGTAATGAATCCAATCCTCACACCTTTCCATTGGTGAACCATAAGTTTGTTTAATGAATCTGTGATTGCCCTTCTCCGTGGAAATATCTGCCCTGGTATCCGTTTTTAGGTAACACCTATAAGTGATATCCTACGATATGTGTCTTTCACTTTCTGACTTACTACAAGTCACGTGATTACCTGTAGACTCATCTACGGGGCTGCAAATGGCATTGTGCTCTTTTTTTCCTTGGCTAATATTCTGTCTTAGCGAGGTCCATTTTCTGCAATGTGATTCCCTGAGGGCTGAGGATTAGCTGACCTGGGCAGCCTGACCCTGCCGGCAAGCCCGCCCCAGGTGTGCCTGGGTTGAGTTCAATAGAAACAGCACACCAGGCAGCAATAGCCCCTGCAGCTGTGCCTGACTCCATATTCTCTGCCCCGTCAGCAGTCTCGGGGCTGTGCTGGTGGGAGGGTGTGAGGGTCCATGGCTTTGTTGGTGGCCCGGTGTGAGTGGGGCTCTGCTGGAATTTCTGCAGGAGTTGCCAGGTTGCCACCTGTAAAGAAGAGGATGTGTCACCCATAACTTCCACTGGAATTTCTCTCCGGGCTGAGGTGAGGGAGGAAAAAAAGGAGTGGGGGCCGGGACAGGAGTGGTATCTCAGGCAGGGAAATGGAAAGCTTCCAGAAGAGCGCCGAGGGCCAGGACCATCCTGGCTGGCCTGCAGGCACCAAGTTGGCCTGCGTGCTGTCGCTGGTGTGGCTCCACGGCCCTTCCTCTAGGCTTTCAAGCCCTTGTACATATTCAGGTGTTTTACCTGGGAAGGGTGGGAACAGTTCAGCAGCAGCTGGCCTGGGGCTCAGCTCACGTTTACTCACAGAGGCCTCGGCACTGTCCCCCAGCTTTGAAATCAGGACGCTCCTTGCGTGGGGGTGCGGGGCTGCTGGTTGTATGGGAGATGATTCCCCTCCTCTGACCAATCTCAGAATTGTTTACCGATGGAACAAGTGCCCTGATAGGGTTTTCCTCTGTATAACTGCTGGGTACAGGATTTGTTTTTTCTTTTTTGGTTCAAGTTACAAGTTATTCATCTTTTATGTATTTATTGATATAAGCATGGAAATAATTCATTCATAGAAATACATCTGTGTGAAGGGAAGAACTTTTTTTCTGTTTTATTTTTAAATTTCATTTCTAAAAATTTTGAAGTTTAATCATATTTAATTTTCTATACAGCAGGTTATTATTAGTTATCTATTTTATTCATATACATATATACAGGTCAATACCTATCTCCCAACTCATCTGACCACCAACACCCCATGGCTTCCCCCACTTGGTGTCCATACGTTGGTTCTCTACCTCTGTTTCTCTATTTCTGCCCTGCAAACCTGTTCATCTGTACCATATATCTAGGTTCCACATACATGCATTAATACAGAATATTTGTTTTGCTATTTCTGACTTACTTCATTCTGTATGACAGTCTCTAGATCCACCGACTTCTCTACAAATAACCCAGTTTCATTCCTTTTCATGGCTGAGTCATATCCCATTTTATGTATGTACCACATCTTTATTCATTCGTCTGTCTCTGGGCATTTACGTTGCTTCCATTACCTGGCTATTGTAAATAGTGCTGCAATGAACATTGTGGTGAATGTGTGTTTTTGATTTATGGTTTTCTCTGGCTATATGCCCAGAAGTGGGATTGCTGGATCCTATGGTAATTCTATTTCTAGTTTCTTTAAGGAAACTCCATACTGTTCTCCATACGACTGTATCAATTTACCTTCCCACTAATAGTGGAAGAGGGTTCCTTTTGTCCACACCTTCCCCAGAATTTGTTGTTTGTAGATTTTCTGATGATGCCGATTCTAACAGGTGTGAGGTGATACCTCATTGTCGTTTTGATTTGCATTTCTCTAATAATTAGTGGTGTTGAGCAGCTTTTCATGTGCGTCTTGGCCGTCTCTGTGACTTCTTTGAAGAAACGTCTATTTAGATCTTCTGCCCATTTTTGTATTGGGTTGTTTGTTTTATTAATATTAAGCTGCGTGAGCTGTTTATATATATTGGAGATTAAACCCTTGTCCATTGATTCGTTTGCGAACGTTTTCGCCCATTCTGAGGGTTGCCTTTTTCCATTCCCGTTTTTTTTAACCAAAAAAGAAAGAAAGCAAAAGAAGCAGAACACTAATGTGCGTGAAATATGCCTCTTGAAACTGTCGTTTTGAAATATGGACGTCTTTTGAACTTTCTGGTCGATATATGACCCCAGGATTTGTTTTCAGGGCAGGTGTCATTTACAGGCCTGCAATGATTTGGAATATCCACTGACCATTAGCGCTGGGATTAAAGCTGCTGTTGTGTGAAACGGCCACAAGGTGGCAGCAGTTCTCCCTTAGCAAATCTGGTTACTAGGGCAACAGAGCCTCAATGGAAGCCTCTTCTAGATTGGAATTTAGAATGGAATGTGCCAGGAGAAAGCCCCTCAAGTTTGTCTCACTACTTCTTGTTCGTGTTTTTAATTTAATTTTTAATTTTTTATTACAGCAAGTTTGATTACAACGTTTGCTTGTTGTAGGTGTGCAAGATGTGGTTCTTTTACACATATACATATGTCTGTTCTTCCTGGGACCCTTTTCCATGTACGTTATGACAGAATGTTGAGTAGTCTTCTCTTGGCATTCCGTAGGTCTTTGGTGATTATATATTTCACCTGTGTTTGTATATGTCTCTTAACCCCAATATCTTAATGAATCCAATCCTCACACCTTTCCATTGGTGAACCATAAGTTTGTTTAATGAATCTGTGATTGCCCTTCTCCGTGGAAATATCTGCCCTGGTATCCGTTTTTAGGTAACACCTATAAGTGATATCCTACGATATGTGTCTTTCACTTTCTGACTTACTACAAGTCACGTGCTTACCTGTAGACTCATCTACGGGGCTGCAAATGGCATTGTGCCCTTTTTTTCCTTGGCTAATATTCTGTCTTAGTGAGGTCCATTTTCTGCAATGTGATTCCCTGAGGGCTGAGGATTAGCTGACCTGGGCAGCCTGACCCTACCGGCAAGCCCTCCCCAGGTGTGCGTGGGTTGAGGTCGACAGAAACAGCACTCCAGGCAGCAATAGCCCCTGCAGCTGTGCCTGATTCCATATTCTCTGCCCCGTCAGCAGTCTCGGGGCTGTGCTGGTGGGAGGGTGTGAGGGTCCACGGCTTTGTTGGTGGCCCGGTGTGAGTGGGGCTCTGCTGGACTTTCTGCAGGAGTTGCCAGGCTGCCACCTGTAAAGAAGAGGATGTGTCACCCATAACTTCCACTGGAATTTCTCTCTGGGCTGAGGTGAGGAAGGAAAAAATGGAGTGGGGGCCGGGACAGGAGTGGTATCTCAGGCAGGGAAATGGAAAGCTTCCAGAAGAGCGCCCGGGGCCAGGACCATCCTGGCTGGCCTGCAGGCACCAAGTTGGCCTGCGTGCTGTCACTGGTGTGGCTCCACGGCCCTTCCTCTAGGCTTTCAAGCCCTTGTACATATTCAGGTGTTTTACCTGGGAAGGGTGGGAACAGTTCAGCAGCAGCTGGCCTGGGGCTCAGCTCACGTTTACTCACAGAGGCCTTGGCACTGTCCCCCAGCTTTGCAATCAGGACGATCCTTGCGTGGGGGGGCCGGGCTGCTGGCTGTATGGGAGATGATTCCCCACCTCTGACCAATGTCAGAATTGTTTACCGCTGGAGCAAGTGCCCTGATAGGGTTTTTCTCTGTATAACTGCTGGGTTCAGGTTTTTTTTTTCTTTTTTGGTTCAAGTTAGAATTTATTCATCTTTTATGTATTTATTGATATAAGCATGGAAATAATTCATTCATAGAAATACATCTGTGTGAAGGGAAGAACTTTTTTCTGTTTTATTTTTAAATTTCATTTCTAAAAATTTTGCAGTTTAATTATATTTATTTTTCTATACAGCAGGTTATTATTAGTTATCTATTTTATTCATATACATATATACAGGTCAATACCTATCTCCCAACTCATCTGACCACCATCACCCCATGGCTTCCCCCACTTGGTGTCCATACGTTTGTTCTCTACCTCTGTTTCTCTATTTCTGCCCTGCAAACCTGTTCATCTGTACCATATATCTAGGTTCCACATACATGCATTAATACAGAATATATGTTTTGCTCTTTCTGACTTACTTCATTCTGTATGACAGTCTCTAGATCCACCGACTTCTCTACAAATAACCCAGTTTCATTCCTTTTCATGGCTGAGTCATATCCCATTTTATGTATGTACCACATCTTTATCCATTCATCTGTCTGTGGGCATTTAGGTTGCTTCCATTACCTGGCTATTGTAAATAGTGCTGCAATGAACATTGTGGTGAATGTGTGTTTTTGATTTATGGTTGTCTCTGTGTATATGCCCAGAAGTGGGATTGCTGGATCCTATGGTAATTCTATTTCTAGTTTCTTTAAGGAAACTCCATACTGTTCTCCATAGTGACTGTATCAATTTACCTTCCCACCAATAGTGGAAGAGGGTTCCTTTTGTCCACACCCTCCCCAGAATTTGTTGTTTGTAGATTTTCTGATGCTGCCGATTCTAACAGGTGTGAGGTGATACCTCATTGTCGTTTTGATTTGCATTTCTCTAATAATTAGTGGTGTTGAGCAGCTTTTCATGTGCGTCTTGGCCGTCTCTGTGACTTCTTTGAAGAAACGTCTATTTAGATCTTCTGCCCATTTTTGTATTGGGTTGTTTGTTTTATTAATATTAAGCTGCGTGAGCTGTTTATATATATTGGAGATTAAACCCTTGTCCATTGATTCGTTTGCGAACGTTTTGGCCCATTCTGAGGGTTGCCTTTTTCCATTCCCGTTTTTTTTTAACCAAGAAAGAAAGAAATCAAAAGAAGCAGAACACTAATGTGTGTGAAATATGCCTCTTGAAACTGTCGTTTTGAAATATGGACGTCTTTTGAACTTTTTGGTCGATATATGACCCCAGGATTTGTTTTCAGGGCAGGTGTCATTTACAGGCCTGCAATGATTTGGAATATCCACTGACCAGTAGCGCTGGGATTAAAGCTGCTGTTGTGCGAAATGGCCACAAGGTGGCAGCAGTTCTCCCTTAGCAAATCTGGTTACCAGGGCAACAGAGCCTCAATGGAAGCCTGTTCTAGATTGGAATTTAGAATGGAATGTGCCAGGAGAAAGCCCCTCAAGTTTGTCTCACTACTTCTTGTTCGTGTTTTTAATTTAATTTTTAATTTTTTATTACAGCAAGTTTGATTACAACGTTTGCTTGTTGTAGGTGTGCAAGATGTGGTTCTTTTACACATATACATATGTCTGTTCTTCCTGGGACCCTTTTCCCATGTACGTTATGACAGAATGTTGAGTAGTCTTCTCTTGGCATTCCGTAGGTCTTTGGTGATTATATATTTCACCTGTGTTTGTATATGTCTCTTAACCCCAATATCGTAATGAATCCAATCCTCACACCTTTCCATTGGTGAACCATAAGTTTGTTTAATGAATCTGTGATTGCCCTTCTCCGTGGAAATATCTGCCCTGGTATCCGTTTTTAGGTAACACCTATAAGTGATATCCTACGATATGTGTCTTTCACTTTCTGACTTACTACAAGTCACGTGCTTACCTGTAGACTCATCTACGGGGCTGCAAATGGCATTGTGCCCTTTTTTTCCTTGGCTAATATTCTGTCTTAGCGAGGTCCATTTTCTGCAATGTGATTCCCTGAGGGCTGAGGATTAGCTGACCTGGGCAGCCTGACCCTGCCGGCAAGCCCTCCCTTGGTGTGCGTGGGTTGAGGTCGATAGAAACAGCACTCCAGGCAGCAATAGCCCCTGCAGCTGTGCCTGATTCCATATTCTCTGCCCAGTCAGCAGTCTCGGGGCTGTGCTGGTGGGAGGGTGTGAGGGTCCACGGCTTTGTTGGTGGCCCGGTGTGAGTGGGGCTCTGCTGGACTTTCTGCAGGAGTTGCCAGGCTGCCACCTGTAAAGAAGAGGATGTGTCACCCATAACTTCCACTGGAATTTCTCTCTGGGCTGAGGTGAGGAAGGAAAAAAAGGAATGATGGCCGGGACAGGAGGGGTATATCAGGCAGGGAAATGGAAAGCTTCTAGAAGAGTGCCCGGGGCCAGGACCATCCTGGCTGGCCTGCAGGCACCAAGTTGGCCTGCATGCTGTCGCTGGTGTGGCTCCACGGTCCTTCCTCTAGGCTTTCAAGCCCTTGTACATATTCAGGTGTTTTACCTGGGAAGGGTGGGAACAGTTCAGCAGTAGCTGGCCTGGGGCTCAGCTCACGTTTACTCACAGAGGCCTCGGCATGGTCCCCCAGCTTTGCAATGACGACGCTCCTTGCGTTGGGGGGCCGGGCTGCTGGCTGTATGGGAGATGATTCCCCACCTCTGACCAATGTCAGAATTGTTTACCGCTGGAGCAAGTGCCCTGATAGGGTTTTTCTCTGTATAACTGCTGGGTTCAGGTTTTTTTTTTTCTTTTTTGGTTCAAGTTAGAATTTATTCATCTTTTATGTATTTATTGATATAAGCATGGAAATAATTCATTCATAGAAATACATCTGTGTGAAGGGAAGAACTTTTTTCTGTTTTAATTTTAAATTTCATTTCTAAAAATTTTGCAGTTTAATTATATTTATTTTTCTATACAGCAGGTTATTATTAGTTATCTATTTTATTCATATACATATATACAGGTCAATACCTATCTCCCAACTCATCTGACCACCATCACCCCATGGCTTCCCCCACTTGGTGTCCATACGTTTGTTCTCTACCTCTGTTTCTCTATTTCTGCCCTGCAAACCTGTTCATCTGTACCATATATCTAGGTTCCACATACATGCATTAATACAGAATATATGTTTTGCTCTTTCTGACTTACTTCATTCTGTATGACAGTCTCTAGATCCACCGACTTCTCTACAAATAACCCAGTTTCATTCCTTTTCATGGCTGAGTCATATCCCATTTTATGTATGTACCACATCTTTATCCATTCATCTGTCTGTGGGCATTTAGGTTGCTTCCATTACCTGGCTATTGTAAATAGTGCTGCAATGAACATTGTGGTGAATGTGTGTTTTTGATTTATGGTTGTCTCTGTGTATATGCCCAGAAGTGGGATTGCTGGATCCTATGGTAATTCTATTTCTAGTTTCTTTAAGGAAACTCCATACTGTTCTCCATAGTGACTGTATCAATTTACCTTCCCACCAATAGTGGAAGAGGGTTCCTTTTGTCCACACCCTCCCCAGAATTTGTTGTTTGTAGATTTTCTGATGCTGCCGATTCTAACAGGTGTGAGGTGATACCTCATTGTCGTTTTGATTTGCATTTCTCTAATAATTAGTGGTGTTGAGCATCTTTTCATGTGCGTCTTGGCCGTCTCTGTGACTTCTTTGAAGAAACGTCTATTTAGATCTTCTGCCCATTTTTGTATTGGGTTGTTTGTTTTATTAATATTAAGCTGCGTGAGCTGTTTATATATATTGGAGATTAAACCCTTGTCCATTGATTCGTTTGCGAACGTTTTGGCCCATTCTGAGGGTTGCCTTTTTCCATTCCCGTTTTTTTTTAACCAAGAAAGAAAGAAATCAAAAGAAGCAGAACACTAATGTGTGTGAAATATGCCTCTTGAAACTGTCGTTTTGAAATATGGACGTCTTTTGAACTTTTTGGTCGATATATGACCCCAGGATTTGTTTTCAGGGCAGGTGTCATTTACAGGCCTGCAATGATTTGGAATATCCACTGACCAGTAGCGCTGGGATTAAAGCTGCTGTTGTGCGAAATGGCCACAAGGTGGCAGCAGTTCTCCCTTAGCAAATCTGGTTACCAGGGCAACAGAGCCTCAATGGAAGCCTGTTCTAGATTGGAATTTAGAATGGAATGTGCCAGGAGAAAGCCCCTCAAGTTTGTCTCACTACTTCTTGTTCGTGTTTTTAATTTAATTTTTAATTTTTTATTACAGCAAGTTTGATTACAACGTTTGCTTGTTGTAGGTGTGCAAGATGTGGTTCTTTTACACATATACATATGTCTGTTCTTCCTGGGACCCTTTTCCCATGTACGTTATGACAGAATGTTGAGTAGTCTTCTCTTGGCATTCCGTAGGTCTTTGGTGATTATATATTTCACCTGTGTTTGTATATGTCTCTTAACCCCAATATCGTAATGAATCCAATCCTCACACCTTTCCATTGGTGAACCATAAGTTTGTTTAATGAATCTGTGATTGCCCTTCTCCGTGGAAATATCTGCCCTGGTATCCGTTTTTAGGTAACACCTATAAGTGATATCCTACGATATGTGTCTTTCACTTTCTGACTTACTACAAGTCACGTGCTTACCTGTAGACTCATCTACGGGGCTGCAAATGGCATTGTGCCCTTTTTTTCCTTGGCTAATATTCTGTCTTAGCGAGGTCCATTTTCTGCAATGTGATTCCCTGAGGGCTGAGGATTAGCTGACCTGGGCAGCCTGACCCTGCCGGCAAGCCCTCCCTTGGTGTGCGTGGGTTGAGGTCGATAGAAACAGCACTCCAGGCAGCAATAGCCCCTGCAGCTGTGCCTGATTCCATATTCTCTGCCCAGTCAGCAGTCTCGGGGCTGTGCTGGTGGGAGGGTGTGAGGGTCCACGGCTTTGTTGGTGGCCCGGTGTGAGTGGGGCTCTGCTGGACTTTCTGCAGGAGTTGCCAGGCTGCCACCTGTAAAGAAGAGGATGTGTCACCCATAACTTCCACTGGAATTTCTCTCTGGGCTGAGGTGAGGAAGGAAAAAAAGGAATGATGGCCGGGACAGGAGGGGTATATCAGGCAGGGAAATGGAAAGCTTCTAGAAGAGTGCCCCGGGCCAGGACCATCCTGGCTGGCCTGCAGGCACCAAGTTGGCCTGCATGCTGTCGCTGGTGTGGCTCCACGGTCCTTCCTCTAGGCTTTCAAGCCCTTGTACATATTCAGGTGTTTTACCTGGGAAGGGT
The DNA here is from genome assembly GCF_025265405.1 of Mesoplodon densirostris. NCBI lineage: Eukaryota > Metazoa > Chordata > Mammalia > Artiodactyla > Ziphiidae > Mesoplodon > Mesoplodon densirostris. Next base: position 98,235,117 of record NC_082666.1, read on the forward strand.
GGGAACAGTTCAGCAGTAGCTGGCCTGGGGCTCAGCTCACGTTTACTCACAGAGGCCTCGGCATGGTCCCCCAGCTTTGCAATGACGACGCTCCTTGCGTTGGGGGGCCGGGCTGCTGGCTGTATGGGAGATGATTCCCCACCTCTGACCAATGTCAGAATTGTTTACCGCTGGAGCAAGTGCCCTGATAGGGTTTTTCTCTGTATAACTGCTGGGTTCAGGTTTTTTTTTTTCTTTTTTGGTTCAAGTTAGAATTTATTCATCTTTTATGTATTTATTGATATAAGCATGGAAATAATTCATTCATAGAAATACATCTGTGTGAAGGGAAGAACTTTTTTCTGTTTTAATTTTAAATTTCATTTCTAAAAATTTTGCAGTTTAATTATATTTATTTTTCTATACAGCAGGTTATTATTAGTTATCTATTTTATTCATATACATATATACAGGTCAATACCTATCTCCCAACTCATCTGACCACCATCACCCCATGGCTTCCCCCACTTGGTGTCCATACGTTTGTTCTCTACCTCTGTTTCTCTATTTCTGCCCTGCAAACCTGTTCATCTGTACCATATATCTAGGTTCCACATACATGCATTAATACAGAATATATGTTTTGCTCTTTCTGACTTACTTCATTCTGTATGACAGTCTCTAGATCCACCGACTTCTCTACAAATAACCCAGTTTCATTCCTTTTCATGGCTGAGTCATATCCCATTTTATGTATGTACCACATCTTTATCCATTCATCTGTCTGTGGGCATTTAGGTTGCTTCCATTACCTGGCTATTGTAAATAGTGCTGCAATGAACATTGTGGTGAATGTGTGTTTTTGATTTATGGTTGTCTCTGTGTATATGCCCAGAAGTGGGATTGCTGGATCCTATGGTAATTCTATTTCTAGTTTCTTTAAGGAAACTCCATACTGTTCTCCATAGTGACTGTATCAATTTACCTTCCCACCAATAGTGGAAGAGGGTTCCTTTTGTCCACACCCTCCCCAGAATTTGTTGTTTGTAGATTTTCTGATGCTGCCGATTCTAACAGGTGTGAGGTGATACCTCATTGTCGTTTTGATTTGCATTTCTCTAATAATTAGTGGTGTTGAGCATCTTTTCATGTGCGTCTTGGCCGTCTCTGTGACTTCTTTGAAGAAACGTCTATTTAGATCTTCTGCCCATTTTTGTATTGGGTTGTTTGTTTTATTAATATTAAGCTGCGTGAGCTGTTTATATATATTGGAGATTAAACCCTTGTCCATTGATTCGTTTGCGAACGTTTTGGCCCATTCTGAGGGTTGCCTTTTTCCATTCCCGTTTTTTTTTAACCAAGAAAGAAAGAAATCAAAAGAAGCAGAACACTAATGTGTGTGAAATATGCCTCTTGAAACTGTCGTTTTGAAATATGGACGTCTTTTGAACTTTTTGGTCGATATATGACCCCAGGATTTGTTTTCAGGGCAGGTGTCATTTACAGGCCTGCAATGATTTGGAATATCCACTGACCAGTAGCGCTGGGATTAAAGCTGCTGTTGTGCGAAATGGCCACAAGGTGGCAGCAGTTCTCCCTTAGCAAATCTGGTTACCAGGGCAACAGAGCCTCAATGGAAGCCTGTTCTAGATTGGAATTTAGAATGGAATGTGCCAGGAGAAAGCCCCTCAAGTTTGTCTCACTACTTCTTGTTCGTGTTTTTAATTTAATTTTTAATTTTTTATTACAGCAAGTTTGATTACAACGTTTGCTTGTTGTAGGTGTGCAAGATGTGGTTCTTTTACACATATACATATGTCTGTTCTTCCTGGGACCCTTTTCCCATGTACGTTATGACAGAATGTTGAGTAGTCTTCTCTTGGCATTCCGTAGGTCTTTGGTGATTATATATTTCACCTGTGTTTGTATATGTCTCTTAACCCCAATATCGTAATGAATCCAATCCTCACACCTTTCCATTGGTGAACCATAAGTTTGTTTAATGAATCTGTGATTGCCCTTCTCCGTGGAAATATCTGCCCTGGTATCCGTTTTTAGGTAACACCTATAAGTGATATCCTACGATATGTGTCTTTCACTTTCTGACTTACTACAAGTCACGTGCTTACCTGTAGACTCATCTACGGGGCTGCAAATGGCATTGTGCCCTTTTTTTCCTTGGCTAATATTCTGTCTTAGCGAGGTCCATTTTCTGCAATGTGATTCCCTGAGGGCTGAGTTTTAGCTGACCTGGGCAGCCTGACCCTGCCGGCAAGCCCTCCCTTGGTGTGCGTGGGTTGAGGTCGATAGAAACAGCACTCCAGGCAGCAATAGCCCCTGCAGCTGTGCCTGATTCCATATTCTCTGCCCCGTCAGCAGTCTCGGGGCTGTGCTGGTGGGAGGGTGTGAGGGTCCACGGCTTTGTTGGTGGCCCGGTGTGAGTGGGGCTCTGCTGGACTTTCTGCAGGAGTTGCCAGGCTGCCACCTGTAAAGAAGAGGATGTGTCACCCATAACTTCCACTGGAATTTCTCTCCGGGCTGAGGTGAGGAAGGAAAAAAAGGAATGATGGCCGGGACAGGAGGGGTATATCAGGCAGGGAAATGGAAAGCTTCTAGAAGAGTGCCCGGGGCCAGGACCATCCTGGCTGGCCTGCAGGCACCAAGTTGGCCTGCATGCTGTCGCTGGTGTGGCTCCACGGCCCTTCCTCTAGGCTTTCAAGCCCTTGTACATATTCAGGTGTTTTACCTGGGAAGGGTGGGAACAGTTCAGCAGCAGCTGGCCTGGGGCTCAGCTCACGTTTACTCACAGAGGCCTCGGCACGGTCCCCCAGCTTTGCAATGAGGATGCTCCTTGCGTGGGGGGGGCCGGGCTGCTGGCTGTATGGGAGATGATTCCCCACCTCTGACCAATGTCAAAATTGTTTACCGCTGGAGCAAGTGCACTGATAGGGTTTTCCTCTGTATAACTGCTGGGTTCAGGATTTTTGTTTTTCTTTTTTGGTTCAAGTTAGAATTTATTCATCTATTATGTATTTATTGATATAAGCATGGAAATAATTCATTCATAGAAATACATCTGTGTGAAGGGAAGAACTTTTTTCTGTTTTATTTTTAAATTTCATTTCTAAAAATTTTGCAGTTTAATTATATTTATTTTTCTATACAGCAGGTTATTATTAGTTATCTATTTTATTCATATACATATATACAGGTCAATACCTATCTCCCAACTCATCTGACCACCATCACCCCATGGCTTCCCCCACTTGGTGTCCATACGTTTGTTCTCTACCTCTGTTTCTCTATTTCTGCCCTGCAAACCTGTTCATCTGTACCATATATCTAGGTTCCACATACATGCATTAATACAGAATATATGTTTTGCTCTTTCTGACTTACTTCATTCTGTATGACAGTCTCTAGATCCACCGACTTCTCTACAAATAACCCAGTTTCATTCCTTTTCATGGCTGAGTCATCCCATTTTATGTATGTACCACATCTTTATCCATTCATCTGTCTGTGGGCATTTAGGTTGCTTCCATTACCTGGCTATTGTAAATAGTGCTGCAATGAACATTGTGGTGAATGTGTGTTTTTGATTTATGGTTGTCTCTGGGTATATGCCCAGAAGTGGGATTGCTGGATCCTATGGTAATTCTATTTCTAGTTTCTTTAAGGAAACTCCATACTCTTCTCCATAGTGACTGTATCAATTTACCTTCCCACTAATAGTGGAAGAGGGTTCCTTTTGTCCACACCCTCCCCAGAATTTGTTGTTTGTAGATTTTCTGATGCTGCCGATTCTAACAGGTGTGAGGTGATACCTCATTGTCATTTTGATTTGCATTTCTCTAATAATTAGTGGTGTTGAGCAGCTTTTCATGTGCGTCTTGGCCGTCTCTGTGACTTCTTTGAAGAAACGTCTATTTAGATCTTCTGCCCATTTTTGTATTGGGTTGTTTGTTTTATTAATATTAAGCTGCGTGAGCTGTTTATATATATTGGAGATTAAACCCTTGTCCATTGATTCGTTTGCGAACGTTTTGGCCCATTCTGAGGGTTGCCTTTTTCCATTCCCGTTTTTTTTTTAACCAAAAAAGAAAGAAAGCAAAAGAAGCAGAACACTAATGTGCGTGAAATATGCCTCTTGAAACTGTCGTTTTGAAATATGGACGTCTTTTGAACTTTTTGGTCGATATATGACGCCAGGATTTGTTTTCAGGGCAGGTGTCATTTACAGGCCTGCAATGATTTGGAATATCCACTGACCATTAGCGCTGGGATTAAATCTGCTGTTGTGTGAAACGGCCACAAGGTGGCAGCAGTTCTCCCTTAGCAAATCTGGTTACTAGGGCAACAGAGCCTCAATGGAAGCCTGTTCTAGATTGGAATTTAGAATGGAATGTGCCAGGAGAAAGCCCCTCAAGTTTGTCTCACTACTTCTTGTTCGTGTTTTTAATTTAATTTTTAATTTTTTATTACAGCAAGTTTGATTACAACGTTTGCTTGTTGTAGGTGTGCAAGATGTGGTTCTGTTACACATATACATATGTCTGTTCTTCCTGGGACCCTTTTCCCATGTACATTATGACAGAATGTTGAGTAGTCTTCTCTTGGCATTCCGTAGGTCTTTGGTGATTATATATTTCACCTGTGTTTGTATATGTCTCTTAACCCCAATATCGTAATGAATCCAATCCTCACACCTTTCCATTGGTGAACCATAAGTTTATTTAATGAATCTGTGATTGCCCTTCTCCGTGGAAATATCTGCCCTGGTATCCGTTTTTAGGTAACACCTATAAGTGATATCCTACGATATGTGTCTTTCACTTTCTGACTTACTACAAGTCACGTGCTTACCTGTAGACTCATCTACGGGGCTGCAAATGGCATTGTGCCCTTTTTTTCCTTGGCTAATATTCTGTCTTAGCGAGGTCCATTTTCTGCAATGTGATTCCCTGAGGGCTGAGGATTAGCTGACCTGGGCAGCCTGACCCTGCCGGCAAGCCCTCCCCAGGTGTGCGTGGGTTGAGGTCGATAGAAACAGCACTCCAGGCAGCAATAGCCCCTGCAGCTGTGCCTGACTCCATATTCTCTGCCCCGTCAGCAGTCTCGGGGCTGTGCTGGTGGGAGGGTGTGAGGGTCCACGGCTTTGTTGGTGGCCCGGTGTGAGTGGGGCTCTGCTGGACTTTCTGCAGGAGTTGCCAGGCTGCCACCTGTAAAGAAGAGGATGTGTCACCCATAACTTCCACTGGAATTACTCTCCGGGCTGAGGTGAGGAAGGAAAAAAAGGAATGATGGCCGGGACAGGAGGGGTATATCAGGCAGGGAAATGGAAAGCTTCTAGAAGAGTGCCCGGGGCCAGGACCATCCTGGCTGGCCTGCAGGCACCAAGTTGGCCTGCATGCTGTCGCTGGTGTGGCTCCACGGTCCTTCCTCTAGGCTTTCAAGCCCTTGTACATATTCAGGTGTTTTACCTGGGAAGGGTGGGAACAGTTCAGCAGCAGCTGGCCTGGGGCTCAGCTCACGTTTACTCACAGAGGCCTCGGCACGGTCCCCCAGCTTTGCAATGACGACGCTCCTTGCGTGGGGGGGCCGGGCTGCTGGCTGTATGGGAGATGATTCCCCACCTCTGACCAATGTCAGAATTGTTTACCGCTGGAGCAAGTGCCCTGATAGGGTTTTTCTCTGTATAACTGCTGGGTTCAGGTTTTTTTTTTTCTTTTTTGGTTCAAGTTAGAATTTATTCATCTTTTATGTATTTATTGATATAAGCATGGAAATAATTCATTCATAGAAATACATCTGTGTGAAGGGAAGAACTTTTTTCTGTTTTAATTTTAAATTTCATTTCTAAAAATTTTGCAGTTTAATTATATTTATTTTTCTATACAGCAGGTTATTATTAGTTATCTATTTTATTCATATACATATATACAGGTCAATACCTATCTCCCAACTCATCTGACCACCATCACCCCATGGCTTCCCCCACTTGGTGTCCATACGTTTGTTCTCTACCTCTGTTTCTCTATTTCTGCCCTGCAAACCTGTTCATCTGTACCATATATCTAGGTTCCACATACATGCATTAATACAGAATATATGTTTTGCTCTTTCTGACTTACTTCATTCTGTATGACAGTCTCTAGATCCACCGACTTCTCTACAAATAACCCAGTTTCATTCCTTTTCATGGCTGAGTCATATCCCATTTTATGTATGTACCACATCTTTATCCATTCATCTGTCTGTGGGCATTTAGGTTGCTTCCATTACCTGGCTATTGTAAATAGTGCTGCAATGAACATTGTGGTGAATGTGTGTTTTTGATTTATGGTTGTCTCTGTGTATATGCCCAGAAGTGGGATTGCTGGATCCTATGGTAATTCTATTTCTAGTTTCTTTAAGGAAACTCCATACTGTTCTCCATAGTGACTGTATCAATTTACCTTCCCACCAATAGTGGAAGAGGGTTCCTTTTGTCCACACCCTCCCCAGAATTTGTTGTTTGTAGATTTTCTGATGCTGCCGATTCTAACAGGTGTGAGGTGATACCTCATTGTCGTTTTGATTTGCATTTCTCTAATAATTAGTGGTGTTGAGCATCTTTTCATGTGCGTCTTGGCCGTCTCTGTGACTTCTTTGAAGAAACGTCTATTTAGATCTTCTGCCCATTTTTGTATTGGGTTGTTTGTTTTATTAATATTAAGCTGCGTGAGCTGTTTATATATATTGGAGATTAAACCCTTGTCCATTGATTCGTTTGCGAACGTTTTGGCCCATTCTGAGGGTTGCCTTTTTCCATTCCCGTTTTTTTTTAACCAAGAAAGAAAGAAATCAAAAGAAGCAGAACACTAATGTGTGTGAAATATGCCTCTTGAAACTGTCGTTTTGAAATATGGACGTCTTTTGAACTTTTTGGTCGATATATGACCCCAGGATTTGTTTTCAGGGCAGGTGTCATTTACAGGCCTGCAATGATTTGGAATATCCACTGACCAGTAGCGCTGGGATTAAAGCTGCTGTTGTGCGAAATGGCCACAAGGTGGCAGCAGTTCTCCCTTAGCAAATCTGGTTACCAGGGCAACAGAGCCTCAATGGAAGCCTGTTCTAGATTGGAATTTAGAATGGAATGTGCCAGGAGAAAGCCCCTCAAGTTTGTCTCACTACTTCTTGTTCGTGTTTTTAATTTAATTTTTAATTTTTTATTACAGCAAGTTTGATTACAACGTTTGCTTGTTGTAGGTGTGCAAGATGTGGTTCTTTTACACATATACATATGTCTGTTCTTCCTGGGACCCTTTTCCCATGTACGTTATGACAGAATGTTGAGTAGTCTTCTCTTGGCATTCCGTAGGTCTTTGGTGATTATATATTTCACCTGTGTTTGTATATGTCTCTTAACCCCAATATCGTAATGAATCCAATCCTCACACCTTTCCATTGGTGAACCATAAGTTTGTTTAATGAATCTGTGATTGCCCTTCTCCGTGGAAATATCTGCCCTGGTATCCGTTTTTAGGTAACACCTATAAGTGATATCCTACGATATGTGTCTTTCACTTTCTGACTTACTACAAGTCACGTGCTTACCTGTAGACTCATCTACGGGGCTGCAAATGGCATTGTGCCCTTTTTTTCCTTGGCTAATATTCTGTCTTAGCGAGGTCCATTTTCTGCAATGTGATTCCCTGAGGGCTGAGTTTTAGCTGACCTGGGCAGCCTGACCCTGCCGGCAAGCCCTCCCTTGGTGTGCGTGGGTTGAGGTCGATAGAAACAGCACTCCAGGCAGCAATAGCCCCTGCAGCTGTGCCTGATTCCATATTCTCTGCCCCGTCAGCAGTCTCGGGGCTGTGCTGGTGGGAGGGTGTGAGGGTCCACGGCTTTGTTGGTGGCCCGGTGTGAGTGGGGCTCTGCTGGACTTTCTGCAGGAGTTGCCAGGCTGCCACCTGTAAAGAAGAGGATGTGTCACCCATAACTTCCACTGGAATTTCTCTCCGGGCTGAGGTGAGGAAGGAAAAAAAGGAATGATGGCCGGGACAGGAGGGGTATATCAGGCAGGGAAATGGAAAGCTTCTAGAAGAGTGCCCGGGGCCAGGACCATCCTGGCTGGCCTGCAGGCACCAAGTTGGCCTGCATGCTGTCGCTGGTGTGGCTCCACGGCCCTTCCTCTAGGCTTTCAAGCCCTTGTACATATTCAGGTGTTTTACCTGGGAAGGGTGGGAACAGTTCAGCAGCAGCTGGCCTGGGGCTCAGCTCACGTTTACTCACAGAGGCCTCGGCACGGTCCCCCAGCTTTGCAATGAGGATGCTCCTTGCGTGGGGGGGGCCGGGCTGCTGGCTGTATGGGAGATGATTCCCCACCTCTGACCAATGTCAAAATTGTTTACCGCTGGAGCAAGTGCACTGATAGGGTTTTCCTCTGTATAACTGCTGGGTTCAGGATTTTTGTTTTTCTTTTTTGGTTCAAGTTAGAATTTATTCATCTATTATGTATTTATTGATATAAGCATGGAAATAATTCATTCATAGAAATACATCTGTGTGAAGGGAAGAACTTTTTTCTGTTTTATTTTTAAATTTCATTTCTAAAAATTTTGCAGTTTAATTATATTTATTTTTCTATACAGCAGGTTATTATTAGTTATCTATTTTATTCATATACATATATACAGGTCAATACCTATCTCCCAACTCATCTGACCACCATCACCCCATGGCTTCCCCCACTTGGTGTCCATACGTTTGTTCTCTACCTCTGTTTCTCTATTTCTGCCCTGCAAACCTGTTCATCTGTACCATATATCTAGGTTCCACATACATGCATTAATACAGAATATATGTTTTGCTCTTTCTGACTTACTTCATTCTGTATGACAGTCTCTAGATCCACCGACTTCTCTACAAATAACCCAGTTTCATTCCTTTTCATGGCTGAGTCATCCCATTTTATGTATGTACCACATCTTTATCCATTCATCTGTCTGTGGGCATTTAGGTTGCTTCCATTACCTGGCTATTGTAAATAGTGCTGCAATGAACATTGTGGTGAATGTGTGTTTTTGATTTATGGTTGTCTCTGGGTATATGCCCAGAAGTGGGATTGCTGGATCCTATGGTAATTCTATTTCTAGTTTCTTTAAGGAAACTCCATACTCTTCTCCATAGTGACTGTATCAATTTACCTTCCCACTAATAGTGGAAGAGGGTTCCTTTTGTCCACACCCTCCCCAGAATTTGTTGTTTGTAGATTTTCTGATGCTGCCGATTCTAACAGGTGTGAGGTGATACCTCATTGTCATTTTGATTTGCATTTCTCTAATAATTAGTGGTGTTGAGCAGCTTTTCATGTGCGTCTTGGCCGTCTCTGTGACTTCTTTGAAGAAACGTCTATTTAGATCTTCTGCCCATTTTTGTATTGGGTTGTTTGTTTTATTAATATTAAGCTGCGTGAGCTGTTTATATATATTGGAGATTAAACCCTTGTCCATTGATTCGTTTGCGAACGTTTTGGCCCATTCTGAGGGTTGCCTTTTTCCATTCCCGTTTTTTTTTTAACCAAAAAAGAAAGAAAGCAAAAGAAGCAGAACACTAATGTGCGTGAAATATGCCTCTTGAAACTGTCGTTTTGAAATATGGACGTCTTTTGAACTTTTTGGTCGATATATGACGCCAGGATTTGTTTTCAGGGCAGGTGTCATTTACAGGCCTGCAATGATTTGGAATATCCACTGACCATTAGCGCTGGGATTAAATCTGCTGTTGTGTGAAACGGCCACAAGGTGGCAGCAGTTCTCCCTTAGCAAATCTGGTTACTAGGGCAACAGAGCCTCAATGGAAGCCTGTTCTAGATTGGAATTTAGAATGGAATGTGCCAGGAGAAAGCCCCTCAAGTTTGTCTCACTACTTCTTGTTCGTGTTTTTAATTTAATTTTTAATTTTTTATTACAGCAAGTTTGATTACAACGTTTGCTTGTTGTAGGTGTGCAAGATGTGGTTCTGTTACACATATACATATGTCTGTTCTTCCTGGGACCCTTTTCCCATGTACATTATGACAGAATGTTGAGTAGTCTTCTCTTGGCATTCCGTAGGTCTTTGGTGATTATATATTTCACCTGTGTTTGTATATGTCTCTTAACCCCAATATCGTAATGAATCCAATCCTCACACCTTTCCATTGGTGAACCATAAGTTTATTTAATGAATCTGTGATTGCCCTTCTCCGTGGAAATATCTGCCCTGGTATCCGTTTTTAGGTAACACCTATAAGTGATATCCTACGATATGTGTCTTTCACTTTCTGACTTACTACAAGTCACGTGCTTACCTGTAGACTCATCTACGGGGCTGCAAATGGCATTGTGCCCTTTTTTTCCTTGGCTAATATTCTGTCTTAGCGAGGTCCATTTTCTGCAATGTGATTCCCTGAGGGCTGAGGATTAGCTGACCTGGGCAGCCTGACCCTGCCGGCAAGCCCTCCCCAGGTGTGCGTGGGTTGAGGTCGATAGAAACAGCACTCCAGGCAGCAATAGCCCCTGCAGCTGTGCCTGACTCCATATTCTCTGCCCCGTCAGCAGTCTCGGGGCTGTGCTGGTGGGAGGGTGTGAGGGTCCACGGCTTTGTTGGTGGCCCGGTGTGAGTGGGGCTCTGCTGGACTTTCTGCAGGAGTTGCCAGGCTGCCACCTGTAAAGAAGAGGATGTGTCACCCATAACTTCCACTGGAATTACTCTCCGGGCTGAGGTGAGGAAGGAAAAAAAGGAATGATGGCCGGGACAGGAGGGGTATATCAGGCAGGGAAATGGAAAGCTTCTAGAAGAGTGCCCGGGGCCAGGACCATCCTGGCTGGCCTGCAGGCACCAAGTTGGCCTGCATGCTGTCGCTGGTGTGGCTCCACGGTCCTTCCTCTAGGCTTTCAAGCCCTTGTACATATTCAGGTGTTTTACCTGGGAAGGGTGGGAACAGTTCAGCAGCAGCTGGCCTGGGGCTCAGCTCACGTTTACTCACAGAGGCCTCGGCACGGTCCCCCAGCTTTGCAATGACGACGCTCCTTGCGTGGGGGGGCCGGGCTGCTGGCTGTATGGGAGATGATTCCCCACCTCTGACCAATGTCAGAATTGTTTACCGCTGGAGCAAGTGCCCTGATAGGGTTTTTCTCTGTATAACTGCTGGGTTCAGGTTTTTTTTTTTCTTTTTTGGTTCAAGTTAGAATTTATTCATCTTTTATGTATTTATTGATATAAGCATGGAAATAATTCATTCATAGAAATACATCTGTGTGAAGGGAAGAACTTTTTTCTGTTTTAATTTTAAATTTCATTTCTAAAAATTTTGCAGTTTAATTATATTTATTTTTCTATACAGCAGGTTATTATTAGTTATCTATTTTATTCATATACATATATACAGGTCAATACCTATCTCCCAACTCATCTGACCACCATCACCCCATGGCTTCCCCCACTTGGTGTCCATACGTTTGTTCTCTACCTCTGTTTCTCTATTTCTGCCCTGCAAACCTGTTCATCTGTACCATATATCTAGGTTCCACATACATGCATTAATACAGAATATATGTTTTGCTCTTTCTGACTTACTTCATTCTGTATGACAGTCTCTAGATCCACCGACTTCTCTACAAATAACCCAGTTTCATTCCTTTTCATGGCTGAGTCATATCCCATTTTATGTATGTACCACATCTTTATCCATTCATCTGTCTGTGGGCATTTAGGTTGCTTCCATTACCTGGCTATTGTAAATAGTGCTGCAATGAACATTGTGGTGAATGTGTGTTTTTGATTTATGGTTGTCTCTGTGTATATGCCCAGAAGTGGGATTGCTGGATCCTATGGTAATTCTATTTCTAGTTTCTTTAAGGAAACTCCATACTGTTCTCCATAGTGACTGTATCAATTTACCTTCCCACCAATAGTGGAAGAGGGTTCCTTTTGTCCACACCCTCCCCAGAATTTGTTGTTTGTAGATTTTCTGATGCTGCCGATTCTAACAGGTGTGAGGTGATACCTCATTGTCGTTTTGATTTGCATTTCTCTAATAATTAGTGGTGTTGAGCATCTTTTCATGTGCGTCTTGGCCGTCTCTGTGACTTCTTTGAAGAAACGTCTATTTAGATCTTCTGCCCATTTTTGTATTGGGTTGTTTGTTTTATTAATATTAAGCTGCGTGAGCTGTTTATATATATTGGAGATTAAACCCTTGTCCATTGATTCGTTTGCGAACGTTTTGGCCCATTCTGAGGGTTGCCTTTTTCCATTCCCGTTTTTTTTTAACCAAGAAAGAAAGAAATCAAAAGAAGCAGAACACTAATGTGTGTGAAATATGCCTCTTGAAACTGTCGTTTTGAAATATGGACGTCTTTTGAACTTTTTGGTCGATATATGACCCCAGGATTTGTTTTCAGGGCAGGTGTCATTTACAGGCCTGCAATGATTTGGAATATCCACTGACCAGTAGCGCTGGGATTAAAGCTGCTGTTGTGCGAAATGGCCACAAGGTGGCAGCAGTTCTCCCTTAGCAAATCTGGTTACCAGGGCAACAGAGCCTCAATGGAAGCCTGTTCTAGATTGGAATTTAGAATGGAATGTGCCAGGAGAAAGCCCCTCAAGTTTGTCTCACTACTTCTTGTTCGTGTTTTTAATTTAATTTTTAATTTTTTATTACAGCAAGTTTGATTACAACGTTTGCTTGTTGTAGGTGTGCAAGATGTGGTTCTTTTACACATATACATATGTCTGTTCTTCCTGGGACCCTTTTCCCATGTACGTTATGACAGAATGTTGAGTAGTCTTCTCTTGGCATTCCGTAGGTCTTTGGTGATTATATATTTCACCTGTGTTTGTATATGTCTCTTAACCCCAATATCGTAATGAATCCAATCCTCACACCTTTCCATTGGTGAACCATAAGTTTGTTTAATGAATCTGTGATTGCCCTTCTCCGTGGAAATATCTGCCCTGGTATCCGTTTTTAGGTAACACCTATAAGTGATATCCTACGATATGTGTCTTTCACTTTCTGACTTACTACAAGTCACGTGCTTACCTGTAGACTCATCTACGGGGCTGCAAATGGCATTGTGCCCTTTTTTTCCTTGGCTAATATTCTGTCTTAGCGAGGTCCATTTTCTGCAATGTGATTCCCTGAGGGCTGAGTTTTAGCTGACCTGGGCAGCCTGACCCTGCCGGCAAGCCCTCCCTTGGTGTGCGTGGGTTGAGGTCGATAGAAACAGCACTCCAGGCAGCAATAGCCCCTGCAGCTGTGCCTGATTCCATATTCTCTGCCCCGTCAGCAGTCTCGGGGCTGTGCTGGTGGGAGGGTGTGAGGGTCCACGGCTTTGTTGGTGGCCCGGTGTGAGTGGGGCTCTGCTGGACTTTCTGCAGGAGTTGCCAGGCTGCCACCTGTAAAGAAGAGGATGTGTCACCCATAACTTCCACTGGAATTTCTCTCCGGGCTGAGGTGAGGAAGGAAAAAAAGGAATGATGGCCGGGACAGGAGGGGTATATCAGGCAGGGAAATGGAAAGCTTCTAGAAGAGTGCCCGGGGCCAGGACCATCCTGGCTGGCCTGCAGGCACCAAGTTGGCCTGCATGCTGTCGCTGGTGTGGCTCCACGGCCCTTCCTCTAGGCTTTCAAGCCCTTGTACATATTCAGGTGTTTTACCTGGGAAGGGTGGGAACAGTTCAGCAGCAGCTGGCCTGGGGCTCAGCTCACGTTTACTCACAGAGGCCTCGGCACGGTCCCCCAGCTTTGCAATGAGGATGCTCCTTGCGTGGGGGGGGCCGGGCTGCTGGCTGTATGGGAGATGATTCCCCACCTCTGACCAATGTCAAAATTGTTTACCGCTGGAGCAAGTGCACTGATAGGGTTTTCCTCTGTATAACTGCTGGGTTCAGGATTTTTGTTTTTCTTTTTTGGTTCAAGTTAGAATTTATTCATCTATTATGTATTTATTGATATAAGCATGGAAATAATTCATTCATAGAAATACATCTGTGTGAAGGGAAGAACTTTTTTCTGTTTTATTTTTAAATTTCATTTCTAAAAATTTTGCAGTTTAATTATATTTATTTTTCTATACAGCAGGTTATTATTAGTTATCTATTTTATTCATATACATATATACAGGTCAATACCTATCTCCCAACTCATCTGACCACCATCACCCCATGGCTTCCCCCACTTGGTGTCCATACGTTTGTTCTCTACCTCTGTTTCTCTATTTCTGCCCTGCAAACCTGTTCATCTGTACCATATATCTAGGTTCCACATACATGCATTAATACAGAATATATGTTTTGCTCTTTCTGACTTACTTCATTCTGTATGACAGTCTCTAGATCCACCGACTTCTCTACAAATAACCCAGTTTCATTCCTTTTCATGGCTGAGTCATCCCATTTTATGTATGTACCACATCTTTATCCATTCATCTGTCTGTGGGCATTTAGGTTGCTTCCATTACCTGGCTATTGTAAATAGTGCTGCAATGAACATTGTGGTGAATGTGTGTTTTTGATTTATGGTTGTCTCTGGGTATATGCCCAGAAGTGGGATTGCTGGATCCTATGGTAATTCTATTTCTAGTTTCTTTAAGGAAACTCCATACTCTTCTCCATAGTGACTGTATCAATTTACCTTCCCACTAATAGTGGAAGAGGGTTCCTTTTGTCCACACCCTCCCCAGAATTTGTTGTTTGTAGATTTTCTGATGCTGCCGATTCTAACAGGTGTGAGGTGATACCTCATTGTCATTTTGATTTGCATTTCTCTAATAATTAGTGGTGTTGAGCAGCTTTTCATGTGCGTCTTGGCCGTCTCTGTGACTTCTTTGAAGAAACGTCTATTTAGATCTTCTGCCCATTTTTGTATTGGGTTGTTTGTTTTATTAATATTAAGCTGCGTGAGCTGTTTATATATATTGGAGATTAAACCCTTGTCCATTGATTCGTTTGCGAACGTTTTGGCCCATTCTGAGGGTTGCCTTTTTCCATTCCCGTTTTTTTTTTAACCAAAAAAGAAAGAAAGCAAAAGAAGCAGAACACTAATGTGCGTGAAATATGCCTCTTGAAACTGTCGTTTTGAAATATGGACGTCTTTTGAACTTTTTGGTCGATATATGACGCCAGGATTTGTTTTCAGGGCAGGTGTCATTTACAGGCCTGCAATGATTTGGAATATCCACTGACCATTAGCGCTGGGATTAAATCTGCTGTTGTGTGAAACGGCCACAAGGTGGCAGCAGTTCTCCCTTAGCAAATCTGGTTACTAGGGCAACAGAGCCTCAATGGAAGCCTGTTCTAGATTGGAATTTAGAATGGAATGTGCCAGGAGAAAGCCCCTCAAGTTTGTCTCACTACTTCTTGTTCGTGTTTTTAATTTAATTTTTAATTTTTTATTACAGCAAGTTTGATTACAACGTTTGCTTGTTGTAGGTGTGCAAGATGTGGTTCTGTTACACATATACATATGTCTGTTCTTCCTGGGACCCTTTTCCCATGTACATTATGACAGAATGTTGAGTAGTCTTCTCTTGGCATTCCGTAGGTCTTTGGTGATTATATATTTCACCTGTGTTTGTATATGTCTCTTAACCCCAATATCGTAATGAATCCAATCCTCACACCTTTCCATTGGTGAACCATAAGTTTATTTAATGAATCTGTGATTGCCCTTCTCCGTGGAAATATCTGCCCTGGTATCCGTTTTTAGGTAACACCTATAAGTGATATCCTACGATATGTGTCTTTCACTTTCTGACTTACTACAAGTCACGTGCTTACCTGTAGACTCATCTACGGGGCTGCAAATGGCATTGTGCCCTTTTTTTCCTTGGCTAATATTCTGTCTTAGCGAGGTCCATTTTCTGCAATGTGATTCCCTGAGGGCTGAGGATTAGCTGACCTGGGCAGCCTGACCCTGCCGGCAAGCCCTCCCCAGGTGTGCGTGGGTTGAGGTCGATAGAAACAGCACTCCAGGCAGCAATAGCCCCTGCAGCTGTGCCTGACTCCATATTCTCTGCCCCGTCAGCAGTCTCGGGGCTGTGCTGGTGGGAGGGTGTGAGGGTCCACGGCTTTGTTGGTGGCCCGGTGTGAGTGGGGCTCTGCTGGACTTTCTGCAGGAGTTGCCAGGCTGCCACCTGTAAAGAAGAGGATGTGTCACCCATAACTTCCACTGGAATTACTCTCCGGGCTGAGGTGAGGAAGGAAAAAAAGGAATGATGGCCGGGACAGGAGGGGTATATCAGGCAGGGAAATGGAAAGCTTCTAGAAGAGTGCCCGGGGCCAGGACCATCCTGGCTGGCCTGCAGGCACCAAGTTGGCCTGCATGCTGTCGCTGGTGTGGCTCCACGGTCCTTCCTCTAGGCTTTCAAGCCCTTGTACATATTCAGGTGTTTTACCTGGGAAGGGTGGGAACAGTTCAGCAGCAGCTGGCCTGGGGCTCAGCTCACGTTTACTCACAGAGGCCTCGGCACGGTCCCCCAGCTTTGCAATGATGACGCTCCTTGCGTGGGGGGGCCGGGCTGCTGGCTGTATGGGAGATGATTCCCCACCTCTGACCAATGTCAGAATTGTTTACCGCTGGAGCAAGTGCCCTGATAGGGTTTTTCTCTGTATAACTGCTGGGTTCAGGTTTTTTTTTTTCTTTTTTGGTTCAAGTTAGAATTTATTCATCTTTTATGTATTTATTGATATAAGCATGGAAATAATTCATTCATAGAAATACATCTGTGTGAAGGGAAGAACTTTTTTCTGTTTTAATTTTAAATTTCATTTCTAAAAATTTTGCAGTTTAATTATATTTATTTTTCTATACAGCAGGTTATTATTAGTTATCTATTTTATTCATATACATATATACAGGTCAATACCTATCTCCCAACTCATCTGACCACCATCACCCCATGGCTTCCCCCACTTGGTGTCCATACGTTTGTTCTCTACCTCTGTTTCTCTATTTCTGCCCTGCAAACCTGTTCATCTGTACCATATATCTAGGTTCCACATACATGCATTAATACAGAATATATGTTTTGCTCTTTCTGACTTACTTCATTCTGTATGACAGTCTCTAGATCCACCGACTTCTCTACAAATAACCCAGTTTCATTCCTTTTCATGGCTGAGTCATATCCCATTTTATGTATGTACCACATCTTTATCCATTCATCTGTCTGTGGGCATTTAGGTTGCTTCCATTACCTGGCTATTGTAAATAGTGCTGCAATGAACATTGTGGTGAATGTGTGTTTTTGATTTATGGTTGTCTCTGTGTATATGCCCAGAAGTGGGATTGCTGGATCCTATGGTAATTCTATTTCTAGTTTCTTTAAGGAAACTCCATACTGTTCTCCATAGTGACTGTATCAATTTACCTTCCCACCAATAGTGGAAGAGGGTTCCTTTTGTCCACACCCTCCCCAGAATTTGTTGTTTGTAGATTTTCTGATGCTGCCGATTCTAACAGGTGTGAGGTGATACCTCATTGTCGTTTTGATTTGCATTTCTCTAATAATTAGTGGTGTTGAGCATCTTTTCATGTGCGTCTTGGCCGTCTCTGTGACTTCTTTGAAGAAACGTCTATTTAGATCTTCTGCCCATTTTTGTATTGGGTTGTTTGTTTTATTAATATTAAGCTGCGTGAGCTGTTTATATATATTGGAGATTAAACCCTTGTCCATTGATTCGTTTGCGAACGTTTTGGCCCATTCTGAGGGTTGCCTTTTTCCATTCCCGTTTTTTTTAACCAAGAAAGAAAGAAATCAAAAGAAGCAGAACACTAATGTGTGTGAAATATGCCTCTTGAAACTGTCGTTTTGAAATATGGACGTCTTTTGAACTTTTTGGTCGATATATGACCCCAGGATTTGTTTTCAGGGCAGGTGTCATTTACAGGCCTGCAATGATTTGGAATATCCACTGACCAGTAGCGCTGGGATTAAAGCTGCTGTTGTGCGAAATGGCCACAAGGTGGCAGCAGTTCTCCCTTAGCAAATCTGGTTACCAGGGCAACAGAGCCTCAATGGAAGCCTGTTCTAGATTGGAATTTAGAATGGAATGTGCCAGGAGAAAGCCCCTCAAGTTTGTCTCACTACTTCTTGTTCGTGTTTTTAATTTAATTTTTAATTTTTTATTACAGCAAGTTTGATTACAACGTTTGCTTGTTGTAGGTGTGCAAGATGTGGTTCTTTTACACATATACATATGTCTGTTCTTCCTGGGACCCTTTTCCCATGTACGTTATGACAGAATGTTGAGTAGTCTTCTCTTGGCATTCCGTAGGTCTTTGGTGATTATATATTTCACCTGTGTTTGTATATGTCTCTTAACCCCAATATCGTAATGAATCCAATCCTCACACCTTTCCATTGGTGAACCATAAGTTTGTTTAATGAATCTGTGATTGCCCTTCTCCGTGGAAATATCTGCCCTGGTATCCGTTTTTAGGTAACACCTATAAGTGATATCCTACGATATGTGTCTTTCACTTTCTGACTTACTACAAGTCACGTGCTTACCTGTAGACTCATCTACGGGGCTGCAAATGGCATTGTGCCCTTTTTTTCCTTGGCTAATATTCTGTCTTAGCGAGGTCCATTTTCTGCAATGTGATTCCCTGAGGGCTGAGTTTTAGCTGACCTGGGCAGCCTGACCCTGCCGGCAAGCCCTCCCTTGGTGTGCGTGGGTTGAGGTCGATAGAAACAGCACTCCAGGCAGCAATAGCCCCTGCAGCTGTGCCTGATTCCATATTCTCTGCCCCGTCAGCAGTCTCGGGGCTGTGCTGGTGGGAGGGTGTGAGGGTCCACGGCTTTGTTGGTGGCCCGGTGTGAGTGGGGCTCTGCTGGACTTTCTGCAGGAGTTGCCAGGCTGCCACCTGTAAAGAAGAGGATGTGTCACCCATAACTTCCACTGGAATTTCTCTCCGGGCTGAGGTGAGGAAGGAAAAAAAGGAGTGGGGGCCGGGACAGGAGTGGTATCTCAGGCAGGGAAATGGAAAGTTTCCAAAAGAGCGCCCAGGTCCAGGACCATCCTGGCTGGCCTGCAGGCACCAAGTTGGCCTGCGTGCTGTCGCTGGTGTGGCTCCACGGCCCTTCCTCTAGGCTTTCAAGCCCTTGTACATATTCAGGTGTTTTACCTGGGAAGGGTGGGAACAGTTCAGCAGCAGCTGGCCTGGGGCTCAGCTCACGTTTACTCACAGAGGCCTCGGCACTGTCCCCCAGCTTTGCAATCAGGACGCTCCTTGCGTGGGGGGGCCGGGCTGCTGGCTGTATGGGAGATGATTCCCCACCTCTGACCAATCTCAGAATTGTTTACCGCTGGAACAAGTGCCCTGATAGGGTTTTCCTCTGTATAACTGCTGGGTACAGGATTTTTTTTTTCTTTTTTGGTTCAAGTTAGAAGTTATTCATCTTTTATGTATTTATTGATATAAGCATGGAAATCATTCATTCATAGAAATACATCTGTGTGAAGGGAAGAACTTTTCTTCTGTTTTATTTTTAAATTTCATTTCTAAAAATTTTGAAGTTTAATTATATTTATTTTTCTATACAGCAGGTTATTATTAGTTATCTATTTTATTCATATACATATATACAGGTCAATACCTATCTCCCAACTCATCTGACCACCAACACCCCATGGCTTCCCCCACTTGGTGTCCATACGTTTGTTCTCTACCTCTGTTTCTCTATTTCTGCCCTGCAAACCTGTTCATCTGTACCATATATCTAGGTTCCACATACATGCATTAATACAGAATATTTGTTTTGCTCTTTCTGACTTACTTCATTCTGTATGACAGTCTCTAGATCCACCGACTTCTCTACAAATAACCCAGTTTCATTCCTTTTCATGGCTGAGTCATATCCCATTTTATGTATGTACCACATCTTTATCCATTCGTCTGTCTGTGGGCATTTAGGTTGCTTCCATTACCTGGCTATTGTAAATAGTGCTGCAATGAACATTGTGGTGAATGTGTGTTTTTGATTTATGGTTGTCTCTGTGTATATGCCCAGAAGTGGGATTGCTGGATCCTATGGTAATTCTATTTCTAGTTTCTTTAAGGAAACTCCATACTGTTCCCCATAGTGACTGTATCAATTTACCTTCCCACCAATAGTGGAAGAGGGTTCCTTTTGTCCACACCCTCCCCAGAATTTGTAGTTTGTTGATTTTCTGATGATGCCGATTCTAACAGGTGTGAGGTGATACCTCATTGTCGTTTTGATTTGCATTTCTCTAATAATTAGTGGTGTTGAGCAGCTTTTCATGTGCGTCTTGGCCGTCTCTGTGACTTCTTTGAAGAAACGTCTATTTACATCTTCTGCCCATTTTTGTATTGGGTTGTTTGTTTTATTAATATTAAGCTGCGTGAGCTGTTTATATATATTGGAGATTAAACCCTTGTCCATTGATTCGTTTGCGAACGTTTTGGCCCATTCTGAGGGTTGCCTTTTTCCATTCCCGTTTTTTTTTAACCAAGAAAGAAAGAAATCAAAAGAAGCAGAACACTAATGTGTGTGAAATATGCCTCTTGAAACTGTCGTTTTGAAATATGGACGTCTTTTGAACTTTTTGGTCGATATATGACCCCAGGATTTGTTTTCAGGGCAGGTGTCATTTACAGGCCTGCAATGATTTGGAATATCCACTGACCAGTAGCGCTGGGATTAAAGCTGCTGTTGTGCGAAATGGCCACAAGGTGGCAGCAGTTCTCCCTTAGCAAATCTGGTTACCAGGGCAACAGAGCCTCAATGGAAGCCTGTTCTAGATTGGAATTTAGAATGGAATGTGCCAGGAGAAAGCCCCTCAAGTTTGTCTCACTACTTCTTGTTCGTGTTTTTAATTTAATTTTTAATTTTTTATTACAGCAAGTTTGATTACAACGTTTGCTTGTTGTAGGTGTGCAAGATGTGGTTCTTTTACACATATACATATGTCTGTTCTTCCTGGGACCCTTTTCCCATGTACGTTATGACAGAATGTTGAGTAGTCTTCTCTTGGCATTCCGTAGGTCTTTGGTGATTATATATTTCACCTGTGTTTGTATATGTCTCTTAACCCCAATATCGTAATGAATCCAATCCTCACACCTTTCCATTGGTGAACCATAAGTTTGTTTAATGAATCTGTGATTGCCCTTCTCCGTGGAAATATCTGCCCTGGTATCCGTTTTTAGGTAACACCTATAAGTGATATCCTACGATATGTGTCTTTCACTTTCTGACTTACTACAAGTCACGTGCTTACCTGTAGACTCATCTACGGGGCTGCAAATGGCATTGTGCCCTTTTTTTCCTTGGCTAATATTCTGTCTTAGCGAGGTCCATTTTCTGCAATGTGATTCCCTGAGGGCTGAGGATTAGCTGACCTGGGCAGCCTGACCCTGCCGGCAAGCCCTCCCTTGGTGTGCGTGGGTTGAGGTCGATAGAAACAGCACTCCAGGCAGCAATAGCCCCTGCAGCTGTGCCTGATTCCATATTCTCTGCCCCGTCAGCAGTCTCGGGGCTGTGCTGGTGGGAGGGTGTGAGGGTCCACGGCTTTGTTGGTGGCCCGGTGTGAGTGGGGCTCTGCTGGACTTTCTGCAGGAGTTGCCAGGCTGCCACCTGTAAAGAAGAGGATGTGTCACCCATAACTTCCACTGGAATTACTCTCCGGGCTGAGGTGAGGAAGGAAAAAAAGGAATGATGGCCGGGACAGGAGGGGTATATCAGGCAGGGAAATGGAAAGCTTCTAGAAGAGTGCCCGGGGCCAGGACCATCCTGGCTGGCCTGCAGGCACCAAGTTGGCCTGCATGCTGTCGCTGGTGTGGCTCCACGGTCCTTCCTCTAGGCTTTCAAGCCCTTGTACATATTCAGGTGTTTTACCTGGGAAGGGTGGGAACAGTTCAGCAGTAGCTGGCCTGGGGCTCAGCTCACGTTTACTCACAGAGGCCTCGGCATGGTCCCCCAGCTTTGCAATGACGACGCTCCTTGCGTTGGGGGGCCGGGCTGCTGGCTGTATGGGAGATGATTCCCCACCTCTGACCAATGTCAGAATTGTTTACCGCTGGAGCAAGTGCCCTGATAGGGTTTTTCTCTGTATAACTGCTGGGTTCAGGTTTTTTTTTTTCTTTTTTGGTTCAAGTTAGAATTTATTCATCTTTTATGTATTTATTGATATAAGCATGGAAATAATTCATTCATAGAAATACATCTGTGTGAAGGGAAGAACTTTTTTCTGTTTTAATTTTAAATTTCATTTCTAAAAATTTTGCAGTTTAATTATATTTATTTTTCTATACAGCAGGTTATTATTAGTTATCTATTTTATTCATATACATATATACAGGTCAATACCTATCTCCCAACTCATCTGACCACCATCACCCCATGGCTTCCCCCACTTGGTGTCCATACGTTTGTTCTCTACCTCTGTTTCTCTATTTCTGCCCTGCAAACCTGTTCATCTGTACCATATATCTAGGTTCCACATACATGCATTAATACAGAATATATGTTTTGCTCTTTCTGACTTACTTCATTCTGTATGACAGTCTCTAGATCCACCGACTTCTCTACAAATAACCCAGTTTCATTCCTTTTCATGGCTGAGTCATATCCCATTTTATGTATGTACCACATCTTTATCCATTCATCTGTCTGTGGGCATTTAGGTTGCTTCCATTACCTGGCTATTGTAAATAGTGCTGCAATGAACATGGTGGTGAATGTGTGTTTTTGATTTATGGTTGTCTCTGTGTATATGCCCAGAAGTGGGATTGCTGGATCCTATGGTAATTCTATTTCTAGTTTCTTTAAGGAAACTCCATACTGTTCTCCATAGTGACTGTATCAATTTACCTTCCCACCAATAGTGGAAGAGGGTTCCTTTTGTCCACACCCTCCCCAGAATTTGTTGTTTGTAGATTTTCTGATGCTGCCGATTCTAACAGGTGTGAGGTGATACCTCATTGTCGTTTTGATTTGCATTTCTCTAATAATTAGTGGTGTTGAGCATCTTTTCATGTGCGTCTTGGCCGTCTCTGTGACTTCTTTGAAGAAACGTCTATTTAGATCTTCTGCCCATTTTTGTATTGGGTTGTTTGTTTTATTAATATTAAGCTGCGTGAGCTGTTTATATATATTGGAGATTAAACCCTTGTCCATTGATTCGTTTGCGAACGTTTTGGCCCATTCTGAGGGTTGCCTTTTTCCATTCCCGTTTTTTTTTAACCAAGAAAGAAAGAAATCAAAAGAAGCAGAACACTAATGTGTGTGAAATATGCCTCTTGAAACTGTCGTTTTGAAATATGGACGTCTTTTGAACTTTTTGGTCGATATATGACCCCAGGATTTGTTTTCAGGGCAGGTGTCATTTACAGGCCTGCAATGATTTGGAATATCCACTGACCAGTAGCGCTGGGATTAAAGCTGCTGTTGTGCGAAATGGCCACAAGGTGGCAGCAGTTCTCCCTTAGCAAATCTGGTTACCAGGGCAACAGAGCCTCAATGGAAGCCTGTTCTAGATTGGAATTTAGAATGGAATGTGCCAGGAGAAAGCCCCTCAAGTTTGTCTCACTACTTCTTGTTCGTGTTTTTAATTTAATTTTTAATTTTTTATTACAGCAAGTTTGATTACAACGTTTGCTTGTTGTAGGTGTGCAAGATGTGGTTCTTTTACACATATACATATGTCTGTTCTTCCTGGGACCCTTTTCCCATGTACGTTATGACAGAATGTTGAGTAGTCTTCTCTTGGCATTCCGTAGGTCTTTGGTGATTATATATTTCACCTGTGTTTGTATATGTCTCTTAACCCCAATATCGTAATGAATCCAATCCTCACACCTTTCCATTGGTGAACCATAAGTTTGTTTAATGAATCTGTGATTGCCCTTCTCCGTGGAAATATCTGCCCTGGTATCCGTTTTTAGGTAACACCTATAAGTGATATCCTACGATATGTGTCTTTCACTTTCTGACTTACTACAAGTCACGTGCTTACCTGTAGACTCATCTACGGGGCTGCAAATGGCATTGTGCCCTTTTTTTCCTTGGCTAATATTCTGTCTTAGCGAGGTCCATTTTCTGCAATGTGATTCCCTGAGGGCTGAGTTTTAGCTGACCTGGGCAGCCTGACCCTGCCGGCAAGCCCTCCCTTGGTGTGCGTGGGTTGAGGTCGATAGAAACAGCACTCCAGGCAGCAATAGCCCCTGCAGCTGTGCCTGATTCCATATTCTCTGCCCCGTCAGCAGTCTCGGGGCTGTGCTGGTGGGAGGGTGTGAGGGTCCACGGCTTTGTTGGTGGCCCGGTGTGAGTGGGGCTCTGCTGGACTTTCTGCAGGAGTTGCCAGGCTGCCACCTGTAAAGAAGAGGATGTGTCACCCATAACTTCCACTGGAATTTCTCTCCGGGCTGAGGTGAGGAAGGAAAAAAAGGAATGATGGCCGGGACAGGAGGGGTATATCAGGCAGGGAAATGGAAAGCTTCTAGAAGAGTGCCCGGGGCCAGGACCATCCTGGCTGGCCTGCAGGCACCAAGTTGGCCTGCATGCTGTCGCTGGTGTGGCTCCACGGCCCTTCCTCTAGGCTTTCAAGCCCTTGTACATATTCAGGTGTTTTACCTGGGAAGGGTGGGAACAGTTCAGCAGCAGCTGGCCTGGGGCTCAGCTCACGTTTACTCACAGAGGCCTCGGCACGGTCCCCCAGCTTTGCAATGAGGATGCTCCTTGCGTGGGGGGGGCCGGGCTGCTGGCTGTATGGGAGATGATTCCCCACCTCTGACCAATGTCAAAATTGTTTACCGCTGGAGCAAGTGCACTGATAGGGTTTTCCTCTGTATAACTGCTGGGTTCAGGTTTTTTGTTTTTCTTTTTTGGTTCAAGTTAGAATTTATTCATCTATTATGTATTTATTGATATAAGCATGGAAATAATTCATTCATAGAAATACATCTGTGTGAAGGGAAGAACTTTTTTCTGTTTTATTTTTAAATTTCATTTCTAAAAATTTTGCAGTTTAATTATATTTATTTTTCTATACAGCAGGTTATTATTAGTTATCTATTTTATTCATATACATATATACAGGTCAATACCTATCTCCCAACTCATCTGACCACCATCACCCCATGGCTTCCCCCACTTGGTGTCCATACGTTTGTTCTCTACCTCTGTTTCTCTATTTCTGCCCTGCAAACCTGTTCATCTGTACCATATATCTAGGTTCCACATACATGCATTAATACAGAATATATGTTTTGCTCTTTCTGACTTACTTCATTCTGTATGACAGTCTCTAGATCCACCGACTTCTCTACAAATAACCCAGTTTCATTCCTTTTCATGGCTGAGTCATCCCATTTTATGTATGTACCACATCTTTATCCATTCATCTGTCTGTGGGCATTTAGGTTGCTTCCATTACCTGGCTATTGTAAATAGTGCTGCAATGAACATTGTGGTGAATGTGTGTTTTTGATTTATGGTTGTCTCTGGGTATATGCCCAGAAGTGGGATTGCTGGATCCTATGGTAATTCTATTTCTAGTTTCTTTAAGGAAACTCCATACTCTTCTCCATAGTGACTGTATCAATTTACCTTCCCACTAATAGTGGAAGAGGGTTCCTTTTGTCCACACCCTCCCCAGAATTTGTTGTTTGTAGATTTTCTGATGCTGCCGATTCTAACAGGTGTGAGGTGATACCTCATTGTCATTTTGATTTGCATTTCTCTAATAATTAGTGGTGTTGAGCAGCTTTTCATGTGCGTCTTGGCCGTCTCTGTGACTTCTTTGAAGAAACGTCTATTTAGATCTTCTGCCCATTTTTGTATTGGGTTGTTTGTTTTATTAATATTAAGCTGCGTGAGCTGTTTATATATATTGGAGATTAAACCCTTGTCCATTGATTCGTTTGCGAACGTTTTGGCCCATTCTGAGGGTTGCCTTTTTCCATTCCCGTTTTTTTTTTAACCAAAAAAGAAAGACAGCAAAAGAAGCAGAACACTAATGTGCGTGAAATATGCCTCTTGAAACTGTCGTTTTGAAATATGGACGTCTTTTGAACTTTTTGGTCGATATATGACGCCAGGATTTGTTTTCAGGGCAGGTGTCATTTACAGGCCTGCAATGATTTGGAATATCCACTGACCATTAGCGCTGGGATTAAATCTGCTGTTGTGTGAAACGGCCACAAGGTGGCAGCAGTTCTCCCTTAGCAAATCTGGTTACTAGGGCAACAGAGCCTCAATGGAAGCCTGTTCTAGATTGGAATTTAGAATGGAATGTGCCAGGAGAAAGCCCCTCAAGTTTGTCTCACTACTTCTTGTTCGTGTTTTTAATTTAATTTTTAATTTTTTATTACAGCAAGTTTGATTACAACGTTTGCTTGTTGTAGGTGTGCAAGATGTGGTTCTGTTACACATATACATATGTCTGTTCTTCCTGGGACCCTTTTCCCATGTACATTATGACAGAATGTTGAGTAGTCTTCTCTTGGCATTCCGTAGGTCTTTGGTGATTATATATTTCACCTGTGTTTGTATATGTCTCTTAACCCCAATATCGTAATGAATCCAATCCTCACACCTTTCCATTGGTGAACCATAAGTTTATTTAATGAATCTGTGATTGCCCTTCTCCGTGGAAATATCTGCCCTGGTATCCGTTTTTAGGTAACACCTATAAGTGATATCCTACGATATGTGTCTTTCACTTTCTGACTTACTACAAGTCACGTGCTTACCTGTAGACTCATCTACGGGGCTGCAAATGGCATTGTGCCCTTTTTTTCCTTGGCTAATATTCTGTCTTAGCGAGGTCCATTTTCTGCAATGTGATTCCCTGAGGGCTGAGGATTAGCTGACCTGGGCAGCCTGACCCTGCCGGCAAGCCCTCCCCAGGTGTGCGTGGGTTGAGGTCGATAGAAACAGCACTCCAGGCAGCAATAGCCCCTGCAGCTGTGCCTGACTCCATATTCTCTGCCCCGTCAGCAGTCTCGGGGCTGTGCTGGTGGGAGGGTGTGAGGGTCCACGGCTTTGTTGGTGGCCCGGTGTGAGTGGGGCTCTGCTGGACTTTCTGCAGGAGTTGCCAGGCTGCCACCTGTAAAGAAGAGGATGTGTCACCCATAACTTCCACTGGAATTACTCTCCGGGCTGAGGTGAGGAAGGAAAAAAAGGAATGATGGCCGGGACAGGAGGGGTATATCAGGCAGGGAAATGGAAAGCTTCTAGAAGAGTGCCCGGGGCCAGGACCATCCTGGCTGGCCTGCAGGCACCAAGTTGGCCTGCATGCTGTCGCTGGTGTGGCTCCACGGTCCTTCCTCTAGGCTTTCAAGCCCTTGTACATATTCAGGTGTTTTACCTGGGAAGGGTGGGAACAGTTCAGCAGCAGCTGGCCTGGGGCTCAGCTCACGTTTACTCACAGAGGCCTCGGCACGGTCCCCCAGCTTTGCAATGATGACGCTCCTTGCGTGGGGGGGCCGGGCTGCTGGCTGTATGGGAGATGATTCCCCACCTCTGACCAATGTCAGAATTGTTTACCGCTGGAGCAAGTGCCCTGATAGGGTTTTTCTCTGTATAACTGCTGGGTTCAGGTTTTTTTTTTCTTTTTTGGTTCAAGTTAGAATTTATTCATCTTTTATGTATTTATTGATATAAGCATGGAAATAATTCATTCATAGAAATACATCTGTGTGAAGGGAAGAACTTTTTTCTGTTTTAATTTTAAATTTCATTTCTAAAAATTTTGCAGTTTAATTATATTTATTTTTCTATACAGCAGGTTATTATTAGTTATCTATTTTATTCATATACATATATACAGGTCAATACCTATCTCCCAACTCATCTGACCACCATCACCCCATGGCTTCCCCCACTTGGTGTCCATACGTTTGTTCTCTACCTCTGTTTCTCTATTTCTGCCCTGCAAACCTGTTCATCTGTACCATATATCTAGGTTCCACATACATGCATTAATACAGAATATATGTTTTGCTCTTTCTGACTTACTTCATTCTGTATGACAGTCTCTAGATCCACCGACTTCTCTACAAATAACCCAGTTTCATTCCTTTTCATGGCTGAGTCATATCCCATTTTATGTATGTACCACATCTTTATCCATTCATCTGTCTGTGGGCATTTAGGTTGCTTCCATTACCTGGCTATTGTAAATAGTGCTGCAATGAACATTGTGGTGAATGTGTGTTTTTGATTTATGGTTGTCTCTGTGTATATGCCCAGAAGTGGGATTGCTGGATCCTATGGTAATTCTATTTCTAGTTTCTTTAAGGAAACTCCATACTGTTCTCCATAGTGACTGTATCAATTTACCTTCCCACCAATAGTGGAAGAGGGTTCCTTTTGTCCACACCCTCCCCAGAATTTGTTGTTTGTAGATTTTCTGATGCTGCCGATTCTAACAGGTGTGAGGTGATACCTCATTGTCGTTTTGATTTGCATTTCTCTAATAATTAGTGGTGTTGAGCATCTTTTCATGTGCGTCTTGGCCGTCTCTGTGACTTCTTTGAAGAAACGTCTATTTAGATCTTCTGCCCATTTTTGTATTGGGTTGTTTGTTTTATTAATATTAAGCTGCGTGAGCTGTTTATATATATTGGAGATTAAACCCTTGTCCATTGATTCGTTTGCGAACGTTTTGGCCCATTCTGAGGGTTGCCTTTTTCCATTCCCGTTTTTTTTAACCAAGAAAGAAAGAAATCAAAAGAAGCAGAACACTAATGTGTGTGAAATATGCCTCTTGAAACTGTCGTTTTGAAATATGGACGTCTTTTGAACTTTTTGGTCGATATATGACCCCAGGATTTGTTTTCAGGGCAGGTGTCATTTACAGGCCTGCAATGATTTGGAATATCCACTGACCAGTAGCGC
The DNA here is from genome assembly GCF_025265405.1 of Mesoplodon densirostris. Taxonomy (NCBI): domain Eukaryota; kingdom Metazoa; phylum Chordata; class Mammalia; order Artiodactyla; family Ziphiidae; genus Mesoplodon; species Mesoplodon densirostris. Next base: position 98,264,002 of record NC_082666.1, read on the forward strand.
TGGGATTAAAGCTGCTGTTGTGCGAAATGGCCACAAGGTGGCAGCAGTTCTCCCTTAGCAAATCTGGTTACCAGGGCAACAGAGCCTCAATGGAAGCCTGTTCTAGATTGGAATTTAGAATGGAATGTGCCAGGAGAAAGCCCCTCAAGTTTGTCTCACTACTTCTTGTTCGTGTTTTTAATTTAATTTTTAATTTTTTATTACAGCAAGTTTGATTACAACGTTTGCTTGTTGTAGGTGTGCAAGATGTGGTTCTTTTACACATATACATATGTCTGTTCTTCCTGGGACCCTTTTCCCATGTACGTTATGACAGAATGTTGAGTAGTCTTCTCTTGGCATTCCGTAGGTCTTTGGTGATTATATATTTCACCTGTGTTTGTATATGTCTCTTAACCCCAATATCGTAATGAATCCAATCCTCACACCTTTCCATTGGTGAACCATAAGTTTGTTTAATGAATCTGTGATTGCCCTTCTCCGTGGAAATATCTGCCCTGGTATCCGTTTTTAGGTAACACCTATAAGTGATATCCTACGATATGTGTCTTTCACTTTCTGACTTACTACAAGTCACGTGCTTACCTGTAGACTCATCTACGGGGCTGCAAATGGCATTGTGCCCTTTTTTTCCTTGGCTAATATTCTGTCTTAGCGAGGTCCAATTTCTGCAATGTGATTCCCTGAGGGCTGAGTTTTAGCTGACCTGGGCAGCCTGACCCTGCCGGCAAGCCCTCCCTTGGTGTGCGTGGGTTGAGGTCGATAGAAACAGCACTCCAGGCAGCAATAGCCCCTGCAGCTGTGCCTGATTCCATATTCTCTGCCCCGTCAGCAGTCTCGGGGCTGTGCTGGTGGGAGGGTGTGAGGGTCCACGGCTTTGTTGGTGGCCCGGTGTGAGTGGGGCTCTGCTGGACTTTCTGCAGGAGTTGCCAGGCTGCCACCTGTAAAGAAGAGGATGTGTCACCCATAACTTCCACTGGAATTTCTCTCCGGGCTGAGGTGAGGAAGGAAAAAAAGGAGTGGGGGCCGGGACAGGAGTGGTATCTCAGGCAGGGAAATGGAAAGTTTCCAAAAGAGCGCCCAGGTCCAGGACCATCCTGGCTGGCCTGCAGGCACCAAGTTGGCCTGCGTGCTGTCGCTGGTGTGGCTCCACGGCCCTTCCTCTAGGCTTTCAAGCCCTTGTACATATTCAGGTGTTTTACCTGGGAAGGGTGGGAACAGTTCAGCAGCAGCTGGCCTGGGGCTCAGCTCACGTTTACTCACAGAGGCCTCGGCACTGTCCCCCAGCTTTGCAATCAGGACGCTCCTTGCGTGGGGGGGCCGGGCTGCTGGCTGTATGGGAGATGATTCCCCACCTCTGACCAATCTCAGAATTGTTTACCGCTGGAACAAGTGCCCTGATAGGGTTTTCCTCTGTATAACTGCTGGGTACAGGATTTTTTTTTTCTTTTTTGGTTCAAGTTAGAAGTTATTCATCTTTTATGTATTTATTGATATAAGCATGGAAATCATTCATTCATAGAAATACATCTGTGTGAAGGGAAGAACTTTTCTTCTGTTTTATTTTTAAATTTCATTTCTAAAAATTTTGAAGTTTAATTATATTTATTTTTCTATACAGCAGGTTATTATTAGTTATCTATTTTATTCATATACATATATACAGGTCAATACCTATCTCCCAACTCATCTGACCACCAACACCCCATGGCTTCCCCCACTTGGTGTCCATACGTTTGTTCTCTACCTCTGTTTCTCTATTTCTGCCCTGCAAACCTGTTCATCTGTACCATATATCTAGGTTCCACATACATGCATTAATACAGAATATTTGTTTTGCTCTTTCTGACTTACTTCATTCTGTATGACAGTCTCTAGATCCACCGACTTCTCTACAAATAACCCAGTTTCATTCCTTTTCATGGCTGAGTCATATCCCATTTTATGTATGTACCACATCTTTATCCATTCGTCTGTCTGTGGGCATTTAGGTTGCTTCCATTACCTGGCTATTGTAAATAGTGCTGCAATGAACATTGTGGTGAATGTGTGTTTTTGATTTATGGTTGTCTCTGTGTATATGCCCAGAAGTGGGATTGCTGGATCCTATGGTAATTCTATTTCTAGTTTCTTTAAGGAAACTCCATACTGTTCCCCATAGTGACTGTATCAATTTACCTTCCCACCAATAGTGGAAGAGGGTTCCTTTTGTCCACACCCTCCCCAGAATTTGTAGTTTGTTGATTTTCTGATGATGCCAATTCTAACAGGTGTGAGGTGATACCTCATTGTCGTTTTGATTTGCATTTCTCTAATAATTAGTGGTGTTGAGCAGCTTTTCATGTGCGTCTTGGCCGTCTCTGTGACTTCTTTGAAGAAACGTCTATTTACATCTTCTGCCCATTTTTGTATTGGGTTGTTTGTTTTATTAATATTAAGCTGCGTGAGCTGTTTATATATATTGGAGATTAAACCCTTGTCCATTGATTCGTTTGCGAACGTTTTGGCCCATTCTGAGGGTTGCCTTTTTCCATTCCCGTTTTTTTTTAACCAAAAAAGAAAGAAAGCAAAAGAAGCAGAACACTAATGTGCGTGAAATATGCCTCTTGAAACTGTCGTTTTGAAATATGGACGTCTTTTGAACTTTTTGGTCGATATATGACCCCAGGATTTGTTTTCAGGGCAGGTGTCATTTACAGGCCTGCAATGATTTGGAATATCCTCTGACCATTAGCGCTGGGATTAAAGATGCTGTTGTGCGAAACGGCCACAAGGTGGCAGCAGTTCTCCCTTAGCAAATCTGGTTACCAGGGCAACAGAGCCTCAATGGAAGCCTGTTCTAGATTGGAATTTAGAATGGAATGTGCCAGGAGAAAGCCCCTCAAGTTTGTCTCACTACTTCTTGTTCGTGTTTTTAATTTAATTTTTAATTTTTTATTACAGCAAGTTTGATTACAACGTTTGCTTGTTGTAGGTGTGCAAGATGTGGTTCTTTTACACATATACATATGTCTGTTCTTCCTGGGACCCTTTTCCCATGTACGTTATGACAGAATGTTGAGTAGTCTTCTCTTGGCATTCCGTAGGTCTTTGGTGATTATATATTTCACCTGTGTTTGTATATGTCTCTTAACCCCAATATCGTAATGAATCCAATCCTCACACCTTTCCATTGGTGAACCATAAGTTTGTTTAATGAATCTGTGATTGCCCTTCTCCGTGGAAATATCTGCCCTGGTATCCGTTTTTAGGTAACACCTATAAGTGATATCCTACGATATGTGTCTTTCACTTTCTGACTTACTACAAGTCACGTGCTTACCTGTAGACTCATCTACGGGGCTGCAAATGGCATTGTGCCCTTTTTTTCCTTGGCTAATATTCTGTCTTAGCGAGGTCCATTTTCTGCAATGTGATTCCCTGAGGGCTGAGGATTAGCTGACCTGGGCAGCCTGACCCTGCCGGCAAGCCCTCCCCAGGTGTGCGTGGGTTGAGGTCGATAGAAACAGCACTCCAGGCAGCAATAGCCCCTGCAGCTGTGCCTGATTCCATATTCTCTGCCCCGTCAGCAGTCTCGGGGCTGTGCTGGTGGGAGGGTGTGAGGGTCCACGGCTTTGTTGGTGGCCCGGTGTGAGTGGGGCTCTGCTGGACTTTCTGCAGGAGTTGCCAGGCTGCCACCTGTAAAGAAGAGGATGTGTCACCCATAACTTCCACTGGAATTTCTCTCCGGGCTGAGGTGAGGAAGGAAAAAAAGGAATGATGGCCGGGACAGGAGGGGTATATCAGGCAGGGAAATGGAAAGCTTCTAGAAGAGTGCCGGGGCCAGGACCATCCTGGCTGGCCTGCAGGCACCAAGTTGGCCTGCGTGCTGTCGCTGGTGTGGCTCCACGGCCCTTCCTCTAGGCTTTCAAGCCCTTGTACATATTCAGGTGTTTTACCTGGGAAGGGTGGGAACAGTTCAGCAGCAGCTGGCCTGGGGCTCAGCTCACGTTTACTCACAGAGTCCTCAGCACTGTCCCCCAGCTTTGCAATCAGGACGCTCCTTGCGTGGGGGGGCCGGGCTGCTGGCTGTATGGGAGATGATTCCCCACCTCTGACCAATCTCAGAATTGTTTACCGCTGGAACAAGTGCCCTGATAGGGTTTTCCTCTGTATAACTGCTGGGTACAGGATTTTTTTTTTCTTTTTTGGTTCAAGTTAGAAGTTATTCATCTTTTATGTATTTATTGATATAAGCATGGAAATCATTCATTCATAGAAATACATCTGTGTGAAGGGAAGAACTTTTCTTCTGTTTTATTTTTAAATTTCATTTCTAAAAATTTTGAAGTTTAATTATATTTATTTTTCTATACAGCAGGTTATTATTAGTTATCTATTTTATTCATATACATATATACAGGTCAATACCTATCTCCCAACTCATCTGACCACCAACACCCCATGGCTTCCCCCACTTGGTGTCCATACGTTTGTTCTCTACCTCTGTTTCTCTATTTCTGCCCTGCAAACCTGTTCATCTGTACCATATATCTAGGTTCTACATACATGCATTAATACAGAATATTTGTTTTGCTCTTTCTGACTTACTTCATTCTGTATGACAGTCTCTAGATCCACCGACTTCTCTACAAATAACCCAGTTTCATTCCTTTTCATGGCTGAGTCATATCCCATTTTATGTATGTACCACATCTTTATCCATTCGTCTGTCTGTGGGCATTTAGGTTGCTTCCATTACCTGGCTATTGTAAATAGTGCTGCAATGAACATTGTGGTGAATGTGTGTTTTTGATTTATGGTTGTCTCTGTGTATATGCCCAGAAGTGGGATTGCTGGATCCTATGGTAATTCTATTTCTAGTTTCTTTAAGGAAACTCCATACTGTTCCCCATAGTGACTGTATCAATTTACCTTCCCACCAATAGTGGAAGAGGGTTCCTTTTGTCCACACCCTCCCCAGAATTTGTTGTTTGTTGATTTTCTGATGATGCCGATTCTAACAGGTGTGAGGTGATACCTCATTGTCGTTTTGATTTGCATTTCTCTAATAATTAGTGGTGTTGAGCAGCTTTTCATGTGCGTCTTGGCCGTCTCTGTGACTTCTTTGAAGAAACGTCTATTTAGATCTTCTGCCCATTTTTGTATTGGGTTGTTTGTTTTATTAATATTAAGCTGCGTGAGCTGTTTATATATATTGGAGATTAAACCCTTGTCCATTGATTCGTTTGCGAACGTTTTGGCCCATTCTGAGGGTTGCCTTTTTCCATTCCCGTTTTTTTTAACCAAAAAAGAAAGAAAGCAAAAGAAGCAGAACACTAATGTGCGTGAAATATGCCTCTTGAAACTGTCGTTTTGAAATATGGACGTCTTTTGAACTTTTTGGTCGATATATGACCCCAGGATTTGTTTTCAGGGCAGGTGTCATTTACAGGCCTGCAATGATTTGGAATATCCACTGACCATTAGCGCTGGGATTAAAGATGCTGTTGTGCGAAACGGCCACAAGGTGGCAGCAGTTCTCCCTTAGCAAATCTGGTTACCAGGGCAACAGAGCCTCAATGGAAGCCTGTTCTAGATTGGAATTTAGAATGGAATGTGCCAGGAGAAAGCCCCTCAAGTTTGTCTCACTACTTCTTGTTCGTGTTTTTAATTTAATTTTTAATTTTTTATTACAGCAAGTTTGATTACAACGTTTGCTTGTTGTAGGTGTGCAAGATGTGGTTCTTTTACACATATACATATGTCTGTTCTTCCTGGGACCCTTTTCCCATGTACGTTATGACAGAATGTTGAGTAGTCTTCTCTTGGCATTCCGTAGGTCTTTGGTGATTATATATTTCACCTGTGTTTGTATATGTCTCTTAACCCCAATATCGTAATGAATCCAATCCTCACACCTTTCCATTGGTGAACCATAAGTTTGTTTAATGAATCTGTGATTGCCCTTCTCCGTGGAAATATCTGCCCTGGTATCCGTTTTTAGGTAACACCTATAAGTGATATCCTACGATATGTGTCTTTCACTTTCTGACTTACTACAAGTCACGTGCTTACCTGTAGACTCATCTACGGGGCTGCAAATGGCATTGTGCCCTTTTTTTCCTTGGCTAATATTCTGTCTTAGCGAGGTCCATTTTCTGCAATGTGATTCCCTGAGGGCTGAGGATTAGCTGACCTGGGCAGCCTGACCCTGCCGGCAAGCCCTCCCCAGGTGTGCGTGGGTTGAGGTCGATAGAAACAGCACTCCAGGCAGCAATAGCCCCTGCAGCTGTGCCTGATTCCATATTCTCTGCCCCGTCAGCAGTCTCGGGGCTGTGCTGGTGGGAGGGTGTGAGGGTCCACGGCTTTGTTGGTGGCCCGGTGTGAGTGGGGCTCTGCTGGACTTTCTGCAGGAGTTGCCAGGCTGCCACCTGTAAAGAAGAGGATGTGTCACCCATAACTTCCACTGGAATTTCTCTCCGGGCTGAGGTGAGGAAGGAAAAAAAGGAATGATGGCCGGGACAGGAGGGGTATATCAGGCAGGGAAATGGAAAGCTTCTAGAAGAGTGCCGGGGCCAGGACCATCCTGGCTGGCCTGCAGGCACCAAGTTGGCCTGCGTGCTGTCGCTGGTGTGGCTCCACGGCCCTTCCTCTAGGCTTTTAAGCCCTTGTACATATTCAGGTGTTTTACCTGGGAAGGGTGGGAACAGTTCAGCAGCAGCTGGCCTGGGGCTCAGCTCACGTTTACTCACAGAGGCCTCGGCACGGTCCCCCAGCTTTGCAATGAGGATGCTCCTTGCGTGGGGGGGCCGGGCTGCTGGCTGTATGGGAGATGATTCCCCACCTCTGACCAATGTCAGAATTGTTTACCGCTGGAGCAAGTGCCCTGATAGGGTTTTCCTCTGTATAACTGCTGGGTTCAGGTTTTTTTTTTCTTTTTTGGTTCAAGTTAGAATTTATTCATCTTTTATGTATTTATTGATATAAGCATGGAAATAATTCATTCATAGAAATACATCTGTGTGAAGGGAAGAACTTTTTTCTGTTTTATTTTTAAATTTCATTTCTAAAAATTTTGCAGTTTAATTATATTTATTTTTCTATACAGCAGGTTATTATTAGTTATCTATTTTATTCATATACATATATACAGGTCAATACCTATCTCCCAACTCATCTGACCACCATCACCCCATGGCTTCCCCCACTTGGTGTCCATACGTTTGTTCTCTACCTCTGTTTCTCTATTTCTGCCCTGCAAACCTGTTCATCTGTACCATATATCTAGGTTCCACATACATGCATTAATACAGAATATTTGTTTTGCTCTTTCTGACTTACTTCATTCTGTATGACAGTCTCTAGATCCACCGACTTCTCTACAAATAACCCAGTTTCATTCCTTTTCATGGCTGAGTCATATCCCATTTTATGTATGTACCACATCTTTATCCATTCATCTGTCTGTGGGCATTTAGGTTGCTTCCATTACCTGGCTATTGTAAATAGTGCTGCAATGAACATTGTGGTGAATGTGTGTTTTTGATTTATGGTTGTCTCTGGGTATATGCCCAGAAGTGGGATTGCTGGATCCTATGGTAATTCTATTTCTAGTTTCTTTAAGGAAACTCCATACTGTTCTCCATAGTGACTGTATCAATTTACCTTCCCACCAATAGTGGAAGAGGGTTCCTTTTGTCCACACCCTCCCCAGAATTTGTTGTTTGTAGATTTTCTGATGATGCCGATTCTAACAGGTGTGAGGTGATACCTCATTGTCGTTTTGATTTGCATTTCTCTAATAATTAGAGGTGTTGAGCAGCTTTTCATGTGCGTCTTGGCCGTCTCTGTGACTTCTTTGAAGAAACGTCTATTTAGATCTTCTGCCCATTTTTGTATTGGGTTGTTTGTTTTATTAATATTAAGCTGCGTGAGCTGTTTATATATATTGGAGATTAAACCCTTGTCCATTGATTCGTTGGTGAACGTTTTCGCCCATTCTGAGGGTTGCCTTTTTCCATTCCCGTTTTTTTTTAACCAAAAAAGAAAGAAAGCAAAAGAAGCAGAACACTAATGTGCGTGAAATATGCCTCTTGAAACTGTCGTTTTGAAATATGGACGTCTTTTGAAATTTTGGTCGATATATGACCCCAGGATTTGTTTTCAGGGCAGGTGTCATTTACAGGCCTGCAATGATTTGGAATATCCACTGACCAGTAGCGCTGGGATTAAAGCTGCTGTTGTGCGAAATGGCCACAAGGTGGCAGCAGTTCTCCCTTAGCAAATCTGGTTACCAGGGCAACAGAGCCTCAATGGAAGCCTGTTCTAGATTGGAATTTAGAATGGAATGTGCCAGGAGAAAGCCCCTCAAGTTTGTCTCACTACTTCTTGTTCGTGTTTTTAATTTAATTTTTAATTTTTTATTACAGCAAGTTTGATTACAACATTTGAATGTTGTAGGTGTGCAAGATGTGGTTCTTTTACACATATACATATGTCTGTTCTTCCTGGGACCCTTTTCCCATGTACGTTATGACAGAATGTTGAGTAGTCTTCTCTTGGCATTCCGTAGGTCTTTGGTGATTATATATTTCACCTGTGTTTGTATATGTCTCTTAACCCCAATATCGTAATGAATCCAATCCTCACACCTTTCCATTGGTGAACCATAAGTTTGTTTAATGAATCTGTGATTGCCCTTCTCCGTGGAAATATCTGCCCTGGTATCCGTTTTTAGGTAACACCTATAAGTGATATCCTACGATATGTGTCTTTCACTTTCTGACTTACTACAAGTCACGTGCTTACCTGTAGACTCATCTACGGGGCTGCAAATGGCATTGTGCCCTTTTTTTCCTTGGCTAATATTCTGTCTTAGCGAGGTCCATTTTCTGCAATGTGATTCCCTGAGGGCTGAGGATTAGCTGACCAGGGCAGCCTGACCCTGCCGGCAAGCCCTCCCCAGGTGTGCCTGGGTTGAGGTCAATAGAAACAGCACTCCAGGCAGCAATAGCCCCTGCAGCTGTGCCAGACTCCATATTCTCTGCCCCGTCAGCAGTCTCGGGGCTGTGCTGGTGGGTGGGTGTGAGGGTCCATGGCTTTGTTGGTGGCCCGGTGTGAGTGGGGCTCTGCTGGACTTTCTGCAGGAGTTGCCAGGCTGCCACTTGTAAAGAAGAGGATGTGTCACCCATAACTTCCGCTGGAATTTCTCTCCGGGCTGAGGTGAGGAAGGAAAAAAAGGAGTGGGGGCCGGGACAGGAGGGGTATCTCAGGCAGGGAAATGGAAAGCTTCCAGAAGAGCGCCCGGGGCCAGGACCATCCTGGCTGGCCTGCAGGCACCAAGTTGGCCTGCGTGCTGTCGCTGGTGTGGCTCCACGACCCTTCCTCTAGGCTTTTAAGCCCTTGTACATATTCAGGTGTTTTACCTGGGAAGGGTGGGAACAGTTCAGCAACAGCTGGCCTGGGGCTCTGCTCACGTTTACTCACAGAGGCCCCGGCACGGTCCCCCAGCTTTGCAATGAGGACGCTCCTTGCGTGGAGGGGCCGGGCTGCTGGCTGTATGGGAGATGATTCCCCACCTCTGACCAATTTCAGAATTTTTTACCGCTGGAGCGAGTGACCTGATAGGGTTTTCCTATGTATAACTGCTGGGTTCAGGTTGTTTTTTTTCTTTTTTGGTTCAAGTTAGAATTTATTCATCTTTTATGTATTTATTGATATAAGCATGGAAATAATTCATTCATAGAAATACATCTGTGTGAAGGGAAGAACTTTTTTCTGTTTTATTTTTAAATTTCATTTCTAAAAATTTTGAAGTTTAATTATATTTATTTTTCTATACAGCAGGTTATTATTAATTATTTATTTTATTCATATACATATATACAGGTCAATACCTATCTCCCAACTCATCTGACCACAACACCCCATGGCTTCCCCGACTTGGTGTCCATACGTTTGTTCTCTACCTCTGTTTCTCTATTTCTGCCCTGCAAACCTGTTCATCTGTACCATATATCTAGGTTCCACATACATGCATTAATACAGAATATTTGTTTTGCTCTTTCTGACTTACTTCATTCTGTATGACAGTCTCTAGATCCACTGACTTCTCTACAAACAACCCAGTTTCATTCCTTTTCATGGCTGAGTCATATCCCATTTTATATATGTACCACATCTTTATCCATTCGTCTGTCTGTGGGCATTTAGGTTGCTTCCATTACCTGGCTATTGTAAATAGTGCTGCAATGAACATTGTGGTGAATGTGTGATTTTGATTTATGGTTTTCTCTGGGTATATGCCCAGAAGTGGGATTGCTGGATCCTATGGTAATTCTATTTCTAGTTTCTTTAAGGAAACTCCATACTGTTCCCCATAGTGACTGTATCAATTTACCTTCCCACCAATAGTGGAAGAGGGTTCCTTTTGTCCACACCCTCCCCAGAATTTGTTGTTTGTAGATTTTCTGATGCTGCCGATTCTAACAGGTGTGAGGTGATACCTCATTGTCGTTTTGATTTGCATTTCTCTAATAATTAGTGGTGTTGAGCAGCTTTTCATGTGCGTCTTGGCCGTCTCTGTGACTTCTTTGAAGAAACGTCTATTTAGATCTTCTGCCCATTTTTGTATTGGGTTGTTTGTTTTATTAATATTAAGCTGCGTGAGCTGTTTATATATATTGGAGATTAAACCCTTGTCCATTGATTCGTTTGCGAACGTTTTGGCCCATTCTGAGGGTTGCCTTTTTCCATTCCCGTTTTTTTTAACCAAAAAAGAAAGAAAGCAAAAGAAGCAGAACACTAATGTGCGTGAAATATGCCTCTTGAAACTGTCGTTTTGAAATATGGACGTCTTTTGAACTTTTTGGTCGATATATGACCCCAGGATTTGTTTTCAGGGCAGGTGTCATTTACAGGCCTGCAATGATTTGGAATATCCACTGACCATTAGCGCTGGGATTAAAGATGCTGTTGTGCGAAACGGCCACAAGGTGGCAGCAGTTCTCCCTTAGCAAATCTGGTTACCAGGGCAACAGAGCCTCAATGGAAGCCTGTTCTAGATTGGAATTTAGAATGGAATGTGCCAGGAGAAAGCCCCTCAAGTTTGTCTCACTACTTCTTGTTCGTGTTTTTAATTTAATTTTTTATTTTTTATTACAGCAAGTTTGATTACAACGTTTGCTTGTTGTAGGTGTGCAAGATGTGGTTCTGTTACACATATACATATGTCTGTTCTTCCTGGGACCCTTTTCCCATGTACGTTATGACAGAATGTTGAGTAGTCTTCTCTTGGCATTCCGTAGGTCTTTGGTGATTATATATTTCACCTGTGTTTGTATATGTCTCTTAACCCCAATATCGTAATGAATCCAATCCTCACACCTTTCCATTGGTGAACCATAAGTTTGTTTAATGAATCTGTGATTGCCCTTCTCCGTGGAAATATCTGCCCTGGTATCCGTTTTTAGGTAACACCTATAAGTGATATCCTACGATATGTGTCTTTCACTTTCTGACTTACTACAAGTCACGTGCTTACCTGTAGACTCATCTACGGGGCTGCAAATGGCATTGTGCCCTTTTTTTCCTTGGCTAATATTCTGTCTTAGCGAGGTCCATTTTCTGCAATGTGATTCCCTGAGGGCTGAGGATTAGCTGACCTGGGCAGCCTGACCCTGCCGGCAAGCCCTCCCCAGGTGTGCGTGGGTTGAGGTCGATAGAAACAGCACTCCAGGCAGCAATAGCCCCTGCAGCTGTGCCTGACTCCATATTCTCTGCCCCGTCAGCAGTCTCGGGGCTGTGCTGGTGGGAGGGTGTGAGGGTCCACGGCTTTGTTGGTGGCCCGGTGTGAGTGGGGCTCTGCTGGACTTTCTGCAGGAGTTGCCAGGCTGCCACCTGTAAAGAAGAGGATGTGTCACCCATAACTTCCACTGGAATTTCTCTCCGGGCTGAGGTGAGGAAGGAAAAAAAGGAATGATGGCCGGGAAAGGAGGGGTATATCAGGCAGGGAAATGGAAAGCTTCTAGAAGAGTGCCGGGGCCAGGACCATCCTGGCTGGCCTGCAGGCACCAAGTTGGCCTGCGTGCTGTCGCTGGTGTGGCTCCACGGCCCTTCCTCTAGGCTTTCAAGCCCTTGTACATATTCAGGTGTTTTACCTGGGAAGGGTGGGAACAGTTCAGCAGCAGCTGGCCTGGGGCTCAGCTCACGTTTACTCACAGAGGCCTCGGCACGGTCCCCCAGCTTTGCAATGAGGATGCTCCTTGCGTGGGGGGGCCGGGCTGCTGGCTGTATGGGAGATGATTCCCCACCTCTGACCAATGTCAGAATTGTTTACCGCTGGAGCAAGTGCCCTGATAGGGTTTTCCTCTGTATAACTGCTGGGTTCAGGTTTTTTTTTTCTTTTTTGGTTCAAGTTAGAATTTATTCATCTTTTATGTATTTATTGATATAAGCATGGAAATAATTCATTCATAGAAATACATCTGTGTGAAGGGAAGAACCTTTTTCTGTTTTATTTTTAAATTTCATTTCTAAAAATTTTGCAGTTTAATTATATTTATTTTTCTATACAGCAGGTTATTATTAGTTATCTATTTTATTCATATACATATATACAGGTCAATACCTATCTCCCAACTCATCTGACCACCATCACCCCATGGCTTCCCCCACTTGGTGTCCATACGTTTGTTCTCTACCTCTGTTTCTCTATTTCTGCCCTGCAAACCTGTTCATCTGTACCATATATCTAGGTTCCACATACATGCATTAATACAGAATATTTGTTTTGCTCTTTCTGACTTACTTCATTCTGTATGACAGTCTCTAGATCCACCGACTTCTCTACAAATAACCCAGTTTCATTCCTTTTCATGGCTGAGTCATATCCCATTTTATGTATGTACCACATCTTTATCCATTCATCTGTCTGTGGGCATTTAGGTTGCTTCCATTACCTGGCTATTGTAAATAGTGCTGCAATGAACATTGTGGTGAATGTGTGTTTTTGATTTATGGTTGTCTCTGGGTATATGCCCAGAAGTGGGATTGCTGGATCCTATGGTAATTCTATTTCTAGTTTCTTTAAGGAAACTCCATACTGTTCTCCATAGTGACTGTATCAATTTACCTTCCCACCAATAGTGGAAGAGGGTTCCTTTTGTCCACACCCTCCCCAGAATTTGTTGTTTGTAGATTTTCTGATGATGCCGATTCTAACAGGTGTGAGGTGATACCTCATTGTCGTTTTGATTTGCATTTCTCTAATAATTAGAGGTGTTGAGCAGCTTTTCATGTGCGTCTTGGCCGTCTCTGTGACTTCTTTGAAGAAACGTCTATTTAGATCTTCTGCCCATTTTTGTATTGGGTTGTTTGTTTTATTAATATTAAGCTGCGTGAGCTGTGTATATATATTGGAGATTAAACCCTTGTCCATTGATTCGTTGGTGAACGTTTTCGCCCATTCTGAGGGTTGCCTTTTTCCATTCCCGTTTTTTTTTAACCAAAAAAGAAAGAAAGCAAAAGAAGCGGAACACTAATGTGCGTGAAATATGCCTCTTGAAACTGTCGTTTTGAAATATGGACGTCTTTTGAAATTTTGGTCGATATATGACCCCAGGATTTGTTTTCAGGGCAGGTGTCATTTACAGGCCTGCAATGATTTGGAATATCCACTGACCAGTAGCGCTGGGATTAAAGCTGCTGTTGTGCGAAATGGCCACAAGGTGGCAGCAGTTCTCCCTTAGCAAATCTGGTTACCAGGGCAACAGAGCCTCAATGGAAGCCTGTTCTAGATTGGAATTTAGAATGGAATGTGCCAGGAGAAAGCCCCTCAAGTTTGTCTCACTACTTCTTGTTCGTGTTTTTAATTTAATTTTTAATTTTTTATTACAGCAAGTTTGATTACAACATTTGAATGTTGTAGGTGTGCAAGATGTGGTTCTTTTACACATATACATATGTCTGTTCTTCCTGGGACCCTTTTCCCATGTACGTTATGACAGAATGTTGAGTAGTCTTCTCTTGGCATTCCGTAGGTCTTTGGTGATTATATATTTCACCTGTGTTTGTATATGTCTCTTAACCCCAATATCGTAATGAATCCAATCCTCACACCTTTCCATTGGTGAACCATAAGTTTGTTTAATGAATCTGTGATTGCCCTTCTCCGTGGAAATATCTGCCCTGGTATCCGTTTTTAGGTAACACCTATAAGTGATATCCTACGATATGTGTCTTTCACTTTCTGACTTACTACAAGTCACGTGCTTACCTGTAGACTCATCTACGGGGCTGCAAATGGCATTGTGCCCTTTTTTTCCTTGGCTAATATTCTGTCTTAGCGAGGTCCATTTTCTGCAATGTGATTCCCTGAGGGCTGAGGATTAGCTGACCAGGGCAGCCTGACCCTGCCGGCAAGCCCTCCCCAGGTGTGCCTGGGTTGAGTTCAATAGAAACAGCACTCCAGGCAGCAATAGCCCCTGCAGCTGTGCCTGACTCCATATTCTCTGCCCCGTCAGCAGTCTCGGGGCTGTGCTGGTGGGAGGGTGTGAGGGTCCACGGCTTTGTTGGTGGCCCGGTGTGAGTGGGGCTCTGCTGGAATTTCTGCAGGAGTTGCCAGGTTGCCACCTGTAAAGAAGAGGATGTGTCACCCATAATTTCCACTGGAATTTCTCTCCGGGCTGAGGTGAGGGAGGAAAAAAAGGAGTGGGGGCCAGGACAGGAGTGGTATCTCAGGCAGAGAAATGGAAAGCTTCCAGAAGAGCGCCCGGGGCCAGGACCATCCTGGCTGGCCTGCAGGCACCAAGTTGGCCTGCGTGCTGTCGCTGGTGTGGCTCCTCGACCCTTCCTCTAGGCTTTTAAGCCCTTGTACATATTCAGGTGTTTTACCTGGGAAGGGTGGGAACAGTTCAGCAACAGCTGGCCTGGGGCTCTGCTCACGTTTACTCACAGAGGCCCCGGCACGGTCCCCCAGCTTTGCAATGAGGACGCTCCTTGCGTGGAGGGGCCGGGCTGCTGGCTGTATGGGAGATGATTCCCCACCTCTGACCAATTTCAGAATTTTTTACCGCTGGAGCAAGTGCCCTGATAGGGTTTTCCTATGTATAACTGCTGGGTTCAGGTTTTTTTTTTTCTTTTTTGGTTCAAGTTAGAATTTATTCATCTTTTATGTATTTATTGATATAAGCATGGAAATAATTCATTCATAGAAATACATCTGTGTGAAGGGAAGAACTTTTTTCTGTTTTATTTTTAAATTTCATTTCTAAAAATTTTGAAGTTTAATTATATTTATTTTTCTATACAGCAGGTTATTATTAATTATTTATTTTATTCATATACATATATATAGGTCAATACCTATCTCCCAACTCATCTGACCACAACACCCCATGGCTTCCCCGACTTGGTGTCCATACGTTTGTTCTCTACCTCTTTTTCTCTATTTCTGCCCTGCAAACCTGTTCATCTGTACCATATATCTAGGTTCCACATACATGCATTAATACAGAATATTTGTTTTGCTCTTTCTGACTTACTTCATTCTGTATGACAGTCTCTAGATCCACTGACTTCTCTACAAACAACCCAGTTTCATTCCTTTTCATGGCTGAGTCATATCCCATTTTATATATGTACCACATCTTTATCCATTCGTCTGTCTGTGGGCATTTAGGTTGCTTCCATTACCTGGCTATTGTAAATAGTGCTGCAATGAACATTGTGGTGAATGTGTGATTTTGATTTATGGTTTTCTCTGGGTATATGCCCAGAAGTGGGATTGCTGGATCCTATGGTAATTCTATTTCTAGTTTCTTTAAGGAAACTCCATACTGTTCTCCATAGTGACTGTATCAATTTACCTTCCCACCAATAGTGGAAGAGGGTTCCTTTTGTCCACACCCTCCCCAGAATTTGTTGTTTGTAGATTTTCTGATGATGCCGAGTCTAACAGGTGTGAGGTGATAACTCATTGTCGTTTTGATTTGCATTTCTCTAATAATTAGAGGTGTTGAGCAGCTTTTCATGTGCGTCTTGGCCGTCTCTGTGACTTCTTTGAAGAAACGTCTATTTAGATCTTCTGCCCATTTTTGTATTGGGTTGTTTGTTTTATTAATATTAAGCTGCCTGAGCTGTTTATATATATTGGAGATTAAACCTTTGTCCATTGATTCGTTTGCGAACGTTTTCGCCCATTCTGAGCGTTGCTTTTTTCCATTCCCGTTTTTTTTAACCAAAAAAGAAAGAAAGCAAAAGAAGCAGAACACTAATGTGCGTGAAATATGCCTCTTGAAACTGTCGTTTTGAAATATGGACGTCTTTTGAACTTTTTGGTTGATATATGACCCCAGGATTTGTTTTCAGGGCCGGTGTCATTTACAGGCCTGAAATGATTTGGAATATCCCCTGACCATTAGCGCTGGGATTAAAGCTGCTGTTGTGTGAAACGGCCACAAGGTGGCAGCAGTTCTCCCTTAGCAAATCTGGTTACTAGGGCAACAGAGCCTCAATGGAAGCCGTGTTCGAGATTGGAATTTAGAATGGAATGTGCCAGGAGAAAGCCCCTCAAGTTTGTCTCACTACTTCTTGTTCGTGTTTTTAATTTAATTTTTAATTTTTTATTACAACAAGTTTGATTACATCGTTTGGCTTGTTGTAGGTGTGCAAGATGTGGTTCTTTTACACATATACATATGTCTGTTCTTCCTGGGACCCTTTTCCCATGTACGTTATGACAGAATGTTGAGTAGTCTTCTCTTGGCATTCCATAGGTCTTTGGTGATTATATATTTCACCTGTGTTTGTATATGTCTCTTAACCCCAATATCGTAATGAATCCAATCCTCACACCTTTCCATTGGTGAACCATAAGTTTGTTTAATGAATCTGTGATTGCCCTTCTCCGTGGAAATATCTGCCCTGGTATCCGTTTTTAGGTAACACCTGTAAGTGATATCCTACGATATGTGTCTTTCACTTTCTGACTTACTACAAGTCACGTGATTACCTGTAGACTCATCTACGGGGCTGCAAATGGCATTGTGTCCTTTTTTTCCTTGGCTAATATTCTGTCTTAGCGAGGTCCATTTTCTGCAATGTGATTCCCTGAGGGCTGAGGATTAGCTGACCTGGGCAGCCTGACCCTGCCGGCAAGCCCTCCCCAGGTGTGCCTGGGTTGAGGTCAATAGAAACAGCACTCCAGGCAGCAATAGCCCCTGCAGCTGTGCCTGACTCCATATTCCCTGCCCCGTCAGCAGTCTCGGGGCTGTGCTGTTGGGTGGGTGTGAGGGTCCACGGCTTTGTTGGTGGCCCGGTGTGAGTGGGGCTCTGCTGGACTTTCTGCAGGAGTTGCCAGGCTGCCACTTGTAAAGAAGAGGATGTGTCACCCATAACTACCGCTGGAATTTCTCTCCGGGCTGAGGTGAGGAAGGAAAAAAAGGAGTGGGAGCCGGGACAGGAGGGGTATCTCAGGCAGGGAAATGGAAAGCTTCCAGAAGAGCGCCCGGGGCCAGGACCATCCTGGCTGGCCTGCAGGCACCAAGTTGGCCTGTGTGCTGTCGCTGGTGTGGCTCCACGACCCTTCCTCTAGGCTTTCAAGCCCTTGTACATATTCAGGTGTTTTACCTGGATAGGGTGGGAACAGTTCAGCAACAGCTGGCCTGGGGCTCTGCTCACGTTTACTCACAGAGGCCCCGGCACGTTCCCCCAGCTTTGCAATGAGGACGCTCCTTGCGTGGAGGGGCCGGACTGCTGGCTGTATGGGAGACGATTCCCCACCTCTGACCAATTTCAGAATTGTTGACCGCTGGAGCAAGTGCCCTGATAGGGTTTTCCTCTGTATAACTGCTGGGTTCAGGTTTTTTTTTTCTTTTTTGGTTCAAGTTGGAATTTATTCATCTTTTATGTATTTATTTATATAAACATGGAAATAATTCATTCATAGAAATACATCTGTGTGAAGGGAAGAACTTTTTTCTGTTTTATTTTTAAATTTCATTTCTAAAAATTTTGAAGTTTAATTATTTTTATTTTTCTATACAGCAGGTTATTATTAATTATTTATTTTATTCATATACATATATACAGGTCAATACCTTTCTCCCAACTCATCTGACCACAACACCCCATGGCTTCCCCGACTTGGTGTTCATACGTCTGTTCTCTACCTCTGTTTCTCTATTTCTGCCCTGCAAACCTGTTCATCTGTACCATATATCTAGGTTCCACATACATGCATTAATACAGAATATTTGTTTTGCTCTTTCTGACTTACTTCATTCTGTATGACAGTCTCTAGATCCACCGACTTCTCTACAAACAACCCAGTTTCATTCCTTTTCATGGCTGAGTCATATCCCATTTTATATATGTACCACATCTTTATCCATTCGTCTGTCTGTGGGCATTTAGGTTGCTTCTATTACATGGCTATTGTAAATAGTGCTGCAATGAACATTGTGGTGAATGTGTGTTTTTGATTTATGGTTGTCTCTGGGTATATGCCCAGAAGTGGGATTGCTGGATCCTATGGTAATTCTATTTCTAGTTTCTTTAAGGAAACTCCATACTGTTCTCCATAGTGACTGTATCAATTTACCTTCCCACCAATAGTGGAAGAGGGTTTCTTTTGTCAACACCCTCCCCAGAATTTGTTGTTTGTAGATTTTCTGATGATGCCGAGTCTAACAGGTGTGAGGTGATACCTCATTGTCGTTTTGATTTGCATTTCTCTAATAATTAGTGGTGTTGAGCAGCTTTTCATGTGCGTCTTGGCCGTCTCTGTGACTTCTTTGAAGAAAAGTCTATTTAAATCTTCTGCCCATTTTTGTATTGGGTTGTTTGTTTTATTAATATTAAGCTGCCTGAGCTGTTTATATATATTGGAGATTAAACCTTTGTCCATTGATTCGTTTGCGAACGTTTTCGCCCATTCTGAGGGTTGCCTTTTTCCATTCCCGTTTTTTTTAACCAAAAAAGAAAGAAAGCAAAAGAAGCAGAACACTAATGTGCGTGAAATATGCCTCTTGAAACTGTCGTTTTGAAATATGGACGTCTTTTGAACTTTTTGATGGATATATGACCCCAGGATTTGTTTTATGGGAAGGTGTCATTTACAGGCCTGCAATGATTTGGAATATCCACTGACCAGTAGCGCTGGGATTAAAGCTGCTGTTGTGTGAAACGGCCACAAGGTGGCAGCAGTTCTCCCTTAGCAAATCTGGTTACTAGGGCAACAGAGCCTCAATGGAAGCCGTGTTCTAGATTGGAATTTAGAATGGAATGTGCCAGGAGAAAGCCCCTCAAGTTTGTCTCACTACTTCTTGTAAGTGTTTTTAATTTAATTTTTAATTTTTATTACAGCAAGTTTGATTACAACGTTTGGCTTGTTGTAGGTGTGCAAGATGTGGTTCTTTTACACATATACATATGTCTGTTCTTCCTGGGACCCTTTTCCCATGTACGTTATGACAGAATGTTGAGTAGTCTTCTCTTGGCATTCCGTAGGTCTTTGGTGATTATATATTTCACCTGTGTTTGTATATGTCTCTTAACACCAATATCGTAATGAATCCAATCCTCACACCTTTCCATTGGTGAACCATAAGTTTGTTTAATGAATCTGTGATTGCCCTTCTCCGTGGAAATATCTGCCCTGGTATCCGTTTTTAGGTAACACCTATAAGTGATATCCTACGATATGTGTCTTTCACTTTCTGACTTACTACAAGTCACGTGATTACCTGTAGACTCATCTACGGGGCTGCAAATGGCATTGTGTCCTTTTTTTCCTTGGCTAATATTCTGTCTTAGCGAGGTCCATTTTCTGCAATGTGATTCCCTGAGGGCTGAGGATTAGCTGACCTGGGCAGCCTGACCCTGCTGGCAAGCCCTCCCCAGGTGTGCCTGGGTTGAGGTCAATAGAAACAGCACTCCAGGCAGCAATAGCCCCTGCAGCTGTGCCTGACTCCATATTCTCTGCCCCGTCAGCAGTCTCGGGGCTGTGCTGGTGGGTGGGTGTGAGGGTCCACGGCTTTGTTGGTGGCCCGGTGTGAGTGGGGCTCTGCTGGACTTTCTGCAGGAGTTGCCAGGCTGCCACTTGTAAAGAAGAGGATGTGTCACCCATAACTTCCGCTGCAATTTCTCTCCGGGCTGAGGTGAGGAAGGAAAAAAAGGAGTGAGGGCCGGGACAGGAGGGGTATCTCAGGCAGGGAAATGGAAAGCTTCCAGAAGAGCCCCCGGGGCGAGGACCATCCTGGCTTGCCTGCAGGCACCAAGTTGGCCTGCGTGCTGTCGCTGGTGTGGCTCCACGACCCTTCCTCTAGGCTTTCAAGCCCTTGTACATATTCAGGTCTTTTACCTGGGAAGGGTGGGAACAGTTCAGCAACAGCTGGCCTGGGGCTCTGCTCATGTTTACTCACAGAGGCCCCGGCACGGTCCCCCAGCTTTGCAATGAGGACGCTCCTTGCGTGGAGGGGCCGGGCTGCTGGCTGTATGGGAGATGATTCCCCACCTCTGACCAATTTCAGAATTGTTTACCGCTGGAGCAAGTGCCCTGATAGGGTTTTCCTCTGTATAACTGCTGGGTTCAGGTTTTTTTTTTTCTTTTTTGGTTCAACTTAGAATTTATTCATCTTTTATGTATTTATTGATATAAGCATGGAAATAATTCATTCATAGAAATACATCTGTGTGAAGGGAAGAACTTTTTTCTGTTTTATTTTTAAATTTCATTTCTAAAAATTTTGAAGTTTAATTATATTTATTTTTCTATACAGCAGGTTATTATTAGTTATCTATTTTATTCATATACATATATACAGGTGAATACCTATCTCCCAACTCATCTGACCACCAACAATCCATGGCTTCCCCCACTTGGTGTCCATACGTTTGTTCTCTACCTCTTTTTCTCTATTTCTGCCCTGCAAACCTGTTCATCTGTACCATATATCTAGGTTCCACATACATGCATTAATACAGAATATTTGTTTTGCACTTTCTGACTTACTTCATTCTGTATGACAGTCTCTAGATCCACCGACTTCTCTACAAATAACCCAGTTTCATTCCTTTTCATGGCTGAGTCATATTCCATTTTATATATGTACCAAATCTTTATCCATTCGTCTGTCTGTGGGCATTTAGGTTGCTTCCATTAGCTGGCTATTGTAAATAGTGCTGCAATGAACATTGTGGTGAATGTGTGTTTTTGATTTATGGTTTTCTCTGGGTATATGCCCAGAAGTGGGATTGCTGGATCCTATGGTAATTCTATTTCTAGTTTCTTTAAGGAAACTCCATACTGTTCTCCATAGTGACTGTATCAATTTACCTTCCCACTAATAGTGGAAGAGGGTTCCTTTTGTCCACACCCTCCCCAGAATTTGTTGTTTGTAGATTTTCTGATGATGCCGATTCTAACAGGTGTGAGGTGATACCTCATTGTCGTTGTGATTTGCATTTCTCTAATAATTAGTGGTGTTGAGCAGCTTTTCATGTGCGTCTTGGCCGTCTCTGTGACTTCTTTGAAGAAACGTCTATTTAGATCTTCTGCCTTTATTTGTATTGGGTTGTTTGTTTTTTTAATATTAAGCTGCGTGAGCTGTTTATATATGTTGGTGATTAAACCATTGTCCATTGATTCGTTTGCGAACGTTTTGGCCCATTCTGAGGTTTGCCTTTTTCCATTCCCGTTTTTTTTAACCAAAAAAGAAAGACAGCAAAAGAAGCAGAACACTAATGTGCGTGAAATATGCCTCTTGAAACTGTCGTTTTGAAATATGGACGTCTTTTGAACTTTTTGGTCGATATATGACCCCAGGATTTGTTTTCAGGGCAGGTGTCATTTACAGGCCTGCAATGATTTGGAATATCCACTGACCATTAGCGCTGGGATTAAAGCTGCTGTTGTGTGAAACGGCCACAAGGTGGCAGCAGTTCTCCCTTAGCAAATCTGCTTACTAGGGCAACAGAGCCTCAATGGAAGCCGTGTTCTAGATTGGAATTTAGAATGGAATGTGCCAGGAGAAAGCCCCTCAAGTTTGTCTCACTACTTCTTGTTCGTGTTTTTAATTTAATTTTTAATTTTTTATTACAGCAAGTTTGATTACATCATTTGGCTTGTTGTAGGTGTGCAAGATGTGGTTCTTTTACACATATACATATGTCTGTTCTTCCTGGGACCCTTTTCCCATGTACGTTATGACAGAATGTTGAGTAGTCTTCTGTTGGCATTCCGTAGGTCTTTGGTGATTATATATTTCACCTGTGTTTGTATATGTCTCTTAACACCAATATCGTAATGAATCCAATCCTCACACCTTTCCATTGGTGAACCATAAGTTTGTTTAATGAATCTGTGATTGCCCTTCTCCGTGGAAATATCTGCCCTGGTATCCGTTTTTAGGTAACACCTGTAAGTGATATCCTACGATATGTGTCTTTCACTTTCTGACTTACTACAAGTCACGTGATTACCTGTAGACTCATCTACGGGGCTGCAAATGGCATTGTGTCCGTTTTTTCCTTGGCTAATATTCTGTCTTAGCGAGGTCCATTTTCTGCAATGTGATTCCCTGAGGGCTGAGGATTAGCTGACCTGGGCAGCCTGACCCTGCCGGCAAGCCCTCCCCAGGTGTGCCTGGGTTGAGGTCAATAGAAACAGCACTCCAGGCAGCAATAGCCCCTGCAGCTGTGCCTGACTCCATATTCTCTGCCCCGTCAGCAGTCTCGGGGCTGTGCTGGTGGGTGTGTGTGAGGGTGCATGGCTTTGTTGGTGGCCCGGTGTGAGTGGGGCTCTGCTGGACTTTCTGCAGGAGTTGCCAGGCTGCCACTTGTAAAGAAGAGGATGTGTCACCCATAACTTCCGCTGGAATTTCTCTCCGGGCTGAGGTGAGGAAGGAAAAAAAGGAGTGGGGGCCGGGACAGGAGGGGTATCTCAGGCAGGGAAATGGAAAGCTTCCAGAAGAGCGCCCGGGGCCAGGACCATCCTGGCTGGCCTGCAGGCACCAAGTTGGCCTGCGTGCTGTCGCTGGTGTGGCTCCTCGACCCTTCCTCTAGGCTTTTAAGCCCTTGTACATATTCAGGTGTTTTACCTGGGAAGGGTGGGAACAGTTCAGCAACAGCTGGCCTGGGGCTCTGCTCACGTTTACTCACAGAGGCCCCGGCACGGTCCCCCAGCTTTGCAATGAGGACGCTCCTTGCGTGGAGGGGCCGGGCTGCTGGCTGTATGGGAGATGATTCCCCACCTCTGACCAATTTCAGAATTTTTTACCGCTGGAGCAAGTGCCCTGATAGGGTTTTCCTATGTATAACTGCTGGGTTCAGGTTTTTTTTTTTCTTTTTTGGTTCAAGTTAGAATTTATTCATCTTTTATGTATTTATTGATATAAGCATGGAAATAATTCATTCATAGAAATACATCTGTGTGAAGGGAAGAACTTTTTTCTGTTTTATTTTTAAATTTCATTTCTAAAAATTTTGAAGTTTAATTATATTTATTTTTCTATACAGCAGGTTATTATTAATTATTTATTTTATTCATATACATATATATAGGTCAATACCTATCTCCCAACTCATCTGACCACAACACCCCATGGCTTCCCCGACTTGGTGTCCATACGTTTGTTCTCTACCTCTTTTTCTCTATTTCTGCCCTGCAAACCTGTTCATCTGTACCATATATCTAGGTTCCACATACATGCATTAATACAGAATATTTGTTTTGCTCTTTCTGACTTACTTCATTCTGTATGACAGTCTCTAGATCCACTGACTTCTCTACAAACAACCCAGTTTCATTTCTTTTCATGGCTGAGTCATATCCCATTTTATATATTTACCACATCTTTATCCATTCGTCTGTCTGTGGGCATTTAGGTTGCTTCCATTACCTGGCTATTGTATATAGTGCTGCAATGAACATTGTGGTGAATGTGTGATTTTGATTTATGGTTTTCTCTGGGTATATGCCCAGAAGTGGGATTGCTGGATCCTATGGTAATTCTATTTCTAGTTTCTTTAAGGAAACTCCATACTGTTCTCCATAGTGACTGTATCAATTTACCTTCCCACCAATAGTGGAAGAGGGTTCCTTTTGTCCACACCCTCCCCAGAATTTGTTGTTTGTAGATTTTCTGATGATGCCGAGTCTAACAGGTGTGAGGTGATAACTCATTGTCGTTTTGATTTGCATTTCTCTAATAATTAGAGGTGTTGAGCAGCTTTTCATGTGCGTCTTGGCCGTCTCTGTGACTTCTTTGAAGAAACGTCTATTTAGATCTTCTGCCCATTTTTGTATTGGGTTGTTTGTTTTATTAATATTAAGCTGCCTGAGCTGTTTATATATATTGGAGATTAAACCTTTGTCCATTGATTCGTTTGCAAACGTTTTCGCCCATTCTGAGCGTTGCTTTTTTCCATTCCCGTTTTTTTTAACCAAAAAAGAAAGAAAGCAAAAGAAGCAGAACACTAATGTGCGTGAAATATGCCTCTTGAAACTGTCGTTTTGAAATATGGACGTCTTTTGAACTTTTTGGTTGATATATGACCCCAGGATTTGTTTTCAGGGCCGGTGTCATTTACAGGCCTGAAATGATTTGGAATATCCCCTGACCATTAGCGCTGGGATTAAAGCTGCTGTTGTGTGAAACGGCCACAAGGTGGCAGCAGTTCTCCCTTAGCAAATCTGCTTACTAGGGCAACAGAGCCTCAATGGAAGCCGTGTTCTAGATTGGAATTTAGAATGGAATGTGCCAGGAGAAAGCCCCTCAAGTTTGTCTCACTACTTCTTGTTCGTGTTTTTAATTTAATTTTTAATTTTTTATTACAACAAGTTTGATTACATCGTTTGGCTTGT
This sequence comes from Mesoplodon densirostris, assembly GCF_025265405.1. NCBI lineage: Eukaryota > Metazoa > Chordata > Mammalia > Artiodactyla > Ziphiidae > Mesoplodon > Mesoplodon densirostris. The sequence goes on from NC_082666.1 coordinate 98,288,849, forward strand.
TGTAGGTGTGCAAGATGTGGTTCTTTTACACATATACATATGTCTGTTCTTCCTGGGACCCTTTTGCCATGTACGTTATGACAGAATGTTGAGTAGTCTTCTCTTGGCATTCCATAGGTCTTTGGTGATTATATATTTCACCTGTGTTTGTATATGTCTCTTAACCCCAATATAGTAATGAATCCAATCCTCACACCTTTCCATTGGTGAACCATAAGTTTGTTTAATGAATCTGTGATTGCCCTTCTCCGTGGAAATATCTGCCCTGGTATCCGTTTTTAGGTAACACCTGTAAGTGATATCCTACGATATGTGTCTTTCACTTTCTGACTTACTACAAGTCACGTGATTACCTGTAGACTCATCTACGGGGCTGCAAATGGCATTGTGTCCTTTTTTTCCTTGGCTAATATTCTGTCTTAGCGAGGTCCATTTTCTGCAATGTGATTCCCTGAGGGCTGAGGATTAGCTGACCTGGGCAGCCTGACCCTGCCGGCAAGCCCTCCCCAGGTGTGCCTGGGTTGAGGTCAATAGAAACAGCACTCCAGGCAGCAATAGCCCCTGCAGCTGTGCCTGACTCCTTATTCTCTGCCCCGTCAGCAGTCTCGGGGCTGTGCTGTTGGGTGGGTGTGAGGGTCCACGGCTTTGTTGGTGGCCCGGTGTGAGTGGGGCTCTGCTGGACTTTCTGCAGGAGTTGCCAGGCTGCCACTTGTAAAGAAGAGGATGTGTCACCCATAACTTCCGCTGGAATTTCTCTCCGGGCTGAGGTGAGGAAGGAAAAAAAGGAGTGGGGGCCGGGACAGGAGGGGTATCTCAGGCAGGGAAATGGAAAGCTTCCAGAAGAGCGCCCGGGGCCAGGACCATCCTGGCTGGCCTGCAGGCACCAAGTTGGCCTGTGTGCTGTCGCTGGTGTGGCTCCACGACCCTTCCTCTAGGCTTTCAAGCCCTTGTACATATTCAGGTGTTTTACCTGGATAGGGTGGGAACAGTTCAGCAACAGCTGGCCTGGGGCTCTGCTCACGTTTACTCACAGAGGCCCCGGCACGTTCCCCCAGCTTTGCAATGAGGACGCTCCTAGCGTGGAGGGGCCGGACTGCTGGCTGTATGGGAGACGATTCCCCACCTCTGACCAATTTCAGAATTGTTTACCACTGGAGCAAGTGCCCTGATAGGGTTTTCCTCTGTATAACTGCTGGGTTCAGGTTTTTTTTTTCTTTTTTGGTTCAAGTTGGAATTTATTCATCTTTTATGTATTTATTTATATAAACATGGAAATAATTCATTCATAGAAATACATCTGTGTGAAGGGAAGAACTTTTTTCTGTTTTATTTTTAAATTTCATTTCTAAAAATTTTGAAGTTTAATTATTTTTATTTTTCTATACAGCAGGTTATTATTAATTATTTATTTTATTCATATACATATATACAGGTCAATACCTTTCTCCCAACTCATCTGACCACAACACCCCATGGCTTCCCCGACTTGGTGTCCATACGTCTGTTCTCTACCTCTGTTTCTCTATTTCTGCCCTGCAAACCTGTTCATCTGTACCATATATCTAGGTTCCACATACATGCATTAATACAGAATATTTGTTTTGCTCTTTCTGACTTACTTCATTCTGTATGACAGTCTCTAGATCCACCGACTTCTCTACAAACAACCCAGTTTCATTCCTTTTCATGGCTGAGTCATATCCCATTTTATATATGTACCACATCTTTATCCATTCGTCTGTCTGTGGGCATTTAGGTTGCTTCTATTACATGGCTATTGTAAATAGTGCTGCAATGAACATTGTGGTGAATGTGTGTTTTTGATTTATGGTTGTCTCTGGGTATATGCCCAGAAGTGGGATTGCTGGATCCTATGGTAATTCTATTTCTAGTTTCTTTAAGGAAACTCCATACTGTTCTCCATAGTGACTGTATCAATTTACCTTCCCACCAATAGTGGAAGAGGGTTTCTTTTGTCCACACCCTCCCCAGAATTAGTTGTTTGTAGATTTTCTGATGATGCCGAGTATAACAGTTGTGAGGTGATACCTCATTGTCGTTTTGATTTGCATTTCTCTAATAATTAGTGATGTTGAGCAGCTTTTCATGTGCGTCTTGGCCGTCTCTGTGACTTCTTTGAAGAAAAGTCTATTTAGATCTTCTGCCCATTTTTGTATTGGGTTGTTTGTTTTATTAATATTAAGCTGCCTGAGCTGTTTATATATATTGGAGATTAAACCTTTGTCCATTGATTCGTTTGCGAACGTTTTCGCCCATTCTGAGGGTTGCCTTTTTCCATTCCCGTTTTTTTTAACCAAAAAAGAAAGAAAGCAAAAGAAGCAGAACACTAATGTGCGTGATATATGCCTCATGAAACTGTCGTTTTGAAATATGGACGTCTTTTGAACTTTTTGGTGGATATATGACCCCAGGATTTGTTTTCAGGGCAGGTGTCATTTACAGGCCTGCAATGATTTGGAATATCCACTGACCAGTAGCGCTGGGATTAAAGCTGCTGTTGTGTGAAACGGCCACAAGGTGGCAGCAGTTCTCCCTTAGCAAATCTGCTTACTAGGGCAACAGAGCCTCAATGGAAGCCGTGTTCTAGATTGGAATTTAGAATGGAATGTGCCAGGAGAAAGCCCCTCAAGTTTGTCTCACTACTTCTTGTTCGTGTTTTTAATTTAATTTTTAATTTTTTATTACAGCAAGTTTGATTACATCATTTGGCTTGTTGTAGGTGTGCAAGATGTGGTTCTTTTACACATATACATATGTCTGTTCTTCCTGGGACCCTTTTCCCATGTACGTTATGACAGAATGTTGAGTAGTCTTCTGTTGGCATTCCGTAGGTTTTTGGTGATTATATATTTCACCTGTGTTTGTATATGTCTCTTAACACCAATATCGTAATGAATCCAATCCTCACACCTTTCCATTGGTGAACCATAAGTTTGTTTAATGAATCTGTGATTGCCCTTCTCCGTGGAAATATCTGCCCTGGTATCCGTTTTTAGGTAACACCTGTAAGTGATATCCTACGATATGTGTCTTTCACTTTCTGACTTACTACAAGTCACGTGATTACCTGTAGACTCATCTACGGGGCTGCAAATGGCATTGTGTCCGTTTTTTCCTTGGCTAATATTCTGTCTTAGCGAGGTCCATTTTCTGCAATGTGATTCCCTGAGGGCTGAGGATTAGCTGACCTGGGCAGCCTGACCCTGCCGGCAAGCCCTCCCCAGGTGTGCCTGGGTTGAGGTCAATAGAAACAGCACTCCAGGCAGCAATAGCCCCTGCAGCTGTGCCTGACTCCATATTCTCTGCCCCGTCAGCAGTCTCGGGGCTGTGCTGGTGGGTGGGTGTGAGGGTCCATGGCTTTGTTGGTGGCCCGGTGTGAGTGGGGCTCTGCTGGACTTTCTGCAGGAGTTGCCAGGCTGCCACTTGTAAAGAAGAGGATGTGTCACCCATAACTTCCGCTGGAATTTCTCTCCGGGCTGAGGTGAGGAAGGAAAAAAAGGAGTGGGGGCCGGGACAGGAGGGGTATCTCAGGCAGGGAAATGGAAAGCTTCCAGAAGAGCGCCCGGGGCCAGGACCATCCTGGCTGGCCTGCAGGCACCAAGTTGGCCTGCGTGCTGTCGCTGGTGTGGCTCCACGACCCTGCCTCTAGGCTTTTAAGCCCTTGTACATATTCAGGTGTTTTACCTGGGAAGGGTGGGAACAGTTCAGCAACAGCTGGCCTGGGGCTCTGCTCACGTTTACTCACAGAGGCCCCGGCACGGTCCCCCAGCTTTGCAATGAGGACGCTCCTTGCGTGGAGGGGCCGGGCTGCTGGCTGTATGGGAGATGATTCCCCACCTCTGACCAATTTCAGAATTTTTTACCGCTGGAGCGAGTGACCTGATAGGGTTTTCCTATGTATAACTGCTGGGTTCAGGTTTTTTTTTTTCTTTTTTGGTTCAAGTTAGAATTTATTCATCTTTTATGTATTTATTGATATAAGCATGGAAATAATTCATTCATAGAAATACATCTGTGTGAAGGGAAGAACTTTTTTCTGTTTTATTTTTAAATTTCATTTCTAAAAATTTTGAAGTTTAATTATATTTATTTTTCTATACAGCAGGTTATTATTAATTATTTATTTTTTTCATATACATATATACAGGTCAATACCTATCTCCCAACTCATCTGACCACAACACCCCATGGCTTCCCCGACTTGGTGTCCATACGTTTGTTCTCTACCTCTGTTTCTCTATTTCTGCCCTGCAAACCTGTTCATCTGTACCATATATCTAGGTTCCACATACATGCATTAATACAGAATATTTGTTTTGCTCTTTCTGACTTACTTCATTCTGTATGACAGTCTCTAGATCCACTGACTTCTCTACAAACAACCCAGTTTCATTCCTTTTCATGGCTGAGTCATATCCCATTTTATATATGTACCACATCTTTATCCATTCGTCTGTCTGTGGGCATTTAGGTTGCTTCCATTACCTGGCTATTGTAAATAGTGCTGCAATGAACATTGTGGTGAATGTGTGATTTTGATTTATGGTTTTCTCTGGGTATATGCCCAGAAGTGGGATTGCTGGATCCTATGGTAATTCTATTTCTAGTTTCTTTAAGGAAACTCCATACTGTTCTCCATAGTGACTGTATCAATTTACCTTCCCACCAATAGTGGAAGAGGGTTCCTTTTGTCCACACCCTCCCCAGAATTTGTTGTTTGTAGATTTTCTGATGATGCCGAGTCTAACAGGTGTGAGGTGATACCTCATTGTCGTTTTGATTTGCATTTCTCTAATAATTAGAGGTGTTGAGCAGCTTTTCATGTGCGTCTTGGCCGTCTCTGTGACTTATTTGAAGAAACGTCTATTTAGATCTTCTGCCCATTTTTGTATTGGGTTGTTTGTTTTATTAATATTAAGCTGCCTGAGCTGTTTATATATATTGGAGATTAAACCTTTGTCCATTGATTCGTTTGCGAACGTTTTCGCCCATTCTGAGCGTTGCTTTTTTCCATTCCCGTTTTTTTTAACCAAAAAAGAAAGAAAGCAAAAGAAGCAGAACACTAATGTGCGTGAAATATGCCTCTTGAAACTGTCGTTTAGAAATATGGACGTCTTTTGAACTTTTTGGTTGATATATGACCCCAGGATTTGTTTTCATGGCCGGTGTCATTTACAGGCCTGAAATGATTTGGAATATCCCCTGACCATTAGCGCTGGGATTAAAGCTGCTGTTGTGTGAAACGGCCACAAGGTGGCAGCAGTTCTCCCTTAGCAAATCTGCTTACTAGGGCAACAGAGCCTCAATGGAAGCCGTGTTCTAGATTGGAATTTAGAATGGAATGTGCCAGGAGAAAGCCCCTCAAGTTTGTCTCACTACTTCTTGTTCGTGTTTTTAATTTAATTTTTAATTTTTTATTACAACAAGTTTGATTACATCGTTTGGCTTGTTGTAGGTGTGCAAGATGTGGTTCTTTTACACATATACATATGTCTGTTCTTCCTGGGACCCTTTTCCCATGTACGTTATGACAGAATGTTGAGTAGTCTTCTCTTGGCATTCCGTAGGTCTTTGGTGATTATATATTTCACCTGTGTTTGTATATGTCTCTTAACCCCAATATCGTAATGAATCCAATCCTCACACCTTTCCATTGGTGAACCATAAGTTTGTTTAATGAATCTGTGATTGCCCTTCTCCGTGGAAATATCTGCCCTGGTATCCGTTTTTAGGTAACACCTGTAAGTGATATCCTACGATATGTGTCTTTCACTTTCTGACTTACTACAAGTCACGTGATTACCTGTAGACTCATCTACGGGGCTGCAAATGGCATTGTGTCCTTTTTTTCCTTGGCTAATATTCTGTCTTAGCGAGGTCCATTTTCTGCAATGTGATTCCCTGAGGGCTGAGGATTAGCTGACCTGGGCAGCCTGACCCTGCCGGCAAGCCCTCCCCAGGTGTGCCTGGGTTGAGGTCAATAGAAACAGCACTCCAGGCAGCAATAGCCCCTGCAGCTGTGCCTGACTCCATATTCTCTGCCCCGTCAGCAGTCTCGGGGCTGTGCTGTTGGGTGGGTGTGAGGGTCCACGGCTTTGTTGGTGGCCCGGTGTGAGTGGGCTCTGCTGGACTTTCTGCAGGAGTTGCCAGGCTGCCACTTGTAAAGAAGAGGATGTGTCACCCATAACTTCCGCTGGAATTTCTCTCCGGGCTGAGGTGAGGAAGGAAAAAAAGGAGTGGGGGCCGGGACAGGAGGGGTATCTCAGGCAGGGAAATGGAAAGCTTCCAGAAGAGCGCCCGGGGCCAGGACCATCCTGGCTGGCCTGCAGGCACCAAGTTGGCCTGTGTGCTGTCGCTGGTGTGGCTCCACGACCCTTCCTCTAGGCTTTCAAGCCCTTGTACATATTCAGGTGTTTTACCTGGGAAGGGTGGGAACAGTTCAGCAACAGCTGGCCTGGGGCTCTGCTCACGTTTACTCACAGAGGCCCCGGCACGGTCCCCCAGCTTTGCAATGAGGACGCTCCTTGCGTGGAGGGGCCGGGCTGCTGGATGTATGGGAGACGATTCCCCACCTCTGACCAATTTCAGAATTGTTTACCGCTGGAGCAAGTGCCCTGATAGGGTTTTCCTCTGTATAACTGCTGGGTTCAGGATTTTTTTTTTCTTTTTTGGTTCAAGTTAGAATTTATTCATCTTTTATGTATTTATTGATATAAGCATGGAAATAATTCATTCATATAAATACATCTGTGTGAAGGGAAGAACTTTTTTCTGTTTTATTTTTAAATTTCATTTCTAAAAATTTTGAAGTTTAATTATATTTATTTTTCTATACAGCAGGTTATTATTAATTATTTATTTTATTCATATACATATATACAGGTCAATACCTATCTCCCAACTCATCTGACCACAACACCCCATGGCTTCCCCGACTTGGTGTCCATACGTTTGTTCTCTACCTCTGTTTCTCTATTTCTGCCCTGCAAACCTGTTCATCTGTACCATATATCTAGGTTCCACATACATGCATTAATACAGAATATTTGTTTTGCTCTTTATGACTTACTTCATTCTGTATGACAGTCTCTAGATCCACCGACTTCTCTACAAACAGCCCAGTTTCATTCCTTTTCATGGCTGAGTCATATCCCATTTTATATATGTACCACATCTTTATCCATTCGTCTGTCTGTGGGCATTTAGGTTGCTTCCATTACCTGGCTATTGTAAATAGTGCTGCAATGAACATTGTGGTGAATGTGTGATTTTGATTTATGGTTGTCTCTGGGTATATGCCCAGAAGTGGGATTGCCGGATCCTATGGTAATTCTATTTCTAGTTTCTTTAAGGAAACTCCATACTGTTCTCCATAGTGACTGTATCAATTTACCTTCCCACCAATAGTGGAAGAGGGTTCCTTTTGTCCACACCCTCCCCAGAATTTGTTGTTTGTAGATTTTCTGATGATGCCGAGTCTAACAGGTGTGAGGTGATACCTCATTGTCGTTTTGATTTGCATTTCTCTAATAATTAGAGGTGTTGAGCAGCTTTTCATGTGCGTCTTGGCCGTCTCTGTGACTTATTTGAAGAAACGTCTATTTAGATCTTCTGCCCATTTTTGTATTGGGTTGTTTGTTTTATTAATATTAAGCTGCCTGAGCTGTTTATATATATTGGAGATTAAACCTTTGTCCATTGATTCGTTTGCGAACGTTTTCGCCCATTCTGAGAGTTGCTTTTTTCCATTCCCGTTTTTTTTAACCAAAAAAGAAAGAAAGCAAAAGAAGCAGAACACTAATGTGCGTGAAATATGCCTCTTGAAACTGTCGTTTTGAAATATGGACGTCTTTTGAACTTTTTGGTTGATATATGACCCCAGGATTTCTTTTCAGGGCCGGTGTCATTTACAGGCCTGAAATGATTTGGAATATCCACTGACCAGTAGCGCTGGGATTAAAGCTGCTGTTGTGTGAAATGGCCACAAGGTGGCAGCAGTTCTCCCTTAGCAAATCTGCTTACTAGGGCAACAGAGCCTCAATGGAAGCCGTGTTCTAGATTGGAATTTAGAATGGAATGTGCCAGGAGAAAGCCCCTCAAGTTTGTCTCACTACTTCTTGTTCGTGTTTTTAATTTAATTTTTAATTTTTTATTACAGCAAGTTTGATTACATCGTTTGGCTTGTTGTAGGTGTGCAAGATGTGGTTCTTTTACACATATACATATGTCTGTTCTTCCTGGGACCCTTTTCCCATGTACGTTATGACAGAATGTTGAGTAGTCTTCTCTTGGCATTCCGTAGGTCTTTGGTGATTATATATTTCACCTGTGTTTGTATATGTCTCTTAACACCAATATCGTAATGAATCCAATCCTCACACCTTTCCATTGGTGAACCATAAGTTTGTTTAATGAATCTGTGATTGCCCTTCTCCGTGGAAATATCTGCCCTGGTATCCGTTTTTAGGTAACACCTGTAAGTGATATCCTACGATATGTGTCTTTCACTTTCTGACTTACTACAAGTCACGTGATTACCTGTAGACTCATCTACGGGGCTGCAAATGGCATTGTGTCCTTTTTTTCCTTGGCTAATATTCTGTCTTAGTGAGGTCCATTTTCTGCAATGTGATTCCCTGAGGGCTGAGGATTAGCTGACCTGGGCAGCCTGACCCTGCCGGCAAGCCCTCCCCAGGTGTGCCTGGGTTGAGGTCAATAGAAACAGCACTCCAGGCAGCAATAGCCCCTGCAGCTGTGCCTGACTCCATATTCTCTGCCCCGTCAGCAGTCTCGGGGCTGTGCTGTTGGGTGGGTGTGAGGGTCCACGGCTTTGTTGGTGGCCCGGTGTGAGTGGGGCTCTGCTGGACTTTCTGCAGGAGTTGCCAGGCTGCCACTTGTAAAGAAGAGGATGTGTCACCCATAACTTCCGCTGGAATTTCTCTCCGGGCTGAGGTGAGGAAGGAAAAAAAGGAGTGGGGGCCGGGACAGGAGGGGTATCTCAGGCAGGGAAATGGAAAGCTTCCAGAAGAGCGCCCGGGGCCAGGACCATCCTGGCTGGCCTGCAGGCACCAAGTTGGCCTGCGTGCTGTCGCTGGTTTGGATCCACGACCCTTCCTCTAGGCTTTCAAGCCCTTGTACATATTCAGGTGTTTTACCTGGGAAGGGTGGGAACAGTTCAGCAACAGCTGGCCTGGGGCTCTGCTCACGTTTACTCACAGAGGCCCCGGCACGGTGCCCCAGCTTTGCAATGAGGACGCTCCTTGCGTGGAGGGGCCAGGCTGCTGGCTGTATGGGGGATGATTCCCCACCTCTGACCAATTTCAGAATTGTTTACTGCTGGAGCAAGTGCCCTGATAGGGTTTTCCTCTGTATAACTGCTGGGTTCAGGATTTTTTTTTCTTTTTTGGTTCAAGTTAGAATTTATTCATCTTTTATGTATTTATTGATATAAGCATGGAAATAATTCATTCATAGAAATACATCTGTGTGAAGGGAAGAACTTTTTTCTGTTTTATTTTTAAATTTCATTTCTAAAAATTTTGAAGTTTAATTATATTTATTTTTCTATACAGCAGGTTATTATTAATTATTTATTTTATTCATATACATATATACAGGTCAATACCTATCTCCCAACTCATCTGACCACAACACCCCATGGCTTCCCCGACTTGGTGTCCATACGTTTGTTCTCTACCTCTGTTTCTCTATTTCTGCCCTGCAAACCTGTTCATCTGTACCATATATCTAGGTTCCACATACATGCATTAATACAGAATATTTGTTTTGCTCTTTCTGACTTACTTCATTCTGTATGACAGTCTCTAGATCCACCGACTTCTCTACAAACAGCCCAGTTTCATTCCTTTTCATGGCTGAGTCATATCCCATTTTATATATGTACCACATCTTTATCCATTCGTCTGTCTGTGGGCATTTAGGTTGCTTCCATTACCTGGCTATTGTAAATAGTGCTGCAATGAACATTGTGGTGAATGTGTGATTTTGATTTATGGTTTTCTCTGGGTATATGCCCAGAAGTGGGATTGCTGGATCCTATGGTAATTCTATTTCTAGTTTCTTTAAGGAAACTCCATACTGTTCTCCATAGTGACTGTATCAATTTACCTTCCCACCAATAGTGGAAGAGGGTTCCTTTTGTCCACACCCTCCCCAGAATTTGTTGTTTGTAGATTTTCTGATGATGCCGAGTCTAACAGGTGTGAGGTGATACCTCATTGTCGTTTTGATTTGCATTTCTCTAATAATTAGAGGTGTTGAGCAGCTTTTCATGTGCGTCTTGGCCGTCTCTGTGACTTCTTTGAAGAAACGTCTATTTAGATCTTCTGCCCACTTTTGTATTGGGTTGTTTGTTTTATTAATATTAAGCTGCCTGAGCTGTTTATATATATTGGAGATTAAACCTTTGTCCATTGATTCGTTTGCGAACGTTTTCGCCCATTCTGAGCGTTGCTTTTTTCCATTCCCGTTTTTTTTAACCAAAAAAGAAAGAAAGCAAAAGAAGCAGAACACTAATGTGCGTGAAATATGCCTCTTGAAACTGTCGTTTAGAAATATGGACGTCTTTTGAACTTTTTGGTTGATATATGACCCCAGGATTTGTTTTCATGGCCGGTGTCATTTACAGGCCTGAAATGATTTGGAATATCCCCTGACCATTAGCGCTGGGATTAAAGCTGCTGTTGTGTGAAACGGCCACAAGGTGGCAGCAGTTCTCCCTTAGCAAATCTGCTTACTAGGGCAACAGAGCCTCAATGGAAGCCGTGTTCTAGATTGGAATTTAGAATGGAATGTGCCAGGAGAAAGCCCCTCAAGTTTGTCTCACTACTTCTTGTTCGTGTTTTTAATTTAATTTTTTATTTTTTATTACAACAAGTTTGATTACATCGTTTGGCTTGTTGTAGGTGTGCAAGATGTGGTTCTTTTACACATATACATATGTCTGTTCTTCCTGGGACCCTTTTCCCATGTACGTTATGACAGAATGTTGAGTAGTCTTCTCTTGGCATTCCGTAGGTCTTTGGTGATTATATATTTCACCTGTGTTTGTATATGTCTCTTAACCCCAATATTGTAATGAATCCAATCCTCACACCTTTCCATTGGTGAACCATAAGTTTGTTTAATGAATCTGTTATTGCCCTTCTCCGTGGAAATATCTGCCCTGGTATCCGTTTTTAGGTAACACCTATAAGTGATATCCTACGATATGTGTCTTTCACTTTCTGACTTACTACAAGTCACGTGATTACCTGTAGACTCATCTACGGGGCTGCAAATGGCATTGTGTCCTTTTTTTCCTTGGCTAATATTCTGTCTTAGCGAGGTCCATTTTCTGCAATGTGATTCCCTGAGGGCTGAGGATTAGCTGACCTGGGCAGCCTGACCCTGCCGGCAAGCCCTCCCCATGTGTGCCTGGGTTGAGGTCAATAGAAACAGCACTCCAGGCAGCAATAGCCCCTGCAGCTGTGCCTGACTCCATATTCTCTGCCCCGTCAGCAGTCTCGGGGCTGTGCTGTTGGGTGGGTGTGAGGGTCCACGGCTTTGTTGGTGGCCCGGTGTGAGTGGGGCTCTGCTGGACTTTCTGCAGGAGTTGCCAGGCTGCCACTTGTAAAGAAGAGGATGTGTCACCCATAACTTCCGCTGGAATTTCTCTCCGGGCTGAGGTGAGGAAGGAAAAAAAGGAGTGGGGGCCGGGACAGGAGGGGTATCTCAGGCAGGGAAATGGAAAGCTTCCAGAAGAGCGCCCGGGGCCTGGACCATCCTGGCTGGCCTGCAGGCACCAAGTTGGCCTGTGTGCTGTCGCTGGTGTGGCTCCACGACTCTTCCTCTAGGCTTTCAAGCCCTTGTACATATTCAGGTGTTTTACCTGGGAAGGGTGGGAACAGTTCAGCAACAGCTGGCCTGGGGCTCTGCTCACGTTTACTCACAGAGGCCCCGGCACGGTCCCCCAGCTTTGCAATGAGGACGCTCCTTGCGTGGAGGGGCCGGGCTGCTGGATGTATGGGAGACGATTCCCCACCTCTGACCAATTTCAGAATTGTTTACCGCTGGAGCAAGTGCCCTGATAGGGTTTTCCTCTGTATAACTGCTGGGTTCAGGATTTTTTTTTTCTTTTTTGGTTCAAGTTAGAATTTATTCATCTTTTATGTATTTATTGATATAAGCATGGAAATAATTCATTCATATAAATACATCTGTGTGAAGGGAAGAACTTTTTTCTGTTTTATTTTTAAATTTCATTTCTAAAAATTTTGAAGTTTAATTATATTTATTTTTCTATACAGCAGGTTATTATTAATTATTTATTTTATTCATATACATATATACAGGTCAATACCTATCTCCCAACTCATCTGACCACAACACCCCATGGCTTCCCCGACTTGGTGTCCATACGTTTGTTCTCTACCTCTGTTTCTCTATTTCTGCCCTGCAAACCTGTTCATCTGTACCATATATCTAGGTTCCACATACATGCATTAATACAGAATATTTGTTTTGCTCTTTATGACTTACTTCATTCTGTATGACAGTCTCTAGATCCACCGACTTCTCTACAAACAGCCCAGTTTCATTCCTTTTCATGGCTGAGTCATATCCCATTTTATATATGTACCACATCTTTATCCATTCGTCTGTCTGTGGGCATTTAGGTTGCTTCCATTACCTGGCTATTGTAAATAGTGCTGCAATGAACATTGTGGTGAATGTGTGATTTTGATTTATGGTTGTCTCTGGGTATATGCCCAGAAGTGGGATTGCCGGATCCTATGGTAATTCTATTTCTAGTTTCTTTAAGGAAACTCCATACTGTTCTCCATAGTGACTGTATCAATTTACCTTCCCACCAATAGTGGAAGAGGGTTCCTTTTGTCCACACCCTCCCCAGAATTTGTTGTTTGTAGATTTTCTGATGATGCCGAGTCTAACAGGTGTGAGGTGATACCTCATTGTCGTTTTGATTTGCATTTCTCTAATAATTAGAGGTGTTGAGCAGCTTTTCATGTGCGTCTTGGCCGTCTCTGTGACTTCTTTGAAGAAACGTCTATTTAGATCTTCTGCCCATTTTTGTATTGGGTTGTTTGTTTTATTAATATTAAGCTGCCTGAGCTGTTTATATATATTGGAGATTAAACCTTTGTCCATTGATTCGTTTGCGAACGTTTTCGCCCATTCTGAGCGTTGCTTTTTTCCATTCCCGTTTTTTTTAACCAAAAAAGAAAGAAAGCAAAAGAAGCAGAACACTAATGTGCGTGAAATATGCCTCTTGAAACTGTCGTTTTGAAATATGGACGTCTTTTGAACTTTTTGGTTGATATATGACCCCAGGATTTGTTTTCAGGGCCGGTGTCATTTACAGGCCTGAAATGATTTGGAATATCCACTGACCATTAGCGCTGGGATTAAAGCTGCTGTTGTGTGAAATGGCCACAAGGTGGCAGCAGTTCTCCCTTAGCAAATCTGCTTACTAGGGCAACAGAGCCTCAATGGAAGCCGTGTTCTAGATTGGAATTTAGAATGGAATGTGCCAGGAGAAAGCCCCTCAAGTTTGTCTCACTACTTCTTGTTCGTGTTTTTAATTTAATTTTTAATTTTTTATTACAGCAAGTTTGATTACATCGTTTGGCTTGTTGTAGGTGTGCAAGATGTGGTTCTTTTACACATATACATATGTCTGTTTTTCCTGGGACCCTTTTCCCATGTACGTTATGACAGAATGTTGAGTAGTCTTCTCTTGGCATTCCGTAGGTCTTTGGTGATTATATATTTCACCTGTGTTTGTATATGTCTCTTAACACCAATATCGTAATGAATCCAATCCTCACACCTTTCCATTGGTGAACCATAAGTTTGTTTAATGAATCTGTGATTGCCCTTCTCCGTGGAAATATCTGCCCTGGTATCCGTTTTTAGGTAACACCTGTAAGTGATATCCTACGATATGTGTCTTTCACTTTCTGACTTACTACAAGTCACGTGATTACCTGTAGACTCATCTACGGGGCTGCAAATGGCATTGTGTCCTTTTTTTCCTTGGCTAATATTCTGTCTTAGTGAGGTCCATTTTCTGCAATGTGATTCCCTGAGGGCTGAGGATTAGCTGACCTGGGCAGCCTGACCCTGCCGGCAAGCCCTCCCCAGGTGTGCCTGGGTTGAGGTCAATAGAAACAGCACTCCAGGCAGCAATAGCCCCTGCAGCTGTGCCTGACTCCATATTCTCTGCCCCGTCAGCAGTCTCGGGGCTGTGCTGTTGGGTGGGTGTGAGGGTCCACGGCTTTGTTGGTGGCCCGGTGTGAGTGGGGCTCTGCTGGACTTTCTGCAGGAGTTGCCAGGCTGCCACTTGTAAAGAAGAGGATGTGTCACCCATAACTTCCGCTGGAATTTCTCTCCGGGCTGAGGTGAGGAAGGAAAAAAAGGAGTGGGGGCCGGGACAGGAGGGGTATCTCAGGCAGGGAAATGGAAAGCTTCCAGAAGAGCGCCCGGGGCCAGGACCATCCTGGCTGGCCTGCAGGCACCAAGTTGGCCTGCGTGCTGTCGCTGGTGTGGATCCACGACCCTTCCTCTAGGCTTTCAAGCCCTTGTACATATTCAGGTGTTTTACCTGGGAAGGGTGGGAACAGTTCAGCAACAGCTGGCCTGGGGCTCTGCTCACGTTTACTCACAGAGGCCCCGGCACGGTGCCCCAGCTTTGCAATGAGGACGCTCCTTGCGTGGAGGGGCCGGGCTGCTGGCTGTATGGGGGATGATTCCCCACCTCTGACCAATTTCAGAATTGTTTACTGCTGGAGCAAGTGCCCTGATAGGGTTTTCCTCTGTATAACTGCTGGGTTCAGGATTTTTTTTTCTTTTTTGGTTCAAGTTAGAATTTATTCATCTTTTATGTATTTATTGATATAAGCATGGAAATAATTCATTCATAGAAATACATCTGTGTGAAGGGAAGAACTTTTTTCTGTTTTATTTTTAAATTTCATTTCTAAAAATTTTGAAGTTTAATTATATTTATTTTTCTATACAGCAGGTTATTATTAATTATTTATTTTATTCATATACATATATACAGGTCAATACCTATCTCCCAACTCATCTGACCACAACACCCCATGGCTTCCCCGACTTGGTGTCCATACGTTTGTTCTCTACCTCTGTTTCTCTATTTCTGCCCTGCAAACCTGTTCATCTGTACCATATATCTAGGTTCCACATACATGCATTAATACAGAATATTTGTTTTGCTCTTTCTGACTTACTTCATTCTGTATGACAGTCTCTAGATCCACCGACTTCTCTACAAACAACCCAGTTTCATTCCTTTTCATGGCTGAGTCATATCCCATTTTATATATGTACCACATCTTTATCCATTCGTCTGTCTGTGGGCATTTAGGTTGCTTCCATTACCTGGCTATTGTAAATAGTGCTGCAATGAACATTGTGGTGAATGTGTGTTTTTGATTTATGGTTGTCTCTGGGTATATGCCCAGAAGTGGGATTGCTGGATCCTATGGTAATTCTATTTCTAGTTTCTTTAAGGAAACTCCATACTGTTCTCCATAGTGACTGTATCAATTTACCTTCCCACCAATAGTGGAAGAGGGCTCCTTTTGTCCACACCCTCCCCAGAATTTGTTGTTTGTAGATTTTCTGATGATGCCGAGTCTAACAGGTGTGAGGTGATACCTCATTGTCGTTTTGATTTGCATTTCCCTAATAATTAGTGGTGTTGAGCAGCTTTTCATGTGCGTCTTGGCCGTCTCTGTGACTTCTTTGAAGAAAAGTGTATTTAGATCTGCTGCCCATTTTTTTATTGGGGTGTTTGTTTTATTAATATTAAGCTGCCTGAGCTGTTTATATATATTGGAGATTAAACCTTTGTCCATTGATTCGTTTGCGAACGTTTTCGCCCATTCTGAGGGTTGCCTTTTTCCATTCCCGTTTTTTTTAACCAAAAAAGAAAGACAGCAAAAGAAGCAGAACACTAATGTGCGTGAAATATGCCTCTTGAAACTGTCGTTTTGAAATATGGACGTCTTTTGAACTTTTTGGTCGATATATGACCCCAGGATTTGTTTTCAGGGCAGGTGTCATTTACAGGCCTGCAATGATTTGGAATATCCACTGACCATTAGCGCTGGGATTAAAGCTGCTGTTGTGTGAAACGGCCACAAGGTGGCAGCAGTTCTCCCTTAGCAAATCTGCTTACTAGGGCAACAGAGCCTCAATGGAAGCCGTGTTCTAGATTGGAATTTAGAATGGAATGTGCCAGGAGAAAGCCCCTCAAGTTTGTCTCACTACTTCTTGTTCGTGTTTTTAATTTAATTTTTTATTTTTTATTACAACAAGTTTGATTACATCGTTTGGCTTGTTGTAGGTGTGCAAGATGTGGTTCTTTTACACATATACATATGTCTGTTCTTCCTGGGACCCTTTTCCCATGTACGTTATGACAGAATGTTGAGTAGTCTTCTCTTGGCATTCCGTAGGTCTTTGGTGATTATATATTTCACCTGTGTTTGTATATGTCTCTTAACACCAATATCGTAATGAATCCAATCCTCACACCTTTCCATTGGTGAACCATAAGTTTGTTTAATGAATCTGTTATTGCCCTTCTCCGTGGAAATATCTGCCCTGGTATCCGTTTTTAGGTAACACCTATAAGTGATATCCTACGATATGTGTCTTTCACTTTCTGACTTACTACAAGTCACGTGATTACCTGTAGACTCATCTACGGGGCTGCAAATGGCATTGTGCCCTTTTTTTCCTTGGCTAATATTCTGTCTTAGCGAGGTCCATTTTCTGCAATGTGATTCCCTGAGGGCTGAGGATTAGCTGACCTGGGCAGCCTGACCCTGCCGGCAAGCCCTCCCCAGGTGTGCCTGGTTTGAGGTCGATAGAAACAGCACTCCAGGCAGCAATAGCCCCTGCAGCTGTGCCTGACTCCATATTCTCTGCCCCGTCAGCAGTCTCGGGGCTGTGCTGGTGCGAGGGTGTGAGGGTCCACGGCTTTGTTGGTGGCCCGGTGTGAGTGGGGCTCTGCTGGACTTTCTGCAGGAGTTGCCAGGCTGCCACTTGTAAAGAAGAGGATGTGTCACCCATAACTTCCGCTGGAATATCTCTCCGGGCTGAGGTGAGGAAGGAAAAAAAGGAGTGGGGGCCGGGACAGGACGGGTATCTCAGGCAGGGAAATGGAAAGCTTCCAGAAGAGCGCCCGGGGCCAGGACCATTCTGGCTGGCCTGCAGGCACCAAGTTGGCCTGCGTGCTGTCGCTGGTGTGGCTCCACGACCCTTCCTCTAGGCTTTCAAGCCCTTGTACATATTCAGGTGTTTTACCTGGAAAGGGTGGGAACAGTTCAGCAACAGCTGGCCTGGGGCTCTGCTCACGTTTACTCACAGAGGCCTCGGCACGGTCCCCCAGCTTTGCAATGAGGACGCTCCTTGCATGGGGGGGTCCGGGCTGCTGGCTGTATGGGAGATGATTCCCCACCTCTGACCAATTTCAGAATTGTTTACCGCTGGAGCAAGTGCCCTGATAGGGTTTTCCTCTGTATAACTGCTGGGTTCAGGTTTTTTTTCCCTTTTTTGTTCAAGTTAGAATTTATTCATCTTAAATGTATTTATTGATATATGGAAATAATTCATTCATATAAATACATCTGTGTGAAGGGAAGAACTTTTTTCTGTTTTATTTTTAAATTTTATTTCTAAAAATTTTGAAGTTTAATTATATTTATTTTTCTATACAGCAGGTTATTATTGATTATTTATTTTATTCATATACATATATACAGGTCAATACCTATCTCCCAACTCATCTGACCACAACACCCCATGGCTTCCCCGACTTGGTGTCCATACGTTTGTTCTCTACCTCTGTTTCTCTATTTCTGCCCTGCAAACCTGTTCATCTGTACCATATATCTAGGTTCCACATACATGCATTAATACAGAATATTTGTTTTGCTCTTTCTGACTTACTTCATTCTGTATGACAGTCTCTAGATCCACCGACTTCTCTACAAACAGCCCAGTTTCATTCCTTTTCATGGCTGAGTCATATCCCATTTTATATATGTACCACATCTTTATCCATTCGTCTGTCTGTGGGCATTTAGGTTGCTTCCATTACCTGGCTATTGTAAATAGTGCTGCAATGAACATTGTGGTGAATGTGTGTTTTTGATTTATGGTTGTCTCTGGGTATATGCCCAGAAGTGGGATTGCTGGATCCTATGGTAATTCTATTTCTAGTTTCTTTAAGGAAACTCCATACTGTTCTCCATAGTGACTGTATCAATTTACCTTCCCACCAATAGTGGAAGAGGGTTCCTTTTGTCCACTCCCTCCCCAGAATTTGTTGTTTGTAGATTTTCTGATGATGCCGAGTCTAACAGGTGTGAGGTGATACCTCATTGTCATTTTGATTTGCATTTCTCTAATAATTAGTGGTGTTGAGCAGCTTTTCATGTGCGTCTTGGCCGTCTCTGTGACTTCTTTGAAGAAAAGTCTATTTAGATCTTCTGCCCATTTTTGTATTGCGTTGTTTGTTTTATTAATATTAAGCTGCCTGAGCTGTTTATATATATTGGAGATTAAACCTTTGTCCATTGATTCGTTTGCGAACGTTTTTGCCCATTCTGAGGGTTGCCTTTTTCCATTCCCGTTTTTTTAACCAAAAAAGAAAGAAAGCAAAAGAAGCAGAACACTAATGTGCGTGAAATATGCCTCTTGAAACTGTCGTTTTGAAATATGGACGTCTTTTGAACTTTTTAGTGGATATATGACCCCAGGATTTGTTTTATGGGCAGGTGTCATTTACAGGCCTGCAATGATTTGGAATATCCACTGACCATTAGCGCTGGGATTAAAGCTGCTGTTGTGTGAAACGGCCACAAGGTGGCAGCAGTTCTCCCTTAGCAAATCTGGTTACTAGGGCAAAAGAGCCTCAATGGAAGCCGTGTTCTAGATTGGAATTTAGAATGGAATGTGCCAGGAAAAAGCCCCTCAAGTTTGTCTCACTACTTCTTGTTCGTGTTTTTAATTTAATTTTTAATTTTTATTACAGCAAGTTTGATTACATCGTTTGGCTTGTTGTAGGTGTGCAAGATGTGGTTCTTTTACACATATACATATGTCTGTTCTTCCTGGGACCCTTTTCCCATGTACGTTATGACAGAATGTTGAGTAGTCTTCTCTTGGCATTCCGTAGGTCTTTGGTGATTATATATTTCACCTGTGTTTGTATATGTCTCTTAACCCCAATATTGTAATGAATCCAATCCTCACACCTTTCCATTGGTGAACCATAAGTTTGTTTAATGAATCTGTGATTGCCCTTCTCCGTGGAAATATCTGCCCTGGTATCCGTTTTTAGGTAACACCTGTAAGTGATATCCTACGATATGTGTCTTTCACTTTCTGACTTACTACAAGTCACGTGATTACCTGTAGACTCATCTACGGGGCTGCAAATGGCATTGTGTCCTTTTTTTCCTTGGCTAATATTCTGTCTTAGCGAGGTCCATTTTCTGCAATGTGATTCCCTGAGGGCTGAGGATTAGCTGACCTGGGCAGCCTGACCCTGCCGGCAAGCCCTCCCCAGGTGTGCCTGGGTTGAGGTCAATAGAAACAGCACTCCAGGCAGCAATAGCCCCTGCAGCTGTGCCTGACTCCATATTCTCTGCCCTGTCAGCAGACTCGGGGCTGTGCTGTTGGGTGGGTGTGAGGGTCCACGGCTTTGTTGGTGGCCCGGTGTGAGTGGGGCTCTGCTGGACTTTCTGCAGGAGTTGCCAGGCTGCCACTTGTAAAGAAGAGGATGTGTCACCCATAACTTCCGCTGGAATTTCTCTCCGGGCTGAGGTGAGGAAGGAAAAAAAGGAGTGGGGGCCGGGACAGGAGGGGTATCTCAGGCAGGGAAATGGAAAGCTTCCAGAAGAGCGCCCGGGGCCAGGACCATCCTGGCTGGCCTGCAGGCACCAAGTTGGCCTGTGTGCTGTCGCTGGTGTGGCTCCACGACCCTTCCTCTAGGCTTTCAAGCCCTTGTACATATTCAGGTGTTTTACCTGGGAAGGGTGGGAACAGTTCAGCAACAGCTGGCCTGGGGCTCTGCTCACGTTTACTCACAGAGGCCCCGGCACGGTCCCCCAGCTTTGCAATGAGGACGCTCCTTGCGTGGAGGGGCCGGGCTGCTGGATGTATGGGAGACGATTCCCCACCTCTGACCAATTTCAGAATTGTTTACCGCTGGAGCAAGTGCCCTGATAGGGTTTTCCTCTGTATAACTGCTGGGTTAAGGATTTTTTTTTCTTTTTTGGTTCAAGTTAGAATTTATTCATCTTTTATGTATTTATTGATATAAGCATGGAAATAATTCATTCATATAAATACATCTGTGTGAAGGGAAGAACTTTTTTCTGTTTTATTTTTAAATTTCATTTCTAAAAATTTTGAAGTTTAATTATATTTATTTTTCTATACAGCAGGTTATTATTAATTATTTATTTTATTCATATACATATATACAGGTCAATACCTATCTCCCAACTCATCTGACCACAACACCCCATGGCTTCCCCGACTTGGTGTCCATACGTTTGTTCTCTACCTCTGTTTCTCTATTTCTGCCCTGCAAACCTGTTCATCTGTACCATATATCTAGGTTCCACATACATGCATTAATACAGAATATTTGTTTTGCTCTTTATGACTTACTTCATTCTGTATGACAGTCTCTAGATCCACCGACTTCTCTACAAACAGCCCAGTTTCATTCCTTTTCATGGCTGAGTCATATCCCATTTTATATATGTACCACATCTTTATCCATTCGTCTGTCTGTGGGCATTTAGGTTGCTTCCATTACCTGGCTATTGTAAATAGTGCTGCAATGAACATTGTGGTGAATGTGTGATTTTGATTTATGGTTGTCTCTGGGTATATGCCCAGAAGTGGGATTGCCGGATCCTATGGTAATTCTATTTCTAGTTTCTTTAAGGAAACTCCATACTGTTCTCCATAGTGACTGTATCAATTTACCTTCCCACCAATAGTGGAAGAGGGTTCCTTTTGTCCACACCCTCCCCAGAATTTGTTGTTTGTAGATTTTCTGATGATGCCGAGTCTAACAGGTGTGAGGTGATACCTCATTGTCGTTTTGATTTGCATTTCTCTAATAATTAGAGGTGTTGAGCAGCTTTTCATGTGCGTCTTGGCCGTCTCTGTGACTTATTTGAAGAAACGTCTATTTAGATCTTCTGCCCATTTTTGTATTGGGTTGTTTGTTTTATTAATATTAAGCTGCCTGAGCTGTTTATATATATTGGAGATTAAACCTTTGTCCATTGATTCGTTTGCGAACGTTTTCGCCCATTCTGAGCGTTGCTTTTTTCCATTCCCGTTTTTTTTAACCAAAAAAGAAAGAAAGCAAAAGAAGCAGAACACTAATGTGCGTGAAATATGCCTCTTGAAACTGTCGTTTTGAAATATGGACGTCTTTTGAACTTTTTGGTTGATATATGACCCCAGGATTTGTTTTCAGGGCCGGTGTCATTTACAGGCCTGAAATGATTTGGAATATCCACTGACCATTAGCGCTGGGATTAAAGCTGCTGTTGTGTGAAATGGCCACAAGGTGGCAGCAGTTCTCCCTTAGCAAATCTGCTTACTAGGGCAACAGAGCCTCAATGGAAGCCGTGTTCTAGATTGGAATTTAGAATGGAATGTGCCAGGAGAAAGCCCCTCAAGTTTGTCTCACTACTTCTTGTTCGTGTTTTTAATTTAATTTTTTATTTTTTATTACAGCAAGTTTGATTACAACGTTTGGCTTGTTGTAGGTGTGCAAGATGTGGTTCTTTTACACATATACATATGTCTGTTCTTCCTGGGACCCTTTTCCCATGTACGTTATGACAGAATGTTGAGTAGTCTTCTCTTGGCATTCCGTAGGTCTTTGGTGATTATATATTTCACCTGTGTTTGTATATGTCTCTTAACACCAATATCGTAATGAATCCAATCCTCACACCTTTCCATTGGTGAACCATAAGTTTGTTTAATGAATCTGTGATTGCCCTTCTCCGTGGAAATATCTGCCCTGGTATCCGTTTTTAGGTAACACCTGTAAGTGATATCCTACGATATGTGTCTTTCACTTTCTGACTTACTACAAGTCACGTGATTACCTGTAGACTCATCTACGGGGCTGCAAATGGCATTGTGTCCTTTTTTTCCTTGGCTAATATTCTGTCTTAGCGAGGTCCATTTTCTGCAATGTGATTCCCTGAGGGCTGAGGATTAGCTGACCTGGGCAGCCTGACCCTGCCGGCAAGCCCTCCCCAGGTGTGCCTGGGTTGAGGTCAATAGAAACAGCACTCCAGGCAGCAATAGCCCCTGCAGCTGTGCCTGACTCCATATTCTCTGCCCCGTCAGCAGTCTCGGGGCTGTGCTGTTGGGTGGGTGTGAGGGTCCACGGCTTTGTTGGTGGCCCGGTGTGAGTGGGGCTCTGCTGGACTTTCTGCAGGAGTTGCCAGGCTGCCACTTGTAAAGAAGAGGATGTGTCACCCATAACTTCCGCTGGAATTTCTCTCCGGGCTGAGGTGAGGAAGGAAAAAAAGGAGTGGGGGCCGGGACAGGAGGGGTATCTCAGGCAGGGAAATGGAAAGCTTCCAGAAGAGCGCCCGGGGCCAGGACCATCCTGGCTGGCCTGCAGGCACCAAGTTGGCCTGCGTGCTGTCGCTGGTGTGGATCCACGACCCTTCCTCTAGGCTTTCAAGCCCTTGTACATATTCAGGTGTTTTACCTGGGAAGGGTGGGAACAGTTCAGCAACAGCTGGCCTGGGGCTCTGCTCACGTTTACTCACAGAGGCCCCGGCACGGTGCCCCAGCTTTGCAATGAGGACGCTCCTTGCGTGGAGGGGCTGGGCTGCTGGCTGTATGGGGGATGATTCCCCACCTCTGACCAATTTCAGAATTGTTTACTGCTGGAGCAAGTGCCCTGATAGGGTTTTCCTCTGTATAACTGCTGGGTTCAGGATTTTTTTTTCTTTTTTGGTTCAAGTTAGAATTTATTCATCTTTTATGTATTTATTGATATAAGCATGGAAATAATTCATTCATAGAAATACATCTGTGTGAAGGGAAGAACTTTTTTCTGTTTTATTTTTAAATTTCATTTCTAAAAATTTTGAAGTTTAATTATATTTATTTTTCTATACAGCAGGTTATTATTAATTATTTATTTTATTCATATACATATATACAGGTCAATACCTATCTCCCAACTCATCTGACCACAACACCCCATGGCTTCCCCGACTTGGTGTCTATACGTTTGTTCTCTACCTCTGTTTCTCTATTTCTGCCCTGCAAACCTGTTCATCTGTACCATATATCTAGGTTCCACATACATGCATTAATACAGAATATTTGTTTTGCTCTTTCTGACTTACTTCATTCTGTATGACAGTCTCTAGATCCACCGACTTCTCTACAAACAACCCAGTTTCATTCCTTTTCATGGCTGAGTCATATCCCATTTTATATATGTACCACATCTTTATCCATTCGTCTGTCTGTGGGCATTTAGGTTGCTTCCATTACCTGGCTATTGTAAATAGTGCTGCAATGAACATTGTGGTGAATGTGTGTTTTTGATTTATGGTTGTCTCTGGGTATATGCCCAGAAGTGGGATTGCTGGATCCTATGGTAATTCTATTTCTAGTTTCTTTAAGGAAACTCCATACTGTTCTCCATAGTGACTGTATCAATTTACCTTCCCACCAATAGTGGAAGAGGGCTCCTTTTGTCCACACCCTCCCCAGAATTTGTTGTTTGTAGATTTTCTGATGATGCCGAGTCTAACAGGTGTGAGGTGATACCTCATTGTCGTTTTGATTTGCATTTCCCTAATAATTAGTGGTGTTGAGCAGCTTTTCATGTGCGTCTTGGCCGTCTCTGTGACTTCTTTGAAGAAAAGTGTATTTAGATCTGCTGCCCATTTTTTTATTGGGGTGTTTGTTTTATTAATATTAAGCTGCCTGAGCTGTTTATATATATTGGAGATTAAACCTTTGTCCATTGATTCGTTTGCGAATGTTTTCGCCCATTCTGATTGTTGCCTTTTTCCATTCCCGTTTTTTTTAACCAAAAAAGAAAGACAGCAAAAGAAGCAGAACACTAATGTGCGTGAAATATGACTCTTGAAACTGTCGTTTTGAAATATGGACGTCTTTTGAACTTTTTGGTCGATATATGACCCCAGGATTTGTTTTCAGGGCAGGTGTCATTTACAGGCCTGCAATGATTTGGAATATCCACTGACCATTAGCGCTGGGATTAAATCTGCTGTTGTGTGAAACGGCCACAAGGTGGCAGCAGTTCTCCCTTAGCAAATCTGCTTACTAGGGCAACAGAGCCTCAATGGAAGCCGTGTTCTAGATTGGAATTTAGAATGGAATGTGCCAGGAGAAAGCCCCTCAAGTTTGTCTCACTACTTCTTGTTCGTGTTTTTAATTTAATTTTTTATTTTTTATTACAACAAGTTTGATTACATCGTTTGGCTTGCTGTAGGTGTGCAAGATGTGGTTCTTTTACACATATACATATGTCTGTTCTTCCTGGGACCCTTTTCCCATGTACGTTATGACAGAATGTTGAGTAGTCTTCTCTTGGCATTCCGTAGGTCTTTGGTGATTATATATTTCACCTGTGTTTGTATATGTCTCTTAACCCCAATATCGTAATGAATCCAATCCTCACACCTTTCCATTGGTGAACCATAAGTTTGTTTAATGAATCTGTTATTGCCCTTCTCCGTGGAAATATCTGCCCTGGTATCCGTTTTTAGGTAACACCTATAAGTGATATCCTACGATATGTGTCTTTCACTTTCTGACTTACTACAAGTCACGTGATTACCTGTAGACTCATCTACGGGGCTGCAAATGGCATTGTGCCCTTTTTTTCCTTGGCTAATATTCTGTCTTAGCGAGGTCCATTTTCTGCAATGTGATTCCCTGAGGGCTGAGGATTAGCTGACCTGGACAGCCTGACCCTGCCGGCAAGCCCTCCCCAGGTGTGCCTGGTTTGAGGTCGATAGAAACAGCACTCCAGGCAGCAATAGCCCCTGCAGCTGTGCCTGACTCCATATTCTCTGCCCCGTCAGCAGTCTCGGGGCTGTGCTGGTGGGAGGGTGTGAGGGTCCACGGCTTTGTTGGTGGCCCGGTGTGAGTGGGGCTCTGCTGGACTTTCTGCAGGAGTTGCCAGGCTGCCACTTGTAAAGAAGAGGCTGTGTCACCCATAACTTCCGCTGGAATATCTCTCCGGGCTGAGGTGAGGAAGGAAAAAAAGGAGTGGGGGCCGGGACAGGACGGGTATCTCAGGCAGGGAAATGGAAAGCTTCCAGAAGAGCGCCCGGGGCCAGGACCATTCTGGCTGGCCTGCAGGCACCAAGTTGGCCTGCGTGCTGTCGCTGGTGTGGCTCCACGACCCTTCCTCTAGGCTTTCAAGCCCTTGTACATATTCAGGTGTTTTACCTGGAAAGGGTGGGAACAGTTCAGCAACAGCTGGCCTGGGGCTCAGCTCACGTTTACTCACAGAGGCCTCGGCACGGTCCCCCAGCTTTGCAATGAGGACGCTCCTTGCATGGGGGGGTCCGGGCTGCTGGCTGTATGGGAGATGATTCCCCACCTCTGACCAATTTCAGAATTGTTTACCGCTGGAGCAAGTGCCCTGATAGGGTTTTCCTCTGTATAACTGCTGGGTTCAGGTTTTTTTTTTCTCTTTTTTGGTTCAAGTTAGAATTTATTCATCTTAAATGTATTTATTGATATAAGCATGGAAATAATTCATTCATATAAATACATCTGTGTGAAGGGAAGAACTTTTTTCTGTTTTATTTTTAAATTTTATTTCTAAAAATTTTGAAGTTTAATTATATTTATTTTTCTATACAGCAGGTTATTATTGATTATTTATTTTATTCATATACATATATACAGGTCAATACCTATCTCCCAACTCATCTGACCACAACACCCCATGGCTTCCCCGACTTGGTGTCCATACGTTTGTTCTCTACCTCTGTTTCTCTATTTCTGCCCTGCAAACCTGTTCATCTGTACCATATATCTAGGTTCCACATACATGCATTAATACAGAATATTTGTTTTGCTCTTTCTGACTTACTTCATTCTGTATGACAGTCTCTAGATCCACCGACTTCTCTACAAACAAACCAGTTTCATTCCTTTTCATGGCTGAGTCATATCCCATTTTATATATGTACCACATCTTTATCCATTCGTCTGTCTGTGGGCATTTAGGTTGCTTCCATTACCTGGCTATTGTAAATAGTGCTGCAATGAACATTGTGGTGAATGTGTGTTTTTGATTTATGGTTGTCTCTGGGTATATGCCCAGAAGTGGGATTGCTGGATCCTATGGTAATTCTATTTCTAGTTTCTTTAAGGAAACTCCATACTGTTCTCCATAGTGACTGTATCAATTTACCTTCCCACCAATAGTGGAAGAGGGTTCCTTTTGTCCACACCCTCCCCAGAATTTGTTGTTTGTAGATTTTCTGATGATGCCGAGTCTAACAGGTGTGAGGTGATACCTCATTGTCATTTTGATTTGCATTTCTCTAATAATTAGTGGTGTTGAGCAGCTTTTCATGTGCGTCTTGGCCGTCTCTGTGACTTCTTTGAAGAAAAGTCTATTTAGATCTTCTGCCCATTTTTGTATTGGGTTGTTTGTTTTATTAATATTAAGCTGCCTGAGCTGTTTATATATATTGGAGATTAAACCTTTGTCCATTGATTCGTTTGCGAACGTTTTCGCCCATTCTGAGGGTTGCCTTTTTCCATTCCCGTTTTTTTTAACCAAAAAAGAAAGAAAGCAAAAGAAGCAGAACACTAATGTGCGTGAAATATGCCTCTTGAAACTGTCGTTTTGAAATATGGACGTCTTTTGAACTTTTTAGTGGATCTATAACCCCAGGATTTGTTTTATGGGCAGGTGTCATTTACAGGCCTGCAATGATTTGGAATATCCACTGACCATTAGCGCTGGGATTAAAGCTGCTGTTGTGTGAAACGGCCACAAGGTGGCAGCAGTTCTCCCTTAGCAAATCTGGTTACTAGGGCAACAGAGCCTCAATGGAAGCCTGTTCTAGATTGGAATTTAGAATGGAATGTGCCAGGAGAAAGCCCCTCAAGTTTGTCTCACTACTTCTTGTTCGTGTTTTTAATTTAATTTTTAATTTTTTATTACAGCAAGTTTGATTACAACGTTTGCTTGTTGTAGGTGTGCAAGATGTGGTTCTTTTACACATATACATATGTCTGTTCTTCCTGGGACCCTTTTCCCATGTACGTTATGACAGAATGTTGAGTAGTCTTCTCTTGGCATTCCGTAGGTCTTTGGTGATTATATATTTCACCTGTGTTTGTATATGTCTCTTAACCCCAATATCGTAATGAATCCAATCCTCACACCTTTCCATTGGTGAACCATAAGTTTGTTTAATGAATCTGTGATTGCCCTTCTCCGTGGAAATATCTGCCCTGGTATCCGTTTTTAGGTAACACCTATAAGTGATATCCTACGATATGTGTCTTTCACTTTCTGACTTACTACAAGTCACGTGCTTACCTGTAGACTCATCTACGGGGCTGCAAATGGCATTGTGCTCTTTTTTTCCTTGGCTAATATTCTGTCTTAGCGAGGTCCATTTTCTGCAATGTGATTCCCTGAGGGCTGAGGATTAGCTGACCTGGGCAGCCTGACCCTCCCGGCAAGCCCTCCCCAGGTGTGCCTGGGTTGAGTTCAATAGAAACAGCACTCCAGGCAGCAATAGCCCCTGCAGCTGTGCCTGACTCCATATTCTCTGCCCCTTCAGCAGTCTCGGGGCTGTGCTGGTGGGAGGGTGTGAGGGTCCACGGCTTTGTTGGTGGCCCGGTGTGAGTGGGTCTCTGCTGGAATTTCTGCAGGAGTTGCCAGGTTGCCACCTGTAAAGAAGTGGATGTGTCACCCATAACTTCCACTGGAATTTCTCTCCGGGCTGAGGTGAGGGAGGAAAAAAAGGAATGATGGCCGGGACAGGAGTGGTATCTCATGCAGGGAAATGGAAAGCTTCCAGAAGAGCGCCCGGGGCCAGGACCATCCTGGCTGGCCTGCAGGCACCAAGTTGGCCTGCGTGCTGTCGCTGGTGTGGCTCCACGGCCCTTCCTCTAGGCTTTCAAGCCCTTGTACATATTCAGGTGTTTTACCTGGGAAGGGTGGGAACAGTTCAGCAGCAGCTGGCCTGGGGCTCAGCTCACGTTTACTCACAGAGTCCTCGGCACGGTCCCCTAGCTTTGCAATGAGGATGCTCCTTGTGTTGGGGGCCGGGCTGCTGGCTGTATGGGAGATGATTCCCCACCTCTGACCAATGTCAGAATTGTTTACCGCTGGAGCAAGTGCCCTGATAGGGTTTTCCTCTGTATAACTGCTGGGTTCAGGTTTTTTTTTTCTTTTTTGGTTCAAGTTAGAATTTATTCATCTTTTATGTATTTATTGATATAAGCATGGAAATAATTCATTCATAGAAATACATCTGTGTGAAGGGAAGAACTTTTTTCTGTTTTATTTTTAAATTTCATTTCTAAAAATTTTGCAGTTTAATTATATTTATTTTTCTATACAGCAGGTTATTATTAGTTATCTATTTTATTCATATACATATATACAGGTCAATACCTATCTCCCAACTCATCTGACCACCATCACCCCATGGCTTCCCCGACTTGGTGTCCATACGTTTGTTCTCTACCTCTGTTTCTCTATTTCTGCCCTGCAAACCTGTTCATCTGTACCATATATCTAGGTTCCACATACATGCATTAATACAGAATATTTGTTTTGCTCTTTCTGACTTACTTCATTCTGTATGACAGTCTCTAGATCCACCGACTTCTCTACAAATAACCCAGTTTCATTCCTTTTCATGGCTGAGTCATATCCCATTTTATGTATGTACCACATCTTTATCCATTCATCTGTCTGTGGGCATTTAGCTTGCTTCCATTACCTGGCTATTGTAAATAGTCTGCAATGAACATTGTGGTGAATGTGTGTTTTTGATTTATGGTTGTCTCTGTGTATATGCCCAGAAGTGGGATTGCTGGATCCTATGGTAATTCTATTTCTAGTTTCTTTAAGGAAACTCCATACTGTTCTCCATAGTGACTGTATCAATTTACCTTCCCACCAATAGTGGAAGAGGGTTCCTTTTGTCCACACCCTCCCCAGAATTTGTTGTTTGTAGATTTTCTGATGATGCCGATTCTAACAGGTGTGAGGTGATACCTCATTGTCGTTTTGATTTGCATTTCTCTAATAATTAGTGGTGTTGAGCAGCTTTTCATGTGCGTCTTGGCTGTCTCTGTGACTTCTTGGAAGAAACGTCTATTTAGATCTTCTGCCCATTTTTGTATTGGGTTGTTTGTTTTATTAATATTAAGCTGCGTGAGCTGTTTATATATATTGGAGATTAAACCCTTGTCCATTGATTCGTTTGCGAACGTTTTCGCCCATTCTGAGGGTTGCCTTTTTCCATTCCCGTTTTTTTTTAACCAAAAAAGAAAGAAAGCAAAAGAAGCAGAACACTAATGTGCGTGAAATATGCCTCTTGAAACTGTCGTTTTGAAATATGGACGTCTTTTGAACTTTTTGGTCGATATATGACCCCAGGATTTGTTTTCAGGGCAGGTGTCATTTACAGGCCTGCAATGATTTGGAATATCCACTGACCAGTAGCGCTGGGATTAAAGCTGCTGTTGTGCGAAATGGCCACAAGGTGGCAGCAGTTCTCCCTTAGCAAATCTGGTTACCAGGGCAACAGAGCCTCAATGGAAGCCTGTTCTAGATTGGAATTTAGAATGGAATGTGCCAGGAGAAAGCCCCTCAAGTTTGTCTCACTACTTCTTGTTCGTGTTTTTAATTTAATTTTTAATTTTTTATTACAGCAAGTTTGATTACAACGTTTGCTTGTTGTAGGTGTGCAAGATGTGGTTCTTTTACACATATACATATGTCTGTTCTTCCTGGGACCCTTTTCCCATGTATGTTATGACAGAATGTTGAGTAGTCTTCTCTTGGCATTCCGTAGGCCTTTGGTGATTATATATTTCACCTGTGTTTGTATATGCCTCTTAACCCCAATATCGTAATGAATCCAATCCTCACAGCTTTCCATTGGTGAACCATAAGTTTGTTTAATGAATCTGTGATTGCCCTTCTCCGTGGAAATATCTGCCCTGGTATCCGTTTTTAGGTAACACCTATAAGTGATATCCTACGATATGTGTCTTTCACTTTCTGACTTACTACAAGTCCCGTGCTTACCTGTAGACTCATCTACGGGGCTGCAAATGGCATTGTGCCCTTTTTTTCCTTGGCTAATATTCTGTCTTAGCGAGGTCCATTTTCTGCAATGTGATTCCCTGAGGGCTGAGGATTAGCTGACCTGGGCAGCCTGACCCTGCCGGCAAGCCCTCCCCAGGTGTGCCTGGGTTGAGTTCAATAGAAACAGCACTCCAGGCAGCAATAGCCCCTGCAGCTGTGCCTGACTCCATATTCTCTGCCCCTTCAGCAGTCTCGGGGCTGTGCTGGTGGGAGGGTGTGAGGGTCCACGGCTTTGTTGGTGGCCCGGTGTGAGTGGGTCTCTGCTGGAATTTCTGCAGGAGTTGCCAGGTTGCCACCTGTAAAGAAGTGGATGTGTCACCCATAACTTCCACTGGAATTTCTCTCCGGGCTGAGGTGAGGGAGGAAAAAAAGGAATGATGGCCGGGACAGGAGTGGTATCTCATGCAGGGAAATGGAAAGCTTCCAGAAGAGCGCCCGGGGCCAGGACCATCCTGGCTGGCCTGCAGGCACCAAGTTGGCCTGCGTGCTGTCGCTGGTGTGGCTCCACGGCCCTTCCTCTAGGCTTTCAAGCCCTTGTACATATTCAGGTGTTTTACCTGGGAAGGGTGGGAACAGTTCAGCAGCAGCTGGCCTGGGGCTCAGCTCACGTTTACTCACAGAGTCCTCGGCACGGTCCCCTAGCTTTGCAATGAGGATGCTCCTTGCGTGGGGGGCCGGGCTGCTGGCTGTATGGGAGATGATTCCCCACCTCTGACCAATGTCAGAATTGTTTACCGCTGGAGCAAGTGCCCTGATAGGGTTTTCCTCTGTATAACTGCTGGGTTCAGGTTTTTTTTTTCTTTTTTGGTTCAAGTTAGAATTTATTCACCTATAATGTATTTATTGATATAAGCATGGAAATAATTCATTCATAGAAATACATCTGTGTGAAGGGAAGAACTTTTTTCTGTTTTATTTTTAAATTTCATTTCTAAAAATTTTGCAGTTTAATTATATTTATTTTTCTATACAGCAGGTTATTATTAGTTATCTATTTTATTCATATACATATATACAGGTCAATACCTATCTCCCAACTCATCTGACCACCATCACCCCATGGCTTCCCCGACTTGGTGTCCATACGTTTGTTCTCTACCTCTGTTTCTCTATTTCTGCCCTGCAAACCTGTTCATCTGTACCATATATCTAGGTTCCACATACATGCATTAATACAGAATATTTGTTTTGCTCTTTCTGACTTACTTCATTCTGTATGACAGTCTCTAGATCCACCGACTTCTCTACAAATAACCCAGTTTCATTCCTTTTCATGGCTGAGTCATATCCCATTTTATGTATGTACCACATCTTTATCCATTCATCTGTCTGTGGGCATTTAGCTTGCTTCCATTACCTGGCTATTGTAAATAGTCTGCAATGAACATTGTGGTGAATGTGTGTTTTTGATTTATGGTTGTCTCTGTGTATATGCCCAGAAGTGGGATTGCTGGATCCTATGGTAATTCTATTTCTAGTTTCTTTAAGGAAACTCCATACTGTTCTCCATAGTGACTGTATCAATTTACCTTCCCACCAATAGTGGAAGAGGGTTCCTTTTGTCCACACCCTCCCCAGAATTTGTTGTTTGTAGATTTTCTGATGATGCCGATTCTAACAGGTGTGAGGTGATACCTCATTGTCGTTTTGATTTGCATTTCTCTAATAATTAGTAGTGTTGAGCAGCTTTTCATGTGCGTCTTGGCTGTCTCTGTGACTTCTTGGAAGAAACGTCTATTTAGATCTTCTGCCCATTTTTGTATTGGGTTGTTTGTTTTATTAATATTAAGCTGCGTGAGCTGTTTATATATATTGGAGATTAAACCCTTGTCCATTGATTCGTTTGCGAACGTTTTCGCCCATTCTGAGGGTTGCCTTTTTCCATTCCCGTTTTTTTTTAACCAAAAAAGAAAGAAAGCAAAAGAAGCAGAACACTAATGTGCGTGAAATATGCCTCTTGAAACTGTCGTTTTGAAATATGGACGTCTTTTGAACTTTTTGGTCGATATATGACCCCAGGATTTGTTTTCAGGGCAGGTGTCATTTACAGGCCTGCAATGATTTGGAATATCCACTGACCAGTAGCGCTGGGATTAAAGCTGCTGTTGTGCGAAATGGCCACAAGGTGGCAGCAGTTCTCCCTTAGCAAATCTGGTTACCAGGGCAACAGAGCCTCAATGGAAGCCTGTTCTAGATTGGAATTTAGAATGGAATGTGCCAGGAGAAAGCCCCTCAAGTTTGTCTCACTACTTCTTGTTCGTGTTTTTAATTTAATTTTTAATTTTTTATTACAGCAAGTTTGATTACAACGTTTGCTTGTTGTAGGTGTGCAAGATGTGGTTCTTTTACACATATACATATGTCTGTTCTTCCTGGGACCCTTTTCCCATGTATGTTATGACAGAATGTTGAGTAGTCTTCTCTTGGCATTCCGTAGGCCTTTGGTGATTATATATTTCACCTGTGTTTGTATATGCCTCTTAACCCCAATATCGTAATGAATCCAATCCTCACAGCTTTCCATTGGTGAACCATAAGTTTGTTTAATGAATCTGTGATTGCCCTTCTCCGTGGAAATATCTGCCCTGGTATCCGTTTTTAGGTAACACCTATAAGTGATATCCTACGATATGTGTCTTTCACTTTCTGACTTACTACAAGTCACGTGCTTACCTGTAGACTCATCTACGGGGCTGCAAATGGCATTGTGCCCTTTTTTTCCTTGGCTAATATTCTGTCTTAGCGAGGTCCATTTTCTGCAATGTGATTCCCTGAGGGCTGAGGATTAGCTGACCTGGGCAGCCTGACCCTGCCGGCAAGCCCTCCCCAGGTGTGCCTGGGTTGAGTTCAATAGAAACAGCACTCCAGGCAGCAATAGCCCCTGCAGCTGTGCCTGACTCCATATTCTCTGCCCCGTCAGCAGTCTCGGGGCTGTGCTGGTGGGAGGGTGTGAGGGTCCACGGCTTTGTTGGTGGCCCGGTGTGAGTGGGGCTCTGCTGGAATTTCTGCAGGTGTTGCCAGGTTGCCACCTGTAAAGAAGAGGATGTGTCACCCATAATTTCCACTGGAATTTCTCTCCGGGCTGAGGTGAGGGAGGAAAAAAAAGAGTGGGGGCCGGGACAGGAGTGGTATCTCAGGCAGGGAAATGGAAAGCTTCCAGAAGAGCGCCCGGGGCCAGGACCATCCTGGCTGGCCTGCAGGCACCAAGTTGGCCTGCGTGCTGTCGCTGGTGTGGCTCCACGGCCCTTCCTCTAGGCTTTCAAGCCCTTGACCATATTCAGGTGTTTTAACTGGGAAGGGTGGGAACAGTTCAGCAGCAGCTGGCCTGGGGCTCAGCTCACGTTTACTCACAGAGGCCTCGGCACGGTCCCCCAGCTTTGCAATCAGGATGCTCCTTGCGTGGGGGGGCCAGGCTGCTGGCTGTATGGGAGATGATTCCCCACCTCTGACCAATGTCAGAATTGTTTACCGCTGGAACAAGTGCCCTGATAGGGTTTTCCTCTGTATAACTGCTGGGTACAGGATTTTTTTTTTCCTTTTTTGGTTCAAGTTAGAAGTTATTCATCTTTTATGTATTTATTGATATAAGCATGGAAATAATTCATTCATAGAAATACATCTGTGTGAAGGGAAGAACTTTTTTTCTGTTTTATTTTTAAATTTCATTTCTAAAAATTTTGCAGTTTAATCATATTTATTTTTCTATACAGCAGGTTATTATTAGTTATCTATTTTATTCATATACATATATACAGGTCAATACCTATCTCCCAACTCATCTGACCACCAACACCCCATGGCTTCCCCCACTTGGTGTCCATACGTTTGTTCTCTACCTCTGTTTCTCTATTTCTGCCCTGCAAACCTGTTCATCTGTACCATATATCTAGGTTCCACATACATGCATTAATACAGAATATTTGTTTTGCTCTTTCTGACTTACTTCATTCTGTATGACAGTCTCTAGATCCACCGACTTCTCTACAAATAACCCAGTTTCATTCCTTTTCATGGCTGAGTCATATCCCATTTTATGTATGTACCACATCTTTATCCATTCGTCTGTCTGTGGGCATTTAGGTTGCTTCCATTACCTGGCTATTGTAAATAGTGCTGCAATGAACATTGTGGTGAATGTGTGTTTTTGATTTATGGTTGTCTCTGGGTATGTGCCCAGAAGTGGGATTGCTGGATCCTATGGTAATTCTATTCCTAGTTTCTTTAAGGAAACTCCATACTGTTCTCCATAGTGACTGTATCAATTTACCTTCCCACTAATAGTGGAAGAGGGTTCCTTTTGTCCACACCCTCCCCAGAATTTGTTGTTTGTAGATTTTCTGATGCTGCCGATTCTAACAGGTGTGAGGTGATACCTCATTGTCATTTTGATTTGCATTTCTCTAATAATTAGTGGTGTTGAGCAGCTTTTCATGTGCGTCTTGGCCGTCTCTGTGACTTCTTTGAAGAAACGTCTATTTAGATCTTCTGCCCATTTTTGTATTGGGTTGTTTGTTTTATTAATATTAAGCTGCGTGAGCTGTTTATATATATTGGAGATTAAACCCTTGTCCATTGATTCGTTTGCGAACGTTTTCGCCCATTCTGAGGGTTGCCTTTTTCCATTCCCGTTTTTTTTAACCAAAAAAGAAAGAAAGCAAAAGAAGCAGAACACTAATGTGCGTGAAATATGCCTCTTGAAACTGTCGTTTTGAAATATGGACGTCTTTTGAACTTTTTGGTCGATATATGACCCCAGGATTTGTTTTCAGGGCAGGTGTCATTTACAGGCCTGCAATGATTTGGAATATCCACTGACCATTAGCGCTGGGATTAAAGCTGCTGTTGTGTGAAATGGCCACAAGGTGGCAGCAGTTCTCCCTTAGCAAATCTTGTTACTAGGGCAACAGAGCCTCAATGGAAGCCTGTTCTAGATTGGAATTTAGAATGGAATGTGCCAGGAGAAAGCCCCTCAAGTTTGTCTCACTACTTCTTGTTCGTGTTTTTAATTTAATTTTTAATTTTTTATTACAACAAGTTTGATTACAACGTTTGCTTGTTGTAGGTGTGCAAGATGTGGTTCTGTTACACATATACATATGTCTGTTCTTCCTGGGACCCTTTTCCCATGTACATTATGACAGAATGTTGAGTAGTCTTCTCTTGGCATTCCGTAGGTCTTTGGTGATTATATATTTCACCTGTGTTTGTATATGTCTCTTAACCCCAATATCGTAATGAATCCAATCCTCACACCTTTCCATTGGTGAACCATAAGTTTGTTTAATGAATCTGTGATTGCCCTTCTCCGTGGAAATATCTGCCCTGGTATCCGTTTTTAGGTAACACCTATAAGTGATATCCTACGATATGTGTCTTTCACTTTCTGACTTACTACAAGTCATGTGCTTACCTGTAGACTCATCTACGGGGCTGCAAATGGCATTGTGCCCTTTTTTTCCTTGGCTAATATTCTGTCTTAGCGAGGTCCATTTTCTGCAATGTGATTCCCTGAGGGCTGAGGATTAGCTGACTTGGGCAGCCTGACCCTGCCGGCAAGCCCTCCCCAGGTGTGCGTGGGTTGAGGTCGATAGAAACAGCACTCCAGGCAGCAATAGCCCCTGCAGCTGTGCCTGATTCCATATTCTCTGCCCCGTCAGCAGTCTCGAGGCTGTGCTGCTGGGAGGGTGTGAGGGTCCACGGCTTTGTTGGTGGCCCGGTTTGAGTGGGGGTCTGCTGGACTTTCTGCAGGAGTTGCCAGGCTGCCACCTGTAAAGAAGAGGATGTGTCAACCATAACTTCCACTGGAATTCCTCTCCGGGCTGATGTGAGGAAGGAAAAAAAGGAATGATGGCCGGGACAGGAGTGGTATCACATGCAGGGAAATGGAAAGCTTCCAGAAGAGCGCCCGGGGCCAGGACCATCCTGGCTGGCCTGCAGGCACCAAGTTGGCCTGCGTGCTGTCGCTGGTGTGGCTCCACGGCCCTTCCTCTAGGCTTTCAAGCCCTTGTACATATTCAGGTGTTTTACCTGGGAAGGGTGGGAACAGTTCAGCAGCAGCTGGCCTGGGGCTCAGCTCACGTTTACTCACAGAGGCCTCGGCACTGTTCCCCAGTTTTGCAATCAGGACGCTCCTTGCGTGGGGGGGCCGGGCTGCTGGCTGTATGGGAGATGATTCCCCACCTCTGACCAATCTCAGAATTGTTTACCACTGGAACAAGTGCCCTGATAGGGTTTTCCTCTGTATAACTGCTGGGTTCAGGTTTTTTTTTCTTTTTTGGTTCAAGTTAGAAGTTATTCATCTTTTATGTATTTATTGATATAAGCATGGAAATAATTCATTCATAGAAATACATCTGTGTGAAGGGAAGAACTTTTTTTCTGTTTTATTTTTAAATTTCATTTCTAAAAATTTTGCAGTTTAATCATATTTATTTTTCTATACAGCAGGTTATTATTAGTTATCTATTTTATTCATATACATATATACAGGTCAATACCTATCTCCCAACTCATCTGACCACCAACACCCCATGGCTTCCCCCACTTGGTGTCCATACGTTTGTTCTCTACCTCTGTTTCTCTATTTCTGCCCTGCAAACCTGTTCATCTGTACCATATATCTAGGTTCCACATACATGCATTAATACAGAATATTTGTTTTGCTCTTTCTGACTTACTTCATTCTGTATGACAGTCTCTAGATCCACCGACTTCTCTACAAATAACCCAGTTTCATTCCTTTTCATGGCTGAGTCATATCCCATTTTATGTATGTACCACATCTTTATCCATTCATCTGTCTGTGGGCATTTAGGTTGCTTCCATTACCTGGCTATTGTAAATAGTGCTGCAATGAACATTGTGGTGAATGTGTGTTTTTGATTTATGGTTGTCTCTGTGTATATGCCCAGAAGTGGGATTGCTGGATCCTATGGTAATTCTATTTCTAGTTTCTTTAAGAAAACTCCATACTGTTCTCCATAGTGACTGTATCAATTTACCTTCCCACCAATAGTGGAAGAGGGTTCCTTTTGTCCACACCCTCCCCAGAATTTGTTGTTTGTAGATTTTCTGATGATGCCGATTCTAACAGTTGTGAGGTGATACCTCATTGTCGTTTTGATTTGCATTTCTCTAATAATTAGTGGTGTTGAGCAGCTTTTCATGTGCGTCTTGGCCGTCTCTGTGACTTCTTTGAAGAAACGTCTATTTAGATCTTCTGCCCATTTTTGTATTGGGTTGTTTGTTTTATTAATATTAAGCTGCGTGAGCTGTTTATATATATTGGAGATTAAACCCTTGTCCATTGATTCGTTTGCGAACGTTTTCGCCCATTCTGAGGGTTGCCTTTTTCCATTCCCGTTTTTTTTTAACCAAAAAAGTAAGAAAGCAAAAGAAGCAGAACACTAATGTGCGTGAAATATGCCTCTTGAAACTGTCGTTTTGAAATATGGACGTCTTTTGAACTTTTTGGTCGATATATGACCCCAGGATTTGTTTTCAGGGCAGGTGTCATTTACAGGCCTGCAATGATTTGGAATATCCACTGACCAGTAGCGCTGGGATTAAAGCTGCTGTTGTGCGAAATGGCCACAAGGTGGCAGCAGTTCTCCCTTAGCAAATCTGGTTACCAGGGCAACAGAGCCTCAATGGAAGCCTGTTCTAGATTGGAATTTAGAATGGAATGTGCCAGGAGAAAGCCCCTCAAGTTTGTCTCACTACTTCTTGTTCGTGTTTTTAATTTAATTTTTAATTTTTTATTACAGCAAGTTTGATTACAACGTTTGGCTTGTTGTAGGTGTGCAAGATGTGGTTCTTTTACACATATACATATGTCTGTTCTTCCTGGGACCCTTTTCCCATGTATGTTATGACAGAATGTTGAGTAGTCTTCTCTTGGCATTCCGTAGGCCTTTGGTGATTATATATTTCACCTGTGTTTGTATATGCCTCTTAACCCCAATATCGTAATGAATCCAATCCTCACAGCTTTCCATTGGTGAACCATAAGTTTGTTTAATGAATCTGTGATTGCCCTTCTCCGTGGAAATATCTGCCCTGGTATCCGTTTTTAGGTAACACCTATAAGTGATATCCTACGATATGTGTCTTTCACTTTCTGACTTACTACAAGTCCCGTGCTTACCTGTAGACTCATCTACGGGGCTGCAAATGGCATTGTGCCCTTTTTTTCCTTGGCTAATATTCTGTCTTAGCGAGGTCCATTTTCTGCAATGTGATTCCCTGAGGGCTGAGGATTAGCTGACCTGGGCAGCCTGACCCTGCCGGCAAGCCCTCCCCAGGTGTGCCTGGGTTGAGTTCAATAGAAACAGCACTCCAGGCAGCAATAGCCCCTGCAGCTGTGCCTGACTCCATATTCTCTGCCCCTTCAGCAGTCTCGGGGCTGTGCTGGTGGGAGGGTGTGAGGGTCCACGGCTTTGTTGGTGGCCCGGTGTGAGTGGGTCTCTGCTGGAATTTCTGCAAGAGTTGCCAGGTTGCCACCTGTAAAGAAGTGGATGTGTCACCCATAACTTCCACTGGAATTTCTCTCCGGGCTGAGGTGAGGGAGGAAAAAAAGGAATGATGGCCGGGACAGGAGTGGTATCTCATGCAGGGAAATGGAAAGCTTCCAGAAGAGCGCCCGGGGCCAGGACCATCCTGGCTGGCCTGCAGGCACCAAGTTGGCCTGCGTGCTGTCGCTGGTGTGGCTCCACGGCCCTTCCTCTAGGCTTTCAAGCCCTTGTACATATTCAGGTGTTTTACCTGGGAAGGGTGGGAACAGTTCAGCAGCAGCTGGCCTGGGGCTCAGCTCACGTTTACTCACAGAGTCCTCGGCACGGTCCCCTAGCTTTGCAATGAGGATGCTCCTTGCGTGGGGGGCCGGGCTGCTGGCTGTATGGGAGATGATTCCCCACCTCTGACCAATGTCAGAATTGTTTACCGCTGGAGCAAGTGCCCTGATAGGGTTTTCCTCTGTATAACTGCTGGGTTCAGGTTTTTTTTTTCTTTTTTGGTTCAAGTTAGAATTTATTCATCTTTTATGTATTTATTGATATAAGCATGGAAATAATTCATTCATAGAAATACATCTGTGTGAAGGGAAGAACTTTTTTCTGTTTTATTTTTAAATTTCATTTCTAAAAATTTTGCAGTTTAATTATATTTATTTTTCTATACAGCAGGTTATTATTAGTTATCTATTTTATTCATATACATATATACAGGTCAATACCTATCTCCCAACTCATCTGACCACCATCACCCCATGGCTTCCCCCACTTGGTGTCCATACGTTTGTTCTCTACCTCTGTTTCTCTATTTCTGCCCTGCAAACCTGTTCATCTGTACCATATATCTAGGTTCCACATACATGCATTAATACAGAATATTTGTTTTGCTCTTTCTGACTTACTTCATTCTGTATGACAGTCTCTAGATCCACCGACTTCTCTACAAATAACCCAGTTTCATTCCTTTTCATGGCTGAGTCATATCCCATTTTATGTATGTACCACATCTTTATCCATTCATCTGTCTGTGGGCATTTAGCTTGCTTCCATTACCTGGCTATTGTAAATAGTCTGCAATGAACATTGTGGTGAATGTGTGTTTTTGATTTATGGTTGTCTCTGTGTATATGCCCAGAAGTGGGATTGCTGGATCCTATGGTAATTCTATTTCTAGTTTCTTTAAGGAAACTCCATACTGTTCTCCATAGTGACTGTATCAATTTACCTTCCCACCAATAGTGGAAGAGGGTTCCTTTTGTCCACACCCTCCCCAGAATTTGTTGTTTGTAGATTTTCTGATGATGCCGATTCTAACAGGTGTGAGGTGATACCTCATTGTCGTTTTGATTTGCATTTCTCTAATAATTAGTGGTGTTGAGCAGCTTTTCATGTGTGTCTTGGCTGTCTCTGTGACTTCTTGGAAGAAACGTCTATTTAGATCTTCTGCCCATTTTTGTATTGGGTTGTTTGTTTTATTAATATTAAGCTGCGTGAGCTGTTTATATATATTGGAGATTAAACCCTTGTCCATTGATTCGTTTGCGAACGTTTTCGCCCATTCTGAGGGTTGCCTTTTTCAATTCCCGTTTTTTTTTAACCAAAAAAGAAAGAAAGCAAAAGAAGCAG
The DNA here is from genome assembly GCF_025265405.1 of Mesoplodon densirostris. Lineage (NCBI taxonomy): Eukaryota > Metazoa > Chordata > Mammalia > Artiodactyla > Ziphiidae > Mesoplodon > Mesoplodon densirostris. The sequence continues at coordinate 98,329,478 of NC_082666.1, forward strand.
AACACTAATGTGCGTGAAATATGCCTCTTGAAACTGTCGTTTTGAAATATGGACGTCTTTTGAACTTTTTGGTCGATATATGACCCCAGGATTTGTTTTCAGGGCAGGTGTCATTTACAGGCCTGCAATGATTTGGAATATCCACTGACCAGTAGCGCTGGGATTAAAGCTGCTGTTGTGCGAAATGGCCACAAGGTGGCAGCAGTTCTCCCTTAGCAAATCTGGTTACCAGGGCAACAGAGCCTCAATGGAAGCCTGTTCTAGATTGGAATTTAGAATGGAATGTGCCAGGAGAAAGCCCCTCAAGTTTGTCTCACTACTTCTTGTTCGTGTTTTTAATTTAATTTTTAATTTTTTATTACAGCAAGTTTGATTACAACGTTTGCTTGTTGTAGGTGTGCAAGATGTGGTTCTTTTACACATATACATATGTCTGTTCTTCCTGGGACCCTTTTCCCATGTATGTTATGACAGAATGTTGAGTAGTCTTCTCTTGGCATTCCGTAGGCCTTTGGTGATTATATATTTCACCTGTGTTTGTATATGCCTCTTAACCCCAATATCGTAATGAATCCAATCCTCACAGCTTTCCATTGGTGAACCATAAGTTTGTTTAATGAATCTGTGATTGCCCTTCTCCGTGGAAATATCTGCCCTGGTATCCGTTTTTAGGTAACACCTATAAGTGATATCCTACGATATGTGTCTTTCACTTTCTGAATTACTACAAGTCCCGTGCTTACCTGTAGACTCATCTACGGGGCTGCAAATGGCATTGTGCCCTTTTTTTCCTTGGCTAATATTCTGTCTTAGCGAGGTCCATTTTCTGCAATGTGATTCCCTGAGGGCTGAGGATTAGCTGACCTGGGCAGCCTGACCCTGCCGGCAAGCCCTCCCCAGGTGTGCCTGGGTTGAGTTCAATAGAAACAGCACTCCAGGCAGCAATAGCCCCTGCAGCTGTGCCTGACTCCATATTCTCTGCCCCGTCAGCAGTCTCGGGGCTGTGCTGGTGGGAGGGTGTGAGGGTCCACGGCTTTGTTGGTGGCCCGGTGTGAGTGGGGCTCTGCTGGAATTTCTGCAGGTGTTGCCAGGTTGCCACCTGTAAAGAAGAGGATGTGTCACCCATAATTTCCACTGGAATTTCTCTCCGGGCTGAGGTGAGGGAGGAAAAAAAAGAGTGGGGGCCGGGACAGGAGTGGTATCTCAGGCAGGGAAATGGAAAGCTTCCAGAAGAGCGCCCGGGGCCAGGACCATCCTGGCTGGCCTGCAGGCACCAAGTTGGCCTGCGTGCTGTCGCTGGTGTGGCTCCACGGCCCTTCCTCTAGGCTTTCAAGCCCTTGTACATATTCAGGTGTTTTACCTGGGAAGGGTGGGAACAGTTCAGCAGCAGCTGGCCTGGGGCTCAGCTCACGTTTACTCACAGAGGCCTCGGCACGGTCCCCCAGCTTTGCAATCAGGATGCTCCTTGCGTGGGGGGGCCAGGCTGCTGGCTGTATGGGAGATGATTCCCCACCTCTGACCAATGTCAGAATTGTTTACCGCTGGAACAAGTGCCCTGATAGGGTTTTCCTCTGTATAACTGCTGGGTACAGGATTTTTTTTTTCTTTTTTGGTTCAAGTTAGAAGTTATTCATCTTTTATGTATTTATTGATATAAGCATGGAAATAATTCATTCATAGAAATACATCTGTGTGAAGGGAAGAACTTTTTTTCTGTTTTATTTTTAAATTTCATTTCTAAAAATTTTGCAGTTTAATCATATTTATTTTTCTATACAGCAGGTTATTATTAGTTATCTATTTTATTCATATACATATATACAGGTCAATACCTATCTCCCAACTCATCTGACCACCAACACCCCATGGCTTCCCCCACTTGGTGTCCATACGTTTGTTCTCTACCTCTGTTTCTCTATTTCTGCCCTGCAAACCTGTTCATCTGTACCATATATCTAGGTTCCACATACATGCATTAATACAGAATATTTGTTTTGCTCTTTCTGACTTACTTCATTCTGTATGACAGTCTCTAGATCCACCGACTTCTCTACAAATAACCCAGTTTCATTCCTTTTCATGGCTGAGTCATATCCCATTTTATGTATGTACCACATCTTTATCCATTCGTCTGTCTGTGGGCATTTAGGTTGCTTCCATTACCTGGCTATTGTAAATAGTGCTGCAATGAACATTGTGGTGAATGTGTGTTTTTGATTTATGGTTGTCTCTGGGTATGTGCCCAGAAGTGGGATTGCTGGATCCTATGGTAATTCTATTCCTAGTTTCTTTAAGGAAACTCCATACTGTTCTCCATAGTGACTGTATCAATTTACCTTCCCACTAATAGTGGAAGAGGGTTCCTTTTGTCCACACCCTCCCCAGAATTTGTTGTTTGTAGATTTTCTGATGCTGCCGATTCTAACAGGTGTGAGGTGATACCTCATTGTCATTTTGATTTGCATTTCTCTAATAATTAGTGGTGTTGAGCAGCTTTTCATGTGCGTCTTGGCCGTCTCTGTGACTTCTTTGAAGAAACGTCTATTTAGATCTTCTGCCCATTTTTGTATTGGGTTGTTTGTTTTATTAATATTAAGCTGCGTGAGCTGTTTATATATATTGGAGATTAAACCCTTGTCCATTGATTCGTTTGCGAATGTTTTCGCCCATTCTGAGGGTTGCCTTTTTCCATTCCCGTTTTTTTTAACCAAAAAAGAAAGAAAGCAAAAGAAGCAGAACACTAATGTGCGTGAAATATGCCTCTTGAAACTGTCGTTTTGAAATATGGACGTCTTTTGAACTTTTTGGTCGATATATGACCCCAGGATTTGTTTTCAGGGCAGGTGTCATTTACAGGCCTGCAATGATTTGGAATATCCACTGACCATTAGCGCTGGGATTAAAGCTGCTGTTGTGTGAAATGGCCACAAGGTGGCAGCAGTTCTCCCTTAGCAAATCTTGTTACTAGGGCAACAGAGCCTCAATGGAAGCCTGTTCTAGATTGGAATTTAGAATGGAATGTGCCAGGAGAAAGCCCCTCAAGTTTGTCTCACTACTTCTTGTTCGTGTTTTTAATTTAATTTTTAATTTTTTATTACAACAAGTTTGATTACAACGTTTGCTTGTTGTAGGTGTGCAAGATGTGGTTCTGTTACACATATACATATGTCTGTTCTTCCTGGGACCCTTTTCCCATGTACATTATGACAGAATGTTGAGTAGTCTTCTCTTGGCATTCCGTAGGTCTTTGGTGATTATATATTTCACCTGTGTTTGTATATGTCTCTTAACCCCAATATCGTAATGAATCCAATCCTCACACCTTTCCATTGGTGAACCATAAGTTTGTTTAATGAATCTGTGATTGCCCTTCTCCGTGGAAATATCTGCCCTGGTATCCGTTTTTAGGTAACACCTATAAGTGATATCCTACGATATGTGTCTTTCACTTTCTGACTTACTACAAGTCATGTGCTTACCTGTAGACTCATCTACGGGGCTGCAAATGGCATTGTGCCCTTTTTTTCCTTGGCTAATATTCTGTCTTAGCGAGGTCCATTTTCTGCAATGTGATTCCCTGAGGGCTGAGGATTAGCTGACTTGGGCAGCCTGACCCTGCCGGCAAGCCCTCCCCTGGTGTGCGTGGGTTGAGGTCGATAGAAACAGCACTCCAGGCAGCAATAGCCCCTGCAGCTGTGCCTGATTCCATATTCTCTGCCCCGTCAGCAGTCTCGAGGCTGTGCTGCTGGGAGGGTGTGAGGGTCCACGGCTTTGTTGGTGGCCCGGTGTGAGTGGGGGTCTGCTGGACTTTCTGCAGGAGTTGCCAGGCTGCCACCTGTAAAGAAGAGGATGTGTCAACCATAACTTCCACTGGAATTCCTCTCCGGGCTGATGTGAGGAAGGAAAAAAAGGAATGATGGCCGGGACAGGAGTGGTATCTCATGCAGGGAAATGGAAAGCTTCCAGAAGAGCGCCCGGGGCCAGGACCATCCTGGCTGGCCTGCAGGCACCAAGTTGGCCTGCGTGCTGTCGCTGGTGTGGCTCCACGGCCCTTCCTCTAGGCTTTCAAGCCCTTGTACATATTCAGGTGTTTTACCTGGGAAGGGTGGGAACAGTTCAGCAGCAGCTGGCCTGGGGCTCAGCTCACGTTTACTCACAGAGGCCTCGGCACTGTTCCCCAGCTTTGCAATCAGGACGCTCCTTGCGTGGGGGGGCCGGGCTGCTGGCTGTATGGGAGATGATTCCCCACCTCTGACCAATCTCAGAATTGTTTACCACTGGAACAAGTGCCCTGATAGGGTTTTCCTCTGTATAACTGCTGGGTTCAGGTTTTTTTTTCTTTTTTGGTTCAAGTTAGAAGTTATTCATCTTTTATGTATTTATTGATATAAGCATGGAAATAATTCATTCATAGAAATACATCTGTGTGAAGGGAAGAACTTTTTTTCTGTTTTATTTTTAAATTTCATTTCTAAAAATTTTGCAGTTTAATCATATTTATTTTTCTGTACAGCAGGTTATTATTAGTTATCTATTTTATTCATATACATATATACAGGTCAATACCTATCTCCCAACTCATCTGACCACCAACACCCCATGGCTTCCCCCACTTGGTGTCCATACGTTTGTTCTCTACCTCTGTTTCTCTATTTCTGCCCTGCAAACCTGTTCATCTGTACCATATATCTAGGTTCCACATACATGCATTAATACAGAATATTTGTTTTGCTCTTTCTGACTTACTTCATTCTGTATGACAGTCTCTAGATCCACCGACTTCTCTACAAATAACCCAGTTTCATTCCTTTTCATGGCTGAGTCATATCCCATTTTATGTACGTACCACATCTTTATCCATTCATCTGTCTGTGGGCATTTAGGTTGCTTCCATTACCTGGCTATTGTAAATAGTGCTGCAATGAACATTGTGGTGAATGTGTGTTTTTGATTTATGGTTTTCTCTGTGTATATGCCCAGAAGTGGGATTGCTGGATCCTATGGTAATTCTATTTCTAGTTTCTTTAAGAAAACTCCATACTGTTCTCCATAGTGACTGTATCAATTTACCTTCCCACCAATAGTGGAAGAGGGTTCCTTTTGTCCACACCCTCCCCAGAATTTGTTGTTTGTAGATTTTCTGATGATGCCGATTCTAACAGTTGTGAGGTGATACCTCATTGTCGTTTTGATTTGCATTTCTCTAATAATTAGTGGTGTTGAGCAGCTTTTCATGTGCGTCTTGGCCGTCTCTGTGACTTCTTTGAAGAAACGTCTATTTAGATCTTCTGCCCATTTTTGTATTGGGTTGTTTGTTTTATTAATATTAAGCTGCGTGAGCTGTTTATATATATTGGAGATTAAACCCTTGTCCATTGATTCGTTTGCGAACGTTTTCGCCCATTCTGAGGGTTGCCTTTTTCCATTCCCGTTTTTTTTTAACCAAAAAAGTAAGAAAGCAAAAGAAGCAGAACACTAATGTGCGTGAAATATGCCTCTTGAAACTGTCGTTTTGAAATATGGACGTCTTTTGAACTTTTTGGTCGATATATGACCCCAGGATTTGTTTTCAGGGCAGGTGTCATTTACAGGCCTGCAATGATTTGGAATATCCACTGACCAGTAGCGCTGGGATTAAAGCTGCTGTTGTGCGAAATGGCCACAAGGTGGCAGCAGTTCTCCCTTAGCAAATCTGGTTACCAGGGCAACAGAGCCTCAATGGAAGCCTGTTCTAGATTGGAATTTAGAATGGAATGTGCCAGGAGAAAGCCCCTCAAGTTTGTCTCACTACTTCTTGTTCGTGTTTTTAATTTAATTTTTAATTTTTTATTACAGCAAGTTTGATTACAACGTTTGGCTTGTTGTAGGTGTGCAAGATGTGGTTCTTTTACACATATACATATGTCTGTTCTTCCTGGGACCCTTTTCCCATGTACGTTATGACAGAATGTTGAGTAGTCTTCTCTTGGCATTCCGTAGGTCTTTGGTGATTATATATTTCACCTGTGTTTGTATATGTCCCTTAACCCCAATATCGTAATGAATCCAATCCTCACACCTTTCCATTGGTGAACCATAAGTTTGTTTAATGAATCTGTGATTGCCCTTCTCCGTGGAAATATCTGCCCTGGTATCCGTTTTTAGGTAACACCTATAAGTGATATCCTACGATATGTGTCTTTCACTTTCTGACTTACTACAAGTCACGTGCTTACCTGTAGACTCATCTACGGGGCTGCAAATGGCATTGTGCTCTTTTTTTCCTTGGCTAATATTCTGTCTTAGCGAGGTCCATTTTCTGCAATGTGATTCCCTGAGGGCTGAGGATTAGCTGACCTGGGCAGCCTGACCCTGCCGGCAAGCCCTCCCCAGGTGTGCCTGGTTTGAGGTCAATAGAAACAGCACTCCAGGCAGCAATAGCCCCTGCAGCTGTGCCTGACTCCATATTCTCTGCCCCGTCAGCAGTCTCGGGGCTGTGCTGGTGGGAGGGTGTGAGGGTCCACGGCTTTGTTGGTGGCCCGGTGTGAGTGGGGCTCTGCTGGAATTTCTGCAGGAGTTGCCAGGTTGCCAACTGTAAAGAAGTGGATGTGTCACCCATAACTTCCACTGGAATTTCTCTCCGGGCTGAGGTGAGGGAGGAAAAAAAGGAGTGGGGGCCGGGACAGGTGTGGTATCTCAGGCAGGGAAATGGAAAGCTTCCAGAAGAGCGCCCGGGGCCAGGACCATCCTGGCTGGCCTGCAGGCACCAAGTTGGCCTGCGTGCTGTCTCTGGTGTGGCTCCACGGCCCTTCCTCTAGGCTTTCAAGCCCTTGTACATATTCAGGTGTTTTACCTGGGAAGGGTGGGAACAGTTCAGCAGCAGCTGGCCTGGGGCTCAGCTCACGTTTACTCACAGAGGCCTCGGCACGGTCCCCTAGCTTTGCAATGAGGATGCTCCTTGCGTGGGGGGCCGGGCTGCTGGCTGTATGGGAGATGATTCCCCACCTCTGACCAATGTCAGAATTGTTTACCGCTGGAGCAAGTGCCCTGATAGGGTTTTCCTCTGTATAACTGCTGGGTTCAGGTTTTTTTTTTCTTTTTTGGTTCAAGTTAAAATTTATTCATCTTTTATGTATTTATTGATATAAGCATGGAAATAATTCATTCATAGAAATACATCTGTGTGAAGGGAAGAACTTTTTTCTGTTTTATTTTTAAATTTCATTTCTAAAAATTTTGCAGTTTAATTATATTTATTTTTCTATACAGCAGGTTATTATTAGTTATCTATTTTATTCATATACATATATACAGGTCAATACCTATCTCCCAACTCATCTGACCACCATCACCCCATGGCTTCCCCCACTTGGTGTCCATACGTTTGTTCTCTACCTCTGTTTCTCTATTTCTGCCCTGCAAACCTGTTCATCTGTACCATATATCTAGGTTCCACATACATGCATTAATACAGAATATTTGTTTTGCTCTTTCTGACTTACTTCATTCTGTATGACAGTCTCTAGATCCACCGACTTCTCTACAAATAACCCAGTTTCATTCCTTTTCATGGCTGAGTCATATCCCATTTTATGTATGTACCACATCTTTATCCATTCATCTGTCTGTGGGCATTTAGGTTGCTTCCATTACCTGGCTATTGTAAATAGTGCTGCAATGAACATTGTGGTGAATGTGTGTTTTTGATTTATGGTTGTCTCTGTGTATATGCCCAGAAGTGGGATTGCTGGATCCTATGGTAATTCTATTTCTAGTTTCGTTAAGGAAACTCCATACTGTTCTCCATAGTGACTGTATCAATTTACCTTCCCACCAATAGTGGAAGAGGGTTCCTTTTGTCCACACCCTCCCCAGAATTTGTTGTTTGTAGATTTTCTGATGATGCCGATTCTAACAGGTGTGAGGTGATACCTCATTGTCGTTTTGATTTGCATTTCTCTAATAATTAGTGGTGTTGAGCAGCTTTTCATGTGCGTCTTGGCCGTCTCTGTGACTTCTTTGAAGAAACGTCTATTTAGATCTTCTGCCCATTTTTGTATTGGGTTGTTTGTTTTATTAATATTAAGCTGCGTGAGCTGTTTATATATATTGGAGATTAAACCCTTGTCCATTGATTCGTTTGCGAACGTTTTCGCCCATTCTGAGGGTTGCCTTTTTCCATTCCCGTTTTTTTTTAACCAAAAAAGAAAGAAAGCAAAAGAAGCAGAACACTAATGTGCGTGAAATATGCCTCTTGAAACTGTCGTTTTGAAATATGGACGTCTTTTGAACTTTTTGGTCGATATATGACCCCAGGATTTGTTTTCAGGGCAGGTGTCATTTACAGGCCTGCAATGATTTGGAATATCCACTGACCAGTAGCGCTGGGATTAAAGCTGCTGTTGTGCAAAATGGCCACAAGGTGGCAGCAGTTCTCCCTTAGCAAATATGGTTACCAGGGCACCAGAGCCTCAATGGAAGCCTGTTCTAGATTGGAATTTAGAATGGAATGTGCCAGGAGAAAGCCCCTCAAGTTTGTCTCACTACTTCTTGTTCGTGTTTTTAATTTAATTTTTAATTTTTTATTACAGCAAGTTTGATTACAACATTTGCTTGTTGTAGGTGTGCAAGATGTGGTTCTTTTACACATATACATATGTCTGTTCTTCCTGGGACCCTTTTCCCATGTACGTTATGACAGAATGTTGAGTAGTCTTCTCTTGGCATTCCGTAGGTCTTTGGTGATTATATATTTCACCTGTGTTTGTATATGTCTCTTAACCCCAATATCGTAATGAATCCAATCCTCACACCTTTCCATTGGTGAACCATAAGTTTGTTTAATGAATCTGTGATTGCCCTTCTCCGTGGAAATATCTGCCCTGGTATCCGTTTTTAGGTAACACCTATAAGTGATATCCTACGATATGTGTCTTTCACTTTCTGACTTACTACAAGTCCCGTGCTTACCTGTAGACTCATCTACGGGGCTGCAAATGGCATTGTGCCCTTTTTTTCCTTGGCTAATATTCTGTCTTAGCGAGGTCCATTTTCTGCAATGTGATTCCCTGAGGGCTGAGGATTAGCTGACCTGGGCAGCCTGACCCTGCCGGCAAGCCCTCCCCAGGTGTGCCTGGGTTGAGGTCAATAGAAACAGCACTCCAGGCAGCAATAGCCCCTGCAGCTGTGCCTGACTCCATATTCTCTGCCCCGTCAGCAGTCTCGGGGCTGTGCTGGTGGGAGGGTGTGAGGGTCCACGGCTTTGTTGGTGGCCCGGTGTGAGTGGGGCTCTGCTGGAATTTCTGCAGGAGTTGCCAGTTTGCCACCTGTAAAGAAGAGGATGTGTCACCCATAATTTCCACTGGAATTTCTCTCCGGGCTGAGGTGAGGGAGGAAAAAAAAGAGTGGGGGCCGGGACAGGAGTGGTATCTCAGGCAGGGAAATGGAAAACTTCCAGAAGAGCGCCCGGGGCCAGGACCATCCTGGCTGGCCTGCAGGCACCAAGTTGGCCTGCGTGCTGTCGCTGGTGTGGCTCCAAGGCCCTTCCTCTAGGCTTTCAAGCCCTTGTACATATTCAGGTGTTTTACCTGGGAAGGGTGGGAACAGTTCAGCAGCAGCTGGCCTGGGGCTCAGCTCACGTTTACTCACAGAGGCCTCGGCACTGTCCCCCAGCTTTGCAATCAGGACGCTCCTTGCGTGGGGGGGCCGGGCTGCTGGCTGTATGGGAGATGATTCCCCACCTCTGACCAATCTCAGAATTGTTTACCGCTGGAACAAGTGCCCTGATACGGTTTTCCTCTGTATAACTGCTGGGTACAGGATTTGTTTTTTCTTTTTTGGTTCAAGTTAGAAGTTATTCATCTTTTATGTATTTACTGATATAAGCATGGAAATAATTCATTCATAGAAATACATCTGTGTGAAGGGAAGAACCTTTTTTCTGTTTTATTTTTAAATTTCATTTCTAAAAATTTTGCAGTTTAATCATATTTATATTTCTATACAGCAGGTTATTATTAGTTATCTATTTTATTCATATACATTTATACAGGTCAATACCTATCTCCCAACTCATCTGACCACCAACACCCCATGGCTTCCCCCACTTGGTGTCCATACGTTTGTTCTCTACCTCTGTTTCTCTATTTCTGCCCTGCAAACCTGTTCATCTGTACCATATATCTAGGTTCCACATACATGCATTAATACAGAATATTTGTTTTGCTCTTTCTGACTTACTTCATTCTGTATGACAGTCTCTAGATCCACCGACTTCTCTACAAATAACCCAGTTTCATTCCTTTTCATGGCTGAGTCATATCCCATTTTATGTACGTACCACATCTTTATCCATTCGTCTGTCTGTGGGCATTTAGTTTGCTTCCATTACCTGGCTATTGTAAATAGTGCTGCAATGAACATTGTGGTGAATGTGTGTTTTTGATTTATGGTTGTCTCTGGGTATATGCCCAGAAGTGGGATTGCTGGATCCTATGGTAATTCTATTCCTAGTTTCTTTAAGGAAACTCCATACTGTTCTCCATAGTGACTGTATCAATTTACCTTCCCACTAATAGTGGAAGAGGGTTCCTTTTGTCCACACCCTCCCCAGAATTTGTTGTTTGTAGATTTTATGATGCTGCCGATTCTAACAGGTGTGAGGTGATACCTCATTGTCATTTTGATTTGCATTTCTCTAATAATTAGTGGTGTTGAGCAGCTTTTCATGTGCGTCTTGGCCGTCTCTGTGACTTCTTTGAAGAAACGTCTATTTAGATCTTCTGCCCATTTTTGTATTGGGTTGTTTGTTTTATTAATATTAAGCTGCGTGAGCTGTTTATATATATTGGAGATTAAACCCTTGTCCATTGATTCGTTTGCGAACGTTTTCGCCCATTCTGAGGGTTGCCTTTTTCCATTCCCGTTTTTTTTTAACCAAAAAAGTAAGAAAGCAAAAGAAGCAGAACACTAATGTGCGTGAAATATGCCTCTTGAAACTGTCGTTTTGAAATATGGACGTCTTTTGAACTTTTTGGTCGATATATGACCCCAGGATTTGTTTTCAGGGCAGGTGTCATTTACAGGCCTGCAATGATTTGGAATATCCACTGACCAGTAGCGCTGGGATTAAAGCTGCTGTTGTGCGAAATGGCCACAAGGTGGCAGCAGTTCTCCCTTAGCAAATCTGGTTACCAGGGCAACAGAGCCTCAATGGAAGCCTGTTCTAGATTGGAATTTAGAATGGAATGTGCCAGGAGAAAGCCCCTCAAGTTTGTCTCACTACTTCTTGTTCGTGTTTTTAATTTAATTTTTAATTTTTTATTACAGCAAGTTTGATTACAACGTTTGGCTTGTTGTAGGTGTGCAAGATGTGGTTCTTTTACACATATACATATGTCTGTTCTTCCTGGGACCCTTTTCCCATGTACGTTATGACAGAATGTTGAGTAGTCTTCTCTTGGCATTCCGTAGGTCTTTGGTGATTATATATTTCACCTGTGTTTGTATATGTCTCTTAACCCCAATATCGTAATGAATCCAATCCTCACACCTTTCCATTGGTGAACCATAAGTTTGTTTAATGAATCTGTGATTGCCCTTCTCCGTGGAAATATCTGCCCTGGTATCCGTTTTTAGGTAACACCTATAAGTGATATCCTACGATATGTGTCTTTCACTTTCTGACTTACTACAAGTCACGTGCTTACCTGTAGACTCATCTACGGGGCTGCAAATGGCATTGTGCTCTTTTTTTCCTTGGCTAATATTCTGTCTTAGCGAGGTCCATTTTCTGCAATGTGATTCCCTGAGGGCTGAGGATTAGCTGACCTGCGCAGCCTGACCCTGCCGGGAAGCCCTCCCCAGGTGTGCCTGGGTTGAGGTCGATAGAAACAGCACTCCAGGCAGCAATAGCCCCTGCAGCTGTGCCTGACTCCATATTCTCTGCCCCTTCAGCAGTCTCGGGGCTGTGCTGGTGGGAGGGTGTGAGGGTCCACGGCTTTGTTGGTGGCCCGGTGTGAGTGGGGCTCTGCTGGAATTTCTGCAGGAGTTGCCAGGTTGCCAACTGTAAAGAAGTGGATGTGTCACCCATAACTTCCACTGGAATTTCTCTCCGGGCTGAGGTGAGGGAGGAAAAAAAGGAGTGGGGGCCGGGACAGGTGTGGTATCTCAGGCAGGGAAATGGAAAGCTTCCAGAAGAGCGCCCGGGGCCAGGACCATCCTGGCTGGCCTGCAGGCACCAAGTTGGCCTGCGTGCTGTCTCTGGTGTGGCTCCACGGCCCTTCCTCTAGGCTTTCAAGCCCTTGTACATATTCAGGTGTTTTACCTGGGAAGGGTGGGAACAGTTCAGCAGCAGCTGGCCTGGGGCTCAGCTCACGTTTACTCACAGAGGCCTCGGCACGGTCCCCTAGCTTTGCAATGAGGATGCTCCTTGCGTGGGGGGCCGGGCTGCTGGCTGTATGGGAGATGATTCCCCACCTCTGACCAATGTCAGAATTGTTTACCGCTGGAGCAAGTGCCCTGATAGGGTTTTCCTCTGTATAACTGCTGGGTTCAGGTTTTTTTTTTCTTTTTTGGTTCAAGTTAAAATTTATTCATCTTTTATGTATTTATTGATATAAGCATGGAAATAATTCATTCATAGAAATACATCTGTGTGAAGGGAAGAACTTTTTTCTGTTTTATTTTTAAATTTCATTTCTAAAAATTTTGCAGTTTAATTATATTTATTTTTCTATACAGCAGGTTATTATTAGTTATCTATTTTATTCATATACATATATACAGGTCAATACCTATCTCCCAACTCATCTGACCACCATCACCCCATGGCTTCCCCCACTTGGTGTCCATACGTTTGTTCTCTACCTCTGTTTCTCTATTTCTGCCCTGCAAACCTGTTCATCTGTACCATATATCTAGGTTCCACATACATGCATTAATACAGAATATTTGTTTTGCTCTTTCTGACTTACTTCATTCTGTATGACAGTCTCTAGATCCACCGACTTCTCTACAAATAACCCAGTTTCATTCCTTTTCATGGCTGAGTCATATCCCATTTTATGTATGTACCACATCTTTATCCATTCATCTGTCTGTGGGCATTTAGGTTGCTTCCATTACCTGGCTATTGTAAATAGTGCTGCAATGAACATTGTGGTGAATGTGTGTTTTTGATTTATGGTTGTCTCTGTGTATATGCCCAGAAGTGGGATTGCTGGATCCTATGGTAATTCTATTTCTAGTTTCGTTAAGGAAACTCCATACTGTTCTCCATAGTGACTGTATCAATTTACCTTCCCACCAATAGTGGAAGAGGGTTCCTTTTGTCCACACCCTCCCCAGAATTTGTTGTTTGTAGATTTTCTGATGATGCCGATTCTAACAGGTGTGAGGTGATACCTCATTGTCGTTTTGATTTGCATTTCTCTAATAATTAGTGGTGTTGAGCAGCTTTTCATGTGCGTCTTGGCCGTCTCTGTGACTTCTTTGAAGAAACGTCTATTTAGATCTTCTGCCCATTTTTGTATTGGGTTGTTTGTTTTATTAATATTAAGCTGCGTGAGCTGTTTATATATATTGGAGATTAAACCCTTGTCCATTGATTCGTTTGCGAACGTTTTCGCCCATTCTGAGGGTTGCCTTTTTCCATTCCCGTTTTTTTTAACCAAAAAAGAAAGAAAGCAAAAGAAGCAGAACACTAATGTGCGTGAAATATGCCTCTTGAAACTGTCGTTTTGAAATATGGACGTCTTTTGAACTTTTTGGTGGATATATGACCCCAGGATTTGTTTTCAGGGCAGGTGTCATTTACAGGCCTGCAATGATTTGGAATATCCACTGACCAGTAGCGCTGGGATTAAAGCTGCTGTTGTGCGAAATGGCCACAAGGTGGCAGCAGTTCTCCCTTAGCAAATATGGTTACCAGGGCACCAGAGCCTCAATGGAAGCCTGTTCTAGATTGGAATTTAGAATGGAATGTGCCAGGAGAAAGCCCCTCAAGTTTGTCTCACTACTTCTTGTTCGTGTTTTTAATTTAATTTTTAATTTTTTATTACAGCAAGTTTGATTACAACATTTGCTTGTTGTAGGTGTGCAAGATGTGGTTCTTTTACACATATACATATGTCTGTTCTTCCTGGGACCCTTTTCCCATGTACGTTATGACAGAATGTTGAGTAGTCTTCTCTTGGCATTCCGTAGGTCTTTGGTGATTATATATTTCACCTGTGTTTGTATATGTCTCTTAACCCCAATATCGTAATGAATCCAATCCTCACACCTTTCCATTGGTGAACCATAAGTTTGTTTAATGAATCTGTGATTGCCCTTCTCCGTGGAAATATCTGCCCTGGTATCCGTTTTTAGGTAACACCTATAAGTGATATCCTACGATATGTGTCTTTCACTTTCTGACTTACTACAAGTCCCGTGCTTACCTGTAGACTCATCTACGGGGCTGCAAATGGCATTGTGCCCTTTTTTTCCTTGGCTAATATTCTGTCTTAGCGAGGTCCATTTTCTGCAATGTGATTCCCTGAGGGCTGAGGATTAGCTGACCTGGGCAGCCTGACCCTGCCGGCAAGCCCTCCCCAGGTGTGCCTGGGTTGAGGTCAATAGAAACAGCACTCCAGGCAGCAATAGCCCCTGCAGCTGTGCCTGACTCCATATTCTCTGCCCCGTCAGCAGTCTCGGGGCTGTGCTGGTGGGAGGGTGTGAGGGTCCACGGCTTTGTTGGTGGCCCGGTGTGAGTGGGGCTCTGCTGGAATTTCTGCAGGAGTTGCCAGTTTGCCACCTGTAAAGAAGAGGATGTGTCACCCATAATTTCCACTGGAATTTCTCTCCGGGCTGAGGTGAGGGAGGAAAAAAAAGAGTGGGGGCCGGGCCAGGAGTGGTATCTCAGGCAGGGAAATGGAAAGCTTCCAGAAGAGCGCCCGGGGCCAGGACCATCCTGGCTGGCCTGCAGGCACCAAGTTGGCCTGCGTGCTGTCACTGGTGTGGCTCCACGGCCCTTCCTCTAGGCTTTCAAGCCCTTGTACATATTCAGGTGTTTTACCTGGGAAGGGTGGGAACAGTTCAGCAGCAGCTGGCCTGGGGCTCAGCTCACGTTTACTCACAGAGGCCTCGGCACGGTCCCCTAGCTTTGCAATGAGGATGCTCCTTGCGTGGGGGGCCGGGCTGCTGGCTGTATGGGAGATGATTCCCCACCTCTGACCAATGTCAGAATTGTTTACCGCTGGAGCAAGTGCCCTGATAGGGTTTTCCTCTGTATAACTGCTGGGTTCAGGTTTTTTTTTTCTTTTTTGGTTCAAGTTAGAATTTATTCATCTTTTATGTATTTATTGATATAAGCATGGAAATAATTCATTCATAGAAATACATCTGTGTGAAGGGAAGAACTTTTTTCTGTTTTATTTTTAAATTTCATTTCTAAAAATTTTGCAGTTTAATTATATTTATTTTTCTATACAGCAGGTTATTATTAGTTATCTATTTTATTCATATACATATATACAGGTCAATACCTATCTCCCAACTCATCTGACCACCATCACCCCATGGCTTCCCCCACTTGGTGTCCATACGTTTGTTCTCTACCTCTGTTTCTCTATTTCTGCCCTGCAAACCTGTTCATCTGTACCATATATCTAGGTTCCACATACATGCATTAATACAGAATATTTGTTTGGCTCTTTCTGACTTACTTCATTCTGTATGACAGTCTCTAGATCCACCGACTTCTCTACAAATAACCCAGTTTCATTCCTTTTCATGGCTGAGTCATATCCCATTTTATGTATGTACCACATCTTTATCCATTCATCTGTCTGTGGGCATTTAGGTTGCTTCCATTACCTGGCTATTGTAAATAGTGCTGCAATGAACATTGTGGTGAATGTGTGTTTTTGATTTATGGTTGTCTCAGTGTATATGCCCAGAAGTGGGATTGCTGGATCCTATGGTAATTCTATTTCTAGTTTCTTTAAGGAAACTCCATACTGTTCTCCATAGTGACTGTATCAATTTACTTTCCCACCAATAGTGGAAGAGGGTTCCTTTTGTCCACACCCTCCCAAGAATTTGTTGTTTGTAGATTTTCTGATGCTGCCGATTCTAACAGGTGTGAGGTGATACCTCATTGTCGTTTTGATTTGCATTTCTCTAATAATTAGTGGTGTTGAGCATCTTTTCATGTGCGTCTTGGCCGTCTCTGTGACTTCTTTGAAGAAACGTCTATTTAGATCTGCCCATTTTTGTATTGGGTTGTTTGTTTTATTAATATTAAGCTGCGTGAGCTGTTTATATATATTGGAGATTAAACCCTTGTCCATTGATTCGTTTGCGAACGTTTTCGCCCATTCTGAGGGTTGCCTTTTTCCATTCCCGTTTTTTTTTAACCAAAAAAGAAAGAAAGCAAAAGAAGCAGAACACTAATGTGCGTGAAATATGCCTCTTGAAACTGTCGTTTTGAAATATGGACGTCTTTTGAACTTTTTGGTCGATATATGACCCCAGGATTTGTTTTCAGGGCAGGTGTCATTTACAGGCCTGCAATGATTTGGAATATCCACTGACCAGTAGCGCTGGGATTAAAGCTGCTGTTGTGCGAAATGGCCACAAGGTGGCAGCAGTTCTCCCTTAGCAAATCTGGTTACTAGGGCAACAGAGCCTCAATGGAAGCCTGTTCTAGATTGGAATTTAGAATGGAATGTGCCAGGAGAAAGCCCCTCAAGTTTGTCTCACTACTTCTTGTTCGTGTTTTTAATTTAATTTTTAATTTTTTATTACAGCAAGTTTGATTACAACGTTTGCTTGTTGTAGGTGTGCAAGATGTGGTTCTGTTACACATATACATATGTCTGTTCTTCCTGGGACCCTTTTCCCATGTACGTTATGACAGAATGTTGAGTAGTCTTCTCTTGGCATTCCGTAGGTCTTTGGTGATTATATATTTCACCTGTGTTTGTATATGTCTCTTAACCCCAATATCGTAAGGAATCCAATCCTCACACCTTTCCATTGGTGAACCACAAGTTTGTTTAATGAATCTGTGATTGCCCTTCTCCGTGGAAATATCTGCCCTGGTATCCGTTTTTAGGTAACACCTATAAGTGATATCCTACGATATGTGTCTTTCACTTTCTGACTTACTACAAGTCCCGTGCTTACCTGTAGACTCATCTAAGGGGCTGCAAATGGCATTGTGCCCTTTTTTTCCTTGGCTAATATTCTGTCTTAGCGAGGTCCATTTTCTGCAATGTGATTCCCTGAGGGCTGAGGACTAGCTGACCTGGGCAGCCTGACCCTGCCGGCAAGCCTTCCCCAGGTGTGCGTGGGTTGAGGTCGATAGAAACAGCACTCCAGGCAGCAATTGCCCCTGCAGCTGTGCCTGATTCCATATTCTCTGCCCCGTCAGCAGTCTCGAGGCTGTGCTGGTGGGAGGGTGTGAGGGTCCACGGCTTTGTTGGTGGCCCGGTGTGAGTGGGGCTCTGCTGGACTTTCTGCAGGAGTTGCCAGGCTGCCACCTGTAAAGAAGAGGATGTGTCACCCATAACTTCCACTGGAATTTCTCTCCGGGCTGAGGTGAGGAAGGAAAAAAAGGAATGATGGCCGGGACAGGAGGGGTATATCAGGCAGGGAAATGGAAAGCTTCTAGAAGAGTGCCGGGGCCAGTATCATCCTGGCTGGCCTGCAGGCACCAAGTTGGCCTGCGTGCTGTCGCTGGTGTGGCTCCACGGCCCTTCCTGTAGGCTTTCAAGCCCTTGTACATATTCAGGTGTTTTACCTGGGAAGGGTGGGAACATTCAGCAGCAGCTGGCCTGGGGCTCAGCTCACGTTTACTCACAGAGGCCTCGGCACGGTCCCCCAGCTTTGCAATGAGGATGCTCCCTGCGTGGGGGGGCCGGGCTGCTGGCTGTATGGGAGATGATTCCCCACCACTGACCAATGTCAGAATTGTTTACCGCTGGAGCAAGTGCCCTGAAAGGGTTTTCCTCTGTATAACTGCTGGGTTCAGGTTTTTTTTTTCTTTTTTGGTTCAAGTTAGAATTTATTAATCTTTTATGTATTTATTGATATAAGCATGGAAATAATTCATTCATAGAAATACATCTGTGTGAAGGGAAGAACTTTTTTCTGTTTTATTTTTAAATTTCATTTCTAAAAATTTTGCAGTTTAATTATATTTATTTTTCTATACAGCAGGTTATTATTAGTTATCTATTTTATTCATATACATATATATAGGTCAATACGTATCTCCCAACTCATCTGACCACCATCACCCCATGGCTTCCCCCACTTGGTGTCCATACGTTTGTTCTCTACCTCTGTTTCTCTATTTCTGCCCTGCAAACCTGTTCATCTGTACCATATATCTAGGTTCCACATACATGCATTAATACAGAATATTTGTTTTGCTCTTTCTGACTTACTTCATTCTGTATGACAGTCTCTAGATCCACCGACTTCTCTACAAATAACCCAGTTTCATTCCTTTTCATGGCTGAGTCATATCCCATTTTATGTATGTACCACATCTTTATCCATTCATCTGTCTGTGGGCATTTAGGTTGCTTCCATTACCTGGCTATTGTAAATAGTGCTGCAATGAACATTGTGGTGAATGTGTGTTTTTGATTTATGGTTGTCTCTGTGTATATGCCCAGAAGTGGGATTGCTGGATCCTATGGTAATTCTATTTCTAGTTTCTTTAAGGAAACTCCATACTGTTCTCCATAGTGACTGTATCAATTTACCTTCCCACCAATAGTGGAAGAGGGTTCCTTTTGTCCACACCCTCCCCAGAATTTGTTGTTTGTAGATTTTCTGATGCTGCCGATTCTAACAGCTGTGAGGTGATACCTCATTGTCGTTTTGATTTGCATATCTCTAATAATTAGTGGTGTTGAGCATCTTTTCATGTGCGTCTTGGCCGTCTCTGTGACTTCTTTGAAGAAACGTCTATTTAGATCTTCTGCCCATTTTTGTATTGGGTTGTTTGTTTTATTAATATTAAGCTGCGTCAGCTGTTTATATATATTGGAGATTAAACCCTTGTCCATTGATTCGTTTGCGAACGTTTTCGCCCATTCTGAGGGTTGCCTTTTTCCATTCCTGTTTTTTTTAACCAGAAAAGAAAGAAAGCAAAAGAAGCAGAACACTAATGTGCGTGAAATATGCCTCTTGAAACTGTCGTTTTGAAATATGGACGTCTTTTGAACTTTTTGGTCGATATATGACCCCAGGATTTGTTTTCAGGGCAGGTGTCATTTACAGGCCTGCAATGATTTGGAATATCCACTGACCAGTAGCACTGGGATTAAAGCTGCTGTTGTGCGAAATGGCCACAAGGTGGCAGCAGTTCTCCCTTAGCAAATCTGGTTACCAGGGCAACAGAGCCTCATTGGAAGCCTGTTCTAGATTGGAATTTAGAATGGAATGTGCCAGGAGAAAGCCCCTCAAGTTTGTCTCACTACTTCTTGTTCGTGTTTTTAATTTAATTTTTAATTTTTTATTACAGCAAGTTTGATTACAACGTTTGCTTGTTGTAGGTGTGCAAGATGTGGTTCTTTTACACATATACATATGTCTGTTCTTCCTGGGACCCTTTTCCCATGTATGTTATGACAGAATGTTGAGTAGTCTTCTCTTGGCATTCCGTAGGCCTTTGGTGATTATATATTTCACCTGTGTTTGTATATGCCTCTTAACCCCAATATCGTAATGAATCCAATCCTCACAGCTTTCCATTGGTGAACCATAAGTTTGTTTAATGAATCTGTGATTGCCCTTCTCCGTGGAAATATCTGCCCTGGTATCCGTTTTTAGGTAACACCTATAAGTGATATCCTACGATATGTGTCTTTCACTTTCTGACTTACTACAAGTCCCGTGCTTACCTGTAGACTCATCTACGGGGCTGCAAATGGCATTGTGCCCTTTTTTTCCTTGGCTAATATTCTGTCTTAGCGAGGTCCATTTTCTGCAATGTGATTCCCTGAGGGCTGAGGATTAGCTGACCTGGGCAGCCTGACCCTGCCGGCAAGCCCTCCCCAGGTGTGCCTGGGTTGAGTTCGATAGAAACAGCACTCCAGGCAGCAATAGCCCCTGCAGCTGTGCCTGACTCCATATTCTCTGCCCCGTCAGCAGTCTCGGGGCTGTGCTGGTGGGAGGGTGTGAGGGTCCACGGCTTTGTTGGTGGCCCGGTGTGAGTCGGGCTCTGCTGGAATTTCTGCAGGAGTTGCCAGGTTGCCACCTGTAAAGAAGAGGATGTGTCACCCATAATTTCCACTGGAATTTCTCTCCGGGCTGAGGTGTGGAAGGAAAAAAAAGAGTGGGGGCCGGGACAGGAGTGGTATCTCAGGCAGGGAAATGGAAAGCTTCCAGAAGAGCGCCCGCGGCCAGGACCATCCTGGCTGGCCTGCAGGCACCAAGTTGGCCTGCGTGCTGTCGCTGGTGTGGCTCCACGGCCCTTCCTCTAGGCTTTCAAGCCCTTGTACATATTCAGGTGTTTTACCTGGGAAGGGTGCGAACAGTTCAGCAGCAGCTGGCCTGGGGCTCAGCTCACGTTTACTCACAGAGGCCTCAGCACTGTCCCCCAGCTTTGCAATCAGGACGCTCCTTGCGTGGGGGGGCCGGGCTGCTGGCTATATGGGAGATGATTCCCCACCTCTGACCAATCTCAGAATTGTTTACCGCTGGAACAAGTGCCCTGATAGGGTTTTCCTCTGTATAACTGCTGGGTACAGGATTTTTTTTTCTTTTTTGGTTCAAGTTAGAAGTTATTCATCTTTTATGTATTTATTGATATAAGCATGGAAATAATTCATTCATAGAAATACATCTGTGTGAAGGGAAGAACTTTTTTTCTGTTTTATTTTTAAATTTCATTTCTAAAAATTTTGCAGTTTAATCATATTTATTTTTCTATACAGCAGGTTATTATTAGTTATCTATTTTATTCATATACATATATACAGGTCAATACCTATCTCCCAACTCATCTGACCACCAACACCCCATGGCTTCCCCCACTTGGTGTCCATACGTTTGTTCTCTACCTCTGTTTCTCTATTTCTGCCCTGCAAACCTGTTCATCTGTACCATATATCTAGGTTCCACATACATGCATTAATACAGAATATTTGTTTTGCTCTTTCTGACTTACTTCATTCTGTATGACAGTCTCTAGATCCACCGACTTCTCTACAAATAACCCAGTTTCATTCCTTTTCATGGCTGAGTCATATCCCATTTTATGTATGTACCACATCTTTATCCATTCGTCTGTCTGTGGGCATTTAGGTTGCTTCCATTACCTGGCTATTGTAAATAGTGCTGCAATGAACATTGTGGTGAATGTGTGTTTTTGATTTATGGTTGTCTCTGGGTATATGCCAAGAAGGGGGTTTGCTGGATCCTATGGTAATTCTATTTCTAGTTTCTTTAAGGAAACTCCATACTGTTCTCCATAGTGACTGTATCAATTTACCTTCCCACCAATAGTGGAAGAGGGTTCCTTTTGTCCACACCCTCCCCAGAATTTGTTGTTTGTAGATTTTCTGATGCTGCCGATTCTAACAGGTGTGAGGTGATACCTCATTGTCATTTTGATTTGCATTTCTCTAATATTTAGTGGTGTTGAGCAGCTTTTCATATGCGTCTTGGCCGTCTCTGTGACTTCTTTGAAGAAACGTCTATTTAAATCTTCTGCCCATTTTTGTATTGGGCTGTTTGTTTTATTAATATTAAGCTGCGTGAGCTGTTTATATATATTGGAGATTAAACCCTTGTCCATTGATTCGTTTGCGAACGTTTTCGCCCATTCTGAGGGTTGCCTTTTTCCATTCCCGTTTTTTTTTAACCAAAAAAGAAAGAAAGCAAAAGAAGCAGAACACTAATGTGCGTGAAATATGCCTCTTGAAACTGTCGTTTTGAAATATGGACGTCTTTTGAACTATTTGGTCGATATATGACCCCAGGATTTGTTTTCAGGGCAGGTGTCATTTACAGGCCTGCAATGATTTGGAATATCCACTGACCAGTAGCGCTGGGATTAAAGCTGCTGTTGTGCGAAATGGCCACAAGGTGGCAGCAGTTCTCCCTTAGCAAATCTGGTTACCAGGGCAACAGAGCCTCAATGGAAGCCTGTTCTAGATTGGAATTTAGAATGGAATGTGCCAGGAGAAAGCCCCTCAAGTTTGTCTCACTACTTCTTGTTCGTGTTTTTAATTTAATTTTTAAATTTTTATTACAGCAAGTTTGATTACAACGTTTGCTTGTTGTAGGTGTGCAAGATGTGGTTCTGTTACACATATACATATGTCTGTTCTTCCTGGGACCCTTTTCCCATGTACGTTATGACAGAATGTTGAGTAGTCTTCTCTTGGCATTCCGTAGGTCTTTGGTGATTATATATTTCACCTGTGTTTGTATATGTCTCTTAACCCCAATATCGTAATGAATCCAATCCTCACACCTTTCCATTGGTGAACCATAAGTTTGTTTAATGAATCTGTGATTGCCCTTCTCCGTGGAAATATCTGCCCTGGTATCCGTTTTTAGGTAACACCTATAAGTGATATCCTACGATATGTGTCTTTCACTTTCTGACTTACTACAAGTCACGTGCTTACCTGTAGACTCATCTAAGGGGCTGCAAATGGCATTGTGCCCTTTTTTTCCTTGGCTAATATTCTGTCTTAGTGAGGTCCATTTTCTGCAAAGTGATTCCCTGAGGGCTGAGGATTAGCTGACCTGGGCAGCCTGACCCTGCCGGCAAGCCCTCCCCAGGTGTGCGTGGGTTGAGGTCGATAGAAACAGCACTCCAGGCAGCAATAGCCCCTGCAGCTGTGCCTGACTCCATATTCTCTGCCCCGTCAGCCGTCTCGGGGCTGTGCTGGTGGGAGGGTGTGAGGGTCTACGGCTTTGTTGGTGGCCCGGTGTGAGTGGGGCTCTGCTGGACTTTCTGCAGGAGTTGCCAGGCTGCCACCTGTAAAGAAGAGGATGTGTCACCCATAACTTCCGCTGGAATTTCTCTCTGGGCTGAGGTGAGGGAGGAAAAAAAGGAGTGGGGGCCGGGACAGGAGGGGTATCTCAGGCAGGGAAATGGAAAGCTTCCAGAAGAGCACCTGGGGCCAGGATTATCCTGGCTGGCCTGCAGGCACCAAGTTGGCCTGCGTGCTGTCGCTGGTGTGGCTCCACGACCCTTCCTCTAGGCTTTCAAGCCCTTGTACATATTCAGGTGTTTTACCTGGGAAGGGTGGGAACAGTTCAGCAGCAGCTCGCCTTGGGCTCAGCTCACGTTTACTCACAGAGGCCTCGGCCCTGTCCCCCAGCTTTGCAATGAGGACGCTCCTTGCGTGGGGGTGCCGGGCTGCTGGCTGTATGGGAGATGATTCCCCACCTCTGACCAATTTCAGAATTGTTTACCGCTGGAGCAAGTGCCCTGATAGGGTTTTCCTCTGTATAACTGCTGGGTTCAGGTTTTTTTTTCTTTTTTGGTTCAAGTTAGAATTTATTCATCTTTTATGTATTTATTGATATAAGCATGGAAATAATACATTCATAGAAATATATCTGTGTGAAGGGAAGAACTTTTTCCTGTTTTATTTTTAAATGTCATTTCTAAAAATTTTGAAGTTTAATTATATTTATTTTTCTATACAGCAGGTTATTATTAGTTATCTATTTTATTCATATACATATATACAGGTCAATACCTATCTCCCAACTCATCTGACCACCATCACCCCATGGCTTCCCCCACTTGGTGTCCATACGTTTGTTCTCTACCTCTGTTTCTCTATTTCTGCCCTGCAAACCTGTTCATCTGTACCATATATCTAGGTTCCACATACATGCATTAATACAGAATATTTGTTTTGCTCTTTCTGACTTACTTCATTCTGTATGACAGTCTCTAGATCCACCGACTTCTCTACAAATAACCCAGTTTCATTCCTTTTAATGGCTGAGTCATATCCCATTTTATATATGTACCACATCTTTATCCATTCTTCTGTCTGTGGGCATTTAGGTTGCTTCCATTACCTGGCTATTGTAAATAGTGCTGCAATGAACTTTGTGGTGAATGTGTGTTTTTCATTTATGGTTGTCTCTGGGTATATGCCCAGAAGTGGGATTGCTGGATCCTATGGTAATTCTATTTCTAGTTTCTTTAAGGAATCTCCATACTCTTCTCCATAGTGACTGTATCAATTTTACCTTCCCACTAATAGTGGAAGAGGGTTCCTTTTGTCCACACCCTCCCCAGAATTTGTTGTTTGTAGATTTTCTGATGATGCCGATTCTAACAGGTGTGAGGTGATACCTCATTGTCGTTGTGATTTGCATTTCTCTAATAATTAGTGGTGTTGAGCAGCTTTTCATGTGCGTCTTGGCCGTCTCTGTGACTTCTTTGAAGAAACGTCTATTTAGATCTTCTGCCCATTTTTTGTATTGGGTTGTTTGTTTTATTAATATTAAGCTGCGTGAGCTGTTTATATATGTTGGAGATTAAACCATTGTCCATTGATTCGTTTGCGAACGTTTTTGCCCATTCTGAGGGTTGCCTTTTTCCATTCCCGTTTTTTTTAACCAAAAAAGAAAGAAAGCAAAAGAAACAGAACACTAATGTGCGTGAAATATGCCTCTTGAAACTGTCGTTTTGAAATATGGACGTCTTTTGAACTTTTTGGTCGATATATGACCCCAGGATTTGTTTTCAGGGCAGGTGTCATTTACAGGCCAGCAATGATTTGGAATATCCACTGACCATTAGCTCTGGAATTAAAGCTGATGTTGTGTGAAACGGCCACAAGGTGGCAGCAGTTCTCCCTTAGCAAATCTGGTTACCAGGGCAACAGAGCCTCAATGGAAGTCGTGTTCTAGATTGGAATTTAGAATGGAATGTGCCAGGAGAAAGCCCCTCAAGTTTGTCTCACTACTTCTTGTTCATGTTTTTAATTTAATTTTTAATTTTTTATTACAGCAAGTTTGATTACAACGTTTGGCTTGTTGTAGGTGTGCAAGATGTGGTTCTTTTACACATATACATATGTCTGTTCTTCCTGGGACCCTTTTCCCATGTACGTTATGACAGAATGTTGAGTAGTCTTCTCTTGGCATTCCGTAGGTCTTTGGTGATTATATATTTCACCTGTGTTTGTATATGTCTCTTAACCCCAATATCGTAATGAATCCAATCCTCACACCTTTCCATTGGTGAACCATAAGTTTGTTTAATGAATCTGTGATTGCCCTTCTCCGTGGAAATATCTGCCCTGGTATCCGTTTTTAGGTAACACCTATAAGTGATATCCTACGATATGTGTCTTTCACTTTCTGACTTACTACAAGTCACGTGATTACCTGTAGACTCATCTACGGGGCTGCAAATGGCATTGTGTCCTTTTTTTCCTTGGCTAATATTCTGGCTTAGCGAGGTCCATTTTCTGCAATGTGATTCCCTGAGGGCTGAGGATTAGCTGACCTGGGCAGACTGATCCTGCCGGCAAGCCCTCCCCAGGTGTGCCTGTGTTGAGGTCAATAGAAACAGCACTCCAGGCAGCAATAGCCCCTGCAGCTGTGCATGACTCCATATTCTCTGCCCCGTCAGCAGTCTCGGGGCTGTGCTGGTGGGAGGGTGTGAGGGTCCACGGCTTTGTTGGTGGCCCGGTGTGAGTGGGGGTCTGCTGGACTTTCTGCAGGAGTTGCCAGGCTGCCACCTGTAAAGAAGAGGATGTGTCACCCATAACTTCCGCTGGAATTTCTCTCCGGGCTGAGGTGAGGGAGGAAAAAAAGGAGTGGGGGCCGGGACAGGAGGGGTATCTCAGGCAGGGAAATGGAAAGCTTCCAGAAGAGCACCTGGGGCCAGGATTATCCTGGCTGGCCTGCAGGCACCAATTTGGCATGCGTGCTGTCACTGGTGTGTCTCCACGACCCTTCCTCTAGGCTTTCAAGCCCTTGTACATATTCAGGTGTTTTACCTGGGAAGGGTGGGAACAGTTCAGCAGCAGCTCGCCTTGGGCTCAGCTCACGTTTACTCACAGAGGCCTCGGCCCTGTCCCCCAGCTTTGCAATGAGGACGCTCCTTGCGTGGGGGTGCCGGGGTGCTGGCTGTATGGGAGATGATTCCCCACCTCTGACCAATTTCAGAATTGTTTACCGCTGGAGCAAGTGCCCTGATAGGGTTTTCCTCTGTATAACTGCTGGGTTCAGGTTTTTTTTTTCTTTTTTGGTTCAAGTTAGAATTTATTAATCTTTTATGTATTTATTGATATAAGCATGGAAATAATACATTCATAGAAATATATCTGTGTGAAGGGAAGAACTTTTTCCTGTTTTATTTTTAAATGTCATTTCTAAAAATTTTGAAGTTTAATTATATTTATTTTTCTATACAGCAGGTTATTATTAGTTATCTATTTTATTCATATACATATATACAGGTCAATACCTATCTCCCAACTCATCTGACCACCAACACCCCATGGCTTCCCCGACTTGGTGTCCATACGTTTGTTCTCTACCTCTGTTTCTCTATTTCTGCCCTGCAAACCTGTTCATCTGTACCATATATCTAGGTTCCACATACATGCATTAATACAGAATATTTGTTTTGCTCTTTCTGACTTACTTCATTCTGTATGACAGTCTCTAGATCCACCGACTTCTCTACAAATAACCCAGTTTCATTCCTTTTCATGGCTGAGTCATATCCCATTTTATATATGTACCACATCTTTATCCATTCTTCTGTCTGTGGGCATTTAGGTTGCTTCCATTACCTGGCTATTGTAAATAGTGCTGCAATGAACATTGTGGTGAATGTGTGTTTTTGATTTATGGTTGTCTCTGGGTATATGCCCAGAAGTGGGATTGCTGGATCCTATGGTAATTCTATTTCTAGTTTCTTTAAGGAAACTCCATACTATTCTCCATAGTGACTGTATCAATTTTACCTTCCCACTAATAGTGGAAGAGGGTTCCTTTTGTCCACACCCTCCCCAGAGTTTGTTGTTTGTAGATTTTCTGATGATGCCGATTCTAACAGGTGTGAGGTGATACCTCATTGTCGTTGTGATTTGCATTTCTCTAATAATTAGTGGTGTTGAGCAGCTTTTCATGTGCGTCTTGGCCGTCTCTGTGACTTCTTTGAAGAAACGTCTATTTAGATCTTCTGCCCATTTTTTGTATTGGGTTGTTTCTTTTATTAATATTAAGCTGCGTGAGCTGTTTATATATGTTGGAGATTAAACCATTGTCCATTGATTCGTTTGCGAACGTTTTGGCCCATTCTGAGGGTTGCCTTTTTCCATTCCCGTTTTTTTTAACCAAAAAAGAAAGAAAGCAAAAGAAACAGAACACTAATGTGCGTGAAATATGCCTCTTGAAACTGTCGTTTTGAAATATGGACGTCTTTTGAACTTTTTTGTCTATATATGACCCCAGGATTTGTTTTCAGGGCAGGTGTCATTTACAGGCCAGCAATGATTTGGAATATCCACTGACCATTAGCGCTGGAATTAAAGCTGATATTGTGTGAAACGGCCACAAGGTGGCAGCAGTTCTCCCTTAGCAAATCTGGTTACTAGGGCAACAGAGCCTCAATGGAAACCGTGTTCTAGATTGGAATTTAGGATGGAAGGTGCCAGGAGAAAGCCCTCAAGTTTGTCTCACTACTTCTTGTTCGTGTTTTTAATTTAATTTTTAATTTTTTATTACAGCAAGTTTGATTACAACGTTTGCTTTTTGTAGGTGTGCAAGATGTAGTTCTGTTACACATATACATATGTCTGTTCTTCCTGGGACCCTTTTCCCATGTACGTTATGACAGAATGTTGAGTAGTCTTCTCTTGGCATTCCGTAGGTCTTTGGTGATTATATACTTCACCTGTGTTTGTATATGTCTCTTAACCCCAATATCGTAATGAATCCAATCCTCACACCTTTCCATTGGTGAACCATAAGTTTGTTTAATGAATCTGTGATTGCCCTTCTCTGTGGAAATATCTGCCCTGGTATCCGTTTTTAGGTAACACCTATAAGTGATATCCTACGATATGTGTCTTTCACTTTCTGATTTACTACAAGTCACGTGATTACCTGTAGACTCATCTACCTGGCTGCAAATGGCATTGTGCCCTTTTTTTCCTTGGCTAATATTCTGGCTTAGCGAGGTCCATTTTCTGCAATGTGATTCCCTGAGGGCTGAGGATTAGCTGACCTGGGCAGCCTGACCCTGCCGGCAAGCCCTCCTCAGGTGTGCCTGGGTTGAGGTCGATAGAAACAGCACTCCAGGCAGCAATAGCCCCTGCAGCTGTGCCGGACTCCATATTCTCTGCCCCGTCAGCAGTCTCGGGGCTGTGCTGGTGGGAGGGTGTGAGGGTCCACGGCTTTGTTGGTGGCCCGGTGTGAGTGGGGCTCTGCTGGACTTTCTGCAGGAGTTGCCAGGCTGCCACCTGTAAAGAAGAGGATGTGTCACCCATAACTTCCACTGGAATTTCTCTCCGGGCTGAGGTGAGGAAGGAAAAAAAGGAATGGAGGCCGGGACAGGAGGGTTATATCAGGCAGGGAAATGGAAAGCTTCCAGAAGAGTTCCCGTGGCCAGGACCATGCTGGCTGGCCTGCAGGCACCAAGTTGGCCTGCGTGCTGTCGCTGGTGTGGCTCCACGGCCCTTCCTCTAGGCTTTCAAGCCCTTGTAAATATTCAGGTGTTTTACCTGGGAAGGGTGGGAACAGTTCAGCAGCAGCTGGCCTGGGGCTCAGCTCACGTTTACTCACAGAGGCCTCGGCACGGTCCCACAGCTTTGCAATGAGGACGCTCCTTGTGTGGGTGGGCCGGGCTGCTGGCTGTATGGGAGATGATTCCCCACCTTTGACCAATTTCAGAATTGTTTACCACTGGAGCAAGTGCCCTGATAGGGTTTACCTCTGTATAACTGCTGCGTTCAGGTTTTTTTTTTTTTCTTTTTTGGTTCAAGTTAGAATTTATTCATCTTTTATGTATTTATTGATATAAGCATGGAAATAATTCATTCATAGAAATACATCTGTGTGAAGGGAAGAACTTTTTTCTGTTTTATTTTTAAATTTCATTTCTAAAAATTTTGAAGTTTAATTATTTTTATTTTTCTATACAGCAGGTTATTATTAGTTATCTATTTTATTCATATACATATATACAGGTCAATACCTATCTCCAAACTCATCTGACCACCAACACACCATGGCTTCCTCCACTTGGTGTCCATTCGTTTGTTCTCTACCTCTGTTTCTCTATTTCTGCCCTGCAAACCTGTTCATCTGTACCATATATCTAGGATCCACATACATGCATTAATACAGAATATTTGTTTGGCTCTTTCTGACTTACTTCATTCTGTATGATAGTCTCTAGATCCACCGACTTCTCTACAAATAACCCAGTTTCATTGCTTTTCATGGCTGAGTCATATTCCATTTTATATGTGTACCACATCTTTATCCATTCGTCTGTCTTTGGGCATTTAGGTCGCTTCAATTACCTGGCTATTGTAAATAGTGCTGCAATGAACATTGTGGTGAATGTGTGTTTTTGATTTATGGTTTTCTCTGGTTATATGCCCAGAAGTGGGATTGCTGGGTCCTATGGTAATTCTATTTCTAGTTTCTTTAAGGAAACTCCATACTGTTCTCCATAGTGACTGTATCAATTTACCTTCTCACCAATAGTGGAAGAGGGTTCCTTTTGTCCACACCCTCCCCAGAATTTGTTGTTTGTAGATTTTCTGATGATGCCGATTCTAACAGGTGTGACGTGATACCTCATTGTCGTTTTGATTTGCATTTCTCTAATAATTAGTGGTGTTGGGCAGCTTTTCATGTGCGTCTTGGCCGTCTCTGTGACTTCTTTGAAGAAACGTCTATTTACATCTTCTGCCCATTTTTGTATTGGGTTGTTTTTTTTATTAATATTAAGCTGCGTGAGCTGTTTATATATATTGGAGATTAAACCTTTGTCCATTGATTCTTTTGCGAACGTTTTTGCCCATTCTGAGGGTTGCCTTTTTCCATTCCCGTTTTTTTTTTAACCAAAAAAGAAAGAAAGCAAAAGAAGCAGAACACTAATGTGCGTGAAATATGCCTCTTGAAATTGTCGTTTTGAAATATGGACGTCTTTTGAACTTTTTGGTCGATATATGACCGCAGGATTTGTTTTCAGGGCAGGTGTCATTTACAGGCCTGCAATGATTTGGAATATCCACTGACCAGTAGCGCTGGGATTAAAGGTGCTGTTGTGTGAAACGGCCACAAGGTGGCAGCAGTTCTCCCTTAGCAAATCTGGTTACTAGGGCAACAGAGCCTCAATGGAAGCCCTGTTCTAGATTGGAATTTAGAATGGAATGTGCCAGGAGAAAGCCCCTCAAGTTTGTCTCACTACTTCTTGTTCGTGTTTTTAATTTAATTTTTAATTTTTTATTACAGCAAGTTTGATTACAACGTTTGGCTTGTTGTAGGTGTGCAAGATGTGGTTCTTTTACACATATACATATGTCTGTTCTTCCTGGGACCCTTTTCCCATGTACGTTATGACAGAATGTTGAGTAGTCTTCTCTTGGCATTCCGTAGGTCTTTGGTGATTATATATTTCACCTGTGTTTGTATATGTCTCTTAACACCAATATCGTAATGAATCCAATCCTCACACCTTTCCATTGGTGAACCATAAGTTTGTTTAATGAATCTGTGATTGCCCTTCTCCATGGAAATATCTGCCCTGGTATCCGTTTTTAGGTAACACCTATAAGTGATATCCTACGATATGTGTCTTTCACTTTCTGACTTACTACAAGTCCCGTGCTTACCTGTAGACTCATCTACGGGGCTGCAAATGGCATTGTGCCCTTTTTTTCCTTGGCTAATATTCTGTCTTTGCGAGGTCCATTTTCTGCAATGTGATTTCCTGAGGGCTGAGGATTAGCTGACCTGGGCAGCCTGACCCTGCCGGCAAGCCCTCCCCAGGTGTGCCTGGGTTGAGGTCGATAGAAACAGCACTCCAGGCAGCAATAGCCCCTGCAGCTGTGCCTGACTCCATATTCTCTGCCCCGTCAGCAGTCTCGGGGCTGTGCTGGTGGGAGGGTGTGAGGGTCCACGGCTTTGTTGGTGGCCCGGTGTGAGTGGGGCTCTGCTGGACTTTCTGCAGGAGTTGCCAGGCTGCCACCTGTAAACAAGAGGATGTGTCACCCATAACTTCCACTGGAATTTCTCTCCGGGCTGAGGTGAGGAAGGAAAAAAGGAATGGGGGCCGGGACAGGAGGGGTATATCAGGCAGGGAAATGGAAAGCTTCCAGAAGAGTGCCCGGGGCCAGGACCATCCTGGCTGGCCTGCAGGCACCAAGTTGGCCTGCGTGCTGTCGCTGGTATGGCTCCACGGCCCTTCCTCTAGGCTTTCAAGCCCTTGTACATATTCAGGTGTTTTACCTGGGAAGGGTGGGAACAGTTCAGCAGCAGCTGGCCTGGGGCTCAGCTCACGTTTACTCACAGAGGCCTCGGCACGGTCCCCCAGCTTTGCAATGAGGACGCTCCTTGCATGGGGAGGCAGGGCTGCTGGCTGTATGGGAGATGATTCCCCACCTCTGACCAATTTCAGAATTGTTTACCGCTGGAGCAAGTGCCCTGATAGGGTTTTCCTCTGTATAACTGCTGGGTTCAGGTTTTTTTTTTTCTTTTTTGGTTCAAGTTAGAATTTATTCATCTTTTATGTATTTATTGATATAAGCATGGAAATAATTCATTCATAGAAATACATCTGTGTGAAAGGAAGAACTTTTTTCTGTTTTATTTTTAAATTTCATTTCTAAAAATTTGAAGTTTAATTATATTTATTTTTCTATACAGCAGGTTATTATTAGTTATTTATTTTATTCATATACATATATACAGGTCAATACCTATCTCCCAACTCATCTGACCCCCAACACCCCATGGCTTCCCCCACTTGGTGTCCATACGTTTGTTCTCTACCTCTGTTTCTCTATTTCTGCCCTGCAAACCTGTTCATCTGTACCATATATCTATTTTCCACATACATGCATTAATACAGAATATTTGTTTGGCTCTTTCTGACTTACTTCATTCTGTATGATAGTCTCTAGATCCACCGACTTCTGTACAAATAACCCAGTTTCATTCCTTTTCATGGCTGAGTCATATTCCATTTTATATATGTACCACATCTTTATCCATTCGTCTGTCTTTGGGCATTTAGGTCGCTTCCATTACCTGGCTATTGTAAATAGTGCTGCAATGAACATTGTGGTGAATGTGTGTTTTTGATTTATGGTTTTCTCTGGTTATATGCCCAGAAAAGGGATTGCTGGATCCTATGGTAATTCTATTTCTAGTTTCTTTAAGGAAACTCCATACTGTTCTCCATAGTGACTGTATCAATTTACCTTCTCACCAATAGTGGAAGAGGGTTCCTTTTGTCCACACCCTCCCCAGAATTTGTTGTTTGTAGATTTTCTGATGATGCCGATTCTAACAGGTGTGAGGTGATACCTCATTGTCGTTTTGATTTGCATTTCTCTAATAATTAGTGGTGTTGGGCAGCTTTTCATGTGCGTCTTGGCCGTCTCTGTGACTTCTTTGAA
This sequence comes from Mesoplodon densirostris, assembly GCF_025265405.1. Classification (NCBI taxonomy): domain Eukaryota; kingdom Metazoa; phylum Chordata; class Mammalia; order Artiodactyla; family Ziphiidae; genus Mesoplodon; species Mesoplodon densirostris. The sequence continues at coordinate 98,362,099 of NC_082666.1, forward strand.
GAAACGTCTATTTACATCTTCTGCCCATTTTTGTATTGGGTTGTATTTTTTATTAATATTAAGCTGCGTGAGCTGTTTATATATATTGGAGATTAAACCTTTGTCCATTGATTCTTTTGCGAACGTTTTTGCCCATTCTGAGGGTTGCCTTTTTCCATTCCCGTTTTTTTTTTTAACCAAAAAAGAAAGAAAGCAAAAGAAGCAGAACACTAATGTGCGTGAAATATGCCTCTTGAAACTGTCGTTTTGAAATATGGACGTCTTTTGAACTTTTTGGTCGATATATGACCCCAGGATTTGTTTTCAGGGCAGGTGTCATTTCCAGGCCTGCAATGATTTGGAATATCCACTGACCAGTAGCGCTGGGATTAAAGGTGCTGTTGTGTGAAACGGCCACAAGGTGGCAGCAGTTCTCCCTTAGCAAATCTGGTTACTAGGGCAACAGAGCCTCAATGGAAGCCCTGTTCTAGATTGGAATTTAGAATGGAATGTGCCAGGAGAAAGCCCCTCAAGTTTGTCTCACTACTTCTTGTTCGTGTTTTTAATTTAATTTTTAATTTTTTATTACAGCAAGTTTGATTACAACGTTTGGCTTGTTGTAGGTGTGCAAGATGTGGTTCTTTTACACATATACATATGTCTGTTCTTCCTGGGACCCTTTTCCCATGTACGTTATGACAGAATGTTGAGTAGTCTTCTCTTGGCATTCCGTAGGTCTTTGGTGATTATATATTTCACCTGTGTTTGTATATGTCTCTTAACACCAATATCGTAATGAATCCAATCCTCACACCTTTCCATTGGTGAACCATAAGTTTGTTTAATGAATCTGTGATTGCCCTTCTCCATGGAAATATCTGCCCTGGTATCCGTTTTTAGGTAACACCTATAAGTGATATCCTACGATATGTGTCTTTCACTTTCTGACTTACTACAAGTCACGTGATTACCTGTAGACTCATCTACGGGGCTGCAAATGGCATTGTGCCCTTTTTTTCCTTGGCTAATATTCTGTCTTTGCGAGGTCCATTTTCTGCAATGTGATTTCCTGAGGGCTGAGGATTAGCTGACCTGGGCCGCCTGACCCTGCCGGCAAGCCCTCCCCAGGTGTGCCTGGGTTGAGGTCGATAGAAACAGCACTCCAGGCAGCAATAGCCCCTGCAGCTGTGCCTGACTCCATATTCTCTGCCCCGTCAGCAGTCTCGGGGCTGTGCTGGTGGGAGGGTGTGAGGGTCCACGGCTTTGTTGGTGGCCCGGTGTGAGTGGGGCTCTGCTGGACTTTCTGCAGGAGTTGCCAGGCTGCCACCTGTAAACAAGAGGATGTGTCACCCATAACTTCCACTGGAATTTCTCTCCGGGCTGAGGTGAGGAAGGAAAAAAGGAATGGGGGCCGGGACAGGAGGGGTATATCAGGCAGGGAAATGGAAAGCTTCCAGAAGAGTGCCCGGGGCCAGGACCATCCTGGCTGGCCTGCAGGCACCAAGTTGGCCTGCGTGCTGTCGCTGGTATGGCTCCACGGCCCTTCCTCTAGGCTTTCAAGCCCTTGTACATATTCAGGTGTTTTACCTGGGAAGGGTGGGAACAGTTCAGCAGCAGCTGGCCTGGGGCTCAGCTCACGTTTACTCACAGAGGCCTCGGCACGGTCCCCCAGCTTTGCAATGAGGACGCTCCTTGCATGGGGAGGCAGGGCTGCTGGCTGTATGGGAGATGATTCCCCACCTCTGACCAATTTCAGAATTGTTTACCGCTGGAGCAAGTGCCCTGATAGGGTTTTCCTCTGTATAACTGCTGGGTTCAGGTTTTTTTTTTTCTTTTTTGGTTAAAGTTAGAATTTATTCATCTTTTATGTATTTATTGATATAAGCATGGAAATAATTCATTCATAGAAATACATCTGTGTGAAAGGAAGAACTTTTTTCTGTTTTATTTTTAAATTTCATTTCTAAAAATTTGAAGTTTAATTATATTTATTTTTCTATACAGCAGGTTATTATTAGTTATCTATTTTATTCATATACATATATACAGGTCAATACCTATCTCCCAACTCATCTGACCCCCAACACCCCATGGCTTCCCCCACTTGGTGTCCATACGTTTGTTCTCTACCTCTGTTTCTCTATTTCTGCCCTGCAAACCTGTTCATCTGTACCATATATCTATTTTCCACATACATGCATTAATACAGAATATTTGTTTGGCTCTTTCTGACTTACTTCATTCTGTATGATAGTCTCTAGATCCACCGACTTCTGTACAAATAACCCAGTTTCATTCCTTTTCATGGCTGAGTCATATTCCATTTTATATATGTACCACATCTTTATCCATTCGTCTGTCTTTGGGCATTTAGGTCGCTTCCATTACCTGGCTATTGTAAATAGTGCTGCAATGAACATTGTGGTGAATGTGTGTTTTTGATTTATGGTTTTCTCTGGTTATATGCCCAGAAAAGGGATTGCTGGATCCTATGGTAATTCTATTTCTAGTTTCTTTAAGGAAACTCCATACTGTTCTCCATAGTGACTGTATCAATTTACCTTCTCACCAATAGTGGAAGAGGGTTCCTTTTGTCCACACCCTCCCCAGAATTTGTTGTTTGTAGATTTTCTGATGATGCCGATTCTAACAGGTGTGACGTGATACCTCATTGTCGTTTTGATTTGCATTTCTCTAATAATTAGTGGTGTTGGGCAGCTTTTCATGTGCGTCTTGGCCGTCTCTGTGACTTCTTTGAAGAAACGTCTATTTACATCTTCTGCCCATTTTTGTATTGGGTTGTATTTTTTATTAATATTAAGCTGCATGAGCTGTTTATATATATTGGAGATTAAACCTTTGTCCATTGATTCTTTTGCGAACGTTTTTGCCCATTCTGAGGGTTGCCTTTTTCCATTCCCGTTTTTTTTTTAACCAAAAAAGAAAGAAAGCAAAAGAAGCAGAACACTAATGTGCGTGAAATATGCCTCTTGAAACTGTCGTTTTGAAATATGGACGTCTTTTGAACTTTTTGGTCGATATATGACCCCAGGATTTGTTTTCAGGGCAGGTGTCATTTACAGGCCTGCAATGATTTGGAATATCCACTGACCAGTAGCACTGGGATTAAAGCTGCTGTTGTGCGAAATGGCCACAAGGTGGCAGCAGTTCTCCCTTAGCAAATCTGGTTACCAGGGCAACAGAGCCTCATTGGAAGCCTGTTCTAGATTGGAATTTAGAATGGAATGTGCCAGGAGAAAGCCCCTCAAGTTTGTCTCACTACTTCTTGTTCGTGTTTTTAATTTAATTTTTAATTTTTTATTACAGCAAGTTTGATTACAACGTTTGCTTGTTGTAGGTGTGCAAGATGTGGTTCTTTTACACATATACATATGTCTGTTCTTCCTGGGACCCTTTTCCCATGTATGTTATGACAGAATGTTGAGTAGTCTTCTCTTGGCATTCCGTAGGCCTTTGGTGATTATATATTTCACCTGTGTTTGTATATGCCTCTTAACCCCAATATCGTAATGAATCCAATCCTCACAGCTTTCCATTGGTGAACCATAAGTTTGTTTAATGAATCTGTGATTGCCCTTCTCCGTGGAAATATCTGCCCTGGTATCCGTTTTTAGGTAACACCTATAAGTGATATCCTACGATATGTGTCTTTCACTTTCTGACTTACTACAAGTCCCGTGCTTACCTGTAGACTCATCTACGGGGCTGCAAATGGCATTGTGCCCTTTTTTTCCTTGGCTAATATTCTGTCTTAGCGAGGTCCATTTTCTGCAATGTGATTCCCTGAGGGCTGAGGATTAGCTGACCTGGGCAGCCTGACCCTGCCGGCAAGCCCTCCCCAGGTGTGCCTGGGTTGAGTTCGATAGAAACAGCACTCCAGGCAGCAATAGCCCCTGCAGCTGTGCCTGACTCCATATTCTCTGCCCCGTCAGCAGTCTCGGGGCTGTGCTGGTGGGAGGGTGTGAGGGTCCACGGCTTTGTTGGTGGCCCGGTGTGAGTCGGGCTCTGCTGGAATTTCTGCAGGAGTTGCCAGGTTGCCACCTGTAAAGAAGAGGATGTGTCACCCATAATTTCCACTGGAATTTCTCTCCGGGCTGAGGTGTGGAAGGAAAAAAAAGAGTGGGGGCCGGGACAGGAGTGGTATCTCAGGCAGGGAAATGGAAAGCTTCCAGAAGAGCGCCCGCGGCCAGGACCATCCTGGCTGGCCTGCAGGCACCAAGTTGGCCTGCGTGCTGTCGCTGGTGTGGCTCCACGGCCCTTCCTCTAGGCTTTCAAGCCCTTGTACATATTCAGGTGTTTTACCTGGGAAGGGTGCGAACAGTTCAGCAGCAGCTGGCCTGGGGCTCAGCTCACGTTTACTCACAGAGGCCTCAGCACTGTCCCCCAGCTTTGCAATCAGGACGCTCCTTGCGTGGGGGGGCCGGGCTGCTGGCTATATGGGAGATGATTCCCCACCTCTGACCAATCTCAGAATTGTTTACCGCTGGAACAAGTGCCCTGATAGGGTTTTCCTCTGTATAACTGCTGGGTACAGGATTTTTTTTTCTTTTTTGGTTCAAGTTAGAAGTTATTCATCTTTTATGTATTTATTGATATAAGCATGGAAATAATTCATTCATAGAAATACATCTGTGTGAAGGGAAGAACTTTTTTTCTGTTTTATTTTTAAATTTCATTTCTAAAAATTTTGCAGTTTAATCATATTTATTTTTCTATACAGCAGGTTATTATTAGTTATCTATTTTATTCATATACATATATACAGGTCAATACCTATCTCCCAACTCATCTGACCACCAACACCCCATGGCTTCCCCCACTTGGTGTCCATACGTTTGTTCTCTACCTCTGTTTCTCTATTTCTGCCCTGCAAACCTGTTCATCTGTACCATATATCTAGGTTCCACATACATGCATTAATACAGAATATTTGTTTTGCTCTTTCTGACTTACTTCATTCTGTATGACAGTCTCTAGATCCACCGACTTCTCTACAAATAACCCAGTTTCATTCCTTTTCATGGCTGAGTCATATCCCATTTTATGTATGTACCACATCTTTATCCATTCGTCTGTCTGTGGGCATTTATGTTGCTTCCATTACCTGGCTATTGTAAATAGTGCTGCAATGAACATTGTGGTGAATGTGTGTTTTTGATTTATGGTTGTCTCTGGGTATATGCCAAGAAGGGGGTTTGCTGGATCCTATGGTAATTCTATTTCTAGTTTCTTTAAGGAAACTCCATACTGTTCTCCATAGTGACTGTATCAATTTACCTTCCCACCAATAGTGGAAGAGGGTTCCTTTTGTCCACACCCTCCCCAGAATTTGTTGTTTGTAGATTTTCTGATGCTGCCGATTCTAACAGGTGTGAGGTGATACCTCATTGTCATTTTGATTTGCATTTCTCTAATATTTAGTGGTGTTGAGCAGCTTTTCATATGCGTCTTGGCCGTCTCTGTGACTTCTTTGAAGAAACGTCTATTTAAATCTTCTGCCCATTTTTGTATTGGGCTGTTTGTTTTATTAATATTAAGCTGCGTGAGCTGTTTATATATATTGGAGATTAAACCCTTGTCCATTGATTCGTTTGCGAACGTTTTCGCCCATTCTGAGGGTTGCCTTTTTCCATTCCCGTTTTTTTTTAACCAAAAAAGAAAGAAAGCAAAAGAAGCAGAACACTAATGTGCGTGAAATATGCCTCTTGAAACTGTCGTTTTGAAATATGGACGTCTTTTGAACTATTTGGTCGATATATGACCCCAGGATTTGTTTTCAGGGCAGGTGTCATTTACAGGCCTGCAATGATTTGGAATATCCACTGACCAGTAGCGCTGGGATTAAAGCTGCTGTTGTGCGAAATGGCCACAAGGTGGCAGCAGTTCTCCCTTAGCAAATCTGGTTACCAGGGCAACAGAGCCTCAATGGAAGCCTGTTCTAGATTGGAATTTAGAATGGAATGTGCCAGGAGAAAGCCCCTCAAGTTTGTCTCACTACTTCTTGTTCGTGTTTTTAATTTAATTTTTAAATTTTTATTACAGCAAGTTTGATTACAACGTTTGCTTGTTGTAGGTGTGCAAGATGTGGTTCTGTTACACATATACATATGTCTGTTCTTCCTGGGACCCTTTTCCCATGTACGTTATGACAGAATGTTGAGTAGTCTTCTCTTGGCATTCCGTAGGTCTTTGGTGATTATATATTTCACCTGTGTTTGTATATGTCTCTTAACCCCAATATCGTAATGAATCCAATCCTCACACCTTTCCATTGGTGAACCATAAGTTTGTTTAATGAATCTGTGATTGCCCTTCTCCGTGGAAATATCTGCCCTGGTATCCGTTTTTAGGTAACACCTATAAGTGATATCCTACGATATGTGTCTTTCACTTTCTGACTTACTACAAGTCACGTGCTTACCTGTAGACTCATCTAAGGGGCTGCAAATGGCATTGTGCCCTTTTTTTCCTTGGCTAATATTCTGTCTTAGTGAGGTCCATTTTCTGCAAAGTGATTCCCTGAGGGCTGAGGATTAGCTGACCTGGGCAGCCTGACCCTGCCGGCAAGCCCTCCCCAGGTGTGCGTGGGTTGAGGTCGATAGAAACAGCACTCCAGGCAGCAATAGCCCCTGCAGCTGTGCCTGACTCCATATTCTCTGCCCCGTCAGCCGTCTCGGGGCTGTGCTGGTGGGAGGGTGTGAGGGTCTACGGCTTTGTTGGTGGCCCGGTGTGAGTGGGGCTCTGCTGGACTTTCTGCAGGAGTTGCCAGGCTGCCACCTGTAAAGAAGAGGATGTGTCACCCATAACTTCCGCTGGAATTTCTCTCTGGGCTGAGGTGAGGGAGGAAAAAAAGGAGTGGGGGCCGGGACAGGAGGGGTATCTCAGGCAGGGAAATGGAAAGCTTCCAGAAGAGCACCTGGGGCCAGGATTATCCTGGCTGGCCTGCAGGCACCAAGTTGGCCTGCGTGCTGTCGCTGGTGTGGCTCCACGACCCTTCCTCTAGGCTTTCAAGCCCTTGTACATATTCAGGTGTTTTACCTGGGAAGGGTGGGAACAGTTCAGCAGCAGCTCGCCTTGGGCTCAGCTCACGTTTACTCACAGAGGCCTCGGCCCTGTCCCCCAGCTTTGCAATGAGGACGCTCCTTGCGTGGGGGTGCCGGGCTGCTGGCTGTATGGGAGATGATTCCCCACCTCTGACCAATTTCAGAATTGTTTACCGCTGGAGCAAGTGCCCTGATAGGGTTTTCCTCTGTATAACTGCTGGGTTCAGGTTTTTTTTTCTTTTTTGGTTCAAGTTAGAATTTATTCATCTTTTATGTATTTATTGATATAAGCATGGAAATAATACATTCATAGAAATATATCTGTGTGAAGGGAAGAACTTTTTCCTGTTTTATTTTTAAATGTCATTTCTAAAAATTTTGAAGTTTAATTATATTTATTTTTCTATACAGCAGGTTATTATTAGTTATCTATTTTATTCATATACATATATACAGGTCAATACCTATCTCCCAACTCATCTGACCACCATCACCCCATGGCTTCCCCCACTTGGTGTCCATACGTTTGTTCTCTACCTCTGTTTCTCTATTTCTGCCCTGCAAACCTGTTCATCTGTACCATATATCTAGGTTCCACATACATGCATTAATACAGAATATTTGTTTTGCTCTTTCTGACTTACTTCATTCTGTATGACAGTCTCTAGATCCACCGACTTCTCTACAAATAACCCAGTTTCATTCCTTTTAATGGCTGAGTCATATCCCATTTTATATATGTACCACATCTTTATCCATTCTTCTGTCTGTGGGCATTTAGGTTGCTTCCATTACCTGGCTATTGTAAATAGTGCTGCAATGAACTTTGTGGTGAATGTGTGTTTTTCATTTATGGTTGTCTCTGGGTATATGCCCAGAAGTGGGATTGCTGGATCCTATGGTAATTCTATTTCTAGTTTCTTTAAGGAATCTCCATACTCTTCTCCATAGTGACTGTATCAATTTTACCTTCCCACTAATAGTGGAAGAGGGTTCCTTTTGTCCACACCCTCCCCAGAATTTGTTGTTTGTAGATTTTCTGATGATGCCGATTCTAACAGGTGTGAGGTGATACCTCATTGTCGTTGTGATTTGCATTTCTCTAATAATTAGTGGTGTTGAGCAGCTTTTCATGTGCGTCTTGGCCGTCTCTGTGACTTCTTTGAAGAAACGTCTATTTAGATCTTCTGCCCATTTTTTGTATTGGGTTGTTTGTTTTATTAATATTAAGCTGCGTGAGCTGTTTATATATGTTGGAGATTAAACCATTGTCCATTGATTCGTTTGCGAACGTTTTTGCCCATTCTGAGGGTTGCCTTTTTCCATTCCCGTTTTTTTTAACCAAAAAAGAAAGAAAGCAAAAGAAACAGAACACTAATGTGCGTGAAATATGCCTCTTGAAACTGTCGTTTTGAAATATGGACGTCTTTTGAACTTTTTGGTCGATATATGACCCCAGGATTTGTTTTCAGGGCAGGTGTCATTTACAGGCCAGCAATGATTTGGAATATCCACTGACCATTAGCTCTGGAATTAAAGCTGATGTTGTGTGAAACGGCCACAAGGTGGCAGCAGTTCTCCCTTAGCAAATCTGGTTACCAGGGCAACAGAGCCTCAATGGAAGTCGTGTTCTAGATTGGAATTTAGAATGGAATGTGCCAGGAGAAAGCCCCTCAAGTTTGTCTCACTACTTCTTGTTCATGTTTTTAATTTAATTTTTAATTTTTTATTACAGCAAGTTTGATTACAACGTTTGGCTTGTTGTAGGTGTGCAAGATGTGGTTCTTTTACACATATACATATGTCTGTTCTTCCTGGGACCCTTTTCCCATGTACGTTATGACAGAATGTTGAGTAGTCTTCTCTTGGCATTCCGTAGGTCTTTGGTGATTATATATTTCACCTGTGTTTGTATATGTCTCTTAACCCCAATATCGTAATGAATCCAATCCTCACACCTTTCCATTGGTGAACCATAAGTTTGTTTAATGAATCTGTGATTGCCCTTCTCCGTGGAAATATCTGCCCTGGTATCCGTTTTTAGGTAACACCTATAAGTGATATCCTACGATATGTGTCTTTCACTTTCTGACTTACTACAAGTCACGTGATTACCTGTAGACTCATCTACGGGGCTGCAAATGGCATTGTGTCCTTTTTTTCCTTGGCTAATATTCTGGCTTAGCGAGGTCCATTTTCTGCAATGTGATTCCCTGAGGGCTGAGGATTAGCTGACCTGGGCAGACTGATCCTGCCGGCAAGCCCTCCCCAGGTGTGCCTGTGTTGAGGTCAATAGAAACAGCACTCCAGGCAGCAATAGCCCCTGCAGCTGTGCATGACTCCATATTCTCTGCCCCGTCAGCAGTCTCGGGGCTGTGCTGGTGGGAGGGTGTGAGGGTCCACGGCTTTGTTGGTGGCCCGGTGTGAGTGGGGGTCTGCTGGACTTTCTGCAGGAGTTGCCAGGCTGCCACCTGTAAAGAAGAGGATGTGTCACCCATAACTTCCGCTGGAATTTCTCTCCGGGCTGAGGTGAGGGAGGAAAAAAAGGAGTGGGGGCCGGGACAGGAGGGGTATCTCAGGCAGGGAAATGGAAAGCTTCCAGAAGAGCACCTGGGGCCAGGATTATCCTGGCTGGCCTGCAGGCACCAATTTGGCATGCGTGCTGTCACTGGTGTGTCTCCACGACCCTTCCTCTAGGCTTTCAAGCCCTTGTACATATTCAGGTGTTTTACCTGGGAAGGGTGGGAACAGTTCAGCAGCAGCTCGCCTTGGGCTCAGCTCACGTTTACTCACAGAGGCCTCGGCCCTGTCCCCCAGCTTTGCAATGAGGACGCTCCTTGCGTGGGGGTGCCGGGGTGCTGGCTGTATGGGAGATGATTCCCCACCTCTGACCAATTTCAGAATTGTTTACCGCTGGAGCAAGTGCCCTGATAGGGTTTTCCTCTGTATAACTGCTGGGTTCAGGTTTTTTTTTTCTTTTTTGGTTCAAGTTAGAATTTATTAATCTTTTATGTATTTATTGATATAAGCATGGAAATAATACATTCATAGAAATATATCTGTGTGAAGGGAAGAACTTTTTCCTGTTTTATTTTTAAATGTCATTTCTAAAAATTTTGAAGTTTAATTATATTTATTTTTCTATACAGCAGGTTATTATTAGTTATCTATTTTATTCATATACATATATACAGGTCAATACCTATCTCCCAACTCATCTGACCACCAACACCCCATGGCTTCCCCGACTTGGTGTCCATACGTTTGTTCTCTACCTCTGTTTCTCTATTTCTGCCCTGCAAACCTGTTCATCTGTACCATATATCTAGGTTCCACATACATGCATTAATACAGAATATTTGTTTTGCTCTTTCTGACTTACTTCATTCTGTATGACAGTCTCTAGATCCACCGACTTCTCTACAAATAACCCAGTTTCATTCCTTTTCATGGCTGAGTCATATCCCATTTTATATATGTACCACATCTTTATCCATTCTTCTGTCTGTGGGCATTTAGGTTGCTTCCATTACCTGGCTATTGTAAATAGTGCTGCAATGAACATTGTGGTGAATGTGTGTTTTTGATTTATGGTTGTCTCTGGGTATATGCCCAGAAGTGGGATTGCTGGATCCTATGGTAATTCTATTTCTAGTTTCTTTAAGGAAACTCCATACTATTCTCCATAGTGACTGTATCAATTTTACCTTCCCACTAATAGTGGAAGAGGGTTCCTTTTGTCCACACCCTCCCCAGAGTTTGTTGTTTGTAGATTTTCTGATGATGCCGATTCTAACAGGTGTGAGGTGATACCTCATTGTCGTTGTGATTTGCATTTCTCTAATAATTAGTGGTGTTGAGCAGCTTTTCATGTGCGTCTTGGCCGTCTCTGTGACTTCTTTGAAGAAACGTCTATTTAGATCTTCTGCCCATTTTTTGTATTGGGTTGTTTCTTTTATTAATATTAAGCTGCGTGAGCTGTTTATATATGTTGGAGATTAAACCATTGTCCATTGATTCGTTTGCGAACGTTTTGGCCCATTCTGAGGGTTGCCTTTTTCCATTCCCGTTTTTTTTAACCAAAAAAGAAAGAAAGCAAAAGAAACAGAACACTAATGTGCGTGAAATATGCCTCTTGAAACTGTCGTTTTGAAATATGGACGTCTTTTGAACTTTTTTGTCTATATATGACCCCAGGATTTGTTTTCAGGGCAGGTGTCATTTACAGGCCAGCAATGATTTGGAATATCCACTGACCATTAGCGCTGGAATTAAAGCTGATATTGTGTGAAACGGCCACAAGGTGGCAGCAGTTCTCCCTTAGCAAATCTGGTTACTAGGGCAACAGAGCCTCAATGGAAACCGTGTTCTAGATTGGAATTTAGGATGGAAGGTGCCAGGAGAAAGCCCTCAAGTTTGTCTCACTACTTCTTGTTCGTGTTTTTAATTTAATTTTTAATTTTTTATTACAGCAAGTTTGATTACAACGTTTGCTTTTTGTAGGTGTGCAAGATGTAGTTCTGTTACACATATACATATGTCTGTTCTTCCTGGGACCCTTTTCCCATGTACGTTATGACAGAATGTTGAGTAGTCTTCTCTTGGCATTCCGTAGGTCTTTGGTGATTATATACTTCACCTGTGTTTGTATATGTCTCTTAACCCCAATATCGTAATGAATCCAATCCTCACACCTTTCCATTGGTGAACCATAAGTTTGTTTAATGAATCTGTGATTGCCCTTCTCTGTGGAAATATCTGCCCTGGTATCCGTTTTTAGGTAACACCTATAAGTGATATCCTACGATATGTGTCTTTCACTTTCTGATTTACTACAAGTCACGTGATTACCTGTAGACTCATCTACCTGGCTGCAAATGGCATTGTGCCCTTTTTTTCCTTGGCTAATATTCTGGCTTAGCGAGGTCCATTTTCTGCAATGTGATTCCCTGAGGGCTGAGGATTAGCTGACCTGGGCAGCCTGACCCTGCCGGCAAGCCCTCCTCAGGTGTGCCTGGGTTGAGGTCGATAGAAACAGCACTCCAGGCAGCAATAGCCCCTGCAGCTGTGCCGGACTCCATATTCTCTGCCCCGTCAGCAGTCTCGGGGCTGTGCTGGTGGGAGGGTGTGAGGGTCCACGGCTTTGTTGGTGGCCCGGTGTGAGTGGGGCTCTGCTGGACTTTCTGCAGGAGTTGCCAGGCTGCCACCTGTAAAGAAGAGGATGTGTCACCCATAACTTCCACTGGAATTTCTCTCCGGGCTGAGGTGAGGAAGGAAAAAAAGGAATGGAGGCCGGGACAGGAGGGTTATATCAGGCAGGGAAATGGAAAGCTTCCAGAAGAGTTCCCGTGGCCAGGACCATGCTGGCTGGCCTGCAGGCACCAAGTTGGCCTGCGTGCTGTCGCTGGTGTGGCTCCACGGCCCTTCCTCTAGGCTTTCAAGCCCTTGTAAATATTCAGGTGTTTTACCTGGGAAGGGTGGGAACAGTTCAGCAGCAGCTGGCCTGGGGCTCAGCTCACGTTTACTCACAGAGGCCTCGGCACGGTCCCACAGCTTTGCAATGAGGACGCTCCTTGTGTGGGTGGGCCGGGCTGCTGGCTGTATGGGAGATGATTCCCCACCTTTGACCAATTTCAGAATTGTTTACCACTGGAGCAAGTGCCCTGATAGGGTTTACCTCTGTATAACTGCTGCGTTCAGGTTTTTTTTTTTTTCTTTTTTGGTTCAAGTTAGAATTTATTCATCTTTTATGTATTTATTGATATAAGCATGGAAATAATTCATTCATAGAAATACATCTGTGTGAAGGGAAGAACTTTTTTCTGTTTTATTTTTAAATTTCATTTCTAAAAATTTTGAAGTTTAATTATTTTTATTTTTCTATACAGCAGGTTATTATTAGTTATCTATTTTATTCATATACATATATACAGGTCAATACCTATCTCCAAACTCATCTGACCACCAACACACCATGGCTTCCTCCACTTGGTGTCCATTCGTTTGTTCTCTACCTCTGTTTCTCTATTTCTGCCCTGCAAACCTGTTCATCTGTACCATATATCTAGGATCCACATACATGCATTAATACAGAATATTTGTTTGGCTCTTTCTGACTTACTTCATTCTGTATGATAGTCTCTAGATCCACCGACTTCTCTACAAATAACCCAGTTTCATTGCTTTTCATGGCTGAGTCATATTCCATTTTATATGTGTACCACATCTTTATCCATTCGTCTGTCTTTGGGCATTTAGGTCGCTTCAATTACCTGGCTATTGTAAATAGTGCTGCAATGAACATTGTGGTGAATGTGTGTTTTTGATTTATGGTTTTCTCTGGTTATATGCCCAGAAGTGGGATTGCTGGGTCCTATGGTAATTCTATTTCTAGTTTCTTTAAGGAAACTCCATACTGTTCTCCATAGTGACTGTATCAATTTACCTTCTCACCAATAGTGGAAGAGGGTTCCTTTTGTCCACACCCTCCCCAGAATTTGTTGTTTGTAGATTTTCTGATGATGCCGATTCTAACAGGTGTGACGTGATACCTCATTGTCGTTTTGATTTGCATTTCTCTAATAATTAGTGGTGTTGGGCAGCTTTTCATGTGCGTCTTGGCCGTCTCTGTGACTTCTTTGAAGAAACGTCTATTTACATCTTCTGCCCATTTTTGTATTGGGTTGTTTTTTTTATTAATATTAAGCTGCGTGAGCTGTTTATATATATTGGAGATTAAACCTTTGTCCATTGATTCTTTTGCGAACGTTTTTGCCCATTCTGAGGGTTGCCTTTTTCCATTCCCGTTTTTTTTTTAACCAAAAAAGAAAGAAAGCAAAAGAAGCAGAACACTAATGTGCGTGAAATATGCCTCTTGAAATTGTCGTTTTGAAATATGGACGTCTTTTGAACTTTTTGGTCGATATATGACCGCAGGATTTGTTTTCAGGGCAGGTGTCATTTACAGGCCTGCAATGATTTGGAATATCCACTGACCAGTAGCGCTGGGATTAAAGGTGCTGTTGTGTGAAACGGCCACAAGGTGGCAGCAGTTCTCCCTTAGCAAATCTGGTTACTAGGGCAACAGAGCCTCAATGGAAGCCCTGTTCTAGATTGGAATTTAGAATGGAATGTGCCAGGAGAAAGCCCCTCAAGTTTGTCTCACTACTTCTTGTTCGTGTTTTTAATTTAATTTTTAATTTTTTATTACAGCAAGTTTGATTACAACGTTTGGCTTGTTGTAGGTGTGCAAGATGTGGTTCTTTTACACATATACATATGTCTGTTCTTCCTGGGACCCTTTTCCCATGTACGTTATGACAGAATGTTGAGTAGTCTTCTCTTGGCATTCCGTAGGTCTTTGGTGATTATATATTTCACCTGTGTTTGTATATGTCTCTTAACACCAATATCGTAATGAATCCAATCCTCACACCTTTCCATTGGTGAACCATAAGTTTGTTTAATGAATCTGTGATTGCCCTTCTCCATGGAAATATCTGCCCTGGTATCCGTTTTTAGGTAACACCTATAAGTGATATCCTACGATATGTGTCTTTCACTTTCTGACTTACTACAAGTCCCGTGCTTACCTGTAGACTCATCTACGGGGCTGCAAATGGCATTGTGCCCTTTTTTTCCTTGGCTAATATTCTGTCTTTGCGAGGTCCATTTTCTGCAATGTGATTTCCTGAGGGCTGAGGATTAGCTGACCTGGGCAGCCTGACCCTGCCGGCAAGCCCTCCCCAGGTGTGCCTGGGTTGAGGTCGATAGAAACAGCACTCCAGGCAGCAATAGCCCCTGCAGCTGTGCCTGACTCCATATTCTCTGCCCCGTCAGCAGTCTCGGGGCTGTGCTGGTGGGAGGGTGTGAGGGTCCACGGCTTTGTTGGTGGCCCGGTGTGAGTGGGGCTCTGCTGGACTTTCTGCAGGAGTTGCCAGGCTGCCACCTGTAAACAAGAGGATGTGTCACCCATAACTTCCACTGGAATTTCTCTCCGGGCTGAGGTGAGGAAGGAAAAAAGGAATGGGGGCCGGGACAGGAGGGGTATATCAGGCAGGGAAATGGAAAGCTTCCAGAAGAGTGCCCGGGGCCAGGACCATCCTGGCTGGCCTGCAGGCACCAAGTTGGCCTGCGTGCTGTCGCTGGTATGGCTCCACGGCCCTTCCTCTAGGCTTTCAAGCCCTTGTACATATTCAGGTGTTTTACCTGGGAAGGGTGGGAACAGTTCAGCAGCAGCTGGCCTGGGGCTCAGCTCACGTTTACTCACAGAGGCCTCGGCACGGTCCCCCAGCTTTGCAATGAGGACGCTCCTTGCATGGGGAGGCAGGGCTGCTGGCTGTATGGGAGATGATTCCCCACCTCTGACCAATTTCAGAATTGTTTACCGCTGGAGCAAGTGCCCTGATAGGGTTTTCCTCTGTATAACTGCTGGGTTCAGGTTTTTTTTTTTCTTTTTTGGTTCAAGTTAGAATTTATTCATCTTTTATGTATTTATTGATATAAGCATGGAAATAATTCATTCATAGAAATACATCTGTGTGAAAGGAAGAACTTTTTTCTGTTTTATTTTTAAATTTCATTTCTAAAAATTTGAAGTTTAATTATATTTATTTTTCTATACAGCAGGTTATTATTAGTTATTTATTTTATTCATATACATATATACAGGTCAATACCTATCTCCCAACTCATCTGACCCCCAACACCCCATGGCTTCCCCCACTTGGTGTCCATACGTTTGTTCTCTACCTCTGTTTCTCTATTTCTGCCCTGCAAACCTGTTCATCTGTACCATATATCTATTTTCCACATACATGCATTAATACAGAATATTTGTTTGGCTCTTTCTGACTTACTTCATTCTGTATGATAGTCTCTAGATCCACCGACTTCTGTACAAATAACCCAGTTTCATTCCTTTTCATGGCTGAGTCATATTCCATTTTATATATGTACCACATCTTTATCCATTCGTCTGTCTTTGGGCATTTAGGTCGCTTCCATTACCTGGCTATTGTAAATAGTGCTGCAATGAACATTGTGGTGAATGTGTGTTTTTGATTTATGGTTTTCTCTGGTTATATGCCCAGAAAAGGGATTGCTGGATCCTATGGTAATTCTATTTCTAGTTTCTTTAAGGAAACTCCATACTGTTCTCCATAGTGACTGTATCAATTTACCTTCTCACCAATAGTGGAAGAGGGTTCCTTTTGTCCACACCCTCCCCAGAATTTGTTGTTTGTAGATTTTCTGATGATGCCGATTCTAACAGGTGTGAGGTGATACCTCATTGTCGTTTTGATTTGCATTTCTCTAATAATTAGTGGTGTTGGGCAGCTTTTCATGTGCGTCTTGGCCGTCTCTGTGACTTCTTTGAAGAAACGTCTATTTACATCTTCTGCCCATTTTTGTATTGGGTTGTATTTTTTATTAATATTAAGCTGCGTGAGCTGTTTATATATATTGGAGATTAAACCTTTGTCCATTGATTCTTTTGCGAACGTTTTTGCCCATTCTGAGGGTTGCCTTTTTCCATTCCCGTTTTTTTTTTTAACCAAAAAAGAAAGAAAGCAAAAGAAGCAGAACACTAATGTGCGTGAAATATGCCTCTTGAAACTGTCGTTTTGAAATATGGACGTCTTTTGAACTTTTTGGTCGATATATGACCCCAGGATTTGTTTTCAGGGCAGGTGTCATTTCCAGGCCTGCAATGATTTGGAATATCCACTGACCAGTAGCGCTGGGATTAAAGGTGCTGTTGTGTGAAACGGCCACAAGGTGGCAGCAGTTCTCCCTTAGCAAATCTGGTTACTAGGGCAACAGAGCCTCAATGGAAGCCCTGTTCTAGATTGGAATTTAGAATGGAATGTGCCAGGAGAAAGCCCCTCAAGTTTGTCTCACTACTTCTTGTTCGTGTTTTTAATTTAATTTTTAATTTTTTATTACAGCAAGTTTGATTACAACGTTTGGCTTGTTGTAGGTGTGCAAGATGTGGTTCTTTTACACATATACATATGTCTGTTCTTCCTGGGACCCTTTTCCCATGTACGTTATGACAGAATGTTGAGTAGTCTTCTCTTGGCATTCCGTAGGTCTTTGGTGATTATATATTTCACCTGTGTTTGTATATGTCTCTTAACACCAATATCGTAATGAATCCAATCCTCACACCTTTCCATTGGTGAACCATAAGTTTGTTTAATGAATCTGTGATTGCCCTTCTCCATGGAAATATCTGCCCTGGTATCCGTTTTTAGGTAACACCTATAAGTGATATCCTACGATATGTGTCTTTCACTTTCTGACTTACTACAAGTCACGTGATTACCTGTAGACTCATCTACGGGGCTGCAAATGGCATTGTGCCCTTTTTTTCCTTGGCTAATATTCTGTCTTTGCGAGGTCCATTTTCTGCAATGTGATTTCCTGAGGGCTGAGGATTAGCTGACCTGGGCCGCCTGACCCTGCCGGCAAGCCCTCCCCAGGTGTGCCTGGGTTGAGGTCGATAGAAACAGCACTCCAGGCAGCAATAGCCCCTGCAGCTGTGCCTGACTCCATATTCTCTGCCCCGTCAGCAGTCTCGGGGCTGTGCTGGTGGGAGGGTGTGAGGGTCCACGGCTTTGTTGGTGGCCCGGTGTGAGTGGGGCTCTGCTGGACTTTCTGCAGGAGTTGCCAGGCTGCCACCTGTAAACAAGAGGATGTGTCACCCATAACTTCCACTGGAATTTCTCTCCGGGCTGAGGTGAGGAAGGAAAAAAGGAATGGGGGCCGGGACAGGAGGGGTATATCAGGCAGGGAAATGGAAAGCTTCCAGAAGAGTGCCCGGGGCCAGGACCATCCTGGCTGGCCTGCAGGCACCAAGTTGGCCTGCGTGCTGTCGCTGGTATGGCTCCACGGCCCTTCCTCTAGGCTTTCAAGCCCTTGTACATATTCAGGTGTTTTACCTGGGAAGGGTGGGAACAGTTCAGCAGCAGCTGGCCTGGGGCTCAGCTCACGTTTACTCACAGAGGCCTCGGCACGGTCCCCCAGCTTTGCAATGAGGACGCTCCTTGCATGGGGAGGCAGGGCTGCTGGCTGTATGGGAGATGATTCCCCACCTCTGACCAATTTCAGAATTGTTTACCGCTGGAGCAAGTGCCCTGATAGGGTTTTCCTCTGTATAACTGCTGGGTTCAGGTTTTTTTTTTTCTTTTTTGGTTAAAGTTAGAATTTATTCATCTTTTATGTATTTATTGATATAAGCATGGAAATAATTCATTCATAGAAATACATCTGTGTGAAAGGAAGAACTTTTTTCTGTTTTATTTTTAAATTTCATTTCTAAAAATTTGAAGTTTAATTATATTTATTTTTCTATACAGCAGGTTATTATTAGTTATCTATTTTATTCATATACATATATACAGGTCAATACCTATCTCCCAACTCATCTGACCCCCAACACCCCATGGCTTCCCCCACTTGGTGTCCATACGTTTGTTCTCTACCTCTGTTTCTCTATTTCTGCCCTGCAAACCTGTTCATCTGTACCATATATCTATTTTCCACATACATGCATTAATACAGAATATTTGTTTGGCTCTTTCTGACTTACTTCATTCTGTATGATAGTCTCTAGATCCACCGACTTCTGTACAAATAACCCAGTTTCATTCCTTTTCATGGCTGAGTCATATTCCATTTTATATATGTACCACATCTTTATCCATTCGTCTGTCTTTGGGCATTTAGGTCGCTTCCATTACCTGGCTATTGTAAATAGTGCTGCAATGAACATTGTGGTGAATGTGTGTTTTTGATTTATGGTTTTCTCTGGTTATATGCCCAGAAAAGGGATTGCTGGATCCTATGGTAATTCTATTTCTAGTTTCTTTAAGGAAACTCCATACTGTTCTCCATAGTGACTGTATCAATTTACCTTCTCACCAATAGTGGAAGAGGGTTCCTTTTGTCCACACCCTCCCCAGAATTTGTTGTTTGTAGATTTTCTGATGATGCCGATTCTAACAGGTGTGACGTGATACCTCATTGTCGTTTTGATTTGCATTTCTCTAATAATTAGTGGTGTTGGGCAGCTTTTCATGTGCGTCTTGGCCGTCTCTGTGACTTCTTTGAAGAAACGTCTATTTACATCTTCTGCCCATTTTTGTATTGGGTTGTATTTTTTATTAATATTAAGCTGCATGAGCTGTTTATATATATTGGAGATTAAACCTTTGTCCATTGATTCTTTTGCGAACGTTTTTGCCCATTCTGAGGGTTGCCTTTTTCCATTCCCGTTTTTTTTTTAACCAAAAAAGAAAGAAAGCAAAAGAAGCAGAACACTAATGTGCGTGAAATATGCCTCTTGAAACTGTCGTTTTGAAATATGGACGTCTTTTGAACTTTTTGGTCGATATATGACCCCAGGATTTGTTTTCAGGGCAGGTGTCATTTACAGGCCTGCAATGATTTGGAATATCCACTGACCAGTAGCGCTGGGATTAAAGGTGCTGTTGTGTGAAACGGCCACAAGGTGGCAGCAGTTCTCCCTTAGCAAATCTGGTTACTAGGGCAACAGAGCCTCAATGGAAGCCCTGTTCTAGATTGGAATTTAGAATGGAATGTGCCAGGAGAAAGCCCCTCAAGTTTGTCTCACTACTTCTTGTTCGTGTTTTTAATTTAATTTTTAATTTTTTATTACAGCAAGTTTGATTACAACGTTTGGCTTGTTGTAGGTGTGCAAGATGTGGTTCTTTTACACATATACATATGTCTGTTCTTCCTGGGACCCTTTTCCCATGTACGTTATGACAGAATGTTGAGTAGTCTTCTCTTGGCATTCCGTAGGTCTTTGGTGATTATATATTTCACCTGTGTTTGTATATGTCTCTTAACACCAATATCGTAATGAATCCAATCCTCACACCTTTCCATTGGTGAACCATAAGTTTGTTTAATGAATCTGTGATTGCCCTTCTCCATGGAAATATCTTCCCTGGTATCCGTTTTTAGGTAACACCTATAAGTGATATCCTACGATATGTGTCTTTCACTTTCTGACTTACTACAAGTCACGTGATTACCTGTAGACTCATCTACGGGGCTGCAAATGGCATTGTGCCCTTTTTTTCCTTGGCTAATATTCTGTCTTTGCGAGGTCCATTTTCTGCAATGTGATTTCCTGAGGGCTGAGGATTAGCTGACCTGGGCAGCCTGACCCTGCCGGCAAGCCCTCCCCAGGTGTGCCTGGGTTGAGGTCGATAGAAACAGCACTCCAGGCAGCAATAGCCCCTGCAGCTGTGCCTGACTCCATATTCTCTGCCCCGTCAGCAGTCTCGGGGCTGTGCTGGTGGGAGGGTGTGAGGGTCCACGGCTTTGTTGGTGGCCCGGTGTGAGTGGGGCTCTGCTGGACTTTCTGCAGGAGTTGCCAGGCTGCCACCTGTAAACAAGAGGATGTGTCACCCATAACTTCCACTGGAATTTCTCTCCGGGCTGAGGTGAGGAAGGAAAAAAGGAATGGGGGCCGGGACAGGAGGGGTATATCAGGCAGGGAAATGGAAAGCTTCCAGAAGAGTGCCCGGGGCCAGGACCATCCTGGCTGGCCTGCAGGCACCAAGTTGGCCTGCGTGCTGTCGCTGGTATGGCTCCACGGCCCTTCCTCTAGGCTTTCAAGCCCTTGTACATATTCAGGTGTTTTACCTGGGAAGGGTGGGAACAGTTCAGCAGCAGCTGGCCTGGGGCTCAGCTCACGTTTACTCACAGAGGCCTCGGCACGGTCCCCCAGCTTTGCAATGAGGACGCTCCTTGCATGGGGAGGCAGGGCTGCTGGCTGTATGGGAGATGATTCCCCACCTCTGACCAATTTCAGAATTGTTTACCGCTGGAGCAAGTGCCCTGATAGGGTTTTCCTCTGTATAACTGCTGGGTTCAGGTTTTTTTTTTCTTTTTTGGTTCAAGTTAGAATTTATTCATCTTTTATGTATTTATTGATATAAGCATGGAAATAATTCATTCATAGAAATACATCTGTGTGAAAGGAAGAACTTTTTTCTGTTTTATTTTTAAATTTCATTTCTAAAAATTTGAAGTTTAATTATATTTATTTTTCTATACAGCAGGTTATTATTAGTTATCTATTTTATTCATATACATATATACAGGTCAATACCTATCTCCCAACTCATCTGGCCCCCAACACCCCATGGCTTCCCCCACTTGGTGTCCATACGTTTGTTCTCTACCTCTGTTTCTCTATTTCTGCCCTGCAAACCTGTTCATCTGTACCATATATCTATTTTCCACATACATGCATTAATACAGAATATTTGTTTGGCTCTTTCTGACTTACTTCATTCTGTATGATAGTCTCTAGATCCACCGACTTCTGTACAAATAACCCAGTTTCATTCCTTTTCATGGCTGAGTCATATTCCATTTTATATATGTACCACATCTTTATCCATTCGTCTGTCTTTGGGCATTTAGGTCGCTTCCATTACCTGGCTATTGTAAATAGTGCTGCAATGAACATTGTGGTGAATGTGTGTTTTTGATTTATGGTTTTCTCTGGTTATATGCCCAGAAAAGGGATTGCTGGATCCTATGGTAATTCTATTTCTAGTTTCTTTAAGGAAACTCCATACTGTTCTCCATAGTGACTGTATCAATTTACCTTCTCACCAATAGTGGAAGAGGGTTCCTTTTGTCCACACCCTCCCCAGAATTTGTTGTTTGTAGATTTTCTGATGATGCCGATTCTAACAGGTGTGAGGTGATACCTCATTGTCGTTTTGATTTGCATTTCTCTAACAATTAGTGGTGTTGGGCAGCTTTTCATGTGCGTCTTGGCCGTCTCTGTGACTTCTTTGAAGAAACGTCTATTTACATCTTCTGCCCATTTTTGTATTGGGTTGTATTTTTTATTAATATTAAGCTGCGTGAGCTGTTTATATATATTGGAGATTAAACCTTTGTCCATTGATTCTTTTGCGAATGTTTTTGCCCATTCTGAGGGTTGCCTTTTTCCATTCCCGTTTTTTTTTTTAACCAAAAAAGAAAGAAAGCAAAAGAAGCAGAACACTAATGTGCGTGAAATATGCCTCTTGAAACTGTCGTTTTGAAATATGGACGTCTTTTGAACTTTTTGGTCGATATATGACCCCAGGATTTGTTTTCAGGGCAGGTGTCATTTACAGGCCTGCAATGATTTGGAATATCCACTGACCAGTAGCGCTGGGATTAAAGGTGCTGTTGTGTGAAACGGCCACAAGGTGGCAGCAGTTCTCCCTTAGCAAATCTGGTTACTAGGGCAACAGAGCCTCAATGGAAGCCCTGTTCTAGATTGGAATTTAGAATGGAATGTGCCAGGAGAAAGCCCCTCAAGTTTGTCTCACTACTTCTTGTTCGTGTTTTTAATTTAATTTTTAATTTTTTATTACAGCAAGTTTGATTACAACGTTTGGCTTGTTGTAGGTGTGCAAGATGTGGTTCTTTTACACATATACATATGTCTGTTCTTCCTGGGACCCTTTTCCCATGTACGTTATGACAGAATGTTGAGTAGTCTTCTCTTGGCATTCCGTAGGTCTTTGGTGATTATATATTTCACCTGTGTTTGTATATGTCTCTTAACACCAATATCGTAATGAATCCAATCCTCACACCTTTCCATTGGTGAACCATAAGTTTGTTTAATGAATCTGTGATTGCCCTTCTCCATGGAAATATCTGCCCTGGTATCCGTTTTTAGGTAACACCTATAAGTGATATCCTACAATATGTGTCTTTCACTTTCTGACTTACTACAAGTCACGTGATTACCTGTAGACTCATCTACGGGGCTGCAAATGGCATTGTGCCCTTTTTTTCCTTGGCTAATATTCTGTCTTTGCGAGGTCCATTTTCTGCAATGTGATTTCCTGAGGGCTGAGGATTAGCTGACCTGGGCAGCCTGACCCTGCCGGCAAGCCCTCCCCAGGTGTGCCTGGGTTGAGGTCGATAGAAACAGCACTCCAGGCAGCAATAGCCCCTGCAGCTGTGCCTGACTCCATATTCTCTGCCCCGTCAGCAGTCTCGGGGCTGTGCTGGTGGGAGGGTGTGAGGGTCCACGGCTTTGTTGGTGGCCCGGTGTGAGTGGGGCTCTGCTGGACTTTCTGCAGGAGTTGCCAGGCTGCCACCTGTAAACAAGAGGATGTGTCACCCATAACTTCCACTGGAATTTCTCTCCGGGCTTAGGTGAGGAAGGAAAAAAAGGAGTGGGGGCCGGGACAGGAGGGGTATCTCAGGCAGGGAAATGGAAAGCTTCCAGTAGAGCGCCCGGGGCCAGGACCATCCTGGCTGGCCTTCAGGCACCAAGTTGGCCTGCGTGCTGTCGCTGGTGTGGATCCACGACCCTTCCTCTAGGCTTTCAAGCCCTTGTACATATTCAGGTGTTTTACCTGGGAAGGGTGGGAACAGTTCAGCAACAGCTGGCCTGGGGCTCTGCTCACGTTTACTCACAGAGGCCTCGGCACGGTCCCCCAGCTTTGCAATGAGGACGCTCCTTGCGTGGAGGGGCCGGGCTGCTGGCTGTATGGGAGATGATTCCCCACCTCTGACCAATTTCAGAATTGTTTACCGCTGGAGGAAGTGCCCTCATAGGGTTTTCCTCTGTATAACTGCTGGGTTCAGGTTTTTTTTTTCTTTTTGGGTTCAAGTTAGAATTTATTCATCTTTTATGTATTTATTGATATAAGCATGGAAATAATTCATTCATATAAATACATCTGTGTGAAGGGAAGAACTTTTTTCTGTTTTATTTTTAAATTTTATTTCTAAAAATTTTGAAGTTTAATTATATTTATTTTTCTATACAGCAGGTTATTATTGATTATTTATTTTATTCATATACATATATACAGGTCAATACCTATCTCCCAACTCATCTGACCACAACACCCCATGGCTTCCCCGACTTGGTGTCCATACGTTTGTTCTCTACCTCTGTTTCTCTATTTCTGCCCTGCAAACCTGTTCATCTGTACCATATATCTAGGTTCCACATACATGCATTAATACAGAATATTTGTTTGGCTCTTTCTGACTTACTTCATTCTGTATGACAGTCTCTAGATCCACCGACTTCTCTACAAACAACCCAGTTTCATTCCTTTTCATGGCTGAGTCATATCCCATTTTATATATGTACCACATCTTTATCCATTCGTCTGTCTGTGGGCATTTAGGTTGCTTCCATTACCTGGCTATTGTAAATAGTGCTGCAATGAACATTGTGGTGAATGTGTGTTTTTGATTTATGGTTGTCTCTGGGTATATGCCCAGAAGTGGGATTGCTGGATCCTATGGTAATTCTATTTCTAGTTTCTTTAAGGAAACTCCATACTCTTCTCCATAGTGACTGTAACAATTTACCTTCCCACCAATAGTGGAAGAGGGTTCCTTTTGTCCACACCCTCCCCAGAATTTGTTGTTTGTAGATTTTCTGATGATGCCGATTCTAACAGGTGTGAGGTGATACCTCATTGTCGTTTTGATTTGCATTTCTCTAATAATTAGTGGTGTTGAGCAGCTTTTCATGTGCGTCTTGGCCGTCTCTGTGACTTCTTTGAAGAAACGTCTATTTAGATCTTCTGCCCATATTTGTATTAGGGTTGTTTGTTTTATTAATATTAAGCTGCGTGAGCTGTTTATATATATTGGAGATTAAACCTTTGTCCATTGATTCGTTTGCGAACGTTTTCGCCCATTCTGAGGGTTGCCTTTTTCCATTCCCGTTTTTTTTAACCAAAAAAGAAAGAAAGCAAAAGAAGCAGAACACTAATGTGCGTGAAATATGCCTCTTGAAACTGTCGTTTGGAAATATGGACGTCTTTTGAACTTTTTGGTCGATATATGACCCCAGGATTTGTTTTCAGGGCAGGTGTCATTTACAGGCCTGCAATGATTTGGAATATCCTCTGACCATTAGCGCTGGGATTAAAGCTGCTGTTGTGTGAAACGGCCACAAGGTGGCAGCAGTTCTCCCTTAGCAAATCTGCTTACTAGGGCAACAGAGCCTCAATGGAAGCCGTGTTCTAGATTGGAATTTAGAATGGAATGTGCCAGGAGAAAGCCCCTCAAGTTTGTCTCACTACTTCTTGTTCGTGTTTTTAATTTAATTTTTAATTTTTTATTACAGCAAGTTTGATTACATCATTTGGCTTGTTGTAGGTGTGCAAGATGTGGTTCTTTTACACATATACATATGTCTGTTCTTCCTGGGACCCTTTTCCCATGTACGTTATGACAGAATGTTGAGTAGTCTTCTCTTGGCATTCCGTAGATCTTTGGTGATTATATATTTCACCTGTGTTTGTATATGTCTCTTAACCCCAATATCGTAATGAATCCAATCCTCACACCTTTCCATTGGTGAACCATAAGTTTGTTTAATGAATCTGTGATTGCCCTTCTCCGTGGAAATATCTGCCCTGGTATCCGTTTTTAGGTAACACCTATAAGTGATATCCTACGATATGTGTCTTTCACTTTCTGACTTACTACAAGTCACGTGATTAGCTGTAGACTCATCTACGGGGCTGCAAATGGCATTGTGTCCTTTTTTTCCTTGGCTAATATTCTGTTTTAGCGAGGTCCATTTTCTGCAATGTGATTCCCTGAGGGCTGAGGATTAGCTGACCTGGGCAGCCTGACCCTGCCGGCAAGCCCTCCCCAGGTGTGCCTGGGTTGAGGTCAATAGAAACAGCACTCCAGGCAGCAATAGCCCCTGCAGCTGTGCCTGACTCCATATTCTCTGCCCCGTCAGCAGTCTCGGGGCTGTGCTGGTGGGAGGGTGTGAGGGTCCATGGCTTTGTTGGTGGCCCGGTGTGAGTGGGGCTCTGCTGGACTTTCTGCAGGAGTTGCCAGGCTGCCACTTGTAAAGAAGAGGATGTGTCACCCATAACTTCCGCTGGAATTTCTCTCCGGGCTGAGGTGAGGAAGGAAAAAAAGGAGTGGGGGCCGGGACAGGAGGGGTATCTCAGGCAGGGAAATGGAAAGCTTCCAGAAGAGCGCCCGGGGCCAGGACCATCCTGGCTGGCCTGCAGGCACCAAGTTGGCCTGCGTGCTGTCGCTGGTGTGGCTCCACGACCCTTCCTCTAGGCTTTCAAGCCCTTGTACATATTCAGGTGTTTTACCTGGGAAGGGTGGGAACAGTTCAGCAACAGCTGGCCTGGGGCTCAGCTCACGTTTACTCCCAGAGGCCTCGGCACGGTCCCCCACCTTTGCAATGAGGATGCTCCTTGATTGGGGGGGCCGGGCTGCTGGCTGTATGGGAGATGATTCCCCACCTCTGACCAATTTCAGAATTGTTTACCGCTGGAGCAAGTGCCCTCATAGGGTTTTCCTCTGTATAACTGCTGGGTTCAGGTTTTTTTTTCTTTTTGGGTTGAAGTTAGAATTTATTCATCTTTTATGTATTTATTGATATAAGCATGGAAATAATTCATTCATATAAATACATCTGTGTGAAGGGAAGAACTTTTTTCTGTTTTATTTTTAAATTTTATTTCTAAAAATTTTGAAGTTTAATTATATTTATTTTTCTATACAGCAGGTTATTATTGATTATTTATTTTATTCATATACATATATACAGGTCAATACCTATCTCCCAACTCATCTGACCACAACACCCCAGGGCTTCCCCGACTTGGTGTCCATACGTTTGTTCTCTACCTCTGTTTCTCTATTTCTGCCCTGCAAACCTGTTCATCTGTACCATATATCTAGGTTCCGCATACATGCATTAATACAGAATATTTGTTTTGCTCTTTCTGACTTACTTCATTCTGTATGACAGTCTCTAGATCCACCGACTTCTCTACAAACAACCCAGTTTCATTCCTTTTCATGGCTGAGTCATATCCCATTTTATATATGTACCACATCTTTATCCATTCGTCTGTCTGTGGGCATTTAGGTTGCTTCCATTACCTGGCTATTGTAAATAGTGCTGCAATGAACATTGTGGTGAATGTGTGTTTTTGATTTATGGTTGTCTCTGGGTATATGCCCAGAAGTGGGATAGTTGGATCCTATGTTAATTCTATTTCTAGTTCTTTAAGGAAACTCCATACTCTTCTCCATAGTGACTGTAACAATTTACCTTCCACCAATAGTGGAAGAGGTTTCCTTTTGTCCACACCCTCCCCAGAATTTGTTGTTTGTAGATTTTCTGATGATGCCGATTCTAACAGGTGTGAGGTGATACCTCATTGTCGTTTTGATTTGCATTTCTCTAATAATTAGTGGTGTTGAGCAGCTTTTCATGTGCGTCTTGGCCGTCTCTGTGACTTCTTTGAAGAAACGTCTATTTAGGTCTTCTGCCCATATTTGTATTAGGGTTGTTTGTTTTATTAATATTAAGCTGCATGAGCTGTTTATATATATTGGAGATTAAACCTTTGTCCATTGATTCATTTGCGAACGTTTTCGCCCATTCTGAGGGTTGCCTTTTTCCATTCCCGTTGTTTTTAACCAAAAAAGAAAGAAAGCAAAAGAAGCAGAACACTAATGTGCGTGAAATATTCCTCTTGAAACTGTCATTTTGAAATATGGACGTCTTTTGAACTTTTTGGTCGATATATGACCCCAGGATTTGTTTTCAGGGCAGGTGTCATTTACAGGCCTGCAATGATTTGGAATATCCACTGACCATTAGCGCTGGGATTAAAGCTGCTGTTGTGTGAAGCGGCCACAAGGTGGCAGCAGTTCTCCCTTAGCAAATCTGCTTACTAGGGCAACAGAGCCTCAATGGAGACCGTGTTCTAGATTGGAATTTAGAATGGAATGTGCCAGGAGAAAGCCCCTCAAGTTTGTCTCACTACTTCTTGTTCGTGTTTTTAAGTTAATTTTTAATTTTTTATTACAGCAAGTTTGATTACATCGTTTGGCTTGTTGTAGGTGTGCAAGATGTGGTTCTTTTACACATATACATATGTCTGTTCTTCCTGGGACCCTTTTCCCATGTACGTTATGACAGAATGTTGAGTAGTCTTCTCTTGGCATTCCGTAGGTCTTTGGTGATTATATATTTCACCTGTGTTTGTATATGTCTCTTAACACCAATATCGTAATGAATCCAATCCTCACACCTTTCCATTGGTGAACCATAAGTTTGTTTAATGAATCTGTGATTGCCCTTCTCCGTGGAAATATCTGCCCTGGTATCCGTTTTTAGGTAACACCTATAAGTGATATCCTACGATATGTGTCTTTCACTTTCTGACTTACTACAAGTCCCGTGCTTACCTGTAGACTCATCTACGGGGCTGCAAATGGCATTGTGTCCTTTTTTTCCTTGGCTAATATTCTGTCTTAGCGAGGTCCATTTTCTGCAATGTGATTCCCTGAGGGCTGAGGATTAGCTGACCTGGGCAGCCTGACCCTGCCGGCAAGCCCTCCCCAGGTGTGCCTGCGTTGAGGTCAATAGAAACAGCACTCCCGGCAGCAATAGCCCCTGCAGCTGTGCCTGACTCCATATTCTCTGCCCCGTCAGCAGTCTCGGGGCTGTGCTGGTGGGAGGGTGTGAGG
This sequence comes from Mesoplodon densirostris, assembly GCF_025265405.1. Classification (NCBI taxonomy): domain Eukaryota; kingdom Metazoa; phylum Chordata; class Mammalia; order Artiodactyla; family Ziphiidae; genus Mesoplodon; species Mesoplodon densirostris. The sequence continues at coordinate 98,390,697 of NC_082666.1, forward strand.
GTCCACGGCTTTGTTGGTGGCCCGGTGTGAGTGGGGCTCTGCTGGACTTTCTGCAGGAGTTGCCAGGCTGCCACTTGTAAAGAAGAGGATGTGTCACCCATAACTTCCACTGGAATTTCTCTCCGGGCTTAGGTGAGGAAGGAAAAAAAGGAGTGGGGGCCGGGACAGGAGGGGTATCTCAGGCAGGGAAATGGAAAGCTTCCAGAAGAGCGCCCGGGGCCAGGACCATCCTGGCTGGCCTTCAGGCACCAAGTTGGCCTGCGTGCTGTCGCTGGTGTGGATCCTCGACCCTTCCTCTAGGCTTTCAAGCCCTTGTACATATTCAGGTGTTTTACCTGGGAAGGGTGGGAACAGTTCAGCAACAGCTGGCCTGGGGCTCTGCTCACGTTTACTCACAGAAGCCTCAGCACGGTCCCACAGCTTTGCAATGAGGATGCTCCTTGAGTGGGGGGGCCGGGCTGCTGGCTGTATGGGAGATGATTCCCCACCTCTGACCAATTTCAGAATTGTTTACCGCTGGAGCAAGTGCCCTCATAGGGTTTTCCTCTGTATAACTGCTGGGTTCAGGTTTTTTTTTTCTTTTTGGGTTCAAGTTAGAATTTATTCATCTTTTATGTATTTATTGATATAAGCATGGAAATAATTCATTCATATAAATACATCTGTGTGAAGGGAAGAACTTTTTTCTGTTTTATTTTTAAATTTTATTTCTAAAAATTTTGAAGTTTAATTATATTTATTTTTCTATACAGCAGGTTATTATTGATTATTTATTTTATTCATATACATATATACAGGTCAATACCTATCTCCCAACTCATCTGACCACAACACCCCATGGCTTCCCCGACTTGGTGTCCATACGTTTGTTCTCTACCTCTGTTTCTCTATTTCTGCCCTGCAAACCTGTTCATCTGTACCATATATCTAGGTTCCACATACATGCATTAATACAGAATATTTGTTTTGCTCTTTCTGACTTACTTCATTCTGTATGACAGTCTCTAGATCCACCGACTTCTCTACAAACAACCCAGTTTCATTCCTTTTCATGGCTGAGTCATATCCCATTTTATATATGTACCACATCTTTATCCATTCGTCTGTCTGTGGGCATTTAGGTTGCTTCCATTACCTGGCTATTGTAAATAGTGCTGCAATGAACATTGTGGTGAATGTGTGTTTTTGATTTATGGTTGTCTCTGGGTATATGCCCAGAAGTGGGATTGCTGGATCCTATGGTAATTCTATTTCTAGTTTCTTTAAGGAAACTCCATACTCTTCTCCATAGTGACTGTATCAATTTACCTTCCCACCAAGAGTGGAAGAGGGTTCCTTTTGTCCACACCCTCCCCAGAATTTGTTGTTTGTAGATTTTCTGATGATGCCGATTCTAACAGGTGTGAGGTGATACCTCATTGTCGTTTTGATTTGCATTTCTCTAATAATTAGTGGTGTTGAGCAGCTTTTCATGTGCGTCTTGGCCGTCTCTGTGACTTCTTTGAAGAAACGTCTATTTAGATCTTCTGCCCATATTTGTATTGGTTTGTTTGTTTTATTAATATTAAGCTGCGTGAGCTGTTTATATATATTGGAGATTAAACCTTTGTCCATTGATTCGTTTGCGAACGTTTTCGCCCATTCTGAGGGTTGCCTTTTTCCATTCCCGTTTTTTTTAACCAAAAAAGAAAGAAAGCAAAAGAAGCAGAACACTAATGTGCGTGAAATATGCCTCTTGAAACTGTCGTTTGGAAATATGGACGTCTTTTGAACTTTTTGGTCGATATATGACCCCAGGATTTGTTTTCAGGGCAGGTGTCATTTACAGGCCTGCAATGATTTGGAATATCCTCTGACCATTAGCGCTGGGATTAAAGCTGCTGTTGTGTGAAACGGCCACAAGGTGGCAGCAGTTCTCCCTTAGCAAATCTGCTTACTAGGGCAACAGAGCCTCAATGGAAGCCGTGTTCTAGATTGGAATTTAGAATGGAATGTGCCAGGAGAAAGCCCCTCAAGTTTGTCTCACTACTTCTTGTTCGTGTTTTTAATTTAATTTTTTATTTTTTATTACAGCAAGTTTGATTACATCATTTGGCTTGTTGTAGGTGTGCAAGATGTGGTTCTTTTACACATATACATATGTCTGTTCTTCCTGGGACCCTTTTCCCATGTACGTTATGACAGAATGTTGAGTAGTCTTCTCTTGGCATTCCGTAGATCTTTGGTGATTATATATTTCACCTGTGTTTGTATATGTCTCTTAACCCCAATATCGTAATGAATCCAATCCTCACACCTTTCCATTGGTGAACCATAAGTTTGTTTAATGAATCTGTGATTGCCCTTCTCCGTGGAAATATCTGCCCTGGTATCCGTTTTTAGGTAACACCTATAAGTGATATCCTACGATATGTGTCTTTCACTTTCTGACTTACTACAAGTCACGTGATTACCTGTAGACTCATCTACGGGGCTGCAAATGGCATTGTGTCCTTTTTTTCCTTGGCTAATATTCTGTTTTAGCGAGGTCCATTTTCTGCAATGTGATTCCCTGAGGGCTGAGGATTAGCTGACCTGGGCAGCCTGACCCTGCCGGCAAGCCCTCCCCAGGTGTGCCTGGGTTGAGGTCAATAGAAACAGCACTCCAGGCAGCAATAGCCCCTGCAGCTGTGCCTGACTCCATATTCTCTGCCCCGTCAGCAGTCTCGGGGCTGTGCTGGTGGGAGGGTGTGAGGGTCCATGGCTTTGTTGGTGGCCCGGTGTGAGTGGGGCTCTGCTGGACTTTCTGCAGGAGTTGCCAGGCTGCCACTTGTAAAGAAGAGGATGTGTCACCCATAACTTCCGCTGGAATTTCTCTCCGGGCTGAGGTGAGGAAGGAAAAAAAGGAGTGGGGGCCGGGACAGGAGGGGTATCTCAGGCAGGGAAATGGAAAGCTTCCAGAAGAGCGCCCGGGGCCAGGACCATCCTGGCTGGCCTGCAGGCACCAAGTTGGCCTGCGTGCTGTCGCTGGTGTGGCTCCACGACCCTTCCTCTAGGCTTTCAAGCCCTTGTACATATTCAGGTGTTTTACCTGGGAAGGGTGGGAACAGTTCAGCAACAGCTGGCCTGGGGCTCAGCTCACGTTTACTCCCAGAGGCCTCGGCACGGTCCCCCAGCTTTGCAATGAGGATGCTCCTTGATTGGGGGGGCCGGGCTGCTGGCTGTATGGGAGATGATTCCCCACCTCTGACCAATTTCAGAATTGTTTACCGCTGGAGCAAGTGCCCTCATAGGGTTTTCCTCTGTATAACTGCTGGGTTCAGGTTTTTTTTTCTTTTTGGGTTGAAGTTAGAATTTATTCATCTTTTATGTATTTATTGATATAAGCATGGAAATAATTCATTCATATAAATACATCTGTGTGAAGGGAAGAACTTTTTTCTGTTTTATTTTTAAATTTTATTTCTAAAAATTTTGAAGTTTAATTATATTTATTTTTCTATACAGCAGGTTATTATTGATTATTTATTTTATTCATATACATATATACAGGTCAATACCTATCTCCCAACTCATCTGACCACAACACCCCAGGGCTTCCCCGACTTGGTGTCCATACGTTTGTTCTCTACCTCTGTTTCTCTATTTCTGCCCTGCAAACCTGTTCATCTGTACCATATATCTAGGTTCCGCATACATGCATTAATACAGAATATTTGTTTTGCTCTTTCTGACTTACTTCATTCTGTATGACAGTCTCTAGATCCACCGACTTCTCTACAAACAACCCAGTTTCATTCCTTTTCATGGCTGAGTCATATCCCATTTTATATATGTACCACATCTTTATCCATTCGTCTGTCTGTGGGCATTTAGGTTGCTTCCATTACCTGGCTATTGTAAATAGTGCTGCAATGAACATTGTGGTGAATGTGTGTTTTTGATTTATGGTTGTCTCTGGGTATATGCCCAGAAGTGGGATAGTTGGATCCTATGTTAATTCTATTTCTAGATTCTTTAAGGAAACTCCATACTCTTCTCAATAGTGACTGTAACAATTTACCTTCCATCAATAGTGGAAGAGGTTTCCTTTTGTCCACACCCTCCCCAGAATTTGTTGTTTGTAGATTTTCTGATGATGCCGATTCTAACAGGTGTGAGGTGATACCTCATTGTCGTTTTGATTTGCATTTCTCTAATAATTAGTGGTGTTGAGCAGCTTTTCATGTGCGTCTTGGCCGTCTCTGTGACTTCTTTGAAGAAACGTCTATTTAGGTCTTCTGCCCATATTTGTATTAGGGTTGTTTGTTTTATTAATATTAAGCTGCGTGAGCTGTTTATATATATTGGAGATTAAACCTTTGTCCATTGATTCATTTGCGAACGTTTTCGCCCATTCTGAGGGTTGCCTTTTTCCATTCCCGTTGTTTTTAACCAAAAAAGAAAGAAAGCAAAAGAAGCAGAACACTAATGTGCGTGAAATATTCCTCTTGAAACTGTCATTTTGAAATATGGACGTCTTTTGAACTTTTTGGTCGATATATGACCCCAGGATTTGTTTTCAGGGCAGGTGTCATTTACAGGCCTGCAATGATTTGGAATATCCACTGACCATTAGCGCTGGGATTAAAGCTGCTGTTGTGTGAAGCGGCCACAAGGTGGCAGCAGTTCTCCCTTAGCAAATCTGCTTACTAGGGCAACAGAGCCTCAATGGAAACCGTGTTCTAGATTGGAATTTAGAATGGAATGTGCCAGGAGAAAGCCCCTCAAGTTTGTCTCACTACTTCTTGTTCGTGTTTTTAAGTTAATTTTTAATTTTTTAATACAGCAAGTTTGATTACATCGTTTGGCTTGTTGTAGGTGTGCAAGATGTGGTTCTTTTACACATATACATATGTCTGTTCTTCCTGGGACCCTTTTCCCATGTACGTTATGACAGAATGTTGAGTAGTCTTCTCTTGGCATTCCGTAGGTCTTTGGTGATTATATATTTCACCTGTGTTTGTATATGTCTCTTAACACCAATATCGTAATGAATCCAATCCTCACACCTTTCCATTGGTGAACCATAAGTTTGTTTAATGAATCTGTGATTGCCCTTCTCCGTGGAAATATCTGCCCTGGTATCCGTTTTTAGGTAACACCTATAAGTGATATCCTACGATATGTGTCTTTCACTTTCTGACTTACTACAAGTCCCGTGCTTACCTGTAGACTCATCTACGGGGCTGCAAATGGCATTGTGTCCTTTTTTTCCTTGGCTAATATTCTGTCTTAGCGAGGTCCATTTTCTGCAATGTGATTCCCTGAGGGCTGAGGATTAGCTGACCTGGGCAGCCTGACCCTGCCGGCAAGCCCTCCCCAGGTGTGCCTGCGTTGAGGTCAATAGAAACAGCACTCCAGGCAGCATTAGCCCCTGCAGCTGTGCCTGACTCCATATTCTCTGCCCCGTCAGCAGTCTCGGGGCTGTGCTGGTGGGATGGTGTGAGGGTCCACGGCTTTGTTGGTGGCCCGGTGTGAGTGGGGCTCTGCTGGACTTTCTGCAGGAGTTGCCAGGCTGCCACTTGTAAAGAAGAGGATGTGTCACCCATAACTTCCGCTGGAATTTCTCTCCGGGCTTAGGTGAGGAAGGAAAAAAAGGAGTGGGGGCCGGGACAGGAGGGGTATCTCAGGCAGGGTAATGGAAAGCTTCCAGAAGAGCGCCCGGGGCCAGGACCATCCTGGCTGGCCTTCAGGCACCAAGTTGGCCTGCGTGCTGTCGCTGGTGTGGATCCACGACCCTTCCTCTAGGCTTTCAAGCCCTTGTACATATTCAGGTGTTTTACCTGGGAAGGGTGGGAACAGTTCAGCAACAGCTGGCCTGGGGCTCTGCTCACGTTTACTCACAGAGGCCTCGGCACGGTCCCCCAGCTTTGCAATGAGGATGCTCCTTGAGTGGGGGGGCCGGGCTGCTGGCTGTATGGGAGATGATTCCCCACCTCTGACCAATTTCAGAATTGTTTACCGCTGGAGCAAGTGCCCTCATAGGGTTTTCCTCTGTATAACTGCTGGGTTCAGGTTTTTTTTTTTCTTTTTGGGTTCAAGTTAGAATTTATTCATCTTTTATGTATTTATTGATATAAGCATGGAAATAATTCATTCATATAAATACATCTGTGTGAAGGGAAGAACTTTTTTCTGTTTTATTTTTAAATTTTATTTCTAAAAATTTTGAAGTTTAATTATATTTATTTTTCTATACAGCAGGTTATTATTGATTATTTATTTTATTCATATACATATATACAGGTCAATACCTATCTCCCAACTCATCTGACCACAACACCCCATGGCTTCCCCGACTTGGTGTCCATACGTTTGTTCTCTACCTCTGTTTCTCTATTTCTGCCCTGCAAACCTGTTCATCTGTACCATATATCTAGGTTCCACATACATGCATTAATACAGAATATTTGTTTGGCTCTTTCTGACTTACTTCATTCTGTATGACAGTCTCTAGATCCACCGACTTCTCTACAAACAACCCAGTTTCATTCCTTTTCATGGCTGAGTCATATCCCATTTTATATATGTACCACATCTTTATCCATTCGTCTGTCTGTGGGCATTTAGGTTGCTTCCATTACCTGGCTATTGTAAATAGTGCTGCAATGAACATTGTGGTGAATGTGTGTTTTTGATTTATGGTTGTCTCTGGGTATATGCCCAGAAGTGGGATTGCTGGATCCTATGGTAATTCTATTTCTAGTTTCTTTAAGGAAACTCCATACTCTTCTCCATAGTGACTGTATCAATTTACCTTCCCACCAATAGTGGAAGAGGGTTCCTTTTGTCCACACCCTCCCCAGAATTTGTTGTTTGTAGATTTTCTGATGATGCCAATTCTAACAGGTGTGAGGTGATACCTCATTGTCGTTTTGATTTGCATTTCTCTAATAATTAGTGGTGTTGAGCAGCTTTTCATGTGCGTCTTGGCCGTCTCTGTGACTTCTTTGAAGAAACGTCTATTTAGATCTTCTGCCCATATTTGTATTGGTTTGTTTGTTTTATTAATATTAAGCTGCGTGAGCTGTTTATATATATTGGAGATTAAACCTTTGTCCATTGATTCGTTTGCGAACGTTTTCGCCCATTCTGAGGGTTGCCTTTTTCCATTCCCGTTTTTTTTAACCAAAAAAGAAAGAAAGCAAAAGAAGCAGAACACTAATGTGCGTGAAATATGCCTCTTGAAACTGTCGTTTGGAAATATGGACGTCTTTTGAACTTTTTGGTCGATATATGACCCCAGGATTTGTTTTCAGGGCAGGTGTCATTTACAGGCCTGCAATGATTTGGAATATCCACTGACCATTAGCGCTGGGATTAAAGCTGCTGTTGTGTGAAACGGCCACAAGGTGGCAGCAGTTCTCCCTTAGCAAATCTGCTTACTAGGGCAACAGAGCCTCAATGGAAGCTGTGTTCTAGATTGGAATTTAGAATGGAATGTGCCAGGAGAAAGCCTCTCAAGTTTGTCTCACTACTTCTTGTTCGTGTTTTTAATTTAATTTTTAATTTTTTATTACAGCAAGATTGATTACATCATTTGGCTTGTTGTAGGTGTGCAAGATGTGGTTCTTTTACACATATACATATGTCTGTTCTTCCTGGGACCCTTTTCCCATGTACGTTATGACAGAATGTTGATTAGTCTTCTCTTGGCATTCCGTAGGTCTTTGGTGATTATATATTTCACCTGTTTTTGTATATGTCTCTTAACACCAATATCGTAATGAATCCAATTCTCACACATTTCCATTGGTGAACCATAAGTTTGTTTAATGAATCTGTGATTGCCCTTCTCCGTGGAAATATCTGCCCTGGTATCCGTTTTTAGGTAACACCTATAAGTGATATCCTACGATATGTGTCTTTCACTTTCTGACTTACTACAAGTCACGTGATTACCTGTAGACTCATCTACGGGGCTGCAAATGGCATTGTGTCCTTTTTTTCCTTGGCTAATATTCTGTTTTAGCGAGGTCCATTTTCTGCAATGTGATTCCCTGAGGGCTGAGGATTAGCTGACCTGGGCAGCCTGACCCTGCCGGCAAGCCCTCCCCAGGTGTGCCTGGGTTGAGGTCAATAGAAACAGCACTCCAGGCAGCAATAGCCCCTGCAGCTGTGCCTGACTCCATATTCTCTGCCCCGTCAGCAGTCTCGGGGCTGTGCTGGTGGGAGGGTGTGAGGGTCCATGGCTTTGTTGGTGGCCCGGTGTGAGTGGGGCTCTGCTGGACTTTCTGCAGGAGTTGCCAGGCTGCCACTTGTAAAGAAGAGGATGTGTCACCCATAACTTCCGCTGGAATTTCTCTCCGGGCTTAGGTGAGGAAGGAAAAAATGGAGTGGGGGCCGGGACAGGAGGGGTATCTCAGGCAGGGAAATGGAAAGCTTCCAGAAGAGCGCCCAGGGCCAGGACCATCCTGGCTGGCCTTCAGGCACCAAGTTGGCCTGCGTGCTGTCGCTGGTGTGGATCCACGACCCTTCCTCTAGGCTTTCAAGCCCTTGTACATATTCAAGTGTTTTACCTGGGAAGGGTGGGAACAGTTCAGCAACAGCTGGCCTGGGGCTCTGCTCACGTTTACTCACAGAGGCCTCGGAACGGTCCCCCAGCTTTGCAATGAGGATGCTCCTTGAGTGGGGGGGCCGGGCTGCTGGCTGTATGGGAGATGATTCCCCACCTCTGACCAATTTCAGAATTGTTTACCGCTGGAGCAAGTGCCCTCATAGGGTTTTCCTCTGTATAACTGCTGGGTTCAGGTTTTTTTTTCTTTTTGGGTTCAAGTTAGAATTTATTCATCTTTTATGTATTTATTGATATAAGCATGGAAATAATTCATTCATATAAATACATCTGTGTGAAGGGAAGAACTTTTTTCTGTTTTATTTTTAAATTTTATTTCTAAAAATTTTGAAGTTTAATTATATTTATTTTTCTATACAGCAGGTTATTATTGATTATTTATTTTATTCATATACATATATACAGGTCAATACCTATCTCCCAACTCATCTGACCACAACACCCCATGGCTTCCCCGACTTGGTGTCCATACGTTTGTTCTCTACCTCTGTTTCTCTATTTCTGCCCTGCAAACCTGTTCATCTGTACCATATATCTAGGTTCCACATACATGCATTAATACAGAATATTTGTTTGGCTCTTTCTGACTTACTTCATTCTGTATGACAGTCTCTAGATCCACCGACTTCTCTACAAACAACCCAGTTTCATTCCTTTTCATGGCTGAGTCATATCCCATTTTATATATGTACCACATCTTTATCCATTCGTCTGTCTGTGGGCATTTAGGTTGCTTCCATTACCTGGCTATTGTAAATAGTGCTGCAATGAACATTGTGGTGAATGTGTGTTTTTGATTTATGGTTGTCTCTGGGTATATGCCCAGAAGTGGGATTGCTGGATCCTATGGTAATTCTATTTCTAGTTTCTTTAAGGAAACTCCATACCCTTCTCCATAGTGACTGTAACAATTTACCTTCCCACCAATAGTGGAAGAGGGTTCCTTTTGTCCACACCCTCCCCAGAATTTGTTGTTTGTAGATTTTCTGATGATGCCGATTCTAACAGGTGTGAGGTGATACCTCATTGTCGTTTTGATTTGCATTTCTCTAATAATTAGTGGTGTTGAGCAGCTTTTCATGTGCGTCTTGGCCGTCTCTGTGACTTCTTTGAAGAAACGTCTATTTAGATCTTCTGCCCATATTTGTATTAGGGTTGTTTGTTTTATTAATATTAAGCTGCGTGAGCTGTTTATATATATTGGAGATTAAACCTTTGTCCATTGATTCATTTGTGAACGTTTTCGCCCATTCTGAGGGTTGCCTTTTTCCATTCCCGTTGTTTTTAACCAAAAAAGAAAGAAAGCAAAAGAAGCAGAACACTAATGTGCGTGAAATATGCCTCTTGAAACTGTCGTTTTGAAATATGGACGTCTTTTGAAATTTTTGGTCGATATATGACCCCAGGATTTGTTTTCAGGGCAGGTGTCATTTACAGGCCTGCAATGATTTGGAATATCCACTGACCATTAGCGCTGGGATTAAAGCTGCTGTTGTGTGAAGCGGCCACTAGGTGGCAGCAGTTCTCCCTTAGCAAATCTGCTTACTAGGGCAACAGAGCCTCAATGGAAACCGTGTTCTAGATTGGAATTTAGAATGGAATGTGCCAGGAGAAAGCCCCTCAAGTTTGTCTCAGTACTTCTTGTTCGTGTTTTTAATTTAATTTTTAATTTTTTAATACAGCAAGTTTGATTACATCGTTTGGCTTGTTGTAGGTGTGCAAGATGTGGTTCTTTTACACATATACATATGTCTGTTCTTCCTGGGACCCTTTTCCCATGTACGTTATGACAGAATGTTGAGTAGTCTTCTCTTGGCATTCCGTAGGTCTTTGGTGATTATATATTTCACCTGTGTTTGTATATGTCTCTTAACACCAATATCGTAATGAATCCAATCCTCACACCTTTCCATTGGTGAACCATAAGTTTGTTTAATGAATCTGTGATTGCCCTTCTCCGTGGAAATATCTGCCCTGGTATCCGTTTTTAGGTAACACCTATAAGTGATATCCTACGATATGTGTCTTTCACTTTCTGACTTACTACAAGTCACGTGATTACCTGTAGACTCATCTACGGGGCTGCAAATGGCATTGTGTCCTTTTTTTCCTTGGCTAATATTCTGTCTTAGCGAGGTCCATTTTCTGCAATGTGATTCCCTGAGGGCTGAGGATTAGCTGACCTGGGCAGCCTGACCCTGCCGGCAAGCCCTCCCCAGGTGTGCCTGGGTTGAGGTCAATAGAAACAGCACTCCAGGCAGCAATAGCCCCTGCAGCTGTGCCTGACTCCATATTCTCTGCCCCGTCAGCAGTCTCGGGGCTGTGCTGGTGGGAGAGTGTGAGGGTCCACGGCTTTGTTGGTGGCCCGGTGTGAGTGGGGCTCTGCTGGACTTTCTGCAGGAGTTGCCAGGCTGCCACTTGTAAAGAAGAGGATGTGTCACCCATAACTTCCGCTGGAATTTCTCTCCGGGCTTAGGTGAGGAAGGAAAAAATGGAGTGGGGGCCGGGACAGGAGGGGTATCTCAGGCAGGGAAATGGAAAGCTTCCAGAAGAGCGCCCGGGGCCAGGACCATACTGGCTGGCCTTCAGGCACCAAGTTGGCCTGCGTGCTGTCGCTGGTGTGGATCCACGACCCTTCCTCTAGGCTTTCAAGCCCTTGTACATATTCAGGTGTTTTACCTGGGAAGGGTGGGAACAGTTCAGCAACAGCTGGCCTGGGGCTCTGCTCACGTTTACTCACAGAGGCCTCGGCACGGTCCCCCAGCTTTGCAATGAGGATGCTCCTTGAGTGGGGGGGCCGGGCTGCTGGCTGTATGGGAGATGATTCCCCACCTCTGACCAATTTCAGAATTGTTTACCGCTGGAGCAAGTGCCCTCATAGGGTTTTCCTCTGTATAACTGCTGGGTTCAGGTTTTTTTTTTCTTTTTGGGTTCAAGTTAGAATTTATTCATCTTTTATGTATTTATTGATATAAGCATGGAAATAATTCATTCATATAAATACATCTGTGTGAAGGGAAGAACTTTTTTCTGTTTTATTTTTAAATTTTATTTCTAAAAATTTTGAAGTTTAATTATATTTATTTTTCTATACAGCAGGTTATTATTGATTATTTATTTTATTCATATACATATATACAGGTCAATACCTATCTCCCAACTCATCTGACCACAACACCCCATGGCTTCCCCGACTTGTTGTCCATACGTTTGTTCTCTACCTCTGTTTCTCTATTTCTGCCCTGCAAACCTGTTCATCTGTACCATATATCTAGGTTCCACATACATGCATTAATACAGAATATTTGTTTTGCTCTTTCTGACTTACTTCATTCTGTATGACAGTCTCTAGATCCACCGACTTCTCTACAAACAACCCAATTTCTTTCCTTTTCATGGCTGAGTCATATCCCATTTTATATATGTACCACATCTTTATCCATTCGTCTGTCTGTGGGCATTTAGGTTGCTTCCATTACCTGGCTATTGTAAATAGTGCTGCAATGAACATTATGGTGAATGTGTGTTTTTGATTTATGGTTGTCTCTGGGTATATGCCCAGAAGTGGGATTGCTGGATCCTATGGTAATTCTATTTCTAGTTTCTTTAAGGAAACTCCATACTCTTCTCCATAGTGACTGTAACAATTTACCTTCCCACCAATAGTGGAAGAGGGTTCCTTTTGTCCACACCCTCCCCAGAATTTGTTGTTTGTAGATTTTCTGATGATGCCGATTCTAACAGGTGTGAGGTGATACCTCATTGTCGTTGTGATTTGCATTTCTCTAATAATTAGTGGTGTTGAGCAGCTTTTCATGTGCGTCTTGGCCGTCTCTGTGACTTCTTTGAAGAAACGTCTATTTAGATCTTCTGCCCATATTTGTATTAGGGTTGTTTGTTTTATTAATATTAAGCTGCGTGAGCTGTTTATATATATTGGAGATTAAACCTTTGTCCATTGATTCATTTGCGAACGTTTTCGCCCATTCTGAGGGTTGCCTTTTTCCATTCCCGTTGTTTTTAACCAAAAAAGAAAGAAAGCAAAAGAAGCAGAACACTAATGTGCGTGAAATATTCCTCTTGAAACTGTCGTTTTGAAATATGGACGTCTTTTGAACTTTTTGGTCGATATATGACCCCAGGATTTGTTTTCAGGGCAGGTGTCATTTACAGGCCTGCAATGATTTGGAATATCCACTGACCATTAGCGCTGGGATTAAAGCTGCTGTTGTGTGAAGCGGCCACAAGGTGGCAGCAGTTCTCCCTTAGCAAATCTGCTTACTAGGGCAACAGAACCTCAATGGAAACCGTGTTCTAGATTGGAATTTAGAATGGAATGTGCCAGGAGAAAGCCCCTCAAGTTTGTCTCACTACTTCTTGTTCGTGTTTTTAAGTTAATTTTTAATTTTTTATTACAGCAAGTTTGATTACATCGTTTGGCTTGTTGTAGGTGTGCAAGATGTGGTTCTTTTACACATATACATATGTCTGTTCTTCCTGGGACCCTTTTCCCATGTACGTTATGACAGAATGTTGAGTAGTCTTCTCTTGGCATTCCGTAGGTCTTTGGTGATTATATATTTCACCTGTGTTTGTATATGTCTCTTAACACCAATATCGTAATGAATCCAATCCTCACACCTTTCCATTGGTGAACCATAAGTTTGTTTAATGAATCTGTGATTGCCCTTCTCCGTGGAAATATCTGCCCTGGTATCCGTTTTTAGGTAACACCTGTAAGTGATATCCTACGATATGTGTCTTTCACTTTCTGACTTACTACAAGTCCCGTGATTACCTGTAGACTCATCTACGGGGCTGCAAATGGCATTGTGTCCTTTTTTTCCTTGGCTAATATTCTGTCTTAGCGAGGTCCATTTTCTGCAATGTGATTCCCTGAGGGCTGAGGATTAGCTGACCTGGGCAGCCTGACCCTGCCGGCAAGCCCTCCCCAGGTGTGCCTGGGTTGAGGTCAATAGAAACAGCACTCCAGGCAGCAATAGCCCCTGCAGCTGTGCCTGACTCCATATTCTCTGCCCCGTCAGCAGTCTCGGGGCTGTGCTGGTGGGAGGGTGTGAGGGTCCACGGCTTTGTTGGTGGCCCGGTGTGAGTGGGGCTCTGCTGGACTTTCTGCAGGAGTTGCCAGGCTGCCACTTGTAAAGAAGAGGATGTGTCACCCATAACTTCCGCTGGAATTTCTCTCCGGGCTGAGGTGAGGAAGGAAAAAAAGGAGTGGGGGCCGGGACAGGAGGGGTATCTCAGGCAGGGAAATGGAAAGCTTCCAGAAGAGCGCCCGGGGCCACGACCATCCTGGCTGGCCTTCAGGCACCAAGTTGGCCTGCGTGCTGTCGCTGGTGTGGATCCACGACCCTTCCTCTAGGCTTTCAAGCCCTTGTACATATTCAGGTGTTTTACCTGGGAAGGGTGGGAACAGTTCAGCAACAGCTGGCCTGGGGCTCTGCTCACGTTTACTCACAGAGGCCTCGGCACGGTCCCCCAGCTTTGCAATGAGGATGCTCCTTGAGTGGGGGGGCCGGGCTGCTGGCTGTATGGGAGATGATTCCCCACCTCTGACCAATTTCAGAATTGTTTACCGCTGGAGCAAGTGCCCTCATAGGGTTTTCCTCTGTATAACTGCTGGGTTCAGGTTTTTTTTTTCTTTTTGGGTTCAAGTTAGAATTTATTCATCTTTTATGTATTTATTGATATAAGCATGGAAATAATTCATTCATATAAATACATCTGTGTGAAGGGAAGAACTTTTTTCTGTTTTATTTTTAAATTTTATTTCTAAAAATTTTGAAGTTTAATTATATTTATTTTTCTATACAGCAGGTTATTATTGATTATTTATTTTATTCATATACATATATACAGGTCAATACCTATCTCCCAACTCATCTGACCACAACACCCCATGGCTTCCCCGACTTGGTGTCCATACGTTTGTTCTCTACCTCTGTTTCTCTATTTCTGCCCTGCAAACCTGTTCATCTGTACCATATATCTAGGTTCCACATACATGCATTAATACAGAATATTTGTTTTGCTCTTTCTGACTTACTTCATTCTGTATGACAGTCTCTAGATCCACCGACTTCTCTACAAACAACCCAGTTTCATTCCTTTTCATGGCTGAGTCATATCCCATTTTATATATGTACCACATCTTTATCCATTCGTCTGTCTGTGGGCATTTAGGTTGCTTCCATTACCTGGCTATTGTAAATAGTGCTGCAATGAACATTGTGGTGAATGTGTGTTTTTGATTTATGGTTGTCTCTGGGTATATGCCCAGAAGTGGGATTGCTGGATCCTATGGTAATTCTATTTCTAGTTTCTTTAAGGAAACTCCATACTCTTCTCCATAGTGACTGTATCAATTTACCTTCCCACCAATAGTGGAAGAGGGTTCCTTTTGTCCACACCCTCCCCAGAATTTGTTGTTTGTAGATTTTCTGATGATGCCGATTCTAACAGGTGTGAGGTGATACCTCATTGTCGTTTTGATTTGCATTTCTCTAATAATTAGTGGTGTTGAGCAGCTTTTCATGTGCGTCTTGGCCGTCTCTGTGACTTCTTTGAAGAAACGTCTATTTAGATCTTCTGCCCATATTTGTATTGGTTTGTTTGTTTTATTAATATTAAGCTGCGTGAGCTGTTTATATATATTGGAGATTAAACCTTTGTCCATTGATTCATTTGTGAACGTTTTCGCCCATTCTGAGGGTTGCCTTTTTCCATTCCCGTTTTTTTTAACCAAAAAAGAAAGAAAGCAAAAGAAGCAGAACACTAATGTGCGTGAAATATGCCTCTTGAAACTGTCGTTTGGAAATATGGACGTCTTTTGAACTTTTTGGTCGATATATGACCCCAGGATTTGTTTTCAGGGCAGGTGTCATTTACAGGCCTGCAATGATTTGGAATATCCACTGACCATTAGCGCTGGGACTAAAGCTGCTGTTGTGTGAAACGGCCACAAGGTGGCAGCAGTTCTCCCTTAGCAAATCTGCTTACTAGGGCAACAGAGCCTCAATGGAAGCCGTGTTCTAGATTGGAATTTAGAATGGAATGTGCCAGGAGAAAGCCTCTCAAGTTTGTCTCACTACTTCTTGTTCGTGTTTTTAATTTAATTTTTAATTTTTTATTACAGCAAGATTGATTACATCATTTGGCTTGTTGTAGGTGTGCAAGATGTGGTTCTTTTACACATATACATATGTCTGTTCTTCCTGGGACCCTTTTCCCATGTACGTTATGATAGAATGTTGAGTAGTCTTCTCTTGGCATTCCGTAGATCTTTGGTGATTATATATTTCACCTGTTTTTGTATATGTCTCTTAACCCCAATATCGTAATGAATCCAATCCTCACACCTTTCCATTGGTGAACCATAAGTTGGTTTAATGAATCTGTTATTGCCCTTCTCCGTGGAAATATCTGCCCTGGTATCCGTTTTTAGGTAACACCTATAAGTGATATCCTACGATATGTGTCTTTCACTTTCTGACTTACTACAAGTCACGTGATTACCTGTAGACTCATCTACGGGGCTGCAAATGGCATTGTGTCCTTTTTTTCCTTGGCTAATATTCTGTCTTAGCGAGGTCCATTTTCTGCAATGTGATTCCCTGAGGGCTGAGGATTAGCTGACCTGGGCAGCCTGACCCTGCCGGCAAGCCCTCCCCAGGTGTGCCTGGGTTGAGGTCAATAGAAACAGCACTCCAGGCAGCAATAGCCCCTGCAGCTGTGCCTGACTCCATATTCTCTGCCCCGTCAGCAGTCTCGGGGCTGTGCTGGTGGGAGGGTGTGAGGGTCCATGGCTTTGTTGGTGGCCCGGTGTGAGTGGGGCTCTGCTGGACTTTCTGCAGGAGTTGCCAGGCTGCCACTTGTAAAGAAGAGGATGTGTCACCCATAACTTCCCTGGAATTTCTCTCCGGGCTTAGGTGAGGAAGGAAAAAATGGAGTGGGGGCCGGGACAGGAGGGGTATCTCAGGCAGGGAAATGGAAAGCTTCCAGAAGAGCGCCCAGGGCCAGGACCATCCTGGCTGGCCTTCAGGCACCAAGTTGGCCTGCGTGCTGTCGCTGGTGTGGATCCACGACCCTTCCTCTAGGCTTTCAAGCCCTTGTACATATTCAGGTGTTTTACCTGGGAAGGGTGGGAACAGTTCAGCAACAGCTGGCCTGGGGCTCTGCTCACGTTTACTCACAGAGGCCTCGGCACGGTCCCCCAGCTTTGCAATGAGGATGCTCCTTGAGTGGGGGGGCCGGGCTGCTGGCTGTATGGGAGATGATTCCCCACCTCTGACCAATTTCAGAATTGTTTACCGCTGGAGCAAGTGCCCTCATAGGGTTTTCCTCTGTATAACTGCTGGGTTCAGGTTTTTTTTTCTTTTTGGGTTCAAGTTAGAATTTATTCATCTTTTATGTATTTATTGATATAAGCATGGAAATAATTCATTCATATAAATACATCTGTGTGAAGGGAAGAACTTTTTTCTGTTTTATTTTTAAATTTTATTTCTAAAAATTTTGAAGTTTAATTATATTTATTTTTCTATACAGCAGGTTATTATTGATTATTTATTTTATTCATATACATATATACAGGTCAATACCTATCTCCCAACTCATCTGACCACAACACCCCATGGCTTCCCCGACTTGGTGTCCATACGTTTGTTCTCTACCTCTGTTTCTCTATTTCTGCCCTGCAAACCTGTTCATCTGTACCATATATCTAGGTTCCACATACATGCATTAATACAGAATATTTGTTTGGCTCTTTCTGACTTACTTCATTCTGTATGACAGTCTCTAGATCCACCGACTTCTCTACAAACAACCCAGTTTCATTCCTTTTCATGGCTGAGTCATATCCCATTTTATATATGTACCACATCTTTATCCATTCGTCTGTCTGTGGGCATTTAGGTTGCTTCCATTACCTGGCTATTGTAAATAGTGCTGCAATGAACATTGTGGTGAATGTGTGTTTTTGATTTATGGTTGTCTCTGGGTATATGCCCAGAAGTGGGATTGCTGGATCCTATGGTAATTCTATTTCTAGTTTCTTTAAGGAAACTCCATACCCTTCTCCATAGTGACTGTAACAATTTACCTTCCCACCAATAGTGGAAGAGGGTTCCTTTTGTCCACACCCTCCCCAGAATTTGTTGTTTGTAGATTTTCTGATGATGCCGATTCTAACAGGTGTGAGGTGATACCTCATTGTCGTTTTGATTTGCATTTCTCTAATAATTAGTGGTGTTGAGCAGCTTTTCATGTGCGTCTTGGCCGTCTCTGTGACTTCTTTGAAGAAACGTCTATTTAGATCTTCTGCCCATATTTGTATTAGGGTTGTTTGTTTTATTAATATTAAGCTGCGTGAGCTGTTTATATATATTGGAGATTAAACCTTTGTCCATTGATTCATTTGCGAACGTTTTCGCCCATTCTGAGGGTTGCCTTTTTCCATTCCCGTTGTTTTTAACCAAAAAAGAAAGAAAGCAAAAGAAGCAGAACACTAATGTGCGTGAAATATTCCTCTTGAAACTGTCGTTTTGAAATATGGACGTCTTTTGAACTTTTTGGTCGATATATGACCCCAGGATTTGTTTTCAGGGCAGGTGTCATTTACAGGCCTGCAATGATTTGGAATATCCACTGACCATTAGCGCTGGGATTAAAGCTGCTGTTGTGTGAAGCGGCCACAAGGTGGCAGCAGTTCTCCCTTAGCAAATCTGCTTACTAGGGCAACAGAGCCTCAATGGAAACCGTGTTCTAGATTGGAATTTAGAATGGAATGTGCCAGGAGAAAGCCCCTCAAGTTTGTCTCACTACTTCTTGTTCGTGTTTTTAAGTTAATTTTTAATTTTTTATTACAGCAAGTTTGATTACATCGTTTGGCTTGTTGTAGGTGTGCAAGATGTGGTTCTTTTACACATATACATATGTCTGTTCTTCCTGGGACCCTTTTCCCATGTACGTTATGACAGAATGTTGAGTAGTCTTCTCTTGGCATTCCGTAGGTCTTTGGTGATTATATATTTCACCTGTGTTTGTATATGTCTCTTAACACCAATATCGTAATGAATCCAATCCTCACACCTTTCCATTGGTGAACCATAAGTTTGTTTAATGAATCTGTGATTGCCCTTCTCCGTGGAAATATCTGCCCTGGTATCCGTTTTTAGGTAACACCTATAAGTGATATCCTACGATATGTGTCTTTCACTTTCTGACTTACTACAAGTCCCGTGATTACCTGTAGACTCATCTACGGGGCTGCAAATGGCATTGTGTCCTTTTTTTCCTTGGCTAATATTCTGTCTTAGCGAGGTCCATTTTCTGCAATGTGATTCCCTGAGGGCTGAGGATTAGCTGACCTGGGCAGCCTGACCCTGCCGGCAAGCCCTCCCCAGGTGTGCCTGGGTTGAGGTCAATAGAAACAGCACTCCAGGCAGCAATAGCCCCTGCAGCTGTGCCTGACTCCATATTCTCTGCCCCGTCAGCAGTCTCGGGGCTGTGCTGGTGGGAGGGTGTGAGGGTCCACGGCTTTGTTGGTGGCCCGGTGTGAGTGGGGCTCTGCTGGACTTTCTGCAGGAGTTGCCAGGCTGCCACTTGTAAAGAAGAGGATGTGTCACCCATAACTTCCGCTGGAATTTCTCTCCGGGCTTAGGTGAGGAAGGAAAAAAAGGAGTGGAGGCCGGGACAGGAGGGGTATCTCAGGCAGGGAAATGGAAAGCTTCCAGAAGAGCGCCCGGGGCCAGGACCATCCTGGCTGGCCTTCAGGCACCAAGTTGGCCTGCGTGCTGTCGCTGGTGTGGATCCACGACCCTTCCTCTAGGCTTTCAAGCCCTTGTACATATTCAGGTGTTTTACCTGGGAAGGGTGGGAACAGTTCAGCAACAGCTGGCCTGGGGCTCTGCTCACGTTTACTCACAGAGGCCTCGGCACGGTCCCCCAGCTTTGCAATGAGGATGCTCCTTGAGTGGGGGGGCCGGGCTGCTGGCTGTATGGGAGATGATTCCCCACCTCTGACCAATTTCAGAATTGTTTACCGCTGGAGCAAGTGCCCTCATAGGGTTTTCCTCTGTATAACTGCTGGGTTCAGGTTTTTTTTTTCTTTTTGGGTTCAAGTTAGAATTTATTCATCTTTTATGTATTTATTGATATAAGCATGGAAATAATTCATTCATATAAATACATCTGTGTGAAGGGAAGAACTTTTTTCTGTTTTATTTTTAAATTTTATTTCTAAAAATTTTGAAGTTTAATTATATTTATTTTTCTATACAGCAGGTTATTATTGATTATTTATTTTATTCATATACATATATACAGGTCAATACCTATCTCCCAACTCATCTGACCACAACACCCCATGGCTTCCCCGACTTGGTGTCCATACGTTTGTTCTCTACCTCTGTTTCTCTATTTCTGCCCTGCAAACCTGTTCATCTGTACCATATATCTAGGTTCCACATACATGCATTAATACAGAATATTTGTTTTGCTCTTTCTGACTTACTTCATTCTGTATGACAGTCTCTAGATCCACCGACTTCTCTACAAACAACCCAGTTTCATTCCTTTTCATGGCTGAGTCATATCCCATTTTATATATGTACCACATCTTTATCCATTCGTCTGTCTGTGGGCATTTAGGTTGCTTCCATTACCTGGCTATTGTAAATAGTGCTGCAATGAACATTGTGGTGAATGTGTGTTTTTGATTTATGGTTGTCTCTGGGTATATGCCCAGAAGTGGGATTGCTGGATCCTATGGTAATTCTATTTCTAGTTTCTTTAAGGAAACTCCATACTCTTCTCCATAGTGACTGTATCAATTTACCTTCCCACCAATAGTGGAAGAGGGTTCCTTTTGTCCACACCCTCCCCAGAATTTGTTGTTTGTAGATTTTCTGATGATGCCGATTCTAACAGGTGTGAGGTGATACCTCATTGTCGTTTTGATTTGCATTTCTCTAATAATTAGTGGTGTTGAGCAGCTTTTCATGTGCGTCTTGGCCGTCTCTGTGACTTCTTTGAAGAAACGTCTATTTAGATCTTCTGCCCATATTTGTATTGGTTTGTTTGTTTTATTAATATTAAGCTGCGTGAGCTGTTTATATATATTGGAGATTAAACCTTTGTCCATTGATTCATTTGTGAACGTTTTCGCCCATTCTGAGGGTTGCCTTTTTCCATTCCCGTTTTTTTTAACCAAAAAAGAAAGAAAGCAAAAGAAGCAGAACACTAATGTGCGTGAAATATGCCTCTTGAAACTGTCGTTTGGAAATATGGACGTCTTTTGAACTTTTTGGTCGATATATGACCCCAGGATTTGTTTTCAGGGCAGGTGTCATTTACAGGCCTGCAATGATTTGGAATATCCACTGACCATTAGCGCTGGGACTAAAGCTGCTGTTGTGTGAAACGGCCACAAGGTGGCAGCAGTTCTCCCTTAGCAAATCTGCTTACTAGGGCAACAGAGCCTCAATGGAAGCCGTGTTCTAGATTGGAATTTAGAATGGAATGTGCCAGGAGAAAGCACCTCAAGTTTGTCTCACTACTTCTTGTTCGTGTTTTTAATTTAATTTTTAATTTTTTATTACAGCAAGATTGATTACATCATTTGGCTTGTTGTAGGTGTGCAAGATGTGGTTCTTTTACACATATACATATGTCTGTTCTTCCTGGGACCCTTTTCCCATGTACGTTATGATAGAAGGTTGAGTAGTCTTCTCTTGGCATTCCGTAGATCTTTGGTGATTATATATTTCACCTGTGTTTGTATATGTCTCTTAACCCCAATATCGTAATGAATCCAATCCTCACACCTTTCCATTGGTGAACCATAAGTTGGTTTAATGAATCTGTGATTGCCCTTCTCCGTGGAAATATCTGCCCTGGTATCCGTTTTTAGGTAACACCTATAAGTGATATCCTACGATATGTGTCTTTCACTTTCTGACTTACTACAAGTCACGTGATTACCTGTAGACTCATCTACGGGGCTGCAAATGGCATTGTGTCCTTTTTTCCTTGGCTAATATTCTGTCTTAGCGAGGTCCATTTTCTGCAATGTGATTCCCTGAGGGCTGAGGATTAGCTGACCTGGGCAGCCTGACCCTGCCGGCAAGCCCTCCCCAGGTGTGCCTGGGTTGAGGTCAATAGAAACAGCACTCCAGGCAGCAATAGCCCCTGCAGCTGTGCCTGACTCCATATTCTCTGCCCCGTCAGCAGTCTCGGGGCTGTGCTGGTGGGAGGGTGTGAGGGTCCATGGCTTTGTTGGTGGCCCGCTGTGACTGGGGCTCTGCTGGACTTTCTGCAGGAGTTGCCAGGCTGCCACTTGTAAAGAAGAGGATGTGTCACCCATAACTTCCGCTGGAATTTCTCTCCGGGCTTAGGTGAGGAAGGAAAAAAAGGAGTGGAGGCCGGGACAGGAGGGGTATCTCAGGCAGGGAAATGGAAAGCTTCCAGAAGAGCGCCCGGGGCCAGGACCATCCTGGCTGGCCTTCAGGCACCAAGTTGGCCTGCGTGCTGTCGCTGGTGTGGATCCACGACCCTTCCTCTAGGCTTTCAAGCCCTTGCACATATTCAGGTGTTTTACCTGGGAAGGGTGGGAACAGTTCAGCAACAGCTGGCCTGGGGCTCAGCTCACGTTTACTCCCAGAGGCCTCGGCACGGTCCCCCAGCTTTGCAATGAGGATGCTCCTTGAGTGGGGGGGCCGGGCTGCTGGCTGTATGGGAGATGATTCCCCACCTCTGACCAATTTCAGAATTGTTTACCGCTGGAGCAAGTGCCCTCATAGGGTTTTCCTCTGTATAACTGCTGGGTTCAGGTTTTTTTTTTCTTTTTGGGTTCAAGTTAGAATTTATTCATCTTTTATGTATTTATTGATATAAGCATGGAAATAATTCATTCATATAAATACATCTGTGTGAAGGGAAGAACTTTTTTCTGTTTTATTTTTAAATTTTATTTCTAAAAATTTTGAAGTTTAATTATATTTATTTTTCTATACAGCAGGTTATTATTGATTATTTATTTTATTCATATACATATATACAGGTCAATACCTATCTCCCAACTCATCTGACCACAACACCCCATGGCTTCCCCGACTTGGTGTCCATACGTTTGTTCTCTACCTCTGTTTCTCTATTTCTGCCCTGCAAACCTGTTCATCTGTACCATATATCTAGGTTCCACATACATGCATTAATACAGAATATTTGTTTTGCTCTTTCTGACTTACTTCATTCTGTATGACAGTCTCTAGATCCACCGACTTCTCTACAAACAACCCAGTTTCATTCCTTTTCATGGCTGAGTCATATCCCATTTTATATATGTACCACATCTTTATCCATTCGTCTGTCTGTGGGCATTTAGGTTCTTCCATTACCTGGCTATTGTAAATAGTGCTGCAATGAACATTGTGGTGAATGTGTGTTTTTGATTTATGGTTGTCTCTGGGTATATGCCCAGAAGTGGGATTGCTGGATCGTATGGTAATTCTATTTCTAGTTTCTTTAAGGAAACTCCATACTCTTCTCCATAGTGACTGTAACAATTTACCTTCCCACCAATAGTGGAAGAGGGTTCCTTTTGTCCACACCCTCCCCAGAATTTGTTGTTTGTAGATTTTCTGATGATGCCGATTCTAACAGGTGTGAGGTGATACCTCATTGTCGTTTTGATTTGCATTTCTCTAATAATTAGTGGTGTTGAGCAGCTTTTCATGTGCGTCTTGGCCGTCTCTGTGACTTCTTTGAAGAAACGTCTATTTAGATCTTCTGCCCATATTTGTATTAGGGTTGTTTGTTTTATTAATATTAAGCTGCGTGTGCTGTTTATATATATTGGAGATTAAACCTTTGTCCATTGATTCATTTGTGAACGTTTTTGCCCATTCTGAGGGTTGCCTTTTTCCATTCCCGTTGTTTTTAACCAAAAAAGAAAGAAAGCAAAAGAAGCAGAACACTAATGTTCGTGAAATATTCCTCTTGAAACTGTCGTTTTGAAATATGGACGTCTTTTGAACTTTTTGGTCGATATATGAGCCCAGGATTTGTTTTCAGGGCAGGTGTCATTTACAGGCCTGCAATGATTTGGAATATCCACTGACCATTAGCGCTGGGATTAAAGCTGCTGTTGTGTGAAGCGGCCACAAGGTGGCAGCAGTTCTCCCTTAGCAAATCTGCTTACTAGGGCAACAGAACCTCAATGGAAGCCGTGTTCTAGATTGGAATTTAGAATGGAATGTGCCAGGAGAAAGCCCCTCAAGTTTGTCTCAGTACTTCTTGTTCGTGTTTTTAATTTAATTTTTTATTTTTTATTACAGCAAGTTTGATTACATCGTTTGGCTTGTTGTAGGTGTGCAAGATGTGGTTCTTTTACACATATACATATGTCTGTTCTTCCTGGGACCCTTTTCCCATGTACGTTATGACAGAATGTTGAGTAGTCTTCTCTTGGCATTCCGTAGGTCTTTGGTGATTATATATTTCACCTGTTTTTGTATATGTCTCTTAACACCAATATCGTAATGAATCCAATCCTCACACATTTCCATTGGTGAACCATAAGTTTGTTTAATGAATCTGTGATTGCCCTTCTCCGTGGAAATATCTGCCCTGGTATCCGTTTTTAGGTAACACCTATAAGTGATATCCTACGATATGTGTCTTTCACTTTCTGACTTACTACAAGTCACGTGATTACCTGTAGACTCATCTACGGGGCTGCAAATGGCATTGTGTCCTTTTTTTCCTTGGCTAATATTCTGTTTTAGCGAGGTCCATTTTCTGCAATGTGATTCCCTGAGGGCTGAGGATTAGCTGACCTGGGCAGCCTGACCCTGCCGGCAAGCCCTCCCCAGGTGTGCCTGGGTTGAGGTCAATAGAAACAGCACTCCAGGCAGCAATAGCCCCTGCAGCTGTGCCTGACTCCATATTCTCTGCCCCGTCAGCAGTCTCGGGGCTGTGCTGGTGGGAGGGTGTGAGGGTCCATGGCTTTGTTGGTGGCCCGGTGTGAGTGGGGCTCTGCTGGACTTTCTGCAGGAGTTGCCAGGCTGCCACTTGTAAAGAAGAGGATGTGTCACCCATAACTTCCGCTGGAATTTCTCTCCGGGCTTAGGTGAGGAAGGAAAAAAAGGAGTGGGGGCCGGGACAGGAGGGGTATCTCAGGCAGGGAAATGGAAAGCTTCCAGAAGAGCGCCCGGGGCCAGGACCATCCTGGCTGGCCTTCAGGCACCAAGTTGGCCTGCGTGCTGTCGCTGGTGTGGATCCACGACCCTTCCTCTAGGCTTTCAAGCCCTTGTACATATTCAGGTGTTTTACCTGGGAAGGGTGGGAACAGTTCAGCAACAGCTGGCCTGGGGCTCTGCTCACGTTTACTCACAGAGGCCTCGGCACGGTCCCCCAGCTTTGCAATGAGGATGCTCCTTGAGTGGGGGGGCCGGGCTGCTGGCTGTATGGGAGATGATTCCCCACCTCTGACCAATTTCAGAATTGTTTACCGCTGGAGCAAGTGCCCTCATAGGGTTTTCCTCTGTATAACTGCTGGGTTCAGGTTTTTTTTTCTTTTTGGGTTCAAGTTAGAATTTATTCATCTTTTATGTATTTATTGATATAAGCATGGAAATAATTCATTCATATAAATACATCTGTGTGAAGGGAAGAACTTTTTTCTGTTTTATTTTTAAATTTTATTTCTAAAAATTTTGAAGTTTAATTATATTTATTTTTCTATACAGCATGTTATTATTGATTATTTATTTTATTCATATACATATATACAGGTCAATACCTATCTCCCAACTCATCTGACCACAACACCCCATGGCTTCCCCGACTTGGTGTCCATACGTTTGTTCTCTACCTCTGTTTCTCTATTTCTGCCCTGCAAACCTGTTCATCTGTACCATATATCTAGGTTCCACATACATGCATTAATACAGAATATTTGTTTGGCTCTTTCTGACTTACTTCATTCTGTATGACAGTCTCTAGATCCACCGACTTCTCTACAAACAACCCAGTTTCATTCCTTTTCATGGCTGAGTCATATCCCATTTTATATATGTACCACATCTTTTTCCATTCGTCTGTCTGTGGGCATTTAGGTTGCTTCCATTACCTGGCTATTGTAAATAGTGCTGCAATGAACATTGTGGTGAATGTGTGTTTTTGATTTATGGTTGTCTCTGGGTATATGCCCAGAAGTGGGATTGCTGGATCCTATGGTAATTCTATTTCTAGTTTCTTTAAGGAAACTCCATACCCTTCTCCATAGTGACTGTAACAATTTACCTTCCCAACAATAGTGGAAGAGGGTTCCTTTTGTCCACACCCTCCCCAGAATTTGTTGTTTGTAGATTTTCTGATGATGCCGATTCTAACAGGTGTGAGGTGATACCTCATTGTCGTTTTGATTTGCATTTCTCTAATAATTAGTGGTGTTGAGCAGCTTTTCATGTGCGTCTTGGCCGTCTCTGTGACTTCTTTGAAGAAACGTCTATTTAGATCTTCTGCCCATATTTGTATTAGGGTTGTTTGTTTTATTAATATTAAGCTGCGTGAGCTGTTTATATATATTGGAGATTAAACCTTTGTCCATTGATTCATTTGTGAACGTTTTCGCCCATTCTGAGGGTTGCCTTTTTCCATTCCCGTTGTTTTTAACCAAAAAAGAAAGAAAGCAAAAGAAGCAGAACACTAATGTGCGTGAAATATGCCTCTTGAAACTGTCGTTTTGAAATATGGACGTCTTTTGAAATTTTTGGTCGATATATGACCCCAGGATTTGTTTTCAGGGCAGGTGTCATTTACAGGCCTGCAATGATTTGGAATATCCACTGACCATTAGCGCTGGGATTAAAGCTGCTGTTGTGTGAAGCGGCCACTAGGTGGCAGGAGTTCTCCCTTAGCAAATCTGCTTACTAGGGCAACAGAGCCTCAATGGAAGCCGTGTTCTAGATTGGAATTTAGAATGGAATGTGCCAGGAGAAAGCCCCTCAAGTTTGTCTCAGTACTTCTTGTTCGTGTTTTTAATTTAATTTTTAATTTTTTAGTACAGCAAGTTTGATTACATCGTTTGGCTTGTTGTAGGTGTGCAAGATGTGGTTCTTTTACACATATACATATGTCTGTTCTTCCTGGGACCCTTTTCCCATGTACGTTATGACAGAATGTTGAGTAGTCTTCTCTTGGCATTCCGTAGGTCTTTGGTGATTATATATTTCACCTGTGTTTGTATATGTCTCTTAACACCAATATCGTAATGAATCCAATCCTCACACCTTTCCATTGGTGAACCATAAGTTTGTTTAATGAATCTGTGATTGCCCTTCTCCGTGGAAATATCTGCCCTGGTATCCGTTTTTAGGTAACACCTATAAGTGATATCCTACGATATGTGTCTTTCACTTTCTGACTTACTACAAGTCACGTGATTACCTGTAGACTCATCTACGGGGCTGCAAATGGCATTGTGTCCTTTTTTTCCTTGGCTAATATTCTGTCTTAGCGAGGTCCATTTTCTGCAATGTGATTCCCTGAGGGCTGAGGATTAGCTGACCTGGGCAGCCTGACCCTGCCGGCAAGCCCTCCCCAGGTGTGCCTGGGTTGAGGTCAATAGAAATAGCACTCCAGGCAGCAATAGCCCCTGCAGCTGTGCCTGACTCCATATTCTCTGCCCCGTCAGCAGTCTCGGGGCTGTGCTGGTGGGAGAGTGTGAGGGTCCATGGCTTTGTTGGTGGCCCGGTGTGAGTGGGGCTCTGCTGGACTTTCTGCAGGAGTTGCCAGGCTGCCACTTGTAAAGAAGAGGATGTGTCACCCATAACTTCCGCTGGAATTTCTCTCCGGGCTTAGGTGAGGAAGGAAAAACAGGAGTGGGGGCCGGGACAGGAGGGGTATCTCAGGCAGGGAAATGGAAAGCTTCCAGAAGAGCGCCCGGGGCCAGGACCATACTGGCTGGCCTTCAGGCACCAAGTTGGCCTGCGTGCTGTCGCTGGTGTGGATCCACGACCCTTCCTCTAGGCTTTCAAGCCCTTGTACATATTCAGGTGTTTTACCTGGGAAGGGTGGGAACAGTTCAGCAACAGCTGGCCTGGGGCTCTGCTCACGTTTACTCACAGAGGCCTCGGCACGGTCCCCCAGCTTTGCAATGAGGATGCTACTTGAGTGGGGGGGCCAGGCTGCTGGCTGTATGGGAGATGATTCCCCACCTCTGACCAATTTCAGAATTGTTTACCGCTGGAGCAAGTGCCCTCATAGGGTTTTCCTCTGTATAACTGCTGGGTTCAGGTTTTTTTTTTCTTTTTGGGTTCAAGTTAGAATTTATTCATCTTTTATGTATTTATTGATATAAGCATGGAAATAATTCATTCATATAAATACATCTGTGTGAAGGGAAGAACTTTTTTCTGTTTTATTTTTAAATTTTATTTCTAAAAATTTTGAAGTTTAATTATATTTATTTTTCTATACAGCAGGTTATTATTGATTATTTATTTTATTCATATACATATATACAGGTCAATACCTATCTCCCAACTCATCTGACCACAACACCCCATGGCTTCCCCGACTTGGTGTCCATACGTTTGTTCTCTACCTCTGTTTCTCTATTTCTGCCCTGCAAACCTGTTCATCTGTACCATATATCTAGGTTCCACATACATGCATTAATACAGAATATTTGTTTTGCTCTTTCTGACTTACTTCATTCTGTATGACAGTCTCTAGATCCACCGACTTCTCTACAAACAACCCAATTTCATTCCTTTTCATGGCTGAGTCATATACCATTTTATATATGTACCACATCTTTATCCATTCGTCTGTCTGTGGGCATTTAGGTTGCTTCCATTACCTGGCTATTGTAAATAGTGCTGCAATGAACATTGTGGTGAATGTGTGTTTTTGATTTATGGTTGTCTCTGGGTATATGCCCAGAAGTGGGATTGCTGGATCCTATGGTAATTCTATTTCTAGTTTCTTTAAGGAAACTCCATACTCTTCTCCATAGTGACTGTAACAATTTACCTTCCCACCAATAGTGGAAGAGGGTTCCTTTTGTACACACCCTCCCCAGAATTTGTTGTTTGTAGATTTTCTGATGATGCCGATTCTAACAGGTGTGAGGTGATACCTCATTGTCGTTTTGATTTGCATTTCTCTAATAATTAGTGGTGTTGAGCAGCTTTTCATGTGCGTCTTGGCCGTCTCTGTGACTTCTTTGAAGAAACGTCTATTTAGATCTTCTGCCCATATTTGTATTAGGGTTGTTTGTTTTATTAATATTAAGCTGCGTGAGCTGTTTATATATATTGGAGATTAAACCTTTGTCCATTGATTCATTTGCGAACGTTTTCGCCCATTCTGAGGGTTGCCTTTTTCCATTCCCGTTGTTTTTAACCAAAAAAGAAAGAAAGCAAAAGAAGCAGAACACTAATGTGCGTGAAATATGCCTCTTGAAACTGTCGTTTTGAAATATGGACGTCTTTTGAACTTTTTGGTCGATATATGACCCCAGGATTTGTTTTCAGGGCAGGTGTCATTTACAGGCCTGCAATGATTTGGAATATCCACTGACCATTAGCGCTGGGATTAAAGCTGCTGTTGTGTGAAGCGGCCACAAGGTGGCAGCAGTTCTCCCTTAGCAAATCTGCTTACTAGGGCAACAGAGCCTCAATGGAAACCGTGTTCTAGATTGGAATTTAGAATGGAATGTGCCAGGAGAAAGCCCCTCAAGTTTGTCTCACTACTTCTTGTTCGTGTTTTTAAGTTAATTTTTAATTTTTTATTACAGCAAGTTTGATTACATCGTTTGGCTTGTTGTAGGTGTGCAAGATGTGGTTCTTTTACACATATACATATGTCTGTTCTTCCTGGGACCCTTTTCCCATGTACGTTATGACAGAATGTTGAGTAGTCTTCTCTTGGCATTCCGTAGGTCTTTGGTGATTATATATTTCACCTGTGTTTGTATATGTCTCTTAACACCAATATCGTAATGAATCCAATCCTCACACCTTTCCATTGGTGAACCATAAGTTTGTTTAATGAATCTGTGATTGCCCTTCTCCGTGGAAATATCTGCCCTGGTATCCGTTTTTAGGTAACACCTATAAGTGATATCCTACGATATGTGTCTTTCACTTTCTGACTTACTACAAGTCCCGTGCTTACCTGTAGACTCATCTACGGGGCTGCAAATGGCATTGTGTCCTTTTTTTCCTTGGCTAATATTCTGTCTTAGCGAGGTCCATTTTCTGCAATGTGATTCCCTGAGGGCTGAGGATTAGCTGACCTGGGCAGCCTGACCCTGCCGGCAAGCCCTCCCCAGGTGTGCCTGGTTTGAGGTCAATAGAAACAGCACTCCAGGCAGCAATAGCCCCTGCAGCTGTGCCTGACTCCATATTCTCTGCCCCGTCAGCAGTCTCGGGGCTGTGCTGGTGGGAGGGTGTGAGGGTCCACGGCTTTGTTGGTGGCCCGGTGTGAGTGGGGCTCTGCTGGACTTTCTGCAGGAGTTGCCAGGCTGCCACTTGTAAAGAAGAGGATGTGTCACCCATAACTTCCACTGGAATTTCTCTCCGGGCTTAGGTGAGGAAGGAAAAAAAGGAGTGGGGGCCGGGACAGGAGGGGTATCTCAGGCAGGGAAATGGAAAGCTTCCAGAAGAGCGCCCGGGGCCAGGACCATCCTGGCTGGCCTTCAGGCACCAAGTTGGCCTGCGTGCTGTCGCTGGTGTGGATCCACGACCCTTCCTCTAGGCTTTCAAGCCCTTGTACATATTCAGGTGTTTTACCTGGGAAGGGTGGGAACAGTTCAGCAACAGCTGGCCTGGGGCTCTGCTCACGTTTACTCACAGAGGCCTCGGCACGGTCCCCCAGCTTTGCAATGAGGATGCTCCTTGAGTGGGGGGGCCGGGCTGCTGGCTGTATGGGAGATGATTCCCCACCTCTGACCAATTTCAGAATTGTTTACCGCTGGAGCAAGTGCCCTCATAGGGTTTTCCTCTGTATAACTGCTGGGTTCAGGTTTTTTTTTTCTTTTTGGGTTCAAGTTAGAATTTATTCATCTTTTATGTATTTATTGATATAAGCATGGAAATAATTCATTCATATAAATACATCTGTGTGAAGGGAAGAACTTTTTTCTGTTTTATTTTTAAATTTTATTTCTAAAAATTTTGAAGTTTAATTATATTTATTTTTCTATACAGCAGGTTATTATTGATTATTTATTTTATTCATATACATATATACAGGTCAATACCTATCTCCCAACTCATCTGACCACAACACCCCATGGCTTCCCCGACTTGGTGTCCATACGTTTGTTCTCTACCTCTGTTTCTCTATTTCTGCCCTGCAAACCTGTTCATCTGTACCATATATCTAGGTTCCACATACATGCATTAATACAGAATATTTGTTTTGCTCTTTCTGACTTACTTCATTCTGTATGACAGTCTCTAGATCCACCGACTTCTCTACAAACAACCCAGTTTCATTCCTTTTCATGGCTGAGTCATATCCCATTTTATATATGTACCACATCTTTATCCATTCGTCTGTCTGTGGGCATTTAGGTTGCTTCCATTACCTGGCTATTGTAAATAGTGCTGCAATGAACATTGTGGTGAATGTGTGTTTTTGATTTATGGTTGTCTCTGGGTATATGCCCAGAAGTGGGATTGCTGGATCCTATGGTAATTCTATTTCTAATTTCTTTAAGGAAACTCCATACTCTTCTCCATAGTGACTGTATCAATTTACCTTCCCACCAATAGTGGAAGAGGGTTCCTTTTGTCCACACCCTCCCCAGAATTTGTTGTTTGTAGATTTTCTGATGATGCCGATTCTAACAGGTGTGAGGTGATACCTCATTGTCGTTTTGATTTGCATTTCTCTAATAATTAGTGGTGTTGAGCAGCTTTTCATGTGCGTCTTGGCCGTCTCTGTGACTTCTTTGAAGAAACGTCTATTTAGATCTTCTGCCCATATTTGTATTGGTTTGTTTGTTTTATTAATATTAAGCTGCGTGAGCTGTTTATATATATTGGAGATTAAACCTTTGTCCATTGATTCGTTTGCGAACGTTTTCGCCCATTCTGAGGGTTGCCTTTTTCCATTCCCGTTTTTTTTAACCAAAAAAGAAAGAAAGCAAAAGAAGCAGAACACTAATGTGCGTGAAATATGCCTCTTGAAACTGTCGTTTGGAAATATGGACGTCTTTTGAACTTTTTGGTCGATATATGACCCCAGGATTTGTTTTCAGGGCAGGTGTCATTTACAGGCCTGCAATGATTTGGAATATCCACTGACCATTAGCGCTGGGATTAAAGCTGCTGTTGTGTGAAACGGCCACAAGGTGGCAGCAGTTCTCCCTTAGCAAATCTGCTTACTAGGGCAACAGAGCCTCAATGGAAGCCGTGTTCTAGATTGGAATTTAGAATGGAATGTGCCAGGAGAAAGCCTCTCAAGTTTGTCTCACTACTTCTTGTTCGTGTTTTTAATTTAATTTTTAATTTTTTATTACAGCAATATTGATTACATCATTTGGCTTGTTGTAGGTGTGCAAGATGTGGTTCTTTTACACATATACATATGTCTGTTCTTCCTGGGACCCTTTTCCCATGTACGTTATGATAGAATGTTGAGTAGTCTTCTCTTGGCATTCCGTAGATCTTTGGTGATTATATATTTCACCTGTGTTTGTATATGTCTCTTAACCCCAATATCGTAATGAATCCAATCCTCACACCTTTCCATTGGTGAACCATAAGTTTGTTTAATGAATCTGTTATTGCCCTTCTCCGTGGAAATATCTGCCCTGGTATCCGTTTTTAGGTAACACCTATAAGTGATATCCTACGATATGTGTCTTTCACTTTCTGACTTACTACAAGTCACGTGATTACCTGTAGACTCATCTACGGGGCTGCAAATGGCATTGTGTCCTTTTTTCCTTGGCTAATATTCTGTCTTAGCGAGGTCCATTTTCTGCAATGTGATTCCCTGAGGGCTGAGGATTAGCTGACCTGGGCAGCCTGACCCTGCCGGCAAGCCCTCCCCAGGTGTGCCTGGGTTGAGGTCAATAGAAACAGCACTCCAGGCAGCAATAGCCCCTGCAGCTGTGCCTGACTCCATATTCTCTGCCCCGTCAGCAGTCTCGGGGCTGTGCTGGTGGGAGGGTGTGAGGGTCCACGGCTTTGTTGGTGGCCCGGTGTGAGTGGGGCTCTGCTGGACTTTCTGCAGGAGTTGCCAGGCTGCCACTTGTAAAGAAGAGGATGTGTCACCCATAACTTCCGCTGGAATTTCTCTCCGGGTTGAGGTCAGGAAGGAAAAAAAGGAGTGGGGGCCGGGACAGGAGGGGTATCTCAGGCAGGGAAATGGAAAGCTTCCAGAAGAGCGCCCGGGGCCAGGACCATCCTGGCTGGCCTTCAGGCACCAAGTTGGCCTGCGTGCTGTCGCTGGTGTGGCTCCACGACCCTTCCTCTAGGCTTTCAAGCCCTTGTACATATTCAGGTGTTTTACCTGGGAAGGGTGGGAACAGTTCAGCAACAGCTGGCCTGGGGCTCAGCTCACGTTTACTCACAGAGGCCTCTGCACGGTCCCCCAGCTTTGCAATTTGGACGCTCGTTGCATGTGGGGGCCGGGCTGCTGGCTGTATGGGAGATGATTCCCCACCTCTGACCAATTTCAGAATTGTTTACCGCTGGAGCAAGTGCCCTCATAGGGTTTTCCTCTGTAGAACTGCTCGGTTCAGGTTTTTTTTTTCTTTTTGGGTTCAAGTTAGAATTTATTCATCTTTTATGTATTTATTGATATAAGCATGGAAATAATTCATTCATATAAATACATCTGTGTGAAGGGAAGAACTTTTTTCTGTTTTATTTTTAAATTTTATTTCTAAAAATTTTGAAGTTTAATTATATTTATTTTTCTATACAGCAGGTTATTATTGATTATTTATTTTATTCATATACATATATACAGGTCAATACCTATCTCCCAACTCATCTGACCACAACACCCCATGGCTTCCCCGACTTGGTGTCCATACGTTTTTTCTCTACCTCTGTTTCTCTATTTCTGTCCTGCAAACCTGTTCATCTGTACCATATATGTAGGTTCCACATACATGCATTAATACAGAATATTTGTTTTGCTCTTTCTGACTTACTTCATTCTGTATGACAGTCTCTAGATCCACCGACTTCTCTACAAACAACCCAGTTTCATTCCTTTTCATGGTTGAGTCATATCCCATTTTATATATGTACCACATCTTTATCCATTCGTCTGTCTGTGGGCATTTAGGTTGCTTCCATTACCTGGCTATTGTAAATAGTGCTGCAATGAACATTGTGGTGAATGTGTGTTTTTGATTTATGGTTGTCTCTGGGTATATGCCCAGAAGTGGGATTGCTGGATCCTATGGTAATTCTATTTCTAGTTTCTTTAAGGAAACTCCATACTGTTCTCCATAGTGACTGTATCAATTTACCTTCCCACCAATAGTGGAAGAGGGTTCCTTTTGTCCACACCCTCCCCAGAATTTGTTGTTTGTAGATTTTCTGATGATGCCGATTCTAACAGGTGTGAGGTGATACCTCATTGTCGTTTTGATTTGCATTTCTCTAATAATTAGTGGTGTTGAGCAGCTTTTCATGTGCGTCTTGGCCGTCTCTGTGACTTCTTTGAAGAAACGTCTATTTAGATCTTCTGCCCATATTTGTATTAGGGTT
This sequence comes from Mesoplodon densirostris, assembly GCF_025265405.1. Taxonomy (NCBI): domain Eukaryota; kingdom Metazoa; phylum Chordata; class Mammalia; order Artiodactyla; family Ziphiidae; genus Mesoplodon; species Mesoplodon densirostris. Next base: position 98,425,065 of record NC_082666.1, read on the forward strand.
GTTTGTTTTATTAATATTAAGCTGCGTGAGCTGTTTATATATATTGGAGATTAAACCTTTGTCCATTGATTCATTTGCGAATGTTTTCGCCCATTCTGAGGGATGCCTTTTTCCATTCCCGTTGTTTTTAACCAAAAAAGAAAGAAAGCAAAAGAAGCAGAACACTAATGTGCGTGAAATATTCCTCTTGAAACTGTCGTTTTGAAATATGGACGTCTTTTGAAATTTTTGGTCGATATATGACCCCAGGATTTGTTTTCAGGGCAGGTGTCATTTACAGGCCTGCAATGATTTGGAATATCCACTGACCATTAGCGCTGGGATTAAAGCTGCTGTTGTGTGAAGCGGCCACAAGGTGGCAGCAGTTCTCCCTTAGCAAATCTGCTTACTAGGGCAACAGAGCCTCAATGGAAGCCGTGTTCTAGATTGGAATTTAGAATGGAATGTGCCAGGAGAAAGCACCTCAAGTTTGTCTCACTACTTCTTGTTCGTGTTTTTAATTTAATTTTTAATATTTTATTACAGCAAGTTTGATTACATCGTTTGGCTTGTTGTAGGTGTGCAAGATGTGGTTCTTTTACACATATACATATGTCTGTTCTTCCTGGGACCCTTTTCCCATGTACGTTATGACAGAATGTTGAGTAGTCTTCTCTTGGCATTCCGTAGGTTTTTGGTGATTATATATTTCACCTGTGTTTGTATATGTCTCTTAACACCAATATCGTAATGAATCCAATCCTCACACCTTTCCATTGGTGAACCATAAGTTTGTTTAATGAATCTGTGATTGCCCTTCTCCGTGGAAATATCTGCCCTGGTATCCGTTTTTAGGTAACACCTGTAAGTGATATCCTACGATATGTGTCTTTCATTTTCTGACTTACTACAAGTCACGTGATTACCTGTAGACTCATCTACGGGGCTGCAAATGGCATTGTGTCCGTTTTTTCCTTGGCTAATATTCTGTCTTAGCGAGGTCCATTTTCTGCAATGTGATTCCCTGAGGGCTGAGGATTAGCTGACCTGGGCAGCCTGACCCTGCCGGCAAGCCCTCGCCAGGTGTGCCTGGGTTGAGGTCAATAGAAACAGCACTCCAGGCAGCAATAGCCCCTGCAGCTGTGCCTGACTCCATATTCTCTGCCCCGTCAGCAGTCTCGGGGCTGTGCTGGTGGGAGGGTGTGAGGGTCCACGGCTTTGTTGGTGGCCCGGTGTGAGTGGGGCTCTGCTGGACTTTCTGCAGGGGTTGCCAGGCTGCCACTTGTAAAGAAGAGGATGTGTCACCCATAACTTCCGCTGGAATTCCTCTCCGGGCTGAGGTGAGGAAGGAAAAAAAGGAGTGGGGGCCGGGACAGGAGGGGTATCTCAGGCAGGGAAATGGAAAGCTTCCAGAAGAGCGCCCGGGGCCAGGACCATCCTGGCTGGCCTGCAGGCACCAAGTTGGCCTGCGTGCTGTCGCTGGTGTGGCTCCACGACCCTTCCTCTAGGCTTTCAAGCCCTTGTACATATTCAGGTGTTTTACCTGGGAAGGGTGGGAACAGTTCAGCAGCAGCTGGCCTGGGGCTCTGCTCACGTTTACTCACAGAGGCCCCGGCACGGTCCCCCAGCTTTGCAATGAGGACGCTCCTTGCGTGGAGGGGCCGGGCTGCTGGCTGTATGGGAGATGATTCCCCACCTCTGACCAATTTCAGAATTGTTTACCGCTGGAGCAAGTGCCCTGATAGGGTTTTCCTCTGTATAACTGCTGGGTTCAGGTTTTTTGTTTTCTTTTTTGGTTGAAGTTAGAATTCATTCATCTTTTATGTATTTACTGATATAAGCATGGAAATAATTCATTCATAGAAATACATCTGTGTGAAGGGAAGAACTTTTTTCTGTTTTATTTTTAAATTTCATTTCTAAAATTTTGAAGTTTAATTATATTTATTTTTCTATACAGCAGGTTATTATTAGTTATCTATTTTATTCATATACATATATACAGGTCAATACCTATCTCCCAACTCATCTGACCACCAACACCCCATGGCTTCCCCCACTTGGTGTCCATACGTTTGTTCTCGACCTCTGTTTCTCTATTTCTGCCCTGCAAACCTGTTCATCTGTACCATATATCTAGGTTCCACATACATGCATTAATACAGAATATTTGTTTGGCTCTTTCTGACTTACTTCATTCTGTATGACAGTCTCTAGATCCACCGACTTCTCTACAAACAACCCAGTTTCATTCCTTTTCATGGCTGAGTCATATTCCATTTTATATATGTACCACATCTTTATCCATTCGTCTGTCTGTGGGCATTTAGGTTGCTTCCATTACCTGGCTATTGTAAATAGTGCTGCAATGAACATTGTGGTGAATGTGTGTTTTTGATTTATGCTTTTCTCTGGGTATATGCCCAGAAGTGGGATTGCTGGATCCTATGGTAATTCTATTTCTAGTTTCTTTAAGGAAACTCCATACTGTTCTCCATAGTGACTGTATCAATTTACCTTCCCACCAATAGTGGAAGAGGGTTCCTTTTGTCCACACCCTCCCCAGAATTTGTTGTTTGTAGATTTTCTGATGATGCCGATTCTAACAGGTGTGAGGTGATACCTCATTGTCGTTGTGATTTGCATTTCTCTAATAATTAGTGGTGTTGAGCAGATTTTCATGTGCGTCTTGGCCGTCTCTGTGACTTCTTTGAAGAAACGTCTATTTAGATCTTCTGCCCATTTTTGTATTGGGTTGTTTGTTTTATTAATATTAAGCTGCGTGAGCAGTTTATATATGTTGGAGATTAAACCATTGTCCATTGATTCGTTTGCGAACGTTTTGGCCCATTCTGAGGGTTGCCTTTTTCCATTCCCGTTTTTTTTTTTAACCAAAAAAGAAAGAAAGCAAAAGAAGCAGAACACTAATGTGCGTGAAATATGCCTCTTGAAACTGTCGTTTTGAAATATGGACGTCTTTTGAACTTTTTGGTCGATATATGACCCCAGGATTTGTTTTCAGGGCAGGTGTCATTTACAGGCCAGCAATGATTTGGAATATCCACTGACCATTAGCGCTGGGATTAAAGCTGATGTTGTGTGAAACGGCCACAAGGTGGCAGCTGTTCTCCCTTAGCAAATCTGGTTACCAGGGCAACAGAGCCTCAATGGAAGCCATGTTCTAGATTGGAATTTAGAATGGAATGTGCCAGGAGAAAGCCCCTCAAGTTTGTCTCACTACTTCTTGTTCGTGTTTTTAATTTAATTTTTAATTTTTTATTACAGCAAGTTTGATTACAACGTTTGGCTTGTGGTAGGTGTGCAAGATGTGGTTCTCTTACACATATACATATGTCTGTTCTTCCTGGGACCCTTTTCCCATGTACGTTATGACAGAATGTTGAGTAGTCTTCTCTTGGCATTCCGTAGGTCTTTGGTGATTATATATTTCACCTGTGTTTGTATATGTCTCTTAACCCCAATATCGTAATGAATCGAATCCTCACTCCTTTCCATTGGTGAACCATAAGTTTGTTTAATGAATCTGTGATTGCCCTTCTCCGTGGAAATATCTTCCCTGGTATCCGTTTTTAGGTAACACCTATAAGTGATATCCTACGATATGTGTCTTTCACTTTCTGACTTACTACAAGTCACATGATTACCTGTAGACTCATCTACGGGGCTGCAAATGGCATTGTGTCCTTTTTTTCCTTGGCTAATATTCTGTCTTAGCGAGGTCCATTTTCTGCAATGTGATTCCCTGAGGGCTGAGGATTAGCTGACCTGGGCAGCCTGACCCTGCCGGCAAGCCCTCCCCAGGTGTGCCTGGGTCGAGGTCAATAGAAACAGCACTCCAGGTAACAATAGCCCCTATAGCTGTGCCTGACTCCATATTCTCTGCCCCGTCAGCAGTCTCGGTGCTGTGCTGGTGGGAGGGTGTGAGGGTCCACGGCTTTTTTGGTGGCCCGGTGTGAGTGGGGATCTGCTGGACTTTCTGCAGGAGTTGCCAGGCTGCCACCTGTAAAGAAGAGGATGTGTCACCCATAACTTCCGCTGGAATTTCTCTCCGGGCTGAGGTGAGGAAGGAAAAAAAGGAGTGGGGGCCGGGACAGGAGGGGTATCTCAGGTAGGGAAATGGAAAGCTTCCAGAAGAGCGCCTGGGTCCAGGACCATCCTGGCTGGCCTGCAGGCACCAAGTTGGCCTGCGTGCTGTCGCTGGTGTGGCTCCACGACCCTTCCTCTAGGCTTTCAAGCCCTTGTACATATTCAGGTGTTTTACCTGGGAAGGGTGGGAACAGTTCAGCAGCAGCTGGCCTTGGGCTCAGCTCACGTTTACTCACAGAAGCCTCGGCACGGTCCCCCAGCTTTGCAATGAGGACGCTCCTTGCGTGGGGGTGCCAGGCTGCTGGCTGTATGGGAGATGATTCCACACCTCTGACCAATTTCAGAATTGTTTACCGCTGGAGCAAGTGCCCTGATAGGGTTTTCCTCTGTATAACTGCTGGGTTCAGGATTTTTTTTTTCTTTTTTGGTTCAAGTTAGAATTCATTCATCTTTTATGTATTTACTGATATAAGCATGGAAATAATTCATTCATATAAATACATCTGTGTGAAGGGAAGAACTTTTTTCTGTTTTATTTTTAAATTTTATTTCTAAAAATTTTGAAGTTTAATTATATTTATTTTTCTATACAGCAGGTTATTATTGATTATTTATTTTATTCATATACATATATACAGGTCAATACCTATCTCCCAACTCATCTGACCACCAACACCCCATGGCTTCCCCCACTTGGTGTCCATACGTTTGTTCTCTACCTCTTTTTCTCTATTTCTGCCCTGCAAACCTGTTCATCTGTACCATATATCTAGGTTCCACATACATGCATTAATACATAATATTTGTTTGGCTCTTTCTGACTTACTTCATTCTGTATGACAGTCTCTAGATCCACCGACTTCTCTACAGACAACCCAGTTTCATTCCTTTTCATGGCTGAGTCATATCCCATTTTATATATGTACCACATCTTTATCCATTCGTCTGTCTGTGGGCATTTAGGTTGCTTCCATTACCTGGCTATTGTAAATAGTGCTGCAGTGAACATTGTGGTGAATATGTGTTTTTGATTTATGGTTGTCTCTGGGTATATGCCCAGAAGTGGGATTGCTGGATCCTATGGTAATTCTATTTCTAGTTTCTTTAAGGAAACTCCATACTCTTCTCCATAGTGACTGTAACAATTTACCTTCCCACCAATAGTGGAAGAGGGTTCCTTTTGTCCACACCCTCCCCAGAATTTGTTGTTTGTAGATTTTCTGATGATGCCGATTCTAACAGGTGTGAGGTGATACCTCATTGTCGTTTTGATTTGCATTTCTCTAATAATTAGTGGTGTTGAGCAGCTTTTCATGTGCGTCTTGGCCGTCTCTGTGACTTCTTTGAAGAAACGTCTATTTAGATCTTCTGCCCATATTTGTATTGGGTTGTTTGTTTTATTAATATTAAGCTGCGTGAGCTGTTTATATATATTGGAGATTAAACCTTTGTCCATTGATTCGTTTGCGAACGTTTTCGCCCATTCTGAGGGTTGCCTTTTTCCATTCCCGTTGTTTTTAACCAGAAAAGAGAGAAAGCAAAAGAAGCAGAACACTAATGTGCGTGAAATATGCCTCTTGAAACTGTCGTTTTGAAATATGGACGTCTTTTGAACTTTTTGGTCGATATATGACCCCAGGATTTGTTTTCAGGGCAGGTGTCATTTACAGGCCTGCAATGATTTGGAATATCCACTGACCATTAGCGCTGGGATTAAAGCTGCTGTTGTGTGAAACGGCCACAAGGTGGCAGCAGTTCTCCCTTAGCAAATCTGGTTACCAGGGCAACAGAGCCTCAATGGAAGCCATGTTCTAGATTGGAATTTAGAATGGAATGTGCCAGGAGAAAGCCCCTCAAGTTTGTCTCACTACCTCTTGTTCGTGTTTTTAATTTAATTTTTAATTTTTTATTACAGCAAGTTTGATTACAACGTTTGGCTTGTGGTAGGTGTGCAAGATGTGGTTCTCTTACACATATACATATGTCTGTTCTTCCTGGGACCCTTTTCCCATGTACGTTATGACAGAATGTTGAGTAGTCTTCTCTTGGCATTCCGTAGGTCTTTGGTGATTATATATTTCACCTGTGTTTGTATATGTCTCTTAACCCCAATATCGTAATGAATCGAATCCTCACTCCTTTCCATTGGTGAACCATAAGTTTGTTTAATGAATCTGTGATTGCCCTTCTCCGTGGAAATATCTTCCCTGGTATCCGTTTTTAGGTAACACCTATAAGTGATATCCTACGATATGTGTCTTTCACTTTCTGACTTTCTACAAGTCACATGATTACCTGTAGACTCATCTACGGGGCTGCAAATGGCATTGTGTCCTTTTTTTCCTTGGCTAATATTCTGTCTTAGCGAGGTCCATTTTCTGCAATGTGATTCCCTGAGGGCTGAGGATTAGCTGACCTGGGCAGCCTGACCCTGCCGGCAAGCCCTCCCCAGGTGTGCCTGGGTCGAGGTCAATAGAAACAGCACTCCAGGTAACAATAGCCCCTGCAGCTGTGCCTGACTCCATATTCTCTGCCCCGTCAGCAGTCTCGGTGCTGTGCTGGTGGGAGGGTGTGAGGGTCCACGGCTTTTTTGGTGGCCCGGTGTGAGTGGGGATCTGCTGGACTTTCTGCAGGAGTTGCCAGGCTGCCACCTGTAAAGAAGAGGATGTGTCACCCATAACTTCCGCTGGAATTTCTCTCCGGGCTGAGGTGAGGAAGGAAAAAAAGGAGTGGGGGCCGGGACAGGAGGGGTATCTCAGGTAGGGAAATGGAAAGCTTCCAGAAGAGCGCCTGGGTCCAGGACCATCCTGGCTGGCCTGCAGGCACCAAGTTGGCCTGCGTGCTGTCGCTGGTGTGGCTCCACGACCCTTCCTCTAGGCTTTCAAGCCCTTGTACATATTCAGGTGTTTTACCTGGGAAGGGTGGGAACAGTTCAGCAGCAGCTGGCCTTGGGCTCAGCTCACGTTTACTCACAGAAGCCTCGGCACGGTCCCCCAGCTTTGCAATGAGGACGCTCCTTGCGTGGGGGTGCCAGGCTGCTGGCTGTATGGGAGATGATTCCACACCTCTGACCAATTTCAGAATTGTTTACCGCTGGAGCAAGTGCCCTGATAGGGTTTTCCTCTGTATAACTGCTGGGTTCAGGATTTTTTTTTTCTTTTTTGGTTCAAGTTAGAATTCATTCATCTTTTATGTATTTACTGATATAAGCATGGAAATAATTCATTCATATAAATACATCTGTGTGAAGGGAAGAACTTTTTTCTGTTTTATTTTTAAATTTTATTTCTAAAAATTTTGAAGTTTAATTATATTTATTTTTCTATACAGCAGGTTATTATTGATTATTTATTTTATTCATATACATATATACAGGTCAATACCTATCTCCCAACTCATCTGACCACCAACACCCCATGGCTTCCCCCACTTGGTGTCCATACGTTTGTTCTCTACCTCTTTTTCTCTATTTCTGCCCTGCAAACCTGTTCATCTGTACCATATATCTAGGTTCCACATACATGCATTAATACAGAATATTTGTTTGGCTCTTTCTGACTTACTTCATTCTGTATGACAGTCTCTAGATCCACCGACTTCTCTACAGACAACCCAGTTTCATTCCTTTTCATGGCTGAGTCATATTCCATTTTATATATGTACCACATCTTTATCCATTCGTCTGTCTGTGGGCATTTAGGTTGCTTCCATTACCTGGCTATTGTAAATAGTGCTGCAATGAACATTGTGGTGAATATGTGTTTTTGATTTATGGTTGTCTCTGGGTATATGCCCAGAAGTGGGATTGCTGGATCCTATGGTAATTCTATTTCTAGTTTCTTTAAGGAAACTCCATACTCTTCTCCATAGTGACTGTAACAATTTACCTTCCCACCAATAGTGGAAGAGGGTTCCTTTTGTCCACACCCTCCCCAGAATTTGTTGTTTGTAGATTTTCTGATGATGCCGATTCTAACAGGTGTGAGGTGATACCTCATTATCGTTTTGATTTGCATTTCTCTAATAATTAGTGGTGTTGAGCAGCTTTTCATGTGCGTCTTGGCCGTCTCTGTGACTTCTTTGAAGAAACGTCTATTTAGATCTTCTGCCCATATTTGTATTGGGTTGTTTGTTTTATTAATATTAAGCTGCGTGAGCTGTTTATATATATTGGAGATTAAACCTTTGTCCATTGATTCGTTTGCGAACGTTTTCGCCCATTCTGAGGGTTGCCTTTTTCCATTCCCGTTGTTTTTAACCAGAAAAGAGAGAAAGCAAAAGAAGCAGAACACTAATGTGCGTGAAATATGCCTCTTGAAACTGTCGTTTTGAAATATGGACGTCTTTTGAACTTTTTGGTCGATATATGACCCCAGGATTTGTTTTCAGGGCAGGTGTCATTTACAGGCCTGCAATGATTTGGAATATCCACTCACCATTAGCGCTGGGATTAAAGCTGCTGTTGTGTGAAACGGCCACAAGGTGGCAGCAGTTCTCCCTTAGCAAATCTGCTTACTAGGGCAACAGAGCCTCAATGGAAGCCGTGTTCTAGATTGGAATTTAGAATGGAATGTGCCAGGAGAAAGCCCCTCAAGTTTGTCTCACTACTTCTTGTTCGTGTTTTTAATTTAATTTTTAATTTTTTATTACAGCAAGTTTGATTACATCATTTGGCTTGTTGTAGGTGTGCAAGATGTGGTTCTTTTACACATATACATATGTCTGTTCTTCCTGGGACCCTTTTCCCATGTACGTTATGACAGAATGTTGAGTAGTCTTCTGTTGGCATTCCGTAGGTCTTTGGTGATTATATATTTCACCTGTGTTTGTATATGTCTCTTAACCCCAATATCGTAATGAATCCAATCCTCACACCTTTCCATTGGTGAACCATAAGTTTGTTTAATGAATCTGTGATTGCCCTTCTCCGTGGAAATATCTGCCCTGGTATCTGTTTTTAGGTAACACCTATAAGTGATATCCTACGATATGTGTCTTTCACTTTCTGACTTACTACAAGTCACGTGATTACCTGTAGACTCATCTACGGGGCTGCAAATGGCATTGTGTCCTTTTTTTCCTTGGCTAATATTCTGTCTTAGCGAGGTCCATTTTCTGCAATGTGATTCCCTGAGGGCTGAGGATTAGCTGACCTGGGCAGCCTGACCCTGCCGGCAAGCCCTCCCCAGGTGTGCCTGGGTTGAGGTCAATAGAAACAGCACTCCAGGCAGCAATAGCCCCTGCAGCTGTGCCTGACTCCATATTCTCTGCCCCGTCAGCAGTCTCGGGGCTGTGCTGGTGGGAGGGTGTGAGGGTCCACGGCTTTGTTGGTGGCCCGGTGTGAGTGGGGCTCTGCTGGACTTTCTGCAGGAGTTGCCAGGCTGCCACTTGTAAAGAAGAGGATGTGTCACCCATAACTTCCGCTGGAATTTCTCTCCGGGCTTAGGTGAGGAAGGAAAAAAGGGAGTGGGGGCCGGGACAGGAGGGGTATCTCATGCAGGGAAATGGAAAGCTTCCAGAAGAGCGCCCGGGGCCAGGACCATCCTAACTGGCCTTCAGGCACCAAGTTGGCCTGCGTGCTGTCGCTGGTGTGGATCCACGACCCTTCCTCTAGGCTTTCAAGCCCTTGTACATATTCAGGTGTTTTACCTGGGAAGGGTTGGAACAGTTCAGCAACAGCTGGCCTGGGGCTCTGCTCACGTTTACTCACAGAGGCCTCGGCACGGTCCCCCAGCTTTGCAATGAGGACGCTCCTTGCGTGGAGGGGCCGGGATGCTGGCTGTATGGGAGATGATTCCCCACCTCTGACCAATTTCAGAATTGTTTACCGCTGGAGCAAGTGCCCTGATAGGGTTTTCCTCTGTATAACTGCTGGGTTCAGGTTTTTTTTTTTCTTTTTGGGTTCAAGTTAGAATTTATTCATCTTTTATGTATTTATTGATATAAGCATGGAAATAATTCATTCATAGAAATACATCTGTGTGAAGGGAAGAACTTTTTTCTGTTTTATTTTTAAATTTTATTTCTAAAAATTTTGAAGTTTAATTATATTTATTTTTCTATACAGCAGGTTATTATTGATTATTTATTTTATTCATATACATATATACAGGTCAATACCTATCTCCCAACTCATCTTACCACAACACCCCATGGCTTCCCCGACTTGGTGTCCATACGTTTGTTCTCTACCTCTGTTTCTCTATTTCTGCCCTGCAAACCTGTTCATCTGTACCATATATCTAGGTTCCACATACATGCATTAATACAGAATATTTGTTTGGCTCTTTCTGACTTACTTCATTCTGTATGACAGTCTCTAGATCCACCGACTTCTCTACAAACAACCCAGTTTCATTCCTTTTCATGGCTGAGTCATATCCCATTTTATATATGTACCACATCTTTATCCATTCGTCTGTCTGTGGGCATTTAGGTTGCTTCCATTACCTGGCTATTGTAAATAGTGCTGCAATGAACATTGTGGTGAATGTGTGTTTTTGATTTATGGTTGTCTCTGGGTATATGCCCAGAAGTGGGATTGCTGGATCCTATGGTAATTCTATTTCTAGTTTCTTTAAGGAAACTCCTTACTCTTCTCCATAGTGACTGTAACAATTTACCTTCCCACCAATAGTGGAAGAGGGTTCCTTTTGTCCACACCCTCCCCAGAATTTGTTGTTTGTAGATTTTCTGATGATGCCGATTCTAACAGGTGTGAGGTGATACCTCATTGTCGTTTTGATTTGCATTTCTCTAATAATTAGTGGTGTTGAGCAGCTTTTCATGTGCGTCTTGGCCGTCTCTGTGACTTCTTTGAAGAAACGTCTATTTAGATCTTCTGCCCATATTTGTATTGGGTTGTTTGTTTTATTAATATTAAGCTGCGTGAGCTGTTTATATATATTGGAGATTAAACCTTTGTCCATTGATTCGTTTGCGAACGTTTTCGCCCATTCTGAGGGTTGCCTTTTTCCATTCCCGTTGTTTTTAACCAGAAAAGAGAGAAAGCAAAAGAAGCAGAACACTAATGTGCGTGAAATGTGCCTCTTGAAACTGTCGTTTTGAAATATGGACGTCTTTTGAACTTTTTGGTCGATATATGACCCCAGGATTTGTTTTCAGGGCAGGTGTCATTTACAGGCCTGCAATGATTTGGAATATCCACTCACCATTAGCGCTGGGATTAAAGCTGCTGTTGTGTGAAACGGCCACAAGGTGGCAGCAGTTCTCCCTTAGCAAATCTGGTTACTAGGGCAACAGAGCCTCAATGGAAGCCGTGTTCTAGATTGGAATTTAGAATGGAATGTGCCAGGAGAAAGCCCCTCAAGTTTGTCTCACTACTTCTTGTTCGTGTTTTTAATTTAATTTTTAATTTTTTATTACAGCAAGTTTGATTACATCGTTTGGCTTGTTGTAGGTGTGCGAGATGTGGTTCTTTGACACATATACATATGTCTGTTCTTCCTGGGACCCTTTTCCCATGTACGTTATGACAGAATGTTGAGTAGTCTTCTCTTGGCATTCCGTAGGTCTTTGGTGATTATATATTTCACCTGTGTTTGTATATGTCTCTTAACCCCAATATCGTAATGAATCCAATCCTCACACCTTTCCATTGGTGAACCATAAGTTTGTTTAATGAATCTGTGATTGCCCTTCTCCGTGGAAATATCTGCCCTGGTATCCGTTTTTAGGTAACACCTATAAGTGATATCCTACGATATGTGTCTTTCACTTTCTGACTTACTACAAGTCACGTGATTACCTGTAGACTCATCTACGGGGCTGCAAATGGCATTGTGTCCTTTTTTTCCTTGGCTAATATTCTGTCTTAGCGAGGTCCATTTTCTGCAATGTGATTCCCTGAGGGCTGAGGATTAGCTGACCTGGGCAGCCTGACCCTGCCGGCAAGCCCTCCCCAGGTGTGCCTGGGTTGAGGTCAATAGAAACAGCACTCCAGGCAGCAATAGCCCCTGCAGCTGTGCCTGACTCCATATTCTCTGCCCCGTCAGCAGTCTCGGGGCTGTGCTGGTGGGAGGGTGTGAGGGTCCACGGCTTTGTTGGTGGCCCGGTGTGAGTGGGGCTCTGCTGGACTTTCTGCAGGAGTTGCCAGGCTGCCACTTGTAAAGAAGAGGATGTGTCACCCATAACTTCCGCTGGAATTTCTCTCCGGGCTTAGGTGAGGAAGGAAAAAAGGGAGTGGGGGCCGGGACAGGAGGGGTATCTCAGGCAGGGAAATGGAAAGCTTCCAGAAGAGCGCCCGGGGCCAGGACCATCCTAACTGGCCTTCAGGCACCAAGTTGGCCTGCGTGCTGTCGCTGGTGTGGATCCACGACCCTTCCTCTAGGCTTTCAAGCCCTTGTACATATTCAGGTGTTTTACCTGGGAAGGGTTGGAACAGTTCAGCAACAGCTGGCCTGGGGCTCAGCTCACGTTTACTCACAGAGGCCTCGGCACGGTCCCCCAGCTTTGCAATGAGGACGCTCCTTGCGTGGAGGGGCCGGGATGCTGGCTGTATGGGAGATGATTCCCCACCTCTGACCAATTTCAGAATTGTTTACCGCTGGAGCAAGTGCCCTGATAGGGTTTTCCTCTGTATAACTGCTGGGTTCAGGTTTTTTTTTTTTCTTTTTTCGTTCAAGTTAGAATTTATTCATCTTTTTATGTATTTATTGATATAAGCATGGAAATAATTCATTCATAGAAATACATCTGTGTGAAGGGAAGAAGTTTTTTCTGTTTTATTTTTAAATTTTATTTCTAAAAATTTTGAAGTTTAATTATATTTATTTTTCTATACAGCAGGTTATTATTGATTATTTATTTTATTCATATACATATATACAGGTCAATACCTATCTCCCAACTCATCTGACCACAACACCCCATGGCTTCCCCGACTTGGTGTCCATACGTTTGTTCTCTACCTCTGTTTCTCTATTTCTGCCCTGCAAACCTGTTCATCTGTACCATATATCTAGGTTCCACATACATGCATTAATACAGAATATTTGTTTGGCTCTTTCTGACTTACTTCATTCTGTATGACAGTCTCTAGATCCACCGACTTCTCTACAAACAACCCAGTTTCATTCCTTTTCATGGTTGAGTCATATCCCATTTTATATATGTACCACATCTTTATCCATTCGTCTGTCTGTGGGCATTTAGGTTGCTTCCATTACCTGGCTATTGTAAATAGTGCTGCAATGAACATTGTGGTGAATGTGTGTTTTTGATTTATGGTTGTCTCTGGGTATATGCCCAGAAGTGGGATTGCTGGATCCTATGGTAATTCTATTTCTAGTTTCTTTAAGGAAACTCCATACTCTTCTCCATAGTGACTGTAACAATTTACCTTCCCACCAATAGTGGAAGAGGGTTCCTTTTGTCCACACCCTCCCCAGAATTTGTTGTTTGTAGATTTTCTGATGATGCCGATTCTAACAGGTGTGAGGTGATACCTCATTGTCGTTTTGATTTGCATTTCTCTAATAATTAGTGGTGTTGAGCAGCTTTTCATGTGCGTCTTGGCCGTCTCTGTGACTTCTTTGAAGAAACGTCTATTTAGCTCTTCTGCCCATATTTGTATTGGGTTGTTTGTTTTATTAATATTAAGCTGCGTGAGCTGTTTATATATATTGGAGATTAAACCTTTGTCCATTGATTCGTTTGCGAACGTTTTCGCCCATTCTGAGGGTTGCCTTTTTCCATTCCCGTTGTTTTTAACCAGAAAAGAGAGAAAGCAAAAGAAGCAGAACACTAATGTGCGTTAAATATGCCTCTTGAAACTGTCGTTTTGAAATATGGACGTCTTTTGAACTTTTTGGTCGATATATGACCCCAGGATTTGTTTTCAGGGCAGGTGTCATTTACAGGCCTGCAATGATTTGGAATATCCACTGACCATTAGCGCTGGGATTAAAGCTGCTGTTGTGTGAAACGGCCACAAGGTGGCAGCAGTTCTCCCTTAGCAAATCTGCTTACTAGGGCAACAGAACCTCAATGGAAGCCTTGTTCTAGATTGGAATTTAGAATGGAATGTGCCAGGAGAAAGCCCCTCAAGTTTGTCTCACTACTTCTTGTTCGTGTTTTTAATTTAATTTTTTATTTCAGCAAGTTTAATTACATCGTTTGGCTTGTTGTAGGTGTGCAAGATGTGGTTCTTTTACACATATACATATGTCTGTTCTTCCTGGGACCGTTTTCCCATGTACGTTATGACAGAATGTTGAGTAGTCTTCTCTTGGCATTCCGTAGGTCTTTGGTGATTATATATTTCACCTGTGTTTGTATATGTCTCTTAACCCCAATATCGTAATGAATCCAATCCTCACACCTTTCCATTGGTGAACCATAAGTTTGTTTAATGAATCTGTGATTGCCCTTCTCCGTGGAAATATCTGCCCTGGTATCCGTTTTTAGGTAACACCTATAAGTGATATCCTACGATATGTGTCTTTCACTTTCTGACTTACTACAAGTCACGTGATTACCTGTAGACTCATCTACGGGGCTGCAAATGGCATTGTGTCCTTTTTTTCCTTGGCTAATATTCTGTCTTAGCGAGGTCCATTTTCTGCAATGTGATTCCCTGAGGGCTGAGGATTAGCTGACCTGGGCAGCCTGACCCTGCCGGCAAGCCCTCCCCAGGTGTGCCTGGGTTGAGGTCAATAGAAACAGCACTCCAGGCAGCAATAGCCCCTGCAGCTGTGCCTGACTCCATATTCTCTGCCCCGTCAGCAGTCTCGGGGCTGTGCTGGTGGGAGGGTGTGAGGGTCCACGGCTTTGTTGGTGGCCCGGTGTGAGTGGGGCTCTGCTGGACTTTCTGCAGGAGTTGCCAGGCTGCCACTTGTAAAGAAGAGGATGTGTCACCCATAACTTCCGCTGGAATTTCTCTCCGGGCTTAGGTGAGGAAGGAAAAAAGGGAGTGGGGGCCGGGACAGGAGGGGTATCTCATGCAGGGAAATGGAAAGCTTCCAGAAGAGCGCCCGGGGCCAGGACCATCCTCACTGGCCTTCAGGCACCAAGTTGGCCTGCGTGCTGTCGCTGGTGTGGATCCACGACCCTTCCTCTAGGCTTTCAAGCCCTTGTACATATTCAGGTGTTTTACCTGGGAAGGGTTGGAACTGTTCAGCAACAGCTGACCTGGGGCTCAGCTCACGTTTACTCACAGAGGCCTCGGCACGGTCCCCCAGCTTTGCAATGAGGACGCTCCTTGCGTGGAGGGGCCGGGATGCTGGCTGTATGGGAGATGATTCCCCACCTCTGACCAATTTCAGAATTGTTTACCGCTGGAGCAAGTGCCCTGATAGGGTTTTCCTCTGTATAACTGCTGGGTTCAGGTTTTTTTTTTTCTTTTTTCGTTCAAGTTAGAATTTATTCATCTTTTATGTATTTATTGATATAAGCATGGAAATAATTCATTCATAGAAATACATCTGTGTGAAGGGAAGAACTTTTTTCTGTTTTATTTTTAAATTTTATTTCTAAAAATTTTGAAGTTTAATTATATTTATTTTTCTATACAGCAGGTTATTATTGATTATTTATTTTATTCATATACATATATACAGGTCAATACCTATCTCCCAACTCATCTGACCACAACACCCCATGGCTTCCCCGACTTGGTGTCCATACGTTTGTTCTCTACGTCTGTTTCTCTATTTCTGCCCTGCAAACCTGTTCATCTGTACCATATATCTAGGTTCCACATACATGCATTAATACAGAATATTTGTTTGGCTCTTTCTGACTTACTTCATTCTGTATGACAGTCTCTAGATCCACCGACTTCTCTACAAACAACCCAGTTTCATTCCTTTTCATGGTTGAGTCATATCCCATTTTATATATGTACCACATCTTTATCCATTCGTCTGTCTGTGGGCATTTAGGTTGCTTCCATTACCTGGCTATTGTAAATAGTGCTGCAATGAACATTGTGGTGAATGTGTGTTTTTGATTTATGGTTGTCTCTGGGTATATGCCCAGAAGTGGGATTGCTGGATCCTATGGTAATTCTATTTCTAGTTTCTTTAAGGAAACTCCATACTCTTCTCCATAGTGACTGTAACAATTTACCTTCCCACCAATAGTGGAAGAGGGTTCCTTTTGTCCACACCCTCCCCAGAATTTGTTGTTTGTAGATTTTCTGATGATGCCGATTCTAACAGGTGTGAGGTGATACCTCATTGTCGTTTTGATTTGCATTTCTCTAATAATTAGTGGTGTTGAGCAGCTTTTCATGTGCGTCTTGGCCGTCTCTGTGACTTCTTTGAAGAAACGTCTATTTAGCTCTTCTGCCCATATTTGTATTGGGTTGTTTGTTTTATTAATATTAAGCTGCGTGAGCTGTTTATATATATTGGAGATTAAACCTTTGTCCATTGATTCGTTTGCGAACGTTTTCGCCCATTCTGAGGGTTGCCTTTTTCCATTCCCATTGTTTTTAACCAGAAAAGAGAGAAAGCAAAAGAAGCAGAACACTAATGTGCGTGAAATATGCCTCTTGAAACTGTCGTTTTGAAATATGGACGTCTTTTGAACTTTTTGATCGATATATGACCCCAGGATTTGTTTTCAGGGCAGGTGTCATTTACAGGCCTGCAATGATTTGGAATATCCACTGACCATTAGCGCTGGGATTAAAGCTGCTGTTGTGTGAAACGGCCACAAGGTGGCAGCAGTTCTCCCTTAGCAAATCTGCTTACTAGGGCAACAGAACCTCAATGGAAGCCTTGTTCTAGATTGGAATTTAGAATGGAATGTGCCAGGAGAAAGCCCCTCAAGTTTGTCTCACTACTTCTTGTTCGTGTTTTTAATTTAATTTTTTATTACAGCAAGTTTAATTACATCGTTTGGCTTGTTGTAGGTGTGCAAGATGTGGTTCTTTTACACATATACATATGTCTGTTCTTCCTGGGACCCTTTTCCCATGTACGTTATGACAGAATGTTGAGTAGTCTTCTCTTGGCATTCCGTAGGTCTTTGGTGATTATATATTTCACCTGTGTTTGTATATGTCTCTTAACCCCAATATTGTAATGAATCCCATCCTCACACCTTTCCATTGGTGAACCATAAGTTTGTTTAATGAATCTGTTATTGCCCTTCTCCGTGGAAATATCTGCCCTGGTATCCGTTTTTAGGTAACACCTATAAGTGATATCCTACGATATGTGTCTTTCAGTTTCTGACTTACTACAAGTCACGTGATTAACTGTAGACTCATCTACGGGGCTGCAAATGGCATTGTGTCCTTTTTTTCCTTGGCTAATATTCTGTCTTAGCGAGGTCCATTTTCTGCAATGTGATTCCCTGAGGGCTGAGGATTAGATGACCTGGGCAGCCTGACCCTGCCGGCAAGCCCTCCCCAGGTGTGCCTGGGTTGAGGTCAATAGAAACAGCACTCCAGGCAGCAATAGCCCCTGCAGCTGTGCCTGACTCCATATTCTCTGCCCCGTCAGCAGTCTCGGTGCTGTGCTGGTGGGAGGGTGTGAGGGTCCACGGCTTTGTTGGTGGCCCGGTGTGAGTGGGGCTCTGCTGGACTTTCTGCAGGAGTTGCCAGGCTGCCACTTGTAAAGAAGAGGATGTGTCACCCATAAGTTCCGCTGGAATTTCTCTCCGGGCTGAGGTGAGGAAGGAAAAACAGGAGTGGGGGCCGGGACAGGAGGGGTATCTCAGGCAGGGAAATGGAAAGCTTCCAGAAGAGCGCCCGGGGCCAGGACCATCCTGGCTGGCCTGCAGGCACCAAGTTGGCCTGCGTGTTGTCACTGGTGTGGCTCCACGACCCTTCCTCTAGGCTTTCAAGCCCTTGTACATATTCAGGTGTTTTACCTGGGAAGGGTGGGAACAGTTCAGCAGCAGCTGGCCTGGGGCTCAGCTCACGTTTACTCACAGAGGCCTCGGCACGGTCCCCCAGCTTTGCAATGAGGATGCTCCTTGAGTGGGGGGGCCGGGCTGCTGGCTGTATGGGAGATGATTCCCCACCTCTGACCAATTTCAGAATTGTTTACCGCTGGAGCAAGTGCCCTGATAGTGTTTTCCTCTGTATAACTGCTCGGTTCAGGTTTTTTTTTTTTCTTTTTGGGTTCAAGTTAGAATTTATTCATCTTTTATGTATTTATTGATATAAGCATGGAAATAATTCATTCATAGAAATACATCTGTGTGAAGGGAAGAACTTTTTTCTGTTTTATTTTTAAATTTTATTTCTAAAAATTTTGAAGTTTAATTATATTTATTTTTCTATACAGCAGGTTATTATTGATTATTTATTTTATTCATATACATATATACAGGTCAATACCTATCTCCCAACTCATCTGACCACCAACACCCCATGGCTTCCCCGACTTGGTGTCCATACGTTTGTTCTCTACCTCTGTTTCTCTATTTCTGTCCTGCAAACCTGTTCATCTGTACCATATATCTAGGTTCCACATACATGCATTAATACAGAATATTTGTTTTGCTCTTTCTGACTTACTTCATTCTGTATGACAGTCTCTAGATCCACCGACTTCTCTACAAAAAACCCAGTTTCATTGCGTTTCATGGCTGAGTCATATTCCATTTTATATATGTACCACATCTTTATCCATTCGTCTGTCTGTGGGCATTTAGGTTGCTTCCATTACCTGGCTATTGTAAATAGTGCTGCAATGAACATTGTGGTGAATGTGTGTTTTTGATTTATGGTTGTCTCTGGGTATATGCCCAGAAGTGGGATTGCTGGATCCTATGGTAATTCTATTTCTAGTTTCTTTAAGGAAACTCCATACTCTTCTCCATAGTGACTGTAACAATTTACCTTCCCACCAATAGTGGAAGAGGGTTCCTTTTGTCCACACCCTCCCCAGAATTTGTTGTTTGTAGATTTTCTGATGATGCCGATTCTAACAGGTGTGAGGTGATACCTCATTGTCGTTTTGATTTGCATTTCTCTAATAATTAGTGGTGTTGAGCAGCTTTTCATGTGCGTCTTGGCCGTCTCTGTGACTTCTTTGAAGAAACGTCTATTTAGCTCTTCTGCCCATATTTGTATTGGGTTGTTTGTTTTATTAATATTAAGCTGCGTGAGCTGTTTATATATATTGGAGATTAAACCTTTGTCCATTGATTCGTTTGCGAACGTTTTCGCCCATTCTGAGGGTTGCCTTTTTCCATTCCCGTTGTTTTTAACCAGAAAAGAGAGAAAGCAAAAGAAGCAGAACACTAATGTGCGTTAAATATGCCTCTTGAAACTGTCGTTTTGAAATATGGACGTCTTTTGAACTTTTTGGTCGATATATGACCCCAGGATTTGTTTTCAGGGCAGGTGTCATTTACAGGCCTGCAATGATTTGGAATATCCACTGACCATTAGCGCTGGGATTAAAGCTGCTGTTGTGTGAAACGGCCACAAGGTGGCAGCAGTTCTCCCTTAGCAAATCTGCTTACTAGGGCAACAGAACCTCAATGGAAGCCTTGTTCTAGATTGGAATTTAGAATGGAATGTGCCAGGAGAAAGCCCCTCAAGTTTGTCTCACTACTTCTTGTTCGTGTTTTTAATTTAATTTTTTATTTCAGCAAGTTTAATTACATCGTTTGGCTTGTTGTAGGTGTGCAAGATGTGGTTCTTTTACACATATACATATGTCTGTTCTTCCTGGGACCGTTTTCCCATGTACGTTATGACAGAATGTTGAGTAGTCTTCTCTTGGCATTCCGTAGGTCTTTGGTGATTATATATTTCACCTGTGTTTGTATATGTCTCTTAACCCCAATATCGTAATGAATCCAATCCTCACACCTTTCCATTGGTGAACCATAAGTTTGTTTAATGAATCTGTGATTGCCCTTCTCCGTGGAAATATCTGCCCTGGTATCCGTTTTTAGGTAACACCTATAAGTGATATCCTACGATATGTGTCTTTCACTTTCTGACTTACTACAAGTCACGTGATTACCTGTAGACTCATCTACGGGGCTGCAAATGGCATTGTGTCCTTTTTTTCCTTGGCTAATATTCTGTCTTAGCGAGGTCCATTTTCTGCAATGTGATTCCCTGAGGGCTGAGGATTAGCTGACCTGGGCAGCCTGACCCTGCCGGCAAGCCCTCCCCAGGTGTGCCTGGGTTGAGGTCAATAGAAACAGCACTCCAGGCAGCAATAGCCCCTGCAGCTGTGCCTGACTCCATATTCTCTGCCCCGTCAGCAGTCTCGGGGCTGTGCTGGTGGGAGGGTGTGAGGGTCCACGGCTTTGTTGGTGGCCCGGTGTGAGTGGGGCTCTGCTGGACTTTCTGCAGGAGTTGCCAGGCTGCCACTTGTAAAGAAGAGGATGTGTCACCCATAACTTCCGCTGGAATTTCTCTCCGGGCTTAGGTGAGGAAGGAAAAAAGGGAGTGGGGGCCGGGACAGGAGGGGTATCTCATGCAGGGAAATGGAAAGCTTCCAGAAGAGCGCCCGGGGCCAGGACCATCCTCACTGGCCTTCAGGCACCAAGTTGGCCTGCGTGCTGTCGCTGGTGTGGATCCACGACCCTTCCTCTAGGCTTTCAAGCCCTTGTACATATTCAGGTGTTTTACCTGGGAAGGGTTGGAACTGTTCAGCAACAGCTGACCTGGGGCTCAGCTCACGTTTACTCACAGAGGCCTCGGCACGGTCCCCCAGCTTTGCAATGAGGACGCTCCTTGCGTGGAGGGGCCGGGATGCTGGCTGTATGGGAGATGATTCCCCACCTCTGACCAATTTCAGAATTGTTTACCGCTGGAGCAAGTGCCCTGATAGGGTTTTCCTCTGTATAACTGCTGGGTTCAGGTTTTTTTTTTTCTTTTTTCGTTCAAGTTAGAATTTATTCATCTTTTATGTATTTATTGATATAAGCATGGAAATAATTCATTCATAGAAATACATCTGTGTGAAGGGAAGAACTTTTTTCTGTTTTATTTTTAAATTTTATTTCTAAAAATTTTGAAGTTTAATTATATTTATTTTTCTATACAGCAGGTTATTATTGATTATTTATTTTATTCATATACATATATACAGGTCAATACCTATCTCCCAACTCATCTGACCACAACACCCCATGGCTTCCCCGACTTGGTGTCCATACGTTTGTTCTCTACGTCTGTTTCTCTATTTCTGCCCTGCAAACCTGTTCATCTGTACCATATATCTAGGTTCCACATACATGCATTAATACAGAATATTTGTTTGGCTCTTTCTGACTTACTTCATTCTGTATGACAGTCTCTAGATCCACCGACTTCTCTACAAACAACCCAGTTTCATTCCTTTTCATGGTTGAGTCATATCCCATTTTATATATGTACCACATCTTTATCCATTCGTCTGTCTGTGGGCATTTAGGTTGCTTCCATTACCTGGCTATTGTAAATAGTGCTGCAATGAACATTGTGGTGAATGTGTGTTTTTGATTTATGGTTGTCTCTGGGTATATGCCCAGAAGTGGGATTGCTGGATCCTATGGTAATTCTATTTCTAGTTTCTTTAAGGAAACTCCATACTCTTCTCCATAGTGACTGTAACAATTTACCTTCCCACCAATAGTGGAAGAGGGTTCCTTTTGTCCACACCCTCCCCAGAATTTGTTGTTTGTAGATTTTCTGATGATGCCGATTCTAACAGGTGTGAGGTGATACCTCATTGTCGTTTTGATTTGCATTTCTCTAATAATTAGTGGTGTTGAGCAGCTTTTCATGTGCGTCTTGGCCGTCTCTGTGACTTCTTTGAAGAAACGTCTATTTAGCTCTTCTGCCCATATTTGTATTGGGTTGTTTGTTTTATTAATATTAAGCTGCGTGAGCTGTTTATATATATTGGAGATTAAACCTTTGTCCATTGATTCGTTTGCGAACGTTTTCGCCCATTCTGAGGGTTGCCTTTTTCCATTCCCATTGTTTTTAACCAGAAAAGAGAGAAAGCAAAAGAAGCAGAACACTAATGTGCGTGAAATATGCCTCTTGAAACTGTCGTTTTGAAATATGGACGTCTTTTGAACTTTTTGATCGATATATGACCCCAGGATTTGTTTTCAGGGCAGGTGTCATTTACAGGCCTGCAATGATTTGGAATATCCACTGACCATTAGCGCTGGGATTAAAGCTGCTGTTGTGTGAAACGGCCACAAGGTGGCAGCAGTTCTCCCTTAGCAAATCTGCTTACTAGGGCAACAGAACCTCAATGGAAGCCTTGTTCTAGATTGGAATTTAGAATGGAATGTGCCAGGAGAAAGCCCCTCAAGTTTGTCTCACTACTTCTTGTTCGTGTTTTTAATTTAATTTTTTATTACAGCAAGTTTAATTACATCGTTTGGCTTGTTGTAGGTGTGCAAGATGTGGTTCTTTTACACATATACATATGTCTGTTCTTCCTGGGACCCTTTTCCCATGTACGTTATGACAGAATGTTGAGTAGTCTTCTCTTGGCATTCCGTAGGTCTTTGGTGATTATATATTTCACCTGTGTTTGTATATGTCTCTTAACCCCAATATTGTAATGAATCCCATCCTCACACCTTTCCATTGGTGAACCATAAGTTTGTTTAATGAATCTGTTATTGCCCTTCTCCGTGGAAATATCTGCCCTGGTATCCGTTTTTAGGTAACACCTATAAGTGATATCCTACGATATGTGTCTTTCAGTTTCTGACTTACTACAAGTCACGTGATTAACTGTAGACTCATCTACGGGGCTGCAAATGGCATTGTGTCCTTTTTTTCCTTGGCTAATATTCTGTCTTAGCGAGGTCCATTTTCTGCAATGTGATTCCCTGAGGGCTGAGGATTAGATGACCTGGGCAGCCTGACCCTGCCGGCAAGCCCTCCCCAGGTGTGCCTGGGTTGAGGTCAATAGAAACAGCACTCCAGGCAGCAATAGCCCCTGCAGCTGTGCCTGACTCCATATTCTCTGCCCCGTCAGCAGTCTCGGTGCTGTGCTGGTGGGAGGGTGTGAGGGTCCACGGCTTTGTTGGTGGCCCGGTGTGAGTGGGGCTCTGCTGGACTTTCTGCAGGAGTTGCCAGGCTGCCACTTGTAAAGAAGAGGATGTGTCACCCATAAGTTCCGCTGGAATTTCTCTCCGGGCTGAGGTGAGGAAGGAAAAACAGGAGTGGGGGCCGGGACAGGAGGGGTATCTCAGGCAGGGAAATGGAAAGCTTCCAGAAGAGCGCCCGGGGCCAGGACCATCCTGGCTGGCCTGCAGGCACCAAGTTGGCCTGCGTGTTGTCACTGGTGTGGCTCCACGACCCTTCCTCTAGGCTTTCAAGCCCTTGTACATATTCAGGTGTTTTACCTGGGAAGGGTGGGAACAGTTCAGCAGCAGCTGGCCTGGGGCTCAGCTCACGTTTACTCACAGAGGCCTCGGCACGGTCCCCCAGCTTTGCAATGAGGATGCTCCTTGAGTGGGGGGGCCGGGCTGCTGGCTGTATGGGAGATGATTCCCCACCTCTGACCAATTTCAGAATTGTTTACCGCTGGAGCAAGTGCCCTGATAGTGTTTTCCTCTGTATAACTGCTCGGTTCAGGTTTTTTTTTTTTCTTTTTGGGTTCAAGTTAGAATTTATTCATCTTTTATGTATTTATTGATATAAGCATGGAAATAATTCATTCATAGAAATACATCTGTGTGAAGGGAAGAACTTTTTTCTGTTTTATTTTTAAATTTTATTTCTAAAAATTTTGAAGTTTAATTATATTTATTTTTCTATACAGCAGGTTATTATTGATTATTTATTTTATTCATATACATATATACAGGTCAATACCTATCTCCCAACTCATCTGACCACCAACACCCCATGGCTTCCCCGACTTGGTGTCCATACGTTTGTTCTCTACCTCTGTTTCTCTATTTCTGTCCTGCAAACCTGTTCATCTGTACCATATATCTAGGTTCCACATACATGCATTAATACAGAATATTTGTTTTGCTCTTTCTGACTTACTTCATTCTGTATGACAGTCTCTAGATCCACCGACTTCTCTACAAAAAACCCAGTTTCATTGCGTTTCATGGCTGAGTCATATTCCATTTTATATATGTACCACATCTTTATCCATTCGTCTGTCTGTGGGCATTTAGGTTGCTTCCATTACCTGGCTATTGTAAATAGTGCTGCAATGAACATTGTGGTGAATGTGTGTTTTTGATTTATGGTTGTCTCTGGGTATATGCCCAGAAGTGGGATTGCTGGATCCTATGGTAATTCTATTTCTAGTTTCTTTAAGGAAACTCCATACTCTTCTCCATAGTGACTGTAACAATTTACCTTCCCACCAATAGTGGAAGAGGGTTCCTTTTGTCCACACCCTCCCCAGAATTTGTTGTTTGTAGATTTTCTGATGATGCCGATTCTAACAGGTGTGAGGTGATACCTCATTGTCGTTTTGATTTGCATTTCTCTAATAATTAGTGGTGTTGAGCAGCTTTTCATGTGCGTCTTGGCCGTCTCTGTGACTTCTTTGAAGAAACGTCTATTTAGCTCTTCTGCCCATATTTGTATTGGGTTGTTTGTTTTATTAATATTAAGCTGCGTGAGCTGTTTATATATATTGGAGATTAAACCTTTGTCCATTGATTCGTTTGCGAACGTTTTCGCCCATTCTGAGGGTTGCCTTTTTCCATTCCCGTTGTTTTTAACCAGAAAAGAGAGAAAGCAAAAGAAGCAGAACACTAATGTGCGTTAAATATGCCTCTTGAAACTGTCGTTTTGAAATATGGACGTCTTTTGAACTTTTTGGTCGATATATGACCCCAGGATTTGTTTTCAGGGCAGGTGTCATTTACAGGCCTGCAATGATTTGGAATATCCACTGACCATTAGCGCTGGGATTAAAGCTGCTGTTGTGTGAAACGGCCACAAGGTGGCAGCAGTTCTCCCTTAGCAAATCTGCTTACTAGGGCAACAGAACCTCAATGGAAGCCTTGTTCTAGATTGGAATTTAGAATGGAATGTGCCAGGAGAAAGCCCCTCAAGTTTGTCTCACTACTTCTTGTTCGTGTTTTTAATTTAATTTTTTATTTCAGCAAGTTTAATTACATCGTTTGGCTTGTTGTAGGTGTGCAAGATGTGGTTCTTTTACACATATACATATGTCTGTTCTTCCTGGGACCGTTTTCCCATGTACGTTATGACAGAATGTTGAGTAGTCTTCTCTTGGCATTCCGTAGGTCTTTGGTGATTATATATTTCACCTGTGTTTGTATATGTCTCTTAACCCCAATATCGTAATGAATCCAATCCTCACACCTTTCCATTGGTGAACCATAAGTTTGTTTAATGAATCTGTGATTGCCCTTCTCCGTGGAAATATCTGCCCTGGTATCCGTTTTTAGGTAACACCTATAAGTGATATCCTACGATATGTGTCTTTCACTTTCTGACTTACTACAAGTCACGTGATTACCTGTAGACTCATCTACGGGGCTGCAAATGGCATTGTGTCCTTTTTTTCCTTGGCTAATATTCTGTCTTAGCGAGGTCCATTTTCTGCAATGTGATTCCCTGAGGGCTGAGGATTAGCTGACCTGGGCAGCCTGACCCTGCCGGCAAGCCCTCCCCAGGTGTGCCTGGGTTGAGGTCAATAGAAACAGCACTCCAGGCAGCAATAGCCCCTGCAGCTGTGCCTGACTCCATATTCTCTGCCCCGTCAGCAGTCTCGGGGCTGTGCTGGTGGGAGGGTGTGAGGGTCCACGGCTTTGTTGGTGGCCCGGTGTGAGTGGGGCTCTGCTGGACTTTCTGCAGGAGTTGCCAGGCTGCCACTTGTAAAGAAGAGGATGTGTCACCCATAACTTCCGCTGGAATTTCTCTCCGGGCTTAGGTGAGGAAGGAAAAAAGGGAGTGGGGGCCGGGACAGGAGGGGTATCTCATGCAGGGAAATGGAAAGCTTCCAGAAGAGCGCCCGGGGCCAGGACCATCCTCACTGGCCTTCAGGCACCAAGTTGGCCTGCGTGCTGTCGCTGGTGTGGATCCACGACCCTTCCTCTAGGCTTTCAAGCCCTTGTACATATTCAGGTGTTTTACCTGGGAAGGGTTGGAACTGTTCAGCAACAGCTGACCTGGGGCTCAGCTCACGTTTACTCACAGAGGCCTCGGCACGGTCCCCCAGCTTTGCAATGAGGACGCTCCTTGCGTGGAGGGGCCGGGATGCTGGCTGTATGGGAGATGATTCCCCACCTCTGACCAATTTCAGAATTGTTTACCGCTGGAGCAAGTGCCCTGATAGGGTTTTCCTCTGTATAACTGCTGGGTTCAGGTTTTTTTTTTTCTTTTTTCGTTCAAGTTAGAATTTATTCATCTTTTATGTATTTATTGATATAAGCATGGAAATAATTCATTCATAGAAATACATCTGTGTGAAGGGAAGAACTTTTTTCTGTTTTATTTTTAAATTTTATTTCTAAAAATTTTGAAGTTTAATTATATTTATTTTTCTATACAGCAGGTTATTATTGATTATTTATTTTATTCATATACATATATACAGGTCAATACCTATCTCCCAACTCATCTGACCACAACACCCCATGGCTTCCCCGACTTGGTGTCCATACGTTTGTTCTCTACGTCTGTTTCTCTATTTCTGCCCTGCAAACCTGTTCATCTGTACCATATATCTAGGTTCCACATACATGCATTAATACAGAATATTTGTTTGGCTCTTTCTGACTTACTTCATTCTGTATGACAGTCTCTAGATCCACCGACTTCTCTACAAACAACCCAGTTTCATTCCTTTTCATGGTTGAGTCATATCCCATTTTATATATGTACCACATCTTTATCCATTCGTCTGTCTGTGGGCATTTAGGTTGCTTCCATTACCTGGCTATTGTAAATAGTGCTGCAATGAACATTGTGGTGAATGTGTGTTTTTGATTTATGGTTGTCTCTGGGTATATGCCCAGAAGTGGGATTGCTGGATCCTATGGTAATTCTATTTCTAGTTTCTTTAAGGAAACTCCATACTCTTCTCCATAGTGACTGTAACAATTTACCTTCCCACCAATAGTGGAAGAGGGTTCCTTTTGTCCACACCCTCCCCAGAATTTGTTGTTTGTAGATTTTCTGATGATGCCGATTCTAACAGGTGTGAGGTGATACCTCATTGTCGTTTTGATTTGCATTTCTCTAATAATTAGTGGTGTTGAGCAGCTTTTCATGTGCGTCTTGGCCGTCTCTGTGACTTCTTTGAAGAAACGTCTATTTAGCTCTTCTGCCCATATTTGTATTGGGTTGTTTGTTTTATTAATATTAAGCTGCGTGAGCTGTTTATATATATTGGAGATTAAACCTTTGTCCATTGATTCGTTTGCGAACGTTTTCGCCCATTCTGAGGGTTGCCTTTTTCCATTCCCATTGTTTTTAACCAGAAAAGAGAGAAAGCAAAAGAAGCAGAACACTAATGTGCGTGAAATATGCCTCTTGAAACTGTCGTTTTGAAATATGGACGTCTTTTGAACTTTTTGATCGATATATGACCCCAGGATTTGTTTTCAGGGCAGGTGTCATTTACAGGCCTGCAATGATTTGGAATATCCACTGACCATTAGCGCTGGGATTAAAGCTGCTGTTGTGTGAAACGGCCACAAGGTGGCAGCAGTTCTCCCTTAGCAAATCTGCTTAATAGGGCAACAGAACCTCAATGGAAGCCTTGTTCTAGATTGGAATTTAGAATGGAATGTGCCAGGAAAAAGCCCCTCAAGTTTGTCTCACTACTTCTTGTTCGTGTTTTTAATTTAATTTTTTATTACAGCAAGTTTAATTACATCGTTTGGCTTGTTGTAGGTGTGCAAGATGTGGTTCTTTTACACATATACATATGTCTGTTCTTCCTGGGACCCTTTTCCCATGTACGTTATGACAGAATGTTGAGTAGTCTTCTCTTGGCATTCCGTAGGTCTTTGGTGATTATATATTTCACCTGTGTTTGTATATGTCTCTTAACCCCAATATTGTAATGAATCCCATCCTCACACCTTTCCATTGGTGAACCATAAGTTTGTTTAATGAATCTGTTATTGCCCTTCTCCGTGGAAATATCTGCCCTGGTATCCGTTTTTAGGTAACACCTATAAGTGATATCCTACGATATGTGTCTTTCAGTTTCTGACTTACTACAAGTCACGTGATTAACTGTAGACTCATCTACGGGGCTGCAAATGGCATTGTGTCCTTTTTTTCCTTGGCTAATATTCTGTCTTAGCGAGGTCCATTTTCTGCAATGTGATTCCCTGAGGGCTGAGGATTAGATGACCTGGGCAGCCTGACCCTGCCGGCAAGCCCTCCCCAGGTGTGCCTGGGTTGAGGTCAATAGAAACAGCACTCCAGGCAGCAATAGCCCCTGCAGCTGTGCCTGACTCCATATTCTCTGCCCCGTCAGCAGTCTCGGTGCTGTGCTGGTGGGAGGGTGTGAGGGTCCACGGCTTTGTTGGTGGCCCGGTGTGAGTGGGGCTCTGCTGGACTTTCTGCAGGAGTTGCCAGGCTGCCACTTGTAAAGAAGAGGATGTGTCACCCATAAGTTCCGCTGGAATTTCTCTCCGGGCTGAGGTGAGGAAGGAAAAACAGGAGTGGGGGCCGGGACAGGAGGGGTATCTCAGGCAGGGAAATGGAAAGCTTCCAGAAGAGCGCCCGGGGCCAGGACCATCCTGGCTGGCCTGCAGGCACCAAGTTGGCCTGCGTGTTGTCACTGGTGTGGCTCCACGACCCTTCCTCTAGGCTTTCAAGCCCTTGTACATATTCAGGTGTTTTACCTGGGAAGGGTGGGAACAGTTCAGCAGCAGCTGGCCTGGGGCTCAGCTCACGTTTACTCACAGAGGCCTCGGCACGGTCCCCCAGCTTTGCAATGAGGATGCTCCTTGAGTGGGGGGGCCGGGCTGCTGGCTGTATGGGAGATGATTCCCCACCTCTGACCAATTTCAGAATTGTTTACCGCTGGAGCAAGTGCCCTGATAGTGTTTTCCTCTGTATAACTGCTCGGTTCAGGTTTTTTTTTTTTCTTTTTGGGTTCAAGTTAGAATTTATTCATCTTTTATGTATTTATTGATATAAGCATGGAAATAATTCATTCATAGAAATACATCTGTGTGAAGGGAAGAACTTTTTTCTGTTTTATTTTTAAATTTTATTTCTAAAAATTTTGAAGTTTAATTATATTTATTTTTCTATACAGCAGGTTATTATTGATTATTTATTTTATTCATATACATATATACAGGTCAATACCTATCTCCCAACTCATCTGACCACCAACACCCCATGGCTTCCCCGACTTGGTGTCCATACGTTTGTTCTCTACCTCTGTTTCTCTATTTCTGTCCTGCAAACCTGTTCATCTGTACCATATATCTAGGTTCCACATACATGCATTAATACAGAATATTTGTTTTGCTCTTTCTGACTTACTTCATTCTGTATGACAGTCTCTAGATCCACCGACTTCTCTACAAAAAACCCAGTTTCATTGCGTTTCATGGCTGAGTCATATTCCATTTTATATATGTACCACATCTTTATCCATTCGTCTGTCTGTGGGCATTTAGGTTGCTTCCATTACCTGGCTATTGTAAATAGTGCTGCAATGAACATTGTGGTGAATGTGTGTTTTTGATTTATGGTTGTCTCTGGGTATATGCCCAGAAGTGGGATTGCTGGATCCTATGGTAATTCTATTTCTAGTTTCTTTAAGGAAACTCCATACTGTTCTCCATAGTGACTGTATCAATTTACCTTCCCACCAATAGTGGAAGAGGGTTCCTTTTGTCCACACCCTCCCCAGAATTTGTTGTTTGTAGATTTTCTGATGATGCCGATTCTAACAGGTGTGAGGTGATACCTCATTGTCATTTTGATTTGCATTTCTCTAATAATTAGTGGTGTTGAGCAGCTTTTCATGTGCGTCTTGGCCGTCTCTGTGACTGCTTTGAAGAAACGTCTATTTAGATCTTCTGCCCATATTTGTATTAGGGTTGTTTGTTTTATTAATATTAAGCTGCGTGAGCTGTTTATATATATTGGAGATTAAACCTTTGTCCATTGATTCATTTGCGAACGTTTTCGCCCATTCTGAGGGATGCCTTTTTCCATTCCCGTTTTTTTTAACCAAAAAAGAAAGAAAGCAAAAGAAGCAGAACACTAATGTGCGTGAAATATTCCTCTTGAAACTGTCGTTTTGAAATATGGACGTCTTTTGAACTTTTTGGTCGATATATGACCCCAGGATTTGTTTTCAGGGCAGGTGTCATTTACAGGCCTGCAATGATTTGGAATATCCACTGACCATTAGCGCTGGGATTAAAGCTGCTGTTGTGTGAAGCGGCCACAAGGTGGCAGCAGTTCTCCCTTAGCAAATCTGGTTACTAGGGCAACAGAGCCTCAATGGAAGCCATGTTCTAGATTGGAATTTAGAATGGAATGTGCCAGGAGAAAGCCCCTCAAGTTTGTCTCACTACTTCTTGTTCGTGTTTTTAATTTAATTTTTAATATTTTATTACAGCAAGTTTGATTACATCGTTTGGCTTTTTGTAGGTGTGCAAGATGTGGTTCTTTTACACATATACATATGTCTGTTCTTCCTGGGACCCTTTTCCCATGTACGTTATGACAGAATGTTGAGTAGTCTTCTCTTGGCATTCCGTAGGTCTTTGGTGATTATATATTTCACCTGTGTTTGTATATGTCTCTTAACCCCAATATCGTAATGAATCCAATCCTCACACCTTTCCATTGGTGAACCATAAGTTTGTTTAATGAATCTGTGATTGCCCTTTTCCGTGGAAATATCTGCCCTGGTATCCGTTTTTAGGTAACACCTGTAAGTGATATCCTACGATATGTGTCTTTCACTTTCTGACTTACTACAAGTCACGTGATTACCTGTAGACTCATCTACGGGGCTGCAAATGGCATTGTGTCTGTTTTTTCCTTGGCTAATATTCTGTCTTAGCGAGGTCCATTTTCTGCAATGTGATTCCCTGAGGGCTGAGGATTAGCTGACCTGGGCAGCCTGACCCTGCCGGCAAGCCCTCCCCAGGTGTGCCTGGGTTGAGGTCAATAGAAACAGCACTCCAGGCAGCAATAGCCCCTGCAGCTGTGCCTGACTCCATATTCTCTGCCCCGTCAGCAGTCTCGGGGCTGTGCTGGTGGGAGGGTGTGATGGTCCACCGCTTTGTTGGTGGCCCGGTGTGAGTGGGGCTCTGCTGGACTTTCTGCAGGAGTTGCCAGGCTGCCACTTGTAAAGAAGAGGATGTGTCACCCATAACTTCCGCTGGAATTTCTCTCCGGGCTGAGGTGAGGAAGGAAAAAAAGGAGTGGGTGCCGGGACAGGAGGGGTATCTCAGGCAGGGAAATGGAAAGCTTCCAGAAGAGCGCCCGGGGCCAGGACCATCCTGGCTTGCCTGCAGGCACCAAGTTGGCCTGCGTGCTGTCGCTGGTGTGGCTCCACGACCCTTCCTCTAGGCTTTCAAGCCCTTGTACATATTCAGGTGTTTTACCTGGGAAGGGTGGGAACAGTTCAGCAACAGCTGGCCTTGGGCTCTGCTCACGTTTACTCACAGAGGCCCCGGCACGGTCCCCCAGCTTTGCAATGAGGACGCTCCTTGCGTGGAGGGGCCGGGCTGCTGGCTGTATGGGAGATGATTCCCCACCTCTGACCAATTTCAGAATTGTTTACCGCTGGAGCAAGTGCCCTGATAGGGTTTTCCTCTGTATAACTGCTGGGTTCAGGTTTTTTGTTTTCTTTTTTGGTTCAAGTTAGAATTCATTCATCTTTTATGTATTTACTGATATAAGCATGGAAATAATTCATTCATAGAAATACATCTGTGTGAAGGGAAGAACTTTTTTCTGTTTTATTTTTAAATTTCATTTCTAAAATTTTGAAGTTTAATTATATTTATTTTTCTATACAGCAGGTTATTATTAGTTATCTATTTTATTCATATACATATATACAGGTCAATACCTATCTCCCAACTCATCTGACCACCAACACCCCATGGCTTCCCCCACTTGGTGTCCATACGTTTGTTCTCTACCTCTGTTTCTCTATTTCTGCCCTGCAAACCTGTTCATCTGTACCATATATCTAGGTTCCACATACATGCATTAATACAGAATATTTGTTTGGCTCTTTCTGACTTACTTCATTCTGTATGACAGTCTCTAGATCCACCGACTTCTCTACAAACAACCCAGTTTCATTCCTTTTCATGGCTGAGTCATATTCCATTTTATATATGTACCACATCTTTATCCATTCGTCTGTCTGTGGGCATTTAGGTTGCTTCCATTAGCTGGCTATTGTAAATAGTGCTGCAATGAACATTGTGGTGAATGTGTGTTTTTGATTTATGCTTTTCTCTGGGTATATGCCCAGAAGTGGGATTGCTGGATCCTATGGTAATTCTATTTCTAGTTTCTTTAAGGAAACTCCATACTGTTCTCCATAGTGACTGTATCAATTTACCTTCCCACTAATAGTGGAAGAGGGTTCCTTTTGTCCACACCCTCCCCAGAATTTGTTGTTTGTAGATTTTCTGATGATGCCGATTCTAACAGGTGTGAGGTGATACCTCATTGTCGTTGTGATTTGCATTTCTCTAATAATTAGTGGTGTTGAGCAGATTTTCATGTGCGTCTTGGCCATCTCTGTGACTTCTTTGAAGAAACGTCTATTTAGATCTTCTGCCCATTTTTGTATTGGGTTGTTTGTTTTATTAATATTAAGCTGCGTGAGCAGTTTATATATGTTGGAGATTAAACCATTGTCCATTGATTCGTTTGCGAACGTTTTGGCCCATTCTGAGGGTTGCCTTTTTCCATTCCCGTTGTTTTTAACCAAAAAAGAAAGAAAGCAAAAGAAGCAGAACACTAATGTGCGTGAAATATGCCTCTTGAAACTGTCGTTTTGAAATATGGACGTCTTTTGAACTTTTTGGTCGATATATGACCCCAGGATTTGTTTTCAGGGCAGGTGTCATTTACAGGCCTGCAATGATTTGGAATATCCACTGACCATTAGCGCTGGGATTAAAGGTGCTGTTGTGTGAAACGGCCACAAGGTGGAAGCAGTTCTCCCTTAGCAAATCTGGTTACCAGGGCAACAGAGCCTCAATGGAAGCCATGTTCTAGATTGGAATTTAGAATGGAATGTGCCAGGAGAAAGCCCCTCAAGTTTGTCTCACTACTTCTTGTTCGTGTTTTTAATTTAATTTTTAATTTTTTATTACAGCAAGTTTGATTACAACGTTTGGCTTGTGGTAGGTGTGCAAGATGTGGTTCTCTTACACATATACATATGTCTGTTCTTCCTGGGACCCTTTTCCCATGTACGTTATGACAGAATGTTGAGTAGTCTTCTCTTGGCATTCCGTAGGTCTTTGGTGATTATATATTTCACCTGTGTTTGTATATGTCTCTTAACCCCAATATCGTAATGAATCGAATCCTCACTCCTTTCCATTGGTGAACCATAAGTTTGTTTAATGAATCTGTGATTGCCCTTCTCCGTGGAAATATCTGCCCTGGTATCCGTTTTTAGGTAACACCTATAAGTGATATCCTACGATATGTGTCTTTCACTTTCTGACTTACTACAAGTCACGTGATTACCTGTAGACTCATCTACGGGGCTGCAAATGGCATTGTGTCCTTTTTTTCCTTGGCTAATATTCTGTCTTAGCGAGGTCCATTTTCTGCAATGTGATTCCCTGAGGGCTGAGGATTAGCTGACCTGGGCAGCCTGACCCTGCCGGCAAGCCCTCCCCAGGTGTGCCTGGGTTGAGGTCAATAGAAACAGCACTCCAGGCAGCAATAGCCCCTGCAGCTGTGCCTGACTCCATATTCTCTGCCCCGTCAGCAGTCTCGGGGCTGTGCTGGTGGGAGGGTGTGAGGGTCCACGGCTTTGTTGGTGGCCCGGTGTGAGTGGGGCTCTGCTGGACTTTCTGCAGGAGTTGCCAGGCTGCCACTTGTAAAGAAGAGGATGTGTCACCCATAACTTCCGCTGGAATTTCTCTCCGGGCTTAGGTGAGGAAGGAAAAAAGGGAGTGGGGGCCGGGACAGGAGGGGTATCTCAGGCAGGGAAATGGAAAGCTTCCAGAAGAGCGCCCGGGGCCAGGACCATCCTCACTGGCCTTCAGGCACCAAGTTGGCCTGCGTGCTGTCGCTGGTGTGGATCCACGACCCTTCCTCTAGGCTTTCAAGCCCTTGTACATATTCAGGTGTTTTACCTGGGAAGGGTTGGAACAGTTCAGCAACAGCTGGCCTGGGGCTCAGCTCACGTTTACTCACAGAGGCCTCGGCACGGTCCCCCAGCTTTGCAATGAGGACGCTCCTTGCGTGGAGGGGCCGGGATGCTGGCTGTATGGGAGATGATTCCCCACCTCTGACCAATTTCAGAATTGTTTACCGCTGGAGCAAGTGCCCTGATAGGGTTTTCCTCTGTATAACTGCTGGGTTCAGGTTTTTTTTTTTTCTTTTTTCGTTCAAGTTAGAATTTATTCATCTTTTATGTATTTATTGATATAAGCATGGAAATAATTCATTCATAGAAATACATCTGTGTGAAGGGAAGAACTTTTTTCTGTTTTATTTTTAAATTTTATTTCTAAAAATTTTGAAGTTTAATTATATTTATTTTTCTATACAGCAGGTTATTATTGATTATTTATTTTATTCATATACATATATACAGGTCAATACCTATCTCCCAACTCATCTGACCACAACACCCCATGGCTTCCCCGACTTGGTGTCCATACGTTTGTTCTCTACCTCTGTTTCTCTATTTCTGCCCTGCAAACCTGTTCATCTGTACCATATATCTAGGTTCCACATACATGCATTAATACAGAATATTTGTTTGGCTCTTTCTGACTTACTTCATTCTGTATGACAGTCTCTAGATCCACCGACTTCTCTACAAACAACCCAGTTTCATTCCTTTTCATGGTTGAGTCATATCCCATTTTATATATGTACCACATCTTTATCCATTCGTCTGTGGGCATTTAGGTTGCTTCCATTACCTGGCTATTGTAAATAGTGCTGCAATGAACATTGTGGTGAATGTGTGTTTTTGATTTATGGTTGTCTCTGGGTATATGCCCAGAAGTGGGATTGCTGGATCCTATGGTAATTCTATTTCTAGTTTCTTTAAGGAAACTCCATACTCTTCTCCATAGTGACTGTAACAATTTACCTTCCCACCAATAGTGGAAGAGGGTTCCTTTTGTCCACACCCTCCCCAGAATTTGTTGTTTGTAGATTTTCTGATGATGCCGATTCTAACAGGTGTGAGGTGATACCTCATTGTCGTTTTGATTTGCATTTCTCTAATAATTAGTGGTGTTGAGCAGCTTTTCATGTGCGTCTTGGCCGTCTCTGTGACTTCTTTGAAGAAACGTCTATTTAGCTCTTCTGCCCATATTTGTATTGGGTTGTTTGTTTTATTAATATTAAGCTGCGTGAGCTGTTTATATATATTGGAGATTAAACCTTTGTCCATTGATTCGTTTGCGAACGTTTTCGCCCATTCTGAGGGTTGCCTTTTTCCATTCCCATTGTTTTTAACCAGAAAAGAGAGAAAGCAAAAGAAGCAGAACACTAATGTGCGTGAAATATGCCTCTTGAAACTGTCGTTTTGAAATATGGACGTCTTTTGAACTTTTTGATCGATATATGACCCCAGGATTTGTTTTCAGGGCAGGTGTCATTTACAGGCCTGCAATGATTTGGAATATCCACTGACCATTAGCGCTGGGATTAAAGCTGCTGTTGTGTGAAACGGCCACAAGGTGGCAGCAGTTCTCCCTTAGCAAATCTGCTTACTAGGGCAACAGAACCTCAATGGAAGCCTTGTTCTAGATTGGAATTTAGAATGGAATGTGCCAGGAGAAAGCCCCTCAAGTTTGTCTCACTACTTCTTGTTCGTGTTTTTAATTTAATTTTTTATTACAGCAAGTTTAATTACATCGTTTGGCTTGTTGTAGGTGTGCAAGATGTGGTTCTTTTACACATATACATATGTCTGTTCTTCCTGGGACACTTTTCCCATGTACGTTATGACAGAATGTTGAGTAGTCTTCTCTTGGCATTCCGTAGGTCTTTGGTGATTATATATTTCACCTGTGTTTGTATATGTCTCTTAACCCCAATATCGTAATGAATCCCATCCTCACACCTTTCCATTGGTGAACCATAAGTTTGTTTAATGAATCTGTTATTGCCCTTCTCCGTGGAAATATCTGCCCTGGTATCCGTTTTTAGGTAACACCTATAAGTGATATCCTACGATATGTGTCTTTCAGTTTCTGACTTACTACAAGTCACGTGATTACCTGTAGACTCATCTACGGGGCTGCAAATGGCATTGTGTCCTTTTTTTCCTTGGCTAATATTCTGTCTTAGCGAGGTCCATTTTCTGCAATGTGATTCCCTGAGGGCTGAGGATTAGATGACCTGGGCAGCCTGACCCTGCCGGCAAGCCCTCCCCAGGTGTGCCTGGGTTGAGGTCAATAGAAACAGCACTCCAGGCAGCAATAGCCCCTGCAGCTGTGCCTGACTCCATATTCTCTGCCCCGTCAGCAGTCTCGGTGCTGTGCTGGTGGGAGGGTGTGAGGGTCCACCGCTTTGTTGGTGGCCCGGTGTGAGTGGGGCTCTGCTGGACTTTCTGCAGGAGTTGCCAGGCTGCCACTTGTAAAGAAGAGGATGTGTCACCCATAAGTTCCGCTGGAATTTCTCTCCGGGCTGAGGTGAGGAAGGAAAAACAGGAGTGGGGGCCGGGACAGGAGGGGTATCTCAGGCAGGGAAATGGAAAGCTTCCAGAAGAGCGCCCGGGGCCAGGACCATCCTGGCTGGCCTGCAGGCACCAAGTTGGCCTGCGTGTTGTCGCTGGTGTGGCTCCACGACCCTTCCTCTAGGCTTTCAAGCCCTTGTACATATTCAGGTGTTTTACCTGGGAAGGGTGGGAACAGTTCAGCAGCAGCTGGCCTGGGGCTCAGCTCACGTTTACTCACAGAGGCCTCGGCACGGTCCCCCAGCTTTGCAATGAGGATGCTCCTTGAGTGGGGGGGCCGGGCTGCTGGCTGTATGGGAGATGATTCCCCACCTCTGACCAATTTCAGAATTGTTTACCGCTGGAGCAAGTGCCCTGATAGGGTTTTCCTCTGTATAACTGCTCGGTTCAGGTTTTTTTTTTTCTTTTTGTGTTCAAGTTAGAATTTATTCATCTTTTATGTATTTATTGATATAAGCATGGAAATAATTCATTCATAGAAATACATCTGTGTGAAGGGAAGAACTTTTTTCTGTTTTATTTTTAAATTTTATTTCTAAAAATTTTGAAGTTTAATTATATTTATTTTTCTATACAGCAGGTTATTATTGATTATTTATTTTATTCATATACATATATACAGGTCAATACCTATCTCCCAACTCATCTGACCACCAACACCCCATGGCTTCCCCGACTTGGTGTCCATATGTTTGTTCTCTACCTCTGTTTCTCTATTTCTGTCCTGCAAACCTGTTCATCTGTACCATATATCTAGGTTCCACATACATGCATTAATACAGAATATTTGTTTTGCTCTTTCTGACTTACTTCATTCTGTATGACAGTCTCTAATTCCACCGACTTCTCTACAAAAAACCCAGTTTCATTCCGTTTCATGGCTGAGTCATATTCCATTTTATATATGTACCACATCTTTATCCATTCGTCTGTCTGTGGGCATTTAGGTTGCTTCCATTACCTGGCTATTGTAAATAGTGCTGCAATGAACATTGTGGTGAATGTGTGTTTTTGATTTATGGTTGTCTCTGGGTATATGCCCAGAAGTGGGATTGCTGGATCCTATGGTAATTCTATTTCTAGTTTCTTTAAGGAAACTCCATACTGTTCTCCATAGTGACTGTATCAATTTACCTTCCCACCAATAGTGGAAGAGGGTTCCTTTTGTCCACACCCTCCCCAGAATTTGTTGTTTGTAGATTTTCTGATGATGCCGATTCTAACAGGTGTGAGGTGATACCTCATTGTCATTTTGATTTGCATTTCTCTAATAATTAGTGGTGTTGAGCAGCTTTTCATGTGCGTCTTGGCCGTCTCTGTGACTGCTTTGAAGAAACGTCTATTTAGATCTTCTGCCCATATTTGTATTAGGGTTGTTTGTTTTATTTATATTAAGCTGCGTGAGCTGTTTATATATATTGGAGATTAAACCTTTGTCCATTGATTCATTTGCGAACGTTTTCGCCCATTCTGAGGGATGCCTTTTTCCATTCCCGTTTTTTTTAACCAAAAAAGAAAGAAAGCAAAAGAAGCAGAACACTAATGTGCGTGAAATATTCCTCTTGAAACTGTCGTTTTGAAATATGGACGTCTTTTGAACTTTTTGGTCGATATATGACCCCAGGATTTGTTTTCAGGGCAGGTGTCATTTACAGGCCTGCAATGATTTGGAATATCCACTGACCATTAGCGCTGGGATTAAAGCTGCTGTTGTGTGAAGCGGCCACAAGGTGGCAGCAGTTCTCCCTTAGCAAATCTGCTTACTAGGGCAACAGAGCCTCAATGGAAGCCGTGTTCTAGATTGGAATTTAGAATGGAATGTGCCAGGAGAAAGCCCCTCAAGTTTGTCTCACTACTTCTTGTTCGTGTTTTTAATTTAATTTTTAATATTTTATTACAGCAAGTTTGATTACATCGTTTGGCTTTTTGTAGGTGTGCAAGATGTGGTTCTTTTACACATATACATATGTCTGTTCTTCCTGGGACCCTTTTCCCATGTACGTTATGACAGAATGTTGAGTAGTCTTCTCTTGGCATTCCGTAGGTCTTTGGTGATTATATATTTCACCTGTTTTTGTATATGTCTCTTAACCCCAATATCGTAATGAATCCAATCCTCACACCTTTCCATTGGTGAACCATAAGTTTGTTTAATGAATCTGTGATTGCCCTTTTCCGTGGAAATATCTGCCCTGGTATCCGTTTTTAGGTAACACCTGTAAGTGATATCCTACGATATGTGTCTTTCACTTTCTGACTTACTACAAGTCACGTGATTACCTGTAGACTCATCTACGGGGCTGCAAATGGCATTGTGTCCGTTTTTTCCTTGGCTAATATTCTGTCTTAGCGAGGTCCATTTTCTGCAATGTGATTCCCTGAGGGCTGAGGATTAGCTGACCTGGGCAGCCTGACCCTGCCGGCAAGCCCTCCCCAGGTGTGCCTGGGTTGAGGTCAATAGAAACAGCACTCCAGGCAGCAATAGCCCCTGCAGCTGTGCCTGACTCCATATTCTCTGCCCCGTCAGCAGTCTCGGGGCTGTGCTGGTGGGAGGGTGTGAGGGTCCACGGCTTTGTTGGTGGCCCGGTGTGAGTGGGGCTCTGCTGGACTTTCTGCAGGAGTTGCCAGGCTGCCACCTGTAAACAAGAGGATGTGTCACCCATAACTTCCGCTGGAATTTCTCTCCGGGCTGAGGTGATGAAGGAAAAAAAGGAGTGGGTGCCGGGACAGGAGGGGTATCTCAGGCAGGGAAATGGAAAGCTTCTAGAAGAGTGCCCGGGGCCAGGACCATCCTGGCTTGCCTGCAGGCACCAAGTTGGCCTGCGTGCTGTCGCTGGTGTGGCTCCACGACCCTTCCTCTAGGCTTTCAAGCCCTTGTACATATTCAGGTGTTTTACCTGGGAAGGGTGGGAACAGTTCAGCAACAGCTGGCCTTGGGCTCTGCTCACGTTTACTCACAGAGGCCCCGGCACGGTCCCCCAGCTTTGCAATGAGGACGCTCCTTGCGTGGAGGGGCCGGGCTGCTGGCTGTATGGGAGATGATTCCCCACCTCTGACCAATTTCAGAATTGTTTACCGCTGGAGCAAGTGCCCTGATAGGGTTTTCCTCTGTATAACTGCTGGGTTCAGGTTTTTTGTTTTCTTTTTTGGTTCAAGTTAGAATTCATTCATCTTTTATGTATTTACTGATATAAGCATGGAAATAATTCATTCATAGAAATACATCTGTGTGAAGGGAAGAACTTTTTTCTGTTTTATTTTTAAATTTCATTTCTAAAATTTTGAAGTTTAATTATATTTATTTTTCTATACAGCAGGTTATTATTAGTTATCTATTTTATTCATATACATATATACAGGTCAATACCTATCTCCCAACTCATCTGACCACCAACACCCCATGGCTTCCCCCACTTGGTGTCCATACGTTTGTTCTCTACCTCTGTTTCTCTATTTCTGCCCTGCAAACCTGTTCATCTGTACCATATATCTAGGTTCCACATACATGCATTAATACAGAATATTTCTTTGGCTCTTTCTGACTTACTTCATTCTGTATGACAGTCTCTAGATCCACCGACTTCTCTACAAACAACCCAGTTTCATTCCTTTTCATGGCTGTGTCATATTCCATTTTATATATGTACCACATCTTTATCCATTCGTCAGTCTGTGGGCATTTAGGTTGCTTCCATTAGCTGGCTATTGTAAATAGTGCTGCAATGAACATTGTGGTGAATGTGTGTTTTTGATTTATGCTTTTCTCTGGGTATATGCCCAGAAGTGGGATTGCTGGATCCTATGGTAATTCTATTTCTAGTTTCTTTAAGGAAACTCCATACTGTTCTCCATAGTGACTGTATCAATTTACCTTCCCACTAATAGTGGAAGAGGGTTCCTTTTGTCCACACCCTCCCCAGAATTTGTTGTTTGTAGATTTTCTGATGATGCCGATTCTAACAGGTGTGAGGTGATACCTCATTTTCGTTGTGATTTGCATTTCTCTAATAATTAGTGGTGTTGAGCAGATTTTCATGTGCGTCTTGGCCATCTCTGTGACTTCTTTGAAGAAACGTCTATTTAGATCTTCTGCCCATTTTTGTATTGGGTTGTTTGTTTTATTAATATTAAGCTGCGTGAGCAGTTGATATATATTGGAGATTAAACATTTCTCCATTGATTCGTTTGCGAACGTTTTGGCCCATTCTGAGGGTTGCCTTTTTCCATTCCCGTTTTTTGTAACCAAAATAGAAAGAAAGCAAAAGAAGCAGAACACTAATGTGCGTGAAATATGCCTCTTGAAACTGTCGTTTTGAAATAAGGACGTCTTTTGAACTTTTTGATCGATATATGACCCCAGGATTTGTTTTCAGGGCAGGTGTCATTTACAGGCCTGCAATGATTTGGAATATCCAGTGACCAGTAGCGCTGGGATTAAAGGTGCTGTTGTGTGAAACGGCCACAAGGTGGCAGCAGTTCTCCCTTAGCAAATCTGGTTACTAGGGCAACAGAGCCTCAATGGAAGCCGTGTTCTATATTGGAATTTAGAATGGAATGTGCCAGGAGAAAGCCCCTCAAGTTTGTCTCACTACTTCTTGTTCGTGTTTTTAATTTAATTTTTAATTTTTTATTACCGCAAGTTTGATTACAACGTTTGGCTTGTGGTAGGTGTGCAAGATGTGGTTCTCTTACACATATACATATGTCTGTTCTTCCTGGGACCCTTTTCCCATGTACGTTATGACAGAATGTTGAGTAGTCTTCTCTTGGCATTCCGTAGGTCTTTGGTTATTATATATTTCACCTGTGTTTGTATATGTCTCTTAACCCCAATATCGTAATGAATCGAATCCTCACTCCTTTCCATTGGTGAACCATAAGTTTGTTTAATGAATCTGTGATTGCCCTTCTCCGTGGAAATATCTTCCCTGGTATCCGTTTTTAGGTAACACCTATAAGTGATACCCTACGATATGTGTCTTTCACTTTCTGACTTACTACAAGTCACATGATTACCTGTAGACTCATCTACGGGGCTGCAAATGGCATTGTGTCCTTTTTTTCCTTGGCTAATATTCTGTCTTAGCGAGTTCCATTTTCTGCAATGTGATTCCCTGAGGGCTGAGGATTAGCTGACCTGGGCAGCCTGACCCTGCCGGCAAGCCCTCCCCAGGTGTGCCTGGGTTGAGGTCAATAGAAACAGCACTCCAGGCAGCAATAGCCCCTGCAGCTGTGCCTGACTCCATATTCTCTGCCCCGTCAGCAGTCTCGGTGCTGTGCTGGTGGGAGGGTGTGAGGGTCCACGGCTTTTTTGGTGGCCCGGTGTGAGTGGGGATCTGCTGGACTTTCTGCAGGAGTTGCCAGGCTGCCACCTGTAAAGAAGAGGATGTGTCACCCATAATTTCCGCTGGAATTTGTCTCCGGGCTGAGGTGAGGAAGGAAAAAAAGGAGTGGGGGCCGGGACAGGAGGGGTATCTCAGGCAGGGAAATGGAAAGCTTCCAGAAGAGCGCCTGAGTCCAGGATCATCCTGGCTGGCCTGCAGGCACCAAGTTGGTCTGCGTGCTGTCGCTGGTGTTTCTCCACGACCCTTCCTCTAGGCTTTCAAGCCCTTGTACATATTCAGGTGTTTTACCTGGGAAGGGTGGGAACAGTTCAGCAGCAGCTGGCCTTGGGCTCAGCTCACGTTTACTCACCGAGGCCTCGGCACAGTCCCCCAGCTTTGCAATGAGGACGCTCCTTGCGTGGGGGTGCCAGGCTGCTGGCTGTATGGGAGATGATTCCCCACCTCTGACCAATTTCAGAATTGTTTACCGCTGGAGCAAGTGCCCTGATAGGGTTTTCCTCTGTATAACTGCTGGGTTCAGGTTGTTTTTTTTTCTTTTTTGGTTCAAGTTAGAAATTATTCATCTTTTATGTATTTATTGATATTAGCATGGAAATAATTCATTCATATAAATACATCTGTGTGAAGGGAAGAACTTTTTTCTGTTTTATTTTTAAATTTTATTTCTAAAAATTTTGAAGTTTAATTATATTTATTTTTCTATACAGCAGGTTATTATTAGTTATCTATTTTATTCATATACATATATACAGGTCAATACCTATCTCCCAACTCATCTGACCACCAACACCCCATGGCTTCCCCCACTTGGTGTCCATACGTTTGTTCTCTACCTCTGTTTCTCTATTTCTGCCCTGCAAACCTGTTCATCTGTACCATATATCTAGGTTCCACATACATGCATTAATACAGAATATTTGTTTTGCTCTTTCTGACTTACTTCATTCTGTATGACAGTCTCTAGATCCACCGACTTCTCTACAAATAACCCAGTTTCATTCCTTTTCATGGCTGAGTCATATCCCATTTTATATATGTACCACATCCTTATCCATTCGTCTGTCTCT
Source organism: Mesoplodon densirostris (assembly GCF_025265405.1). NCBI lineage: Eukaryota > Metazoa > Chordata > Mammalia > Artiodactyla > Ziphiidae > Mesoplodon > Mesoplodon densirostris. Next base: position 98,468,370 of record NC_082666.1, read on the forward strand.
GGGCATTTAGGTTGCTTCCATTAGCTGGCTATTGTAAATAGTGCTGCAATGAACATTGTGGTGAATGTGTGTTTTTGATTTATGGTTTTCTCTGTGTATATGCCCAGAAGTGGGATTGCTGGATCCTATGGTAATTCTATTTCTAGTTTCTTTAAGGAAACTCCATACTGTTCTCCATAGTGACTGTATCAATTTACCTTCCCACTAATAGTGGAAGAGGGTTCCTTTTGTCCACACCCTCCCCAGAATTTTTTGTTTGTAGATTTTCTAATGATGCCGATTCTAACAGGTGTGAGGTGATACCTCATTGTCGTTTTGATTTGCATTTCTCTAATAATTAGTGGTGTTGAGCAGCTTTTCATGTGCGTCTTGGCCGTCTCTGTGACTTCTTTGAAGAAACGTCTATTTAGATCTTCTGCCCATTTTTGTATTGGGTTCTTTGTTTTATTAATATTTAGCTGCGTGAGCTGTTGATATATATTGGAGATTAAACCTTTCTCCATTGATTCGTTTGCGAACGTTTTCGCCCATTCTGAGGGTTGCCTTTTTCCATTCCCGTTTTTTTTAACCAAAAAGAAAGAAAGCAAAAGAAGCAGAACACTAATGTGCGTGAAATATGCCTCTTGAAACTGTCGTTTTGAAATATGGACATCTTTTGAACTTTTTGGTCGATATATGGCCCCAGGATTTGTTTTCAGTGCAGGTGTCATTTACAGGCCTGCAATGATTTGGAATATCCACTGACCATTAGCGCTGGAATTAAAGCTGATGTTGTGTGAAACGGCCACAAGGTGGCAGCAGTTCTCCCTTAGCAAATCTGGTTACCAGGGCAACAGAGCCTCAATGGAAGTCGTGTACTAGATTGGAATTTAGAATGGAATGTGCCAGGAAAAAGCCCCTCAAGTTTGTCTCACTACTTCTTGTTCATGTTTTTAATTTAATTTTTAATTTTTTATTACAGCAAGTTTGATTACAACGTTTGGCTTGTTGTAGGTGTGCAAGATGTGGTTCTTTTACACATATACATATGTCTGTTCTTCCTGGGACCCTTTTCCCATGTACGTTATGACAGAATGTTGAGTAGTCTTCTCTTGGCATTCCGTAGATCTTTGGTGATTATATATTTCACCTGTGTTTGTATATGTCTCTTAACCCCAATATCATAATGAATCCAATCCTCACACCTTTCCATTGGTGAACCATAAGTTTGTTTAATGAATCTGTGATTGCCCTTCTCCATGGAAATATCTTCCCTGGTATCCGATTTTAGGTAACACCTATAAGTGATATCCTACGATATGTGTCTTTCACTTTCTGACTTACTACAAGTCACATGATTACCTGTAGACTCATCTACGGGGCTGCAAATGGCATTGTGTCCTTTTTTTCCTTGGCTAATATTCTGTCTTAGCGAGGTCCATTTTCTGCAATGTGATTCCCTGAGGGCTGAGGATTAGCTGACCTGGGCAGCCTGATCCTGCCGGCAAGCCCTCCCCCGGTGTGCCTGGGTTTAGGTCAATAGAAACAGCACTCCAGGCAGCAATAGCCCCTGCAGCTGTGCCTGACTCCATATTCTCTGCCCCGTCAGCAGTCTCGGGGCTGTGCTGGTGGGAGGGTGTGAGAGTCCACGGCTTTGTTGGTGGCCCGGTGTGAGTGGGGATCTGCTAGACTTTCTGCAGGAGTTGCCAGGCTGCCACCTGTAAAGAAGAGGATGTGTCACCCATAACTTCCGCTGGAATTTCTCTCCGAGCTGAGGTGAGGGAGGAAAAAAAGGAGTGGGGGCCGGGACAGGAGGGGTATCTCAGGCAGGGAAATGGAAAGCTTCCAGAAGAGCACCTGGGGCCAGGATCATCCTGGCTGGCCTGCAGGCACCAAGTTGGCCTGCGTGCTGTCTCTGGTGTGGCTCCACGACCCTTCCTCTAGGCTTTCAAGCCCTTGTACATATTCAGGTGTTTTACCTGGGAAGGGTGGGAACAGTTCAGCAGCAGCTGGCCTTGGGCTCAGCTCACGTTTACTCACAGAAGCCTCGGCACGGTCCCCCAGCTTTGCAATGAGGACGCTCCTTGCGTGGGGGTGCCAGGCTGCTGGCTGTATGGGAGATGATTCCCCACCTCTGACCAATTTCAGAATTGTTTACCGCTGGAGCAAGTGCCCAGATAGGGTTTTCCTCTGTATAACTGCTGGGTTCAGGATTTTTTTTTTCTTTTTTGGTTCAAGTTAGAATTCATTCATCTTTTATGTATTTACTGATATAAGCATGGAAATAATTCATTCTTAGAAATACATCTGTGTGAAGGGAAGAACTTTTTTCTGTTTTATTTTTAAATTTCATTTCTAAAAATTTTGAAGTTTAATTATATTTATTTTTCTATACAGCAGGTTATTATTAGTTATCTATTTTATTCATATACATATATACAGGTGAATACCTATCTCCCAACTCATCTGACCACCAACAATCCATGGCTTCCCCCACTTGGTGTCCATACGTTTGTTCTCTACCTCTTTTTCTCTATTTCTGCCCTGCAAACCTGTTCATCTGTACCATATATCTAGGTTCCACATACATGCATTAATACAGAATATTTGTTTTGCACTTTCTGACTTACTTCATTCTGTATGACAGTCTCTAGATCCACCGACTTCTCTACAAATAACCCAGTTTCATTCCTTTTCATGGCTGAGTCATATTCCATTTTATATATGTACCAAATCTTTATCCATTCGTCTGTCTGTGGGCATTTAGGTTGCTTCCATTAGCTGGCTATTGTAAATAGTGCTGCAATGAACATTGTGGTGAATGTGTGTTTTTGATTTATGGTTTTCTCTGGGTATATGCCCAGAAGTGGGATTGCTGGATCCTATGGTAATTCTATTTCTAGTTTCTTTAAAGAAACTCCATACTGTTCTCCATAGTGACTGTATCAATTTACCTTCCCACTAATAGTGGAAGAGGGTTCCTTTTGTCCACACCCTCCCCAGAATTTGTTGTTTGTAGATTTTCTGATGATGCCGATTCTAACAGGTGTGAGGTGATACCTCATTGTCGTTTTGATTTGCATTTCTCTAATAATTAGTGGTGTTGAGCAGCTTTTCATGTGCGTCTTGGCCGTCTCTGTGACTTCTTTGAAGAAACGTCTATTTAGATCTTCTGCCTTTATTTGTATTGGGTTGTTTGTTTTATTAATATTAAGCTGCGTAAGCTTTTTATATATGTTGGAGATTAAACCATTGTCCATTGATTCGTTTGCGAACGTTTTGGCCCATTCTGAGGTTTGCCTTTTTCCATTCCCGTTTTTTTTAACCGAAAAAGAAAGACAGCAAAAGAAGCAGAACACTAATGTGCGTGAAATATGCCTCTTGAAACTGTCGTTTTGAAATATGGACGTCTTTTGAACTTTTTGGTTGATATATGACCCCAGGATTTGTTTTCAGGGCCGGTGTCATTTACAGGCCTGAAATGATTTGGAATATCCACTGACCATTAGCGCTGGGATTAAAGCTGCTGTTGTGTGAAACGGCCACAAGGTGGCAGCAGTTCTCCCTTAGCAAATCTGCTTACTAGGGCAACAGAGCCTCAATGGAAGCCGTGTTCTAGATTGGAATTTAGAATGGAATGTGTCAGGAGAAAGCCCCTCAAGTTTGTCTCACTACTTCTTGTTCGTGTTTTTAATTTAATTTTTAATTTTTTATTACAACAAGTTTGATTACATCGTTTGGCTTGTTGTAGGTGTGCAAGATGTGGTTCTTTTACACATATACATATGTCTGTTCTTCCTGGGACCCTTTTCCCATGTACGTTATGACAGAATGTTGAGTAGTCTTCTCTTGGCATTCCATAGGTCTTTGGTGATTATATATTTCACCTGTGTTTGTATATGTCTCTTAACCCCAATATCGTAATGAATCCAATCCTCACACCTTTCCATTGGTGAACCATAAGTTTGTTTAATGAATCTGTGATTGCCCTTCTCCGTGGAAATATCTGCCCTGGTATCCGTTTTTAGGTAACACCTGTAAGTGATATCCTACGATATGTGTCTTTCACTTTCTGACTTACTACAAGTCACGTGATTACCTGTAGACTCATCTACGGGGCTGCAAATGGCATTGTGTCCTTTTTTTCCTTGGCTAATATTCTGTCTTAGCGAGGTCCATTTTCTGCAATGTGATTCCCTGAGGGCTGAGGATTAGCTGACCTGGGCAGCCTGACCCTGCCGGCAAGCCCTCCCCAGGTGTGCCTGGGTTGAGGTCAATAGAAACAGCACTCCAGGCAGCAATAGCCCCTGCAGCTGTGCCTGACTCCATATTCTCTGCCCCGTCAGCAGTCTCGGGGCTGTGCTGTTGGGTGGGTGTGAGGGTCCACGGCTTTGTTGGTGGCCCGGTGTGAGTGGGGCTCTGCTGGACTTTCTGCAGGAGTTGCCAGGCTGCCACTTGTAAAGAAGAGGATGTGTCACCCATAACTTCCGCTGGAATTTCTCTCCGGGCTGAGGTGAGGAAGGAAAAAAAGGAGTGGGGGCCGGGACAGGAGGGGTATCTCAGGCAGGGAAATGGAAAGCTTCCAGAAGAGCGCCCGGGGCCAGGACCATCCTGGCTGGCCTGCAGGCACCAACTTGGCCTGTGTGCTGTCGCTGGTGTGGCTCCACGACCCTTCCTCTAGGCTTTCAAGCCCTTGTACATATTCAGGTGTTTTACCTGGGAAGGGTGGGAACAGTTCAGCAACAGCTGGCCTGGGGCTCTGCTCACGTTTACTCACAGAGGACCCGGCACGGTCCCCCAGCTTTGCAATGGGGACGCTCCTTGCGTGGAGGGGCCGGGCTGCTGGCTGTATGGGAGACGATTCCCCACCTCTGACCAATTTCAGAATTGTTTACCGCTGGAGCAAGTGCCCTGATAGGGTTTTCCTCTGTATAACTGCTGGGTTCAGGTTTTTTTTTTCTTTTTTGGTTCAAGTTACAATTTATTCATCTTTTATGTATTTATTGATATAAGCATGGAAATAATTCATTCATAGAAATACATCTGTGTGAAGGGAAGAACTTTTTTCTGTTTTATTTTTAAATTTCATTTCTAAAAATTTTGAAGTTTAATTATTTTTATTTTTCTATACAGCAGGTTATTATTAATTATTTATTTTATTCATATACATATATACAGGTCAATACCTATCTCCCAACTCATCTGACCACAACACCCCATGGCTTCCCCGACTTGGTGTCCATACGTTTGTTCTCTACCTCTGTTTCTCTATTTCTGCCCTGCAAACCTGTTCATCTGTACCATATATCTAGGTTCCACATACATGCATTAATACAGAATATTTGTTTTGCTCTTTCTGACTTACTTCATTCTGTATGACAGTCTCTAGATCCACCGACTTCTCTACAAACAACCCAGTTTCATTCCTTTTCATGGCTGAGTCATATCCCATTTTATGTATGAACCACATCTTTATCCATTCGTCTGTCTGTGGGCATTTAGGTTGCTTCCATTACCTGGCTATTGTAAATAGTGCTGCAATGAACATTGTGGTGAATGTGTGATTTTGATTTATGGTTTTCTCTGGGTATATGCCCAGAAGTGGGATTGCTGGATCCTATGGTAATTCTATTTCTAGTTTCTTTAAGGAAACTCCATACTGTTCTCCATAGTGACTGTATCAATTGACCTTCCCACCAATAGTGGAAGAGGGTTCCTTTTGTCCACACCCTCCCCAGAATTTGTTGTTTGTAGATTTTCTGATGATGCCGAGTCTAACAGGTGTGAGGTGATACCTCATTGTCGTTTTGATTTGCATTTCTCTAATAATTAGAGGTGTTGAGCAGCTTTTCATGTGCGTCTTGGCCGTCTCTGTGACTTCTTTGAAGAAACGTCTATTTAGATCTTCTGCCCATTTTTGTATTGGGTTGTTTGTTTTATTAATATTAAGCTGCCTGATATGTTTATATATATTGGAGATTAAACCTTTGTCCATTGATTCGTTTGCGAACGTTTTCGCCCATTCTGGGCGTTGCTTTTTTCCATTCCCGGTTTTTTTAACCAAAAAAGAAAGAAAGCAAAAGAAGCAGAACACTAATGTGCGTGAAATATGCCTCTTGAAACTGTCGTTTTGAAATATGGACGTCTTTTGAACTTTTTGGTTGATATATGACCCCAGGATTTGTTTTCAGGGCAGGTGTCATTTACAGGCCTGAAATGATTTGGAATATCCACTGACCATTAGCGCTGGGATTAAAGCTGCTGTTGTGTGAAACGGCCACAAGGTGGCAGCAGTTCTCCCTTAGCAAATCTGGTTACTAGGGCAACAGAGCCTCAATGGAAGCCGTGTTCTAGATTGGAATTTAGAATGGAATGTGCCAGGAGAAAGCCCCTCAAGTTTGTCTCACTACTTCTTGTTCGTGTTTTTAATTTAATTTTTAATTTTTTATTACAGAAAGTTTGATTACATCGTTTGGCTTGTTGTAGGTGTGCAAGATGTGGTTCTTTTACACATATACATATGTCTATTCTTCCTGGGATCCTTTTCCCATGTACGTTATGACAGAATGTTGAGTAGTCTTCTCTTGGCATTCCGTAGGTCTTTGGTGATTATATATTTCACCTGTGTTTGTATATGTCTCTTAACACCAATATCGTAATGAATCCAATCCTCACACCTTTCCATTGGTGAACCATAAGTTTGTTTAATGAATCTGTGATTGCCCTTCTCCGTGGAAATATCTGCCCTGGTATCCGTTTTTAGGTAACACCTGTAAGTGATATCCTACGATATGTGTCTTTCACTTTCTGACTTACTACAAGTCACGTGATTACCTGTAGACTCATCTACGGGGCTGCAAATGGCATTGTGTCCTTTTTTTCCTTGGCTAATATTCTGTCTTAGCGAGGTCCATTTTCTGCAATGTGATTCCCTGAGGGCTGAGGATTAGCTGACCTGGGCAGCCTGACCCTGCCGGCAAGCCCTCCCCAGGTGTGCCTGGGTTGAGGTCAATAGAAACAGCACTCCAGGCAGCAATAGCCCCTGCAGCTGTGCCTGACTCCATATTCTCTGCCCCGTCAGCAGTCTCGGGGCTGTGCTGGTGGGAGGGTGTGAGGGTCCATGGCTTTGTTGGTGGCCCGGTGTGAGTGGGGCTCTGCTGGACTTTCTGCAGGAGTTGCCAGGCTGCCACTTGTAAAGAAGAGGATGTGTCACCCATAACTTCCGCTGGAATTTCACTCCGGGTTGAGGTGAGGAAGGAAAAAAAGGAGTGGGGAACGGGAGAGGAGGGGTATCTCAGGCAGGGAAATGGAAAGCTTCCAGAAGAGCACCCGGGGCCAGGACCATCCTGGCTGGCCTGCAGGCACCAAGTTGGCCTGCGTGCTGTCGCTGGTGTGGCTCCACGACCCTTCCTCTAGGCGTTCAAGCCCTTGTACATATTCAGGTGTTTTACCTGGGAAGGGTGGGAACAGTTCAGCAGCAGCTGGCCTGGGGCTCAGCTCACGTTTACTCACAGAGGCTTCGGCACGGTCCCCCAGCTGTGCAATGAGGACGATCCTTTCATGGGGGGGCCGGGCTGCTGGCTGTATATGAGATGATTCCCCACCTCTGACCAATTTCAGAATTGTTTACCGCTGGAGCAAGTGCCCTGATAGGGTTTTCCTCTGTATAACTGCTGGGTTCAGGATTTTTTTTTCTTTTTTGGTTCAAGTTAGAATTCATTCATCTTTTATGTATTTACTGATATAAGCATGGAAATAATTCATTCATAGAAATACATCTGTGTGAAGGGAAGAAATTTTTCTGTTTTATTTTTAAATTTCATTTCTAAAAATTTTGAAGTTTAATTATATTTATTTTTCTATACAGCAGGTTATTATTAGTTATCTATTTTATTCATATACATATATACAGGTGAATACCTATCTCCCAACTCATCTGACCACCAACAATCCATGGCTTCCCCCACTTGGTGTCCATACGTTTGTTCTCTACCTCTTTTTCTCTATTTCTGCCCTGCAAACCTGTTCATCTGTACCATATATCTAGGTTCCACATACATGCATTAATACAGAATATTTGTTTTGCACTTTCTGACTTACTTCATTCTGTATGACAGTCTCTAGATCCACCGACTTCTCTACAATTAACCCAGTTTCATTCCTTTTCATGGCTGAGTCATATTCCATTTTATATATGTATCAAATCTTTATCCATTCGTCTGTCTGTGGGCATTTAGGTTGCTTCCATTAGCTGGCTATTGTAAATAGTGCTGCAATGAACATTGTGGTAAATGTGTGTTTTTGATTTATGGTTTTCTCTGGGTATATGCCCAGAAGTGGGATTGCTGGATCCTATGGTAATTCTATTTCTAGTTTCTTTAAGGAAACTCCATACTGTTCTCCATAGTGACTGTATCAATTTACCTTCCCACTAATAGTGGAAGAGGGTTCCTTTTGTCCACACCCTCCCCAGAATTTGTTGTTTGTAGATTTTCTGATGATGCCGATTCTAACAGGTGTGAGGTGATACCTCATTGTCGTTGTGATTTGCATTTCTCTAATAATTAGTGGTGTTGAGCAGCTTTTCATGTGCGTCTTGGGCGTCTCTGTGACTTCTTTGAAGAAACGTCTACTTAGATCTTCTGCCTTTATTTGTATTGGGTTGTTTGTTTTATTAATATTAAGCTGCGTGAGCTGTTTATATATGTTGGAGATTAAACCATTGTCCATTGATTCGTTTGCGAACGTTTTGGCCCATTCTGAGGTTTGCCTTTTTCCATTCCCGTTTTTTTTAACCAAAAAAGAAAGACAGCAAAAGAAGCAGAACACTAATGTGCGTGAAATATGCCTCTTGAAACTGTCGTTTTGAAATATGGACGTCTTTTGAACTTTTTGGTTGATATATGACCCCAGGATTTGTTTTCAGGGCCGGTGTCATTTACAGGCCTGAAATGATTTGGAATATCCACTGACCATTAGTGCTGGGATTAAAGCTGCTGTTGTGTGAAACGGCCACAAGGTGGCAGCAGTTCTCCCTTAGCAAATCTGCTTACTAGGGCAACAGAGCCTCAATGGAAGCCGTGTTCTAGATTGGAATTTAGAATGGAATGTGTCAGGAGAAAGCCCCTCAAGTTTGTCTCACTACTTCTTGTTCGTGTTTTTAATTTAATTTTTAATTTTTTATTACAACAAGTTTGATTACATCGTTTGGCTTGTTGTAGGTGTGCAAGATGTGGTTCTTTTACACATATACATATGTCTGTTCTTCCTGGGACCCTTTTCCCATGTACGTTATGACAGAATGTTGAGTAGTCTTCTCTTAGCATTCCATAGGTCTTTGGTGATTATATATTTCACCTGTGTTTGTATATGTCTCTTAACCCCAATATCGTAATGAATCCAATCCTCACACCTTTCCATTGGTGAACCATAAGTTTGTTTAATGAATCTGTGATTGCCCTTCTCCGTGGAAATATCTGCCCTGGTATCCGTTTTTAGGTAACACCTATAAGTGATATCCTACGATATGTGTCTTTCACTTTCTGACTTACTACAAGTCACGTGATTACCTGTAGACTCATCTACGGGGCTGCAAATGGCATTGTGTCCTTTTTTTCCTTGGCTAATATTCTGTCTTAGCGAGGTCCATTTTCTGCAATGTGATTCCCTGAGGGCTGAGGATTAGCTGACCTGGGCAGCCTGACCCTGCCGGCAAGCCCTCCCCAGGTGTGCCTGGGTTGAGGTCAATAGAAACAGCACTCCAGGCAGCAATAGCCCCTGCAGCTGTGCCTGACTCCATATTCTCTGCCCCGTCAGCAGTCTCGGGGCTGTGCTGTTGGGTGGGTGTGAGGGTCCACGGCTTTGTTGGTGGCCCGGTGTGAGTGGGGCTCTGCTGGACTTTCTGCAGGAGTTGCCAGGCTGCCACTTGTAAAGAAGAGGATGTGTCACCCATAACTTCCGCTGGAATTTCTCTCCGGGCTGAGGTGAGGAAGGAAAAAAAGGAGTGGGGGCCGGGACAGGAGGGGTATCTCAGGCAGGGAAATGGAAAGCTTCCAGAAGAGCGCCCGGGGCCAGGACCATCCTGGCTGGCCTGCAGGCACCAAGTTGGCCTGTGTGCTGTCGCTGGTGTGGCTCCACGACCCTTCCTCTAGGCTTTCAAGCCCTTGTACATATTCAGGTGTTTTACCTGGGAAGGGTGGGAACAGTTCAGCAACAGCTGGCCTGGGGCTCTGCTCACGTTTACTCACAGAGGACCCGGCACGGTCCCCCAGCTTTGCAATGAGGACGCTCCTTGCGTGGAGGGGCCGGGCTGCTGGCTGTATGGGAGACGATTCCCCACCTCTGACCAATTTCAGAATTGTTTACCGCTGGAGCAAGTGCCCTGATAGGGTTTTCCTCTGTATAACTGCTGGGTTCAGGTTTTTTTTTTTTCTTTTTTGGTTCAAGTTACAATTTATTCATCTTTTATGTATTTATTGATATAAGCATGGAAATAATTCATTCATAGAAATACATCTGTGTGAAGGGAAGAACTTTTTTCTGTTTTATTTTTAAATTTCATTTCTAAAAATTTTGAAGTTTAATTATTTTTATTTTTCTATACAGCAGGTTATTATTAATTATTTATTTTATTCATATACATATATACAGGTCAATACCTATCTCCCAACTCATCTGACCACAACACCCCATGGCTTCCCCGACTTGGTGTCCATACGTTTGTTCTCTACCTCTGTTTCTCTATTTCTGCCCTGCAAACCTGTTCATCTGTACCATATATCTAGGTTCCACATACATGCATTAATACAGAATATTTGTTTTGCTCTTTCTGACTTACTTCATTCTGTATGACAGTCTCTAGATCCACCGACTTCTCTACAAACAACCCAGTTTCATTCCTTTTCATGGCTGAGTCATATCCCATTTTATGTATGAACCACATCTTTATCCATTCGTCTGTCTGTGGGCATTTAGGTTGCTTCCATTACCTGGCTATTGTAAATAGTGCTGCAATGAACATTGTGGTGAATGTGTGATTTTGATTTATGGTTTTCTCTGGGTATATGCCCAGAAGTGGGATTGCTGGATCCTATGGTAATTCTATTTCTAGTTTCTTTAAGGAAACTCCATACTGTTCTCCATAGTGACTGTATCAATTGACCTTCCCACCAATAGTGGAAGAGGGTTCCTTTTGTCCACACCCTCCCCAGAATTTGTTGTTTGTAGATTTTCTGATGATGCCGAGTCTAACAGGTGTGAGGTGATACCTCATTGTCGTTTTGATTTGCATTTCTCTAATAATTAGAGGTGTTGAGCAGCTTTTCATGTGCGTCTTGGCCGTCTCTGTGACTTCTTTGAAGAAACGTCTATTTAGATCTTCTGCCCATTTTTGTATTGGGTTGTTTGTTTTATTAATATTAAGCTGCCTGATATGTTTATATATATTGGAGATTAAACCTTTGTCCATTGATTCGTTTGCGAACGTTTTCGCCCATTCTGGGCGTTGCTTTTTTCCATTCCCGGTTTTTTTAACCAAAAAAGAAAGAAAGCAAAAGAAGCAGAACACTAATGTGCGTGAAATATGCCTCTTGAAACTGTCGTTTTGAAATATGGACGTCTTTTGAACTTTTTGGTTGATATATGACCCCAGGATTTGTTTTCAGGGCAGGTGTCATTTACAGGCCTGAAATGATTTGGAATATCCACTGACCATTAGCGCTGGGATTAAAGCTGCTGTTGTGTGAAACGGCCACAAGGTGGCAGCAGTTCTCCCTTAGCAAATCTGGTTACTAGGGCAACAGAGCCTCAATGGAAGCCGTGTTCTAGATTGGAATTTAGAATGGAATGTGCCAGGAGAAAGCCCCTCAAGTTTGTCTCACTACTTCTTGTTCGTGTTTTTAATTTAATTTTTAATTTTTTATTACAGAAAGTTTGATTACATCGTTTGGCTTGTTGTAGGTGTGCAAGATGTGGTTCTTTTACACATATACATATGTCTATTCTTCCTGGGATCCTTTTCCCATGTACGTTATGACAGAATGTTGAGTAGTCTTCTCTTGGCATTCCGTAGGTCTTTGGTGATTATATATTTCACCTGTGTTTGTATATGTCTCTTAACACCAATATCGTAATGAATCCAATCCTCACACCTTTCCATTGGTGAACCATAAGTTTGTTTAATGAATCTGTGATTGCCCTTCTCCGTGGAAATATCTGCCCTGGTATCCGTTTTTAGGTAACACCTGTAAGTGATATCCTACGATATGTGTCTTTCACTTTCTGACTTACTACAAGTCACGTGATTACCTGTAGACTCATCTACGGGGCTGCAAATGGCATTGTGTCCTTTTTTTCCTTGGCTAATATTCTGTCTTAGCGAGGTCCATTTTCTGCAATGTGATTCCCTGAGGGCTGAGGATTAGCTGACCTGGGCAGCCTGACCCTGCCGGCAAGCCCTCCCCAGGTGTGCCTGGGTTGAGGTCAATAGAAACAGCACTCCAGGCAGCAATAGCCCCTGCAGCTGTGCCTGACTCCATATTCTCTGCCCCGTCAGCAGTCTCGGGGCTGTGCTGGTGGGAGGGTGTGAGGGTCCATGGCTTTGTTGGTGGCCCGGTGTGAGTGGGGCTCTGCTGGACTTTCTGCAGGAGTTGCCAGGCTGCCACTTGTAAAGAAGAGGATGTGTCACCCATAACTTCCGCTGGAATTTCACTCCGGGTTGAGGTGAGGAAGGAAAAAAAGGAGTGGGGAACGGGAGAGGAGGGGTATCTCAGGCAGGGAAATGGAAAGCTTCCAGAAGAGCACCCGGGGCCAGGACCATCCTGGCTGGCCTGCAGGCACCAAGTTGGCCTGCGTGCTGTCGCTGGTGTGGCTCCACGACCCTTCCTCTAGGCGTTCAAGCCCTTGTACATATTCAGGTGTTTTACCTGGGAAGGGTGGGAACAGTTCAGCAGCAGCTGGCCTGGGGCTCAGCTCACGTTTACTCACAGAGGCTTCGGCACGGTCCCCCAGCTGTGCAATGAGGACGATCCTTTCATGGGGGGGCCGGGCTGCTGGCTGTATATGAGATGATTCCCCACCTCTGACCAATTTCAGAATTGTTTACCGCTGGAGCAAGTGCCCTGATAGGGTTTTCCTCTGTATAACTGCTGGGTTCAGGATTTTTTTTTCTTTTTTGGTTCAAGTTAGAATTCATTCATCTTTTATGTATTTACTGATATAAGCATGGAAATAATTCATTCATAGAAATACATCTGTGTGAAGGGAAGAAATTTTTCTGTTTTATTTTTAAATTTCATTTCTAAAAATTTTGAAGTTTAATTATATTTATTTTTCTATACAGCAGGTTATTATTAGTTATCTATTTTATTCATATACATATATACAGGTGAATACCTATCTCCCAACTCATCTGACCACCAACAATCCATGGCTTCCCCCACTTGGTGTCCATACGTTTGTTCTCTACCTCTTTTTCTCTATTTCTGCCCTGCAAACCTGTTCATCTGTACCATATATCTAGGTTCCACATACATGCATTAATACAGAATATTTGTTTTGCACTTTCTGACTTACTTCATTCTGTATGACAGTCTCTAGATCCACCGACTTCTCTACAATTAACCCAGTTTCATTCCTTTTCATGGCTGAGTCATATTCCATTTTATATATGTATCAAATCTTTATCCATTCGTCTGTCTGTGGGCATTTAGGTTGCTTCCATTAGCTGGCTATTGTAAATAGTGCTGCAATGAACATTGTGGTAAATGTGTGTTTTTGATTTATGGTTTTCTCTGGGTATATGCCCAGAAGTGGGATTGCTGGATCCTATGGTAATTCTATTTCTAGTTTCTTTAAGGAAACTCCATACTGTTCTCCATAGTGACTGGATCAATTTACCTTCCCACTAATAGTGGAAGAGGGTTCCTTTTGTCCACACCCTCCCCAGAATTTGTTGTTTGTAGATTTTCTGATGATGCCGATTCTAACAGGTGTGAGGTGATACCTCATTGTCGTTGTGATTTGCATTTCTCTAATAATTAGTGGTGTTGAGCAGCTTTTCATGTGCGTCTTGGGCGTCTCTGTGACTTCTTTGAAGAAACGTCTACTTAGATCTTCTGCCTTTATTTGTATTGGGTTGTTTGTTTTATTAATATTAAGCTGCGTGAGCTGTTTATATATGTTGGAGATTAAACCATTGTCCATTGATTCGTTTGCGAACGTTTTGGCCCATTCTGAGGTTTGCCTTTTTCCATTCCCGTTTTTTTTAACCAAAAAAGAAAGACAGCAAAAGAAGCAGAACACTAATGTGCGTGAAATATGCCTCTTGAAACTGTCGTTTTGAAATATGGACGTCTTTTGAACTTTTTGGTTGATATATGACCCCAGGATTTGTTTTCAGGGCCGGTGTCATTTACAGGCCTGAAATGATTTGGAATATCCACTGACCATTAGTGCTGGGATTAAAGCTGCTGTTGTGTGAAACGGCCACAAGGTGGCAGCAGTTCTCCCTTAGCAAATCTGCTTACTAGGGCAACAGAGCCTCAATGGAAGCCGTGTTCTAGATTGGAATTTAGAATGGAATGTGTCAGGAGAAAGCCCCTCAAGTTTGTCTCACTACTTCTTGTTCGTGTTTTTAATTTAATTTTTAATTTTTTATTACAACAAGTTTGATTACATCGTTTGGCTTGTTGTAGGTGTGCAAGATGTGGTTCTTTTACACATATACATATGTCTGTTCTTCCTGGGACCCTTTTCCCATGTACGTTATGACAGAATGTTGAGTAGTCTTCTCTTAGCATTCCATAGGTCTTTGGTGATTATATATTTCACCTGTGTTTGTATATGTCTCTTAACCCCAATATCGTAATGAATCCAATCCTCACACCTTTCCATTGGTGAACCATAAGTTTGTTTAATGAATCTGTGATTGCCCTTCTCCGTGGAAATATCTGCCCTGGTATCCGTTTTTAGGTAACACCTATAAGTGATATCCTACGATATGTGTCTTTCACTTTCTGACTTACTACAAGTCACGTGATTACCTGTAGACTCATCTACGGGGCTGCAAATGGCATTGTGTCCTTTTTTTCCTTGGCTAATATTCTGTCTTAGCGAGGTCCATTTTCTGCAATGTGATTCCCTGAGGGCTGAGGATTAGCTGACCTGGGCAGCCTGACCCTGCCGGCAAGCCCTCCCCAGGTGTGCCTGGGTTGAGGTCAATAGAAACAGCACTCCAGGCAGCAATAGCCCCTGCAGCTGTGCCTGACTCCATATTCTCTGCCCCGTCAGCAGTCTCGGGGCTGTGCTGTTGGGTGGGTGTGAGGGTCCACGGCTTTGTTGGTGGCCCGGTGTGAGTGGGGCTCTGCTGGACTTTCTGCAGGAGTTGCCAGGCTGCCACTTGTAAAGAAGAGGATGTGTCACCCATAACTTCCGCTGGAATTTCTCTCCGGGCTGAGGTGAGGAAGGAAAAAAAGGAGTGGGGGCCGGGACAGGAGGGGTATCTCAGGCAGGGAAATGGAAAGCTTCCAGAAGAGCGCCCGGGGCCAGGACCATCCTGGCTGGCCTGCAGGCACCAAGTTGGCCTGTGTGCTGTCGCTGGTGTGGCTCCACGACCCTTCCTCTAGGCTTTCAAGCCCTTGTACATATTCAGGTGTTTTACCTGGGAAGGGTGGGAACAGTTCAGCAACAGCTGGCCTGGGGCTCTGCTCACGTTTACTCACAGAGGACCCGGCACGGTCCCCCAGCTTTGCAATGAGGACGCTCCTTGCGTGGAGGGGCCGGGCTGCTGGCTGTATGGGAGACGATTCCCCACCTCTGACCAATTTCAGAATTGTTTACCGCTGGAGCAAGTGCCCTGATAGGGTTTTCCTCTGTATAACTGCTGGGTTCAGGTTTTTTTTTTTTCTTTTTTGGTTCAAGTTACAATTTATTCATCTTTTATGTATTTATTGATATAAGCATGGAAATAATTCATTCATAGAAATACATCTGTGTGAAGGGAAGAACTTTTTTCTGTTTTATTTTTAAATTTCATTTCTAAAAATTTTGAAGTTTAATTATTTTTATTTTTCTATACAGCAGGTTATTATTAATTATTTATTTTATTCATATACATATATACAGGTCAATACCTATCTCCCAACTCATCTGACCACAACACCCCATGGCTTCCCCGACTTGGTGTCCATACGTTTGTTCTCTACCTCTGTTTCTCTATTTCTGCCCTGCAAACCTGTTCATCTGTACCATATATCTAGGTTCCACATACATGCATTAATACAGAATATTTGTTTTGCTCTTTCTGACTTACTTCATTCTGTATGACAGTCTCTAGATCCACCGACTTCTCTACAAACAACCCAGTTTCATTCCTTTTCATGGCTGAGTCATATCCCATTTTATGTATGAACCACATCTTTATCCATTCGTCTGTCTGTGGGCATTTAGGTTGCTTCCATTACCTGGCTATTGTAAATAGTGCTGCAATGAACATTGTGGTGAATGTGTGATTTTGATTTATGGTTTTCTCTGGGTATATGCCCAGAAGTGGGATTGCTGGATCCTATGGTAATTCTATTTCTAGTTTCTTTAAGGAAACTCCATACTGTTCTCCATAGTGACTGTATCAATTGACCTTCCCACCAATAGTGGAAGAGGGTTCCTTTTGTCCACACCCTCCCCAGAATTTGTTGTTTGTAGATTTTCTGATGATGCCGAGTCTAACAGGTGTGAGGTGATACCTCATTGTCGTTTTGATTTGCATTTCTCTAATAATTAGAGGTGTTGAGCAGCTTTTCATGTGCGTCTTGGCCGTCTCTGTGACTTCTTTGAAGAAACGTCTATTTAGATCTTCTGCCCATTTTTGTATTGGGTTGTTTGTTTTATTAATATTAAGCTGCCTGATATGTTTATATATATTGGAGATTAAACCTTTGTCCATTGATTCGTTTGCGAACGTTTTCGCCCATTCTGGGCGTTGCTTTTTTCCATTCCCGGTTTTTTTAACCAAAAAAGAAAGAAAGCAAAAGAAGCAGAACACTAATGTGCGTGAAATATGCCTCTTGAAACTGTCGTTTTGAAATATGGACGTCTTTTGAACTTTTTGGTTGATATATGACCCCAGGATTTGTTTTCAGGGCAGGTGTCATTTACAGGCCTGAAATGATTTGGAATATCCACTGACCATTAGCGCTGGGATTAAAGCTGCTGTTGTGTGAAACGGCCACAAGGTGGCAGCAGTTCTCCCTTAGCAAATCTGGTTACTAGGGCAACAGAGCCTCAATGGAAGCCGTGTTCTAGATTGGAATTTAGAATGGAATGTGCCAGGAGAAAGCCCCTCAAGTTTGTCTCACTACTTCATGTTCGTGTTTTTAATTTAATTTTTAATTTTTTATTACAGAAAGTTTGATTTCATCGTTTGGCTTGTTGTAGGTGTGCAAGATGTGGTTCTTTTACACATATACATATGTCTATTCTTCCTGGGACCCTTTTCCCATGTACGTTATGACAGAATGTTGAGTAGTCTTCTCTTGGCATTCCGTAGGTCTTTGGTGATTATATATTTCACCTGTGTTTGTATATGTCTCTTAACACCAATATCGTAATGAATCCAATCCTCACACCTTTCCATTGGTGAACCATAAGTTTGTTTAATGAATCTGTGATTGCCCTTCTCCGTGGAAATATCTGCCCTGGTATCCGTTTTTAGGTAACACCTGTAAGTGATATCCTACGATATGTGTCTTTCACTTTCTGACTTACTACAAGTCACGTGATTACCTGTAGACTCATCTACGGGGCTGCAAATGGCATTGTGTCCTTTTTTTCCTTGGCTAATATTCTGTCTTAGCGAGGTCCATTTTCTGCAATGTGATTCCCTGAGGGCTGAGGATTAGCTGACCTGGGCAGCCTGACCCTGCCGGCAAGCCCTCCCCAGGTGTGCCTGGGTTGAGGTCAATAGAAACAGCACTCCAGGCAGCAATAGCCCCTGCAGCTGTGCCTGACTCCATATTCTCTGCCCCGTCAGCAGTCTCGGGGCTGTGCTGGTGGGAGGGTGTGAGGGTCCATGGCTTTGTTGGTGGCCCGGTGTGAGTGGGGCTCTGCTGGACTTTCTGCAGGAGTTGCCAGGCTGCCACTTGTAAAGAAGAGGATGTGTCACCCATAACTTCCGCTGGAATTTCACTCCGGGTTGAGGTGAGGAAGGAAAAAAAGGAGTGGGGAACGGGAGAGGAGGGGTATCTCAGGCAGGGAAATGGAAAGCTTCCAGAAGAGCACCCGGGGCCAGGACCATCCTGGCTGGCCTGCAGGCACCAAGTTGGCCTGCGGGCTGTCGCTGGTGTGGCTCCACGACCCTTCCTCTAGGCGTTCAAGCCCTTGTACATATTCAGGTGTTTTACCTGGGAAGGGTGGGAACAGTTCAGCAGCAGCTGGCCTGGGGCTCAGCTCACGTTTACTCACAGAGGCTTCGGCACGGTCCCCCAGTTGTGCAATGAGGACGCTCCTTTCATGGGGGGGCCGGGCTGCTGGCTGTATATGAGATGATTCCCCACCTCTGACCAATTTCAGAATTGTTTACCGCTGGAGCAAGTGCCCTGATAGGGTTTTCCTCTGTATAACTGCTGGGTTCAGGATTTTTTTTTTCTTTTTTGGTTCAAGTTAGAATTCATTCATCTTTTATGTATTTACTGATATAAGCATGGAAATAATTCATTCATAGAAATACATCTGTGTGAAGGGAAGAAATTTTTCTGTTTTATTTTTAAATTTCATTTCTAAAAATTTTGAAGTTTAATTATATTTATTTTTCTATACAGCAGGTTATTATTAGTTATCTATTTTATTCATATACATATATACAGGTCAATACCTATCTCCCAACTCATCTGACCACCAACAATCCATGGCTTCCCCCACTTGGTGTCCATACGTTTGTTCTCTACCTCTTTTTCTCTATTTCTGCCCTGCAAACCTGTTCATCTGTACCATATATCTAGGTTCCACATACATGCATTAATACAGAATATTTGTTTTGCACTTTCTGACTTACTTCATTCTGTATGACAGTCTCTAGATCCACCGACTTCTCTACAATTAACCCAGTTTCATTCCTTTTCATGGCTGAGTCATATTCCATTTTATATATGTATCAAATCTTTATCCATTCGTCTGTCTGTGGGCATTTAGGTTGCTTCCATTAGCTGGCTATTGTAAATAGTGCTGCAATGAACATTGTGGTAAATGTGTGTTTTTGATTTATGGTTTTCTCTGGGTATATGCCCAGAAGTGGGATTGCTGGATCCTATGGTAATTCTATTTCTAGTTTCTTTAAGGAAACTCCATACTGTTCTCCATAGTGACTGTATCAATTTACCTTCCCACTAATAGTGGAAGAGGGTTCCTTTTGTCCACACCCTCCCCAGAATTTGTTGTTTGTAGATTTTCTGATGATGCCGATTCTAACAGGTGTGAGGTGATACCTCATTGTCGTTGTGATTTGCATTTCTCTAATAATTAGTGGTGTTGAGCAGCTTTTCATGTGCGTCTTGGGCGTCTCTGTGACTTCTTTGAAGAAACGTCTACTTAGATCTTCTGCCTTTATTTGTATTGGGTTGTTTGTTTTATTAATATTAAGCTGCGTGAGCTGTTTATATATGTTGGAGATTAAACCATTGTCCATTGATTCGTTTGCGAACGTTTTGGCCCATTCTGAGGTTTGCCTTTTTCCATTCCCGTTTTTTTTAACCAAAAAAGAAAGACAGCAAAAGAAGCAGAACACTAATGTGCGTGAAATATGCCTCTTGAAACTGTCGTTTTGAAATATGGACGTCTTTTGAACTTTTTGGTCGATATATGACCCCAGGATTTGTTTTCAGGGCAGGTGTCATTTACAGGCCTGCAATGATTTGGAATATCCACTGACCATTAGCGCCGGAATTAAAGCTGCTGTTGTGTGAAACGGCCACAAGGTGGCAGCAGTTCTCCCTTAGCAAATCTGCTTACTAGGGCAACAGAGCCTCAATGGAAGCCGTGTTCTAGATTGGAATTTAGAATGGAATGTGCCAGGAGAAAGCCCCTCAAGTTTGTCTCACTACTTCTTGTTCGTGTTTTTAATTTAATTTTTAATTTTTTATTACAGCAAGTTTGATTACATCATTTGGCTTGTTGTAGGTGTGCAAGATGTGGTTCTTTTACACATATACATATGTCTGTTCTTCCTGGGACCCTTTTCCCATGTACGTTATGACAGAATGTTGAGTAGTCTTCTCTTGGCATTCCGTAGGTCTTTGGTGATTATATATTTCACCTGTGTTTGTATATGTCTCTTAACCCCAATATCGTAATGAATCCAATCCTCACACCTTTCCATTGGTGAACCATAAGTTTGTTTAATGAATCTGTTATTGCCCTTCTCCGTGGAAATATCTGCCCTGGTATCCGTTTTTAGGTAACACCTGTAAGTGATATCCTACGATATGTGTCTTTCACTTTCTGACTTACTACAAGTCATGTGATTACCTGTAGACTCATCTACGGGGCTGCAAATGGCATTGTGTCCGTTTTTTCCTTGGCTAATATTCTGTCTTAGCGAGGTCCATTTTCTGCAATGTGATTCCCTGAGGGCTGAGGATTAGCTGACCTGGGCAGCCTGACCCTGCCGGCAAGCCCTCCCCAGGTGTGCCTGGGTTGAGGTCAATAGAAACAGCACTCCAGGCAGCAATAGACCCTGCAGCTGTGCCTGACTCCATATTCTCTGCCCCGTCAGCAGTCTCGGGGCTGTGCTGGTGGGAGGGTGTGAGGGTCCACGGCTTTGTTGGTGGCCCGGTGTGAGTGGGGCTCTGCTGGACTTTCTGCAGGAGTTGCCAGGCTGCCACTTGTAAAGAAGAGGATGTGTCACCCATAACTTCCGCTGGAATTTCTCTCCGGGCTGAGGTGAGGAAGGAAAAAAAGGAGTGGGGGCCGGGACAGGAGGGGTATCTCAGGCAGGGAAATGGAAAGCTTCCAGAAGAG
Source organism: Mesoplodon densirostris (assembly GCF_025265405.1). Lineage (NCBI taxonomy): Eukaryota > Metazoa > Chordata > Mammalia > Artiodactyla > Ziphiidae > Mesoplodon > Mesoplodon densirostris. The sequence continues at coordinate 98,489,355 of NC_082666.1, forward strand.
CGCCCGGGGCCAGGACCATCCTGGCTGGCCTGCAGGCACCAAGTTGGCCTGCGTGCTGTCGCTGGTGTGGCTCCACGACCCTTCCTCTAGGCTTTCAAGCCCTTGTACATATTCAGGTGTTTTACCTGGGAAGGGTGGGAACAGTTCAGCAGCAGCTGGCCTGGGGCTCTGCTCACGTTTACTCACAGAGGCCCCGGCACGGTCCCCCAGCTTTGCAATGAGGACGCTCCTTGCGTGGAGGGGCCGGGCTGCTGGCTGTATGGGAGATGATTCCCCACCTCTGACCAATTTCAGAATTGTTTACCGCTGGAGCAAGTGCCCTGATAGGGTTTTCCTCTGTATAACTGCTGGGTTCAGGTTTTTTTTTTTTCTTTTTTGGTTCAAGTTACAATTTATTCATCTTTTATGTATTTATTGATATAAGCATGGAAATAATTCATTCATAGAAATACATCTGTGTGAAGGGAAGAACTTTTTTCTGTTTTATTTTTAAATTTCATTTCTAAAAATTTTGAAGTTTAATTATTTTTATTTTTCTATACAGCAGGTTATTATTAATTATTTATTTTATTCATATACATATATACAGGTCAATACCTATCTCCCAACTCATCTGACCACAACACCCCATGGCTTCCCCGACTTGGTGTCCATACGTTTGTTCTCTACCTCTGTTTCTCTATTTCTGCCCTGCAAACCTGTTCATCTGTACCATATATCTAGGTTCCACATACATGCATTAATACAGAATATTTGTTTTGCTCTTTCTGACTTACTTCATTCTGTATGACAGTCTCTAGATCCACCGACTTCTCTACAAACAACCCAGTTTCATTCCTTTTCATGGCTGAGTCATATCCCATTTTATGTATGAACCACATCTTTATCCATTCGTCTGTCTGTGGGCATTTAGGTTGCTTCCATTACCTGGCTATTGTAAATAGTGCTGCAATGAACATTGTGGTGAATGTGTGATTTTGATTTATGGTTTTCTCTGGGTATATGCCCAGAAGTGGGATTGCTGGATCCTATGGTAATTCTATTTCTAGTATCTTTAAGGAAACTCCATACTGTTCTCCATAGTGACTGTATCAATTGACCTTCCCACCAATAGTGGAAGAGGGTTCCTTTTGTCCACACCCTCCCCAGAATTTGTTGTTTGTAGATTTTCTGATGATGCCGAGTCTAACAGGTGTGAGGTGATACCTCATTGTCGTTTTGATTTGCATTTCTCTAATAATTAGAGGTGTTGAGCAGCTTTTCATGTGCGTCTTGGCCGTCTCTGTGACTTCTTTGAAGAAACGTCTATTTAGATCTTCTGCCCATTTTTGTATTGGGTTGTTTGTTTTATTAATATTAAGCTGCCTGATATGTTTATATATATTGGAGATTAAACCTTTGTCCATTGATTCGTTTGCGAACGTTTTCGCCCATTCTGGGCGTTGCTTTTTTCCATTCCCGGTTTTTTTAACCAAAAAAGAAAGAAAGCAAAAGAAGCAGAACACTAATGTGCGTGAAATATGCCTCTTGAAACTGTCGTTTTGAAATATGGACGTCTTTTGAACTTTTTGGTTGATATATGACCCCAGGATTTGTTTTCAGGGCCGGTGTCATTTACAGGCCTGAAATGATTTGGAATATCCACTGACCATTAGCGCTGGGATTAAAGCTGCTGTTGTGTGAAACGGCCACAAGGTGGCAGCAGTTCTCCCTTAGCAAATCTGGTTACTAGGGCAACAGAGCCTCAATGGAAGCCGTGTTCTAGATTGGAATTTAGAATGGAATGTGCCAGGAGAAAGCCCCTCAAGTTTGTCTCACTACTTCATGTTCGTGTTTTTAATTTAATTTTTAATTTTTTATTACAGAAAGTTTGATTACATCGTTTGGCTTGTTGTAGGTGTGCAAGATGTGGTTCTTTTACACATATACATATGTCTATTCTTCCTGGGACCCTTTTCCCATGTACGTTATGACAGAATGTTGAGTAGTCTTCTCTTGGCATTCCGTAGGTCTTTGGTGATTATATATTTCACCTGTGTTTGTATATGTCTCTTAACACCAATATCGTAATGAATCCAATCCTCACACCTTTCCATTGGTGAACCATAAGTTTGTTTAATGAATCTGTGATTGCCCTTCTCCGTGGAAATATCTGCCCTGGTATCCGTTTTTAGGTAACACCTGTAAGTGATATCCTACGATATGTGTCTTTCACTTTCTGACTTACTACAAGTCACGTGATTACCTGTAGACTCATCTACGGGGCTGCAAATGGCATTGTGTCCTTTTTTTCCTTGGCTAATATTCTGTCTTAGCGAGGTCCATTTTCTGCAATGTGATTCCCTGAGGGCTGAGGATTAGCTGACCTGGGCAGCCTGACCCTGCCGGCAAGCCCTCCCCAGGTGTGCCTGGGTTGAGGTCAATAGAAACAGCACTCCAGGCAGCAATAGCCCCTGCAGCTGTGCCTGACTCCATATTCTCTGCCCCGTCAGCAGTCTCGGGGCTGTGCTGGTGGGAGGGTGTGAGGGTCCATGGCTTTGTTGGTGGCCCGGTGTGAGTGGGGCTCTGCTGGACTTTCTGCAGGAGTTGCCAGGCTGCCACTTGTAAAGAAGAGGATGTGTCACCCATAACTTCCGCTGGAATTTCACTCCGGGTTGAGGTGAGGAAGGAAAAAAAGGAGTGGGGAACGGGAGAGGAGGGGTATCTCAGGCAGGGAAATGGAAAGCTTCCAGAAGAGCACCCGGGGCCAGGACCATCCTGGCTGGCCTGCAGGCACCAAGTTGGCCTGCGGGCTGTCGCTGGTGTGGCTCCACGACCCTTCCTCTAGGCGTTCAAGCCCTTGTACATATTCAGGTGTTTTACCTGGGAAGGGTGGGAACAGTTCAGCAGCAGCTGGCCTGGGGCTCAGCTCACGTTTACTCACAGAGGCTTCGGCACGGTCCCCCAGTTGTGCAATGAGGACGCTCCTTTCATGGGGGGGCCGGGCTGCTGGCTGTATATGAGATGATTCCCCACCTCTGACCAATTTCAGAATTGTTTACCGCTGGAGCAAGTGCCCTGATAGGGTTTTCCTGTGTATAACTGCTGGGTTCAGGATTTTTTTTTTCTTTTTTGGTTCAAGTTAGAATTCATTCATCTTTTATGTATTTACTGATATAAGCATGGAAATAATTCATTCATAGAAATACATCTGTGTGAAGGGAAGAAATTTTTCTGTTTTATTTTTAAATTTCATTTCTAAAAATTTTGAAGTTTAATTATATTTATTTTTCTATACAGCAGGTTATTATTAGTTATCTATTTTATTCATATACATATATACAGGTCAATACCTATCTCCCAACTCATCTGACCACCAACAATCCATGGCTTCCCCCACTTGGTGTCCATACGTTTGTTCTCTACCTCTTTTTCTCTATTTCTGCCCTGCAAACCTGTTCATCTGTACCATATATCTAGGTTCCACATACATGCATTAATACAGAATATTTGTTTTGCACTTTCTGACTTACTTCATTCTGTATGACAGTCTCTAGATCCACCGACTTCTCTACAATTAACCCAGTTTCATTCCTTTTCATGGCTGAGTCATATTCCATTTTATATATGTATCAAATCTTTATCCATTCGTCTGTCTGTGGGCATTTAGGTTGCTTCCATTAGCTGGCTATTGTAAATAGTGCTGCAATGAACATTGTGGTAAATGTGTGTTTTTGATTTATGGTTTTCTCTGGGTATATGCCCAGAAGTGGGATTGCTGGATCCTATGGTAATTCTATTTCTAGTTTCTTTAAGGAAACTCCATACTGTTCTCCATAGTGACTGTATCAATTTACCTTCCCACTAATAGTGGAAGAGGGTTCCTTTTGTCCACACCCTCCCCAGAATTTGTTGTTTGTAGATTTTCTGATGATGCCGATTCTAACAGGTGTGAGGTGATACCTCATTGTCGTTGTGATTTGCATTTCTCTAATAATTAGTGGTGTTGAGCAGCTTTTCATGTGCGTCTTGGGCGTCTCTGTGACTTCTTTGAAGAAACGTCTACTTAGATCTTCTGCCTTTATTTGTATTGGGTTGTTTGTTTTATTAATATTAAGCTGCGTGAGCTGTTTATATATGTTGGAGATTAAACCATTGTCCATTGATTCGTTTGCGAACGTTTTGGCCCATTCTGAGGTTTGCCTTTTTCCATTCCCGTTTTTTTTAACCAAAAAAGAAAGACAGCAAAAGAAGCAGAACACTAATGTGCGTGAAATATGCCTCTTGAAACTGTCGTTTTGAAATATGGACGTCTTTTGAACTTTTTGGTCGATATATGACCCCAGGATTTGTTTTCCGGGCAGGTGTCATTTACAGGCCTGCAATGATTTGGAATATCCACTGACCATTAGCGCCGGAATTAAAGCTGCTGTTGTGTGAAACGGCCACAAGGTGGCAGCAGTTCTCCCTTAGCAAATCTGCTTACTAGGGCAACAGAGCCTCAATGGAAGCCGTGTTCTAGATTGGAATTTAGAATGGAATGTGCCAGGAGAAAGCCCCTCAAGTTTGTCTCACTACTTCTTGTTCGTGTTTTTAATTTAATTTTTAATTTTTTATTACAGCAAGTTTGATTACATCATTTGGCTTGTTGTAGGTGTGCAAGATGTGGTTCTTTTACACATATACATATGTCTGTTCTTCCTGGGACCCTTTTCCCATGTACGTTATGACAGAATGTTGAGTAGTCTTCTCTTGGCATTCCGTAGGTCTTTGGTGATTATATATTTCACCTGTGTTTGTATATGTCTCTTAACCCCAATATCGTAATGAATCCAATCCTCACACCTTTCCATTGGTGAACCATAAGTTTGTTTAATGAATCTGTTATTGCCCTTCTCCGTGGAAATATCTGCCCTGGTATCCGTTTTTAGGTAACACCTGTAAGTGATATCCTACGATATGTGTCTTTCACTTTCTGACTTACTACAAGTCACGTGATTACCTGTAGACTCATCTACGGGGCTGCAAATGGCATTGTGTCCGTTTTTTCCTTGGCTAATATTCTGTCTTAGCGAGGTCCATTTTCTGCAATGTGATTCCCTGAGGGCTGAGGATTAGCTGACCTGGGCAGCCTGACCCTGCCGGCAAGCCCTCCCCAGGTGTGCCTGGGTTGAGGTCAATAGAAACAGCACTCCAGGCAGCAATAGACCCTGCAGCTGTGCCTGACTCCATATTCTCTGCCCCGTCAGCAGTCTCGGGGCTGTGCTGGTGGGAGGGTGTGAGGGTCCACGGCTTTGTTGGTGGCCCGGTGTGAGTGGGGCTCTGCTGGACTTTCTGCAGGAGTTGCCAGGCTGCCACTTGTAAAGAAGAGGATGTGTCACCCATAACTTCCGCTGGAATTTCTCTCCGGGCTGAGGTGAGGAAGGAAAAAAAGGAGTGGGGGCCGGGACAGGAGGGGTATCTCAGGCAGGGAAATGGAAAGCTTCCAGAAGAGCGCCCGGGGCCAGCACCATCCTGGCTGGCCTGCAGGCACCAAGTTGGCCTGCGTGCTGTCGCTGGTGTGGCTCCACGACCCTTCCTCTAGGCTTTCAAGCCCTTGTACATATTCAGGTGTTTTACCTGGGAAGGGTGGGAACAGTTCAGCAGCAGCTGGCCTGGGGCTCTGCTCACGTTTACTCACAGAGGCCCCGGCACGGTCCCCCAGCTTTGCAATGAGGACGCTCCTTGCGTGGAGGGGCCGGGCTGCTGGCTGTATGGGAGATGATTCCCCACCTCTGACCAATTTCAGAATTGTTTACCGCTGGAGCAAGTGCCCTGATAGGGTTTTCCTCTGTATAACTGCTGGGTTCAGGTTTTTTGTTTTCTTTTTTGGTTCAAGTTAGAATTCATTCATCTTTTATGTATTTACTGATATAAGCATGGAAATAATTCATTCATAGAAATACATCTGTGTGAAGGGAAGAACTTTTTTCTGTTTTATTTTTAAATTTCATTTCTAAAATTTTGAAGTTTAATTATATTTATTTTTCTATACAGCAGGTTATTATTAGTTATCTATTTTATTCATATACATATATACAGGTCAATACCTATCTCCCAACTCATCTGACCACCAACACCCCATGGCTTCCCCCACTTGGTGTCCATACGTTTGTTCTCTACCTCTGTTTCTCTATTTCTGCCCTGCAAACCTGTTCATCTGTACCATATATCTAGGTTCCACATACATGCATTAATACAGAATATTTCTTTTGCTCTTTCTGACTTACTTCATTCTGTATGACAGTCTCTAGATCCACCGACTTCTCTACAAACAACCCAGTTTCATTCCTTTTCATGGCTGAGTCATATTCCATTTTATATATGTACCACATCTTTATCCATTCGTCTGTCTGTGGGCATTTAGGTTGCTTCCATTACCTGGCTATTGTAAATAGTGCTGCAATGAACATTGTGGTGAATGTGTGTTTTTGATTTATGCTCTTCTCTGGGTATATGCCCAGAAGTGGGATTGCTGGATCCTATGGTAATTCTATTTCTAGTTTCTTTAAGGAAACTCCATACTGTTCTCCATAGTGACTGTATCAATTTACCTTCCCACTAATAGTGGAAGAGGGTTCCATTTGTACACACCCTCCCCAGAATTTGTTGTTTGTAGATTTTCTGATGATGCCGATTCTAACAGGTGTGAGGTGATACCTCATTGTCGTTGTGATTTGCATTTCTCTAATAATTAGTGGTGTTGAGCAGATTTTCATGTGCGTCTTGGCCGTCTCTGTGACTTCTTTGAAGAAACGTCTATTTAGATCTTCTGCCCATTTTTGTATTGGGTTCTTTGTTTTATTAATATTAAGCTGCGTGAGCTGTTTATATATGTTGGAGATTAAACCATTGTCCATTGATTCGTTTGCGAACGTTTTGGCCCATTCTGAGGGTTGCGTTTTTCCATTCCCGTTTTTTTTAACCAAAAAAGAAAGAAAGCAAAAGAAGCAGAACACTAATGTGCGTGAAATATGCCTCTTGAAACTGTCGTTTTGAAATATGGACGTCTTTTGAACTTTTTGGTCGATATATGACCCCAGGATTTGTTTTCAGGGCAGGTGTCATTTACAGGCCAGCAATGATTTGGAATATCCACTGACCATTAGCGCTGGGATTAAAGCTGATGTTGTGTGAAACGGCCACAAGGTGGCAGCAGTTCTCCCTTAGCAAATCTGGTTACCAGGGAAACAGAGCCTCAATGGAAGCCATGTTCTAGATTGGAATTTAGAATGGAATGTGCCAGGAGAAAGCCCCTCAAGATTGTCTCACTACTTCTTGTTCGTGTTTTTAATTTAATTTTTAATTTTTTATTACAGCAAGTTTGATTACAACGTTTGGCTTGTGGTAGGTGTGCAAGATGTGGTTCTCTTACACATATACATATGTCTGTTCTTCCTGGGACCCTTTTCCCATGTACGTTATGACAGAATGTTGAGTAGTCTTCTCTTGGCATTCCGTAGGTCTTTGGTGATTATATATTTCACCTGTGTTTGTATATGTCTCTTAACCCCAATATCGTAATGAATCGAATCCTCACTCCTTTCCATTGGTGAACCATAAGTTTGTTTAATGAATCTGTGATTGCCCTTCTCCGTGGAAATATCTTCCCTGGTATCCGTTTTTAGGTAACACCTGTAAGTGATATCCTACGATATGTGTCTTTCACTTTCTGACTTACTACAAGTCACATGATTACCTGTAGACTCATCTACGGGGCTGCAAATGGCATTGTGTCCTTTTTTTCCTTGGCTAATATTCTGTCTTAGCGAGGTCCATTTTCTGCAATGTGATTCCCTGAGGGCTGAGGATTAGCTGACCTGGGCAGCCTGACCCTGCCGGCAAGCCCTCCCCAGGTGTGCCTGGGTTGAGGTCAATGGAAACAGCACTCCAGGTAACAATAGCCCCTGCAGCTGTGCCTGACTCCATATTCTCTGCCCCGTCAGCAGTCTCGGTGCTGTGCTGGTGGGAGGGTGTGAGGGTCCACGGCTTTTTTGGTGGCCCGGTGTGAGTGGGGATCTGCTGGACTTTCTGCAGGAGTTGCCAGGCTGCCACCTGTAAAGAAGAGGATGTGTCACCCATAACTTCCGCTGGAATTTGTCTCCGGGCTGAGGTGAGGAAGGAAAAAAAAGAGTGGGGGCCGGGACAGGAGGGGTATCTCAGGCAGGGAAATGGAAAGCTTCCAGAAGAGCGCCCGGGGCCAGGACCATCCTGGCTGGCCTGCAGGCACCAAGTTGGCCTGCGTGCTGACGCTGGTGTGGATCCACGACCCTTCCTCTAGGCTTTCAAGCCCTTGTACATATTCAGGTGTTTTACCTGGGAAGGGTGGGAACAGTTCAGCAGCAGCTGGCCTTGGGCTCAGCTCACGTTTACTCACCGAGTCCTCGGCACAGTCCCCCAGCTTTGCAATGAGGACGCTCCTTGCGTGGTGGTGCCGGGCTGCTGGCTGTATGGGAGATGATTCCCCACCTCTGACCAATTTCAGAATTGTTTACCGCTGGAGCAAGTGCCCTGATAGGGTTTTCCTCTGTATAACTGCTGGGTTCAGGTTTTTTTTTTCTTTTTTGGTTCAAGTTAGAATTTATTCATCTTTTATGTATTTATTGATATAAGCATGGAAATAATACATTCATAGAAATATATCTGTGTGAAGGGAAGAAATTTTTCCTGTTTTATTTTTAAATGTCATTTTTAAAAATTTTGAAGTTTAATTATATTTATTTTTCTATACAGCAGATTATTATTAGTTATCTATTTTATTCATATACATATATACAGGTCAATACCTATCTCCCAACTCATCTGACCACCAACACCCCATGGCTTCCCCCCTCGGGGTCCATACGTTTGTTCTCTACCTCTGTTTCTCTATTTCTGCCCTGCAAACCTGTTCATCTGTACCATATATCTAGGTTCCACATACATGCATTAATACAGAATATTTGTTTTGCTCTTTCTGACTTCATTCTGTAAGACAGTCTCTAGATCCACTGACTTCTCTACAAATAACCCAGTTTCATTCCTTTTCATGGCTGAGTCATATCCCATTTTATATATGTACCACATCTTTATCCATTCGTCTGTCTGTGGGCATTTAGGTTGCTTCCTTTACTTGGCTATTGTAAATAGTGCTGCAATGAATATTGTGGTGAATGTGTGTTTTTGATTTATGATTTTCTCTGGGTATATGCCCAGAAGTGGGATTGCTGGATCCTATGGTAATTCTATTTCTAGTTTCTTTAAGGAAACTCCATACTGTTCTCCATAGTGACTGTATCAATTTACCTTCCCACCAATAGTGGAAGAGGGTTCCTTTTGTCCAAACCCTCCCCAGAATTTGTTGTTTGTAGATTTTCTGATGATGCCGATTCTAACAGGTGTGAGGTGATACCTCATTGTCGTTTTGATTTGCATTTCTCTAATAATTAGTGGTGTTGAGCAGCTTTTCATGTGCGTCTTGGCCGTCTCTGTGACTTCTGTGAAGAAACGTCTATTTAGATCTTCTGCCCATTTTTGTATTGGGTTGTTTGTTTTATTAATATTTAGCTGCGTGAGCTGTTGATATATATTGGAGATTAAACATTTCTCCATTGATTCGTTTGCGAACGTTTTCGCCCATTCTGAGGGTTGCCTTTTTCCATTCCCGTTTTTTGTAACCAAAATAGAAAGAAAGCAAAAGAAGCAGAACACTAATGTGCGTGAAATATGCCTCTTGAAACTGTCGTTTTGAAATAAGGACGTCTTTTGAACTTTTTGATCGATATATGACCCCAGGATTTGTTTTCAGGGCAGGTGTCATTTACAGGCCTGCAATGATTTGGAATATCCAGTGACCAGTAGCGCTGGGATTAAAGGTGCTGTTGTGTGAAACGGCCACAAGGTGGCAGCAGTTCTCCCTTAGCAAATCTGGTTACTAGGGCAACAGAGCCTCAATGGAAGCCGTGTTCTAGATTGGAATTTAGAATGGAATGTGCCAGGAGAAAGCCCCTCAAGTTTGTCTCACTACTTCTTGTTCGTGTTTTTAATTTAATTTTTAATTTTTTATTACCGCAAGTTTGATTACAACGTTTGGCTTGTTGTAAGTGTGCAAGATGTGGTTCTTTTACACATATACATATGTCTGTTCTTCCTGGGACCCTTTTCCCATGTACGTTATGACAGAATGTTGAGTAGTCTTCTCTTGGCATTCCGTAGGTCTTTGGTGATTTTATATTTCACATGTGTTTGTATATGTCTCTTAACCCCTATATCATAATGAATCCTATCCTCACACCTTTCCATTGGTGAACCATAAGTTTGTTTAATGAATCTGTGATTGCCCTTCTCCATGGAAATATCTGCCCTGGTATCCGTATTTAGGTAACACCTATAAGTGATATCCTACGATATGTGTCTTTCACTTTCTGACTTACTACATGTCACATGATTACCTGTAGACACATCTACGGGGCTGCAAATGGCATTGTGCCCTTTTTTTCCTTGGCTAATATTTTGTCTTAGCGAGGTCCATTTTCTGCAATGTGATTCCCTGAGGGCTGAGGATTAGCTGACCTGGGCAGCCTGACCCTGCCGGCAAGCCCTCCCCAGGTGTGCCTGCGTTGAGGTCAATAGAAACAGCACTCCAGGCAGCAATAGCCCCTGCAGCTGTGCCTGACTCCATATTCTCTGCCCCGTCAGCAGTCTCGGGGCGGTGCTGGTGGGAGGGTGTGAGGGTCCACGGCTTTGTTGTTGACCCGGTGTGAGTGGGGCTCTGCTGGACTTTCTGCAGGAGTTGCCAGGCTGCCACCTGTAAAGAAGAGGATGTGTCACCCATAACTTCCGCTGGAATTTCTCTCCGGGCTGTGGTGAGGAAGGAAAAAAAAGGACTGGGGGCCGGGATAGGAGGGGTATCTCAGGCAGGGAAATGGAAAGCTTCCAGAAGAGCGCCTGGGGCCAGGAGCATCCTGGCTGGCCGGCAGGCACCAAGTTGGCCTGCATGCTGTCGCTGGTGTGGCTCCACGACCCTTCCTCTAGGCGTTCAAGCCCTTGTACATATTCAGGTGTTTTACCTGGGAAGGGTGGGAACAGTTCAGCAGCAGCTGGCCTGGGGCTCAGCTCACGTTTACTCACAGAAGCCTCGGCACGGTCCCCCAGCTTTGCAATGAGGACGCTCCTTGCGTGGGGGTGCTAGGCTGCTGGCTGTATGGGAGATGATTCCCCACCTCTGACCAATTTCAGAATTGTTTACCGCTGGAGCAAGTGCCCTGATAGGGTTTTCCTCTGTATAACTGCTGGGTTCAGGATTTTTTTTTTCTTTTTTGGTTCAAGTTAGAATTCATTCATCTTTTATTTATATACTGATATAAGCATGGAAATAATTCATTCATAGAAATACATCTGTGTGAAGGGAAGAACTTTTTTCTGTTTTATTTTTAAATGTCATTTCTAAAAATTTTGCAGTTTAATTATATTTATTTTTCTATACAGCAGGTTATTATTAGTTATCTATTTTATTCATATACATATATACAGGTCAATACCTATCTCCCAACTCATCTGACCACCAACACCCCATGGCTTCCCCCACTTGGTGTCCATACGTTTGTTCTCTACCTCTGTTTCTCTATTTCTGCCCTGCAAACCTGTTCATCTGTACCATATATCTAGGTTCCACATACATGCATTAATACAGAATATTTGTTTTGCTCTTTCTGACTTACTTCATTCTGTATGACAGTCTCTAGATCCACCGACTTCTCTACAAATAACCAGGTTTCATTGCTTTTCATGGCTGAGTCATATCCCATTTTATATATGTACAACATCTTTATCCATTCGTGTGTCTGTGGGCATTTAGGTTGCTTCCATTACCTGGCTATTGTAAATAGTGCTGCAATGAACATTGTGGTGAATGTGTGTTTTTGATTTATGGTTTTCTCTGGGTATATGCCCAGAAATGGGATTGCTGGATCCTATGGTAATTCTATTTCTAGTTTCTTTAAGGAAACTCCATACTGTTCTCCATAGTGACTGTATCAATTTACCTTCCCACCAATAGTGGAAGAGGGTTCCTTTTGTCCACACCCTCCCCAGAATTTGTTGTTTGTAGATTTTCTGATGATGCCGAGTCTAACAGGTGTGAGGTGATACCTCATTGTCGTTTTGATTTGCATTTCTCTAATAATTAGTGGTGTTGAGCAGCTTTTCATGTGCGTCTTGGCCGTCTCTGTGACTTCTTTGAAGAAACGTCTATTTAGATCTTCTGCCCATTTTTGTATTGGGTTCTTTGTTTTATTAATATTAAGCTGCGTGAGCTGTTTATATATGTTGGAGATTAAACCATTGTCCATTGATTCGTTTGCGAACGTTTTGGCCATTTCTGAGGGTTGCCTTTTTCCATTTCCGTTTTTTTTAACCAAAAAAGAAAGAAAGCAAAAGAAGCAGAACACTAATGTGCGTGAAATATGCCTCTTGAAACTGTCGTTTTGAAATATGGACGTCTTTTGAACTTTTTGGTCGATATGTGACCCCAGGATTTGTTTTCAGGGCAGTTGTCATTTACAGGCCTGCAATGATTTGGAATATCCACTGACAATTAGCGCTGGGATTAAAGCGGATGTTGTGTGAAACGGCCAGAAGGTGGCAGCAGTTCTCCCTTAGCAAATCTGGTTACCAGGGAAACAGAGCCTCAATGGAAGCCACGTTCTAGATTGGAATTTAGAATGGAATGTGCCAGGAGAAAGCCCCTCAAGTTTGTCTCACTACTTCTTGTTCGTGTTTTTAATTTAATTTTTAATTTTTTATTACAGCAAGTTTGATTACAACGTTTGGCTTGTGGTAGGTGTGCAAGATGTGGTTCTCTTACACATATACATATGTCTGTTCTTCCTGGGACCCTTTTCCCATGTACGTTATGACAGAATGTTGCGTAGTCTTCTCTTGGCATTCCGTAGGTCTTTGGTGATTATATATTTCACCTCTGTTTGTATATGTCTCTTAACCCCAATATCATAATGAATCGAATCCTCACTCCTTTCCATTGGTGAACCATAAGTTTGTTTAATGAATCTGTGATTGCCCTTCTCCGTGGAAATATCTTCCCTGGTATCCGTTTTTAGGTAACACCTATAAGTGATATCCTACGATATGTGTCTTTCACTTTCTGACTTACTACAAGTCACAAGATTACCTGTAGACTCATCTACGGGGCTGCAAATGGCATTGTGCCCTTTTTTTCCTTGGCTAATATTCTGTCTTAGCGAGGTCCATTTTCTGCAATGTGATTCCCTGAGGGCTGAGGATTAGCTGACCTGGGCAGCCTGATCCTGCCGGCAAGCCCTCCCCCGGTGTGCCTGGGTTTAGGTCAATAGAAACAGCACTCCAGGCAGCAATAGCCCCTGCAGCTGTGCCTGACTCCATATTCTCTGCCCCGTCAGCAGTCTCGGGGCTGTGCTGGTGGGAGGGTGTGAGAGTCCACGGCTTTGTTGGTGGCCCGGTGTGAGTGGGGATCTGCTGGACTTTCTGCAGGAGTTGCCAGGCTGCCACCTGTAAAGAAGAGGATGTGTCACCCATAACTTCCGCTGGAATTTCTCTCCGAGCTGAGGTGAGGGAGGAAAAAAAGGAGTGGGGGCCGGGACAGGAGGGGTATCTCAGGCAGGGAAATGGAAAGCTTCCAGAAGAGCACCTGGGGCCAGGATCATCCTGGCTGGCCTGCAGGCACCAAGTTGGCCTGCGTGCTGTCTCTGGTGTGGCTCCACGACCCTTCCTCTAGGCTTTCAAGCCCTTGTACATATTCAGGTGTTTTACCTGGGAAGGGTGGGAACAGTTCAGCAGCAGCTGGCCTTGGGCTCAGCTCACGTTTACTCACAGAAGCCTCGGCACGGTCCCCCAGCTTTGCAATGAGGACGCTCCTTGCGTGGGGGTGCCAGGCTGCTGGCTGTATGGGAGATGATTCCCCACCTCTGACCAATTTCAGAATTGTTTACCGCTGGAGCAAGTGCCCAGATAGGGTTTTCCTCTGTATAACTGCTGGGTTCAGGATTTTTTTTTTCTTTTTTGGTTCAAGTTAGAATTCATTCATCTTTTATGTATTTACTGATATAAGCATGGAAATAATTCATTCATAGAAATACATCTGTGTGAAGGGAAGAACTTTTTTCTGTTTTATTTTTAAATTTCATTTCTAAAAATTTTGAAGTTTAATTATATTTATTTTTCTATACAGCAGGTTATTATTAGTTATCTATTTTATTCATATACATATATACAGGTGAATACCTATCTCCCAACTCATCTGACCACCAACAATCCATGGCTTCCCCCACTTGGTGTCCATATGTTTGTTCTCTACCTCTTTTTCTCTATTTCTGCCCTGCAAACCTGTTCATCTGTACCATATATCTAGGTTCCACATACATGCATTAATACAGAATATTTGTTTTGCACTTTCTGACTTACTTCATTCTGTATGACAGTCTCTAGATCCACCGACTTCTCTACAAATAACCCAGTTTCATTCCTTTTCATGGCTGAGTCATATTCCATTTTATATATGTACCAAATCTTTATCCATTCGTCTGTCTGTGGGCATTTAGGTTGCTTCCATTAGCTGGCTATTGTAAATAGTGCTGCAATGAACATTGTGGTGAATGTGTGTTTTTGATTTATGCTCTTCTCTGGGTATATGCCCAGAAGTGGGATTGCTGGATCCTATGGTAATTCTATTTCTAGTTTCTTTAAGGAAACTCCATACTGTTCTCCATAGTGACTGTATCAATTTACCTTCCCACTAATAGTGGAAGAGGGTTCCTTTTGTCCACACCCTCCCCAGAATTTGTTGTTTGTAGATTTTCTGATGATGCCGATTCTAACAGGTGTGAGGTGATACCTCATTGTCGTTGTGATTTGCATTTCTCTAATAATTAGTGGTGTTGAGCAGCTTTTCATGTGCGTCTTGGCCGTCTCTGTGACTTCTTTGAAGAAACGTCTATTTAGATCTTCTGCCTTTATTTGTATTGGGTTGTTTGTTTTATTAATATTAAGCTGCGTGAGCTGTTTATATATGTTGGAGATTAAACCATTGTCCATTGATTCGTTTGCGAACGTTTTCGCCCATTCTGAGGTTTGCCTTTTTCCATTCCCGCTTTTTTTAACCGAAAAAGAAAGACAGCAAAAGAAGCAGAACACTAATGTGCGTGAAATATGCCTCTTGAAACTGTCGTTTTGAAATATGGACGTCTTTTGAACTTTTTGGTCGATATATGACCCCAGGATTTGTTTTCAGGGCAGGTGTCATTTACAGGCCTGAAATGATTTGGAATATCCACTGACCATTAGCGCTGGGATTAAAGCTGCTGTTGTGTGAAACGGCCACAAGGTGGCAGCAGTTCTCCCTTAGCAAATCTGCTTACTAGGGCAACAGAGCCTCAATGGAAGCCGTGTTCTAGATTGGAATTTAGAATGGAATGTGCCAGGAGAAAGCCCCTCAAGTTTGTCTCACTACTTCTTGTTCGTGTTTTTAATTTAATTTTTAATTTTTTATTACAGCAAGTTTGATTACATCATTTGGCTTGTTGTAGGTGTGCAAGATGTGGTTCTTTTACACATATACATATGTCTGTTCTTCCTGGGACCCTTTTCCCATGTACGTTATGACAGAATGTTGAGTAGTCTTCTCTTGGCATTCCGTAGGTCTTTGGTGATTATATATTTCACCTGTGTTTGTATATGTCTCTTAACCGCAATATCGTAATGAATCCAATCCTCACACCTTTCCATTGGTGAACCATAAGTTTGTTTAATGAATCTGTGATTGCCCTTCTCCGTGGAAATATCTGCCCTGGTATCCGTTTTTAGGTAACACCTGTAAGTGATATCCTACGATATGTGTCTTTCACTTTCTGACTTACTACAAGTCACGTGATTACCTGTAGACTCATCTACGGGGCTGCAAATGGCATTGTGTCCGTTTTTTCCTTGGCTAATATTCTGACTTAGCGAGGTCCATTTTCTGCAATGTGATTCCCTGAGGGCTGAGGATTAGCTGACCTGGGCAGCCTGACCCTGCCGGCAAGCCCTCCCCAGGTGTGCCTGGGTTGAGGTCAATAGAAACAGCACTCCAGGCAGCAATAGCCCCTGCAGCTGTGCCTGACTCCATATTCTCTGCCCCGTCAGCAGTCTCGGGGCTGTGCTGTTGGGTGGGTGTGAGGGTCCACGGGTTTGTTGTAGGCCCGGTGTGAGTGGGGCTCTGCTGGACTTTCTGCAGGAGTTGCCAGGCTGCCACTTGTAAAGAAGAGGATGTGTCACCCATAACTTCCGCTGGAATTTCTCTCCGGGCTGAGGTGAGGAAGGAAAAAAAGGAGTGGGGGCCGGGACAGGACGGGTATCTCAGGCAGGGAAATGGAAAGCTTCCAGAAGAGCGCCCGGGGCCAGGACCATTCTGGCTGGCCTGCAGGCACCAAGTTGGCCTGCGTGCTGTCGCTGGTGTGGCTCCACGTACCCTTCCTCTAGGCTTTCAAGCCCTTGTACATATTCAGGTGTTTTACCTGGGAAGGGTGGGAACAGTTCAGCAACAGCTGGCCTGGGGCTCAGCTCACGTTTACTCACAGAGGCCTCGGCACGGTCCCCCAGCTTTGCAATGAGGACGCTCCTTGCATGGTGGGGGCCGGGCTGCTGGCTGTATGGGAGATGATTCCCCACCTCTGACCAATTTCAGAATTGTTTACCGCTGGAGCAAGTGCCCTGATAGGGTTTTCCTCTGTATAACTGCTGGGTTCAGGTTTTTTTTCTCTTTTTTGGTTCAAGTTAGAATTTATTCATCTTTTATGTATTTATTGATATAAGCATGGAAATAATTCATTCATAGAAATACATCTGTGTGAAGGGAAGAACTTTTTTCTGTTTTATTTTTAAATTTTATTTCTAAAAATTTTGAAGTTTAATTATATTTATTTTTCTATACAGCAGGTTATTATTGATTATTTATTTTATTCATATACATATATACAGGTCAATACCTATCTCCCAACTCATCTGACCACAACACCCCATGGCTTCCCCGACTTGGTGTCCATACGTTTGTTCTCTACCTCTGTTTCTCTATTTCTGCCCTGCAAACCTGTTCATCTGTACCATATATCTAGGTTCCACATACATGCATTAATACAGAATATTTGTTTTGCTCTTTCTGACTTACTTCATTCTGTATGACAGTCTCTAGATCCACCGACTTCTCTACAAACAACCCAGTTTCATTCCTTTTCATGGCTGAGTCATATCCCATTTTATATATGTACCACATCTTTATCCATTCGTCTGTCTGTTGGCATTTAGGTTGCTTCCATTACCTGGCTATTGTAAATAGTGCTGCAATGAACATTGTGGTGAATGTGTGTTTTTGATTTATGGTTGTCTCTGGGTATATGCCCAGAAGTGGGATTGCTGGATCCTATGATAATTCTATTTCTAGTTTCTTTAAGGAAACTCCATACTGTTCTCCATAGTGACTGTATCAATTTACCTTCCCACCAATAGTGGAAGAGGGTTCCTTTTGTCCACACCCTCCCCAGAATTTGTTGTTTGTAGATTTTCTGATGATGCCGAGTCTAACAGGTGTGAGGTGATACCTCATTGTCGTTTTGATTTGCATTTCTCTAATAATTAGTGGTGTTGAGCAGCTTTTCATGTGCGTCTTGGCCGTCTCTGTGACTTCTTTGAAGAAAAGTCTATTTAGATCTTCTGCCCATTTTTGTATTGGGTTGTTTGTTTTATTAATATTAAGCTGCGTGAGCTGTTTATATATATTGGAGATTAAACCTTTGTCCATGGATTCGTTTGCGAATGTTTTCGCCCATTCTGAGGGTTGCCTTTTTCCATTCCCGTTTTTTTTAACCAAAAAAGAAAGAAAGCAAAAGAAGCAGAACACTAATGTGCGTGAAATATGCCTCTTGAAACTGTCGTTTTGAAATATGGACGTCTTTTGAACTTTTTGGTGGATATATGACCCCAGGATTTGTTTTATGGGCAGGTGTCATTTACAGGCCTGCAATGATTTGGAATATCCACTGACCATTAGCGCTGGGATTAAAGCTGCTGTTGTGTGAAACGGCTACAAGGTGGCAGCAGTTCTCCCTTAGCAAATCTGCTTACTAGGGCAACAGAGCCTCAATGGAAGCCGTGTTCTAGATTGGAATTTAGAATGGAATGTGCCAGGAAAAAGCCCCTCAAGTTTGTCTCACTACTTCTTGTTCGTGTTTTTAATTTAATTTTTAATTTTTATTACAGCAAGTTTGATTACAACGTTTGGCTTGTTGTAGGTGTGCAAGATGTGGTTCTTTTACACATATACATATGTCTGTTCTTCCTGGGACCCTTTTCCCATGTACGTTATGACAGAATGTTGAGTAGTCTTCTCTTGGCATTCCGTAGGTCTTTGGTGATTATATATTTCACCTGTGTTTGTATATGTCTCTTAACACCAATATCGTAATGAATCCAATCCTCACACCTTTCCATTGGTGAACCATAAGTTTGTTTAATGAATCTGTTATTGCCCTTCTCCATGGAAATATCTGCCCTGGTATCCGTTTTTAGGTAACACCTATAAGTGATATCCTACGATATGTGTCTTTCACTTTCTGACTTACTACAACTCACGTGATTACCTGTAGACTCATCTATGGTGCTGCAAATGGCATTGTGTCCTTTTTTTCCTTGGCTAATATTCTGTCTTAGCGAGGTCCATTTTCTGCAATGTGATTCCCTGAGGGCTGAGGATTAGCTGACCTGGGCAGCCTGACCCTGCTGGCAAGCCCTCTACATGTGTGCCTGGGTTGAGGTCAATAGAAACAGCACTCCAGGCAGCAATAGCCCCTGCAGCTGTGCCTGACTCCATATTCTCTGCCCCGTCAGCAGTCTCGGGGCTGTGCTGGTGGGTGGGTGTGAGGTCCACGGCTTTGTTGGTGGCCCGGTGTGAGTGGGGCTCTGCTGGACTTTCTGCAGGAGTTGCCAGGCTGCCACTTGTAAAGAAGAGGATGTGTCACCCATAACTTCCGCTGGAATTTCTCTCCGGGCAGAGGTGAGGAAGGAAAAAAAGGAGTGGGGGCCGGGACAGGAGGGGTATCTCAGGCAGGGAAATGGAAAGCTTCCAGAAGAGCGCCCGGGGCCAGCACCATCCTGGCTGGCCTGCAGGCACCAAGTTGGCCTGCGTGCTGTCGCTGGTGTGGCTCCACGACCCTTCCTCTAGGCTTTCAAGCCCTTGTACATATTCAGGTGTTTTAACTGGGAAGGGTGGGAACAGTTCAGCAGCAGCTGGCCTGGGGCTCAGCTCACGTTTACTCACAGAGGCCTCGGCACGGTCCCCCAGCTTTGCAATGAGGACGCTCCTTGCGTGGAGGGGCCGGGCTGCTGGCTGTATGGGAGATGATTCCCCACCTCTGACCAATTTCAGAATTGTTTACTGCTGGAGCAAATGCCCTGATAGGGTTTTCCTCTGTATAACTGCTGGGTTCAGGATTTTTTTTTTCTTTTTTGGTTCAAGTTAGAATTTATTCATCTTTTATGTATTTATTGATATAAGCATGGAAATAATTCATTCATAGAAATACATCTGTGTGAAGGGAAGAACTTTTTCTGTTTTATTTTTAAATTTCATTTCTAAAAAATTTGAAGTTTAATTATATTTATTTTTCTATACAGCAAGTTATTATTAGTTATCTATTTTATTCATATACATATATACAGGTCAATACCTATCTCCCAGCTCATCTGACCACCAACACCCCATGGCTTCCCCCACTTGGTGTCCATACGTTTGTTCTCTACCTCTGTTTCTCTATTTCTGCCCTGCAAACCTGTTCATCTGTACCATATATCTAGGTTCCACATACATGCATTAATACAGAATATTTGTTTTGCTCTTTCTGACTTACTGCATTCTGTATGACAGTCTCTAGATCCACCGACTTCTCTACAAACAACCCAGTTTCATTCCTTTTCATGGCTGAGTCATATCCCATTTTATATATGTACCACATCTTTATCCATTCGTCTGTCTGTGGGCATTTAGGTTGCTTCCATTACCTGGCTATTGTAAATAGTGCTGCAATGAACATTGTGGTGAATGTGTGTTTTTGATTTATGGTTGTCTCTGGGTATATGCCCAGAAGTGGGATTGCTGGATCCTATGGTAATTCTATTTCTAGTTTCTTTAAGGAAACTCCATACTGTTCTCCATAGTGACTGTATCAATTTACCTTCCCACCAATAGTGGAAGAGGGTTCCTTTTGTCCACACCCTCCCCAGAATTTGTTGTTTGTAGATTTTCTGATGATGCCGAGTCTAACAGGTGTGAGGTGATACCTCATTGTCGTTTTGATTTGCATTTCTCTAATAATTAGAGGTGTTGAGCAGCTTTTCATGTGCGTCTTGGCCGTCTCTGTGACTTCTTTGAAGAAACGTCTATTTAGATCTTCTGCCCATTTTTGTATTGGGTTGTTTGTTTTATTAATATTAAGCTGCCTGAGCTGTTTATATATATTGGAGATTAAACCTTTGTCCATTGATTCGTTTGCGAACGTTTTCGCCCATTCTGAGCGTTGCTTTTTTCCATTCCCGTTTTTTTTAACCAAAAAAGAAAGAAAGCAAAAGAAGCAGAACACTAATGTGCGTGAAATATGCCTCTTGAAACTGTCGTTTTGAAATATGGACGTCTTTTGAACTTTTTGGTTGATATATGACCCCAGGATTTGTTTTCAGGGCCGGTGTCATTTACAGGCTTGAAATGATTTGGAATATCCACTGACCATTAGCGCTGCGATTAAAGCTGCTGTTGTGTGAAACGGCCACAAGGTGGCAGCAGTTCTCCCTTAGCAAATCTGCTTACTAGGGCAACAGAGCCTCAATGGAAGCCGTGTTCTAGATTGGAATTTAGAATGGAATGTGCCAGGAGAAAGCCCCTCAAGTTTGTCTCACTACTTCTTGTTCGTGTTTTTAATTTAATTTTTAATTTTTTATTACAGCAAGTTTGATTACATCGTTTGGCTTGTTGTAGGTGTGCAAGATGTGGTTCTTTTACACATATACATATGTCTGTTCTTCCTGGGACCCTTTTCCCATGTACGTTATGACAGAATGTTGAGTAGTCTTCTCTTGGCATTCCGTAGGTCTTTGGTGATTATATATTTCACCTGTGTTTGTATATGTCTCTTAACACCAATATCGTAATGAATCCAATCCTCACACCTTTCCATTGGTGAACCATAAGTTTGTTTAATGAATCTGTGATTGCCCTTCTCCGTGGAAATATCTGCCCTGGTATCCGTTTTTAGGTAACACCTGTAAGTGATATCCTACGATATGTGTCTTTCACTTTCTGACTTACTACAAGTCACGTGATTACCTGTAGACTCATCTATGGGGCTGCAAATGGCATTGTGTCCTTTTTTTCCTTGGCTATTATTCTGTCTTAGTGAGGTCCATTTTCTGCAATGTGATTCCCTGAGGGCTGAGGATTAGCTGACCTGGGCAGCCTGACCCTGCCGGCAAGCCCTCCCCAGGTGTGCCTGGGTTGAGGTCAATAGAAACAGCACTCCAGGCAGCAATAGCCCCTGCAGCTGTGCCTGACTCCATATTCTCTGCCCCGTCAGCAGTCTCGGGGCTGTGCTGGTGGGTGGGTGTGAGGGTCCACGGCTTTGTTGGTGGCCCGGTGTGAGTGGGGCTCTGCTGGACTTTCTGCAGGAGTTGCCAGGCTGCCACTTGTAAAGAAGAGGATGTGTCACCCATAACTTCCGCTGGAATTTCTCTCCGGGCTGAGGTGAGGAAGGAAAAAAAGGAGTGGGGGCCGGGACAGGAGGGGTATCTCAGGCAGGGAAATGGAAAGCTTCCAGAAGAGCGCCCGGGGCCAGGACCATCCTGGCTGGCCTGCAGGCACCAATTTGGCCTGCGTGCTGTCGCTGGTGTGGCTCCACGACCCTTCCTCTAGGCTTTCAAGCCCTTGTACATATTCAGGTGTTTTAACTGGGAAGGGTGGGAACAGTTCAGCAACAGCTGGCCTGGGGCTCTGCTCACGTTTACTCACAGAGGCCCCGGCACGGTCCCCCAGCTTTGCAATGAGGACGCTCCTTGCGTGGAGGGGCCGGGCTGCTGGCTGTATGGGAGATGATTCCCCACCTCTGACCAATTTCAGAATTGTTTACTGCTGGAGCAAGTGCCCTGATAGGGTTTTCCTCTGTATAACTGCTGGGTTCAGGATTTTTTTTTTCTTTTTTGGTTCAAGTTAGAATTTATTCATCTTTTATGTATTTATTGATATAAGCATGGAAATAATTCATTCATAGAAATACATCTGTGTGAAGGGAAGAACTTTTTTCTGTTTTATTTTTAAATTTCATTTCTAAAAATTTTGAAGTTTAATTATATTTATTTTTCTATACAGCAGGTTATTATTGATTATTTATTTTATTCATATACATATATACAGGTCAATACCTATCTCCCAACTCATCTGACCACAACACCCCATGGCTTCCCCGACTTGGTGTCCATACGTTTGTTCTCTACCTCTGTTTCTCTATTTCTGCCCTGCAAACCTGTTCATCTGTACCATATATCTAGGTTCCACATACATGCATTAATACAGAATATTTGTTTTGCTCTTTCTGACTTACTTCATTCTGTATGACAGTCTCTAGATCCACCGACTTCTCTACAAACAACCCAGTTTCATTCCTTTTCATGGCTGAGTCATATCCCATTTTATATATGTACCACATCTTTATCCATTCGTCTGTCTGTGGGCATTTAGGTTGCTTCCATTACCTGGCTATTGTAAATAGTGCTGCAATGAACATTGTGGTGAATGTGTGTTTTTGATTTATGGTTGTCTCTGGGTATATGCCCAGAAG
Organism: Mesoplodon densirostris; assembly: GCF_025265405.1. Taxonomy (NCBI): domain Eukaryota; kingdom Metazoa; phylum Chordata; class Mammalia; order Artiodactyla; family Ziphiidae; genus Mesoplodon; species Mesoplodon densirostris. Next base: position 98,512,253 of record NC_082666.1, read on the forward strand.
TGGGATTGCTGGATCCTATGGTAATTCTATTTCTAGTTTCTTTAAGGAAACTCCATACTGTTCTCCATAGTGACTGTATCAATTTACCTTCCCAGCAATAGTGGAAGAGGGCTCCTTTTGTCCACACCCTCCCCAGAATTTGTTGTTTGTAGATTTTCTGATGATGCCGAGTCTAACAGGTGTGAGGTGATACCTCATTGTCGTTTTGATTTGCATTTCTCTAATAATTAGAGGTGTTGAGCAGCTTTTCATGTGCGTCTTGGCCGTCTCTGTGACTTCTTTGAAGAAAAGTCTATTTAGATCTTCTGCCCATTTTTTTATTGGGTTGTTTGTTTTATTAATATTAAGCTGCCTGAGCTGTTTATATATATTGGAGATTAAACCTTTGTCCATTGATTCGTTTGCGAACGTTTTCGCCCATTCTGAGGGTTGCCTTTTTCCATTCCCGTTTTTTTTAACCAAAAAAGAAAGACAGCAAAAGAAGCAGAACACTAATGTGCGTGAAATATGCCTCTTGAAACTGTCGTTTTGAAATATGGACGTCTTTTGAACTTTTTGGTCGATATATGACCCCAGGATTTGTTTTCAGGGCAGGTGTCATTTACAGGCCTGCAATGATTTGGAATATCCACTGACCATTAGCGCTGGGATTAAAGCTGCTGTTGTGTGAAACGGCCACAAGGTGGCAGCAGTTCTCCCTTAGCAAATCTGCTTACTAGGGCAACAGAGCCTCAATGGAAGCCGTGTTCTAGATTGGAATTTAGAATGGAATGTGCCAGGAGAAAGCCCCTCAAGTTTGTCTCACTACTTCTTGTTCGTGTTTTTAATTTAATTTTTAATTTTTTATTACAACAAGTTAGATTACAACGTTTGGCTTGTTGTAGGTGTGCAAGATGTGGTTCTTTTACACATATACATATGTCTGTTCTTCCTGGGACCCTTTTCCCATGTACGTTATGACAGAATGTTGAGTAGTCTTCTCTTGGCATTCCGTAGGTCTTTGGTGATTATATATTTCACCTGTGTTTGTATATGTCTCTTAACACCAATATCGTAATGAATCCAATCCTCACACCTTTCCATTGGTGAACCATAAGTTTGTTTAATGAATCTGTTATTGCCCTTCTCCGTGGAAATATCTGCCCTGGTATCCGTTTTTAGGTAACACCTATAAGTGATATCCTACGATATGTGTCTTTCACTTTCTGACTTACTACAAGTCACGTGATTACCTGTAGACTCATCGACGGGGCTGCAAATGGCATTGTGCCCTTTTTTTCATTGGCTAATATTCTGTCTTAGCGAGGTCCATTTTCTGCAATGTGATTCCCTGAGGGCTGAGGATTAGCTGACCTGGGCAGCCTGACCCTGCCGGCAAGCCCTCCCCAGGTGTGCCTGGTTTGAGGTCGATAGAAACAGCACTCCAGGCAGCAATAGCCCCTGCAGCTGTGCCTGACTCCATATTCTCTGCCCCGTCAGCAGTCTCGGGGCTGTGCTGGTGGGAGGGTGTGAGGGTCCACGGCTTTTTTGGTGGCCTGGTGTGAGTGGGGCTCTGCTGGACTTTCTGCAGGAGTTGCCAGGCTGCCACTTGTAAAGAAGAGGATGTGTCACCCATAACTTCCGCTGGAATTTCTCTCCGGGCTGAGGTGAAGAAGGAAAAAAAGGAGTGGGGGCCGGGACAGGACGGGTATCTCAGGCAGGGAAATGGAAAGCTTCCTGAAGAGCGCCCGGGGCCAGGACCATTCTGGCTGGCCTGCAGGCACCAAGTTGGCCTGCGTGCTGTCGCTGGTGTGGCTCCACCACCCTTCCTCTAGGCTTTCAAGCCCTTGTACATATTCAGGTGTTTTACCTGGGAAGGGTGGGAACAGTTCAGCAACAGCTGGCCTGGGGCTCAGCTCACGTTTACTCACAGAGGCCTCGGCACGGTCCCCCAGCTTTGCAATGAGGACGCTCCTTGCATGGGGGGGGCCGGGCTGCTGGCTGTATGGGAGATGATTCCCCACCTCTGACCAATTTCAGAATTGTTTACCGCTGGAGCAAGTGCCCTGATAGGGTTTTCCTCTGTATAACTGCTGGGTTCTGTTTTTTTTTCTCTTTTTTGGTTCAAGTTAGAATTTATTCATCTTTTATGTATTTATTGATATAAGCATGGAAAGAATTCATTCATATAAATACATCTGTGTGAAGGGAAGAACTTTTTTCTGTTTTATTTTTAAATTTTATTTCTAAAAATTTTGAAGTTTAATTATATTTATTTTTCTATACAGCAGGTTATTATTGATTATTTATTTTATTCATATACATATATACAGGTCAATACCTATCTCCCAACTCATCTGACCACAACACCCCATGGCTTCCCCGACTTGGTGTCCATACGTTTGTTCTCTACCTCTGTTTCTCTATTTCTGCCCTGCAAACCTGTTCATCTGTACCATATATCTAGGTTCCACATACATGCATTAATACAGAATATTTGTTTGGCTCTTTCTGACTTACTTCATTCTGTATGACAGTCTCTAGATCCACCGACTTCTCTACAAACAACCCAGTTTCATTCCTTTTCATGGCTGAGTCATATCCCATTTTATATATGTACCACATCTTTATCCAGTCTTCTGTCTGTGGGCATTTAGGTTGCTTCCATTACCTGGCTATTGTAAATAGTGCTGCAATGAACATTGTGGTGAATGTGTGTTTTTGATTTATGGTTGTCTCTGGGTATATGCCCAGAAGTGGGATTGCTGGATCCTATGGTAATTCTATTTCTAGTTTCTTTAAGGAAACTCCATACTGTTCTCCATAGTGACTGTATCAATTTACCTTCCCACCAATAGTGGAAGAGGGTTCCTTTTGTCCACACCCTCCCCAGAATTTGTTGTTTGTAGATTTTCTGATGATGCCGAGTCTAACAGGTGTGAGGTGATACCTCATTGTCGTTTTGATTTGCATTTCTCTAATAATTAGTGGTGTTGAGCAGCTTTTCATGTGCTTCTTGGCCGTCTCTGTGACTTCTTTGAAGAAAAGTCTATTTAGATCTTCTGCCCATTTTTGTATTGGGTTGTTTGTTTTATTAATATTAAGCTGCCTGAGCTGTTTATATATATTGGAGATTAAACCTTTGTCCATTGATTCGTTTGCGAACGTTTTCGCCCATTCTGAGGGTTGCCTTTTTCCATTCCCGTTTTTTTAACCAAAAAAGAAAGAAAGCAAAAGAAGCAGAACACTAATGTGCGTGAAATATGCCTCTTGAAACTGTCGTTTTGAAATATGGACGTCTTTTGAACTTTTTGGTGGATATATGACCCCAGGATTTGTTTTATGGGCAGGTGTCATTTACAGGCCTGCAATGATTTGGAATATCCACTGACCATTAGCGCTGGGATTAAAGCTGCTGTTGTGTGAAACGGCCACAAGGTGGCAGCAGTTCTCCCTTAGCAAATCTGGTTACTAGGGCAACAGAGCCTCAATGGAAGCCGTGTTCTAGATTGGAATTTAGAATGGAATGTGCCAGGAAAAAGCCCCTCAAGTTTGTCTCACTACTTCTTGTTCGTGTTTTTAATTTAATTTTTAATTTTTATTACAGCAAGTTTGATTACAACGTTTGGCTTGTTGTAGGTGTGCAAGATGTGGTTCTTTTACACATATACATATGTCTGTTCTTCCTGGGACCCTTTTCCCATGTACGTTATGACAGAATGTTGAGTAGTCTTCTCTTGGCATTCCGTAGGTCTTTGGTGATTATATATTTCACCTTTGTTTGTATATGTCTCTTAACACCAATATCGTAATGAATCCAATCCTCACAACTTTCCATTGGTGAACCATAAGTTTGTTTAATGAATCTGTTATTGCCCTTCTCCATGGAAATATCTGCCCTGGTATCCGTTTTTAGGTAACACCTATAAGTGATATCCTACGATATGTGTCTTTCACTTTCTGACTTACTACAAGTCACGTGATTACCTGTAGACTCATCTATGGTGCTGCAAATGGCATTGTGTCCTTTTTTTCCTTGGCTAATATTCTGTCTTAGTGAGGTCCATTTTCTGCAATGTGATTCCCTGAGGGCTGAGGATTAGCTGACCTGGGCAGCCTGACCCTGCTGGCAAGCCCTCCCCAGGTGTGCCTGGGTTGAGGTCAATAGAAACAGCACTCCAGGCAGCAATAGCCCCTGCAGCTGTGCCTGACTCCATATTCTCTGCCCCATCAGCAGTCTCGGGGCTGTGCTGGTGGGTGGGTGTGAGGGTCCACGGCTTTGTTGGTGGCCCGGTGTGAGTGGGGCTCTGCTGGACTTTCTGCAGGAGTTGCCAGGCTGCCACTTGTAAAGAAGAGGATGTGTCACCCATAACTTCCGCTGGAATTTCTCTCCGGGCAGAGGTGAGGAAGGAAAAAAAGGAGTGGGGGCCGGGACAGGAGGGGTATCTCAGGCAGGGAAATGGAAAGCTTCCAGAAGAGCGCCCGGGGCCAGGACCATCCTGGCTGGCCTGCAGGCACCAAGTTGGCCTGCGTGCTGTCGCTGGTGTGGCTCCACGACCCTTCCTCTAGGCTTTCAAGCCCTTGTACATATTCAGGTGTTTTAACTGGGAAGGGTGGGAACAGTTCAGCAACAGCTGGCCTGGGTCTCTGCTCACGTTTACTCACAGAGGCCCCGGCACGGTCCCCCAGCTTTGCAATGAGGACGCTCCTTGCGTGGAGGGGCCGGGCTGCTGGCTGTATGGGAGATGATTCCCCACCTCTGACCAATTTCAGAATTGTTTACTGCTGGAGCAAGTGCCCTGATAGGGTTTTCCTCTGTATAACTGCTGGGTTCAGAATTTTTTTTTTCTTTTTTGGTTCAAGTTAGAATTTATTCATCTTTTATGTATTTATTGATATAAGCATGGAAATAATTCATTCATAGAAATACATCTGTGTGAAGGGAAGAACTTTTTTCTGTTTTATTTTTAAATTTCATTTCTAAAAATTTTGAAGTTTAATTATATTTATTTTTCTATACAGCAGGTTATTATTAATTATTTATTTTATTCATATACATATATACAGGTCAATACCTATCTCCCAACTCATCTGACCACAACACCCCATGGCTTCCCCGACTTGGTGTCCATACGTTTGTTCTCTACCTCTGTTTCTCTAGTTCTGCCCTGCAAACCTGTTCATCTGTACCATATATCTAGGTTCCACATACATGCATTAATACAGAATATTTGTTTTGCTCTTTCTGACTTACTTCATTCTGTATGACAGTCTCTAGATCCACCGACTTCTCTACAAACAACCCAGTTTCATTCCTTTTCATGGCTGAGTCATATCCCATTTTATATATGTACCACATCTTTATCCATTCGTCTGTCTGTGGGCATTTAGGTTGCTTCCATTACCTGGCTATTTATTGTAAATCGTGCTGCAATGAACATTGTGGTGAATGTGTGTTTTTGATTTATGGTTGTCTCTGGGTATATGCCCAGAAGTGGGATTGCTGGATCCTATGGTAATTCTATTTCTAGTTTCTTTAAGGAAACTCCATACTGTTCTCCATAGTGACTGTATCAATTTACCTTCCCACCAATAGTGGAAGAGGGCTCCTTTTGTCCACACCCTCCCCAGAATTTGTTGTTTGTAGATTTTCTGATGATGCCGAGTCTAACAGGTGTGAGGTGATACCTCATTGTCGTTTTGATTTGCATTTCTCTAATAATTAGTGGTGTTGAGCAGCTTTTCATGTGCGTCTTGGCCGTCTCTGTGACTTCTTTGAAGAAAAGTCTATTTAGATCTTCTGCCCATTTTTTTATTGGGTTGTTTGTTTTATTAATATTAAGCTGCCTGAGCTGTTTATATATATTGGAGATTAAACCTTTGTCCATTGATTCGTTTGCGAACGTTTTCGCCCATTCTGAGGGTTGCCTTTTTCCATTCCCGTTTTTTTTAACCAAAAAAGAAAGACAGCAAAAGAAGCAGAACACTAATGTGCGTGAAATATGCCTCTTGAAACTGTCGTTTTGAAATATGGACGTCTTTTGAACTTTTTGGTTGATATATGACCCCAGGATTTGTTTTCAGGGCCGGTGTCATTTACAGGCCTGAAATGATTTGGAATATCCACTGACCATTAGCGCTGCGATTAAAGCTGCTGTTGTGTGAAACGGCCACAAGGTGGCAGCAGTTCTCCCTTAGCAAATCTGCTTACTAGGGCAACAGAGCCTCAATGGAAGCCGTGTTCTAGATTGGAATTTAGAATGGAATGTGCCAGGAGAAAGCCCCTCAAGTTTGTCTCACTACTTCTTGTTCGTGTTTTTAATTTAATTTTTTATTTTTTATTACAACAAGTTTGATTACATCGTTTGGCTTGTTGTAGGTGTTCAAGATGTGGTTCTTTTACACATATACATATGTCTGTTCTTCCTGGGACCCTTTTCCCATGTACGTTATGACAGAATGTTGAGTAGTCTTCTCTTGGCATTCCGTAGGTCTTTGGTGATTATATATTTCACCTGTGTTTGTATATGTCTCTTAACACCAATATAGTAATGAATCCAATCCTCACACCTTTCCATTGGTGAACCATAAGTTTGTTTAATGAATCTGTGATTGCCCTTCTCCGTGGAAATATCTGCCCTGGTATCCGTTTTTAGGTAACACCTATAAGTGATATCCTACGATATGTGTCTTTCACTTTCTGACTTACTACAAGTCACGTGATTACCTGTAGACTCATCTACGGGGCTGTAAATGGCATTGTGCCCTTTTTTTCCTTGGCTAATATTCTGTCTTAGTGAGGTCCATTTTCTGCAATGTGATTCCCTGAGGGCTGAGGATTAGCTGACCTGGGCAGCCTGACCCTGCCGGCAAGCCCTCCCCAGGTGTGCCTGGGTTGAGGTCAATAGAAACAGCACTCCAGGCAGCAATAGCCCCTGCAGCTGTGCCTGACTCCATATTCTCTGCCCCGTCAGCAGTCTCGGGGCTGTGCTGGTGGGTGGGTGTGAGGGTCCACGGCTTTGTTGGTGGCCCGGTGTGAGTGGGGCTCTGCTGGACTTTCTGCAGGAGTTGCCAGGCTGCCACTTGTAAAGAAGAGGATGTGTCACCCATAACTTCCGCTGGAATTTCTCTCCGGGCTGAGGTGAGGAAGGAAAAAAAGGAGTGGGGGCCGGGACAGGAGGGGTATCTCAGGCAGGGAAATGGAAAGCTTCCAGAAGAGCGCCCGGGGCCAGGACCATCCTGGCTGGCCTGCAGGCACCAAGTTGGCCTGCGTGCTGTCGCTGGTGTGGCTCCACGACCCTTCCTCTAGGCTTTCAAGCCCTTGTACATATTCAGGTGTTTTACCTGGGAAGGGTGGGAACAGTTCAGCAACAGCTGGCCTGGGGCTCTGCTCACGTTTACTCACAGAGGCCCCAGCACGGTCCCCCAGCTTTGCAATGAGGACGCTCCTTGCGTGGAGGGGCCGGGCTGCTGGCTGTATGGGAGATGATTCCCCACCTCTGACCAATTTCAGAATTGTTTACTGCTGGAGCAAGTGCCCTGATAGGGTTTTCCTCTGTATAACTGCTGGGTTCAGAATTTTTTTTTTCTTTTTTGGTTCAAGTTAGAATTTATTCATCTTTTATGTATTTATTGATATAAGCATGGAAATAATTCATTCATAGAAATACATCTGTGTGAAGGGAAGAACTTTTTTCTGTTTTATTTTTAAATTTCATTTCTAAAAATTTTGAAGTTTAATTATATTTATTTTTCTATACAGCAGGTTATTATTAATTATTTATTTTATTCATATACATATATACAGGTCAATACCTATCTCCCAACTCATCTGACCACAACACCCCATGGCTTCCCCGACTTGGTGTCCATACGTTTGTTCTCTACCTCTGTTTCTCATTTCTGCCCTGCAAACCTGTTCATCTGTACCATATATCTAGGTTCCACATACATGCATTAATACAGAATATTTGTTTTGCTCTTTCTGACTTACTTCATTCTGTATGACAGTCTCTAGATCCACCGACTTCTCTACAAACAACCCAGTTTCATTCCTTTTCATGGCTGAGTCATATCCCATTTTATATATGTACCACATCTTTATCCATTCGTCTGTCTGTGGGCATTTAGGTTGCTTCCATTACCTGGCTATTTATTGTAAATCGTGCTGCAATGAACATTGTGGTGAATGTGTGTTTTTGATTTATGGTTGTCTCTGGGTATATGCCCAGAAGTGGGATTGCTGGATCCTATGGTAATTCTATTTCTAGTTTCTTTAAGGAAACTCCATACTGTTCTCCATAGTGACTGTATCAATTTACCTTCCCACCAATAGTGGAAGAGGGCTCCTTTTGTCCACACCCTCCCCAGAATTTGTTGTTTGTAGATTTTCTGATGATGCCGAGTCTAACAGGTGTGAGGTGATACCTCATTGTCGTTTTGATTTGCATTTCTCTAATAATTAGTGGTGTTGAGCAGCTTTTCATGTGCGTCTTGGCCGTCTCTGTGACTTCTTTGAAGAAAAGTCTATTTAGATCTTCTGCCCATTTTTTTATTGGGTTGTTTGTTTTATTAATATTAAGCTGCCTGAGCTGTTTATATATATTGGAGATTAAACCTTTGTCCATTGATTCGTTTGCGAACGTTTTCGCCCATTCTGAGGGTGCCTTTTTCCATTCCCGTTTTTTTTAACCAAAAAAGAAAGACAGCAAAAGAAGCAGAACACTAATGTGCGTGAAATATGCCTCTTGAAACTGTCGTTTTGAAATATGGACGTCTTTTGAACTTTTTGGTCGATATATGACCCCAGGATTTGTTTTCAGGGCAGGTGTCATTTACAGGCCTGCAATGATTTGGAATATCCACTGACCATTAGCGCTGGGATTAAAGCTGCTGTTGTGTGAAACGGCCACAAGGTGGCAGCAGTTCTCCCTTAGCAAATCTGCTTACTAGGGCAACAGAGCCTCAATGGAAGCCGTGTTCTAGATTGGAATTTAGAATGGAATGTGCCAGGAGAAAGCCCCTCAAGTTTGTCTCACTACTTCTTGTTCGTGTTTTTAATTTAATTTTTTATTTTTTATTACAACAAGTTAGATTACATCGTTTGGCTTGTTGTAGGTGTGCAAGATGTGGTTCTTTTACACATATACATATGTCTGTTCTTCCTGGGACCCTTTTCCCATGTACGTTATGACAGAATGTTGAGTAGTCTTCTCTTGGCATTCCGTAGGTCTTTGGTGATTATATATTTCACCTGTGTTTGTATATGTCTCTTAACACCAATATCGTAATGAATCCAATCCTCACACCTTTCCATTGGTGAACCATAAGTTTGTTTAATGAATCTGTTATTGCCCTTCTCCGTGGAAATATCTGCCCTGGTATCCGTTTTTAGGTAACACCTATAAGTGATATCCTACGATATGTGTCTTTCACTTTCTGACTTACTACAAGTCACGTGATTACCTGTAGACTCATCGACGGGGCTGCAAATGGCATTGTGCCCTTTTTTTCCTTGGCTAATATTCTGTCTTAGCGAGGTCCATTTTCTGCAATGTGATTCCCTGAGGGCTGAGGATTAGCTGACCTGGGCAGCCTGACCCTGCCGGCAAGCCCTCCCCAGGTGTGCCTGGTTTGAGGTCGATAGAAACAGCACTCCAGGCAGCAATAGCCCCTGCAGCTGTGCCTGACTCCATATTCTCTGCCCCGTCAGCAGTCTCGGGGCTGTGCTGGTGGGAGGGTGTGAGGGTCCACGGCTTTGTTGGTGGCCCGGTGTGAGTGGGGCTCTGCTGGACTTTCTGCAGGAGTTGCCAGGCTGCCACTTGTAAAGAAGAGGATGTGTCACCCATAACTTCCGCTGGAATTTCTCTCCGGGCTGAGGTGAAGAAGGAAAAAAAGGAGTGGGGGCCGGGACAGGACGGGTATCTCAGGCAGGGAAATGGAAAGCTTCCTGAAGAGCGCCCGGGGTCAGGACCATTCTGGCTGGCCTGCAGGCACCAAGTTGGCCTGCGTGCTGTCGCTGGTGTGGCTCCACGACCCTTCCTCTAGGCTTTCAAGCCCTTGTACATATTCAGGTGTTTTACCTGGGAAGGGTGCGAACAGTTCAGCAACAGCTGGCCTGGGGCTCAGCTCACGTTTACTCACAGAGGCCTCGGCACGGTCCCCCAGCTTTGCAATGAGGACGCTCCTTGCATGGGGGTGGCCGGGCTGCTGGCTGTATGGGAGATGATTCCCCACCTCTGACCAATTTCAGAATTGTTTACCGCTGGAGCAAGTGCCCTGATAGGGTTTTCCTCTGTATAACTGCTGGGTTCTGTTTTTTTTTCTCTTTTTTGGTTCAAGTTAGAATTTATTCATCTTTTATGTATTTATTGATATAAGCATGGAAAGAATTCATTCATATAAATACATCTGTGTGAAGGGAAGAACTTTTTTCTGTTTTATTTTTAAATTTTATTTCTAAAAATTTTGAAGTTTAATTATATTTATTTTTCTATACAGCAGGTTATTATTGATTATTTATTTTATTCATATACATATATACAGGTCAATACCTATCTCCCAACTCATCTGACCACAACACCCCATGGCTTCCCCGACTTGGTGTCCATACGTTTGTTCTCTACCTCTGTTTCTCTATTTCTGCCCTGCAAACCTGTTCATCTGTACCATATATCTAGGTTCCACATACATGCATTAATACAGAATATTTGTTTTGCTCTTTCTGACTTACTTCATTCTGTATGACAGTCTCTAGATCCACCGACTTCTCTACAAACAACCCAGTTTCATTCCTTTTCATGGCTGAGTCATATCCCATTTTATATATGTACCACATCTTTATCCATTCGTCTGTCTGTGGGCATTTAGGTTGCTTCCATTAGCTGGCTATTGTAAATAGTGCTGCAATGAACATTGTGGTGAATGTGTGTTTTTGATTTATGGTTGTCTCTGTGTATATGCCCAGAAGTGGGATTGCTGGATCCTATGATAATTCTATTTCTAGTTTCTTTAAGGAAACTCCATACTGTTCTCCATAGTGACTGTATCAATTTACCTTCCCACCAATAGTGGAAGAGGGTTCCTTTTGTCCACACCCTCCCCAGAATTTGTTGTTTGTAGATTTTCTGATGATGCCGAGTCTAACAGGTGTGAGGTGATACCTCATTGTCGTTTTGATTTGCATTTCTCTAATAATTAGTGGTGTTGAGCAGCTTTTCATGTGCGTCTTGGCCGTCTCTGTGACTTCTTTGAAGAAAAGTCTATTTAGATCTTCTGCCCATTTTTGTATTGGGTTGTTTGTTTTATTAATATTAAGCTGCGTGAGCTGTTTATATATATTGGAGATTAAACCTTTGTCCATGGATTCGTTTGCGAATGTTTTCGCCCATTCTGAGGGTTGCCTTTTTCCATTCCCGTTTTTTTTAACCAAAAAAGAAAGAAAGCAAAAGAAGCAGAACACTAATGTGCGTGAAATATGCCTCTTGAAACTGTCGTTTTGAAATATGGACGTCTTTTGAACTTTTTGGTGGATATATGACCCCAGGATTTGTTTTATGGGCAGGTGTCATTTACAGGCCTGCAATGATTTGGAATATCCACTGACCATTAGCGCTGGGATTAAAGCTGCTGTTGTGTGAAACGGCTACAAGGTGGCAGCAGTTCTCCCTTAGCAAATCTGCTTACTAGGGCAACAGAGCCTCAATGGAAGCCGTGTTCTAGATTGGAATTTAGAATGGAATGTGCCAGGAAAAAGCCCCTCAAGTTTGTCTCACTACTTCTTGTTCGTGTTTTTAATTTAATTTTTAATTTTTATTACAGCAAGTTTGATTACAACGTTTGGCTTGTTGTAGGTGTGCAAGATGTGGTTCTTTTACACATATACATATGTCTGTTCTTCCTGGGACCCTTTTCCCATGTACGTTATGACAGAATGTTGAGTAGTCTTCTCTTGGCATTCCGTAGGTCTTTGGTGATTATATATTTCACCTGTGTTTGTATATGTCTCTTAACACCAATATCGTAATGAATCCAATCCTCACACCTTTCCATTGGTGAACCATAAGTTTGTTTAATGAATCTGTTATTGCCCTTCTCCATGGAAATATCTGCCCTGGTATCCGTTTTTAGGTAACACCTATAAGTGATATCCTACGATATGTGTCTTTCACTTTCTGACTTACTACAACTCACGTGATTACCTGTAGACTCATCTATGGTGCTGCAAATGGCATTGTGTCCTTTTTTTCCTTGGCTAATATTCTGTCTTAGCGAGGTCCATTTTCTGCAATGTGATTCCCTGAGGGCTGAGGATTAGCTGACCTGGGCAGCCTGACCCTGCTGGCAAGCCCTCTACATGTGTGCCTGGGTTGAGGTCAATAGAAACAGCACTCCAGGCAGCAATAGCCCCTGCAGCTGTGCCTGACTCCATATTCTCTGCCCCGTCAGCAGTCTCGGGGCTGTGCTGGTGGGTGGGTGTGAGGTCCACGGCTTTGTTGGTGGCCCGGTGTGAGTGGGGCTCTGCTGGACTTTCTGCAGGAGTTGCCAGGCTGCCACTTGTAAAGAAGAGGATGTGTCACCCATAACTTCCGCTGGAATTTCTCTCCGGGCAGAGGTGAGGAAGGAAAAAAAGGAGTGGGGGCCGGGACAGGAGGGGTATCTCAGGCAGGGAAATGGAAAGCTTCCAGAAGAGCGCCCGGGGCCAGCACCATCCTGGCTGGCCTGCAGGCACCAAGTTGGCCTGCGTGCTGTCGCTGGTGTGGCTCCACGACCCTTCCTCTAGGCTTTCAAGCCCTTGTACATATTCAGGTGTTTTAACTGGGAAGGGTGGGAACAGTTCAGCAGCAGCTGGCCTGGGGCTCAGCTCACGTTTACTCACAGAGGCCTCGGCACGGTCCCCCAGCTTTGCAATGAGGACGCTCCTTGCGTGGAGGGGCCGGGCTGCTGGCTGTATGGGAGATGATTCCCCACCTCTGACCAATTTCAGAATTGTTTACTGCTGGAGCAAATGCCCTGATAGGGTTTTCCTCTGTATAACTGCTGGGTTCAGGATTTTTTTTTTCTTTTTTGGTTCAAGTTAGAATTTATTCATCTTTTATGTATTTATTGATATAAGCATGGAAATAATTCATTCATAGAAATACATCTGTGTGAAGGGAAGAACTTTTTCTGTTTTATTTTTAAATTTCATTTCTAAAAAATTTGAAGTTTAATTATATTTATTTTTCTATACAGCAAGTTATTATTAGTTATCTATTTTATTCATATACATATATACAGGTCAATACCTATCTCCCAGCTCATCTGACCACCAACACCCCATGGCTTCCCCCACTTGGTGTCCATACGTTTGTTCTCTACCTCTGTTTCTCTATTTCTGCCCTGCAAACCTGTTCATCTGTACCATATATCTAGGTTCCACATACATGCATTAATACAGAATATTTGTTTTGCTCTTTCTGACTTACTGCATTCTGTATGACAGTCTCTAGATCCACCGACTTCTCTACAAACAACCCAGTTTCATTCCTTTTCATGGCTGAGTCATATCCCATTTTATATATGTACCACATCTTTATCCATTCGTCTGTCTGTGGGCATTTAGGTTGCTTCCATTACCTGGCTATTGTAAATAGTGCTGCAATGAACATTGTGGTGAATGTGTGTTTTTGATTTATGGTTGTCTCTGGGTATATGCCCAGAAGTGGGATTGCTGGATCCTATGGTAATTCTATTTCTAGTTTCTTTAAGGAAACTCCATACTGTTCTCCATAGTGACTGTATCAATTTACCTTCCCACCAATAGTGGAAGAGGGTTCCTTTTGTCCACACCCTCCCCAGAATTTGTTGTTTGTAGATTTTCTGATGATGCCGAGTCTAACAGGTGTGAGGTGATACCTCATTGTCGTTTTGATTTGCATTTCTCTAATAATTAGAGGTGTTGAGCAGCTTTTCATGTGCGTCTTGGCCGTCTCTGTGACTTCTTTGAAGAAACGTCTATTTAGATCTTCTGCCCATTTTTGTATTGGGTTGTTTGTTTTATTAATATTAAGCTGCCTGAGCTGTTTATATATATTGGAGATTAAACCTTTGTCCATTGATTCGTTTGCGAACGTTTTCGCCCATTCTGAGCGTTGCTTTTTTCCATTCCCGTTTTTTTTAACCAAAAAAGAAAGAAAGCAAAAGAAGCAGAACACTAATGTGCGTGAAATATGCCTCTTGAAACTGTCGTTTTGAAATATGGACGTCTTTTGAACTTTTTGGTTGATATATGACCCCAGGATTTGTTTTCAGGGCCGGTGTCATTTACAGGCCTGAAATGATTTGGAATATCCACTGACCATTAGCGCTGCGATTAAAGCTGCTGTTGTGTGAAACGGCCACAAGGTGGCAGCAGTTCTCCCTTAGCAAATCTGCTTACTAGGGCAACAGAGCCTCAATGGAAGCCGTGTTCTAGATTGGAATTTAGAATGGAATGTGCCAGGAGAAAGCCCCTCAAGTTTGTCTCACTACTTCTTGTTCGTGTTTTTAATTTAATTTTTAATTTTTTATTACAGCAAGTTTGATTACATCGTTTGGCTTGTTGTAGGTGTGCAAGATGTGGTTCTTTTACACATATACATATGTCTGTTCTTCCTGGGACCCTTTTCCCATGTACGTTATGACAGAATGTTGAGTAGTCTTCTCTTGGCATTCCGTAGGTCTTTGGTGATTATATATTTCACCTGTGTTTGTATATGTCTCTTAACACCAATATCGTAATGAATCCAATCCTCACACCTTTCCATTGGTGAACCATAAGTTTGTTTAATGAATCTGTGATTGCCCTTCTCCGTGGAAATATCTGCCCTGGTATCCGTTTTTAGGTAACACCTGTAAGTGATATCCTACGATATGTGTCTTTCACTTTCTGACTTACTACAAGTCACGTGATTACCTGTAGACTCATCTATGGGGCTGCAAATGGCATTGTGTCCTTTTTTTCCTTGGCTAATATTCTGTCTTAGTGAGGTCCATTTTCTGCAATGTGATTCCCTGAGGGCTGAGGATTAGCTGACCTGGGCAGCCTGACCCTGCCGGCAAGCCCTCCCCAGGTGTGCCTGGGTTGAGGTCAATAGAAACAGCACTCCAGGCAGCAATAGCCCCTGCAGCTGTGCCTGACTCCATATTCTCTGCCCCGTCAGCAGTCTCGGGGCTGTGCTGGTGGGTGGGTGTGAGGGTCCACGGCTTTGTTGGTGGCCCGGTGTGAGTGGGGCTCTGCTGGACTTTCTGCAGGAGTTGCCAGGCTGCCACTTGTAAAGAAGAGGATGTGTCACCCATAACTTCCGCTGGAATTTCTCTCCGGGCTGAGGTGAGGAAGGAAAAAAAGGAGTGGGGGCCGGGACAGGAGGGGTATCTCAGGCAGGGAAATGGAAAGCTTCCAGAAGAGCGCCCGGGGCCAGGACCATCCTGGCTGGCCTGCAGGCACCAATTTGGCCTGCGTGCTGTCGCTGGTGTGGCTCCACGACCCTTCCTCTAGGCTTTCAAGCCCTTGTACATATTCAGGTGTTTTAACTGGGAAGGGTGGGAACAGTTCAGCAACAGCTGGCCTGGGGCTCTGCTCACGTTTACTCACAGAGGCCCCGGCACGGTCCCCCAGCTTTGCAATGAGGACGCTCCTTGCGTGGAGGGGCCGGGCTGCTGGCTGTATGGGAGATGATTCCCCACCTCTGACCAATTTCAGAATTGTTTACTGCTGGAGCAAGTGCCCTGATAGGGTTTTCCTCTGTATAACTGCTGGGTTCAGGATTTTTTTTTTCTTTTTTGGTTCAAGTTAGAATTTATTCATCTTTTATGTATTTATTGATATAAGCATGGAAATAATTCATTCATAGAAATACATCTGTGTGAAGGGAAGAACTTTTTTCTGTTTTATTTTTAAATTTCATTTCTAAAAATTTTGAAGTTTAATTATATTTATTTTTCTATACAGCAGGTTATTATTGATTATTTATTTTATTCATATACATATATACAGGTCAATACCTATCTCCCAACTCATCTGACCACAACACCCCATGGCTTCCCCGACTTGGTGTCCATACGTTTGTTCTCTACCTCTGTTTCTCTATTTCTGCCCTGCAAACCTGTTCATCTGTACCATATATCTAGGTTCCACATACATGCATTAATACAGAATATTTGTTTTGCTCTTTCTGACTTACTTCATTCTGTATGACAGTCTCTAGATCCACCGACTTCTCTACAAACAACCCAGTTTCATTCCTTTTCATGGCTGAGTCATATCCCATTTTATATATGTACCACATCTTTATCCATTCGTCTGTCTGTGGGCATTTAGGTTGCTTCCATTACCTGGCTATTGTAAATAGTGCTGCAATGAACATTGTGGTGAATGTGTGTTTTTGATTTATGGTTGTCTCTGGGTATATGCCCAGAAGTGGGATTGCTGGATCCTATGGTAATTCTATTTCTAGTTTCTTTAAGGAAACTCCATACTGTTCTCCATAGTGACTGTATCAATTTACCTTCCCAGCAATAGTGGAAGAGGGCTCCTTTTGTCCACACCCTCCCCAGAATTTGTTGTTTGTAGATTTTCTGATGATGCCGAGTCTAACAGGTGTGAGGTGATACCTCATTGTCGTTTTGATTTGCATTTCTCTAATAATTAGAGGTGTTGAGCAGCTTTTCATGTGCGTCTTGGCCGTCTCTGTGACTTCTTTGAAGAAAAGTCTATTTAGATCTTCTGCCCATTTTTTTATTGGGTTGTTTGTTTTATTAATATTAAGCTGCCTGAGCTGTTTATATATATTGGAGATTAAACCTTTGTCCATTGATTCGTTTGCGAACGTTTTCGCCCATTCTGAGGGTTGCCTTTTTCCATTCCCGTTTTTTTTAACCAAAAAAGAAAGACAGCAAAAGAAGCAGAACACTAATGTGCGTGAAATATGCCTCTTGAAACTGTCGTTTTGAAATATGGACGTCTTTTGAACTTTTTGGTCGATATATGACCCCAGGATTTGTTTTCAGGGCAGGTGTCATTTACAGGCCTGCAATGATTTGGAATATCCACTGACCATTAGCGCTGGGATTAAAGCTGCTGTTGTGTGAAACGGCCACAAGGTGGCAGCAGTTCTCCCTTAGCAAATCTGCTTACTAGGGCAACAGAGCCTCAATGGAAGCCGTGTTCTAGATTGGAATTTAGAATGGAATGTGCCAGGAGAAAGCCCCTCAAGTTTGTCTCACTACTTCTTGTTCGTGTTTTTAATTTAATTTTTTATTTTTTATTACAACAAGTTAGATTACAACGTTTGGCTTGTTGTAGGTGTGCAAGATGTGGTTCTTTTACACATATACATATGTCTGTTCTTCCTGGGACCCTTTTCCCATGTACGTTATGACAGAATGTTGAGTAGTCTTCTCTTGGCATTCCGTAGGTCTTTGGTGATTATATATTTCACCTGTGTTTGTATATGTCTCTTAACACCAATATCGTAATGAATCCAATCCTCACACCTTTCCATTGGTGAACCATAAGTTTGTTTAATGAATCTGTTATTGCCCTTCTCCGTGGAAATATCTGCCCTGGTATCCGTTTTTAGGTAACACCTATAAGTGATATCCTACGATATGTGTCTTTCACTTTCTGACTTACTACAAGTCACGTGATTACCTGTAGACTCATCGACGGGGCTGCAAATGGCATTGTGCCCTTTTTTTCATTGGCTAATATTCTGTCTTAGCGAGGTCCATTTTCTGCAATGTGATTCCCTGAGGGCTGAGGATTAGCTGACCTGGGCAGCCTGACCCTGCCGGCAAGCCCTCCCCAGGTGTGCCTGGTTTGAGGTCGATAGAAACAGCACTCCAGGCAGCAATAGCCCCTGCAGCTGTGCCTGACTCCATATTCTCTGCCCCGTCAGCAGTCTCGGGGCTGTGCTGGTGGGAGGGTGTGAGGGTCCACGGCTTTTTTGGTGGCCTGGTGTGAGTGGGGCTCTGCTGGACTTTCTGCAGGAGTTGCCAGGCTGCCACTTGTAAAGAAGAGGATGTGTCACCCATAACTTCCGCTGGAATTTCTCTCCGGGCTGAGGTGAAGAAGGAAAAAAAGGAGTGGGGGCCGGGACAGGACGGGTATCTCAGGCAGGGAAATGGAAAGCTTCCTGAAGAGCGCCCGGGGCCAGGACCATTCTGGCTGGCCTGCAGGCACCAAGTTGGCCTGCGTGCTGTCGCTGGTGTGGCTCCACGACCCTTCCTCTAGGCTTTCAAGCCCTTGTACATATTCAGGTGTTTTACCTGGGAAGGGTGGGAACAGTTCAGCAACAGCTGGCCTGGGGCTCAGCTCACGTTTACTCACAGAGGCCTCGGCACGGTCCCCCAGCTTTGCAATGAGGACGCTCCTTGCATGGGGGGGGCCGGGCTGCTGGCTGTATGGGAGATGATTCCCCACCTCTGACCAATTTCAGAATTGTTTACCGCTGGAGCAAGTGCCCTGATAGGGTTTTCCTCTGTATAACTGCTGGGTTCTGTTTTTTTTTCTCTTTTTTGGTTCAAGTTAGAATTTATTCATCTTTTATGTATTTATTGATATAAGCATGGAAAGAATTCATTCATATAAATACATCTGTGTGAAGGGAAGAACTTTTTTCTGTTTTATTTTTAAATTTTATTTCTAAAAATTTTGAAGTTTAATTATATTTATTTTTCTATACAGCAGGTTATTATTGATTATTTATTTTATTCATATACATATATACAGGTCAATACCTATCTCCCAACTCATCTGACCACAACACCCCATGGCTTCCCCGACTTGGTGTCCATACGTTTGTTCTCTACCTCTGTTTCTCTATTTCTGCCCTGCAAACCTGTTCATCTGTACCATATATCTAGGTTCCACATACATGCATTAATACAGAATATTTGTTTGGCTCTTTCTGACTTACTTCATTCTGTATGACAGTCTCTAGATCCACCGACTTCTCTACAAACAACCCAGTTTCATTCCTTTTCATGGCTGAGTCATATCCCATTTTATATATGTACCACATCTTTATCCAGTCTTCTGTCTGTGGGCATTTAGGTTGCTTCCATTACCTGGCTATTGTAAATAGTGCTGCAATGAACATTGTGGTGAATGTGTGTTTTTGATTTATGGTTGTCTCTGGGTATATGCCCAGAAGTGGGATTGCTGGATCCTATGGTAATTCTATTTCTAGTTTCTTTAAGGAAACTCCATACTGTTCTCCATAGTGACTGTATCAATTTACCTTCCCACCAATAGTGGAAGAGGGTTCCTTTTGTCCACACCCTCCCCAGAATTTGTTGTTTGTAGATTTTCTGATGATGCCGAGTCTAACAGGTGTGAGGTGATACCTCATTGTCGTTTTGATTTGCATTTCTCTAATAATTAGTGGTGTTGAGCAGCTTTTCATGTGCTTCTTGGCCGTCTCTGTGACTTCTTTGAAGAAAAGTCTATTTAGATCTTCTGCCCATTTTTGTATTGGGTTGTTTGTTTTATTAATATTAAGCTGCCTGAGCTGTTTATATATATTGGAGATTAAACCTTTGTCCATTGATTCGTTTGCGAACGTTTTCGCCCATTCTGAGGGTTGCCTTTTTCCATTCCCGTTTTTTTAACCAAAAAAGAAAGAAAGCAAAAGAAGCAGAACACTAATGTGCGTGAAATATGCCTCTTGAAACTGTCGTTTTGAAATATGGACGTCTTTTGAACTTTTTGGTGGATATATGACCCCAGGATTTGTTTTATGGGCAGGTGTCATTTACAGGCCTGCAATGATTTGGAATATCCACTGACCATTAGCGCTGGGATTAAAGCTGCTGTTGTGTGAAACGGCCACAAGGTGGCAGCAGTTCTCCCTTAGCAAATCTGGTTACTAGGGCAACAGAGCCTCAATGGAAGCCGTGTTCTAGATTGGAATTTAGAATGGAATGTGCCAGGAAAAAGCCCCTCAAGTTTGTCTCACTACTTCTTGTTCGTGTTTTTAATTTAATTTTTAATTTTTATTACAGCAAGTTTGATTACAACGTTTGGCTTGTTGTAGGTGTGCAAGATGTGGTTCTTTTACACATATACATATGTCTGTTCTTCCTGGGACCCTTTTCCCATGTACGTTATGACAGAATGTTGAGTAGTCTTCTCTTGGCATTCCGTAGGTCTTTGGTGATTATATATTTCACCTTTGTTTGTATATGTCTCTTAACACCAATATCGTAATGAATCCAATCCTCACAACTTTCCATTGGTGAACCATAAGTTTGTTTAATGAATCTGTTATTGCCCTTCTCCATGGAAATATCTGCCCTGGTATCCGTTTTTAGGTAACACCTATAAGTGATATCCTACGATATGTGTCTTTCACTTTCTGACTTACTACAAGTCACGTGATTACCTGTAGACTCATCTATGGTGCTGCAAATGGCATTGTGTCCTTTTTTTCCTTGGCTAATATTCTGTCTTAGTGAGGTCCATTTTCTGCAATGTGATTCCCTGAGGGCTGAGGATTAGCTGACCTGGGCAGCCTGACCCTGCTGGCAAGCCCTCCCCAGGTGTGCCTGGGTTGAGGTCAATAGAAACAGCACTCCAGGCAGCAATAGCCCCTGCAGCTGTGCCTGACTCCATATTCTCTGCCCCATCAGCAGTCTCGGGGCTGTGCTGGTGGGTGGGTGTGAGGGTCCACGGCTTTGTTGGTGGCCCGGTGTGAGTGGGGCTCTGCTGGACTTTCTGCAGGAGTTGCCAGGCTGCCACTTGTAAAGAAGAGGATGTGTCACCCATAACTTCCGCTGGAATTTCTCTCCGGGCAGAGGTGAGGAAGGAAAAAAAGGAGTGGGGGCCGGGACAGGAGGGGTATCTCAGGCAGGGAAATGGAAAGCTTCCAGAAGAGCGCCCGGGGCCAGGACCATCCTGGCTGGCCTGCAGGCACCAAGTTGGCCTGCGTGCTGTCGCTGGTGTGGCTCCACGACCCTTCCTCTAGGCTTTCAAGCCCTTGTACATATTCAGGTGTTTTAACTGGGAAGGGTGGGAACAGTTCAGCAACAGCTGGCCTGGGTCTCTGCTCACGTTTACTCACAGAGGCCCCGGCACGGTCCCCCAGCTTTGCAATGAGGACGCTCCTTGCGTGGAGGGGCCGGGCTGCTGGCTGTATGGGAGATGATTCCCCACCTCTGACCAATTTCAGAATTGTTTACTGCTGGAGCAAGTGCCCTGATAGGGTTTTCCTCTGTATAACTGCTGGGTTCAGAATTTTTTTTTTCTTTTTTGGTTCAAGTTAGAATTTATTCATCTTTTATGTATTTATTGATATAAGCATGGAAATAATTCATTCATAGAAATACATCTGTGTGAAGGGAAGAACTTTTTTCTGTTTTATTTTTAAATTTCATTTCTAAAAATTTTGAAGTTTAATTATATTTATTTTTCTATACAGCAGGTTATTATTAATTATTTATTTTATTCATATACATATATACAGGTCAATACCTATCTCCCAACTCATCTGACCACAACACCCCATGGCTTCCCCGACTTGGTGTCCATACGTTTGTTCTCTACCTCTGTTTCTCTAGTTCTGCCCTGCAAACCTGTTCATCTGTACCATATATCTAGGTTCCACATACATGCATTAATACAGAATATTTGTTTTGCTCTTTCTGACTTACTTCATTCTGTATGACAGTCTCTAGATCCACCGACTTCTCTACAAACAACCCAGTTTCATTCCTTTTCATGGCTGAGTCATATCCCATTTTATATATGTACCACATCTTTATCCATTCGTCTGTCTGTGGGCATTTAGGTTGCTTCCATTACCTGGCTATTGTAAATAGTGCTGCAATGAACATTGTGGTGAATGTGTGTTTTTGATTTATGGTTGTCTCTGGGTATATGCCCAGAAGTGGGATTGCTGGATCCTATGGTAATTCTATTTCTAGTTTCTTTAAGGAAACTCCATACTGTTCTCCATAGTGACTGTATCAATTTACCTTCCCACCAATAGTGGAAGAGGGCTCCTTTTGTCCACACCCTCCCCAGAATTTGTTGTTTGTAGATTTTCTGATGATGCCGAGTCTAACAGGTGTGAGGTGATACCTCATTGTCGTTTTGATTTGCATTTCTCTAATAATTAGTGGTGTTGAGCAGCTTTTCATGTGCGTCTTGGCCGTCTCTGTGACTTCTTTGAAGAAAAGTCTATTTAGATCTTCTGCCCATTTTTTTATTGGGTTGTTTGTTTTATTAATATTAAGCTGCCTGAGCTGTTTATATATATTGGAGATTAAACCTTTGTCCATTGATTCGTTTGCGAACGTTTTCGCCCATTCTGAGGGTTGCCTTTTTCCATTCCCGTTTTTTTTAACCAAAAAAGAAAGACAGCAAAAGAAGCAGAACACTAATGTGCGTGAAATATGCCTCTTGAAACTGTCGTTTTGAAATATGGACGTCTTTTGAACTTTTTGGTTGATATATGACCCCAGGATTTGTTTTCAGGGCCGTGTCATTTACAGGCCTGAAATGATTTGGAATATCCACTGACCATTAGCGCTGCGATTAAAGCTGCTGTTGTGTGAAACGGCCACAAGGTGGCAGCAGTTCTCCCTTAGCAAATCTGCTTACTAGGGCCACAGAGCCTCAATGGAAGCCGTGTTCTAGATTGGAATTTAGAATGGAATGTGCCAGGAGAAAGCCCCTCAAGTTTGTCTCACTACTTCTTGTTCGTGTTTTTAATTTAATTTTTTATTTTTTATTACAACAAGTTTGATTACATCGTTTGGCTTGTTGTAGGTGTTCAAGATGTGGTTCTTTTACACATATACATATGTCTGTTCTTCCTGGGACCCTTTTCCCATGTACGTTATGACAGAATGTTGAGTAGTCTTCTCTTGGCATTCCGTAGGTCTTTGGTGATTATATATTTCACCTGTGTTTTGTATATGTCTCTTAACACCAATATAGTAATGAATCCAATCCTCACACCTTTCCATTGGTGAACCATAAGTTTGTTTAATGAATCTGTGATTGCCCTTCTCCGTGGAAATATCTGCCCTGGTATCCGTTTTTAGGTAACACCTATAAGTGATATCCTACGATATGTGTCTTTCACTTTCTGACTTACTACAAGTCACGTGATTACCTGTAGACTCATCTACGGGGCTGTAAATGGCATTGTGCCCTTTTTTTCCTTGGCTAATATTCTGTCTTAGTGAGGTCCATTTTCTGCAATGTGATTCCCTGAGGGCTGAGGATTAGCTGACCTGGGCAGCCTGACCCTGCCGGCAAGCCCTCCCCAGGTGTGCCTGGGTTGAGGTCAATAGAAACAGCACTCCAGGCAGCAATAGCCCCTGCAGCTGTGCCTGACTCCATATTCTCTGCCCCGTCAGCAGTCTCGGGGCTGTGCTGGTGGGTGGGTGTGAGGGTCCACGGCTTTGTTGGTGGCCCGGTGTGAGTGGGGCTCTGCTGGACTTTCTGCAGGAGTTGCCAGGCTGCCACTTGTAAAGAAGAGGATGTGTCACCCATAACTTCCGCTGGAATTTCTCTCCGGGCTGAGGTGAGGAAGGAAAAAAAGGAGTGGGGGCCGGGACAGGAGGGGTATCTCAGGCAGGGAAATGGAAAGCTTCCAGAAGAGCGCCCGGGGCCAGGACCATCCTGGCTGGCCTGCAGGCACCAAGTTGGCCTGCGTGCTGTCGCTGGTGTGGCTCCACGACCCTTCCTCTAGGCTTTCAAGCCCTTGTACATATTCAGGTGTTTTACGTGGGAAGGGTGGGAACAGTTCAGCAACAGCTGGCCTGGGGCTCTGCTCACGTTTACTCACAGAGGCCCCAGCACGGTCCCCCAGCTTTGCAATGAGGACGCTCCTTGCGTGGAGGGGCCGGGCTGCTGGCTGTATGGGAGATGATTCCCCACCTCTGACCAATTTCAGAATTGTTTACTGCTGGAGCAAGTGCCCTGATAGGGTTTTCCTCTGTATAACTGCTGGGTTCAGAATTTTTTTTTTCTTTTTTGGTTCAAGTTAGAATTTATTCATCTTTTATGTATTTATTGATATAAGCATGGAAATAATTCATTCATAGAAATACATCTGTGTGAAGGGAAGAACTTTTTTCTGTTTTATTTTTAAATTTCATTTCTAAAAATTTTGAAGTTTAATTATATTTATTTTTCTATACAGCAGGTTATTATTAATTATTTATTTTATTCATATACATATATACAGGTCAATACCTATCTCCCAACTCATCTGACCACAACACCCCATGGCTTCCCCGACTTGGTGTCCATACGTTTGTTCTCTACCTCTGTTTCTCATTTCTGCCCTGCAAACCTGTTCATCTGTACCATATATCTAGGTTCCACATACATGCATTAATACAGAATATTTGTTTTGCTCTTTCTGACTTACTTCATTCTGTATGACAGTCTCTAGATCCACCGACTTCTCTACAATCAACCCAGTTTCATTCCTTTTCATGGCTGAGTCATATCCCATTTTATATATGTACCACATCTTTATCCATTCGTCTGTCTGTGGGCATTTAGGTTGCTTCCATTACCTGGCTATTTATTGTAAATCGTGCTGCAATGAACATTGTGGTGAATGTGTGTTTTTGATTTATGGTTGTCTCTGGGTATATGCCCAGAAGTGGGATTGCTGGATCCTATGGTAATTCTATTTCTAGTTTCTTTAAGGAAACTCCATACTGTTCTCCATAGTGACTGTATCAATTTACCTTCCCACCAATAGTGGAAGAGGGCTCCTTTTGTCCACACCCTCCCCAGAATTTGTTGTTTGTAGATTTTCTGATGATGCCGAGTCTAACAGGTGTGAGGTGATACCTCATTGTCGTTTTGATTTGCATTTCTCTAATAATTAGTGGTGTTGAGCAGCTTTTCATGTGCGTCTTGGCCGTCTCTGTGACTTCTTTGAAGAAAAGTCTATTTAGATCTTCTGCCCATTTTTTTATTGGGTTGTTTGTTTTATTAATATTAAGCTGCCTGAGCTGTTTATATATATTGGAGATTAAACCTTTGTCCATTGATTCGTTTGCGAACGTTTTCGCCCATTCTGAGGGTGCCTTTTTCCATTCCCGTTTTTTTTAACCAAAAAAGAAAGACAGCAAAAGAAGCAGAACACTAATGTGCGTGAAATATGCCTCTTGAAACTGTCGTTTTGAAATATGGACGTCTTTTGAACTTTTTGGTCGATATATGACCCCAGGATTTGTTTTCAGGGCAGGTGTCATTTACAGGCCTGCAATGATTTGGAATATCCACTGACCATTAGCGCTGGGATTAAAGCTGCTGTTGTGTGAAACGGCCACAAGGTGGCAGCAGTTCTCCCTTAGCAAATCTGCTTACTAGGGCAACAGAGCCTCAATGGAAGCCGTGTTCTAGATTGGAATTTAGAATGGAATGTGCCAGGAGAAAGCCCCTCAAGTTTGTCTCACTACTTCTTGTTCGTGTTTTTAATTTAATTTTTTATTTTTTATTACAACAAGTTAGATTACATCGTTTGGCTTGTTGTAGGTGTGCAAGATGTGGTTCTTTTACACATATACATATGTCTGTTCTTCCTGGGACCCTTTTCCCATGTACGTTATGACAGAATGTTGAGTAGTCTTCTCTTGGCATTCCGTAGGTCTTTGGTGATTATATATTTCACCTGTGTTTGTATATGTCTCTTAACACCAATATCGTAATGAATCCAATCCTCACACCTTTCCATTGGTGAACCATAAGTTTGTTTAATGAATCTGTTATTGCCCTTCTCCGTGGAAATATCTGCCCTGGTATCCGTTTTTAGGTAACACCTATAAGTGATATCCTACGATATGTGTCTTTCACTTTCTGACTTACTACAAGTCACGTGATTACCTGTAGACTCATCGACGGGGCTGCAAATGGCATTGTGCCCTTTTTTTCCTTGGCTAATATTCTGTCTTAGCGAGGTCCATTTTCTGCAATGTGATTCCCTGAGGGCTGAGGATTAGCTGACCTGGGCAGCCTGACCCTGCCGGCAAGCCCTCCCCAGGTGTGCCTGGTTTGAGGTCGATAGAAACAGCACTCCAGGCAGCAATAGCCCCTGCAGCTGTGCCTGACTCCATATTCTCTGCCCCGTCAGCAGTCTCGGGGCTGTGCTGGTGGGAGGGTGTGAGGGTCCACGGCTTTGTTGGTGGCCCGGTGTGAGTGGGGCTCTGCTGGACTTTCTGCAGGAGTTGCCAGGCTGCCACTTGTAAAGAAGAGGATGTGTCACCCATAACTTCCGCTGGAATTTCTCTCCGGGCTGAGGTGAAGAAGGAAAAAAAGGAGTGGGGGCCGGGACAGGACGGGTATCTCAGGCAGGGAAATGGAAAGCTTCCTGAAGAGCGCCCGGGGTCAGGACCATTCTGGCTGGCCTGCAGGCACCAAGTTGGCCTGCGTGCTGTCGCTGGTGTGGCTCCACGACCCTTCCTCTAGGCTTTCAAGCCCTTGTACATATTCAGGTGTTTTACCTGGGAAGGGTGCGAACAGTTCAGCAACAGCTGGCCTGGGGCTCAGCTCACGTTTACTCACAGAGGCCTCGGCACGGTCCCCCAGCTTTGCAATGAGGACGCTCCTTGCATGGGGGTGGCCGGGCTGCTGGCTGTATGGGAGATGATTCCCCACCTCTGACCAATTTCAGAATTGTTTACCGCTGGAGCAAGTGCCCTGATAGGGTTTTCCTCTGTATAACTGCTGGGTTCTGTTTTTTTTTCTCTTTTTTGGTTCAAGTTAGAATTTATTCATCTTTTATGTATTTATTGATATAAGCATGGAAAGAATTCATTCATATAAATACATCTGTGTGAAGGGAAGAACTTTTTTCTGTTTTATTTTTAAATTTCATTTCTAAAAATTTTGAAGTTTAATTATATTTATTTTTCTATACAGCAGGTTATTATTGATTATTTATTTTATTCATATACATATATACAGGTCAATACCTATCTCCCAACTCATCTGACCACAACACCCCATGGCTTCCCCGACTTGGTGTCCATACGTTTGTTCTCTACCTCTGTTTCTCTATTTCTGCCCTGCAAACCTGTTCATCTGTACCATATATCTAGGTTCCACATACATGCATTAATACAGAATATTTGTTTGGCTCTTTCTGACTTACTTCATTCTGTATGACAGTCTCTAGATCCACCGACTTCTCTACAAACAACCCAGTTTCATTCCTTTTCATGGCTGAGTCATATCCCATTTTATATATGTACCACATCTTTATCCAGTCTTCTGTCTGTGGGCATTTAGGTTGCTTCCATTACCTGGCTATTGTAAATAGTGCTGCAATGAACATTGTGGTGAATGTGTGTTTTTGATTTATGGTTGTCTCTGGGTATATGCCCAGAAGTGGGATTGCTGGATCCTATGGTAATTCTATTTCTAGTTTCTTTAAGGAAACTCCATACTGTTCTCCATAGTGACTGTATCAATTTACCTTCCCACCAATAGTGGAAGAGGGTTCCTTTTGTCCACACCCTCCCCAGAATTTGTTGTTTGTAGATTTTCTGATGATGCCGAGTCTAACAGGTGTGAGGTGATACCTCATTGTCGTTTTGATTTGCATTTCTCTAATAATTAGTGGTGTTGAGCAGCTTTTCATGTGCTTCTTGGCCGTCTCTGTGACTTCTTTGAAGAAAAGTCTATTTAGATCTTCTGCCCATTTTTGTATTGGGTTGTTTGTTTTATTAATATTAAGCTGCCTGAGCTGTTTATATATATTGGAGATTAAACCTTTGTCCATTGATTCGTTTGCGAACGTTTTCGCCCATTCTGAGGGTTGCCTTTTTCCATTCCCGTTTTTTTAACCAAAAAAGAAAGAAAGCAAAAGAAGCAGAACACTAATGTGCGTGAAATATGCCTCTTGAAACTGTCGTTTTGAAATATGGACGTCTTTTGAACTTTTTGGTGGATATATGACCCCAGGATTTGTTTTATGGGCAGGTGTCATTTACAGGCCTGCAATGATTTGGAATATCCACTGACCATTAGCGCTGGGATTAAAGCTGCTGTTGTGTGAAACGGCCACAAGGTGGCAGCAGTTCTCCCTTAGCAAATCTGGTTACTAGGGCAACAGAGCCTCAATGGAAGCCGTGTTCTAGATTGGAATTTAGAATGGAATGTGCCAGGAAAAAGCCCCTCAAGTTTGTCTCACTACTTCTTGTTCGTGTTTTTAATTTAATTTTTAATTTTTATTACAGCAAGTTTGATTACAACGTTTGGCTTGTTGTAGGTGTGCAAGATGTGGTTCTTTTACACATATACATATGTCTGTTCTTCCTGGGACCCTTTTCCCATGTACGTTATGACAGAATGTTGAGTAGTCTTCTCTTGGCATTCCGTAGGTCTTTGGTGATTATATATTTCACCTTTGTTTGTATATGTCTCTTAACACCAATATCGTAATGAATCCAATCCTCACAACTTTCCATTGGTGAACCATAAGTTTGTTTAATGAATCTGTTATTGCCCTTCTCCATGGAAATATCTGCCCTGGTATCCGTTTTTAGGTAACACCTATAAGTGATATCCTACGATATGTGTCTTTCACTTTCTGACTTACTACAAGTCACGTGATTACCTGTAGACTCATCTATGGTGCTGCAAATGGCATTGTGTCCTTTTTTTCCTTGGCTAATATTCTGTCTTAGTGAGGTCCATTTTCTGCAATGTGATTCCCTGAGGGCTGAGGATTAGCTGACCTGGGCAGCCTGACCCTGCTGGCAAGCCCTCCCCAGGTGTGCCTGGGTTGAGGTCAATAGAAACAGCACTCCAGGCAGCAATAGCCCCTGCAGCTGTGCCTGACTCCATATTCTCTGCCCCATCAGCA
Organism: Mesoplodon densirostris; assembly: GCF_025265405.1. Classification (NCBI taxonomy): domain Eukaryota; kingdom Metazoa; phylum Chordata; class Mammalia; order Artiodactyla; family Ziphiidae; genus Mesoplodon; species Mesoplodon densirostris. The sequence goes on from NC_082666.1 coordinate 98,541,094, forward strand.
GTCTCGGGGCTGTGCTGGTGGGTGGGTGTGAGGGTCCACGGCTTTGTTGGTGGCCCGGTGTGAGTGGGGCTCTGCTGGACTTTCTGCAGGAGTTGCCAGGCTGCCACTTGTAAAGAAGAGGATGTGTCACCCATAACTTCCGCTGGAATTTCTCTCCGGGCAGAGGTGAGGAAGGAAAAAAAGGAGTGGGGGCCGGGACAGGAGGGGTATCTCAGGCAGGGAAATGGAAAGCTTCCAGAAGAGCGCCCGGGGCCAGGACCATCCTGGCTGGCCTGCAGGCACCAAGTTGGCCTGCGTGCTGTCGCTGGTGTGGCTCCACGACCCTTCCTCTAGGCTTTCAAGCCCTTGTACATATTCAGGTGTTTTAACTGGGAAGGGTGGGAACAGTTCAGCAACAGCTGGCCTGGGTCTCTGCTCACGTTTACTCACAGAGGCCCCGGCACGGTCCCCCAGCTTTGCAATGAGGACGCTCCTTGCGTGGAGGGGCCGGGCTGCTGGCTGTATGGGAGATGATTCCCCACCTCTGACCAATTTCAGAATTGTTTACTGCTGGAGCAAGTGCCCTGATAGGGTTTTCCTCTGTATAACTGCTGGGTTCAGAATTTTTTTTTTTCTTTTTTGGTTCAAGTTAGAATTTATTCATCTTTTATGTATTTATTGATATAAGCATGGAAATAATTCATTCATAGAAATACATCTGTGTGAAGGGAAGAACTTTTTTCTGTTTTATTTTTAAATTTCATTTCTAAAAATTTTGAAGTTTAATTATATTTATTTTTCTATACAGCAGGTTATTATTAATTATTTATTTTATTCATATACATATATACAGGTCAATACCTATCTCCCAACTCATCTGACCACAACACCCCATGGCTTCCCCGACTTGGTGTCCATACGTTTGTTCTCTACCTCTGTTTCTCTAGTTCTGCCCTGCAAACCTGTTCATCTGTACCATATATCTAGGTTCCACATACATGCATTAATACAGAATATTTGTTTTGCTCTTTCTGACTTACTTCATTCTGTATGACAGTCTCTAGATCCACCGACTTCTCTACAAACAACCCAGTTTCATTCCTTTTCATGGCTGAGTCATATCCCATTTTATATATGTACCACATCTTTATCCATTCGTCTGTCTGTGGGCATTTAGGTTGCTTCCATTACCTGGCTATTGTAAATAGTGCTGCAATGAACATTGTGGTGAATGTGTGTTTTTGATTTATGGTTGTCTCTGGGTATATGCCCAGAAGTGGGATTGCTGGATCCTATGGTAATTCTATTTCTAGTTTCTTTAAGGAAACTCCATACTGTTCTCCATAGTGACTGTATCAATTTACCTTCCCACCAATAGTGGAAGAGGGCTCCTTTTGTCCACACCCTCCCCAGAATTTGTTGTTTGTAGATTTTCTGATGATGCCGAGTCTAACAGGTGTGAGGTGATACCTCATTGTCGTTTTGATTTGCATTTCTCTAATAATTAGTGGTGTTGAGCAGCTTTTCATGTGCGTCTTGGCCGTCTCTGTGACTTCTTTGAAGAAAAGTCTATTTAGATCTTCTGCCCATTTTTTTATTGGGTTGTTTGTTTTATTAATATTAAGCTGCCTGAGCTGTTTATATATATTGGAGATTAAACCTTTGTCCATTGATTCGTTTGCGAACGTTTTCGCCCATTCTGAGGGTTGCCTTTTTCCATTCCCGTTTTTTTTAACCAAAAAAGAAAGACAGCAAAAGAAGCAGAACACTAATGTGCGTGAAATATGCCTCTTGAAACTGTCGTTTTGAAATATGGACGTCTTTTGAACTTTTTGGTTGATATATGACCCCAGGATTTGTTTTCAGGGCCGGTGTCATTTACAGGCCTGAAATGATTTGGAATATCCACTGACCATTAGCGCTGCGATTAAAGCTGCTGTTGTGTGAAACGGCCACAAGGTGGCAGCAGTTCTCCCTTAGCAAATCTGCTTACTAGGGCAACAGAGCCTCAATGGAAGCCGTGTTCTAGATTGGAATTTAGAATGGAATGTGCCAGGAGAAAGCCCCTCAAGTTTGTCTCACTACTTCTTGTTCGTGTTTTTAATTTAATTTTTTATTTTTTATTACAACAAGTTTGATTACATCGTTTGGCTTGTTGTAGGTGTTCAAGATGTGGTTCTTTTACACATATACATATGTCTGTTCTTCCTGGGACCCTTTTCCCATGTACGTTATGACAGAATGTTGAGTAGTCTTCTCTTGGCATTCCGTAGGTCTTTGGTGATTATATATTTCACCTGTGTTTGTATATGTCTCTTAACACCAATATAGTAATGAATCCAATCCTCACACCTTTCCATTGGTGAACCATAAGTTTGTTTAATGAATCTGTGATTGCCCTTCTCCGTGGAAATATCTGCCCTGGTATCCGTTTTTAGGTAACACCTATAAGTGATATCCTACGATATGTGTCTTTCACTTTCTGACTTACTACAAGTCACGTGATTACCTGTAGACTCATCTACGGGGCTGTAAATGGCATTGTGCCCTTTTTTTCCTTGGCTAATATTCTGTCTTAGTGAGGTCCATTTTCTGCAATGTGATTCCCTGAGGGCTGAGGATTAGCTGACCTGGGCAGCCTGACCCTGCCGGCAAGCCCTCCCCAGGTGTGCCTGGGTTGAGGTCAATAGAAACAGCACTCCAGGCAGCAATAGCCCCTGCAGCTGTGCCTGACTCCATATTCTCTGCCCCGTCAGCAGTCTCGGGGCTGTGCTGGTGGGTGGGTGTGAGGGTCCACGGCTTTGTTGGTGGCCCGGTGTGAGTGGGGCTCTGCTGGACTTTCTGCAGGAGTTGCCAGGCTGCCACTTGTAAAGAAGAGGATGTGTCACCCATAACTTCCGCTGGAATTTCTCTCCGGGCTGAGGTGAGGAAGGAAAAAAAGGAGTGGGGGCCGGGACAGGAGGGGTATCTCAGGCAGGGAAATGGAAAGCTTCCAGAAGAGCGCCCGGGGCCAGGACCATCCTGGCTGGCCTGCAGGCACCAAGTTGGCCTGCGTGCTGTCGCTGGTGTGGCTCCACGACCCTTCCTCTAGGCTTTCAAGCCCTTGTACATATTCAGGTGTTTTACCTGGGAAGGGTGGGAACAGTTCAGCAACAGCTGGCCTGGGGCTCTGCTCACGTTTACTCACAGAGGCCCCAGCACGGTCCCCCAGCTTTGCAATGAGGACGCTCCTTGCGTGGAGGGGCCGGGCTGCTGGCTGTATGGGAGATGATTCCCCACCTCTGACCAATTTCAGAATTGTTTACTGCTGGAGCAAGTGCCCTGATAGGGTTTTCCTCTGTATAACTGCTGGGTTCAGAATTTTTTTTTTCTTTTTTGGTTCAAGTTAGAATTTATTCATCTTTTATGTATTTATTGATATAAGCATGGAAATAATTCATTCATAGAAATACATCTGTGTGAAGGGAAGAACTTTTTTCTGTTTTATTTTTAAATTTCATTTCTAAAAAATTTGAAGTTTAATTATATTTATTTTTCTATACAGCAGGTTATTATTAATTATTTATTTTATTCATATACATATATACAGGTCAATACCTATCTCCCAACTCATCTGACCACAACACCCCATGGCTTCCCCGACTTGGTGTCCATACGTTTGTTCTCTACCTCTGTTTCTCATTTCTGCCCTGCAAACCTGTTCATCTGTACCATATATCTAGGTTCCACATACATGCATTAATACAGAATATTTGTTTTGCTCTTTCTGACTTACTTCATTCTGTATGACAGTCTCTAGATCCACCGACTTCTCTACAAACAACCCAGTTTCATTCCTTTTCATGGCTGAGTCATATCCCATTTTATATATGTACCACATCTTTATCCATTCATCTGTCTGTGGGCATTTAGGTTGCTTCCATTACCTGGCTATTTATTGTAAATCGTGCTGCAATGAACATTGTGGTGAATGTGTGTTTTTGATTTATGGTTGTCTCTGGGTATATGCCCAGAAGTGGGATTGCTGGATCCTATGGTAATTCTATTTCTAGTTTCTTTAAGGAAACTCCATACTGTTCTCCATAGTGACTGTATCAATTTACCTTCCCACCAATAGTGGAAGAGGGCTCCTTTTGTCCACACCCTCCCCAGAATTTGTTGTTTGTAGATTTTCTGATGATGCCGAGTCTAACAGGTGTGAGGTGATACCTCATTGTCGTTTTGATTTGCATTTCTCTAATAATTAGTGGTGTTGAGCAGCTTTTCATGTGCGTCTTGGCCGTCTCTGTGACTTCTTTGAAGAAAAGTCTATTTAGATCTTCTGCCCATTTTTTTATTGGGTTGTTTGTTTTATTAATATTAAGCTGCCTGAGCTGTTTATATATATTGGAGATTAAACCTTTGTCCATTGATTCGTTTGCGAACGTTTTCGCCCATTCTGAGGGTGCCTTTTTCCATTCCCGTTTTTTTTAACCAAAAAAGAAAGACAGCAAAAGAAGCAGAACACTAATGTGCGTGAAATATGCCTCTTGAAACTGTCGTTTTGAAATATGGACGTCTTTTGAACTTTTTGGTCGATATATGACCCCAGGATTTGTTTTCAGGGCAGGTGTCATTTACAGGCCTGCAATGATTTGGAATATCCACTGACCATTAGCGCTGGGATTAAAGCTGCTGTTGTGTGAAACGGCCACAAGGTGGCAGCAGTTCTCCCTTAGCAAATCTGCTTACTAGGGCAACAGAGCCTCAATGGAAGCCGTGTTCTAGATTGGAATTTAGAATGGAATGTGCCAGGAGAAAGCCCCTCAAGTTTGTCTCACTACTTCTTGTTCGTGTTTTTAATTTAATTTTTTATTTTTTATTACAACAAGTTAGATTACATCGTTTGGCTTGTTGTAGGTGTGCAAGATGTGGTTCTTTTACACATATACATATGTCTGTTCTTCCTGGGACCCTTTTCCCATGTACGTTATGACAGAATGTTGAGTAGTCTTCTCTTGGCATTCCGTAGGTCTTTGGTGATTATATATTTCACCTGTGTTTGTATATGTCTCTTAACACCAATATCGTAATGAATCCAATCCTCACACCTTTCCATTGGTGAACCATAAGTTTGTTTAATGAATCTGTTATTGCCCTTCTCCGTGGAAATATCTGCCCTGGTATCCGTTTTTAGGTAACACCTATAAGTGATATCCTACGATATGTGTCTTTCACTTTCTGACTTACTACAAGTCACGTGATTACCTGTAGACTCATCGACGGGGCTGCAAATGGCATTGTGCCCTTTTTTTCCTTGGCTAATATTCTGTCTTAGCGAGGTCCATTTTCTGCAATGTGATTCCCTGAGGGCTGAGGATTAGCTGACCTGGGCAGCCTGACCCTGCCGGCAAGCCCTCCCCAGGTGTGCCTGGTTTGAGGTCGATAGAAACAGCACTCCAGGCAGCAATAGCCCCTGCAGCTGTGCCTGACTCCATATTCTCTGCCCCGTCAGCAGTCTCGGGGCTGTGCTGGTGGGAGGGTGTGAGGGTCCACGGCTTTGTTGGTGGCCCGGTGTGAGTGGGGCTCTGCTGGACTTTCTGCAGGAGTTGCCAGGCTGCCACTTGTAAAGAAGAGGATGTGTCACCCATAACTTCCGCTGGAATTTCTCTCCGGGCTGAGGTGAAGAAGGAAAAAAAGGAGTGGGGGCCGGGACAGGACGGGTATCTCAGGCAGGGAAATGGAAAGCTTCCTGAAGAGCGCCCGGGGTCAGGACCATTCTGGCTGGCCTGCAGGCACCAAGTTGGCCTGCGTGCTGTCGCTGGTGTGGCTCCACGACCCTTCCTCTAGGCTTTCAAGCCCTTGTACATATTCAGGTGTTTTACCTGGGAAGGGTGCGAACAGTTCAGCAACAGCTGGCCTGGGGCTCAGCTCACGTTTACTCACAGAGGCCTCGGCACGGTCCCCCAGCTTTGCAATGAGGACGCTCCTTGCATGGGGGTGGCCGGGCTGCTGGCTGTATGGGAGATGATTCCCCACCTCTGACCAATTTCAGAATTGTTTACCGCTGGAGCAAGTGCCCTGATAGGGTTTTCCTCTGTATAACTGCTGGGTTCTGTTTTTTTTTCTCTTTTTTGGTTCAAGTTAGAATTTATTCATCTTTTATGTATTTATTGATATAAGCATGGAAAGAATTCATTCATATAAATACATCTGTGTGAAGGGAAGAACTTTTTTCTGTTTTATTTTTAAATTTTATTTCTAAAAATTTTGAAGTTTAATTATATTTATTTTTCTATACAGCAGGTTATTATTGATTATTTATTTTATTCATATACATATATACAGGTCAATACCTATCTCCCAACTCATCTGACCACAACACCCCATGGCTTCCCCGACTTGGTGTCCATACGTTTGTTCTCTACCTCTGTTTCTCTATTTCTGCCCTGCAAACCTGTTCATCTGTACCATATATCTAGGTTCCACATACATGCATTAATACAGAATATTTGTTTTGCTCTTTCTGACTTACTTCATTCTGTATGACAGTCTCTAGATCCACCGACTTCTCTACAAACAACCCAGTTTCATTCCTTTTCATGGCTGAGTCATACCCCATTTTATATATGTACCACATCTTTATCCATTCGTCTGTCTGTTGGCATTTAGGTTGCTTCCATTACCTGGCTATTGTAAATAGTGCTGCAATGAACATTGTGGTGAATGTGTGTTTTTGATTTATGGTTGTCTCTGGGTATATGCCCAGAAGTGGGATTGCTGGATCCTATGATAATTCTATTTCTAGTTTCTTTAAGGAAACTCCATACTGTTCTCCATAGTGACTGTATCAATTTACCTTCCCACCAATAGTGGAAGAGGGTTCCTTTTGTCCACACCCTCCCCAGAATTTGTTGTTTGTAGATTTTCTGATGATGCCGAGTCTAACAGGTGTGAGGTGATACCTCATTGTCGTTTTGATTTGCATTTCTCTAATAATTAGTGGTGTTGAGCAGCTTTTCATGTGCGTCTTGGCCGTCTCTGTGACTTCTTTGAAGAAAAGTCTATTTAGATCTTCTGCCCATTTTTGTATTGGGTTGTTTGTTTTATTAATATTAAGCTGCGTGAGCTGTTTATATATATTGGAGATTAAACCTTTGTCCATGGATTCGTTTGCGAATGTTTTCGCCCATTCTGAGGGTTGCCTTTTTCCATTCCCGTTTTTTTTAACCAAAAAAGAAAGAAAGCAAAAGAAGCAGAACACTAATGTGCGTGAAATATGCCTCTTGAAACTGTCGTTTTGAAATATGGACGTCTTTTGAACTTTTTGGTGGATATATGACCCCAGGATTTGTTTTATGGGCAGGTGTCATTTACAGGCCTGCAATGATTTGGAATATCCACTGACCATTAGCGCTGGGATTAAAGCTGCTGTTGTGTGAAACGGCTACAAGGTGGCAGCAGTTCTCCCTTAGCAAATCTGCTTACTAGGGCAACAGAGCCTCAATGGAAGCCGTGTTCTAGATTGGAATTTAGAATGGAATGTGCCAGGAAAAAGCCCCTCAAGTTTGTCTCACTACTTCTTGTTCGTGTTTTTAATTTAATTTTTAATTTTTATTACAGCAAGTTTGATTACAACGTTTGGCTTGTTGTAGGTGTGCAAGATGTGGTTCTTTTACACATATACATATGTCTGTTCTTCCTGGGACCCTTTTCCCATGTACGTTATGACAGAATGTTGAGTAGTCTTCTCTTGGCATTCCGTAGGTCTTTGGTGATTATATATTTCACCTGTGTTTGTATATGTCTCTTAACACCAATATCGTAATGAATCCAATCCTCACACCTTTCCATTGGTGAACCATAAGTTTGTTTAATGAATCTGTTATTGCCCTTCTCCATGGAAATATCTGCCCTGGTATCCGTTTTTAGGTAACACCTATAAGTGATATCCTACGATATGTGTCTTTCACTTTCTGACTTACTACAACTCACGTGATTACCTGTAGACTCATCTATGGTGCTGCAAATGGCATTGTGTCCTTTTTTTCCTTGGCTAATATTCTGTCTTAGCGAGGTCCATTTTCTGCAATGTGATTCCCTGAGGGCTGAGGATTAGCTGACCTGGGCAGCCTGACCCTGCTGGCAAGCCCTCTACATGTGTGCCTGGGTTGAGGTCAATAGAAACAGCACTCCAGGCAGCAATAGCCCCTGCAGCTGTGCCTGACTCCATATTCTCTGCCCCGTCAGCAGTCTCGGGGCTGTGCTGGTGGGTGGGTGTGAGGTCCACGGCTTTGTTGGTGGCCCGGTGTGAGTGGGGCTCTGCTGGACTTTCTGCAGGAGTTGCCAGGCTGCCACTTGTAAAGAAGAGGATGTGTCACCCATAACTTCCGCTGGAATTTCTCTCCGGGCAGAGGTGAGGAAGGAAAAAAAGGAGTGGGGGCCGGGACAGGAGGGGTATCTCAGGCAGGGAAATGGAAAGCTTCCAGAAGAGCGCCCGGGGCCAGCACCATCCTGGCTGGCCTGCAGGCACCAAGTTGGCCTGCGTGCTGTCGCTGGTGTGGCTCCACGACCCTTCCTCTAGGCTTTCAAGCCCTTGTACATATTCAGGTGTTTTAACTGGGAAGGGTGGGAACAGTTCAGCAGCAGCTGGCCTGGGGCTCAGCTCACGTTTACTCACAGAGGCCTCGGCACGGTCCCCCAGCTTTGCAATGAGGACGCTCCTTGCGTGGAGGGGCCGGGCTGCTGGCTGTATGGGAGATGATTCCCCACCTCTGACCAATTTCAGAATTGTTTACTGCTGGAGCAAATGCCCTGATAGGGTTTTCCTCTGTATAACTGCTGGGTTCAGGATTTTTTTTTTCTTTTTTGGTTCAAGTTAGAATTTATTCATCTTTTATGTATTTATTGATATAAGCATGGAAATAATTCATTCATAGAAATACATCTGTGTGAAGGGAAGAACTTTTTCTGTTTTATTTTTAAATTTCATTTCTAAAAAAATTGAAGTTTAATTATATTTATTTTTCTATACAGCAAGTTATTATTAGTTATCTATTTTATTCATATACATATATACAGGTCAATACCTATCTCCCAGCTCATCTGACCACCAACACCCCATGGCTTCCCCCACTTGGTGTCCATACGTTTGTTCTCTACCTCTGTTTCTCTATTTCTGCCCTGCAAACCTATTCATCTGTACCATATATCTAGGTTCCACATACATGCATTAATACAGAATATTTGTTTTGCTCTTTCTGACTTACTGCATTCTGTATGACAGTCTCTAGATCCACCGACTTCTCTACAAACAACCCAGTTTCATTCCTTTTCATGGCTGAGTCATATCCCATTTTATATATGTACCACATCATTATCCATTCGTCTGTCTGTGGGCATTTAGGTTGCTTCCATTACCTGGCTATTGTAAATAGTGCTGCAATGAACATTGTGGTGAATGTGTGTTTTTGATTTATGGTTGTCTCTGGGTATATGCCCAGAAGTGGGATTGCTGGATCCTATGGTAATTCTATTTCTAGTTTCTTTAAGGAAACTCCATACTGTTCTCCATAGTGACTGTATCAATTTACCTTCCCACCAATAGTGGAAGAGGGTTCCTTTTGTCCACACCCTCCCCAGAATTTGTTGTTTGTAGATTTTCTGATGATGCCGAGTCTAACAGGTGTGAGGTGATACCTCATTGTCGTTTTGATTTGCATTTCTCTAATAATTAGAGGTGTTGAGCAGCTTTTCATGTGCGTCTTGGCCGTCTCTGTGACTTCTTTGAAGAAACGTCTATTTAGATCTTCTGCCCATTTTTGTATTGGGTTGTTTGTTTTATTAATATTAAGCTGCCTGAGCTGTTTATATATATTGGAGATTAAACCTTTGTCCATTGATTCGTTTGCGAACGTTTTCGCCCATTCTGAGCGTTGCTTTTTTCCATTCCCGTTTTTTTTAACCAAAAAAGAAAGAAAGCAAAAGAAGCAGAACACTAATGTGCGTGAAATATGCCTCTTGAAACTGTCGTTTTGAAATATGGACGTCTTTTGAACTTTTTGGTTGATATATGACCCCAGGATTTGTTTTCAGGGCCGGTGTCATTTACAGGCCTGAAATGATTTGGAATATCCACTGACCATTAGCGCTGCGATTAAAGCTGCTGTTGTGTGAAACGGCCACAAGGTGGCAGCAGTTCTCCCTTAGCAAATCTGCTTACTAGGGCAACAGAGCCTCAATGGAAGCCGTGTTCTAGATTGGAATTTAGAATGGAATGTGCCAGGAGAAAGCCCCTCAAGTTTGTCTCACTACTTCTTGTTCGTGTTTTTAATTTAATTTTTAATTTTTTATTACAGCAAGTTTGATTACATCGTTTGGCTTGTTGTAGGTGTGCAATTTGTGGTTCTTTTACACATATACATATGTCTGTTCTTCCTGGGACCCTTTTCCCATGTACGTTATGACAGAATGTTGAGTAGTCTTCTCTTGGCATTCCGTAGGTCTTTGGTGATTATATATTTCACCTGTGTTTGTATATGTCTCTTAACACCAATATCGTAATGAATCCAATCCTCACACCTTTCCATTGGTGAACCATAAGTTTGTTTAATGAATCTGTGATTGCCCTTCTCCGTGGAAATATCTGCCCTGGTATCCGTTTTTAGGTAACACCTGTAAGTGATATCCTACGATATGTGTCTTTCACTTTCTGACTTACTACAAGTCACGTGATTACCTGTAGACTCATCTATGGGGCTGCAAATGGCATTGTGTCCTTTTTTTCCTTGGCTAATATTCTGTCTTAGTGAGGTCCATTTTCTGCAATGTGATTCCCTCAGGGCTGAGGATTAGCTGACCTGGGCAGCCTGACCCTGCCGGCAAGCCCTCCCCAGGTGTGCCTGGGTTGAGGTCAATAGAAACAGCACTCCAGGCAGCAATAGCCCCTGCAGCTGTGCCTGACTCCATATTCTCTGCCCCGTCAGCAGTCTCGGGGCTGTGCTGGTGGGTGGGTGTGAGGGTCCACGGCTTTGTTGGTGGCCCGGTGTGAGTGGGGCTCTGCTGGACTTTCTGCAGGAGTTGCCAGGCTGCCACTTGTAAAGAAGAGGATGTGTCACCCATAACTTCCGCTGGAATTTCTCTCCGGGCTGAGGTGAGGAAGGAAAAAAAGGAGTGGGGGCCGGGACAGGAGGGGTATCTCAGGCAGGGAAATGGAAAGCTTCCAGAAGAGCGCCCGGGGCCAGGACCATCCTGGCTGGCCTGCAGGCACCAATTTGGCCTGCGTGCTGTCGCTGGTGTGGCTCCACGACCCTTCCTCTAGGCTTTCAAGCCCTTGTACATATTCAGGTGTTTTAACTGGGAAGGGTGGGAACAGTTCAGCAACAGCTGGCCTGGGGCTCTGCTCACGTTTACTCACAGAGGCCCCGGCACGGTCCCCCAGCTTTGCAATGAGGACGCTCCTTGCGTGGAGGGGCCGGGCTGCTGGCTGTATGGGAGATGATTCCCCACCTCTGACCAATTTCAGAATTGTTTACTGCTGGAGCAAGTGCCCTGATAGGGTTTTCCTCTGTATAACTGCTGGGTTCAGGATTTTTTTTTTCTTTTTTGGTTCAAGTTAGAATTTATTCATCTTTTATGTATTTATTGATATAAGCATGGAAATAATTCATTCATAGAAATACATCTGTGTGAAGGGAAGAACTTTTTTCTGTTTTATTTTTAAATTTCATTTCTAAAAATTTTGAAGTTTAATTATATTTATTTTTCTATACAGCAGGTTATTATTGATTATTTATTTTATTCATATACATATATACAGGTCAATACCTATCTCCCAACTCATCTGACCACAACACCCCATGGCTTCCCCGACTTGGTGTCCATACGTTTGTTCTCTACCTCTGTTTCTCTATTTCTGCCCTGCAAACCTGTTCATCTGTACCATATATCTAGGTTCCACATACATGCATTAATACAGAATATTTGTTTTGCTCTTTCTGACTTACTTCATTCTGTATGACAGTCTCTAGATCCACCGACTTCTCTACAAACAACCCAGTTTCATTCCTTTTCATGGCTGAGTCATATCCCATTTTATATATGTACCACATCTTTATCCATTCGTCTGTCTGTGGGCATTTAGGTTGCTTCCATTACCTGGCTATTGTAAATAGTGCTGCAATGAACATTGTGGTGAATGTGTGTTTTTGATTTATGGTTGTCTCTGGGTATATGCCCAGAAGTGGGATTGCTGGATCCTATGGTAATTCTATTTCTAGTTTCTTTAAGGAAACTCCATACTGTTCTCCATAGTGACTGTATCAATTTACCTTCCCAGCAATAGTGGAAGAGGGCTCCTTTTGTCCACACCCTCCCCAGAATTTGTTGTTTGTAGATTTTCTGATGATGCCGAGTCTAACAGGTGTGAGGTGATACCTGATTGTCGTTTTGATTTGCATTTCTCTAATAATTAGAGGTGTTGAGCAGCTTTTCATGTGCGTCTTGGCCGTCTCTGTGACTTCTTTGAAGAAAAGTCTATTTAGATCTTCTGCCCATTTTTGTATTGGGTTCTTTGTTTTATTAATATTAAGCTGCGTGAGCTGTTTATATATATTGGAGATTAAACCTTTGTCCATTGATTCGTTTGCGAACGTTTTCGCCCATTCTGAGGGTTGCCTTTTTCCATTCCCGTTTTTTTTAACCAAAAAAGAAAGACAGCAAAAGAAGCAGAACACTAATGTGCGTGAAATATGCCTCTTGAAACTGTCGTTTTGAAATATGGACGTCTTTTGAACTTTTTGGTCGATATATGACCCCAGGATTTGTTTTCAGGGCAGGTGTCATTTACAGGCCTGCAATGATTTGGAATATCCACTGACCATTAGCGCTGGGATTAAAGCTGCTGTTGTGTGAAACGGCCACAAGGTGGCAGCAGTTCTCCCTTAGCAAATCTGCTTACTAGGGCAACAGAGCCTCAATGGAAGCCGTGTTCTAGATTGGAATTTAGAATGGAATGTGCCAGGAGAAAGCCCCTCAAGTTTGTCTCACTACTTCTTGTTCGTGTTTTTAATTTAATTTTTTATTTTTTATTACAACAAGTTAGATTACAACGTTTGGCTTGTTGTAGGTGTGCAAGATGTGGTTCTTTTACACATATACATATGTCTGTTCTTCCTGGGACCCTTTTCCCATGTACGTTATGACAGAATGTTGAGTAGTCTTCTCTTGGCATTCCGTAGGTCTTTGGTGATTATATATTTCACCTGTGTTTGTATATGTCTCTTAACACCAATATCGTAATGAATCCAATCCTCACACCTTTCCATTGGTGAACCATAAGTTTGTTTAATGAATCTGTTATTGCCCTTCTCCGTGGAAATATCTGCCCTGGTATCCGTTTTTAGGTAACACCTATAAGTGATATCCTACGATATGTGTCTTTCACTTTCTGACTTACTACAAGTCACGTGATTACCTGTAGACTCATCGACGGGGCTGCAAATGGCATTGTGCCCTTTTTTTCATTGGCTAATATTCTGTCTTAGCGAGGTCCATTTTCTGCAATGTGATTCCCTGAGGGCTGAGGATTAGCTGACCTGGGCAGCCTGACCCTGCCGGCAAGCCCTCCCCAGGTGTGCCTGGTTTGAGGTCGATAGAAACAGCACTCCAGGCAGCAATAGCCCCTGCAGCTGTGCCTGACTCCATATTCTCTGCCCCGTCAGCAGTCTCGGGGCTGTGCTGGTGGGAGGGTGTGAGGGTCCACGGCTTTTTTGGTGGCCTGGTGTGAGTGGGGCTCTGCTGGACTTTCTGCAGGAGTTGCCAGGCTGCCACTTGTAAAGAAGAGGATGTGTCACCCATAACTTCCGCTGGAATTTCTCTCCGGGCTGAGGTGAAGAAGGAAAAAAAGGAGTGGGGGCCGGGACAGGACGGGTATCTCAGGCAGGGAAATGGAAAGCTTCCTGAAGAGCGCCCGGGGCCAGGACCATTCTGGCTGGCCTGCAGGCACCAAGTTGGCCTGCGTGCTGTCGCTGGTGTGGCTCCACGACCCTTCCTCTAGGCTTTCAAGCCCTTGTACATATTCAGGTGTTTTACCTGGGAAGGGTGGGAACAGTTCAGCAACAGCTGGCCTGGGGCTCAGCTCACGTTTACTCACAGAGGCCTCGGCACGGTCCCCCAGCTTTGCAATGAGGACGCTCCTTGCATGGGGGTGGCCGGGCTGCTGGCTGTATGGGAGATGATTCCCCACCTCTGACCAATTTCAGAATTGTTTACCGCTGGAGCAAGTGCCCTGATAGGGTTTTCCTCTGTATAACTGCTGGGTTCTGTTTTTTTTTCTCTTTTTTGGTTCAAGTTAGAATTTATTCATCTTTTATGTATTTATTGATATAAGCATGGAAAGAATTCATTCATATAAATACATCTGTGTGAAGGGAAGAACTTTTTTCTGTTTTATTTTTAAATTTTATTTCTAAAAATTTTGAAGTTTAATTATATTTATTTTTCTATACAGCAGGTTATTATTGATTATTTATTTTATTCATATACATATATACAGGTCAATACCTATCTCCCAACTCATCTGACCACAACACCCCATGGCTTCCCCGACTTGGTGTCCATACGTTTGTTCTCTACCTCTGTTTCTCTATTTCTGCCCTGCAAACCTGTTCATCTGTACCATATATCTAGGTTCCACATACATGCATTAATACAGAATATTTGTTTGGCTCTTTCTGACTTACTTCATTCTGTATGACAGTCTCTAGATCCACCGACTTCTCTACAAACAACCCAGTTTCATTCCTTTTCATGGCTGAGTCATATCCCATTTTATATATGTACCACATCTTTATCCAGTCTTCTGTCTGTGGGCATTTAGGTTGCTTCCATTACCTGGCTATTGTAAATAGTGCTGCAATGAACATTGTGGTGAATGTGTGTTTTTGATTTATGGTTGTCTCTGGGTATATGCCCAGAAGTGGGATTGCTGGATCCTATGGTAATTCTATTTCTAGTTTCTTTAAGGAAACTCCATACTGTTCTCCATAGTGACTGTATCAATTTACCTTCCCACCAATAGTGGAAGAGGGTTCCTTTTGTCCACACCCTCCCCAGAATTTGTTGTTTGTAGATTTTCTGATGATGCCGAGTCTAACAGGTGTGAGGTGATACCTCATTGTCGTTTTGATTTGCATTTCTCTAATAATTAGTGGTGTTGAGCAGCTTTTCATGTGCTTCTTGGCCGTCTCTGTGACTTCTTTGAAGAAAAGTCTATTTAGATCTTCTGCCCATTTTTGTATTGGGTTGTTTGTTTTATTAATATTAAGCTGCCTGAGCTGTTTATATATATTGGAGATTAAACCTTTGTCCATTGATTCGTTTGCGAACGTTTTCGCCCATTCTGAGGGTTGCCTTTTTCCATTCCCGTTTTTTTAACCAAAAAAGAAAGAAAGCAAAAGAAGCAGAACACTAATGTGCGTGAAATATGCCTCTTGAAACTGTCGTTTTGAAATATGGACGTCTTTTGAACTTTTTGGTGGATATATGACCCCAGGATTTGTTTTATGGGCAGGTGTCATTTACAGGCCTGCAATGATTTGGAATATCCACTGACCATTAGCGCTGGGATTAAAGCTGCTGTTGTGTGAAACGGCCACAAGGTGGCAGCAGTTCTCCCTTAGCAAATCTGGTTACTAGGGCAACAGAGCCTCAATGGAAGCCGTGTTCTAGATTGGAATTTAGAATGGAATGTGCCAGGAAAAAGCCCCTCAAGTTTGTCTCACTACTTCTTGTTCGTGTTTTTAATTTAATTTTTAATTTTTATTACAGCAAGTTTGATTACAACGTTTGGCTTGTTGTAGGTGTGCAAGATGTGGTTCTTTTACACATATACATATGTCTGTTCTTCCTGGGACCCTTTTCCCATGTACGTTATGACAGAATGTTGAGTAGTCTTCTCTTGGCATTCCGTAGGTCTTTGGTGATTATATATTTCACCTTTGTTTGTATATGTCTCTTAACACCAATATCGTAATGAATCCAATCCTCACAACTTTCCATTGGTGAACCATAAGTTTGTTTAATGAATCTGTTATTGCCCTTCTCCATGGAAATATCTGCCCTGGTATCCGTTTTTAGGTAACACCTATAAGTGATATCCTACGATATGTGTCTTTCACTTTCTGACTTACTACAAGTCACGTGATTACCTGTAGACTCATCTATGGTGCTGCAAATGGCATTGTGTCCTTTTTTTCCTTGGCTAATATTCTGTCTTAGTGAGGTCCATTTTCTGCAATGTGATTCCCTGAGGGCTGAGGATTAGCTGACCTGGGCAGCCTGACCCTGCTGGCAAGCCCTCCCCAGGTGTGCCTGGGTTGAGGTCAATAGAAACAGCACTCCAGGCAGCAATAGCCCCTGCAGCTGTGCCTGACTCCATATTCTCTGCCCCATCAGCAGTCTCGGGGCTGTGCTGGTGGGTGGGTGTGAGGGTCCACGGCTTTGTTGGTGGCCCGGTGTGAGTGGGGCTCTGCTGGACTTTCTGCAGGAGTTGCCAGGCTGCCACTTGTAAAGAAGAGGATGTGTCACCCATAACTTCCGCTGGAATTTCTCTCCGGGCAGAGGTGAGGAAGGAAAAAAAGGAGTGGGGGCCGGGACAGGAGGGGTATCTCAGGCAGGGAAATGGAAAGCTTCCAGAAGAGCGCCCGGGGCCAGGACCATCCTGGCTGGCCTGCAGGCACCAAGTTGGCCTGCGTGCTGTCGCTGGTGTGGCTCCACGACCCTTCCTCTAGGCTTTCAAGCCCTTGTACATATTCAGGTGTTTTAACTGGGAAGGGTGGGAACAGTTCAGCAACAGCTGGCCTGGGTCTCTGCTCACGTTTACTCACAGAGGCCCCGGCACGGTCCCCCAGCTTTGCAATGAGGACGCTCCTTGCGTGGAGGGGCCGGGCTGCTGGCTGTATGGGAGATGATTCCCCACCTCTGACCAATTTCAGAATTGTTTACTGCTGGAGCAAGTGCCCTGATAGGGTTTTCCTCTGTATAACTGCTGGGTTCAGAATTTTTTTTTTCTTTTTTGGTTCAAGTTAGAATTTATTCATCTTTTATGTATTTATTGATATAAGCATGGAAATAATTCATTCATAGAAATACATCTGTGTGAAGGGAAGAACTTTTTTCTGTTTTATTTTTAAATTTCATTTCTAAAAATTTTGAAGTTTAATTATATTTATTTTTCTATACAGCAGGTTATTATTAATTATTTATTTTATTCATATACATATATACAGGTCAATACCTATCTCCCAACTCATCTGACCACAACACCCCATGGCTTCCCCGACTTGGTGTCCATACGTTTGTTCTCTACCTCTGTTTCTCTAGTTCTGCCCTTCAAACCTGTTCATCTGTACCATATATCTAGGTTCCACATACATGCATTAATACAGAATATTTGTTTTGCTCTTTCTGACTTACTTCATTCTGTATGACAGTCTCTAGATCCACCGACTTCTCTACAAACAACCCAGTTTCATTCCTTTTCATGGCTGAGTCATATCCCATTTTATATATGTACCACATCTTTATCCATTCGTCTGTCTGTGGGCATTTAGGTTGCTTCCATTACCTGGCTATTGTAAATAGTGCTGCAATGAACATTGTGGTGAATGTGTGTTTTTGATTTATGGTTGTCTCTGGGTATATGCCCAGAAGTGGGATTGCTGGATCCTATGGTAATTCTATTTCTAGTTTCTTTAAGGAAACTCCATACTGTTCTCCATAGTGACTGTATCAATTTACCTTCCCACCAATAGTGGAAGAGGGCTCCTTTTGTCCACACCCTCCCCAGAATTTGTTGTTTGTAGATTTTCTGATGATGCCGAGTCTAACAGGTGTGAGGTGATACCTCATTGTCGTTTTGATTTGCATTTCTCTAATAATTAGTGGTGTTGAGCAGCTTTTCATGTGCGTCTTGGCCGTCTCTGTGACTTCTTTGAAGAAAAGTCTATTTAGATCTTCTGCCCATTTTTTTATTGGGTTGTTTGTTTTATTAATATTAAGCTGCCTGAGCTGTTTATATATATTGGAGATTAAACCTTTGTCCATTGATTCGTTTGCGAACGTTTTCGCCCATTCTGAGGGTTGCCTTTTTCCATTCCCGTTTTTTTTAACCAAAAAAGAAAGACAGCAAAAGAAGCAGAACACTAATGTGCGTGAAATATGCCTCTTGAAACTGTCGTTTTGAAATATGGACGTCTTTTGAACTTTTTGGTTGATATATGACCCCAGGATTTGTTTTCAGGGCCGGTGTCATTTACAGGCCTGAAATGATTTGGAATATCCACTGACCATTAGCGCTGCGATTAAAGCTGCTGTTGTGTGAAACGGCCACAAGGTGGCAGCAGTTCTCCCTTAGCAAATCTGCTTACTAGGGCAACAGAGCCTCAATGGAAGCCGTGTTCTAGATTGGAATTTAGAATGGAATGTGCCAGGAGAAAGCCCCTCAAGTTTGTCTCACTACTTCTTGTTCGTGTTTTTAATTTAATTTTTTATTTTTTATTACAACAAGTTTGATTACATCGTTTGGCTTGTTGTAGGTGTTCAAGATGTGGTTCTTTTACACATATACATATGTCTGTTCTTCCTGGGACCCTTTTCCCATGTACGTTATGACAGAATGTTGAGTAGTCTTCTCTTGGCATTCCGTAGGTCTTTGGTGATTATATATTTCACCTGTGTTTGTATATGTCTCTTAACACCAATATAGTAATGAATCCAATCCTCACACCTTTCCATTGGTGAACCATAAGTTTGTTTAATGAATCTGTGATTGCCCTTCTCCGTGGAAATATCTGCCCTGGTATCCGTTTTTAGGTAACACCTATAAGTGATATCCTACGATATGTGTCTTTCACTTTCTGACTTACTACAAGTCACGTGATTACCTGTAGACTCATCTACGGGGCTGTAAATGGCATTGTGCCCTTTTTTTCCTTGGCTAATATTCTGTCTTAGTGAGGTCCATTTTCTGCAATGTGATTCCCTGAGGGCTGAGGATTAGCTGACCTGGGCAGCCTGACCCTGCCGGCAAGCCCTCCCCAGGTGTGCCTGGGTTGAGGTCAATAGAAACAGCACTCCAGGCAGCAATAGCCCCTGCAGCTGTGCCTGACTCCATATTCTCTGCCCCGTCAGCAGTCTCGGGGCTGTGCTGGTGGGTGGGTGTGAGGGTCCACGGCTTTGTTGGTGGCCCGGTGTGAGTGGGGCTCTGCTGGACTTTCTGCAGGAGTTGCCAGGCTGCCACTTGTAAAGAAGAGGATGTGTCACCCATAACTTCCGCTGGAATTTCTCTCCGGGCTGAGGTGAGGAAGGAAAAAAAGGAGTGGGGGCCGGGACAGGAGGGGTATCTCAGGCAGGGAAATGGAAAGCTTCCAGAAGAGCGCCCGGGGCCAGGACCATCCTGGCTGGCCTGCAGGCACCAAGTTGGCCTGCGTGCTGTCGCTGGTGTGGCTCCACGACCCTTCCTCTAGGCTTTCAAGCCCTTGTACATATTCAGGTGTTTTACCTGGGAAGGGTGGGAACAGTTCAGCAACAGCTGGCCTGGGGCTCTGCTCACGTTTACTCACAGAGGCCCCAGCACGGTCCCCCAGCTTTGCAATGAGGACGCTCCTTGCGTGGAGGGGCCGGGCTGCTGGCTGTATGGGAGATGATTCCCCACCTCTGACCAATTTCAGAATTGTTTACTGCTGGAGCAAGTGCCCTGATAGGGTTTTCCTCTGTATAACTGCTGGGTTCAGAATTTTTTTTTTCTTTTTTGGTTCAAGTTAGAATTTATTCATCTTTTATGTATTTATTGATATAAGCATGGAAATAATTCATTCATAGAAATACATCTGTGTGAAGGGAAGAACTTTTTTCTGTTTTATTTTTAAATTTCATTTCTAAAAATTTTGAAGTTTAATTATATTTATTTTTCTATACAGCAGGTTATTATTAATTATTTATTTTATTCATATACATATATACAGGTCAATACCTATCTCCCAACTCATCTGACCACAACACCCCATGGCTTCCCCGACTTGGTGTCCATACGTTTGTTCTCTACCTCTGTTTCTCATTTCTGCCCTGCAAACCTGTTCATCTGTACCATATATCTAGGTTCCACATACATGCATTAATACAGAATATTTGTTTTGCTCTTTCTGACTTACTTCATTCTGTATGACAGTCTCTAGATCCACCGACTTCTCTACAAACAACCCAGTTTCATTCCTTTTCATGGCTGAGTCATATCCCATTTTATATATGTACCACATCTTTATCCATTCGTCTGTCTGTGGGCATTTAGGTTGCTTCCATTACCTGGCTATTTATTGTAAATCGTGCTGCAATGAACATTGTGGTGAATGTGTGTTTTTGATTTATGGTTGTCTCTGGGTATATGCCCAGAAGTGGGATTGCTGGATCCTATGGTAATTCTATTTCTAGTTTCTTTAAGGAAACTCCATACTGTTCTCCATAGTGACTGTATCAATTTACCTTCCCACCAATAGTGGAAGAGGGCTCCTTTTGTCCACACCCTCCCCAGAATTTGTTGTTTGTAGATTTTCTGATGATGCCGAGTCTAACAGGTGTGAGGTGATACCTCATTGTCGTTTTGATTTGCATTTCTCTAATAATTAGTGGTGTTGAGCAGCTTTTCATGTGCGTCTTGGCCGTCTCTGTGACTTCTTTGAAGAAAAGTCTATTTAGATCTTCTGCCCATTTTTTTTATTGGGTTGTTTGTTTTATTAATATTAAGCTGCCTGAGCTGTTTATATATATTGGAGATTAAACCTTTGTCCATTGATTCGTTTGCGAACGTTTTCGCCCATTCTGAGGGTGCCTTTTTCCATTCCCGTTTTTTTTAACCAAAAAAGAAAGACAGCAAAAGAAGCAGAACACTAATGTGCGTGAAATATGCCTCTTGAAACTGTCGTTTTGAAATATGGACGTCTTTTGAACTTTTTGGTCGATATATGACCCCAGGATTTGTTTTCAGGGCAGGTGTCATTTACAGGCCTGCAATGATTTGGAATATCCACTGACCATTAGCGCTGGGATTAAAGCTGCTGTTGTGTGAAACGGCCACAAGGTGGCAGCAGTTCTCCCTTAGCAAATCTGCTTACTAGGGCAACAGAGCCTCAATGGAAGCCGTGTTCTAGATTGGAATTTAGAATGGAATGTGCCAGGAGAAAGCCCCTCAAGTTTGTCTCACTACTTCTTGTTCGTGTTTTTAATTTAATTTTTTATTTTTTATTACAACAAGTTAGATTACATCGTTTGGCTTGTTGTAGGTGTGCAAGATGTGGTTCTTTTACACATATACATATGTCTGTTCTTCCTGGGACCCTTTTCCCATGTACGTTATGACAGAATGTTGAGTAGTCTTCTCTTGGCATTCCGTAGGTCTTTGGTGATTATATATTTCACCTGTGTTTGTATATGTCTCTTAACACCAATATCGTAATGAATCCAATCCTCACACCTTTCCATTGGTGAACCATAAGTTTGTTTAATGAATCTGTTATTGCCCTTCTCCGTGGAAATATCTGCCCTGGTATCCGTTTTTAGGTAACACCTATAAGTGATATCCTACGATATGTGTCTTTCACTTTCTGACTTACTACAAGTCACGTGATTACCTGTAGACTCATCGACGGGGCTGCAAATGGCATTGTGCCCTTTTTTTCCTTGGCTAATATTCTGTCTTAGCGAGGT
Source organism: Mesoplodon densirostris (assembly GCF_025265405.1). NCBI lineage: Eukaryota > Metazoa > Chordata > Mammalia > Artiodactyla > Ziphiidae > Mesoplodon > Mesoplodon densirostris. Next base: position 98,562,811 of record NC_082666.1, read on the forward strand.
CCATTTTCTGCAATGTGATTCCCTGAGGGCTGAGGATTAGCTGACCTGGGCAGCCTGACCCTGCCGGCAAGCCCTCCCCAGGTGTGCCTGGTTTGAGGTCGATAGAAACAGCACTCCAGGCAGCAATAGCCCCTGCAGCTGTGCCTGACTCCATATTCTCTGCCCCGTCAGCAGTCTCGGGGCTGTGCTGGTGGGAGGGTGTGAGGGTCCACGGCTTTGTTGGTGGCCCGGTGTGAGTGGGGCTCTGCTGGACTTTCTGCAGGAGTTGCCAGGCTGCCACTTGTAAAGAAGAGGATGTGTCACCCATAACTTCCGCTGGAATTTCTCTCCGGGCTGAGGTGAAGAAGGAAAAAAAGGAGTGGGGGCCGGGACAGGACGGGTATCTCAGGCAGGGAAATGGAAAGCTTCCTGAAGAGCGCCCGGGGTCAGGACCATTCTGGCTGGCCTGCAGGCACCAAGTTGGCCTGCGTGCTGTCGCTGGTGTGGCTCCACGACCCTTCCTCTAGGCTTTCAAGCCCTTGTACATATTCAGGTGTTTTACCTGGGAAGGGTGCGAACAGTTCAGCAACAGCTGGCCTGGGGCTCAGCTCACGTTTACTCACAGAGGCCTCGGCACGGTCCCCCAGCTTTGCAATGAGGACGCTCCTTGCATGGGGGTGGCCGGGCTGCTGGCTGTATGGGAGACGATTCCCCACCTCTGACCAATTTCAGAATTGTTTACCGCTGGAGCAAGTGCCCTGATAGGGTTTTCCTCTGTATAACTGCTGGGTTCTGTTTTTTTTTCTCTTTTTTGGTTCAAGTTAGAATTTATTCATCTTTTATGTATTTATTGATATAAGCATGGAAAGAATTCATTCATATAAATACATCTGTGTGAAGGGAAGAACTTTTTTCTGTTTTATTTTTAAATTTTATTTCTAAAAATTTTGAAGTTTAATTATATTTATTTTTCTATACAGCAGGTTATTATTGATTATTTATTTTATTCATATACATATATACAGGTCAATACCTATCTCCCAACTCATCTGACCACAACACCCCATGGCTTCCCCGACTTGGTGTCCATACGTTTGTTCTCTACCTCTGTTTCTCTATTTCTGCCCTGCAAAACTGTTCATCTGTACCATATATCTAGGTTCCACATACATGCATTAATACAGAATATTTGTTTGGCTCTTTCTGACTTACTTCATTCTGTATGACAGTCTCTAGATCCACCGACTTCTCTACAAACAACCCAGTTTCATTCCTTTTCATGGCTGAGTCATATCCCATTTTATATATGTACCACATCTTTATCCAGTCTTCTGTCTGTGGGCATTTAGGTTGCTTCCATTACCTGGCTATTGTAAATAGTGCTGCAATGAACATTGTGGTGAATGTGTGTTTTTGATTTATGGTTGTCTCTGGGTATATGCCCAGAAGTGGGATTGCTGGATCCTATGGTAATTCTATTTCTAGTTTCTTTAAGGAAACTCCATACTGTTCTCCATAGTGACTGTATCAATTTACCTTCCCACCAATAGTGGAAGAGGGTTCCTTTTGTCCACACCCTCCCCAGAATTTGTTGTTTGTAGATTTTCTGATGATGCCGAGTCTAACAGGTGTGAGGTGATACCTCATTGTCGTTTTGATTTGCATTTCTCTAATAATTAGTGGTGTTGAGCAGCTTTTCATGTGCGTCTTGGCCGTCTCTGTGACTTCTTTGAAGAAAAGTCTATTTAGATCTTCTGCCCATTTTTGTATTGGGTTGTTTGTTTTATTAATATTAAGCTGCCTGAGCTGTTTATATATATTGGAGATTAAACCTTTGTCCATTGATTCGTTTGCGAACGTTTTCGCCCATTCTGAGGGTTGCCTTTTTCCATTCCCGTTTTTTTAACCAAAAAAGAAAGAAAGCAAAAGAAGCAGAACACTAATGTGCGTGAAATATGCCTCTTGAAACTGTCGTTTTGAAATATGGACGTCTTTTGAACTTTTTGGTGGATATATGACCCCAGGATTTGTTTTATGGGCAGGTGTCATTTACAGGCCTGCAATGATTTGGAATATCCACTGACCATTAGCGCTGGGATTAAAGCTGCTGTTGTGTGAAACGGCCACAAGGTGGCAGCAGTTCTCCCTTAGCAAATCTGGTTACTAGGGCAACAGAGCCTCAATGGAAGCCGTGTTCTAGATTGGAATTTAGAATGGAATGTGCCAGGAAAAAGCCCCTCAAGTTTGTCTCACTACTTCTTGTTCGTGTTTTTAATTTAATTTTTAATTTTTATTACAGCAAGTTTGATTACAACGTTTGGCTTGTTGTAGGTGTGCAAGATGTGGTTCTTTTACACATATACATATGTCTGTTCTTCCTGGGACCCTTTTCCCATGTACGTTATGACAGAATGTTGAGTAGTCTTCTCTTGGCATTCCGTAGGTCTTTGGTGATTATATATTTCACCTTTGTTTGTATATGTCTCTTAACACCAATATCATAATGAATCCAATCCTCACAACTTTCCATTGGTGAACCATAAGTTTGTTTAATGAATCTGTTATTGCCCTTCTCCATGGAAATATCTGCCCTGGTATCCGTTTTTAGGTAACACCTATAAGTGATATCCTACGATATGTGTCTTTCACTTTCTGACTTACTACAAGTCACGTGATTACCTGTAGACTCATCTATGGTGCTGCAAATGGCATTGTGTCCTTTTTTTCCTTGGCTAATATTCTGTCTTAGTGAGGTCCATTTTCTGCAATGTGATTCCCTGAGGGCTGAGGATTAGCTGACCTGGGCAGCCTGACCCTGCTGGCAAGCCCTCCCCAGGTGTGCCTGGGTTGAGGTCAATAGAAACAGCACTCCAGGCAGCAATAGCCCCTGCAGCTGTGCCTGACTCCATATTCTCTGCCCCATCAGCAGTCTCGGGGCTGTGCTGGTGGGTGGGTGTGAGGGTCCACGGCTTTGTTGGTGGCCCGGTGTGAGTGGGGCTCTGCTGGACTTTCTGCAGGAGTTGCCAGGCTGCCACTTGTAAAGAAGAGGATGTGTCACCCATAACTTCCGCTGGAATTTCTCTCCGGGCAGAGGTGAGGAAGGAAAAAAAGGAGTGGGGGCCGGGACAGGAGGGGTATCTCAGGCAGGGAAATGGAAAGCTTCCAGAAGAGCGCCCGGGGCCAGGACCATCCTGGCTGGCCTGCAGGCACCAAGTTGGCCTGCGTGCTGTCGCTGGTGTGGCTCCACGACCCTTCCTCTAGGCTTTCAAGCCCTTGTACATATTCAGGTGTTTTAACTGGGAAGGGTGGGAACAGTTCAGCAACAGCTGGCCTGGGGCTCTGCTCACGTTTACTCACAGAGGCCCCGGCACGGTCCCCCAGTTTTGCAATGAGGACGCTCCTTGCGTGGAGGGGCCGGGCTGCTGGCTGTATGGGAGATGATTCCCCACCTCTGACCAATTTCAGAATTGTTTACTGCTGGAGCAAGTGCCCTGATAGGGTTTTCCTCTGTATAACTGCTGGGTTCAGAATTTTTTTTTTCTTTTTTGGTTCAAGTTAGAATTTATTCATCTTTTATGTATTTATTGATATAAGCATGGAAATAATTCATTCATAGAAATACATCTGTGTGAAGGGAAGAACTTTTTTCTGTTTTATTTTTAAATTTCATTTCTAAAAATTTTGAAGTTTAATTATATTTATTTTTCTATACAGCAGGTTATTATTAATTATTTATTTTATTCATATACATATATACAGGTCAATACCTATCTCCCAACTCATCTGACCACAACACCCCATGGCTTCCCCGACTTGGTGTCCATACGTTTGTTCTCTACCTCTGTTTCTCTATTTCTGCCCTGCAAACCTGTTCATCTGTACCATATATCTAGGTTCCACATACATGCATTAATACAGAATATTTGTTTGGCTCTTTCTGACTTACTTCATTCTGTATGACAGTCTCTAGATCCACCGACTTCTCTACAAACAACCCAGTTTCATTCCTTTTCATGGCTGAGTCATATCCCATTTTATATATGTACCACATCTTTATCCATTCGTCTGTCTGTGGGCATTTAGGTTGCTTCCATTACCTGGCTATTGTAAATAGTGCTGCAATGAACATTGTGGTGAATGTGTGTTTTTGATTTATGGTTGTCTCTGGGTATATGCCCAGAAGTGGGATTGCTGGATCCTATGGTAATTCTATTTCTAGTTTCTTTAAGGAAACTCCATACTGTTCTCCATAGTGACTGTATCAATTTACCTTCCCACCAATAGTGGAAGAGGGCTCCTTTTGTCCACACCCTCCCCAGAATTTGTTGTTTGTAGATTTTCTGATGATGCCGAGTCTAACAGGTGTGAGGTGATACCTCATTGTCGTTTTGATTTGCATTTCTCTAATAATTAGTGGTGTTGAGCAGCTTTTCATGTGCGTCTTGGCCGTCTCTGTGACTTCTTTGAAGAAAAGTCTATTTAGATCTTCTGCCCATTTTTTTATTGGGTTGTTTGTTTTATTAATATTAAGCTGCCTGAGCTGTTTATATATATTGGAGATTAAACCTTTGTCCATTGATTCGTTTGCGAACGTTTTCGCCCATTCTGAGGGTTGCCTTTTTCCATTCCCGTTTTTTTTAACCAAAAAAGAAAGACAGCAAAAGAAGCAGAACACTAATGTGCGTGAAATATGCCTCTTGAAACTGTCGTTTTGAAATATGGACGTCTTTTGAACTTTTTGGTTGATATATGACCCCAGGATTTGTTTTCAGGGCCGGTGTCATTTACAGGCCTGAAATGATTTGGAATATCCACTGACCATTAGCGCTGCGATTAAAGCTGCTGTTGTGTGAAACGGCCACAAGGTGGCAGCAGTTCTCCCTTAGCAAATCTGCTTACTAGGGCAACAGAGCCTCAATGGAAGCCGTGTTCTAGATTGGAATTTAGAATGGAATGTGCCAGGAGAAAGCCCCTCAAGTTTGTCTCACTACTTCTTGTTCGTGTTTTTAATTTAATTTTTAATTTTTTATTACAACAAGTTAGATTACAACGTTTGGCTTGTTGTAGGTGTGCAAGATGTGGTTCTTTTACACATATACATATGTCTGTTCTTCCTGGGACCCTTTTCCCATGTACGTTATGACAGAATGTTGAGTAGTCTTCTCTTGGCATTCCGTAGGTCTTTGGTGATTATATATTTCACCTGTGTTTGTATATGTCTCTTAACACCAATATCGTAATGAATCCAATCCTCACACCTTTCCATTGGTGAACCATAAGTTTGTTTAATGAATCTGTGATTGCCCTTCTCCGTGGAAATATCTGCCCTGGTATCCGTTTTTAGGTAACACCTATAAGTGATATCCTACGATATGTGTCTTTCACTTTCTGACTTACTACAAGTCACGTGATTACCTGTAGACTCATCTACGGGGCTGCAAATGGCATTGTGCCCTTTTTTTCCTTGGCTAATATTCTGTCTTAGTGAGGTCCATTTTCTGCAATGTGATTCCCTGAGGGCTGAGGATTAGCTGACCTGGGCAGCCTGACCCTGCCGGCAAGCCCTCCCCAGGTGTGCCTGGGTTGAGGTCAATAGAAACAGCACTCCAGGCAGCAATAGCCCCTGCAGCTGTGCCTGACTCCATATTCTCTGCCCCGTCAGCAGTCTCGGGGCTGTGCTGGTGGGTGGGTGTGAGGGTCCACGGCTTTGTTGGTGGCCCGGTGTGAGTGGGGCTCTGCTGGACTTTCTGCAGGAGTTGCCAGGCTGCCACTTGTAAAGAAGAGGATGTGTCACCCATAACTTCCGCTGGAATTTCTCTCCGGGCTGAGGTGAGGAAGGAAAAAAAGGAGTGGGGGCCGGGACAGGAGGGGTATCTCAGGCAGGGAAATGGAAAGCTTCCAGAAGAGCGCCCGGGGCCAGGACCATCCTGGCTGGCCTGCAGGCACCAAGTTGGCCTGCGTGCTGTCGCTGGTGTGGCTCCACGACCCTTCCTCTAGGCTTTCAAGCCCTTGTACATATTCAGGTGTTTTACCTGGGAAGGGTGGGAACAGTTCAGCAACAGCTGGCCTGGGGCTCTGCTCACGTTTACTCACAGAGGCCCCGGCACGGTCCCCCAGCTTTGCAATGAGGACGCTCCTTGCGTGGAGGGGCCGGGCTGCTGGCTGTATGGGAGATGATTCCCCACCTCTGACCAATTTCAGAATTGTTTACTGCTGGAGCAAGTGCCCTGATAGGGTTTTCCTCTGTATAACTGCTGGGTTCAGAATTTTTTTTTTCTTTTTTGGTTCAAGTTAGAATTTATTCATCTTTTATGTATTTATTGATATAAGCATGGAAATAATTCATTCATAGAAATACATCTGTGTGAAGGGAAGAACTTTTTTCTGTTTTATTTTTAAATTTCATTTCTAAAAATTTTGAAGTTTAATTATATTTATTTTTCTATACAGCAGGTTATTATTAATTATTTATTTTATTCATATACATATATACAGGTCAATACCTATCTCCCAACTCATCTGACCACAACACCCCATGGCTTCCCCGACTTGGTGTCCATACGTTTGTTCTCTACCTCTGTTTCTCATTTCTGCCCTGCAAACCTGTTCATCTGTACCATATATCTAGGTTCCACATACATGCATTAATACAGAATATTTGTTTTGCTCTTTCTGACTTACTTCATTCTGTATGACAGTCTCTAGATCCACCGACTTCTCTACAAACAACCCAGTTTCATTCCTTTTCATGGCTGAGTCATATCCCATTTTATATATGTACCACATCTTTATCCATTCGTCTGTCTGTGGGCATTTAGGTTGCTTCCATTACCTGGCTATTTATTGTAAATCGTGCTGCAATGAACATTGTGGTGAATGTGTGTTTTTGATTTATGGTTGTCTCTGGGTATATGCCCAGAAGTGGGATTGCTGGATCCTATGGTAATTCTATTTCTAGTTTCTTTAAGGAAACTCCATACTGTTCTCCATAGTGACTGTATCAATTTACCTTCCCACCAATAGTGGAAGAGGGCTCCTTTTGTCCACACCCTCCCCAGAATTTGTTGTTTGTAGATTTTCTGATGATGCCGAGTCTAACAGGTGTGAGGTGATACCTCATTGTCGTTTTGATTTGCATTTCTCTAATAATTAGTGGTGTTGAGCAGCTTTTCATGTGCGTCTTGGCCGTCTCTGTGACTTCTTTGAAGAAAAGTCTATTTAGATCTTCTGCCCATTTTTTTATTGGGTTGTTTGTTTTATTAATATTAAGCTGCCTGAGCTGTTTATATATATTGGAGATTAAACCTTTGTCCATTGATTCGTTTGCGAACGTTTTCGCCCATTCTGAGGGTGCCTTTTTCCATTCCCGTTTTTTTTAACCAAAAAAGAAAGACAGCAAAAGAAGCAGAACACTAATGTGCGTGAAATATGCCTCTTGAAACTGTCGTTTTGAAATATGGACGTCTTTTGAACTTTTTGGTCGATATATGACCCCAGGATTTGTTTTCAGGGCAGGTGTCATTTACAGGCCTGCAATGATTTGGAATATCCACTGACCATTAGCGCTGGGATTAAAGCTGCTGTTGTGTGAAACGGCCACAAGGTGGCAGCAGTTCTCCCTTAGCAAATCTGCTTACTAGGGCAACAGAGCCTCAATGGAAGCCGTGTTCTAGATTGGAATTTAGAATAGAATGTGCCAGGAGAAAGCCCCTCAAGTTTGTCTCACTACTTCTTGTTCGTGTTTTTAATTTAATTTTTTATTTTTTATTACAACAAGTTTGATTACATCGTTTGGCTTGTTGTAGGTGTGCAAGATGTGGTTCTTTTACACATATACATATGTCTGTTCTTCCTGGGACCCTTTTCCCATGTACGTTATGACAGAATGTTGAGTAGTCTTCTCTTGGCATTCCGTAGGTCTTTGGTGATTATATATTTCACCTGTGTTTGTATATGTCTCTTAACACCAATATAGTAATGAATCCAATCCTCACACCTTTCCATTGGTGAACCATAAGTTTGTTTAATGAATCTGTGATTGCCCTTCTCCGTGGAAATATCTGCCCTGGTATCCGTTTTTAGGTAACACCTATAAGTGATATCCTACGATATGTGTCTTTCACTTTCTGACTTACTACAAGTCACGTGATTACCTGTAGACTCATCTACGGGGCTGCAAATGGCATTGTGCCCTTTTTTTCCTTGGCTAATATTCTGTCTTAGCGAGGTCCATTTTCTGCAATGTGATTCCCTGAGGGCTGAGGATTAGCTGACCTGGGCAGCCTGACCCTGCCAGCAAGCCCTCCACAGGTGTGCCTGGTTTGAGGTCGATAGAAACAGCACTCCAGGCAGCAATAGCCCCTGCAGCTGTGCCTGACTCCATATTCTCTGCCCCGTCAGCAGTCTCGGGGCTGTGCTGGTGGGAGGGTGTGAGGGTCCACGGCTTTGTTGGTGGCCCGGTGTGAGTGGGGCTCTGCTGGACTTTCTGCAGGAGTTGCCAGGCTGCCACTTGTAAAGAAGAGGATGTGTCACCCATAACTTCCGCTGGAATTTCTCTCCGGGCTGAGGTGAGGAAGGAAAAAAAGGAGTGGGGGCCGGGACAGGACGGGTATCTCAGGCAGGGAAATGGAAAGCTTCCAGAAGAGCGCCCGGGGTCAGGACCATTCTGGCTGGCCTGCAGGCACCAAGTTGTCCTGCGTGCTGTCGCTGGTGTGGCTCCACGACCCTTCCTCTAGGCTTTCAAGCCCTTGTACATATTCAGGTGTTTTACCTGGGAAGGGTGGGAACAGTTCAGCAACAGCTGGCCTGGGGCTCAGCTCACGTTTACTCACAGAGGCCTCGGCACGGTCCCCCAGCTTTGCAATGAGGACGCTCCTTGCATGGGGGTGGCCGGGCTGCTGGCTGTATGGGAGATGATTCCCCACCTCTGACCAATTTGAGAATTGTTTACTGCTGGAGCAAGTGCCCTGATAGGGTTTTCCTCTGTATAACTGCTGGGTTCAGGTTTTTTTTCTCTTTTTTGGTTCAAGTTAGAATTTATTCATCTTTTATGTATTTATTGATATAAGCATGGAAATAATTCATTCATAGAAATACATCTGTGTGAAGGGAAGAACTTTTTTCTGTTTTATTTTTAAATTTTATTTCTAAAAATTTTGAAGTTTAATTATATTTATTTTTCTATACAGCAGGTTATTATTGATTATTTATTTTATTCATATACATATATACAGGTCAATACCTATCTCCCAACTCATCTGACCACAACACCCCATGGCTTCCCCGACTTTGTGTCCATACGTTTGTTCTCTACCTCTGTTTCTCTATTTCTGCCCTGCAAACCTGTTCATCTGTACCATATATCTAGGTTCCACATACATGCATTAATACAGAATATTTGTTTTGCTCTTTCTGACTTACTTCATTCTGTATGACAGTCTCTAGATCCACCGACTTCTCTACAAACAACCCAGTTTCATTCCTTTTCATGGCTGAGTCATATCCCATTTTATATATGTACCACATCTTTATCCATTCGTCTGTCTGTGGGCATTTAGGTTGCTTCCATTACCTGGCTATTGTAAATAGTGCTGCAATGAACATTGTGGTGAATGTGTGTTTTTGATTTATGGTTGTCTCTGGGTATATGCCCAGAAGTGGGATTGCTGGATCCTATGGTAATTCTATTTCTAGTTTCTTTAAGGAAACTCCATACTCTTCTCCATAGTGACTGTATCAATTTACCTTCCCACCAATAGTGGAAGAGGGATCCTTTTGTCCACACCCTCCCCAGAATTTGTTGTTTGTAGATTTTCTGATGATGCCGAGTGTAACAGGTGTGAGGTGATACCTCATTGTCGTTTTGATTTGCATTTCTCTAATAATTAGAGGTGTTGAGCAGCTTTTCATGTGCGTCTTGGCCGTCTCTGTGACTTCTTTGAAGAAACGTCTATTTAGATCTTCTGCCCATTTTTGTACTGGGTTGTTTGTTTTATTAATATTAAGCTACCTGAGCTGTTTATATATATTGGAGATTAAACCTTTGTCCATTGATTCGTTTGCGAACGTTTTTGCCCATTCTGAGCGTTGCTTTTTTCCATTCCCGTTTTTTTTAACCAAAAAAGAAAGAAAGCAAAAGAAGCAGAACACTAATGTGCGTGAAATATGCCTCTTGAAACTGTCGTTTTGAAATATGGACGTCTTTTGAACTTTTTGTTGATATATGACCCCAGGATTTGTTTTCAGGGCCGGTGTCATTTACAGGCCTGCAATGATTTGGAATATCCACTGACCATTAGCGCTGGGATTAAAGCTGCTGTTGTGTGAAACGGCCACAAGGTGGCAGCAGTTCTCCCTTAGCAAATCTTCTTACTAGGGCAACAGAGCCTCAATGGAAGCCGTGTTCTAGATTGGAATTTAGAATGGAATGTGCCAGGAGAAAGCCCCTCAAGTTTGTCTCACTACTTCTTGTTCGTGTTTTTAATTTAATTTTTTATTTTTTATTACAGCAAGTTTGATTACATCGTTTGGCTTGTTGTAGGTGTGCAAGATGTGGTTCTTTTACACATATACATATGTCTGTTCTTCCTGGGACCCTTTTCCCATGTACGTTATGACAGAATGTTGAGTAGTCTTCTCTTGGCATTCCGTAGGTCTTTGGTGATTATATATTTCACCTGTGTTTGTATATGTCTCTTAACACCAATATCGTAATGAATCCAATCCTCACACCTTTCCATTGGTGAACCATAAGTTTGTTTAATGAATCTCTTATTGCCCTTCTCCGTGGAAATATCTGCCCTGGTATCCGTTTTTAGGTAACACCTATAAGTGATATCCTACGATATGTGTCTTTCACTTTCTGACTTACTACAAGTCACGTGATTACCTGTAGACTCATCTACGGGGCTGCAAATGGCATTGTGCCCTTTTTTTCCTTGGCTAATATTCTGTCTTAGCGAGGTCCATTTTCTGCAATGTGATTCCCTGAGGGCTGAGGATTAGCTGACCTGGGCAGCCTGACCTGCCGGCAAGCCCTCCCCAGGTGTGCCTGGTTTGAGGTCGATAGAAACAGCACTCCAGGCAGCAATATCCCCTGCAGCTGTGCCTGACTCCATATTCTCTGCCTCGTCAGCAGTCTCGGGGCTGTGCTGGTGGGAGGGTGTGAGGGTCCACGGCTTTGTTGGTGGCCCGGTGTGAGTGGGGCTCTGCTGGACTTTCTGCAGGAGTTGCCAGGCTGCCACTTGTAAAGAAGAGGATGTGTCACCCATAACTTCCGCTGGAATTTCTCTCCGGGCTGAGGTGAGGAAGGAAAAAAAGGAGTGGGGGCCGGGACAGGACGGGTATCTCAGGCAGGGAAATGGAAAGCTTCCAGAAGAGCGCCCGGGGCCAGGACCATTCTGGCTGGCCTGCAGGCACCAAGTTGGCCTGCGTGCTGTCGCTGGTGTGGCTCCACGTACCCTTCCTCTAGGCTTTCAAGCCCTTGTACATATTCAGGTGTTTTACCTGGGAAGGGTGGGAACAGTTCAGCAACAGCTGGCCTGGGGCTCAGCTCACGTTTACTCACAGAGGCCTCGGCACGGTCCCCCAGCTTTGCAATGAGGACGCTCCTTGCATGGTGGGGGCCGGGCTGCTGGCTGTATGGGAGATGATTCCCCACCTCTGACCAATTTCAGAATTGTTTACCGCTGGAGCAAGTGCCCTGATAGGGTTTTCCTCTGTATAACTGCTGGGTTCAGGTTTTTTTTCTCTTTTTTGGTTCAAGTTAGAATTTATTCATCTTTTATGTATTTATTGATATAAGCATGGAAATAATTCATTCATAGAAATACATCTGTGTGAAGGGAAGAACTTTTTTCTGTTTTATTTTTAAATTTTATTTCTAAAAATTTTGAAGTTTAATTATATTTATTTTTCTATACAGCAGGTTATTATTGATTATTTATTTTATTCATATACATATATACAGGTCAATACCTATCTCCCAACTCATCTGACCACAACACCCCATGGCTTTCCCGACTTGGTGTCCATACGTTTGTTCTCTACCTCTGTTTCTCTATTTCTGCCCTGCAAACCTGTTCATCTGTACCATATATCTAGGTTCCACATACATGCATTAATACAGAATATTTGTTTTGCTCTTTCTGACTTACTTCATTCTGTATGACAGTCTCTAGATCCACCGACTTCTCTACAAACAACCCAGTTTCATTCCTTTTCATGGCTGAGTCATATCCCATTTTATATATGTACCACATCTTTATCCATTCGTCTGTCTGTTGGCATTTAGGTTGCTTCCATTACCTGGCTATTGTAAATAGTGCTGCAATGAACATTGTGGTGAATGTGTGTTTTTGATTTATGGTTGTCTCTGGGTATATGCCCAGAAGTGGGATTGCTGGATCCTATGGTAATTCTATTTCTAGTTTCTTTAAGGAAACTCCATACTGTTCTCCATAGTGACTGTATCAATTTACCTTCCCACCAATAGTGGAAGAGGGTTCCTTTTGTCCACACCCTCCCCAGAATTTGTTGTTTGTAGATTTTCTGATGATGCCGAGTCTAACAGGTGTGAGGTGATACCTCATTGTCGTTTTGATTTGCATTTCTCTAATAATTAGTGGTGTTGAGCAGCTTTTCATGTGCGTCTTGGCCGTCTCTGTGACTTCTTTGAAGAAACGTCTATTTAGATCTTCTGCCCATTTTTGTACTGGGTTGTTTGTTTTATTAATATTAAGCTACCTGAGCTGTTTATATATATTGGAGATTAAACCTTTGTCCATTGATTCGTTTGCGAACGTTTTTGCCCATTCTGAGCGTTGCTTTTTTCCATTCCCGTTTTTTTTAACCAAAAAAGAAAGAAAGCAAAAGAAGCAGAACACTAATGTGCGTGAAATATGCCTCTTGAAACTGTCGTTTTGAAATATGGACGTCTTTTGAACTTTTTGTTGATATATGACCCCAGGATTTGTTTTCAGGGCCGGTGTCATTTACAGGCCTGCAATGATTTGGAATATCCACTGACCATTAGCGCTGGGATTAAAGCTGCTGTTGTGTGAAACGGCCACAAGGTGGCAGCAGTTCTCCCTTAGCAAATCTTCTTACTAGGGCAACAGAGCCTCAATGGAAGCCGTGTTCTAGATTGGAATTTAGAATGGAATGTGCCAGGAGAAAGCCCCTCAAGTTTGTCTCACTACTTCTTGTTCGTGTTTTTAATTTAATTTTTTATTTTTTATTACAGCAAGTTTGATTACATCGTTTGGCTTGTTGTAGGTGTGCAAGATGTGGTTCTTTTACACATATACATATGTCTGTTCTTCCTGGGACCCTTTTCCCATGTACGTTATGACAGAATGTTGAGTAGTCTTCTCTTGGCATTCCGTAGGTCTTTGGTGATTATATATTTCACCTGTGTTTGTATATGTCTCTTAACACCAATATCGTAATGAATCCAATCCTCACACCTTTCCATTGGTGAACCATAAGTTTGTTTAATGAATCTCTTATTGCCCTTCTCCGTGGAAATATCTGCCCTGGTATCCGTTTTTAGGTAACACCTATAAGTGATATCCTACGATATGTGTCTTTCACTTTCTGACTTACTACAAGTCACGTGATTACCTGTAGACTCATCTACGGGGCTGCAAATGGCATTGTGCCCTTTTTTTCCTTGGCTAATATTCTGTCTTAGCGAGGTCCATTTTCTGCAATGTGATTCCCTGAGGGCTGAGGATTAGCTGACCTGGGCAGCCTGACCTGCCGGCAAGCCCTCCCCAGGTGTGCCTGGTTTGAGGTCGATAGAAACAGCACTCCAGGCAGCAATATCCCCTGCAGCTGTGCCTGACTCCATATTCTCTGCCTCGTCAGCAGTCTCGGGGCTGTGCTGGTGGGAGGGTGTGAGGGTCCACGGCTTTGTTGGTGGCCCGGTGTGAGTGGGGCTCTGCTGGACTTTCTGCAGGAGTTGCCAGGCTGCCACTTGTAAAGAAGAGGATGTGTCACCCATAACTTCCGCTGGAATTTCTCTCCGGGCTGAGGTGAGGAAGGAAAAAAAGGAGTGGGGGCCGGGACAGGACGGGTATCTCAGGCAGGGAAATGGAAAGCTTCCAGAAGAGCGCCCGGGGCCAGGACCATTCTGGCTGGCCTGCAGGCACCAAGTTGGCCTGCGTGCTGTCGCTGGTGTGGCTCCACGTACCCTTCCTCTAGGCTTTCAAGCCCTTGTACATATTCAGGTGTTTTACCTGGGAAGGGTGGGAACAGTTCAGCAACAGCTGGCCTGGGGCTCAGCTCACGTTTACTCACAGAGGCCTCGGCACGGTCCCCCAGCTTTGCAATGAGGACGCTCCTTGCATGGTGGGGGCCGGGCTGCTGGCTGTATGGGAGATGATTCCCCACCTCTGACCAATTTCAGAATTGTTTACTGCTGGAGCAAGTGCCCTGATAGGGTTTTCCTCTGTATAACTGCTGGGTTCAGGTTTTTTTTCTCTTTTTTGGTTCAAGTTAGAATTTATTCATCTTTTATGTATTTATTGATATAAGCATGGAAATAATTCATTCATATAAATACATCTGTGTGAAGGGAAGAACTTTTTTCTGTTTTATTTTTAAATTTTATTTCTAAAAATTTTGAAGTTTAATTATATTTATTTTTCTATACAGCAGGTTATTATTGATTATTTATTTTATTCATATACATATATACAGGTCAATACCTATCTCCCAACTCATCTGACCACAACACCCCATGGCTTCCCCGACTTTGTGTCCATACGTTTGTTCTCTACCTCTGTTTCTCTATTTCTGCCCTGCAAACCTGTTCATCTGTACCATATATCTAGGTTCCACATACATGCATTAATACAGAATATTTGTTTTGCTCTTTCTGACTTACTTCATTCTGTATGACAGTCTCTAGATCCACCGACTTCTCTACAAACAACCCAGTTTCATTCCTTTTCATGGCTGAGTCATATCCCATTTTATATATGTACCACATCTTTATCCATTCGTCTGTCTGTGGGCATTTAGGTTGCTTCCATTACCTGGCTATTGTAAATAGTGCTGCAATGAACATTGTGGTGAATGTGTGTTTTTGATTTATGGTTGTCTCTGGGTATATGCCCAGAAGTGGGATTGCTGGATCCTATGGTAATTCTATTTCTAGTTTCTTTAAGGAAACTCCATACTCTTCTCCATAGTGACTGTATCAATTTACCTTCCCACCAATAGTGGAAGAGGGATCCTTTTGTCCACACCCTCCCCAGAATTTGTTGTTTGTAGATTTTCTGATGATGCCGAGTGTAACAGGTGTGAGGTGATACCTCATTGTCGTTTTGATTTGCATTTCTCTAATAATTAGAGGTGTTGAGCAGCTTTTCATGTGCGTCTTGGCCGTCTCTGTGACTTCTTTGAAGAAACGTCTATTTAGATCTTCTGCCCATTTTTGTACTGGGTTGTTTGTTTTATTAATATTAAGCTACCTGAGCTGTTTATATATATTGGAGATTAAACCTTTGTCCATTGATTCGTTTGCGAACGTTTTTGCCCATTCTGAGCGTTGCTTTTTTCCATTCCCGTTTTTTTTAACCAAAAAAGAAAGAAAGCAAAAGAAGCAGAACACTAATGTGCGTGAAATATGCCTCTTGAAACTGTCGTTTTGAAATATGGACGTCTTTTGAACTTTTTGTTGATATATGACCCCAGGATTTGTTTTCAGGGCCGGTGTCATTTACAGGCCTGCAATGATTTGGAATATCCACTGACCATTAGCGCTGGGATTAAAGCTGCTGTTGTGTGAAACGGCCACAAGGTGGCAGCAGTTCTCCCTTAGCAAATCTTCTTACTAGGGCAACAGAGCCTCAATGGAAGCCGTGTTCTAGATTGGAATTTAGAATGGAATGTGCCAGGAGAAAGCCCCTCAAGTTTGTCTCACTACTTCTTGTTCGTGTTTTTAATTTAATTTTTTATTTTTTATTACAGCAAGTTTGATTACATCGTTTGGCTTGTTGTAGGTGTGCAAGATGTGGTTCTTTTACACATATACATATGTCTGTTCTTCCTGGGACCCTTTTCCCATGTACGTTATGACAGAATGTTGAGTAGTCTTCTCTTGGCATTCCGTAGGTCTTTGGTGATTATATATTTCACCTGTGTTTGTATATGTCTCTTAACACCAATATCGTAATGAATCCAATCCTCACACCTTTCCATTGGTGAACCATAAGTTTGTTTAATGAATCTCTTATTGCCCTTCTCCGTGGAAATATCTGCCCTGGTATCCGTTTTTAGGTAACACCTATAAGTGATATCCTACGATATGTGTCTTTCACTTTCTGACTTACTACAAGTCACGTGATTACCTGTAGACTCATCTACGGGGCTGCAAATGGCATTGTGCCCTTTTTTTCCTTGGCTAATATTCTGTCTTAGCGAGGTCCATTTTCTGCAATGTGATTCCCTGAGGGCTGAGGATTAGCTGACCTGGGCAGCCTGACCTGCCGGCAAGCCCTCCCCAGGTGTGCCTGGTTTGAGGTCGATAGAAACAGCACTCCAGGCAGCAATATCCCCTGCAGCTGTGCCTGACTCCATATTCTCTGCCTCGTCAGCAGTCTCGGGGCTGTGCTGGTGGGAGGGTGTGAGGGTCCACGGCTTTGTTGGTGGCCCGGTGTGAGTGGGGCTCTGCTGGACTTTCTGCAGGAGTTGCCAGGCTGCCACTTGTAAAGAAGAGGATGTGTCACCCATAACTTCCGCTGGAATTTCTCTCCGGGCTGAGGTGAGGAAGGAAAAAAAGGAGTGGGGGCCGGGACAGGACGGGTATCTCAGGCAGGGAAATGGAAAGCTTCCAGAAGAGCGCCCGGGGCCAGGACCATTCTGGCTGGCCTGCAGGCACCAAGTTGGCCTGCGTGCTGTCGCTGGTGTGGCTCCACGTACCCTTCCTCTAGGCTTTCAAGCCCTTGTACATATTCAGGTGTTTTACCTGGGAAGGGTGGGAACAGTTCAGCAACAGCTGGCCTGGGGCTCAGCTCACGTTTACTCACAGAGGCCTCGGCACGGTCCCCCAGCTTTGCAATGAGGACGCTCCTTGCATGGTGGGGGCCGGGCTGCTGGCTGTATGGGAGATGATTCCCCACCTCTGACCAATTTCAGAATTGTTTACCGCTGGAGCAAGTGCCCTGATAGGGTTTTCCTCTGTATAACTGCTGGGTTCAGGTTTTTTTTCTCTTTTTTGGTTCAAGTTAGAATTTATTCATCTTTTATGTATTTATTGATATAAGCATGGAAATAATTCATTCATAGAAATACATCTGTGTGAAGGGAAGAACTTTTTTCTGTTTTATTTTTAAATTTTATTTCTAAAAATTTTGAAGTTTAATTATATTTATTTTTCTATACAGCAGGTTATTATTGATTATTTATTTTATTCATATACATATATACAGGTCAATACCTATCTCCCAACTCATCTGACCACAACACCCCATGGCTTTCCCGACTTGGTGTCCATACGTTTGTTCTCTACCTCTGTTTCTCTATTTCTGCCCTGCAAACCTGTTCATCTGTACCATATATCTAGGTTCCACATACATGCATTAATACAGAATATTTGTTTTGCTCTTTCTGACTTACTTCATTCTGTATGACAGTCTCTAGATCCACCGACTTCTCTACAAACAACCCAGTTTCATTCCTTTTCATGGCTGAGTCATATCCCATTTTATATATGTACCACATCTTTATCCATTCGTCTGTCTGTTGGCATTTAGGTTGCTTCCATTACCTGGCTATTGTAAATAGTGCTGCAATGAACATTGTGGTGAATGTGTGTTTTTGATTTATGGTTGTCTCTGGGTATATGCCCAGAAGTGGGATTGCTGGATCCTATGGTAATTCTATTTCTAGTTTCTTTAAGGAAACTCCATACTGTTCTCCATAGTGACTGTATCAATTTACCTTCCCACCAATAGTGGAAGAGGGTTCCTTTTGTCCACACCCTCCCCAGAATTTGTTGTTTGTAGATTTTCTGATGATGCCGAGTCTAACAGGTGTGAGGTGATACCTCATTGTCGTTTTGATTTGCATTTCTCTAATAATTAGTGGTGTTGAGCAGCTTTTCATGTGCGTCTTGGCCGTCTCTGTGACTTCTTTGAAGAAACGTCTATTTAGATCTTCTGCCCATTTTTGTACTGGGTTGTTTGTTTTATTAATATTAAGCTACCTGAGCTGTTTATATATATTGGAGATTAAACCTTTGTCCATTGATTCGTTTGCGAACGTTTTTGCCCATTCTGAGCGTTGCTTTTTTCCATTCCCGTTTTTTTTAACCAAAAAAGAAAGAAAGCAAAAGAAGCAGAACACTAATGTGCGTGAAATATGCCTCTTGAAACTGTCGTTTTGAAATATGGACGTCTTTTGAACTTTTTGTTGATATATGACCCCAGGATTTGTTTTCAGGGCCGGTGTCATTTACAGGCCTGCAATGATTTGGAATATCCACTGACCATTAGCGCTGGGATTAAAGCTGCTGTTGTGTGAAACGGCCACAAGGTGGCAGCAGTTCTCCCTTAGCAAATCTTCTTACTAGGGCAACAGAGCCTCAATGGAAGCCGTGTTCTAGATTGGAATTTAGAATGGAATGTGCCAGGAGAAAGCCCCTCAAGTTTGTCTCACTACTTCTTGTTCGTGTTTTTAATTTAATTTTTTATTTTTTATTACAGCAAGTTTGATTACATCGTTTGGCTTGTTGTAGGTGTGCAAGATGTGGTTCTTTTACACATATACATATGTCTGTTCTTCCTGGGACCCTTTTCCCATGTACGTTATGACAGAATGTTGAGTAGTCTTCTCTTGGCATTCCGTAGGTCTTTGGTGATTATATATTTCACCTGTGTTTGTATATGTCTCTTAACACCAATATCGTAATGAATCCAATCCTCACACCTTTCCATTGGTGAACCATAAGTTTGTTTAATGAATCTCTTATTGCCCTTCTCCGTGGAAATATCTGCCCTGGTATCCGTTTTTAGGTAACACCTATAAGTGATATCCTACGATATGTGTCTTTCACTTTCTGACTTACTACAAGTCACGTGATTACCTGTAGACTCATCTACGGGGCTGCAAATGGCATTGTGCCCTTTTTTTCCTTGGCTAATATTCTGTCTTAGCGAGGTCCATTTTCTGCAATGTGATTCCCTGAGGGCTGAGGATTAGCTGACCTGGGCAGCCTGACCTGCCGGCAAGCCCTCCCCAGGTGTGCCTGGTTTGAGGTCGATAGAAACAGCACTCCAGGCAGCAATATCCCCTGCAGCTGTGCCTGACTCCATATTCTCTGCCTCGTCAGCAGTCTCGGGGCTGTGCTGGTGGGAGGGTGTGAGGGTCCACGGCTTTGTTGGTGGCCCGGTGTGAGTGGGGCTCTGCTGGACTTTCTGCAGGAGTTGCCAGGCTGCCACTTGTAAAGAAGAGGATGTGTCACCCATAACTTCCGCTGGAATTTCTCTCCGGGCTGAGGTGAGGAAGGAAAAAAAGGAGTGGGGGCCGGGACAGGACGGGTATCTCAGGCAGGGAAATGGAAAGCTTCCAGAAGAGCGCCCGGGGCCAGGACCATTCTGGCTGGCCTGCAGGCACCAAGTTGGCCTGCGTGCTGTCGCTGGTGTGGCTCCACGTACCCTTCCTCTAGGCTTTCAAGCCCTTGTACATATTCAGGTGTTTTACCTGGGAAGGGTGGGAACAGTTCAGCAACAGCTGGCCTGGGGCTCAGCTCACGTTTACTCACAGAGGCCTCGGCACGGTCCCCCAGCTTTGCAATGAGGACGCTCCTTGCATGGTGGGGGCCGGGCTGCTGGCTGTATGGGAGATGATTCCCCACCTCTGACCAATTTCAGAATTGTTTACCGCTGGAGCAAGTGCCCTGATAGGGTTTTCCTCTGTATAACTGCTGGGTTCAGGTTTTTTTTCTCTTTTTTGGTTCAAGTTAGAATTTATTCATCTTTTATGTATTTATTGATATAAGCATGGAAATAATTCATTCATAGAAATACATCTGTGTGAAGGGAAGAACTTTTTTCTGTTTTATTTTTAAATTTTATTTCTAAAAATTTTGAAGTTTAATTATATTTATTTTTCTATACAGCAGGTTATTATTGATTATTTATTTTATTCATATACATATATACAGGTCAATACCTATCTCCCAACTCATCTGACCACAACACCCCATGGCTTTCCCGACTTGGTGTCCATACGTTTGTTCTCTACCTCTGTTTCTCTATTTCTGCCCTGCAAACCTGTTCATCTGTACCATATATCTAGGTTCCACATACATGCATTAATACAGAATATTTGTTTTGCTCTTTCTGACTTACTTCATTCTGTATGACAGTCTCTAGATCCACCGACTTCTCTACAAACAACCCAGTTTCATTCCTTTTCATGGCTGAGTCATATCCCATTTTATATATGTACCACATCTTTATCCATTCGTCTGTCTGTTGGCATTTAGGTTGCTTCCATTACCTGGCTATTGTAAATAGTGCTGCAATGAACATTGTGGTGAATGTGTGTTTTTGATTTATGGTTGTCTCTGGGTATATGCCCAGAAGTGGGATTGCTGGATCCTATGGTAATTCTATTTCTAGTTTCTTTAAGGAAACTCCATACTGTTCTCCATAGTGACTGTATCAATTTACCTTCCCACCAATAGTGGAAGAGGGTTCCTTTTGTCCACACCCTCCCCAGAATTTGTTGTTTGTAGATTTTCTGATGATGCCGAGTCTAACAGGTGTGAGGTGATACCTCATTGTCGTTTTGATTTGCATTTCTCTAATAATTAGTGGTGTTGAGCAGCTTTTCATGTGCGTCTTGGCCGTCTCTGTGACTTCTTTGAAGAAAAGTCTATTTAGATCTTCTGCCCATTTTTGTATTGGGTTGTTTGTTTTATTAATATTAAGCTGCGTGAGCTGTTTATATATATTGGAGATTAAACCTTTGTCCATTGATTCGTTTGCGAATGTTTTCGCCCATTCTGAGGGTTGCCTTTTTCCATTCCCGTTTTTTTTAACCAAAAAAGAAAGAAAGCAAAAGAAGCAGAACACTAATGTGCGTGAAATATGCCTCTTGAAACTGTCGTTTTGAAATATGGACGTCTTTTGAACTTTTTGGTGGATATATGACCCCAGGATTTGTTTTATGGGCAGGTGTCATTTACAGGCCTGCAATGATTTGGAATATCCACTGACCATTAGCGCTGGGATTAAAGCTGCTGTTGTGTGAAATGGCTACAAGGTGGCAGCAGTTCTCCCTTAGCAAATCTGCTTACTAGGGCAACAGAGCCTCAATGGAAGCCGTGTTCTAGATTGGAATTTAGAATGGAATGTGCCAGGAGAAAGCCCCTCAAGTTTGTCTCACTACTTCTTGTTCGTGTTTTTAATTTAATTTTTTATTTTTTATTACAGCAAGTTTGATTACATCGTTTGGCTTGTTGTAGGTGTGCAAGATGTGGTTCTTTTACACATATACATATGTCTGTTCTTCCTGGGACCCTTTTCCCATGTACGTTATGACAGAATGTTGAGTAGTCTTCTCTTGGCATTCCGTAGGTCTTTGGTGATTATATATTTCACCTGTGTTTGTATATGTCTCTTAACACCAATATCGTAATGAATCCAATCCTCACACCTTTCCATTGGTGAACCATAAGTTTGTTTAATGAATCTCTTATTGCCCTTCTCCGTGGAAATATCTGCCCTGGTATCCGTTTTTAGGTAACACCTATAAGTGATATCCTACGATATGTGTCTTTCACTTTCTGACTTACTACAAGTCACGTGATTACCTGTAGACTCATCTACGGGGCTGCAAATGGCATTGTGCCCTTTTTTTCCTTGGCTAATATTCTGTCTTAGCGAGGTCCATTTTCTGCAATGTGATTCCCTGAGGGCTGAGGATTAGCTGACCTGGGCAGCCTGACCTGCCGGCAAGCCCTCCCCAGGTGTGCCTGGTTTGAGGTCGATAGAAACAGCACTCCAGGCAGCAATATCCCCTGCAGCTGTGCCTGACTCCATATTCTCTGCCTCGTCAGCAGTCTCGGGGCTGTGCTGGTGGGAGGGTGTGAGGGTCCACGGCTTTGTTGGTGGCCCGGTGTGAGTGGGGCTCTGCTGGACTTTCTGCAGGAGTTGCCAGGCTGCCACTTGTAAAGAAGAGGATGTGTCACCCATAACTTCCGCTGGAATTTCTCTCCGGGCTGAGGTGAGGAAGGAAAAAAAGGAGTGGGGGCCGGGACAGGACGGGTATCTCAGGCAGGGAAATGGAAAGCTTCCAGAAGAGCGCCCGGGGCCAGGACCATTCTGGCTGGCCTGCAGGCACCAAGTTGGCCTGCGTGCTGTCGCTGGTGTGGCTCCACGTACCCTTCCTCTAGGCTTTCAAGCCCTTGTACATATTCAGGTGTTTTACCTGGGAAGGGTGGGAACAGTTCAGCAACAGCTGGCCTGGGGCTCAGCTCACGTTTACTCACAGAGGCCTCGGCACGGTCCCCCAGCTTTGCAATGAGGACGCTCCTTGCATGGTGGGGGCCGGGCTGCTGGCTGTATGGGAGATGATTCCCCACCTCTGACCAATTTCAGAATTGTTTACCGCTGGAGCAAGTGCCCTGATAGGGTTTTCCTCTGTATAACTGCTGGGTTCAGGTTTTTTTTCTCTTTTTTGGTTCAAGTTAGAATTTATTCATCTTTTATGTATTTATTGATATAAGCATGGAAATAATTCATTCATAGAAATACATCTGTGTGAAGGGAAGAACTTTTTTCTGTTTTATTTTTAAATTTTATTTCTAAAAATTTTGAAGTTTAATTATATTTATTTTTCTATACAGCAGGTTATTATTGATTATTTATTTTATTCATATACATATATACAGGTCAATACCTATCTCCCAACTCATCTGACCACAACACCCCATGGCTTTCCCGACTTGGTGTCCATACGTTTGTTCTCTACCTCTGTTTCTCTATTTCTGCCCTGCAAACCTGTTCATCTGTACCATATATCTAGGTTCCACATACATGCATTAATACAGAATATTTGTTTTGCTCTTTCTGACTTACTTCATTCTGTATGACAGTCTCTAGATCCACCGACTTCTCTACAAACAACCCAGTTTCATTCCTTTTCATGGCTGAGTCATATCCCATTTTATATATGTACCACATCTTTATCCATTCGTCTGTCTGTTGGCATTTAGGTTGCTTCCATTACCTGGCTATTGTAAATAGTGCTGCAATGAACATTGTGGTGAATGTGTGTTTTTGATTTATGGTTGTCTCTGGGTATATGCCCAGAAGTGGGATTGCTGGATCCTATGGTAATTCTATTTCTAGTTTCTTTAAGGAAACTCCATACTGTTCTCCATAGTGACTGTATCAATTTACCTTCCCACCAATAGTGGAAGAGGGTTCCTTTTGTCCACACCCTCCCCAGAATTTGTTGTTTGTAGATTTTCTGATGATGCCGAGTCTAACAGGTGTGAGGTGATACCTCATTGTCGTTTTGATTTGCATTTCTCTAATAATTAGTGGTGTTGAGCAGCTTTTCATGTGCGTCTTGGCCGTCTCTGTGACTTCTTTGAAGAAAAGTCTATTTAGATCTTCTGCCCATTTTTGTATTGGGTTGTTTGTTTTATTAATATTAAGCTGCGTGAGCTGTTTATATATATTGGAGATTAAACCTTTGTCCATTGATTCGTTTGCGAATGTTTTCGCCCATTCTGAGGGTTGCCTTTTTCCATTCCCGTTTTTTTTAACCAAAAAAGAAAGAAAGCAAAAGAAGCAGAACACTAATGTGCGTGAAATATGCCTCTTGAAACTGTCGTTTTGAAATATGGACGTCTTTTGAACTTTTTGGTGGATATATGACCCCAGGATTTGTTTTATGGGCAGGTGTCATTTACAGGCCTGCAATGATTTGGAATATCCACTGACCATTAGCGCTGGGATTAAAGCTGCTGTTGTGTGAAACGGCTACAAGGTGGCAGCAGTTCTCCCTTAGCAAATCTGCTTACTAGGGCAACAGAGCCTCAATGGAAGCCGTGTTCTAGATTGGAATTTAGAATGGAATGTGCCAGGAAAAAGCCCCTCAAGTTTGTCTCACTACTTCTTGTTCGTGTTTTTAATTTAATTTTTAATTTTTATTACAGCAAGTTTGATTACAACGTTTGGCTTGTTGTAGGTGTGCAAGATGTGGTTCTTTTACACATATACATATGTCTGTTCTTCCTGGGACCCTTTTCCCATGTACGTTATGACAGAATGTTGAGTAGTCTTCTCTTGGCATTCCGTAGGTCTTTGGTGATTATATATTTCACCTGTGTTTGTATATGTCTCTTAACACCAATATCGTAATGAATCCAATCCTCACACCTTTCCATTGGTGAACCATAAGTTTGTTTAATGAATCTGTTATTGCCCTTCTCCATGGAAATATCTGCCCTGGTATCCGTTTTTAGGTAACACCTATAAGTGATATCCTACGATATGTGTCTTTCACTTTCTGACTTACTACAACTCACGTGATTACCTGTAGACTCATCTATGGAGCTGCAAATGGCATTGTGTCTTTTTTTTCCTTGGCTAATATTCTGTCTTAGCGAGGTCCATTTTCTGCAATGTGATTCCCTGAGGGCTGAGGATTAGCTGACCTGGGCAGCCTGACCCTGCTGGCAAGCCCTCTACATGTGTGCCTGGGTTGAGGTCAATAGAAACAGCACTCCAGGCAGCATTAGCCCCTGCAGCTGTGCCTGACTCCATATTCTCTGCCCCGTCAGCAGTCTCGGGGCTGTGCTGGTGGGTGGGTGTGAGGGTCCACGGCTTTGTTGGTGGCCCGGTGTGAGTGGGGCTCTGCTGGACTTTCTGCAGGAGTTGCCAGGCTGCCACTTGTAAAGAAGAGGATGTGTCACCCATAACTTCCGCTGGAATTTCTCTCCGGGCAGAGGTGAGGAAGGAAAAAAAGGAGTGGGGGCCGGGACAGGAGGGGTATCTCAGGCAGGGAAATGGAAAGCTTCCAGAAGAGCGCCCGGGGCCAGCACCATCCTGGCTGGCCTGCAGGCACCAAGTTGGCCTGCGTGCTGTCGCTGGTGTGGCTCCACGACCCTTCCTCTAGGCTTTCAAGCCCTTGTACATATTCAGGTGTTTTAACTGGGAAGGGTGGGAACAGTTCAGCAGCAGCTGGCCTGGGGCTCAGCTCACGTTTACTCACAGAGGCCTCGGCACGGTCCCCCAGCTTTGCAATGAGGACGCTCCTTGCGTGGAGGGGCCGGGCTGCTGGCTGTATGGGAGATGATTCCCCACCTCTGACCAATTTCAGAATTGTTTACTGCTGGAGCAAATGCCCTGATAGGGTTTTCCTCTGTATAACTGCTGGGTTCAGGATTTTTTTTTTCTTTTTTGGTTCAAGTTAGAATTTATTCATCTTTTATGTATTTATTGATATAAGCATGGAAATAATTCATTCATAGAAATACATCTGTGTGAAGGGAAGAACTTTTTCTGTTTTATTTTTAAATTTCATTTCTAAAAAATTTGAAGTTTAATTATATTTATTTTTCTATACAGCAAGTTATTATTAGTTATCTATTTTATTCATATACATATATACAGGTCAATACCTATCTCCCAGCTCATCTGACCACCAACACCCCATGGCTTCCCCCACTTGGTGTCCATACGTTTGTTCTCTACCTCTGTTTCTCTATTTCTGCCCTGCAAACCTGTTCATCTGTACCATATATCTAGGTTCCACATACATGCATTAATACAGAATATTTGTTTTGCTCTTTCTGACTTACTGCATTCTGTATGACAGTCTCTAGATCCACCGACTTCTCTACAAACAACCCAGTTTCATTCCTTTTCATGGCTGAGTCATATCCCATTTTATATATGTACCACATCTTTATCCATTCGTCTGTCTGTGGGCATTTAGGTTGCTTCCATTACCTGGCTATTGTAAATCGTGCTGCAATGAACATTGTGGTGAATGTGTGTTTTTGATTTATGGTTGTCTCTGGGTATATGCCCAGAAGTGGGATTGCTGGATCCTATGGTAATTCTATTTCTAGTTTCTTTAAGGAAACTCCATACTGTTCTCCATAGTGACTGTATCAATTTACCTTCCCAGCAATAGTGGAAGAGGGCTCCTTTTGTCCACACCCTCCCCAGAATTTGTTGTTTGTAGATTTTCTGATGATGCCGAGTCTAACAGGTGTGAGGTGATACCTCATTGTCGTTTTGATTTGCATTTCTCTAATAATTAGAGGTGTTGAGCAGCTTTTCATGTGCGTCTTGGCCATCTCTGTGACTTCTTTGAAGAAAAGTCTATTTAGATCTTCTGCCCATTTTTTTATTGGGTTGTTTGTTTTATTAATATTAAGCTGCCTGAGCTGTTTATATATATTGGAGATTAAACCTTTGTCCATTGATTCGTTTGCGAACGTTTTCGCCCATTCTGAGGGTTGCCTTTTTCCATTCCCGTTTTTTTTAACCAAAAAAGAAAGACAGCAAAAGAAGCAGAACACTAATGTGCGTGAAATATGCCTCTTGAAACTGTCGTTTTGAAATATGGACGTCTTTTGAACTTTTTGGTCGATATATGACCCCAGGATTTGTTTTCAGGGCAGGTGTCATTTACAGGCCTGCAATGATTTGGAATATCCACTGACCATTAGCGCTGGGATTAAAGCTGCTGTTGTGTGAAACGGCCACAAGGTGGCAGCAGTTCTCCCTTAGCAAATCTGCTTACTAGGGCAACAGAGCCTCAATGGAAGCCGTGTTCTAGATTGGAATTTAGAATGGAATGTGCCAGGAGAAAGCCCCTCAAGTTTGTCTCACTACTTCTTGTTCGTGTTTTTAATTTAATTTTTTATTTTTTATTACAACAAGTTAGATTACATCGTTTGGCTTGTTGTAGGTGTGCAAGATGTGGTTCTTTTACACATATACATATGTCTGTTCTTCCTGGGACCCTTTTCCCATGTACGTTATGACAGAATGTTGAGTAGTCTTCTCTTGGCATTCCGTAGGTCTTTGGTGATTATATATTTCACCTGTGTTTGTATATGTCTCTTAACACCAATATCGTAATGAATCCAATCCTCACACCTTTCCATTGGTGAACCATAAGTTTGTTTAATGAATCTGTTATTGCCCTTCTCCGTGGAAATATCTGCCCTGGTATCCGTTTTTAGGTAACACCTATAAGTGATATCCTACGATATGTGTCTTTCACTTTCTGACTTACTACAAGTCACGTGATTACCTGTAGACTCATCGACGGGGCTGCAAATGGCATTGTGCCCTTTTTTTCATTGGCTAATATTCTGTCTTAGCGAGGTCCATTTTCTGCAATGTGATTCCCTGAGGGCTGAGGATTAGCTGACCTGGGCAGCCTGACCCTGCCGGCAAGCCCTCCCCAGGTGTGCCTGGTTTGAGGTCGATAGAAACAGCACTCCAGGCAGCAATAGCCCCTGCAGCTGTGCCTGACTCCATATTCTCTGCCCCGTCAGCAGTCTCGGGGCTGTGCTGGTGGGAGGGTGTGAGGGTCCACGGCTTTGTTGGTGGCCCGGTGTGAGTGGGGCTCTGCTGGACTTTCTGCAGGAGTTGCCAGGCTGCCACTTGTAAAGAAGAGGATGTGTCACCCATAACTTCCGCTGGAATTTCTCTCCGGGCTGAGGTGAAGAAGGAAAAAAAGGAGTGGGGGCCGGGACAGGACGGGTATCTCAGGCAGGGAAATGGAAAGCTTCCTGAAGAGCGCCCGGGGTCAGGACCATTCTGGCTGGCCTGCAGGCACCAAGTTGGCCTGCGTGCTGTCGCTGGTGTGGCTCCACGACCCTTCCTCTAGGCTTTCAAGCCCTTGTACATATTCAGGTGTTTTACCTGGGAAGGGTGGGAACAGTTCAGCAACAGCTGGCCTGGGGCTCAGCTCACGTTTACTCACAGAGGCCTCGGCACGGTCCCCCAGCTTTGCAATGAGGACGCTCCTTGCATGGGGGTGGCCGGGCTGCTGGCTGTATGGGAGATGATTCCCCACCTCTGACCAATTTCAGAATTGTTTACCGCTGGAGCAAGTGCCCTGATAGGGTTTTCCTCTGTATAACTGCTGGGTTCTGGTTTTTTTTCTCTTTTTTGGTTCAAGTTAGAATTTATTCATCTTTTATGTATTTATTGATATAAGCATGGAAAGAATTCATTCATATAAATACATCTGTGTGAAGGGAAGAACTTTTTTCTGTTTTATTTTTAAATTTTATTTCTAAAAATTTTGAAGTTTAATTATATTTATTTTTCTATACACCAGGTTATTATTGATTATTTATTTTATTCATATACATATATACAGGTCAATACCTATCTCCCAACTCATCTGACCACAACACCCCATGGCTTCCCCGACTTGGTGTCCATACGTTTGTTCTCTACCTCTGTTTCTCTATTTCTGCCCTGCAAACCTGTTCATCTGTACCATATATCTAGGTTCCACTTACATGCATTAATACAGAATATTTGTTTGGCTCTTTCTGACTTACTTCATTCTGTATGACAGTCTCTAGATCCACCGACTTCTCTACAAACAACCCAGTTTCATTCCTTTTCATGGCTGAGTCATATCCCATTTTATATATGTACCACATCTTTATCCAGTCTTCTGTCTGTGGGCATTTAGGTTGCTTCCATTACCTGGCTATTGTAAATAGTGCTGCAATGAACATTGTGGTGAATGTGTGTTTTTGATTTATGGTTGTCTCTGGGTATATGCCCAGAAGTGGGATTGCTGGATCCTATGGTAATTCTATTTCTAGTTTCTTTAAGGAAACTCCATACTGTTCTCCATAGTGACTGTATCAATTTACCTTCCCACCAATAGTGGAAGAGGGTTCCTTTTGTCCACACCCTCCCCAGAATTTGTTGTTTGTAGATTTTCTGATGATGCCGAGTCTAACAGGTGTGAGGTGATACCTCATTGTCGTTTTGATTTGCATTTCTCTAATAATTAGTGGTGTTGAGCAGCTTTTCATGTGCGTCTTGGCCGTCTCTGTGACTTCTTTGAAGAAAAGTCTATTTAGATCTTCTGCCCATTTTTGTATTGGGTTGTTTGTTTTATTAATATTAAGCTGCCTGAGCTGTTTATATATATTGGAGATTAAACCTTTGTCCATTGATTCGTTTGCGAACGTTTTCGCCCATTCTGAGGGTTGCCTTTTTCCATTCCCGTTTTTTTAACCAAAAAAGAAAGAAAGCAAAAGAAGCAGAACACTAATGTGCGTGAAATATGCCTCTTGAAACTGTCGTTTTGAAATATGGACGTCTTTTGAACTTTTTGGTGGATATATGACCCCAGGATTTGTTTTATGGGCAGGTGTCATTTACAGGCCTGCAATGATTTGGAATATCCACTGACCATTAGCGCTGGGATTAAAGCTGCTGTTGTGTGAAACGGCCACAAGGTGGCAGCAGTTCTCCCTTAGCAAATCTGGTTACTAGGGCAACAGAGCCTCAATGGAAGCCGTGTTCTAGATTGGAATTTAGAATGGAATGTGCCAGGAAAAAGCCCCTCAAGTTTGTCTCACTACTTCTTGTTCGTGTTTTTAATTTAATTTTTAATTTTTATTACAGCAAGTTTGATTACAACGTTTGGCTTGTTGTAGGTGTGCAAGATGTGGTTCTTTTACACATATACATATGTCTGTTCTTCCTGGGACCCTTTTCCCATGTACGTTATGACAGAATGTTGAGTAGTCTTCTCTTGGCATTCCGTAGGTCTTTGGTGATTATATATTTCACCTTTGTTTGTATATGTCTCTTAACACCAATATCGTAATGAATCCAATCCTCACAACTTTCCATTGGTGAACCATAAGTTTGTTTAATGAATCTGTTATTGCCCTTCTCCATGGAAATATCTGCCCTGGTATCCGTTTTTAGGTAACACCTATAAGTGATATCCTACGATATGTGTCTTTCACTTTCTGACTTACTACAAGTCACGTGATTACCTGTAGACTCATCTATGGTGCTGCAAATGGCATTGTGTCCTTTTTTTCCTTGGCTAATATTCTGTCTTAGTGAGGTCCATTTTCTGCAATGTGATTCCCTGAGGGCTGAGGATTAGCTGACCTGGGCAGCCTGACCCTGCTGGCAAGCCCTCCCCAGGTGTGCCTGGGTTGAGGTCAATAGAAACAGCACTCCAGGCAGCAATAGCCCCTGCAGCTGTGCCTGACTCCATATTCTCTGCCCCATCAGCAGTCTCGGGGCTGTGCTGGTGGGTGGGTGTGAGGGTCCACGGCTTTGTTGGTGGCCCGGTGTGAGTGGGGCTCTGCTGGACTTTCTGCAGGAGTTGCCAGGCTGCCACTTGTAAAGAAGAGGATGTGTCACCCATAACTTCCGTTGGAATTTCTCTCCGGGCAGAGGTGAGGAAGGAAAAAAAGGAGTGGGGGCCGGGACAGGAGGGGTATCTCAGGCAGGGAAATGGAAAGCTTCCAGAAGAGCGCCCGGGGCCAGGACCATCCTGGCTGGCCTGCAGGCACCAAGTTGGCCTGCGTGCTGTCGCTGGTGTGGCTCCACGACCCTTCCTCTAGGCTTTCAAGCCCTTGTACATATTCAGGTGTTTTACCTGGGAAGGGTGGGAACAGTTCAGCAACAGCTGGCCTGGGGCTCTGCTCACGTTTACTCACAGAGGCCCCGGCACGGTCCCCCAGCTTTGCAATGAGGACGCTCCTTGCGTGGAGGGGCCGGGCTGCTGGCTGTATGGGAGATGATTCCCCACCTCTGACCAATTTCAGAATTGTTTACTGCTGGAGCAAGTGCCCTGATAGGGTTTTCCTCTGTATAACTGCTGGGTTCAGAATTTTTTTTTTCTTTTTTGGTTCAAGTTAGAATTTATTCATCTTTTATGTATTTATTGATATAAGCATGGAAATAATTCATTCATAGAAATACATCTGTGTGAAGGGAAGAACTTTTTTCTGTTTTATTTTTAAATTTCATTTCTAAAAATTTTGAAGTTTAATTATATTTATTTCTCTATACAGCAGGTTATTATTAATTATTTATTTTATTCATATACATATATACAGGTCAATACCTATCTCCCAACTCATCTGACCACAACACCCCATGGCTTCCCCGACTTGGTGTCCATACGTTTGTTCTCTACCTCTGTTTCTCATTTCTGCCCTGCAAACCTGTTCATCTGTACCATATATCTAGGTTCCACATACATGCATTAATACAGAATATTTGTTTTGCTCTTTCTGACTTACTTCATTCTGTATGACAGTCTCTAGATCCACCGACTTCTCTACAAACAACCCAGTTTCATTCCTTTTCATGGCTGAGTCATATCCCATTTTATATATGTACCACATCTTTATCCATTCGTCTGTCTGTGGGCATTTAGGTTGCTTCCATTACCTGGCTATTTATTGTAAATCGTGCTGCAATGAACATTGTGGTGAATGTGTGTTTTTGATTTATGGTTGTCTCTGGGTATATGCCCAGAAGTGGGATTGCTGGATCCTATGGTAATTCTATTTCTAGTTTCTTTAAGGAAACTCCATACTGTTCTCCATAGTGACTGTATCAATTTACCTTCCCACCAATAGTGGAAGAGGGCTCCTTTTGTCCACACCCTCCCCAGAATTTGTTGTTTGTAGATTTTCTGATGATGCCGAGTCTAACAGGTGTGAGGTGATACCTCATTGTCGTTTTGATTTGCATTTCTCTAATAATTAGTGGTGTTGAGCAGCTTTTCATGTGCGTCTTGGCCGTCTCTGTGACTTCTTTGAAGAAAAGTCTATTTAGATCTTCTGCCCATTTTTTTATTGGTTTGTTTGTTTTATTAATATTAAGCTGCCTGAGCTGTTTATATATATTGGAGATTAAACCTTTGTCCATTGATTCGTTTGCGAACGTTTTCGCCCATTCTGAGGGTGCCTTTTTCCATTCCCGTTTTTTTTAACCAAAAAAGAAAGACAGCAAAAGAAGCAGAACACTAATGTGCGTGAAATATGCCTCTTGAAACTGTCGTTTTGAAATATGGACGTCTTTTGAACTTTTTGGTCGATATATGACCCCAGGATTTGTTTTCAGGGCAGGTGTCATTTACAGGCCTGCAATGATTTGGAATATCCACTGACCATTAGCGCTGGGATTAAAGCTGCTGTTGTGTGAAACGGCCACAAGGTGGCAGCAGTTCTCCCTTAGCAAATCTGCTTACTAGGGCAACAGAGCCTCAATGGAAGCCGTGTTCTAGATTGGAATTTAGAATAGAATGTGCCAGGAGAAAGCCCCTCAAGTTTGTCTCACTACTTCTTGTTCGTGTTTTTAATTTAATTTTTTATTTTTTATTACAACAAGTTTGATTACATCGTTTGGCTTGTTGTAGGTGTGCAAGATGTGGTTCTTTTACACATATACATATGTCTGTTCTTCCTGGGACCCTTTTCCCATGTACGTTATGACAGAATGTTGAGTAGTCTTCTCTTGGCATTCCGTAGGTCTTTGGTGATTATATATTTCACCTGTGTTTGTATATGTCTCTTAACACCAATATAGTAATGAATCCAATCCTCACACCTTTCCATTGGTGAACCATAAGTTTGTTTAATGAATCTGTGATTGCCCTTCTCCGTGGAAATATCTGCCCTGGTATCCGTTTTTAGGTAACACCTATAAGTGATATCCTACGATATGTGTCTTTCACTTTCTGACTTACTACAAGTCACGTGATTACCTGTAGACTCATCTACGGGGCTGCAAATGGCATTGTGCCCTTTTTTTCCTTGGCTAATATTCTGTCTTAGCGAGGTCCATTTTCTGCAATGTGATTCCCTGAGGGCTGAGGATTAGCTGACCTGGGCAGCCTGACCCTGCCGGCAAGCCCTCCCCAGGTGTGCCTGGTTTGAGGTCGATAGAAACAGCACTCCAGGCAGCAATAGCCCCTGCAGCTGTGCCTGACTCCATATTCTCTGCCCCGTCAGCAGTCTCGGGGCTGTGCTGGTGGGAGGGTGTGAGGGTCCACGGCTTTGTTGGTGGCCCGGTGTGAGTGGGGCTCTGCTGGACTTTCTGCAGGAGTTGCCAGGCTGCCACTTGTAAAGAAGAGGATGTGTCACCCATAACTTCCGCTGGAATTTCTCTCCGGGCTGAGGTGAGGAAGGAAAAAAAGGAGTGGGTGCCGGGACAGGACGGGTATCTCAGGCAGGGAAATGGAAAGCTTCCAGAAGAGCGCCCGGGGTCAGGACCATTCTGGCTGGCCTGCAGGCACCAAGTTGGCCTGCGTGCTGTCGCTGGTGTGGCTCCACGACCCTTCCTCTAGGCTTTCAAGCCCTTGTACATATTCAGGTGTTTTACCTGGGAAGGGTGGGAACAGTTCAGCAACAGCTGGCCTGGGGCTCAGCTCACGTTTACTCACAGAGGCCTCGGCACGGTCCCCCAGCTTTGCAATGAGGACGCTCCTTGCATGGGGGTGGCCGGGCTGCTGGCTGTATGGGAGATGATTCCCCACCTCTGACCAATTTGAGAATTGTTTACTGCTGGAGCAAGTGCCCTGATAGGGTTTTCCTCTGTATAACTGCTGGGTTCAGGTTTTTTTTCTCTTTTTTGGTTCAAGTTAGAATTTATTCATCTTTTATGTATTTATTGATATAAGCATGGAAATAATTCATTCATATAAATACATCTGTGTGAAGGGAAGAACTTTTTTCTGTTTTATTTTTAAATTTTATTTCTAAAAATTTTGAAGTTTAATTATATTTATTTTTCTATACAGCAGGTTATTATTGATTATTTATTTTATTCATATACATATATACAGGTCAATACCTATCTCCCAACTCATCTGACCACCAACACCCCATGGCTTCCCCGACTTTGTGTCCGTACGTTTGTTCTCTACCTCTGTTTCTCTATTTCTGCCCTGCAAACCTGTTCATCTGTACCATATATCTAGGTTCCACATACATGCATTAATACAGAATATTTGTTTTGCTCTTTCTGACTTACTTCATTCTGTATGACAGTCTCTAGATCCACCGACTTCTCTACAAACAACCCAGTTTCATTCATTTTCATGGCTGAGTCATATCCCATTTTATATATGTACCACATCTTTATCCATTCGTCTGTCTGTGGGCATTTAGGTTGCTTCCATTACCTGGCTATTGTAAATAGTGCTGCAATGAACATTGTGGTGAATGTGTGTTTTTGATTTATGGTTGTCTCTGGGTATATGCCCAGAAGTGGGATTGCTGGATCCTATGGTAATTCTATTTCTAGTTTCTTTAAGGAAACTCCATACTCTTCTCCATAGTGACTGTATCAATTTACCTTCCCACCAATAGTGGAAGAGGGTTCCTTTTGTCCACACCCTCCCCAGAATTTGTTGTTTGTAGATTTTCTGATGATGCCGAGTCTAACAGGTGTGAGGTGATACCTCATTGTCGTTTTGATTTGCATTTCTCTAATAATTAGAGGTGTTGAGCAGCTTTTCATGTGCGTCTTGGCCGTCTCTGTGACTTCTTTGAAGAAAAGTCTATTTAGATCTTCTGCCCATTTTTGTATTGGGTTGTTTGTTTTATTAATATTAAGCTGCCTGAGCTGTTTATATATATTGGAGATTAAACCTTTGTCCATTGATTCGTTTGCGAACGTTTTCGCCCATTCTGAGGGTTGCCTTTTTCCATTCCCGTTTTTTTTAACCAAAAAAGAAAGAAAGCAAAAGAAGCAGAACACTAATGTGCGTGAAATATGCCTCTTGAAACTGTCGTTTTGAAATATGGATGTCTTTTGAACTTTTTGGTGGATATATGACCCCAGGATTTGTTTTATGGGCAGGTGTCATTTACAGGCCTGCAATGATTTGGAATATCCACTGACCATTAGCGCTGGGATTAAAGCTGCTGTTGTGTGAAACGGCCACAAGGTGGCAGCAGTTCTCCCTTAGCAAATCTGGTTACTAGGGCAACAGAGCCTCAATGGAAGCCGTGTTCTAGATTGGAATTTAGAATGGAATGTGCCAGGAAAAAGCCCCTCAAGTTTGTCTCACTACTTCTTGTTCGTGTTTTTAATTTAATTTTTAATTTTTATTACAGCAAGTTTGATTACAACGTTTGGCTTGTTGTAGGTGTGCAAGATGTGGTTCTTTTACACATATACATATGTCTGTTCTTCCTGGGACCCTTTTCCCATGTACGTTATGACAGAATGTTGAGTAGTCTTCTCTTGGCATTCCGTAGGTCTTTGGTGATTATATATTTCACCTGTGTTTGTATATGTCTCTTAACACCAATATCGTAATGAATCCAATCCTCACACCTTTCCATTGGTGAACCATAAGTTTGTTTAATGAATCTGTTATTGCCCTTCTCCATGGAAATATCTGCCCTGGTATCCGTTTTTAGGTAACACATATAAGTGATATCCTACGATATGTGTCTTTCACTTTCTGACTTACTACAAGTCACGTGATTACCTGTAGACTCATCTATGGTGCTGCAAATGGCATTGTGTCCTTTTTTTCCTTGGCTAATATTCTGTCTTAGCGAGGTCCATTTTCTGCAATGTGATTCCCTGAGGGCTGAGGATTAGCTGACCTGGGCAGCCTGACCCTGCCGGCAAGCCCTCCACAGGTGTGCCTGGTTTGAGGTCGATAGAAACAGCACTCCAGGCAGCAATAGCCCCTGCAGCTGTGCCTGACTCCATATTCTCTGCCCCGTCAGCAGTCTCGGGGCTGTGCTGGTGGGAGGGTGTGAGGGTCCACGGCTTTGTTGGTGGCCCGGTGTGAGTGGGGCTCTGCTGGACTTTCTGCAGGAGTTGCCAGGCTGCCACTTGTAAAGAAGAGGATGTGTCACCCATAACTTCCGCTGGAATTTCTCTCCGGGCTGAGGTGAGGAAGGAAAAAAAGGAGTGGGGGCCGGGACAGGACGGGTATCTCAGGCAGGGAAATGGAAAGCTTCCAGAAGAGCGCCCGGGGTCAGGACCATTCTGGCTGGCCTGCAGGCACCAAGTTGTCCTGCGTGCTGTCGCTGGTGTGGCTCCACGACCCTTCCTCTAGGCTTTCAAGCCCTTGTACATATTCAGGTGTTTTACCTGGGAAGGGTGGGAACAGTTCAGCAACAGCTGGCCTGGGGCTCAGCTCACGTTTACTCACAGAGGCCTCGGCACGGTCCCCCAGCTTTGCAATGAGGACGCTCCTTGCATGGGGGTGGCCGGGCTGCTGGCTGTATGGGAGATGATTCCCCACCTCTGACCAATTTCAGAATTGTTTACCGCTGGAGCAAGTGCCCTGATAGGGTTTTCCTCTGTATAACTGCTGGGTTCAGGTTTTTTTTTTCTTTTTTGGTTCAACTTAGAATTTATTCATCTTTTATGTATTTATTGATATAAGCATGGAAATAATTCATTCATAGAAATACATCTGTGTGAAGGGAAGAACTTTTTTCTGTTTTATTTTTAAATTTCATTTCTAAAAATTTTGAAGTTTAATTATATTTATTTTTCTATACAGCAGGTTATTATTAGTTATCTATTTTATTCATATACATATATACAGGTCAATACCTATCTCCCAACTCATCTGACCACAACACCCCATGGCTTCCCCGACTTGGTGTCCATACGTTTGTTCTCTACCTCTGTTTCTCTATTTCTGCCCTGCAAACCTGTTCATCTGTACCATATATCTAGGTTCCACATACATGCATTAATACAGAATATTTGTTTTGCTCTTTCTGACTTACTTCATTCTGTATGACAGTCTCTAGATCCACCGACTTCTCTACAAACAACCCAGTTTCATTCCTTTTCATGGCTGAGTCATATCCCATTTTATATATGTACCACATCTTTATCCATTCGTCTGTCTATGGTCATTTAGGTTGCTTCTATTACCTGGCTATTGTAAATAGTGCTGCGATGAACATTGTGGTGAATGTGTGTTTTTGATTTATGGTTGTCTCTGGGTATATGCCCAGAAGTGGGATTGCTGGATCCTATGGTAATTCTATTTCTAGTTTCTTTAAGGAAACTCCATACTGTTCTCCATAGTGACTGTATCAATTTACCTTCCCACCAATAGTGGAAGAGGGTTCCTTTTGTCCACACCCTCCCCAGAATTTGTTGTTTGTAGATTTTCTGATGATGCCGATTCTAACAGGTGTGAGGTGATACCTCATTGTCGTTTTGATTTGCATTTCTCTAATAATTAGTGGTGTTGAGCAGCTTTTCATGTGCGTCTTGGCCGTCTCTGTGACTTCTTTGAAGAAAAGTCTATTTAGATCTTCTGCCCATTTTTGTATTGGGTTGTTTGTTTTATTAATATTAAGCTGCCTGAGCTGTTTATATATATTGGAGATTAAACCTTTGTCCATTGATTCGTTTGCGAACGTTTTCGCCCATTCTGAGGGTTGCCTTTTTCCATTCCCGTTTTTTTTAACCAAAAAATAAAGAAAGCAAAAGAAGCAGAACACTAATGTGCGTGAAATATGCCTCTTGAAACTGTCGTTTTGAAATATGGACGTCTTTTGAACTTTTTGGTGGATATATGACCCCAGGATTTGTTTTATGGGAAGGTGTCATTTACAGGGCTGCAATGATTTGGAATATCCACTGACCAGTAGCGCTGGGATTAAAGCTGCTGTTGTGTGAAACGGCCACAAGGTGGCAGCAGTTCTCCCTTAGCAAATCTGGTTACTAGGGCAACAGAGCCTCAATGGAAGCCGTGTTCTAGATTGGAATTTAGAATGTAATGTGCCAGGAGAAAGCCCCTCAAGTTTGTCTCACTACTTCTTGTTCGTGTTTTTAATTTAATTTTTAATTTTTATTACAGCAAGTTTGATTACAACGTTTGGCTTGTTGTAGGTGTGCAAGATGTGGTTCTTTTACACATATACATATGTCTGTTCTTCCTGGGACACTTTTCCCATGTACGTTATGACAGAATGTTGAGTAGTCTTCTCTTGGCATTCCGTAGGTCTTTGGTGATTATATATTTCACCTGTGTTTGTATATGTCTCTTAACACCAATATCGTAATGAATCCAATCCTCACACCTTTCCATTGGTGAACCATAAGTTTGATTAATGAATCTGTGATTGCCCTTCTCCGTGGAAATATCTGCCCTGGTATCCGTTTTTAGGTAACACCTATAAGTGATATCCTACGATATGTGTCTTTCACTTTCTGACTTACTACAAGTCACGTGATTACCTGTAGACTCATCTACGGGGCTGCAAATGGCATTGTGTCCTTTTTTTCCTTGGCTAATATTCTGTCTTAGCGAGGTCCATTTTCTGCAATGTGATTCCCTGAGGGCTGAGGATTAGCTGACCTGGGCAGCCTGACCCTGCTGGCAAGCCCTCCCCAGGTGTGCCTGGTTTGAGGTCAATAGAAACAGCACTCCAGGCAGCAATAGCCCCTGCAGCTGTGCCTGACTCCATATTCTCTGCCCCGTCAGCAGTCTCGGGGCTGTGCTGGTGGGTGGGTGTGAGGGTCCACGGCTTTGTTGGTGGCCCGGTGTGAGTGGGGCTCTGCTGGACTTTCTGCAGGAGTTGCCAGGCTGCCACTTGTAAAGAAGAGGATGTGTCACCCATAACTTCCGCTGGAATTTCTCTCCGGGCTGAGGTGAGGAAGGAAAAAAAGGAGTGAGGGCCGGGACAGGAGGGGTATCTCAGGCAGGGAAATGGAAAGCTTCCAGAAGAGCGCCCGGGGCGAGGACCATCCTGGCTTGCCTGCAGGCACCAAGTTGGCCTGCGTGCTGTCGCTGGTGTGGCTCCACGACCCTTCCTCTAGGCTTTCAAGCCGTTGTACATATTCAGGTGTTTTACCTGGGAAGGGTGGGAACAGTTCAGCAACAGCTGGCCTGGGGCTCTGCTCACGTTTACTCACAGAGGCCCCGGCACGGTCCCCCAGCTTTGCAATGAGGACGCTCCTTGCGTGGAGGGGCCGGGCTGCTGGCTGTATGGGAGATGATTCCCCACCTCTGACCAATTTCAGAATTGTTTACCGCTGGAGCAAGTGCCCTGATAGGGTTTTCCTCTGTATATCTGCTGGGTTCAGGTTTTTTTTTTTCTTTTTTGGTTCAACTTAGAATTTATTCATCTTTTATGTATTTATTGATATAAGCATGGAAATAATTCATTCATAGAAATACATCTGTGTGAAGGGAAGAACTTTTTTCTGTTTTATTTTTAAATTTCATTTCTAAAAATTTTGAAGTTTAATTATTTTTATTTTTCTATACAGCAGGTTATTATTAATTATTTATTTTATTCATATACATATATACAGGTCAATACCTATCTCCCAACTCATCTGACCACAACACCCCATGGCTTCCCCGACTTGGTGTCCATACGTTTGTTCTCTACCTCTGTTTCTCTATTTCTGCCCTGCAAACCTGTTCATCGGTACCATATATCTAGGTTCCACATACATGCATTAATACAGAATATTTGTTTTGCTCTTTCTGACTTACTTCATTCTGTATGACAGTCTCTAGATCCACCGACTTCTCTACAAACAACCCAGTTTCATTCCTTTTCATGGCTGAGTCATATCCCATTTTATGTATGTACCACATCTTTATCCATTCGTCTGTCTGTGGGCATTTAGGTTGCTTCCATTACCTGGCTATTGTAAATCGTGCTGCAATGAACATTGTGGTGAATGTGTGATTTTGATTTATGGTTTTCTATGGGTATATGCCCAGAAGTGGGATTGCTGGATCCTATGGTAATTCTATTTCTAGTTTCTTTAAGGAAACTCCATACTGTTCTCCATAGTGACTGTATCAATTGACCTTCCCACCAATAGTGGAAGAGGGTTCCTTTTGTCCACACCCTCCCCAGAATTTGTTGTTTGTAGATTTTCTGATGATGCCGAGTCTAACAGGTGTGAGGTGATACCTCATTGTCGTTTTGATTTGCATTTCTCTAATAATTAGAGGTGTTGAGCAGCTTTTCATGTGCGTCTTGGCCGTCTCTGTGACTTCTTTGAAGAAACGTCTATTTAGATCTTCTGCCCATTTTTGTATTGGGTTGTTTGTTTTATTAATATTAAGCTGCCTGATATGTTTATATATATTGGAGATTAAACCTTTGTCCATTGATTCGTTTGCGAACGTTTTCGCCCATTCTGAGCGTTGCTTTTTTCCATTCCCGTTTTTTTTAACCAAAAAAGAAAGAAAGCAAAAGAAGCAGAACACTAATGTGCGTGAAATATGCCTCTTGAAACTGTCGTTTTGAAATATGGACGTCTTTTGAACTTTTTGGTTGATATATGACCCCAGGATTTGTTTTCAGGGCCGGTGTCATTTACAGGCCTGAAATGATTTGGAATATCCACTGACCATTAGCGCTGGGATTAAAGCTGCTGTTGTGTGAAACGGCCACAAGGTGGCAGCAGTTCTCCCTTAGCAAATCTGCTTACTAGGGCAACAGAGCCTCAATGGAAGCCGTGTTCTAGATTGGAATTTAGAATGGAATGTGCCAGGAGAAAGCCCCTCAAGTTTGTCTCACTACTTCTTGTTCGTGTTTTTAATTTAATTTTTAATTTTTTATTACAGCAAGTTTGATTACATCGTTTGGCTTGTTGTAGGTGTGCAAGATGTGGTTCTTTTACACATATACATATGTCTATTCTTCCTGGGACCCTTTTCCCATGTACGTTATGACAGAATGTTGAGTAGTCTTCTCTTGGCATTCCGTAGGTCTTTGGTGATTATATATTTCACCTGTGTTTGTATATGTCTCTTAACACCAATATTGTAATGAATCCAATCCTCACACCTTTCCATTGGTGAACCATAAGTTTGTTTAATGAATCTGTGATTGCCCTTCTCCGTGGAAATATCTGCCCTGGTATCCGTTTTTAGGTAACACCTGTAAGTGATATCCTACGATATGTGTCTTTCACTTTCTGACTTACTACAAGTCACGTGATTACCTGTAGACTCATCTACGGGGCTGCAAATGGCATTGTGTCCTTTTTTTCCTTGGCTAATATTCTGTCTTAGCGAGGTCCATTTTCTGCAATGTGATTCCCTGAGGGCTGAGGATTAGCTGACCTGGGCAGCCTGACCCTGCCGGCAAGCCCTCCCCAGGTGTGCCTGGGTTGAGGTCAATAGAAACAGCACTCCAGGCAGCAATAGCCCCTGCAGCTGTGCCTGACTCCATATTCTCTGCCCCGTCAGCAGTCTCGGGGCTGTGCTGGTGGGAGGGTGTGAGGGTCCATGGCTTTGTTGGTGGCCCGGTGTGAGTGGGGCTCTGCTGGACTTTCTGCAGGAGTTGCCAGGCTGCCACTTGTAAAGAAGAGGATGTGTCACCCATAAGTTCCGCTGGAATTTCTCTCCGGGTTGAGGTGAGGAAGGAAAAAAAGGAGTGGGGAACGGGACAGGAGGGGTATCTCAGGCAGGGAAATGGAAAGCTTCCAGAAGAGCACCCGGGGCCAGGACCATCCTGGCTGGCCTGCAGGCACCAAGTTGGCCTGCGTGCTGTCGCTGGTGTGGCTCCAAGACCCTTCCTCTAGGCTTTCAAGCCCTTGTACATATTCAGGTGTTTTACCTGGGAAGGGTGGGAACAGTTCAGCAACAGCTGGCCTGGGGCTCTGCTCACGTTTACTCACAGAGGCCCCGGCACGGTCCCCCAGCTTTGCAATGAGGACGCTCCTTGCGTGGAGGGGCTGGACTGCTGGCTGTATGGGAGATGATTCCCCACCTCTGACCAATTTCAGAATTGTTTATCGCTGGAGCAAGTGCCCTGATAGGGTTTTACTCTGTATAACTGCTGGGTTCAGGTTTTTTTTTTTCTTTTTTGGTTCAAGTTGGAATTTATTCATCTTTTATGTATTTATTGATATAAGCATGGAAATAATTCATTCATAGAAATACATCTGTGTGAAGGGAAGAACTTTATTCTGTTTTATTTTTAAATTTCATTTCTAAAAATTTTGAAGTTTAATTATTTTTATTTTTCTATACAGCAGGTTATTATTAATTATTTATTTTATTCATATACATATATACAGGTCAATACCTGTCTCCCAACTCATCTGACCACAACACCCCATGGCTTCCCCGACTTGGTGTCCATACGTCTGTTCTCTACCTCTGTTTCTCTATTTCTGCCCTGCAAACCTGTTCATCTGTACCATATATCTAGGTTCCACATACATGCATTAATACAGAATATTTGTTTTGCTCTTTCTGACTTACTTCATTCTGTATGACAGTCTCTAGATCCACCGACTTCTCTACAAACAACCCAGTTTCATTCCTTTTCATGGCTGAGTCATATCCCATTTTATATATGTACCACATCTTTATCCATTCGTCTGTCTATGGTCATTTAGGTTGCTTCTATTACCTGGCTATTGTAAATAGTGCTGCGATGAACATTGTGGTGAATGTGTGTTTTTGATTTATGGTTGTCTCTGGGTATATGCCCAGAAGTGGGATTGCTGGATCCTATGGTAATTCTATTTCTAGTTTCTTTAAGGAAACTCCATACTGTTCTCCATAGTGACTGTATCAATTTACCTTCCCACCAATAGTGGAAGAGGGTTCCTTTTGTCCACACCCTCCCCAGAATTTGTTGTTTGTAGATTTTCTGATGATGCCGATTCTAACAGGTGTGAGGTGATACCTCATTGTCGTTTTGATTTGCATTTCTCTAATAATTAGTGGTGTTGAGCAGCTTTTCATGTGCGTCTTGGCCGTCTCTGTGACTTCTTTGAAGAAAAGTCTATTTAGATCTTCTGCCCATTTTTGTATTGGGTTGTTTGTTTTATTAATATTAAGCTGCCTGAGCTGTTTATATATATTGGAGATTAAACCTTTGTCCATTGATTCGTTTGCGAACGTTTTCGCCCATTCTGAGGGTTGCCTTTTTCCATTCCCGTTTTTTTTAACCAAAAAATAAAGAAAGCAAAAGAAGCAGAACACTAATGTGCGTGAAATATGCCTCTTGAAACTGTCGTTTTGAAATATGGACGTCTTTTGAACTTTTTGGTGGATATATGACCCCAGGATTTGTTTTATGGGAAGGTGTCATTTACAGGGCTGCAATGATTTGGAATATCCACTGACCAGTAGCGCTGGGATTAAAGCTGCTGTTGTGTGAAACGGCCACAAGGTGGCAGCAGTTCTCCCTTAGCAAATCTGCTTACTAGGGCAACAGAGCCTCAATGGAAGCCGTGTTCTAGATTGGAATTTAGAATGGAATGTGCCAGGAGAAAGCCCCTCAAGTTTGTCTCACTACTTCTTGTTCGTGTTTTTAATTTAATTTTTAATTTTTATTACAGCAAGTTTGATTACAACGTTTGGCTTGTTGTAGGTGTGCAAGATGTGGTTCTTTTACACATATACATATGTCTGTTCTTCCTGGGACCCTTTTCCCATGTACGTTATGACAGAATGTTGAGTAGTCTTCTCTTGGCATTCCGTAGGTCTTTGGTGATTATATATTTCACCTGTGTTTGTATATGTCTCTTAACACCAATATCGTAATGAATCCAATCCTCACACCTTTCCATTGGTGAACCATAAGTTTGATTAATGAATCTGTGATTGCCCTTCTCCGTGGAAATATCTGCCCTGGTATCCGTTTTTAGGTAACACCTATAAGTGATATCCTACGATATGTGTCTTTCACTTTCTGACTTACTACAAGTCACGTGATTACCTGTAGACTCATCTACGGGGCTGCAAATGGCATTGTGTCCTTTTTTTTCCTTGGCTAATATTCTGTCTTAGCGAGGTCCATTTTCTGCAATGTGATTCCCTGAGGGCTGAGGATTAGCTGACCTGGGCAGCCTGACCCTGCTGGCAAGCCCTCCCCAGGTGTGCCTGGGTTGAGGTCAATAGAAACAGCACTCCAGGCAGAAATAGCCCCTGCAGCTGTGCCTGACTCCATATTCTCTGCCCCGTCAGCAGTCTCGGGGCTGTGCTGGTGGGTGGGTGTGAGGGTCCACGGCTTTGTTGGTGGCCCGGTGTGAGTGGGGCTCTGCTGGACTTTCTGCAGGAGTTGCCAGGCTGCCACTTGTAAAGAAGAGGATGTGTCACCCATAACTTCCGCTGGAATTTCTCTCCGGGCTGAGGTGAGGAAGGAAAAAAAGGAGTGAGGGCCGGGACAGGAGGGGTATCTCAGGCAGGGAAATGGAAAGCTTCCAGAAGAGCGCCCGGGGCGAGGACCATCCTGGCTTGCCTGCAGGCACCAAGTTGGCCTGCGTGCTGTCGCTGGTGTGGCTCCACGACCCTTCCTCTAGGCTTTCAAGCCGTTGTACATATTCAGGTGTTTTACCTGGGAAGGGTGGGAACAGTTCAGCAACAGCTGGCCTGGGGCTCTGCTCACGTTTACTCACAGAGGCCCCGGCACGGTCCCCCAGCTTTGCAATGAGGACGCTCCTTGCGTGGAGGGGCCGGGCTGCTGGCTGTATGGGAGATGATTCCCCACCTCTGACCAATTTCAGAATTGTTTACCGCTGGAGCAAGTGCCCTGATAGGGTTTTCCTCTGTATATCTGCTGGGTTCAG
The DNA here is from genome assembly GCF_025265405.1 of Mesoplodon densirostris. Taxonomy (NCBI): domain Eukaryota; kingdom Metazoa; phylum Chordata; class Mammalia; order Artiodactyla; family Ziphiidae; genus Mesoplodon; species Mesoplodon densirostris. The sequence goes on from NC_082666.1 coordinate 98,607,354, forward strand.
GTTTTTTTTTTTCTTTTTTGGTTCAACTTAGAATTTATTCATCTTTTATGTATTTATTGATATAAGCATGGAAATAATTCATTCATAGAAATACATCTGTGTGAAGGGAAGAACTTTTTTCTGTTTTATTTTTAAATTTCATTTCTAAAAATTTTGAAGTTTAATTATATTTATTTTTCTATACAGCAGGTTATTATTAGTTATCTATTTTATTCATATACATATATACAGGTCAATACCTATCTCCCAACTCATCTGACCACAACACCCCATGGCTTCCCCGACTTGGTGTCCATACGTTTGTTCTCTACCTCTGTTTCTCTATTTCTGCCCTGCAAACCTGTTCATCTGTACCATATATCTAGGTTCCATATACATGCATTAATACAGAATATTTGTTTTGCTCTTTCTGACTTACTTCATTCTGTATGACAGTCTCTAGATCCACCGACTTCTCTACAAACAACCCAGTTTCATTCCTTTTCATGGCTGAGTCATATCCCATTTTATATATGTACCACATCTTTATCCATTCGTCTGTCTGTGGGCATTTAGGTTGCTTCCATTACCTGGCTATTGTAAATAGTGCTGCAATGAACATTGTGGTGAATGTGTGTTTTTGATTTATGGTTGTCTCTGGGTATATGCCCAGAAGTGGGATTGCTGGATCCTATGGTAATTCTATTTCTAGTTTCTTTAAGGAAACTCCATACTGTTCTCCATAGTGACTGTATCAATTTACCTTCCCACCAATAGTGGAAGAGGGCTCCTTTTGTCCACACCCTCCCCAGAATTTGTTGTTTGTAGATTTTCTGATGATGCCGAGTCTAACAGGTGTGAGGTGATACCTCATTGTCGTTTTGATTTGCATTTCTCTAATAATTAGTGGTGTTGAGCAGCTTTTCATGTGCGTCTTGGCCGTCTCTGTGACTTCTTTGAAGAAAAGTCTATTTAGATCTTCTGCCCATTTTTTTATTGGGTTGTTTGTTTTATTAATATTAAGCTGCCTGAGCTGTTTATATATATTGGAGATTAAACCTTTGTCCATTGATTCGTTTGCGAACGTTTTCGCCCATTCTGAGGGTTGCCTTTTTCCATTCCCGTTTTTTTTAACCAAAAAAGAAAGACAGCAAAAGAAGCAGAACACTAATGTGCGTGAAATATGCCTCTTGAAACTGTCGTTTTGAAATATGGACGTCTTTTGAACTTTTTGGTTGATATATGACCCCAGGATTTGTTTTCAGGGCCGGTGTCATTTACAGGCCTGAAATGATTTGGAATATCCACTGACCATTAGCGCTGGGATTAAAGCTGCTGTTGTGTGAAACGGCCACAAGGTGGCAGCAGTTCTCCCTTAGCAAATCTGCTTACTAGGGCAACAGAGCCTCAATGGAAGCCGTGTTCTAGATTGGAATTTAGAATGGAATGTGCCAGGAGAAAGCCCCTCAAGTTTGTCTCACTACTTCTTGTTCGTGTTTTTAATTTAATTTTTTATTTTTTATTACAACAAGTTTGATTACATCGTTTGGCTTGTTGTAGGTGTTCAAGATGTGGTTCTTTTACACATATACATATGTCTGTTCTTCCTGGGACCCTTTTCCCATGTACGTTATGACAGAATGTTGAGTAGTCTTCTCTTGGCATTCCGTAGGTCTTTGGTGATTATATATTTCACCTGTGTTTGTATATGTCTCTTAACACCAATATAGTAATGAATCCAATCCTCACACCTTTCCATTGGTGAACCATAAGTTTGTTTAATGAATCTGTGATTGCCCTTCTCCGTGGAAATATCTGCCCTGGTATCCGTTTTTAGGTAACACCTATAAGTGATATCCTACGATATGTGTCTTTCACTTTCTGACTTACTACAAGTCACGTGATTACCTGTAGACTCATCTACGGGGCTGCAAATGGCATTGTGCCCTTTTTTTCCTTGGCTAATATTCTGTCTTAGTGAGGTCCATTTTCTGCAATGTGATTCCCTGAGGGCTGAGGATTAGCTGACCTGGGCAGCCTGACCCTGCCGGCAAGCCCTCCCCAGGTGTGCCTGGGTTGAGGTCAATAGAAACAGCACTCCAGGCAGCAATAGCCCCTGCAGCTGTGCCTGACTCCATATTCTCTGCCCCGTCAGCAGTCTCGGGGCTGAGCTGGTGGGTGGGTGTGAGGGTCCACGGCTTTGTTGGTGGCCCGGTGTGAGTGGGGCTCTGCTGGACTTTCTGCAGGAGTTGCCAGGCTGCCACTTGTAAAGAAGAGGATGTGTCACCCATAACTTCCGCTGGAATTTCTCTCCGGGCTGAGGTGAGGAAGGAAAAAAAGGAGTGGGGGCCGGGACAGGAGGGGTATCTCAGGCAGGGAAATGGAAAGCTTCCAGAAGAGCGCCCGGGGCCAGGACCATCCTGGCTGGCCTGCAGGCACCAAGTTGGCCTGCGTGCTGTCGCTGGTGTGGCTCCACGACCCTTCCTCTAGGCTTTCAAGCCCTTGTACATATTCAGGTGTTTTACCTGGGAAGGGTGGGAACAGTTCAGCAACAGCTGGCCTGGGGCTCTGCTCACGTTTACTCACAGAGGCCCCGGCACGGTCCCCCAGCTTTGCAATGAGGACGCTCCTTGCGTGGAGGGGCCGGGCTGCTGGCTGTATGGGAGATGATTCCCCACCTCTGACCAATTTCAGAATTGTTTACTGCTGGAGCAAGTGCCCTGATAGGGTTTTCCTCTGTATAACTGCTGGGTTCAGAATTTTTTTTTTCTTTTTTGGTTCAAGTTAGAATTTATTCATCTTTTATGTATTTATTGATATAAGCATGGAAATAATTCATTCATAGAAATACATCTGTGTGAAGGGAAGAACTTTTTTCTGTTTTATTTTTAAATTTCATTTCTAAAAATTTTGAAGTTTAATTATATTTATTTTTCAATACAGCAGGTTATTATTAATTATTTATTTTATTCATATACATATATACAGGTCAATACCTATCTCCCAACTCATCTGACCACAACACCCCATGGCTTCCCCGACTTGGTGTCCATACGTTTGTTCTCTACCTCAGTTTCTCATTTCTGCCCTGCAAACCTGTTCATCTGTACCATATATCTAGGTTCCACATACATGCATTAATACAGAATATTTGTTTTGCTCTTTCTGACTTACTTCATTCTGTATGACAGTCTCTAGATCCACCGACTTCTCTACAAACAACCCAGTTTCATTCCTTTTCATGGCTGAGTCATATCCCATTTTATATATGTACCACATCTTTATCCATTCGTCTGTCTGTGGGCATTTAGGTTGCTTCCATTACCTGGCTATTTATTGTAAATCGTGCTGCAATGAACATTGTGGTGAATGTGTGTTTTTGATTTATGGTTGTCTCTGGGTATATGCCCAGAAGTGGGATTGCTGGATCCTATGGTAATTCTATTTCTAGTTTCTTTAAGGAAACTCCATACTGTTCTCCATAGTGACTGTATCAATTTACCTTCCCACCAATAGTGGAAGAGGGCTCCTTTTGTCCACACCCTCCCCAGAATTTGTTGTTTGTAGATTTTCTGATGATGCCGAGTCTAACAGGTGTGAGGTGATACCTCATTGTCGTTTTGATTTGCATTTCTCTAATAATTAGTGGTGTTGAGCAGCTTTTCATGTGCGTCTTGGCCGTCTCTGTGACTTCTTTGAAGAAAAGTCTATTTAGATCTTCTGCCCATTTTTTTATTGGTTTGTTTGTTTTATTAATATTAAGCTGCCTGAGCTGTTTATATATATTGGAGATTAAACCTTTGTCCATTGATTCGTTTGCGAACGTTTTCGCCCATTCTGAGGGTGCCTTTTTCCATTCCCGTTTTTTTTAACCAAAAAAGAAAGACAGCAAAAGAAGCAGAACACTAATGTGCGTGAAATATGCCTCTTGAAACTGTCGTTTTGAAATATGGACGTCTTTTGAACTTTTTGGTCGATATATGACCCCAGGATTTGTTTTCAGGGCAGGTGTCATTTACAGGCCTGCAATGATTTGGAATATCCACTGACCATTAGCGCTGGGATTAAAGCTGCTGTTGTGTGAAACGGCCACAAGGTGGCAGCAGTTCTCCCTTAGCAAATCTGCTTACTAGGGCAACAGAGCCTCAATGGAAGCCGTGTTCTAGATTGGAATTTAGAATAGAATGTGCCAGGAGAAAGCCCCTCAAGTTTGTCTCACTACTTCTTGTTCGTGTTTTTAATTTAATTTTTTATTTTTTATTACAACAAGTTTGATTACATCGTTTGGCTTGTTGTAGGTGTGCAAGATGTGGTTCTTTTACACATATACATATGTCTGTTCTTCCTGGGACCCTTTTCCCATGTACGTTATGACAGAATGTTGAGTAGTCTTCTCTTGGCATTCCGTAGGTCTTTGGTGATTATATATTTCACCTGTGTTTGTATATGTCTCTTAACACCAATATAGTAATGAATCCAATCCTCACACCTTTCCATTGGTGAACCATAAGTTTGTTTAATGAATCTGTGATTGCCCTTCTCCGTGGAAATATCTGCCCTGGTATCCGTTTTTAGGTAACACCTATAAGTGATATCCTACGATATGTGTCTTTCACTTTCTGACTTACTACAAGTCACGTGATTACCTGTAGACTCATCTACGGGGCTGCAAATGGCATTGTGCCCTTTTTTTCCTTGGCTAATATTCTGTCTTAGCGAGGTCCATTTTCTGCAATGTGATTCCCTGAGGGCTGAGGATTAGCTGACCTGGGCAGCCTGACCCTGCCGGCAAGCCCTCCACAGGTGTGCCTGGTTTGAGGTCGATAGAAACAGCACTCCAGGCAGCAATAGCCCCTGCAGCTGTGCCTGACTCCATATTCTCTGCCCCGTCAGCAGTCTCGGGGCTGTGCTGGTGGGAGGGTGTGAGGGTCCACGGCTTTGTTGGTGGCCCGGTGTGAGTGGGGCTCTGCTGGACTTTCTGCAGGAGTTGCCAGGCTGCCACTTGTAAAGAAGAGGATGTGTCACCCATAACTTCCGCTGGAATTTCTCTCCGGGCTGAGGTGAGGAAGGAAAAAAAGGAGTGGGGGCCGGGACAGGACGGGTATCTCAGGCAGGGAAATGGAAAGCTTCCAGAAGAGCGCCCGGGGTCAGGACCATTCTGGCTGGCCTGCAGGCACCAAGTTGTCCTGCGTGCTGTCGCTGGTGTGGCTCCACGACCCTTCCTCTAGGCTTTCAAGCCCTTGTACATATTCAGGTGTTTTACCTGGGAAGGGTGGGAACAGTTCAGCAACAGCTGGCCTGGGGCTCAGCTCACGTTTACTCACAGAAGCCTCGGCACGGTCCCCCAGCTTTGCAATGAGGACGCTCCTTGCATGGGGGTGGCCGGGCTGCTGGCTGTATGGGAGATGATTCCCCACCTCTGACCAATTTCAGAATTGTTTACCGCTGGAGCAAGTGCCCTGATAGGGTTTTCCTCTGTATAACTGCTGGGTTCAGGTTTTTTTTTTCTTTTTTGGTTCAACTTAGAATTTATTCATCTTTTATGTATTTATTGATATAAGCATGGAAATAATTCATTCATAGAAATACATCTGTGTGAAGGGAAGAACTTTTTTCTGTTTTATTTTTAAATTTCATTTCTAAAAATTTTGAAGTTTAATTATATTTATTTTTCTATACAGCAGGTTATTATTAGTTATCTATTTTATTCATATACATATATACAGGTCAATACCTATCTCCCAACTCATCTGACCACAACACCCCATGGCTTCCCCGACTTGGTGTCCATACGTTTGTTCTCTACCTCTGTTTCTCTATTTCTGCCCTGCAAACCTGTTCATCTGTACCATATATCTAGGTTCCACATACATGCATTAATACAGAATATTTGTTTTGCTCTTTCTGACTTACTTCATTCTGTATGACAGTCTCTAGATCCACCGACTTCTCTACAAACAACCCAGTTTCATTCCTTTTCATGGCTGAGTCATATCCCATTTTATGTATGTACCACATCTTTATCCATTCGTCTGTCTGTGGGCATTTAGGTTGCTTCCATTACCTGGCTATTGTAAATCGTGCTGCAATGAACATTGTGGTGAATGTGTGATTTTGATTTATGGTTTTCTCTGGGTATATGCCCAGAAGTGGGATTGCTGGATCCTATGGTAATTCTATTTCTAGTTTCTTTAAGGAAACTCCACACTGTTCTCCATAGTGACTGTATCAATTGACCTTCCCACCAATAGTGGAAGAGGGTTCCTTTTGTCCACACCCTCCCCAGAATTTGTTGTTTGTAGATTTTCTGATGATGCCGAGTCTAACAGGTGTGAGGTGATACCTCATTGTCGTTTTGATTTGCATTTCTCTAATAATTAGAGGTGTTGAGCAGCTTTTCATGTGCGTCTTGGCCGTCTCTGTGACTTCTTTGAAGAAACGTCTATTTAGATCTTCTGCCCATTTTTGTATTGGGTTGTTTGTTTTATTAATATTAAGCTGCCTGATATGTTTATATATATTGGAGATTAAACCTTTGTCCATTGATTCGTTTGCGAACGTTTTCGCCCATTCTGAGCGTTGCTTTTTTCCATTCCCGTTTTTTTTAACCAAAAAAGAAAGAAAGCAAAAGAAGCAGAACACTAATGTGCGTGAAATATGCCTCTTGAAACTGTCGTTTTGAAATATGGACGTCTTTTGAACTTTTTGGTTGATATATGACCCCAGGATTTGTTTTCAGGGCCAGTGTCATTTACAGGCCTGAAATGATTTGGAATATCCACTGACCATTAGCGCTGGGATTAAAGCTGCTGTTGTGTGAAACGGCCACAAGGTGGCAGCAGTTCTCCCTTAGCAAATCTGCTTACTAGGGCAACAGAGCCTCAATGGAAGCCGTGTTCTAGATTGGAATTTAGAATGGAATGTGCCAGGAGAAAGCCCCTCAAGTTTGTCTCACTACTTCTTGTTCGTGTTTTTAATTTAATTTTTAATTTTTTATTACAGCAAGTTTGATTACATCGTTTGGCTTGTTGTAGGTGTGCAAGATGTGGTTCTTTTACACATATACATATGTCTATTCTTCCTGGGACCCTTTTCCCATGTACGTTATGACAGAATGTTGAGTAGTCTTCTCTTGGCATTCCGTAGGTCTTTGGTGATTATATATTTCACCTGTGTTTGTATATGTCTCTTAACACCAATATTGTAATGAATCCAATCCTCACACCTTTCCATTGGTGAACCATAAGTTTGTTTAATGAATCTGTGATTGCCCTTCTCCGTGGAAATATCTGCCCTGGTATCCGTTTTTAGGTAACACCTGTAAGTGATATCCTACGATATGTGTCTTTCACTTTCTGACTTACTACAAGTCACGTGATTACCTGTAGACTCATCTACGGGGCTGCAAATGGCATTGTGTCCTTTTTTTCCTTGGCTAATATTCTGTCTTAGCGAGGTCCATTTTCTGCAATGTGATTCCCTGAGGGCTGAGGATTAGCTGACCTGGGCAGCCTGACCCTGCCGGCAAGCCCTCCCCAGGTGTGCCTGGGTTGAGGTCAATAGAAACAGCACTCCAGGCAGCAATAGCCCCTGCAGCTGTGCCTGACTCCATATTCTCTGCCCCGTCAGCAGTCTCGGGGCTGTGCTGTTGGGTGGGTGTGAGGGTCCACGGCTTTGTTGGTGGCCCGGTGTGAGTGGGGCTCTGCTGGACTTTCTGCAGGAGTTGCCAGGCTGCCACTTGTAAAGAAGAGGATGTGTCACCCATAACTTCCGCTGGAATTTCTCTCCGGGCTGAGGTGAGGAAGGAAAAAAAGGAGTGGGGGCCGGGACAGGAGGGGTAACTCAGGCAGGGAAATGGAAAGCTTCCAGAAGAGCGCCCGGGGCCAGGACCATCCTGGCTGGCCTGCAGGCACCAAGTTGGCCTGTGTGCTGTCGCTGGTGTGGCTCCACGACCCTTCCTCTAGGCTTTCAAGCCCTTGTACATATTCAGGTGTTTTACCTGGGAAGGGTGGGAACAGTTCAGCAACAGCTGGCCTGGGGCTCTGCTCACGTTTACTCACAGAGGACCCGGCACGGTCCCCCAGCTTTGCAATGAGGACGCTCCTTGCGTGGAGGGGCCGGGCTGCTGGCTGTATGGGAGACGATTCCCCACCTCTGACCAATTTCAGAATTGTTTACCGCTGGAGCAAGTGCCCTGATAGGGTTTTCCTCTGTATAACTGCTGGGTTCAGGTTTTTTTTTTTCTTTTTTGGTTCAAGTTACAATTTATTCATCTTTTATGTATTTATTGATATAAGCATGGAAATAATTCATTCATAGAAATACATCTGTGTGAAGGGAAGAACTTTTTTCTGTTTTATTTTTAAATTTCATTTCTAAAAATTTTGAAGTTTAATTATTTTTATTTTTCTATACAGCAGGTTATTATTAATTATTTATTTTATTCATATACATATATACAGGTCAATACCTATCTCCCAACTCATCTGACCACAACACCCCATGGCTTCCCCGACTTGGTGTCCATACGTTTGTTCTCTACCTCTGTTTCTCTATTTCTGCCCTGCAAACCTGTTCATCTGTACCATATATCTAGGTTCCACATACATGCATTAATACAGAATATTTGTTTTGCTCTTTCTGGCTTACTTCATTCTGTATGACAGTCTCTAGATCCACCGACTTCTCTACAAACAACCCAGTTTCATTCCTTTTCATGGCTGAGTCATATCCCATTTTATGTATGTACCACATCTTTATCCATTCGTCTGTCTGTGGGCATTTAGGTTGCTTCCATTACCTGGCTATTGTAAATCGTGCTGCAATGAACATTGTGGTGAATGTGTGATTTTGATTTATGGTTTTCTCTGGGTATATGCCCAGAAGTGGGATTGCTGGATCCTATGGTAATTCTATTTCTAGTTTCTTTAAGGAAACTCCATACTGTTCTCCATAGTGACTGTATCAATTGACCTTCCCACCAATAGTGGAAGAGGGTTCCTTTTGTCCACACCCTCCCCAGAATTTGTTGTTTGTAGATTTTCTGATGATGCCGAGTCTAACAGGTGTGAGGTGATACCTCATTGTCGTTTTGATTTGCATTTCTCTAATAATTAGAGGTGTTGAGCAGCTTTTCATGTGCGTCTTGGCCGTCTCTGTGACTTCTTTGAAGAAACGTCTATTTAGATCTTCTGCCCATTTTTGTATTGGGTTGTTTGTTTTATTAATATTAAGCTGCCTGATATGTTTATATATATTGGAGATTAAACCTTTGTCCATTGATTCGTTTGCGAACGTTTTCGCCCATTCTGAGCGTTGCTTTTTTCCATTCCCGTTTTTTTTAACCAAAAAAGAAAGAAAGCAAAAGAAGCAGAACACTAATGTGCGTGAAATATGCCTCTTGAAACTGTCGTTTTGAAATATGGACGTCTTTTGAACTTTTTGGTTGATATATGACCCCAGGATTTGTTTTCAGGGCCGGTGTCATTTACAGGCCTGAAATGATTTGGAATATCCACTGACCATTAGCGCTGGGATTAAAGCTGCTGTTGTGTGAAACGGCCACAAGGTGGCAGCAGTTCTCCCTTAGCAAATCTGCTTACTAGGGCAACAGAGCCTCAATGGAAGCCGTGTTCTAGATTGGAATTTAGAATGGAATGTGCCAGGAGAAAGCCCCTCAAGTTTGTCTCACTACTTCTTGTTCGTGTTTTTAATTTAATTTTTAATTTTTTATTACAGCAAGTTTGATTACATCGTTTGGCTTGTTGTAGGTGTGCAAGATGTGGTTCTTTTACACATATACATATGTCTATTCTTCCTGGGACCCTTTTCCCATGTACGTTATGACAGAATGTTGAGTAGTCTTCTCTTGGCATTCCGTAGGTCTTTGGTGATTATATATTTCACCTGTGTTTGTATATGTCTCTTAACACCAATATTGTAATGAATCCAATCCTCACACCTTTCCATTGGTGAACCATAAGTTTGTTTAATGAATCTGTGATTGCCCTTCTCCGTGGAAATATCTGCCCTGGTATCCGTTTTTAGGTAACACCTGTAAGTGATATCCTACGATATGTGTCTTTCACTTTCTGACTTACTACAAGTCACGTGATTACCTGTAGACTCATCTACGGGGCTGCAAATGGCATTGTGTCCTTTTTTTCCTTGGCTAATATTCTGTCTTAGCGAGGTCCATTTTCTGCAATGTGATTCCCTGAGGGCTGAGGATTAGCTGACCTGGGCAGCCTGACCCTGCCGGCAAGCCCTCCCCAGGTGTGCCTGGGTTGAGGTCAATAGAAACAGCACTCCAGGCAGCAATAGCCCCTGCAGCTGTGCCTGACTCCATATTCTCTGCCCGGTCAGCAGTCTCGGGGCTGTGCTGGTGGGAGGGTGTGAGGGTCCATGGCTTTGTTGGTGGCCCGGTGTGAGTGGGGCTCTGCTGGACTTTCTGCAGGAGTTGCCAGGCTGCCACTTGTAAAGAAGAGGATGTGTCACCCATAACTTCCGCTGGAATTTCTCTCCGGGTTGAGGTGAGGAAGGAAAAAAAGGAGTGGGGAACGGGACAGGAGGGGTATCTCAGGCAGGGAAATGGAAAGCTTCCAGAAGAGCACCCGGGGCCAGGACCATCCTGGCTGGCCTGCAGGCACCAAGTTGGCCTGCGTGCTGTCGCTGGTGTGGCTCCAAGACCCTTCCTCTAGGCTTTCAAGCCCTTGTACATATTCAGGTGTTTTACCTGGGAAGGGTGGGAACAGTTCAGCAACAGCTGGCCTGGGGCTCTGCTCACGTTTACTCACAGAGGCCCCGGCACGGTCCCCCAGCTTTGCAATGAGGACGCTCCTTGCGTGGAGGGGCTGCACTGCTGGCTGTATGGGAGATGATTCCCCACCTCTGACCAATTTCAGAATTGTTTATCGCTGGAGCAAGTGCCCTGATAGGGTTTTACTCTGTATAACTGCTGGGTTCAGGTTTTTTTTTTTCTTTTTTGGTTCAAGTTGGAATTTATTCATCTTTTATGTATTTATTGATATAAGCATGGAAATAATTCATTCATAGAAATACATCTGTGTGAAGGGAAGAACTTTATTCTGTTTTATTTTTAAATTTCATTTCTAAAAATTTTGAAGTTTAATTATTTTTATTTTTCTATACAGCAGGTTATTATTAATTATTTATTTTATTCATATACATATATACAGGTCAATACCTGTCTCCAAACTCATCTGACCACAACACCCCATGGCTTCCCCGACTTGGTGTCCATACGTCTGTTCTCTACCTCTGTTTCTCTATTTCTGCCCTGCAAACCTGTTCATCTGTACCATATATCTAGGTTCCACATACATGCATTAATACAGAATATTTGTTTTGCTCTTTCTGACTTACTTCATTCTGTATGACAGTCTCTAGATCCACCGACTTCTCTACAAACAACCCAGTTTCATTCCTTTTCATGGCTGAGTCATATCCCATTTTATATATGTACCACATCTTTATCCATTCGTCTGTCTATGGGCATTTAGGTTGCTTCTATTACCTGGCTATTGTAAATAGTGCTGCGATGAACATTGTGGTGAATGTGTGTTTTTGATTTATGGTTGTCTCTGGGTATATGCCCAGAAGTGGGATTGCTGGATCCTATGGTAATTCTATTTCTAGTTTCTTTAAGGAAACTCCATACTGTTCTCCATAGTGACTGTATCAATTTACCTTCCCACCAATAGTGGAAGAGGGTTCCTTTTGTCCACACCCTCCCCAGAATTTGTTGTTTGTAGATTTTCTGATGATGCCGATTCTAACAGGTGTGAGGTGATACCTCATTGTCGTTTTGATTTGCATTTCTCTAATAATTAGTGGTGTTGAGCAGCTTTTCATGTGCGTCTTGGCCGTCTCTGTGACTTCTTTGAAGAAAAGTCTATTTAGATCTTCTGCCCATTTTTGTATTGGGTTGTTTGTTTTATTAATATTAAGCTGCCTGAGCTGTTTATATATATTGGAGATTAAACCTTTGTCCATTGATTCGTTTGCGAACGTTTTCGCCCATTCTGAGGGTTGCCTTTTTCCATTCCCGTTTTTTTTAACCAAAAAATAAAGAAAGCAAAAGAAGCAGAACACTAATGTGCGTGAAATATGCCTCTTGAAACTGTCGTTTTGAAATATGGACGTCTTTTGAAATTTTTGGTGGATATATGACCCCAGGATTTGTTTTATGGGAAGGTGTCATTTACAGGCCTGCAATGATTTGGAATATCCACTGACCAGTAGCGCTGGGATTAAAGCTGCTGTTGTGTGAAACGGCCACAAGGTGGCAGCAGTTCTCCCTTAGCAAATCTGCTTACTAGGGCAACAGAGCCTCAATGGAAGCCGTGTTCTAGATTGGAATTTAGAATGTAATGTGCCAGGAGAAAGCCCCTCAAGTTTGTCTCACTACTTCTTGTTCGTGTTTTTAATTTAATTTTTAATTTTTATTACAGCAAGTTTGATTACAACGTTTGGCTTGTTGTAGGTGTGCAAGATGTGGTTCTTTTACACATATACATATGTCTGTTCTTCCTGGGACCCTTTTCCCATGTACGTTATGACAGAATGTTGAGTAGTCTTCTCTTGGCATTCCGTAGGTCTTTGGTGATTATATATTTCACCTGTGTTTGTATATGTCTCTTAACACCAATATCGTAATGAATCCAATCCTCACACCTTTCCATTGGTGAACCATAAGTTTGATTAATGAATCTGTGATTGCCCTTCTCCGTGGAAATATCTGCCCTGGTATCCGTTTTTAGGTAACACCTATAAGTGATATCCTACGATATGTGTCTTTCACTTTCTGACTTACTACAAGTCACGTGATTACCTGTAGACTCATCTACGGGGCTGCAAATGGCATTGTGTCCTTTTTTTCCTTGGCTAATATTCTGTCTTAGCGAGGTCCATTTTCTGCAATGTGATTCCCTGAGGGCTGAGGATTAGCTGACCTGGGCAGCCTGACCCTGCTGGCAAGCCCTCCCCAGATGTGCCTGGGTTGAGGTCAATAGAAACAGCACTCCAGGCAGCAATAGCCCCTGCAGCTGTGCCTGACTCCATATTCTCTGCCCCGTCAGCAGTCTCGGGGCTGTGCTGGTGGGTGGGTGTGAGGGTCCACGGCTTTGTTGGTGGCCCGGTGTGAGTGGGGCTCTGCTGGACTTTCTGCAGGAGTTGCCAGGCTGCCACCTGTAAAGAAGAGGATGTGTCACCCATAACTTCCGCTGGAATTTCTCTCCGGGATGAGGTGAGGAAGGAAAAAAAGGAGTGAGGGCCGGGACAGGAGGGGTATCTCAGGCAGGGAAATGGAAAGCTTCCAGAAGAGCGCCCGGGGCGAGGACCATCCTGGCTTGCCTGCAGGCACCAAGTTGGCCTGCGTGCTGTCGCTGGTGTGGCTCCACGACCCTTCCTCTAGGCTTTCAAGCCGTTGTACATATTCAGGTGTTTTACCTGGGAAGGGTGGGAACAGTTCAGCAACAGCTGGCCTGTGGCTCTGCTCACGTTTACTCACAGAGGCCCCGGCACGGTCCCCCAGCTTTGCAATGAGGACGCTCCTTGCGTGGAGGGGCCGGGCTGCTGGCTGTATGGGAGATGATTCCCCACCTCTGACCAATTTCAGAATTGTTTACCGCTGGAGCAAGTGCCCTGATAGGGTTTTCCTCTGTATATCTGCTGGGTTCAGGTTTTTTTTTTTCTTTTTTGGTTCAACTTAGAATTTATTCATCTTTTATGTATTTATTGATATAAGCATGGAAATAATTCATTCATAGAAATACATCTGTGTGAAGGGAAGAACTTTTTTCTGTTTTATTTTTAAATTTCATTTCTAAAAATTTTGAAGTTTAATTATATTTATTTTTCTATACAGCAGGTTATTATTAGTTATCTATTTTATTCATATACATATATACAGGTCAATACCTATCTCCCAACTCATCTGACCACAACACCCCATGGCTTCCCCGACTTGGTGTCCATACGTTTGTTCTCTACCTCTGTTTCTCTATTTCTGCCCTGCAAACCTGTTCATCTGTACCATATATCTAGGTTCCATATACATGCATTAATACAGAATATTTGTTTTGCTCTTTCTGACTTACTTCATTCTGTATGACAGTCTCTAGATCCACCGACTTCTCTACAAACAACCCAGTTTCATTCCTTTTCATGGCTGAGTCATATCCCATTTTATATATGTACCACATCTTTATCCATTCATCTGTCTGTGGGCATTTAGGTTGCTTCCATTACCTGGCTATTGTAAATCGTGCTGCAATGAACATTGTGGTGAATGTGTGTTTTTGATTTATGGTTGTCTCTGGGTATATGCCCAGAAGTGGGATTGCTGGATCCTATGGTAATTCTATTTCTAGTTTCTTTAAGGAAACTCCATACTGTTCTCCATAGTGACTGTATCAATTTACCTTCCCACCAATAGTGGAAGAGGGCTCCTTTTGTCCACACCCTCCCCAGAATTTGTTGTTTGTAGATTTTCTGATGATGCCGAGTCTAACAGGTGTGAGGTGAAACCTCATTGTCGTTTTGATTTGCATTTCTCTAATAATTAGTGGTGTTGAGCAGCTTTTCATGTGCGTCTTGGCCGTCTCTGTGACTTCTTTGAAGAAAAGTCTATTTAGATCTTCTGCCCATTTTTTTATTGGTTTGTTTGTTTTATTAATATTAAGCTGCCTGAGCTGTTTATATATATTGGAGATTAAACCTTTGTCCATTGATTCGTTTGCGAACGTTTTCGCCCATTCTGAGGGTGCCTTTTTCCATTCCCGTTTTTTTTAACCAAAAAAGAAAGACAGCAAAAGAAGCAGAACACTAATGTGCGTGAAATATGCCTCTTGAAACTGTCGTTTTGAAATATGGACGTCTTTTGAACTTTTTGGTCGATATATGACCCCAGGATTTGTTTTCAGGGCAGGTGTCATTTACAGGCCTGCAATGATTTGGAATATCCACTGACCATTAGCGCTGGGATTAAAGCTGCTGTTGTGTGAAACGGCCACAAGGTGGCAGCAGTTCTCCCTTAGCAAATCTGCTTACTAGGGCAACAGAGCCTCAATGGAAGCCGTGTTCTAGATTGGAATTTAGAATAGAATGTGCCAGGAGAAAGCCCCTCAAGTTTGTCTCACTACTTCTTGTTCGTGTTTTTAATTTAATTTTTTATTTTTTATTACAACAAGTTTGATTACATCGTTTGGCTTGTTGTAGGTGTGCAAGATGTGGTTCTTTTACACATATACATATGTCTGTTCTTCCTGGGACCCTTTTCCCATGTACGTTATGACAGAATGTTGAGTAGTCTTCTCTTGGCATTCCGTAGGTCTTTGGTGATTATATATTTCACCTGTGTTTGTATATGTCTCTTAACACCAATATAGTAATGAATCCAATCCTCACACCTTTCCATTGGTGAACCATAAGTTTGTTTAATGAATCTGTGATTGCCCTTCTCCGTGGAAATATCTGCCCTGGTATCCGTTTTTAGGTAACACCTATAAGTGATATCCTACGATATGTGTCTTTCACTTTCTGACTTACTACAAGTCACGTGATTACCTGTAGACTCATCTACGGGGCTGCAAATGGCATTGTGCCCTTTTTTTCCTTGGCTAATATTCTGTCTTAGCGAGGTCCATTTTCTGCAATGTGATTCCCTGAGGGCTGAGGATTAGCTGACCTGGGCAGCCTGACCCTGCCGGCAAGCCCTCCACAGGTGTGCCTGGTTTGAGGTCGATAGAAACAGCACTCCAGGCAGCAATAGCCCCTGCAGCTGTGCCTGACTCCATATTCTCTGCCCCGTCAGCAGTCTCGGGGCTGTGCTGGTGGGAGGGTGTGAGGGTCCACGGCTTTGTTGGTGGCCCGGTGTGAGTGGGGCTCTGCTGGACTTTCTGCAGGAGTTGCCAGGCTGCCACTTGTAAAGAAGAGGATGTGTCACCCATAACTTCCGCTGGAATTTCTCTCCGGGCTGAGGTGAGGAAGGAAAAAAAGGAGTGGGGGCCGGGACAGGACGGGTATCTCAGGCAGGGAAATGGAAAGCTTCCAGAAGAGCGCCCGGGGTCAGGACCATTCTGGCTGGCCTGCAGGCACCAAGTTGTCCTGCGTGCTGTCGCTGGTGTGGCTCCACGACCCTTCCTCTAGGCTTTCAAGCCCTTGTACATATTCAGGTGTTTTACCTGGGAAGGGTGGGAACAGTTCAGCAACAGCTGGCCTGGGGCTCAGCTCACGTTTACTCACAGAGGCCTCGGCACGGTCCCCCAGCTTTGCAATGAGGACGCTCCTTGCATGGGGGTGGCCGGGCTGCTGGCTGTATGGGAGATGATTCCCCACCTCTGACCAATTTCAGAATTGTTTACCGCTGGAGCAAGTGCCCTGATAGGGTTTTCCTCTGTATAACTGCTGGGTTCAGGTTTTTTTTTTCTTTTTTGGTTCAACTTAGAATTTATTCATCTTTTATGTATTTATTGATATAAGCATGGAAATAATTCATTCATAGAAATACATCTGTGTGAAGGGAAGAACTTTTTTCTGTTTTATTTTTAAATTTCATTTCTAAAAATTTTGAAGTTTAATTATATTTATTTTTCTATACAGCAGGTTATTATTAGTTATCTATTTTATTCATATACATATATACAGGTCAATACCTATCTCCCAACTCATCTGACCACAACACCCCATGGCTTCCCCGACTTGGTGTCCATACGTTTGTTCTCTACCTCTGTTTCTCTATTTCTGCCCTGCAAACCTGTTCATCTGTACCATATATCTAGGTTCCACATACATGCATTAATACAGAATATTTGTTTTGCTCTTTCTGACTTACTTCATTCTGTATGACAGTCTCTAGATCCACCGACTTCTCTACAAACAACCCAGTTTCATTCCTTTTCATGGCTGAGTCATATCCCATTTTATGTATGTACCACATCTTTATCCATTCGTCTGTCTGTGGGCATTTAGGTTGCTTCCATTACCTGGCTATTGTAAATCGTGCTGCAATGAACATTGTGGTGAATGTGTGATTTTGATTTATGGTTTTCTCTGGGTATATGCCCAGAAGTGGGATTGCTGGATCCTATGGTAATTCTATTTCTAGTTTCTTTAAGGAAACTCCACACTGTTCTCCATAGTGACTGTATCAATTGACCTTCCCACCAATAGTGGAAGAGGGTTCCTTTTGTCCACACCCTCCCCAGAATTTGTTGTTTGTAGATTTTCTGATGATGCCGAGTCTAACAGGTGTGAGGTGATACCTCATTGTCGTTTTGATTTGCATTTCTCTAATAATTAGAGGTGTTGAGCAGCTTTTCATGTGCGTCTTGGCCGTCTCTGTGACTTCTTTGAAGAAACGTCTATTTAGATCTTCTGCCCATTTTTGTATTGGGTTGTTTGTTTTATTAATATTAAGCTGCCTGATATGTTTATATATATTGGAGATTAAACCTTTGTCCATTGATTCGTTTGCGAACGTTTTCGCCCATTCTGAGCGTTGCTTTTTTCCATTCCCGTTTTTTTTAACCAAAAAAGAAAGAAAGCAAAAGAAGCAGAACACTAATGTGCGTGAAATATGCCTCTTGAAACTGTCGTTTTGAAATATGGACGTCTTTTGAACTTTTTGGTTGATATATGACCCCAGGATTTGTTTTCAGGGCCAGTGTCATTTACAGGCCTGAAATGATTTGGAATATCCACTGACCATTAGCGCTGGGATTAAAGCTGCTGTTGTGTGAAACGGCCACAAGGTGGCAGCAGTTCTCCCTTAGCAAATCTGCTTACTAGGGCAACAGAGCCTCAATGGAAGCCGTGTTCTAGATTGGAATTTAGAATGGAATGTGCCAGGAGAAAGCCCCTCAAGTTTGTCTCACTACTTCTTGTTCGTGTTTTTAATTTAATTTTTAATTTTTTATTACAGCAAGTTTGATTACATCGTTTGGCTTGTTGTAGGTGTGCAAGATGTGGTTCTTTTACACATATACATATGTCTATTCTTCCTGGGACCCTTTTCCCATGTACGTTATGACAGAATGTTGAGTAGTCTTCTCTTGGCATTCCGTAGGTCTTTGGTGATTATATATTTCACCTGTGTTTGTATATGTCTCTTAACACCAATATTGTAATGAATCCAATCCTCACACCTTTCCATTGGTGAACCATAAGTTTGTTT
This sequence comes from Mesoplodon densirostris, assembly GCF_025265405.1. Classification (NCBI taxonomy): domain Eukaryota; kingdom Metazoa; phylum Chordata; class Mammalia; order Artiodactyla; family Ziphiidae; genus Mesoplodon; species Mesoplodon densirostris. The sequence continues at coordinate 98,625,529 of NC_082666.1, forward strand.
AATGAATCTGTGATTGCCCTTCTCCGTGGAAATATCTGCCCTGGTATCCGTTTTTAGGTAACACCTGTAAGTGATATCCTACGATATGTGTCTTTCACTTTCTGACTTACTACAAGTCACGTGATTACCTGTAGACTCATCTACGGGGCTGCAAATGGCATTGTGTCCTTTTTTTCCTTGGCTAATATTCTGTCTTAGCGAGGTCCATTTTCTGCAATGTGATTCCCTGAGGGCTGAGGATTAGCTGACCTGGGCAGCCTGACCCTGCCGGCAAGCCCTCCCCAGGTGTGCCTGGGTTGAGGTCAATAGAAACAGCACTCCAGGCAGCAATAGCCCCTGCAGCTGTGCCTGACTCCATATTCTCTGCCCCGTCAGCAGTCTCGGGGCTGTGCTGTTGGGTGGGTGTGAGGGTCCACGGCTTTGTTGGTGGCCCGGTGTGAGTGGGGCTCTGCTGGACTTTCTGCAGGAGTTGCCAGGCTGCCACTTGTAAAGAAGAGGATGTGTCACCCATAACTTCCGCTGGAATTTCTCTCCGGGCTGAGGTGAGGAAGGAAAAAAAGGAGTGGGGGCCGGGACAGGAGGGGTAACTCAGGCAGGGAAATGGAAAGCTTCCAGAAGAGCGCCCGGGGCCAGGACCATCCTGGCTGGCCTGCAGGCACCAAGTTGGCCTGTGTGCTGTCGCTGGTGTGGCTCCACGACCCTTCCTCTAGGCTTTCAAGCCCTTGTACATATTCAGGTGTTTTACCTGGGAAGGGTGGGAACAGTTCAGCAACAGCTGGCCTGGGGCTCTGCTCACGTTTACTCACAGAGGACCCGGCACGGTCCCCCAGCTTTGCAATGAGGACGCTCCTTGCGTGGAGGGGCCGGGCTGCTGGCTGTATGGGAGACGATTCCCCACCTCTGACCAATTTCAGAATTGTTTACCGCTGGAGCAAGTGCCCTGATAGGGTTTTCCTCTGTATAACTGCTGGGTTCAGGTTTTTTTTTTTCTTTTTTGGTTCAAGTTACAATTTATTCATCTTTTATGTATTTATTGATATAAGCATGGAAATAATTCATTCATAGAAATACATCTGTGTGAAGGGAAGAACTTTTTTCTGTTTTATTTTTAAATTTCATTTCTAAAAATTTTGAAGTTTAATTATATTTATTTTTCTATACAGCAGGTTATTATTAGTTATCTATTTTATTCATATACATATATACAGGTCAATACCTATCTCCCAACTCATCTGACCACAACACCCCATGGCTTCCCCGACTTGGTGTCCATACGTTTGTTCTCTACCTCTGTTTCTCTATTTCTGCCCTGCAAACCTGTTCATCTGTACCATATATCTAGGTTCCATATACATGCATTAATACAGAATATTTGTTTTGCTCTTTCTGACTTACTTCATTCTGTATGACAGTCTCTAGATCCACCGACTTCTCTACAAACAACCCAGTTTCATTCCTTTTCATGGCTGAGTCATATCCCATTTTATATATGTACCACATCTTTATCCATTCATCTGTCTGTGGGCATTTAGGTTGCTTCCATTACCTGGCTATTGTAAATCGTGCTGCAATGAACATTGTGGTGAATGTGTGTTTTTGATTTATGGTTGTCTCTGGGTATATGCCCAGAAGTGGGATTGCTGGATCCTATGGTAATTCTATTTCTAGTTTCTTTAAGGAAACTCCATACTGTTCTCCATAGTGACTGTATCAATTTACCTTCCCACCAATAGTGGAAGAGGGCTCCTTTTGTCCACACCCTCCCCAGAATTTGTTGTTTGTAGATTTTCTGATGATGCCGAGTCTAACAGGTGTGAGGTGAAACCTCATTGTCGTTTTGATTTGCATTTCTCTAATAATTAGTGGTGTTGAGCAGCTTTTCATGTGCGTCTTGGCCGTCTCTGTGACTTCTTTGAAGAAAAGTCTATTTAGATCTTCTGCCCATTTTTTTATTGGTTTGTTTGTTTTATTAATATTAAGCTGCCTGAGCTGTTTATATATATTGGAGATTAAACCTTTGTCCATTGATTCGTTTGCGAACGTTTTCGCCCATTCTGAGGGTGCCTTTTTCCATTCCCGTTTTTTTTAACCAAAAAAGAAAGACAGCAAAAGAAGCAGAACACTAATGTGCGTGAAATATGCCTCTTGAAACTGTCGTTTTGAAATATGGACGTCTTTTGAACTTTTTGGTCGATATATGACCCCAGGATTTGTTTTCAGGGCAGGTGTCATTTACAGGCCTGCAATGATTTGGAATATCCACTGACCATTAGCGCTGGGATTAAAGCTGCTGTTGTGTGAAACGGCCACAAGGTGGCAGCAGTTCTCCCTTAGCAAATCTGCTTACTAGGGCAACAGAGCCTCAATGGAAGCCGTGTTCTAGATTGGAATTTAGAATAGAATGTGCCAGGAGAAAGCCCCTCAAGTTTGTCTCACTACTTCTTGTTCGTGTTTTTAATTTAATTTTTTATTTTTTATTACAACAAGTTTGATTACATCGTTTGGCTTGTTGTAGGTGTGCAAGATGTGGTTCTTTTACACATATACATATGTCTGTTCTTCCTGGGACCCTTTTCCCATGTACGTTATGACAGAATGTTGAGTAGTCTTCTCTTGGCATTCCGTAGGTCTTTGGTGATTATATATTTCACCTGTGTTTGTATATGTCTCTCAACACCAATATAGTAATGAATCCAATCCTCACACCTTTCCATTGGTGAACCATAAGTTTGTTTAATGAATCTGTGATTGCCCTTCTCCGTGGAAATATCTGCCCTGGTATCCGTTTTTAGGTAACACCTATAAGTGATATCCTACGATATGTGTCTTTCACTTTCTGACTTACTACAAGTCACGTGATTACCTGTAGACTCATCTACGGGGCTGCAAATGGCATTGTGCCCTTTTTTTCCTTGGCTAATATTCTGTCTTAGCGAGGTCCATTTTCTGCAATGTGATTCCCTGAGGGCTGAGGATTAGCTGACCTGGGCAGCCTGACCCTGCCGGCAAGCCCTCCACAGGTGTGCCTGGTTTGAGGTCGATAGAAACAGCACTCCAGGCAGCAATAGCCCCTGCAGCTGTGCCTGACTCCATATTCTCTGCCCCGTCAGCAGTCTCGGGGCTGTGCTGGTGGGAGGGTGTGAGGGTCCACGGCTTTGTTGGTGGCCCGGTGTGAGTGGGGCTCTGCTGGACTTTCTGCAGGAGTTGCCAGGCTGCCACTTGTAAAGAAGAGGATGTGTCACCCATAACTTCCGCTGGAATTTCTCTCCGGGCTGAGGTGAGGAAGGAAAAAAAGGAGTGGGGGCCGGGACAGGACGGGTATCTCAGGCAGGGAAATGGAAAGCTTCCAGAAGAGCGCCCGGGGTCAGGACCATTCTGGCTGGCCTGCAGGCACCAAGTTGTCCTGCGTGCTGTCGCTGGTGTGGCTCCACGACCCTTCCTCTAGGCTTTCAAGCCCTTGTACATATTCAGGTGTTTTACCTGGGAAGGGTGGGAACAGTTCAGCAACAGCTGGCCTGGGGCTCAGCTCACGTTTACTCACAGAGGCCTCGGCACGGTCCCCCAGCTTTGCAATGAGGACGCTCCTTGCATGGGGGTGGCCGGGCTGCTGGCTGTATGGGAGATGATTCCCCACCTCTGACCAATTTCAGAATTGTTTACCGCTGGAGCAAGTGCCCTGATAGGGTTTTCCTCTGTATAACTGCTGGGTTCAGGTTTTTTTTTTCTTTTTTGGTTCAACTTAGAATTTATTCATCTTTTATGTATTTATTGATATAAGCATGGAAATAATTCATTCATAGAAATACATCTGTGTGAAGGGAAGAACTTTTTTCTGTTTTATTTTTAAATTTCATTTCTAAAAATTTTGAAGTTTAATTATATTTATTTTTCTATACAGCAGGTTATTATTAGTTATCTATTTTATTCATATACATATATACAGGTCAATACCTATCTCCCAACTCATCTGACCACAACACCCCATGGCTTCCCCGACTTGGTGTCCATACGTTTGTTCTCTACCTCTGTTTCTCTATTTCTGCCCTGCAAACCTGTTCATCTGTACCATATATCTAGGTTCCACATACATGCATTAATACAGAATATTTGTTTTGCTCTTTCTGACTTACTTCATTCTGTATGACAGTCTCTAGATCCACCGACTTCTCTACAAACAACCCAGTTTCATTCCTTTTCATGGCTGAGTCATATCCCATTTTATGTATGTACCACATCTTTATCCATTCGTCTGTCTGTGGGCATTTAGGTTGCTTCCATTACCTGGCTATTGTAAATCGTGCTGCAATGAACATTGTGGTGAATGTGTGATTTTGATTTATGGTTTTCTCTGGGTATATGCCCAGAAGTGGGATTGCTGGATCCTATGGTAATTCTATTTCTAGTTTCTTTAAGGAAACTCCATACTGTTCTCCATAGTGACTGTATCAATTGACCTTCCCACCAATAGTGGAAGAGGGTTCCTTTTGTCCACACCCTCCCCAGAATTTGTTGTTTGTAGATTTTCTGATGATGCCGAGTCTAACAGGTGTGAGGTGATACCTCATTGTCGTTTTGATTTGCATTTCTCTAATAATTAGAGGTGTTGAGCAGCTTTTCATGTGCGTCTTGGCCGTCTCTGTGACTTCTTTGAAGAAACGTCTATTTAGATCTTCTGCCCATTTTTGTATTGGGTTGTTTGTTTTATTAATATTAAGCTGCCTGATATGTTTATATATATTGGAGATTAAACCTTTGTCCATTGATTCGTTTGCGAACGTTTTCGCCCATTCTGAGCGTTGCTTTTTTCCATTCCCGTTTTTTTTAACCAAAAAAGAAAGAAAGCAAAAGAAGCAGAACACTAATGTGCGTGAAATATGCCTCTTGAAACTGTCGTTTTGAAATATGGACGTCTTTTGAACTTTTTGGTTGATATATGACCCCAGGATTTGTTTTCAGGGCCGGTGTCATTTACAGGCCTGAAATGATTTGGAATATCCACTGACCATTAGCGCTGGGATTAAAGCTGCTGTTGTGTGAAACGGCCACAAGGTGGCAGCAGTTCTCCCTTAGCAAATCTGCTTACTAGGGCAACAGAGCCTCAATGGAAGCCGTGTTCTAGATAGGAATTTAGAATGGAATGTGCCAGGAGAAAGCCCCTCAAGTTTGTCTCACTACTTCTTGTTCGTGTTTTTAATTTAATTTTTAATTTTTTATTACAGCAAGTTTGATTACATCGTTTGGCTTGTTGTAGGTGTGCAAGATGTGGTTCTTTTACACATATACATATGTCTATTCTTCCTGGGACCCTTTTCCCATGTACGTTATGACAGAATGTTGAGTAGTCTTCTCTTGGCATTCCGTAGGTCTTTGGTGATTATATATTTCACCTGTGTTTGTATATGTCTCTTAACACCAATATTGTAATGAATCCAATCCTCACACCTTTCCATTGGTGAACCATAAGTTTGTTTAATGAATCTGTGATTGCCCTTCTCCGTGGAAATATCTGCCCTGGTATCCGTTTTTAGGTAACACCTGTAAGTGATATCCTACGATATGTGTCTTTCACTTTCTGACTTACTACAAGTCACGTGATTACCTGTAGACTCATCTACGGGGCTGCAAATGGCATTGTGTCCTTTTTTTCCTTGGCTAATATTCTGTCTTAGTGAGGTCCATTTTCTGCAATGTGATTCCCTGAGGGCTGAGGATTAGCTGACCTGGGCAGCCTGACCCTGCCGGCAAGCCCTCCCCAGGTGTGCCTGGGTTGAGGTCAATAGAAACAGCACTCCAGGCAGCAATAGCCCCTGCAGCTGTGCCTGACTCCATATTCTCTGCCCCGTCAGCAGTCTCGGGGCTGTGCTGGTGGGAGGGTGTGAGGGTCCATGGCTTTGTTGGTGGCCCGGTGTGAGTGGGGCTCTGCTGGACTTTCTGCAGGAGTTGCCAGGCTGCCACTTGTAAAGAAGAGGATGTGTCACCCATAACTTCCGCTGGAATTTCTCTCCGGGTTGAGGTGAGGAAGGAAAAAAAGGAGTGGGGAACGGGACAGGAGGGGTATCTCAGGCAGGGAAATGGAAAGCTTCCAGAAGAGCACCCGGGGCCAGGACCATCCTGGCTGGCCTGCAGGCACCAAGTTGGCCTGCGTGCTGTCGCTGGTGTGGCTCCAAGACCCTTCCTCTAGGCTTTCAAGCCCTTGTACATATTCAGGTGTTTTACCTGGGAAGGGTGGGAACAGTTCAGCAACAGCTGGCCTGGGGCTCTGCTCACGTTTACTCACAGAGGCCCCGGCACGGTCCCCCAGCTTTGCAATGAGGACGCTCCTTGCGTGGAGGGGCTGCACTGCTGGCTGTATGGGAGATGATTCCCCACCTCTGACCAATTTCAGAATTGTTTATCGCTGGAGCAAGTGCCCTGATAGGGTTTTACTCTGTATAACTGCTGGGTTCAGGTTTTTTTTTTCTTTTTTGGTTCAAGTTGGAATTTATTCATCTTTTATGTATTTATTGATATAAGCATGGAAATAATTCATTCATAGAAATACATCTGTGTGAAGGGAAGAACTTTATTCTGTTTTATTTTTAAATTTCATTTCTAAAAATTTTGAAGTTTAATTATTTTTATTTTTCTATACAGCAGGTTATTATTAATTATTTATTTTATTCATATACATATATACAGGTCAATACCTGTCTCCAAACTCATCTGACCACAACACCCCATGGCTTCCCCGACTTGGTGTCCATACGTCTGTTCTCTACCTCTGTTTCTCTATTTCTGCCCTGCAAACCTGTTCATCTGTACCATATATCTAGGTTCCACATACATGCATTAATACAGAATATTTGTTTTGCTCTTTCTGACTTACTTCATTCTGTATGACAGTCTCTAGATCCACCGACTTCTCTACAAACAACCCAGTTTCATTCCTTTTCATGGCTGAGTCATATCCCATTTTATATATGTACCACATCTTTATCCATTCGTCTGTCTATGGGCATTTAGGTTGCTTCTATTACCTGGCTATTGTAAATAGTGCTGCGATGAACATTGTGGTGAATGTGTGTTTTTGATTTATGGTTGTCTCTGGGTATATGCCCAGAAGTGGGATTGCTGGATCCTATGGTAATTCTATTTCTAGTTTCTTTAAGGAAACTCCATACTGTTCTCCATAGTGACTGTATCAATTTACCTTCCCACCAATAGTGGAAGAGGGTTCCTTTTGTCCACACCCTCCCCAGAATTTGTTGTTTGTAGATTTTCTGATGATGCCGATTCTAACAGGTGTGAGGTGATACCTCATTGTCGTTTTGATTTGCATTTCTCTAATAATTAGTGGTGTTGAGCAGCTTTTCATGTGCGTCTTGGCCGTCTCTGTGACTTCTTTGAAGAAAAGTCTATTTAGATCTTCTGCCCATTTTTGTATTGGGTTGTTTGTTTTATTAATATTAAGCTGCCTGAGCTGTTTATATATATTGGAGATTAAACCTTTGTCCATTGATTCGTTTGCGAACGTTTTCGCCCATTCTGAGGGTTGCCTTTTTCCATTCCCGTTTTTTTTAACCAAAAAATAAAGAAAGCAAAAGAAGCAGAACACTAATGTGCGTGAAATATGCCTCTTGAAACTGTCGTTTTGAAATATGGACGTCTTTTGAACTTTTTGGTGGATATATGACCCCAGGATTTGTTTTATGGGAAGGTGTCATTTACAGGGCTGCAATGATTTGGAATATCCACTGACCAGTAGCGCTGGGATTAAAGCTGCTGTTGTGTGAAACGGCCACAAGGTGGCAGCAGTTCTCCCTTAGCAAATCTGGTTACTAGGGCAACAGAGCCTCAATGGAAGCCGTGTTCTAGATTGGAATTTAGAATGTAATGTGCCAGGAGAAAGCCCCTCAAGTTTGTCTCACTACTTCTTGTTCGTGTTTTTAATTTAATTTTTAATTTTTATTACAGCAAGTTTGATTACAACGTTTGGCTTGTTGTAGGTGTGCAAGATGTGGTTCTTTTACACATATACATATGTCTGTTCTTCCTGGGACCCTTTTCCCATGTACGTTATGACAGAATGTTGAGTAGTCTTCTCTTGGCATTCCGTAGGTCTTTGGTGATTATATATTTCACCTGTGTTTGTATATGTCTCTTAACACCAATATCGTAATGAATCCAATCCTCACACCTTTCCATTGGTGAACCATAAGTTTGATTAATGAATCTGTGATTGCCCTTCTCCATGGAAATATCTGCCCTGGTATCCGTTTTTAGGTAACACCTATAAGTGATATCCTACGATATGTGTCTTTCACTTTCTGACTTACTACAAGTCACGTGATTACCTGTAGACTCATCTACGGGGCTGCAAATGGCATTGTGTCCTTTTTTTCCTTGGCTAATATTCTGTCTTAGCGAGGTCCATTTTCTGCAATGTGATTCCCTGAGGGCTGAGGATTAGCTGACCTGGGCAGCCTGACCCTGCTGGCAAGCCCTCCCCAGATGTGCCTGGGTTGAGGTCAATAGAAACAGCACTCCAGGCAGCAATAGCCCCTGCAGCTGTGCCTGACTCCATATTCTCTGCCCCGTCAGCAGTCTTGGGGCTGTGCTGGTGGGTGGGTGTGAGGGTCCACGGCTTTGTTGGTGGCCCGGTGTGAGTGGGGCTCTGCTGGACTTTCTGCAGGAGTTGCCAGGCTGCCACTTGTAAAGAAGAGGATGTGTCACCCATAACTTCCGCTGGAATTTCTCTCCGGGCTGAGGTGAGGAAGGAAAAAAAGGAGTGAGGGCCGGGACAGGAGGGGTATCTCAGGCAGGGAAATGGAAAGCTTCCAGAAGAGCGCCCGGGGCGAGGACCATCCTGGCTTGCCTGCAGGCACCAAGTTGGCCTGCGTGCTGTCGCTGGTGTGGCTCCACGACCCTTCCTCTAGGCTTTCAAGCCGTTGTACATATTCAGGTGTTTTACCTGGGAAGGGTGGGAACAGTTCAGCAACAGCTGGCCTGGGGCTCTGCTCACGTTTACTCACAGAGGCCCCGGCACGGTCCCCCAGCTTTGCAATGAGGACGCTCCTTGCGTGGAGGGGCCGGGCTGCTGGCTGTATGGGAGATGATTCCCCACCTCTGACCAATTTCAGAATTGTTTACCGCTGGAGCAAGTGCCCTGATAGGGTTTTCCTCTGTATATCTGCTGGGTTCAGGTTTTTTTTTTTCTTTTTTGGTTCAACTTAGAATTTATTCATCTTTTATGTATTTATTGATATAAGCATGGAAATAATTCATTCATAGAAATACATCTGTGTGAAGGGAAGAACTTTTTTCTGTTTTATTTTTAAATTTCATTTCTAAAAATTTTGAAGTTTAATTATATTTATTTTTCTATACAGCAGGTTATTATTAGTTATCTATTTTATTCATATACATATATACAGGTCAATACCTATCTCCCAACTCATCTGACCACAACACCCCATGGCTTCCCCGACTTGGTGTCCATACGTTTGTTCTCTACCTCTGTTTCTCTATTTCTGCCCTGCAAACCTGTTCATCTGTACCATATATCTAGGTTCCATATACATGCATTAATACAGAATATTTGTTTTGCTCTTTCTGACTTACTTCATTCTGTATGACAGTCTCTAGATCCACCGACTTCTCTACAAACAACCCAGTTTCATTCCTTTTCATGGCTGAGTCATATCCCATTTTATATATGTACCACATCTTTATCCATTCATCTGTCTGTGGGCATTTAGGTTGCTTCCATTACCTGGCTATTGTAAATCGTGCTGCAATGAACATTGTGGTGAATGTGTGTTTTTGATTTATGGTTGTCTCTGGGTATATGCCCAGAAGTGGGATTGCTGGATCCTATGGTAATTCTATTTCTAGTTTCTTTAAGGAAACTCCATACTGTTCTCCATAGTGACTGTATCAATTGACCTTCCCACCAATAGTGGAAGAGGGTTCCTTTTGTCCACACCCTCCCCAGAATTTGTTGTTTGTAGATTTTCTGATGATGCCGAGTCTAACAGGTGTGAGGTGATACCTCATTGTCGTTTTGATTTGCATTTCTCTAATAATTAGTGTTGTTGAGCAGCTTTTCATGTGCGTCTTGGCCGTCTCTGTGACTTCTTTGAAGAAAAGTCTGTTTAGATCTTCTGCCCATTTTTATATTGGGTTGTTTGTTTTCTTAATATTAAGCTGCCTGAGCTGTTTATATATATTGGAGATTAAACCTTTGTCCATTGATTCGTTTGCGAACGTTTTCGCCCATTCTGAGGGTTGCCTTTTTCCATTCCCGTTTTTTTTAACCAAAAAAGAAAGAAAGCAAAAGAAGCAGAACACTAATGTGCGTGAAATATGCCTCTTGAAACTGTCGTTTTGAAATATGGACGTCTTTTGAACTTTTTGGTCGATATATGACCCCAGGATTTGTTTTCAGGGCAGGTGTCATTTACAGGCCTGCAATGATTTGGAATATCCACTGACCATTAGCGCTGGGATTAAAGCTGCTGTTGTGTGAAACGGCCACAAGGTGGCAGCAGTTCTCCCTTAGCAAATCTGCTTACTAGGGCAACAGAGCCTCAATGGAAGCCGTGTTCTAGATTGGAATTTAGAATGGAATGTGCCAGGAGAAAGCCCCTCAAGTTTGTCTCACTACTTCTTGTTCGTGTTTTTAATTTAATTTTTTATTTTTTATTACAGCAAGTTTGATTACATCGTTTGGCTTGTTGTAGGTGTGCAAGATGTGGTTCTTTTACACATATACATATGTCTGTTCTTCCTGGGACCCTTTTCCCATGTACGTTATGACAGAATGTTGAGTAGTCTTCTCTTGGCATTCCGTAGGTCTTTGGTGATTATATATTTCACCTGTGTTTGTATATGTCTCTTAACACCAATATCGTAATGAATCCAATCCTCACACCTTTCCATTGGTGAACCATAAGTTTGTTTAATGAATCTGTGATTGCCCTTCTCCGTGGAAATATCTGCCCTGGTATCCGTTTTTAGGTAACACCTGTAAGTGATATCCTACGATATGTGTCTTTCACTTTCTGACTTACTACAAGTCATGTGATTACCTGTAGACTCATCTACGGGGCTGCAAATGGCATTGTGCCCTTTTTTTCCTTGGCTAATATTCTGTCTTAGCGAGGTCCATTTTCTGCAATGTGATTCCCTGAGGGCTGAGGATTAGCTGACCTGGGAAGCCTGACCCTGCCGGCAAGCCCTCCCCAGGTGTGCCTGGTTTGAGGTCGATAGAAACAGCACTCCAGGCAGCAATAGCCCCTGCAGCTGTGCCTGACTCCATATTCTCTGCCCCGTCAGCAGTCTCGGGGCTGTGCTGGTGGGAGGGTGTGAGGGTCCACGGCTTTGTTGGTGGCCCGGTGTGAGTGGGGCTCTGCTGGACTTTCAGCAGGAGTTGCCAGGCTGCCACTTGTAAAGAAGAGGATGTGTCACCCATAACTTCCGCTGGAATTTCTCTCCGGGCTGAGGTGAGGAAGGAAAAAAAGGAGTGGGGGCCGGGACAGGACGGGTATCTCAGGCAGGGAAATGGAAAGCTTCCAGAAGAGTGCCCAGGGCCAGGACCATTCTGGCTGGCCTACAGGCACCAAGTTGGCCTGCGTGCTGTCGCTGGTGTGGCTCCACGACCCTTCCTCTAGGCTTTCAAGCCCTTGTACATATTCAGGTGTTTTACCTGGGAAGGGTGGGAACAGTTCAGCAACAGCTGGCCTGGGGCTCAGCTCACGTTTACTCACAGAGGCCTCGGCACGGTCCCCCAGCTTTGCAATGAGGACGCTCCTTGCATGGGGGAGGGGCGGGCTGCTGGCTGTATGGGAGATGATTCCCCACCTCTGACCAATTTCAGAATTGTTTACCGCTGGAGCAAGTGCCCTGATAGGGTTTTCCTCTGTATAACTGCTGGGTTCAGGTTTTTTTTCTCTTTTTTGGTTCAAGTTAGAATTTATTCATCTTTTATGTATTTATTGATATAAGCATGGAAATAATTCATTCATATAAATACATCTGTGTGAAGGGAAGAACTTTTTTCTGTTTTATTTTTAAATTTTATTTCTAAAAATTTTGAAGTTTAATTATATTTATTTTTCTATACAGCAGGTTATTATTGATTATTTATTTTATTCATATACATATATACAGGTCAATACCTATCTCCCAACTCATCTGACCACAACACCCCATGGCTTCCCCGACTTGGTGTCCATACGTTTGTTCTCTACCTCTGTTTCTCTATTTCTGCCCTGCAAACCTGTTCATCTGTACCATATATCTAGGTTCCACATACATGCATTAATACAGAATATTTGTTTTGCTCTTTCTGACTTACTTCATTCTGTATGACAGTCTCTAGATCCACCGACTTCTCTACAAACAACCCAGTTTCATTCCTTTTCATGGCTGAGTCATATCCCATTTTATATATGTACCACATCTTTATCCATTCGTCTGTCTGTGGGCATTTAGGTTGCTTCCATTACCTGGCTATTGTAAATAGTGCTGCAATGAACATTGTGGTGAATGTGTGTTTTTGATTTATGGTTGTCTCTGGGTATATGCCCAGAAGTGGGATTGCTGGATCCTATGGTAATTCTATTTCTAGTTTCTTTAAGGAAACTCCATACTGTTCTCCATAGTGACTGTATCAATTTACCTTCCCACCAATAGTGGAAGAGGGTTCCTTTTGTCCACACCCTCCCCAGAATTTGTTGTTTGTAGATTTTCTGATGATGCCGAGTCTAACAGGTGTGAGGTGATACCTCATTGTCGTTTTGATTTGCATTTCTCTAATAATTAGAGGTGTTGAGCAGCTTTTCATGTGCGTCTTGGCCGTCTCTGTGACTTATTTGAAGAAACGTCTATTTAGATCTTCTGCCCATTTTTGTATTGGGTTGTTTGTTTTATTAATATTAAGCTACCTGAGCTGTTTATATATATTGGAGATTAAACCTTTGTCCATTGATTCGTTTGCGAACGTTTTCGCCCATTCTGAGCGTTGCTTTTTTCCATTCCCGTTTTTTTTAACCAAAAAAGAAAGAAAGCAAAAGAAGCAGAACACTAATGTGTGTGAAATATGCCTCTTGAAACTGTCGTTTTGAAATATGGACGTCTTTTGAACTTTTTGGTTGATATATGACCCCAGGATTTGTTTTCAGGGCCGGTGTCATTTACAGGCCTGAAATGATTTGGAATATCCACTGACCATTAGCGCTGGGATTAAAGCTGCTGTTGTGTGAAACGGCCACAAGGTGGCAGCAGTTCTCCCTTAGCAAATCTGGTTACTAGGGCAACAGAGCCTCAATGGAAGCCGTGTTCTAGATTGGAATTTAGAATGGAATGTGCCAGGAGAAAACCCCTCAAGTTTGTCTCACTACTTCTTGTTCGTGTTTTTAATTTAATTTTTAATTTTTTATTACAGCAAGTTTGATTACATCATTTGGCTTGTTGTAGGTGTGCAAGATGTGGTTCTTTTACACATATACATATGTCTGTTCTTCCTGGGACCCTTTTCCCATGTACGTTATGACAGAATGTTGAGTAGTCTTCTCTTGGCATTCCGTAGGTCTTTGGTGATTATATATTTCACCTGTGTTTGTATATGTCTCTTAACACCAATATCGTAATGAATCCAATCCTCACACCTTTCCATTGGTGAACCATAAGTTTGTTTAATGAATCTCTTATTGCCCTTCTCCGTGGAAATATCTGCCCTTTTATCCGTTTTTAGGTAACACCTATAAGTGATATCCTACGATATGTGTCTTTCACTTTCTGACTTTCTACAAGTCACGTGATTACCTGTAGACTCATCTACGGGGCTGTAAATGGCATTGTGCCTTTTTTTTCCTTGGCTAATATTCTGTCTTAGCGAGGTCCATTTTCTGCAATGTGATTCCCTGAGGGCTGAGGATTAGCTGACCTGGGCAGCCTGACCCTGCCAGCAAGCCCTCCCCAGGTGTGCCTGGGTTGAGGTCAATAGAAACAGCACTCCAGGCAGCAATAGCCCCTGCAGCTGTGCCTGACTCCATATTCTCTGCCCCGTCAGCAGTCTCGGGGCTGTGCTGTTGGGTGGGTGTGAGGGTCCACGGCTTTGTTGGTGGCCCGGTGTGAGTGGGGCTCTGCTGGACTTTCTGCAGGAGTTGCCAGGCTGCCACTTGTAAAGAAGAGGATGTGTCACCCATAACTTCCGCTGGAATTTCTCTCCGGGCTGAGGTGAGGAAGGAAAAAAAGGAGTGGGGGCCGGGACAGGACGGGTATCTCAGGCAGGGAAATGGAAAGCTTCCAGAAGAGCGCCCGGGGCCAGGACCATCCTGGCTGGCCTGCAGGCACCAAGTTGGCCTGCGTGCTGTCGCTGGTGTGGCTCCACGACCCTTCCTCTAGGCTTTCAAGCCCTTGTACATATTCAGGTGTTTTACCTGGGAAGGGTGGGAACAGTTCAGCAACAGCTGGCCTGGGGCTCTGCTCACGTTTACTCACAGAGGCCCCGGCACGGTCCCCCAGCTTTGCAATGAGGACGCTCCTTGCGTGGAGGGGCCGGGCTGCTGGCTGTATGGGAGACGATTCCCCACCTCTGACCAATTTCAGAATTGTTTACCGCTGGAGCAAGTGCCCTGATAGGGTTTTCCTCTGTATAACTGCTGGGTTCAGGTTTTTTTTTTTCTTTTTTGGTTCAAGTTACAATTTATTCATCTTTTATGTATTTATTGATATAAGCATGGAAATAATTCATTCATAGAAATACATCTGTGTGAAGGGAAGAACTTTTTTCTGTTTTATTTTTAAATTTCATTTCTAAAAATTTTGAAGTTTAATTATATTTATTTTTCTATACAGCAGGTTATTATTAGTTATCTATTTTATTCATATACATATATACAGGTCAATACCTGTCTCCCAACTCATCTGACCACAACACCCCATGGCTTCCCCGACTTGGTGTCCATACGTTTGTTCTCTACCTCTGTTTCTCTATTTCTGCCCTGCAAACCTGTTCATCTGTACCATATATCTAGGTTCCATATACATGCATTAATACAGAATATTTGTTTTGCTCTTTCTGACTTACTTCATTCTGTATGACAGTCTCTAGATCCACCGACTTCTCTACAAACAACCCAGTTTCATTCCTTTTCATGGCTGAGTCATATCCCATTTTATATATGTACCACATCTTTATCCATTCATCTGTCTGTGGGCATTTAGGTTGCTTCCATTACCTGGCTATTGTAAATCGTGCTGCAATGAACATTGTGGTGAATGTGTGTTTTTGATTTATGGTTGTCTCTGGGTATATGCCCAGAAGTGGGATTGCTGGATCCTATGGTAATTCTATTTCTAGTTTCTTTAAGGAAACTCCATACTGTTCTCCATAGTGACTGTATCAATTTACCTTCCCACCAATAGTGGAAGAGTGTTCCTTTTGTCCACACCCTCCCCAGAATTTGTTGTTTGTAGATTTTCTGATGATGCCGAGTCTAACAGGTGTGAGGTGATACCTCATTGTCGTTTTGATTTGCATTTCTCTAATAATTAGAGGTGTTGAGCAGCTTTTCATGTGCGTCTTGGCCGTCTCTGTGACTTCTTTGAAGAAACGTCTATTTAGATCTTCTGCCCATTTTTGTATTGGTTTGTTTGTTTTATTAATATTAAGCTGCCTGAGCTGTTTATATATATTGGAGATTAAACCTTTGTCCATTGATTCGTTTGCGAACGTTTTCGCCCATTCTGAGCGTTGCTTTTTTCCATTCCCGTTTTTTTTAACCAAAAAAGAAAGAAAGCAAAAGAAGCAGAACACTAATGTGCGTGAAATATGCCTCTTGAAACTGTCGTTTTGAAATATGGACGTCTTTTGAACTTTTTGGTTGATATATGACCCCAGGATTTGTTTTCAGGGCCGGTGTCATTTACAGGCCTGAAATGATTTGGAATATCCACTGACCATTAGCGCTGGGATTAAAGCTGCTGTTGTGTGAAACGGCCACAAGGTGGCAGCAGTTCTCCCTTAGCAAATCTGCTTACTAGGGCAACAGAGCCTCAATGGAAGCCGTGTTCTAGATTGGAATTTAGAATGGAATGTGCCAGGAGAAAGCCCCTCAAGTTTGTCTCACTACTTCTTGTTCGTGTTTTTAATTTAATTTTTAATTTTTTATTACAACAAGTTTGATTACATCGTTTGGCTTGTTGTAGGTGTGCAAGATGTGGTTCTTTTACACATATACATATGTCTGTTCTTCCTGGGACCGTTTTCCCATGTACGTTATGACAGAATGTTGAGTAGTCTTCTCTTGGCATTCCATAGGTCTTTGGTGATTATATATTTCACCTGTGTTTGTATATGTCTCTTAACCCCAATATCGTAATGAATCCAATCCTCACACCTTTCCATTGGTGAACCATAAGTTTGTTTAATGAATCTGTGATTGCCCTTCTCCGTGGAAATATCTGCCCTGGTATCCGTTTTTAGGTAACACCTGTAAGTGATATCCTACGATATGTGTCTTTCACTTTCTGACTTACTACAAGTCACGTGATTACCTGTAGACTCATCTACGGGGCTGCAAATGGCATTGTGTCCTTTTTTTCCTTGGCTAATATTCTGTCTTAGCGAGGTCCATTTTCTGCAATGTGATTCCCTGAGGGCTGAGGATTAGCTGACCTGGGCAGCCTGACCCTGCCGGCAAGCCCTCCCCAAGTGTGCCTGGGTTGAGGTCAATAGAAACAGCACTCCAGGCAGCAATAGCCCCTGCAGCTGTGCCTGACTCCATATTCTCTGCCCCGTCAGCAGTCTCGGGGCTGTGCTGTTGGGTGGGTGTGAGGGTCCACGGCTTTGTTGGTGGCCCGGTGTGAGTGGGGCTCTGCTGGACTTTCTGCAGGAGTTGCCAGGCTGCCACTTGTAAAGAAGAGGATGTGTCACCCATAACTTCCGCTGGAATTTCTCTCCGGGCTGAGGTGAGGAAGGAAAAAAAGGAGTGGGGGCCGGGACAGGAGGGGTATCTCAGGCAGGGAAATGGAAAGCTTCCAGAAGAGCGCCCGGGGCCAGGACCATCCTGGCTGGCCTGCAGGCACCAAGTTGGCCTGTGTGCTGTCGCTGGTGTGGCTCCACGACCCTTCCTCTAGGCTTTCAAGCCCTTGTACATATTCAGGTGTTTTACCTGGGAAGGGTGGGAACAGTTCAGCAACAGCTGGCCTGGGGCTCTGCTCACGTTTACTCACAGAGGACCCGGCACGGTCCCCCAGCTTTGCAATGAGGACGCTCCTTGCGTGGAGGGGCCGGGCTGCTGGCTGTATGGGAGATGATTCCCCACCTCTGACCAATTTCAGAATTGTTTACCGCTGGAGCAAGTGCCCTGATAGGGTTTTCCTCTGTATAACTGCTGGGTTCAGTTTTTTTTTTTTTCTTTTTTGGTTCAAGTTACAATTTATTCATCTTTTATGTATTTATTGATATAAGCATGGAAATAATTCATTCATAGAAATACATCTGTGTGAAGGGAAGAACTTTTTTCTGTTTTATTTTTAAATTTCATTTCTAAAAATTTTGAAGTTTAATTATTTTTATTTTTCTATACAGCAGGTTATTATTAATTATTTATTTTATTCATATACATATATACAGGTCAATACCTATCTCCCAACTCATCTGACCACAACACCCCATGGCTTCCCCGACTTGGTGTCCATACGTTTGTTCTCTACCTCTGTTTCTCTATTTCTGCCCTGCAAACCTGTTCATCTGTACCATATATCTAGGTTCCACATACATGCATTAATACAGAATATTTGTTTTGCTCTTTCTGACTTACTTCATTCTGTATGACAGTCTCTAGATCCACCGACTTCTCTACAAACAACCCAGTTTCATTCCTTTTCATGGCTGAGTCATATCCCATTTTATGTATGTACCACATCTTTATCCATTCGTCTGTCTGTGGGCATTTAGGTTGCTTCCATTACCTGGCTATTGTAAATCGTGCTGCAATGAACATTGTGGTGAATGTGTGATTTTGATTTATGGTTTTCTCTGGGTATATGCCCAGAAGTGGGATTGCTGGATCCTATGGTAATTCTATTTCTAGTTTCTTTAAGGAAACTCCATACTGTTCTCCATAGTGACTGTATCAATTTACCTTCCCACCAATAGTGGAAGAGGGTTCCTTTTGTCCACACCCTCCCCAGAATTTGTTGTTTGTAGATTTTCTGATGATGCCGAGTCTAACAGGTGTGAGGTGATACCTCATTGTCGTTTTGATATGCATTTCTCTAATAATTAGAGGTGTTGAGCAGCTTTTCATGTGCGTCTTGGCCGTCTCTGTGACTTCTTTGAAGAAACGTCTATTTAGATCTTCTGCCCATTTTTGTATTGGGTTGTTTGTTTTATTAATATTAAGCTGCCTGATATGTTTATATATATTGGAGATTAAACCTTTGTCCATTGATTCGTTTGCGAACGTTTTCGCCCATTCTGAGCATTGCTTTTTTCCATTCCCGTTTTTTTTAACCAAAAAAGAAAGAAAGCAAAAGAAGCAGAACACTAATGTGCGTGAAATATGCCTCTTGAAACTGTCGTTTTGAAATATGGACGTCTTTTGAACTTTTTGGTTGATATATGACCCCAGGATTTGTTTTCAGGGCCGGTGTCATTTACAGGCCTGAAATGATTTGGAATATCCACTGACCATTAGCGCTGGGATTAAAGCTGCTGTTGTGTGAAACGGCCACAAGGTGGCAGCAGTTCTCCCTTAGCAAATCTGCTTACTAGGGCAACAGAGCCTCAATGGAAGCCGTGTTCTAGATTGGAATTTAGAATGGAATGTGCCAGGAGAAAGCCCCTCAAGTTTGTCTCACTACTTCTTGTTCGTGTTTTTAATTTAATTTTTAATTTTTTATTACAGCAAGTTTGATTACATCGTTTGGCTTGTTGTAGGTGTGCAAGATGTGGTTCTTTTACACATATACATATGTCTATTCTTCCTGGGACCCTTTTCCCATGTACGTTATGACAGAATGTTGAGTAGTCTTCTCTTGGCATTCCGTAGGTCTTTGGTGATTATATATTTCACCTGTGTTTGTATATGTCTCTTAACACCAATATCGTAATGAATCCAATCCTCACACCTTTCCATTGGTGAACCATAAGTTTGTTTAATGAATCTGTGATTGGCCTTCTCCGTGGAAATATCTGCCCTGGTATCCGTTTTTAGGTAACACCTGTAAGTGATATCCTACGATATGTGTCTTTCACTTTCTGACTTACTACAAGTCACGTGATTACCTGTAGACTCATCTACGGGGCTGCAAATGGCATTGTGTCCTTTTTTTCCTTGGCTAATATTCTGTCTTAGCGAGGTCCATTTTCTGCAATGTGATTCCCTGAGGGCTGAGGATTAGCTGACCTGGGAAGCCTGACCCTGCCGGCAAGCCCTCCCCAGGTGTGCCTGGTTTGAGGTCGATAGAAACAGCACTCCAGGCAGCAATAGCCCCTGCAGCTGTGCCTGACTCCATATTCTCTGCCCCGTCAGCAGTCTCGGGGCTGTGCTGGTGGGAGGGTGTGAGGGTCCACGGCTTTGTTGGTGGCCCGGTGTGAGTGGGGCTCTGCTGGACTTTCTGCAGGAGTTGCCAGGCTGCCACTTGTAAAGAAGAGGATGTGTCACCCATAACTTCCGCTGGAATTTCTCTCCGGGCTGAGGTGAGGAAGGAAAAAAAGGAGTGGGGGCCGGGACAGGACGGGTATCTCAGGCAGGGAAATGGAAAGCTTCCAGAAGAGCGCCCGGGGCCAGGACCATTCTGGCTGGCCTGCAGGCACCAAGTTGGCCTGCGTGCTGTCGCTGGTGTGGCTCCACGACCCTTCCTCTAGGCTTTCAAGCCCTTGTACATATTCAGGTGTTTTACCTGGGAAGGGTGGGAACAGTTCAGCAACAGCTGGCCTGGGGCTCAGCTCACGTTTACTCACAGAGGCCTCGGCACGGTCCCCCAGCTTTGCAATGAGGACGCTCCTTGCATGGGGGGGGGGCCGGGCTGCTGGCTGTATGGGAGATGATTCCCCACCTCTGACCAATTTCAGAATTGTTTACCGCTGGAGCAAGTGCCCTGATAGGGTTTTCCTCTGTATAACTGCTGGGTTCAGGTTTTTTTTCTCTTTTTTGGTTCAAGTTAGAATTTATTCATCTTTTATGTATTTATTGATATAAGCATGGAAATAATTCATTCATATAAATACATCTGTGTGAAGGGAAGAACTTTTTTCTGTTTTATTTTTAAATTTTATTTCTAAAAATTTTGAAGTTTAATTATATTTATTTTTCTATACAGCAGGTTATTATTGATTATTTATTTTATTCATATACATATATACAGGTCAATACCTATCTCCCAACTCATCTGACCACAACACCCCATGGCTTCCCCGACTTGGTGTCCATACGTTTGTTCTCTACCTCTGTTTCTCTATTTCTGCCCTGCAAACCTGTTCATCTGTACCATATATCTAGGTTCCACATACATGCATTAATACAGAATATTTGTTTTGCTCTTTCTGACTTACTTCATTCTGTATGACAGTCTCTAGATCCACCAACTTCTCTACAAACAACCCAGTTTCATTCCTTTTAATGGCTGAGTCATATCCCATTTTATATATGTACCACATCTTTATCCATTCGTCTGTCTGTGGGCATTTAGGTTGCTTCCATTACCTGGCTATTGTAAATAGTGCTGCAATGAACATTGTGGTGAATGTGTGTTTTTGATTTATGGTTGTCTCTGGGTATATGCCCAGAAGTGGGATTGCTGGATCCTATGGTAATTCTATTTCTAGTTTCTTTAAGGAAACTCCATACTGTTCTCCATAGTGACTGTATCAATTTACCTTCCCACCAATAGTGGAAGAGGGTTCCTTTTGTCCACACCCTCCCCAGAATTTGTTGTTTGTAGATTTTCTGATGATGCCGAGTCTAACAGGTGTGAGGTGATACCTCATTGTCGTTTTGATTTGCATTTCTCTAATAATTAGAGGTGTTGAGCAGCTTTTCATGTGCGTCTTGGCCGTCTCTGTGACTTATTTGAAGAAACGTCTATTTAGATCTTCTGCCCATTTTTGTATTGGGTTGTTTGTTTTATTAATATTAAGCTACCTGAGCTGTTTATATATATTGGAGATTAAACCTTTGTCCATTGATTCGTTTGCGAACGTTTTCGCCCATTCTGAGCGTTGCTTTTTTCCATTCCCGTTTTTTTTAACCAAAAAAGAAAGAAAGCAAAAGAAGCAGAACACTAATGTGCGTGAAATATGCCTCTTGAAACTGTCGTTTTGAAATATGGACGTCTTTTGAACTTTTTGGTTGATATATGACCCCAGGATTTGTTTTCAGGGCCGGTGTCATTTACAGGCCTGAAATGATTTGGAATATCCACTGACCATTAGCGCTGGGATTAAAGCTGCTGTTGTGTGAAACGGCCACAAGGTGGCAGCAGTTCTCCCTTAGCAAATCTGCTTACTAGGGCAACAGAGCCTCAATGGAAGCCGTGTTCTAGATTGGAATTTAGAATGGAATGTGCCAGGAGAAAGCCCCTCAAGTTTGTCTCACTACTTCTTGTTCGTGTTTTTAATTTAATTTTTAATTTTTTATTACAGCAAGTTTGATTACATCGTTTGGCTTGTTGTAGGTGTGCAAGATGTGGTTCTTTTACACATATACATATGTCTGTTCTTCCTGGGACCCTTTTCCCATGTACGTTATGACAGAATGTTGAGTAGTCTTCTCTTGGCATTCCGTAGGTCTTTGGTGATTATATATTTCACCTGTGTTTGTATATGTCTCTTAACACCAATATCATAATGAATCCAATCCTCACACCTTTCCATTGGTGAACCATAAGTTTGTTTAATGAATCTGTGATTGCCCTTCTCCGTGGAAATATCTGCCCTGGTATCCGTTTTTAGGTAACACCTGTAAGTGATATCCTACGATATGTGTCTTTCACTTTCTGACTTACTACAAGTCACGTGATTACCTGTAGACTCATCTACGGGGCTGCAAATGGCATTGTGCCCTTTTTTTCCTTGGCTAATATTCTGTCTTAGCGAGGTCCATTTTCTGCAATGTGATTCCCTGAGGGCTGAGGATTAGCTGACCTGGGAAGCCTGACCCTGCCGGCAAGCCCTCCCCAGGTGTGCCTGGTTTGAGGTCGATAGAAACAGCACTCCAGGCAGCAATAGCCCCTGCAGCTGTGCCTGACTCCATATTCTCTGCCCCGTCAGCAGTCTCGGGGCTGTGCTGGTGGGAGGGTGTGAGGGTCCACGGCTTTGTTGGTGGCCCGGTGTGAGTGGGGCTCTGCTGGACTTTCTGCAGGAGTTGCCAGGCTGCCACTTGTAAAGAAGAGGATGTGTCACCCATAACTTCCGCTGGAATTTCTCTCCGGGCTGAGGTGAGGAAGGAAAAAAAGGAGTGGGGGCCGGGACAGGACGGGTATCTCAGGCAGGGAAATGGAAAGCTTCCAGAAGAGCGCCCGGGGCCAGGACCATTCTGGCTGGCCTGCAGGCACCAAGTTGGCCTGCGTGCTGTCGCTGGTGTGGCTCCACGACCCTTCCTCTAGGCTTTCAAGCCCTTGTACATATTCAGGTGTTTTACCTGGGAAGGGTGGGAACAGTTCAGCAACAGCTGGCCTGGGGCTCAGCTCACGTTTACTCACAGAGGCCTCGGCACGGTCCCCCAGCTTTGCAATGAGGACGCTCCTTGCATGGGGGGGGGCCGGGCTGCTGGCTGTATGGGAGATGATTCCCCACCTCTGACCAATTTCAGAATTGTTTACCGCTGGAGCAAGTGCCCTGATAGGGTTTTCCTCTGTATAACTGCTGGGTTCAGGTTTTTTTTCTCTTTTTTGGTTCAAGTTAGAATTTATTCATCTTTTATGTATTTATTGATATAAGCATGGAAATAATTCATTCATATAAATACATCTGTGTGAAGGGAAGAACTTTTTTCTGTTTTATTTTTAAATTTTATTTCTAAAAATTTTGAAGTTTAATTATATTTATTTTTCTATACAGCAGGTTATTATTGATTATTTATTTTATTCATATACATATATACAGGTCAATACCTATCTCCCAACTCATCTGACCACAACACCCCATGGCTTCCCCGACTTGGTGTCCATACGTTTGTTCTCTACCTCTGTTTCTCTATTTCTGCCCTGCAAACCTGTTCATCTGTACCATATATCTAGGTTCCACATACATGCATTAATACAGAATATTTGTTTTGCTCTTTCTGACTTACTTCATTCTGTATGACAGTCTCTAGATCCACCGACTTCTCTACAAACAACCCAGTTTCATTCCTTTTAATGGCTGAGTCATATCCCATTTTATATATGTACCACATCTTTATCCATTCGTCTGTCTGTGGGCATTTAGGTTGCTTCCATTACCTGGCTATTGTAAATAGTGCTGCAATGAACATTGTGGTGAATGTGTGTTTTTGATTTATGGTTGTCTCTGGGTATATGCCCAGAAGTGGGATTGCTGGATCCTATGGTAATTCTATTTCTAGTTTCTTTAAGGAAACTCCATACTGTTCTCCATAGTGACTGTATCAATTTACCTTCCCACCAATAGTGGAAGAGGGTTCCTTTTGTCCACACCCTCCCCAGAATTTGTTGTTTGTAGATTTTCTGATGATGCCGAGTCTAACAGGTGTGAGGTGATACCTCATTGTCGTTTTGATTTGCATTTCTCTAATAATTAGAGGTGTTGAGCAGCTTTTCATGTGCGTCTTGGCCGTCTCTGTGACTTATTTGAAGAAACGTCTATTTAGATCTTCTGCCCATTTTTGTATTGGGTTGTTTGTTTTATTAATATTAAGCTACCTGAGCTGTTTATATATATTGGAGATTAAACCTTTGTCCATTGATTCGTTTGCGAACGTTTTCGCCCATTCTGAGCGTTGCTTTTTTCCATTCCCGTTTTTTTTAACCAAAAAAGAAAGAAAGCAAAAGAAGCAGAACACTAATGTGCGTGAAATATGCCTCTTGAAACTGTCGTTTTGAAATATGGACGTCTTTTGAACTTTTTGGTTGATATATGACCCCAGGATTTGTTTTCAGGGCCGGTGTCATTTACAGGCCTGCAATGATTTGGAATATCCACTGACCAGTAGCGCTGGGATTAAAGCTGCTGTTGTGTGAAACGGCCACAAGGTGGCAGCAGTTCTCCCTTAGCAAATCTGGTTACTAGGGCAACAGAGCCTCAATGGAAGCAGTGTTCTAGATTGGAATTTAGAATGGAATGTGCCAGGAGAAAGCCCCTCAAGTTTGTCTCACTACTTCTTGTTCGTGTTTTTAATTTAATTTTTAATTTTTATTACAGCAAGTTTGATTACAACGTTTGGCTTGTTGTAGGTGTGCAAGATGTGGTTCTTTTACACATATACATATGTCTGTTCTTCCTGGGACCCTTTTCCCATGTACGTTATGACAGAATGTTGAGTAGTCTTCTCTTGGCATTCCGTAGGTCTTTGGTGATTATATATTTCACCTGTGTTTGTATATGTCTCTTAACACCAATATCGTAATGAATCCAATCCTCACACCTTTCCATTGGTGAACCATAAGTTTGATTAATGAATCTGTGATTGCCCTTCTCCGTGGAAATATCTGCCCTGGTATCCGTTTTTAGGTAACACCTATAAGTGATATCCTACGATATGTGTCTTTCACTTTCTGACTTACTACAAGTCACGTGATTACCTGTAGACTCATCTACGGGGCTGCAAATGGCATTGTGTCCTTTTTTTCCTTGGCTAATATTCTGTCTTAGCGAGGTCCATTTTCTGCAATGTGATTCCCTGAGGGCTGAGGATTAGCTGACCTGGGCAGCCTGACCCTGCTGGCAAGCCCTCCCCAGGTGTGCCTGGGTTGAGGTCAATAGAAACAGCACTCCAGGCAGCAATAGCCCCTGCAGCTGTGCCTGACTCCATATTCTCTGCCCCGTCAGCAGTCTCGGGGCTGTGCTGGTGGGTGGGTGTGAGGGTCCACGGCTTTGTTGGTGGCCCGGTGTGAGTGGGGCTCTGCTGGACTTTCTGCAGGAGTTGCCAGGCTGCCACTTGTAAAGAAGAGGATGTGTCACCCATAACTTCCGCTGGAATTTCTCTCCGGGCTGAGGTGAGGAAGGAAAAAAAGGAGTGAGGGCCGGGACAGGAGGGGTATCTCAGGCAGGGAAATGGAAAGCTTCCAGAAGAGCGCCCGGGGCGAGGACCATCCTGGCTTGCCTGCAGGCACCAAGTTGGCCTGCGTGCTGTCGCTGGTGTGGCTCCACGACCCTTCCTCTAGGCTTTCAAGCCCTTGTACATATTCAGGTGTTTTACCTGGGAAGGGTGGGAACAGTTCAGCAACAGCTGGCCTGGGGCTCTGCTCACGTTTACTCACAGAGGCCCCGGCACGGTCCCCCAGCTTTGCAATGAGGACGCTCCTTGCGTGGAGGGGCCGGGCTGCTGGCTGTATGGGAGATGATTCCCCACCTCTGACCAATTTCAGAATTGTTTACCGCTGGAGCAAGTGCCCTGATAGGGTTTTCCTCTGTATATCTGCTGGGTTCAGGTTTTTTTTTTTCTTTTTTGGTTCAACTTAGAATTTATTCATCTTTTATGTATTTATTGATATAAGCATGGAAATAATTCATTCATAGAAATACATCTGTGTGAAGGGAAGAACTTTTTTCTGTTTTATTTTTAAATTTCATTTCTAAAAATTTTGAAGTTTAATTATATTTATTTTTCTATACAGCAGGTTATTATTAGTTATCTATTTTATTCATATACATATATACAGGTCAATACCTATCTCCCAACTCATCTGACCACAACACCCCATGGCTTCCCCGACTTGGTGTCCATACGTTTGTTCTCTACCTCTGTTTCTCTATTTCTGCCCTGCAAACCTGTTCATCTGTACCATATATCTAGGTTCCATATACATGCATTAATACAGAATATTTGTTTTGCTCTTTCTGACTTACTTCATTCTGTATGACAGTCTCTAGATCCACCGACTTCTCTACAAACAACCCAGTTTCATTCCTTTTCATGGCTGAGTCATATCCCATTTTATATATGTACCACATCTTTATCCATTCATCTGTCTGTGGGCATTTAGGTTGCTTCCATTACCTGGCTATTGTAAATCGTGCTGCAATGAACATTGTGGTGAATGTGTGTTTTTGATTTATGGTTGTCTCTGGGTATATGCCCAGAAGTGGGATTGCTGGATCCTATGGTAATTCTATTTCTAGTTTCTTTAAGGAAACTCCATACTGTTCTCCATAGTGACTGTATCAATTGACCTTCCCACCAATAGTGGAAGAGGGTTCCTTTTGTCCACACCCTCCCCAGAATTTGTTGTTTGTAGATTTTCTGATGATGCCGAGTCTAACAGGTGTGAGGTGATACCTCATTGTCGTTTTGATTTGCATTTCTCTAATAATTAGTGTTGTTGAGCAGCTTTTCATGTGCGTCTTGGCCGTCTCTGTGACTTCTTTGAAGAAAAGTCTGTTTAGATCTTCTGCCCATTTTTATATTGGGTTGTTTGTTTTCTTAATATTAAGCTGCCTGAGCTGTTTATATATATTGGAGATTAAACCTTTGTCCATTGATTCGTTTGCGAACGTTTTCGCCCATTCTGAGGGTTGCCTTTTTCCATTCCCGTTTTTTTTAACCAAAAAAGAAAGAAAGCAAAAGAAGCAGAACACTAATGTGCGTGAAATATGCCTCTTGAAACTGTCGTTTTGAAATATGGACGTCTTTTGAACTTTTTGGTCGATATATGACCCCAGGATTTGTTTTCAGGGCAGGTGTCATTTACAGGCCTGCAATGATTTGGAATATCCACTGACCATTAGCGCTGGGATTAAAGCTGCTGTTGTGTGAAACGGCCACAAGGTGGCAGCAGTTCTCCCTTAGCAAATCTGCTTACTAGGGCAACAGAGCCTCAATGGAAGCCGTGTTCTAGATTGGAATTTAGAATGGAATGTGCCAGGAGAAAGCCCCTCAAGTTTGTCTCACTACTTCTTGTTCGTGTTTTTAATTTAATTTTTAATTTTTTATTACAGCAAGTTTGATTACATCGTTTGGCTTGTTGTAGGTGTGCAAGATGTGGTTCTTTTACACATATACATATGTCTGTTCTTCCTGGTGACCCTTTTCCCATGTACGTTATGACAGAATGTTGAGTAGTCTTCTCTTGGCATTCCGTAGGTCTTTGGTGATTATATATTTCACCTGTGTTTGTATATGTCTCTTAACACCAATATCATAATGAATCCAATCCTCACACCTTTCCATTGGTGAACCATAAGTTTGTTTAATGAATCTGTGATTGCCCTTCTCCGTGGAAATATCTGCCCTGGTATCCGTTTTTAGGTAACACCTGTAAGTGATATCCTACGATATGTGTCTTTCACTTTCTGACTTACTACAAGTCACGTGATTACCTGTAGACTCATCTACGGGGCTGCAAATGGCATTGTGCCCTTTTTTTCCTTGGCTAATATTCTGTCTTAGCGAGGTCCATTTTCTGCAATGTGATTCCCTGAGGGCTGAGGATTAGCTGACCTGGGCAGCCTGACCCTGCCGGCAAGCCCTCCCCAGGTGTGCCTGGTTTGAGGTCGATAGAAACAGCACTCCAGGCAGCAATAGCCCCTGCAGCTGTGCCTGACTCCATATTCTCTGCCCCGTCAGCAGTCTCGGGGCTGTGCTGGTGGGAGGGTGTGAGGGTCCACGGCTTTGTTGGTGGCCCGGTGTGAGTGGGGCTCTGCTGGACTTTCTGCAGGAGTTGCCAGGCTGCCACTTGTAAAGAAGAGGATGTGTCACCCATAACTTCCGCTGGAATTTCTCTCCGGGCTGAGGTGAGGAAGGAAAAAAAGGAGTGGGGGCCGGGACAGGACGGGTATCTCAGGCAGGGAAATGGAAAGCTTCCAGAAGAGCGCCCGGGGCCAGGACCATTCTGGCTGGCCTGCAGGCACCAAGTTGGCCTGCGTGCTGTCGCTGGTGTGGCTCCACGACCCTTCCTCTAGGCTTTCAAGCCCTTGTACATATTCAGGTGTTTTACCTGGGAAGGGTGGGAACAGTTCAGCAACAGCTGGCCTGGGGCTCAGCTCACGTTTACTCACAGAGGCCTCGGCACGGTCCCCCAGCTTTGCAATGAGGACGCTCCTTGCATGGGGGGGGGCCGGGCTGCTGGCTGTATGGGAGATGATTCCCCACCTCTGACCAATTTCAGAATTGTTTACCGCTGGAGCAAGTGCCCTGATAGGGTTTTCCTCTGTATAACTGCTGGGTTCAGGTTTTTTTTCTCTTTTTTGGTTCAAGTTAGAATTTATTCATCTTTTATGTATTTATTGATATAAGCATGGAAATAATTCATTCATATAAATACATCTGTGTGAAGGGAAGAACTTTTTTCTGTTTTATTTTTAAATTTTATTTCTAAAAATTTTGAAGTTTAATTATATTTATTTTTCTATACAGCAGGTTATTATTGATTATTTATTTTATTCATATACATATATACAGGTCAATACCTATCTCCCAACTCATCTGACCACAACACCCCATGGCTTCCCCTACTTGGTGTCCATACGTTTGTTCTCTACCTCTGTTTCTCTATTTCTGCCCTGCAAACCTGTTCATCTGTACCATATATCTAGGTTCCACATACATGCATTAATACAGAATATTTGTTTTGCTCTTTCTGACTTACTTCATTCTGTATGACAGTCTCTAGATCCACCGACTTCTCTACAAACAACCCAGTTTCATTCCTTTTAATGGCTGAGTCATATCCCATTTTATATATGTACCACATCTTTATCCATTCGTCTGTCTGTGGGCATTTAGGTTGCTTCCATTACCTGGCTATTGTAAATAGTGCTGCAATGAACATTGTGGTGAATGTGTGTTTTTGATTTATGGTTGTCTCTGGGTATATGCCCAGAAGTGGGATTGCTGGATCCTATGGTAATTCTATTTCTAGTTTCTTTAAGGAAACTCCATACTGTTCTCCATAGTGACTGTATCAATTTACCTTCCCACCAATAGTGGAAGAGGGTTCCTTTTGTCCACACCCTCCCCAGAATTTGTTGTTTGTAGATTTTCTGATGATGCCGAGTCTAACAGGTGTGAGGTGATACCTCATTGTCGTTTTGATTTGCATTTCTCTAATAATTAGAGGTGTTGAGCAGCTTTTCATGTGCGTCTTGGCCGTCTCTGTGACTTATTTGAAGAAACGTCTATTTAGATCTTCTGCCCATTTTTGTATTGGGTTGTTTGTTTTATTAATATTAAGCTACCTGAGCTGTTTATATATATTGGAGATTAAACCTTTGTCCATTGATTCGTTTGCGAACGTTTTCGCCCATTCTGAGCGTTGCTTTTTTCCATTCCCGTTTTTTTTTAACCAAAAAAGAAAGAAAGCAAAAGAAGCAGAACACTAATGTGCGTGAAATATGCCTCTTGAAACTGTCGTTTTGAAATATGGGACGTCTTTTGAACTTTTTGGTTGATATATGACCCCAGGATTTGTTTTCAGGGCCGGTGTCATTTACAGGCCTGCAATGATTTGGAATATCCACTGACCAGTAGCGCTGGGATTAAAGCTGCTGTTGTGTGAAACGGCCACAAGGTGGCAGCAGTTCTCCCTTAGCAAATCTGGTTACTAGGGCAACAGAGCCTCAATGGAAGCAGTGTTCTAGATTGGAATTTAGAATGGAATGTGCCAGGAGAAAGCCCCTCAAGTTTGTCTCACTACTTCTTGTTCGTGTTTTTAATTTAATTTTTAATTTTTATTACAGCAAGTTTGATTACAACGTTAGGCTTGTTGTAGGTGTGCAAGATGTGGTTCTTTACACAATATACATATGTCTGTTCTTCCTGGGACCCTTTTCCCATGTACGTTATGACAGAATGTTGAGTAGTCTTCTCTTGGCATTCCGTAGGTCTTTGGTGATTATATATTTCACCTGTGTTTGTATATGTCTCTTAACACCAATATCGTAATGAATCCAATCCTCACACCTTTCCATTGGTGAACCATAAGTTTGATTAATGAATCTGTGATTGCCCTTCTCCGTGGAAATATCTGCCCAGGTATCCGTTTTTTAGGTAACACCTATAAGTGATATCCTACGATATGTGTCTTTCACTTTCTGACTTACTACAAGTCACGTGATTACCTGTAGACTCATCTACGGGGGCTGCAAATGGCATTGTGTCCTTTTTTTCCTTGGCTAATATTCTGTCTTAGCGAGGTCCATTTTCTGCAATGTGATTCCCTGAGGGCTGAGGATTAGCTGACCTGGGCAGCCTGACCCTGCTGGCAAGCCCTCCCCAGGTGTGCCTGGGTTGAGGTCAATAGAAACAGCACTCCAGGCAGCAATAGCCCCTGCAGCTGTGCCTGACTCCATATTCTCTGCCCCGTCAGCAGTCTCGGGGCTGTGCTGGTGGGTGGGTGTGAGGGTCCACGGCTTTGTTGGTGGCCCGGTGTGAGTGGGGCTCTGCTGGACTTTCTGCAGGAGTTGCCAGGCTGCCACTTGTAAAGAAGAGGATGTGTCACCCATAACTTCCGCTGGAATTTCTCTCCGGGCTGAGGTGAGGAAGGAAAAAAAGGAGTGAGGGCCGGGACAGGAGGGGTATCTCAGGCAGGGAAATGGAAAGCTTCCAGAAGAGCGCCCGGGGCGAGGACCATCCTGGCTTGCCTGCAGGCACCAAGTTGGCCTGCGTGCTGTCGCTGGTGTGGCTCCACGACCCTTCCTCTAGGCTTTCAAGCCCTTGTACATATTCAGGTGTTTTACCTGGGAAGGGTGGGAACAGTTCAGCAACAGCTGGCCTGGGGCTCTGCTCACGTTTACTCACAGAGGCCCCGGCACGGTCCCCCAGCTTTGCAATGAGGACGCTCCTTGCGTGGAGGGGCCGGGCTGCTGGCTGTATGGGGAGATGATTCCCCACCTCTGACCAATTTCAGAATTGTTTACCGCTGGAGCAAGTGCCCTGATAGGGTTTTCCTCTGTATATCTGCTGGGTTCAGGTTTTTTTTTTTCTTTTTTGGTTCAACTTAGAATTTATTCATCTTTTATGTATTTATTGATATAAGCATGGAAATAATTCATTCATAGAAATACATCTGTGTGAAGGGAAGAACTTTTTTCTGTTTTATTTTTAAATTTCATTTCTAAAAATTTTGAAGTTTAATTATATTTATTTTTCTATACAGCAGGTTATTATTAGTTATCTATTTTATTCATATACATATATACAGGTCAATACCTATCTCCCAACTCATCTGACCACAACACCCCATGGCTTCCCCGACTTGGTGTCCATACGTTTGTTCTCTACCTCTGTTTCTCTATTTCTGCCCTGCAAACCTGTTCATCTGTACCATATATCTAGGTTCCATATACATGCATTAATACAGAATATTTGTTTTGCTCTTTCTGACTTACTTCATTCTGTATGACAGTCTCTAGATCCACCGACTTCTCTACAAACAACCCAGTTTCATTCCTTTTCATGGCTGAGTCATATCCCATTTTATATATGTACCACATCTTTATCCATTCATCTGTCTGTGGGCATTTAGGTTGCTTCCATTACCTGGCTATTGTAAATCGTGCTGCAATGAACATTGTGGTGAATGTGTGTTTTTGATTTATGGTTGTCTCTGGGTATATGCCCAGAAGTGGGATTGCTGGATCCTATGGTAATTCTATTTCTAGTTTCTTTAAGGAAACTCCATACTGTTCTCCATAGTGACTGTATCAATGACCTTCCCACCAATAGTGGAAGAGGGTTCCTTTTGTCCACACCCTCCCCAGAATTTGTTGTTTGTAGATTTTCTGATGATGCCGAGTCTAACAGGTGTGAGGTGATACCTCATTGTCGTTTTGATTTGCATTTCTCTAATAATTAGTGTTGTTGAGCAGCTTTTCATGTGCGTCTTGGCCGTCTCTGTGACTTCTTTGAAGAAAAGTCTGTTTAGATCTTCTGCCCATTTTTATATTGGGTTGTTTGTTTTCTTAATATTAAGCTGCCTGAGCTGTTTATATATATTGGAGATTAAACCTTTGTCCATTGATTCGTTTGCGAACGTTTTCGCCCATTCTGAGGGTTGCCTTTTTCCATTCCCGTTTTTTTTTAACCAAAAAAGAAAGAAAGCAAAAGAAGCAGAACACTAATGTGCGTGAAATATGCCTCTTGAAACTGTCGTTTTGAAATATGGACGTCTTTTGAACTTTTTGGTCGATATATGACCCCAGGATTTGTTTTCAGGGCAGGTGTCATTTACAGGCCTGCAATGATTTGGAATATCCACTGACCATTAGCGCTGGGATTAAAGCTGCTGTTGTGTGAAACGGCCACAAGGTGGCAGCAGTTCTCCCTTAGCAAATCTGCTTACTAGGGCAACAGAGCCTCAATGGAAGCCGTGTTCTAGATTGGAATTTAGAATGGAATGTGCCAGGAGAAAGCCCCTCAAGTTTGTCTCACTACTTCGTTGTTCGTGTTTTTAATTTAATTTTTAATTTTTTATTACAGCAAGTTTGATTACATCGTTTGGGCTTGTTGTAGGTGTGCAAGATGTGGTTCTTTTACACATATACATATGTCTGTTCTTCCTGGGACCCTTTTCCCAGGTACGTTATGACAGAATGTTGAGTAGTCTTCTCTTGGCATTCCGTAGGTCTTTGGTGATTATATATTTCACCTGTGTTTGTATATGTCTCTTAACACCAATATCATAATGAATCCAATCCTCACACCTTTCCATTGGTGAACCATAAGTTTGTTTAATGAATCTGTGATTGCCCTTCTCCGTGGAAATATCTGCCCTGGTATCCGTTTTTAGGTAACACCTGTAAGTGATATCCTACGATATGTGTCTTTCACTTTCTGACTTACTACAAGTCACGTGATTACCTGTAGACTCATCTACGGGGCTGCAAATGGCATTGTGCCCTTTTTTTCCTTGGCTAATATTCTGTCTTAGCGAGGTCCATTTTCTGCAATGTGATTCCCTGAGGGCTGAGGATTAGCTGACCTGGGCAGCCTGACCCTGCCGGCAAGCCCTCCCCAGGTGTGCCTGGTTTGAGGTCGATAGAAACAGCACTCCAGGCAGCAATAGCCCCTGCAGCTGTGCCTGACTCCATATTCTCTGCCCCGTCAGCAGTCTCGGGGCTGTGCTGGTGGGAGGGTGTGAGGGTCCACGGCTTTGTTGGTGGCCCGGTGTGAGTGGGGCTCTGCTGGACTTTCTGCAGGAGTTGCCAGGCTGCCACTTGTAAAGAAGAGGATGTGTCACCCATAACTTCCGCTGGAATTTCTCTCCGGGCTGAGGTGAGGAAGGAAAAAAAGGAGTGGGGGCCGGGGACAGGACGGGTATCTCAGGCAGGGAAATGGAAAGCTTCCAGAAGAGCGCCCGGGGCCAGGACCATTCTGGCTGGCCTGCAGGCACCAAGTTGGCCTGCGTGCTGTCGCTGGTGTGGCTCCACGACCCTTCCTCTAGGCTTTCAAGCCCTTGTACATATTCAGGTGTTTTACCTGGGAAGGGTGGGAACAGTTCAGCAACAGCTGGCCTGGGGCTCAGCTCACGTTTACTCACAGAGGCCTCGGCACGGTCCCCCAGCTTTGCAATGAGGACGCTCCTTGCATGGGGGGGGGCCGGGCTGCTGGCTGTATGGGAGATGATTCCCCACCTCTGACCAATTTCAGAATTGTTTACCGCTGGAGCAAGTGCCCTGATAGGGTTTTCCTCTGTATAACTGCTGGGTTCAGGTTTTTTTTCTCTTTTTTGGTTCAAGTTAGAATTTATTCATCTTTTATGTATTTATTGATATAAGCATGGAAATAATTCATTCATATAAATACATCTGTGTGAAGGGAAGAACTTTTTTCTGTTTTATTTTTAAATTTTATTTCTAAAAATTTTGAAGTTTAATTATATTTATTTTTCTATACAGCAGGTTATTATTGATTATTTATTTTATTCATATACATATATACAGGTCAATACCTATCTCCCAACTCATCTGACCACAACACCCCATGGCTTCCCCGACTTGGTGTCCATACGTTTGTTCTCTACCTCTGTTTCTCTATTTCTGCCCTGCAAACCTGTTCATCTGTACCATATATCTAGGTTCCACATACATGCATTAATACAGAATATTTGTTTTGCTCTTTCTGACTTACTTCATTCTGTATGACAGTCTCTAGATCCACCGACTTCTCTACAAACAACCCAGTTTCATTCCTTTTAATGGCTGAGTCATATCCCATTTTATATATGTACCACATCTTTATCCATTCGTCTGTCTGTGGGCATTTAGGTTGCTTCCATTACCTGGCTATTGTAAATAGTGCTGCAATGAACATTGTGGTGAATGTGTGTTTTTGATTTATGGTTGTCTCTGGGTATATGCCCAGAAGTGGGATTGCTGGATCCTATGGTAATTCTATTTCTAGTTTCTTTAAGGAAACTCCATACTGTTCTCCATAGTGACTGTATCAATTTACCTTCCCACCAATAGTGGAAGAGGGTTCCTTTTGTCCACACCCTCCCCAGAATTTGTTGTTTGTAGATTTTCTGATGATGCCGAGTCTAACAGGTGTGAGGTGATACCTCATTGTCGTTTTGATTTGCATTTCTCTAATAATTAGAGGTGTTGAGCAGCTTTTCATGTGCGTCTTGGCCGTCTCTGTGACTTATTTGAAGAAACGTCTATTTAGATCTTCTGCCCATTTTTGTATTGGGTTGTTTGTTTTATTAATATTAAGCTACCTGAGCTGTTTATATATATTGGAGATTAAACCTTTGTCCATTGATTCGTTTGCGAACGTTTTCGCCCATTCTGAGCGTTGCTTTTTTCCATTCCCGTTTTTTTTAACCAAAAAAGAAAGAAAGCAAAAGAAGCAGAACACTAATGTGCGTGAAATATGCCTCTTGAAACTGTCGTTTTGAAATATGGACGTCTTTTGAACTTTTTGGTTGATATATGACCCCAGGATTTGTTTTCAGGGCCGGTGTCATTTACAGGCCTGCAATGATTTGGAATATCCACTGACCAGTAGCGCTGGGATTAAAGCTGCGGTTGTGTGAAACGGCCACAAGGTGGCAGCAGTTCTCCCTTAGCAAATCTGGTTACTAGGGCAACAGAGCCTCAATGGAAGCAGTGTTCTAGATTGGAATTTAGAATGG
Source organism: Mesoplodon densirostris (assembly GCF_025265405.1). NCBI lineage: Eukaryota > Metazoa > Chordata > Mammalia > Artiodactyla > Ziphiidae > Mesoplodon > Mesoplodon densirostris. The sequence continues at coordinate 98,660,773 of NC_082666.1, forward strand.
AATGTGCCAGGAGAAAGCCCCTCAAGTTTGTCTCACTACTTCTTGTTCGTGTTTTTAATTTAATTTTTAATTTTTATTACAGCAAGTTTGATTACAACGTTTGGCTTGTTGTAGGTGTGCAAGATGTGGTTCTTTTACACATATACATATGTCTGTTCTTCCTGGGACCCTTTTCCCATGTACGTTATGACAGAATGTTGAGTAGTCTTCTCTTGGCATTCCGTAGGTCTTTGGTGATTATATATTTCACCTGTGTTTGTATATGTCTCTTAACACCAATATCGTAATGAATCCAATCCTCACACCTTTCCATTGGTGAACCATAAGTTTGATTAATGAATCTGTGATTGCCCTTCTCCGTGGAAATATCTGCCCTGGTATCCGTTTTTAGGTAACACCTATAAGTGATATCCTACGATATGTGTCTTTCACTTTCTGACTTACTACAAGTCACGTGATTACCTGTAGACTCATCTACGGGGCTGCAAATGGCATTGTGTCCTTTTTTTCCTTGGCTAATATTCTGTCTTAGCGAGGTCCATTTTCTGCAATGTGATTCCCTGAGGGCTGAGGATTAGCTGACCTGGGCAGCCTGACCCTGCTGGCAAGCCCTCCCCAGGTGTGCCTGGGTTGAGGTCAATAGAAACAGCACTCCAGGCAGCAATAGCCCCTGCAGCTGTGCCTGACTCCATATTCTCTGCCCCGTCAGCAGTCTCGGGGCTGTGCTGGTGGGTGGGTGTGAGGGTCCACGGCTTTGTTGGTGGCCCGGTGTGAGTGGGGCTCTGCTGGACTTTCTGCAGGAGTTGCCAGGCTGCCACTTGTAAAGAAGAGGATGTGTCACCCATAACTTCCGCTGGAATTTCTCTCCGGGCTGAGGTGAGGAAGGAAAAAAACGAGTGAGGGCCGGGACAGGAGGGGTATCTCAGGCAGGGAAATGGAAAGCTTCCAGAAGAGCGCCCGGGGCGAGGACCATCCTGGCTTGCCTGCAGGCACCAAGTTGGCCTGCGTGCTGTCGCTGGTGTGGCTCCACGACCCTTCCTCTAGGCTTTCAAGCCCTTGTACATATTCAGGTGTTTTACCTGGGAAGGGTGGGAACAGTTCAGCAACAGCTGGCCTGGGGCTCTGCTCACGTTTACTCACAGAGGCCCCGGCACGGTCCCCCAGCTTTGCAATGAGGACGCTCCTTGCGTGGAGGGGCCGGGCTGCTGGCTGTATGGGAGATGATTCCCCACCTCTGACCAATTTCAGAATTGTTTACCGCTGGAGCAAGTGCCCTGATAGGGTTTTCCTCTGTATATCTGCTGGGTTCAGGTTTTTTTTTTTCTTTTTTGGTTCAACTTAGAATTTATTCATCTTTTATGTATTTATTGATATAAGCATGGAAATAATTCATTCATAGAAATACATCTGTGTGAAGGGAAGAACTTTTTTCTGTTTTATTTTTAAATTTCATTTCTAAAAATTTTGAAGTTTAATTATATTTATTTTTCTATACAGCAGGTTATTATTAGTTATCTATTTTATTCATATACATATATACAGGTCAATACCTATCTCCCAACTCATCTGACCACAACACCCCATGGCTTCCCCGACTTGGTGTCCATACGTTTGTTCTCTACCTCTGTTTCTCTATTTCTGCCCTGCAAACCTGTTCATCTGTACCATATATCTAGGTTCCATATACATGCATTAATACAGAATATTTGTTTTGCTCTTTCTGACTTACTTCATTCTGTATGACAGTCTCTAGATCCACCGACTTCTCTACAAACAACCCAGTTTCATTCCTTTTAATGGCTGAGTCATATCCCATTTTATATATGTACCACATCTTTATCCATTCATCTGTCTGTGGGCATTTAGGTTGCTTCCATTACCTGGCTATTGTAAATCGTGCTGCAATGAACATTGTGGTGAATGTGTGTTTTTGATTTATGGTTGTCTCTGGGTATATGCCCAGAAGTGGGATTGCTGGATCCTATGGTAATTCTATTTCTAGTTTCTTTAAGGAAACTCCATACTGTTCTCCATAGTGACTGTATCAATTGACCTTCCCACCAATAGTGGAAGAGGGTTCCTTTTGTCCACACCCTCCCCAGAATTTGTTGTTTGTAGATTTTCTGATGATGCCGAGTCTAACAGGTGTGAGGTGATACCTCATTGTCGTTTTGATTTGCATTTCTCTAATAATTAGTGTTGTTGAGCAGCTTTTCATGTGCGTCTTGGCCGTCTCTGTGACTTCTTTGAAGAAAAGTCTGTTTAGATCTTCTGCCCATTTTTATATTGGGTTGTTTGTTTTCTTAATATTAAGCTGCCTGAGCTGTTTATATATATTGGAGATTAAACCTTTGTCCATTGATTCGTTTGCGAACGTTTTCGCCCATTCTGAGGGTTGCCTTTTTCCATTCCCGTTTTTTTTAACCAAAAAAGAAAGAAAGCAAAAGAAGCAGAACACTAATGTGCGTGAAATATGCCTCTTGAAACTGTCGTTTTGAAATATGGACGTCTTTTGAACTTTTTGGTCGATATATGACCCCAGGATTTGTTTTCAGGGCAGGTGTCATTTACAGGCCTGCAATGATTTGGAATATCCACTGACCATTAGCGCTGGGATTAAAGCTGCTGTTGTGTGAAACGGCCACAAGGTGGCAGCAGTTCTCCCTTAGCAAATCTGCTTACTAGGGCAACAGAGCCTCAATGGAAGCCGTGTTCTAGATTGGAATTTAGAATGGAATGTGCCAGGAGAAAGCCCCTCAAGTTTGTCTCACTACTTCTTGTTCGTGTTTTTAATTTAATTTTTAATTTTTTATTACAGCAAGTTTGATTACATCGTTTGGCTTGTTGTAGGTGTGCAAGATGTGGTTCTTTTACACATATACATATGTCTGTTCTTCCTGGGACCCTTTTCCCATGTACGTTATGACAGAATGTTGAGTAGTCTTCTCTTGGCATTCCGTAGGTCTTTGGTGATTATATATTTCACCTGTGTTTGTATATGTCTCTTAACACCAATATCATAATGAATCCAATCCTCACACCTTTCCATTGGTGAACCATAAGTTTGTTTAATGAATCTGTGATTGCCCTTCTCCGTGGAAATATCTGCCCTGGTATCCGTTTTTAGGTAACACCTGTAAGTGACATCCTACGATATGTGTCTTTCACTTTCTGACTTACTACAAGTCACGTGATTACCTGTAGACTCATCTACGGGGCTGCAAATGGCATTGTGCCCTTTTTTTCCTTGGCTAATATTCTGTCTTAGCGAGGTCCATTTTCTGCAATGTGATTCCCTGAGGGCTGAGGATTAGCTGACCTGGGCAGCCTGACCCTGCCGGCAAGCCCTCCCCAGGTGTGCCTGGTTTGAGGTCGATAGAAACAGCACTCCAGGCAGCAATAGCCCCTGCAGCTGTGCCTGACTCCATATTCTCTGCCCCGTCAGCAGTCTCGGGGCTGTGCTGGTGGGAGGGTGTGAGGGTCCACGGCTTTGTTGGTGGCCCGGTGTGAGTGGGGCTCTGCTGGACTTTCTGCAGGAGTTGCCAGGCTGCCACTTGTAAAGAAGAGGATGTGTCACCCATAACTTCCGCTGGAATTTCTCTCCGGGCTGAGGTGAGGAAGGAAAAAAAGGAGTGGGGGCCGGGACAGGACGGGTATCTCAGGCAGGGAAATGGAAAGCTTCCAGAAGAGCGCCCGGGGCCAGGACCATTCTGGCTGGCCTGCAGGCACCAAGTTGGCCTGCGTGCTGTCGCTGGTGTGGCTCCACGACCCTTCCTCTAGGCTTTCAAGCCCTTGTACATATTCAGGTGTTTTACCTGGGAAGGGTGGGAACAGTTCAGCAACAGCTGGCCTGGGGCTCAGCTCACGTTTACTCACAGAGGCCTCGGCACGGTCCCCCAGCTTTGCAATGAGGACGCTCCTTGCATGGGGGGGGGGGCCGGGCTGCTGGCTGTATGGGAGATGATTCCCCACCTCTGACCAATTTCAGAATTGTTTACCGCTGGAGCAAGTGCCCTGATAGGGTTTTCCTCTGTATAACTGCTGGGTTCAGGTTTTTTTTCTCTTTTTTGGTTCAAGTTAGAATTTATTCATCTTTTATGTATTTATTGATATAAGCATGGAAAGAATTCATTCATATAAATACATCTGTGTGAAGGGAAGAACTTTTTTCTGTTTTATTTTTAAATTTTATTTCTAAAAATTTTGAAGTTTAATTATATTTATTTTTCTATACAGCAGGTTATTATTGATTATTTATTTTATTCATATACATATATACAGGTCAATACCTATCTCCCAACTCATCTGACCAAAACACCCCATGGCTTCCCCGACTTGGTGTCCATACGTTTGTTCTCTACCTCTGTTTCTCTATTTCTGCCCTGCAAACCTGTTCATCTGTACCATATATCTAGGTTCCACATACATGCATTAATACAGAATATTTGTTTTGCTCTTTCTGACTTACTTCATTCTGTATGACAGTCTCTAGATCCACCAACTTCTCTACAAACAACCCAGTTTCATTCCTTTTAATGGCTGAGTCATATCCCATTTTATATATGTACCACATCTTTATCCATTCGTCTGTCTGTGGGCATTTAGGTTGCTTCCATTACCTGGCTATTGTAAATAGTGCTGCAATGAACATTGTGGTGAATGTGTGTTTTTGATTTATGGTTGTCTCTGGGTATATGCCCAGAAGTGGGATTGCTGGATCCTATGGTAATTCTATTTCTAGTTTCTTTAAGGAAACTCCATACTGTTCTCCATAGTGACTGTATCAATTTACCTTCCCACCAATAGTGGAAGAGGGTTCCTTTTGTCCACACCCTCCCCAGAATTTGTTGTTTGTAGATTTTCTGATGATGCCGAGTCTAACAGGTGTGAGGTGATACCTCATTGTCGTTTTGATTTGCATTTCTCTAATAATTAGAGGTGTTGAGCAGCTTTTCATGTGCGTCTTGGCCGTCTCTGTGACTTATTTGAAGAAACGTCTATTTAGATCTTCTGCCCATTTTTGTATTGGGTTGTTTGTTTTATTAATATTAAGCTACCTGAGCTGTTTATATATATTGGAGATTAAACCTTTGTCCATTGATTCGTTTGCGAACGTTTTCGCCCATTCTGAGCGTTGCTTTTTTCCATTCCCGTTTTTTTTAACCAAAAAAGAAAGAAAGCAAAAGAAGCAGAACACTAATGTGCGTGAAATATGCCTCTTGAAACTGTCGTTTTGAAATATGGACGTCTTTTGAACTTTTTGGTTGATATATGACCCCAGGATTTGTTTTCAGGGCCGGTGTCATTTACAGGCCTGAAATGATTTGGAATATCCACTGACCATTAGCGCTGGGATTAAAGCTGCTGTTGTGTGAAACGGCCACAAGGTGGCAGCAGTTCTCCCTTAGCAAATCTGCTTACTAGGGCAACAGAGCCTCAATGGAAGCCGTGTTCTAGATTGGAATTTAGAATGGAATGTGCCAGGAGAAAGCCCCTCAAGTTTGTCTCACTACTTCTTGTTCGTGTTTTTAATTTAATTTTTAATTTTTTATTACAGCAAGTTTCATTACATCGTTTGGCTTGTTGTAGGTGTGCAAGATGTGGTTCTTTTACACATATACATATGTCTGTTCTTCCTGGGACCCTTTTCCCATGTACGTTATGACAGAATGTTGAGTAGTCTTCTCTTGGCATTCCGTAGGTCTTTGGTGATTATATATTTCACCTGTGTTTGTATATGTCTCTTAACACCAATATCGTAATGAATCCAATCCTCACACCTTTCCATTGGTGAACCATAAGTTTGTTTAATGAATCTCTTATTGCCCTTCTCCGTGGAAATATCTGCCCTGGTATCCGTTTTTAGGTAACACCTATAAGTGATATCCTACGTTATGTGTCTTTCACTTTCTGACTTACTACAAGTCACGTGATTACCTGTAGACTCATCTACGGGGCTGCAAATGGCATTGTGCCCTTTTTTTCCTTGGCTAATATTCTGTCTTAGTGAGGTCCATTTTCTGCAATGTGATTCCCTGAGGGCTGAGGATTAGCTGACCTGGGCAGCCTGACCCTGCCGGCAAGCCCTCCCCAGGTGTGCCTGGGTTGAGGTCAATAGAAACAGCACTCCAGGCAGCAATAGCCCCTGCAGCTGTGCCTGACTCCATATTCTCTGCCCCGTCAGCAGTCTCGGGGCTGTGCTGTTGGGTGGGTGTGAGGGTCCACGGCTTTGTTGGTGGCCCGGTGTGAGTGGGGCTCTGCTGGACTTTCTGCCGGAGTTGCCAGGCTGCCACTTGTAAAGAAGAGGATGTGTCACCCATAACTTCCGCTGGAATTTCTCTCCGGGCTGAGGTGAGGAAGGAAAAAAAGGAGTGGGGGCCGGGACAGGACGGGTATCTCAGGCAGGGAAATGGAAAGCTTCCAGAAGAGCGCCCGGGGCCAGGACCATCCTGGCTGGCCTGCAGGCACCAAGTTGGCCTGCGTGCTGTCGCTGGTGTGGCTCCACGACCCTTCCTCTAGGCTTTCAAGCCCTTGTACATATTCAGGTGTTTTACCTGGGAAGGGTGGGAACAGTTCAGCAACAGCTGGCCTGGGGCTCTGCTCACGTTTACTCACAGAGGCCCCGGCACGGTCCCCCAGCTTTGCAATGAGGACGCTCCTTGCGTGGAGGGGCCGGGCTGCTGGCTGTATGGGAGACGATTCCCCACCTCTGACCAATTTCAGAATTGTTTACCGCTGGAGCAAGTGCCCTGATAGGGTTTTCCTCTGTATAACTGCTGGGTTCAGGTTTTTTTTTTTCTTTTTTGGTTCAAGTTACAATTTATTCATCTTTTATGTATTTATTGATATAAGCATGGAAATAATTCATTCATAGAAATACATCTGTGTGAAGGGAAGAACTTTTTTCTGTTTTATTTTTAAATTTCATTTCTAAAAATTTTGAAGTTTAATTATTTTTATTTTTCTATACAGCAGGTTATTATTAATTATTTATTTTATTCATATACATATATACAGGTCAATACCTGTCTCCCAACTCATCTGACCACAACACCCCATGGCTTCCCCGACTTGGTGTCCATACGTCTGTTCTCTACCTCTGTTTCTCTATTTCTGCCCTGCAAACCTGTTCATCTGTACCATATATCTAGGTTCCACATACATGCATTAATACAGAATATTTGTTTTGCTCTTTCTGACTTACTTCATTCTGTATGACAGTCTCTAGATCCACCGACTTCTCTACAAACAACCCAGTTTCATTCCTTTTCATGGCTGAGTCATATCCCATTTTATATATGTACCACATCTTTATCCATTCGTCTGTCTGTGGGCATTTAGGTTGCTTCTATTACCTGGCTATTGTAAATAGTGCTGCAATGAACATTGTGGTGAATGTGTGTTTTTGATTTATGGTTGTCTCTGGGTATATGCCCAGAAGTGGGATTGCTGGATCCTATGGTAATTCTATTTCTAGTTTCTTTAAGGAAACTCCATACTGTTCTGCATAGTGACTGTATCAATTTACCTTCCCACCAATAGTGGAAGAGGGTTCCTTTTGTCCACACCCTCCCCAGAATTTGTTGTTTGTAGATTTTCTGATGATGCCGATTCTAACAGGTGTGAGGTGATACCTCATTGTCGTTTTGATTTGCATTTCTCTAATAATTAGTGGTGTTGAGCAGCTTTTCATGTGCGTCTTGGCCGTCTCTGTGACTTCTTTGAAGAAAAGTCTATTTAGATCTTCTGCCCATTTTTGTATTGGGTTGTTTGTTTTATTAATATTAAGCTGCCTGAGCTGTTTATATATATTGGAGATTAAACCTTTGTCCATTGATTCGTTTGCGAACGTTTTCGCCCATTCTGAGGGTTGCCTTTTTCCATTCCCGTTTTTTTTAACCAAAAAATAAAGAAAGCAAAAGAAGCAGAACACTAATGTGCGTGAAATATGCCTCTTGAAACTGTCGTTTTGAAATATGGACGTCTTTTGAACTTTTTGGTGGATATATGACCCCAGGATTTGTTTTATGGGAAGGTGTCATTTACAGGCCTGCAATGATTTGGAATATCCACTGACCAGTAGCGCTGGGATTAAAGCTGCTGTTGTGTGAAACGGCCACAAGGTGGCAGCAGTTCTCCCTTAGCAAATCTGGTTACTAGGGCAACAGAGCCTCAATGGAAGCAGTGTTCTAGATTGGAATTTAGAATGGAATGTGCCAGGAGAAAGCCCCTCAAGTTTGTCTCACTACTTCTTGTTCGTGTTTTTAATTTAATTTTTAATTTTTATTACAGCAAGTTTGATTACAACGTTTGGCTTGTTGTAGGTGTGCAAGATGTGGTTCTTTTACACATATACATATGTCTGTTCTTCCTGGGACCCTTTTCCCATGTACGTTATGACAGAATGTTGAGTAGTCTTCTCTTGGCATTCCGTAGGTCTTTGGTGATTATATATTTCACCTGTGTTTGTATATGTCTCTTAACACCAATATCGTAATGAATCCAATCCTCACACCTTTCCATTGGTGAACCATAAGTTTGATTAATGAATCTGTGATTGCCCTTCTCCGTGGAAATATCTGCCCTGGTATCCGTTTTTAGGTAACACCTGTAAGTGATATCCTACGATATGTGTCTTTCACTTTCTGACTTACTACAAGTCACGTGATTACCTGTAGACTCATCTACGGGGCTGCAAATGGCATTGTGTCCTTTTTTTCCTTGGCTAATATTCTGTCTTAGCGAGGTCCATTTTCTGCAATGTGATTCCCTGAGGGCTGAGGATTAGCTGACCTGGGCAGCCTGACCCTGCTGGCAAGCCCTCCCCAGGTGTGCCTGGGTTGAGGTCAATAGAAACAGCACTCCAGGCAGCAATAGCCCCTGCAGCTGTGCCTGACTCCATATTCTCTGCCCCGTCAGCAGTCTCGGGGCTGTGCTGTTGGGTGGGTGTGAGGGTCCACGGCTTTGTTGGTGGCCCGGTGTGAGTGGGGCTCTGCTGGACTTTCTGCAGGAGTTGCCAGGCTGCCACTTGTAAAGAAGAGGATGTGTCACCCATAACTTCCGCTGGAATTTCTCTCCGGGCTGAGGTGAGGAAGGAAAAAAAGGAGTGAGGGCCGGGACAGGAGGGGTATCTCAGGCAGGGAAATGGAAAGCTTCCAGAAGAGCGCCCGGGGCGAGGACCATCCTGGCTTGCCTGCAGGCACCAAGTTGGCCTGCGTGCTGTCGCTGGTGTGGCTCCACGACCCTTCCTCTAGGCTTTCAAGCCCTTGTACATATTCAGGTGTTTTACCTGGGAAGGGTGGGAACAGTTCAGCAACAGCTGGCCTGGGGCTCTGCTCACGTTTACTCACAGAGGCCCCGGCACGGTCCCCCAGCTTTGCAATGAGGACGCTCCTTGCGTGGAGGGGCCGGGCTGCTGGCTGTATGGGAGATGATTCCCCACCTCTGACCAATTTCAGAATTGTTTACCGCTGGAGCAAGTGCCCTGATAGGGTTTTCCTCTGTATAACTGCTGGGTTCAGGTTTTTTTTTTTCTTTTTTGGTTCAACTTAGAATTTATTCATCTTTTATGTATTTATTGATATAAGCATGGAAATAATTCATTCATAGAAATACATCTGTGTGAAGGGAAGAACTTTTTTCTGTTTTATTTTTAAATTTCATTTCTAAAAATTTTGAAATTTAATTATATTAATTTTTCTATACAGCAGGTTATTATTAGTTATCTATTTTATTCATATACATATATACAGGTCAATACCTATCTCCCAACTCATCTGACCACAACACCCCATGGCTTCCCCGACTTGGTGTCCATACGTTTGTTCTCTACCTCTGTTTCTCTATTTCTGCCCTGCAAACCTGTTCATCTGTACCATATATCTAGGTTCCATATACATGCATTAATACAGAATATTTGTTTTGCTCTTTCTGACTTACTTCATTCTGTATGACAGTCTCTAGATCCACCGACTTCTCTACAAACAACCCAGTTTCATTCCTTTTCATGGCTGAGTCATATCCCATTTTATATATGTACCACATCTTTATCCATTCATCTGTCTGTGGGCATTTAGGTTGCTTCCATTACCTGGCTATTGTAAATCGTGCTGCAATGAACATTGTGGTGAATGTGTGTTTTTGATTTATGGTTGTCTCTGGGTATATGCCCAGAAGTGGGATTGCTGGATCCTATGGTAATTCTATTTCTAGTTTCTTTAAGGAAACTCCATACTGTTCTCCATAGTGACTGTATCAATTGACCTTCCCACCAATAGTGGAAGAGGGTTCCTTTTGTCCACACCCTCCCCAGAATTTGTTGTTTGTAGATTTTCTGATGATGCCGAGTCTAACAGGTGTGAGGTGATACCTCATTGTCGTTTTGATTTGCATTTCTCTAATAATTAGTGGTGTTGAGCAGCTTTTCATGTGCGTCTTGGCCGTCTCTGTGACTTCTTTGAGGAAAAGTCTGTTTAGATCTTCTGCCCATTTTTATATTGGGTTGTTTGTTTTCTTAATATTAAGCTGCCTGAGCTGTTTATATATATTGGAGATTAAACCTTTGTCCATTGATTCGTTTGCGAATGTTTTCGCCCATTCTGAGGGTTGCCTTTTTCCATTCCCGTTTTTTTTAACCAAAAAAGAAAGAAAGCAAAAGAAGCAGAACACTAATGTGCGTGAAATATGCCTCTTGAAACTGTCGTTTTGAAATATGGACGTCTTTTGAACTTTTTGGTTGATATATGACCCCAGGATTTGTTTTCAGGGCAGGTGTCATTTACAGGCCTGCAATGATTTGGAATATCCACTGACCATTAGCGCTGGGATTAAAGCTGCTGTTGTGTGAAACGGCCACAAGGTGGCAGCAGTTCTCCCTTAGCAAATCTGCTTACTAGGGCAACAGAGCCTCAATGGAAGCCGTGTTCTAGATTGGAATTTAGAATGGAATGTGCCAGGAGAAAGCCCCTCAAGTTTGTCTCACTACTTCTTGTTCGTGTTTTTAATTTAATTTTTTATTTTTTATTACAGCAAGTTTGATTACATCGTTTGGCTTGTTGTAGGTGTGCAAGATGTGGTTCTTTTACACATATACATATGTCTGTTCTTCCTGGGACCCTTTTCCCATGTACGTTATGACAGAATGTTGAGTAGTCTTCTCTTGGCATTCCGTAGGTCTTTGGTGATTATATATTTCACCTGTGTTTGTATATGTCTCTTAACACCAATATCATAATGAATCCAATCCTCACACCTTTCCATTGGTGAACCATAAGTTTGTTTAATGAATCTGTGATTGCCCTTCTCCGTGGAAATATCTGCCCTGGTATCCGTTTTTAGGTAACACCTGTAAGTGATATCCTATGATATGTGTCTTTCACTTTCTGACTTACTACAAGTCACGTGATTACCTGTAGACTCATCTACGGGGCTGCAAATGGCATTGTGCCCTTTTTTTCCTTGGCTAATATTCTGTCTTAGCGAGGTCCATTTTCTGCAATGTGATTCCCTGAGGGCTGAGGATTAGCTGACCTGGGAAGCCTGACCCTGCCGGCAAGCCCTCCCCAGGTGTGCCTGGGTTGAGGTCGATAGAAACAGCACTCCAGGCAGCAATAGCCCCTGCAGCTGTGCCTGACTCCATATTCTCTGCCCCGTCAGCAGTCTCGGGGCTGTGCTGGTGGGAGGGTGTGAGGGTCCACGGCTTTGTTGGTGGCCCGGTGTGAGTGGGGCTCTGCTGGACTTTCTGCAGGAGTTGCCAGGCTGCCACTTGTAAAGAAGAGGATGTGTCACCCATAACTTCCGCTGGAATTTCTCTCCGGGCTGAGGTGAGGAAGGAAAAAAAGGAGTGGGGGCCGGGACAGGACGGGTATCTCAGGTAGGGAAATGGAAAGCTTCCAGAAGAGCGCCCAGGGCCAGGACCATTCTGGCTGGCCTGCAGGCACCAAGTTGGCCTGCGTGCTGTCGCTGGTGTGGCTCCACGACCCTTCCTCTAGGCTTTCAAGCCCTTGTACATATTCAGGTGTTTTACCTGGGAAGGGTGGGAACAGTTCAGCAACAGCTGGCCTGGGGCTCAGCTCACGTTTACTCACAGAGGCCTCGGCACGGTCCCCCAGCTTTGCAATGAGGACGCTCCTTGCATGCGGGGGGGCGGGCTGCTGGCTGTATGGGAGATGATTCCCCACCTCTGACCAATTTCAGAATTGTTTACCGCTGGAGCAAGTGCCCTGATAGGGTTTTCCTCTGTATAACTGCTGGGTTCAGGTTTTTTTTCTCTTTTTTGGTTCAAGTTAGAATTTATTCATCTTTTATGTATTTATTGATATAAGCATGGAAATAATTCATTCATAGAAATACATCTGTGTGAAGGGAAGAACTTTTTTCTGTTTTATTTTTAAATTTTATTTCTAAAAATTTTGAAGTTTAATTATATTTATTTTTCTATACAGCAGGTTATTATTGATTATTTATTTTATTCATATACATATATACAGGTCAATACCTATCTCCCAACTCATCTGACCACAACACCCCATGGCTTCCCCGACTTGGTGTCCATACGTTTGTTCTCTACCTCTGTTTCTCTATTTCTGCCCTGCAAACCTGTTCATCTGTACCATATATCTAGGTTCCACATACATGCATTAATACAGAATATTTGTTTGGCTCTTTCTGACTTACTTCATTCTGTATGACAGTCTCTAGATCCACCGACTTCTCTACAAACAACCCAGTTTCATTCCTTTTCATGGCTGAGTCATATCCCATTTTATATATGTACCACATCTTTATCCATTCGTCTGTCTGTGGGCATTTAGGTTGCTTCCATTTCCTGGCTATTGTAAATAGTGCTGCAATGAACATTGTGGTGAATGTGTGTTTTTGATTTATGGTTGTCTCTGGGTATATGCCCAGAAGTGGGATTGCTGGATCCTATGGTAATTCTATTTCTAGTTTCTTTAAGGAAACTCCATACTGTTCTCCATAGTGACTGTATCAATTTACCTTCCCACCAATAGTGGAAGAGGGTTCCTTTTGTCCACACCCTCCCCAGAATTTGTTGTTTGTAGATTTTCTGATGATGCCGAGTCTAACAGGTGTGAGGTGATAACTCATTGTCGTTTTGATTTGCATTTCTCTAATAATTAGAGGTGTTGAGCAGCTTTTCATGTGCGTCTTGGCCGTCTCTGTGACTTATTTGAAGAAACGTCTATTTAGATCTTCTGCCCATTTTTGTATTGGTTTGTTTGTTTTATTAATATTAAGCTACCTGAGCTGTTTATATATATTGGAGATTAAACCTTTGTCCATTGATTCGTTTGCGAACGTTTTCGCCCATTCTGAGCGTTGCTTTTTTCCATTCCCGTTTTTTTTAACCAAAAAAGAAAGAAAGCAAAAGAAGCAGAACACTAATGTGCGTGAAATATGCCTCTTGAAACTGTCGTTTTGAAATATGGACGTCTTTTGAACTTTTTGGTTGATATATGACCCCAGGATTTGTTTTCAGGGCCGGTGTCATTTACAGGCCTGAAATGATTTGGAATATCCACTGACCATTAGCGCTGGGATTAAAGCTGCTGTTGTGTGAAACGGCCACAAGGTGGCAGCAGTTCTCCCTTAGCAAATCTGCTTACTAGGGCAACAGAGCCTCAATGGAAGCCGTGTTCTAGATTGGAATTTAGAATGGAATGTGCCAGGAGAAAGCCCCTCAAGTTTGTCTCACTACTTCTTGTTCGTGTTTTTAATTTAATTTTTAATTTTTTATTACAGCAAGTTTGATTACATCGTTTGGCTTGTTGTAGGTGTGCAAGATGTGGTTCTTTTACACATATACATATGTCTGTTCTTCCTGGGACCCTTTTCCCATGTACGTTATGACAGAATGTTGAGTAGTCTTCTCTTGGCATTCCGTAGGTCTTTGGTGATTATATATTTCACCTGTGTTTGTATATGTCTCTTAACACCAATATCGTAATGAATCCAATCCTCACACCTTTCCATTGGTGAACCATAAGTTTGTTTAATGAATCTCTTATTGCCCTTCTCCGTGGAAATATCTGCCCTGGTATCCGTTTTTAGGTAACACCTATAAGTGATATCCTACGATATGTGTCTTTCACTTTCTGACTTACTACAAGTCACGTGATTACCTGTAGACTCATCTACGGGGCTGCAAATGGCATTGTGCCCTTTTTTTCCTTGGCTAATATTCTGTCTTAGCGAGGTCCATTTTCTGCAATATGATTCCCTGAGGGCTGAGGATTAGCTGACCTGGGCAGCCTGACCTGCCGGCAAGCCCTCCCCAGGTGTGCCTGGTTTGAGGTCGATAGAAACAGCATTCCAGGCAGCAATAGCCCCTGCAGCTGTGCCTGACTCCATATTCTCTGCCCCGTCAGCAGTCTCGGGGCTGTGCTGGTGGGAGGGTGTGAGGGTCCACGGCTTTGTTGGTGGCCCGGTGTGAGTGGGGCTCTGCTGGACTTTCTGCAGGAGTTGCCAGGCTGCCACTTGTAAAGAAGAGGATGTGTCACCCATAACTTCCGCTGGAATTTCTCTCCGGGCTGAGGTGAGGAAGGAAAAAAAGGAGTGGGGGCCGGGACAGGACGGGTATCTCAGGCAGGGAAATGGAAAGCTTCCAGAAGAGCGCCCGGGGCCAGGACCATTCTGGCTGGCCTGCAGGCACCAAGTTGGCCTGTGTGCTGTCGCTGGTGTGGCTCCACGTACCCTTCCTCTAGGCTTTCAAGCCCTTGTACATATTCAGGTGTTTTACCTGGGAAGGGTGGGAACAGTTCAGCAACAGCTGGCCTGGGGCTCAGCTCACGTTTACTCACAGAGGCCTCGGCACGGTCCCCCAGCTTTGCAATGAGGACGCTCCTTGCATGGTGGGGGCCGGGCTGCTGGCTGTATGGGAGATGATTCCCCACCTCTGACCAATTTCAGAATTGTTTACCGCTGGAGCAAGTGCCCTGATAGGGTTTTCCTCTGTATAACTGCTGGGTTCAGGTTTTTTTTCTCTTTTTTGGTTCAAGTTAGAATTTATTCATCTTTTATGTATTTATTGATATAAGCATGGAAATAATTCATTCATATAAATACATCTGTGTGAAGGGAAGAACTTTTTTCTGTTTTATTTTTAAATTTTATTTCTAAAAATTTTGAAGTTTAATTATATTTATTTTTCTATACAGCAGGTTATTATTGATTATTTATTTTATTCATATACATATATACAGGTCAATACCTATCTCCCAACTCATCTGACCACAACACCCCATGGCTTCCCCGACTTGGTGTCCATACGTTTGTTCTCTACCTCTGTTTCTCTATTTCTGCCCTGCAAACCTGTTCATCTGTACCATATATCTAGGTTCCACATACATGCATTAATACAGAATATTTGTTTTGCTCTTTCTGACTTACTTCATTCTGTATGACGGTCTCTAGATCCACCGACTTCTCTACAAACAACCCAGTTTCATTCCTTTTCATGGCTGAGTCATATCCCATTTTATATATGTACCACATCTTTATCCATTCGTCTGTCTGTGGGCATTTAGGTTGCTTCCATTACCTGGCTATTGTAAATAGTGCTGCAATGAACATTGTGGTGAATGTGTGTTTTTGATTTATGGTTGTCTCTGGGTATATGCCCAGAAGTGGGATTGCTGGATCCTATGGTAATTCTATTTCTAGTTTCTTTAAGGAAACTCCATACTGTTCTCCATAGTGACTGTATCAATTTACCTTCCCACCAATAGTGGAAGAGGGTTCCTTTTGTCCACACCCTCCCCAGAATTTGTTGTTTGTAGATTTTCTGATGATGCCGATTCTAACAGGTGTGAGGTGATACCTCATTGTCGTTTTGATTTGCATTTCTCTAATAATTAGTGGTGTTGAGCAGCTTTTCATGTGCGTCTTTGCCGTCTCTGTGACTTCTTTGAAGAAAAGTCTATTTAGATCTTCTGCCCATTTTTGTATTGGGTTGTTTGTTTTATTAATATTAAGCTGCGTGAGCAGTTTATATATATTGGAGATTAAACCTTTGTCCATTGATTCGTTTGCGAATGTTTTCGCCCATTCTGAGGGTTGCCTTTTTCCATTCCCGTTTTTTTTAACCAAAAAAGAAAGAAAGCAAAAGAAGCAGAACACTAATGTGCGTGAAATATGCCTCTTGAAACTGTCGTTTTGAAATATGGACGTCTTTTGAACTTTTTGGTGGATATATGAACCCAGGATTTGTTTTATGGGCAGGTGTCATTTACAGGCCTGCAATGATTTGGAATATCCACTGACCATTAGCGCTGGGATTAAAGCTGCTGTTGTGTGAAACGGCTACAAGGTGGCAGCAGTTCTCCCTTAGCAAATCTGCTTACTAGGGCAACAGAGCCTCAATGGAAGCCGTGTTCTAGATTGGAATTTAGAATGGAATGTGCCAGGAAAAAGCCCCTCAAGTTTGTCTCACTACTTCTTGTTCGTGTTTTTAATTTAATTTTTAATTTTTATTACAGCAAGTTTGATTACAACGTTTGGCTTGTTGTAGGTGTGCAAGATGTGGTTCTTTTACACATATACATATGTCTATTCTTCCTGGGACCCTTTTCCCATGTACGTTATGACAGAATGTTGAGTAGTCTTCTCTTGGCATTCCGTAGGTCTTTGGTGATTATATATTTCACCTGTGTTTGTATAGGTCTCTTAACCCCAATATCGTAATGAATCCAATCCTCACACCTGTCCATTGGTGAACCATAAGTTTGTTTAATGAATCTGTGATTGCCCTTCTCCATGGAAATATCTGCCCTGGTATCCGTTTTTAGGTAACACCTATAAGTGATATCCTACGATATGTGTCTTTCACTTTCTGACTTACTACAAGTCACGTGATTACCTGTAGACTCATCTACGGGGCTTCAAATGGCATTGTGCCCTGTTTTTCCATGGCTAATATTTTGTCTTAGCGACGTCCATTTTCTGCAATGTGATTCCCTGAGGGCTGAGGATTAGCTGACCAGGGCAGCCTGACCCTGCCGGCAAGGCCTCCCCAGGTGTGTCTGGGTTGAGGTCGATATAAACAGAACTCCAGGCAGCATAAGCCCCTGCAGCTGTGCCTGACTCCATATTCTCTGCCCTGTCAGCAGTCTCGGGGATGTGCTGGTGGGAGGGTGTGAGGGTCCACGGCTTTGTTGGTGACCCGGTGTGAGTGGGGCTCTGCTGGACTTTCTGCAGGAGTTGCCAGGCTGCCACCTGTAAAGAAGAGGATGTGTCACCCATACCTTCCGCTGGAATTTCTCTCCGGGCTGAGGTGAGGAAGGAAAAAAAGGAGTGGGGGCCGGGACAGGAGGGGTATCTCAGGAAGGGAAATGGAAAGCTTCCAGAAGAGCGCCCGAGGCCAGGACCATCCTGGCTGGCCTGCAGGCAACAAGTTGGCCTGCGTGCTGTCGCTGGTGTGGCTCCACGGCCCTTCCTCTAGGCTTTCAAGCCCTTGTACATATTCAGGTGTTTTACCTGGGAAGGGTGGGAACAGTTCAGCAGCACCTGGCCTGGGGCTCAGCTCACTTTTACTCACAGAGGCCTCAGCACGGTCCCCCAACTTTGCAATGAGGACGCTCCTTGCGTGGGGGGGCTAGGCTGCTGGCTGTATGGGAGATGATTCCCCACCTCTGACCAATTTCAGAATTGTTTACCGCTGGAGCAAGTGCCCTGATAGGGATTTCCTCTGTATAACTGCTGGGTTCAGGTTTTTTTTTTCCTTTTTGGTTCAAGTTAGAATTTATTCATCTTTTATGTATTTATTGATATAAGCATGGAAATAATTCATTCATAGAAATACATCTGTGTGAAGGGAAGAACTTTTTTCTTTTTTATTTTTAAATATTACTTCTAAAAATTTTGAAGTTTAATTATATTTATTTTTCTATACAGCAGGTTATTATTAGTTATCTGTTTTATTCATATACATGTCAATACCTATCTCCCAACTCATCTGACCACCAACACCCCATGGCTTCCCCCACTTGGTGTCCATACGTTTGTTCTCTACCTCTTTTTCTCTATTTCTGCCCTGCAAACCTGTTCATCTGTACCATATATCTAGGTTCCACCTACATGCATTTATACAGAATATTTGTTTTGCACTTTCTGACTTACTTCATTCTGTATGACAGTCTCTAGATCCACCGACTTCTCTACAAATAACCCAGTTTCATTCCTTTTCATGGCTGAGTCATATCCCATTTTATATATGTACCACATCTTTATCCATTCGTCTGTCTGTGGGCATTTAGGTTGCTTCCATTACCTGGCTATTGTAAATCGTGCTGCAATGAACATTGTGGTGAATGTGTGTTTTTGATTTATGGTTGTCTCTGGGTATATGCCCAGAAGTGGGATTGCTGGATCCTATGGTAATTCTATTTCTAGTTTCTTTAAGGAAACTCCATACTGTTCTCCATAGTGACTGTATAAATTTACCTTCCCACCAATAGTGGAAGAGGGTTCCTTTTTTCCACACCCTCCCCAGAATTTGTTGTATGTAGATTTTCTGATGATGCCGATTCTAACAGGTTTGAGGTGATACCTCATTGTCATTTTGATTTGCATTTCTCTAATAATTAGTGGTGTTGAGCAGCTTTTCATGTGCATTTTGGCCGTCTCTGTGACTTCTATAAGAAACGTCTATTTAGATCTTCTGCCCATTTTTGTATTGGGTTGTTTGTTTTATTAATATTAAGCTGCATGAGTTGTTTATATATATCGGAGATTAAACCTTTGTCCATTGATTCATTTGCGAAAGTTTTCGCCCATTCTGAGGGTTGCCTTTTTTCATTCCCGTTTTTTTAACCAAAAAAAGAAAGAAAGCAAAAGAAGCAGAACACTAATGTGCGTGAAATATGCCTGTTGAAACTGTCGTTTTGACATATGGACGTCTTTTGAACTTTTTGTCGATATATGACCCCAGGATTTGTTTTCAGGGCAGGTGTCACTTACAAGCCTGCAATGATTTGGAATATCCACTACCAGTAGTGCTGGGATTAAAGCTGCTGTTGTGTGAAACGGCCACAAGGTGGCAGCAGTTCTCCCTTAGCAAATCTGCTTACTAGGGCAACAGAGCCTCAATGGAAGCCGTGTTCTAGATTGGAATTTAGAATGGAATGTGCCAGGAGAAAGCCCCTCAAGTTTGTCTCACTACTTCTTGTTCGTGTTTTTAATTTAATTTTTTATTTTTTATTACAGCAAGTTTGATTACAACGTTTGGCTTGTTGTAGGTGTGCAAGATGTGGTTCTTTTACACATATACATATGTCTGTTCTTCCTGGGACCCTTTTCCCATGTACGTTATGACAGAATGTTGAGTAGTCTTCTCTTGGCATTCCGTAGGTCTTTGGTGATTATATATTTCACCTGTGTTTGTATATGTCTCTTAACCCCAATATCGTAATGAATCCAATCCTCACACCTTTCCATTGGTGAACCATAAGTTTGTTTAATGAATCTGTGATTGCCCTTCTCCATGGAAATATCTGCCCTGGTATCCGTTTTTAGGTAAAACCTATAAGTGATATCCTACGTTATGTGTCTTTCACTTTCTGAATTACTACAAGTCCCGTGATTACCTGTAGACACATCTACGGGGCTGCAAATGGCATTATGCCCTTTTTTTCCTTGGCTAATATTCTGTCTTAGCGAGGTCCATTTTCTGCAATGTGATTCCCTGAGGGCTGAGGATTAGCTGACCTGGGCAGCCTGACCCTGCCGGCAAGCCCTCCCCAGGTGTGCCTGGGTTGAGGTCAATAGAAACAGCACTCCAGGCAGCAATAGCCCCTGCAGCTGTGCCTGACTCCATATTCTCTGCCCCGTCAGCAGTCTCGGGACTGTGCTGGTGGGAGGGTGTGAGGGTCCACGGCTTTGTTGGTGGCCCGGTGTGAGTGGGGCTCTGCTGGACTTTCTGCAGGAGTTGCCAGGCTGCCACCTGTAAAGAAGAGGATGTGTCACCCATACCTTCCGCTGGAATTTCTCTCCGGGCTGAGGTGAGGAAGGAAAAAAAGGAGTGGGGGCCGGGACAGGAGGGGTATCTCAGGAAGGGAAATGGAAAGTTTCCAGAAGAGCGCCCGGGGCCAGGACCATCCTGGGTGGGCTGCAGGCAACAAGTTGGCCTGCGTGCTGTCGCTGGTGTGTCTCCACGGCCCTTCCTCTAGGCTTTCAAGCCCTTGTACATATTCAGGTGTTTTACCTGGGAAGGGTGGGAACAGTTCAGCAGCAGCTGGCCTGGGGCTCAGCTCATGTTTACTCACAGAGGCCTCAGCACGGTCCCCCAGATTTGCAATGAGGACGCTCCTTGCATGGGGGGGCCGGGCTGCTGGCTGTATGGGAGATGATTCCCCACCTCTGACCAATTTCAGAATTGTTTACCGCTGGAGCAAGTGCCCTGATAGGGTTTTCCTCTGTATAACTGCTGGGTTCAGGTTTTTTTTTCCTTTTTGGTTCAAGTTAGAATTTATTCATCTTTTATGTATTTATTGATATAAGCATGGAAATAATTCATTCATAGAAATACATCTGTGTGAAGGGAAGAACATTTTTCTGTTTTATTTTTAAATTTTACTTCTAAAAATTTTGCAGTTTAATTATATTTATTTTTCTATACAGCAGGTTATTATTAGTTATTTATTTTATTCATATACATATATACAGGTTAATACCTATCTCCCAACTCATCTGACCACCAACACCCCATGGCTTCCCCCACTTGGTGTCCATACGTTTGTTCTCTACCTCTGTTTTTCTATTTCTGCCCTGCAAACCTGTTCATCTGTACCATATATCTAGGTTCCACCTACATGCATTAATACAGAATAATTGTTTTGCACTTTCTGACTTACTTCATTCTGGATGACAGTCTCTAGATCCACCGACTTCTCTACAAATAACCTAGTTTCATTCCTTTTCATGGCTGAGTCATATCCCATTTTATATATGTACCACATCTTTATCCATTCGTCTGTCTGTGGGCATTTAGGTTGCTTCCATTACCTGGCTATTGTAAATCGTGCTGCAATGAACATTGTGGTGAATGTGTGTTTTTGATTTATGGTTTTCTCTGGGTATATGCCCAGAAGTGGGATTGCTGGATCCTATGGTAATTCTATTTCTAGTTTCTTTAAGGAAACTCCATACTGTTCTCCATAGTGACTGTATCAATTTACCTTCCCACCAATAGTGGAAGAGGGTTCCTTTTGTCCACACCCTCCCCAGAATTTGTTGTTTGTAGATTTTCTGATGATGCCGATTCTAACAGGTGTGAGGTGATACCTCATTGTCGTTTTGATTTGCATTTCTCTAATAATTAGTGGTGTTGAGCAGATTTTCATGTGCGTCTTGGCCGTCTCTGTGACTTCTTTGAAGAAACGTCTATTTAGATCTTCTGCCCATTTTTGTATTGGGTTGTTTGTTTTATTAATATTTAGCTGCGTGAGCTGTTTATATATATCGGAGATTAAACCTTTGTCCATTGATTCATTTGCGAACGTTTTCGCCCATTCTGAGGGTTGCCTTTTTTCATTCCCGTATTTTTAACCAAAAAAAAGAAAGAAAGCAAAAGAAGCAGAACTCTAATGTGCGTGAAATATGCCTCTTGAAACTGTCGTTTTGACATATGGACGTCTTTTGAACTTTTTGGTCAATATATGACCCCAGGATTTGTTTTCAGGACAGGTGTCACTTACAAGCCTGCAATGATTTGGAATATCCACTGACCAGTAGCGCTGGGATTAAAGCTGCTGTTGTGTGAAACGGCCACAAGGTGGCAGCAGTTCTCCCTTAGCAAATCTGGTTACTAGGGCAACAGAGCCTCAATGGAAGCCGTGTTCTAGATTGGAATTTAGAATGGAATGTGCCAGGAGAAAGCCCCTCAAGTTTGTCTCACTACTTCTTGTTCGTGTTTTAAATTTATTTTTTTATTTTTTATTACAGCATGTTTGATTACAACGTTTGGCTTGTTGTAGGTGTGCAAGATGTGGTTCTTTTACACATATACATATGTCTGTTCTTCCTGGGACCCTTTTCCCATGTACGTTATGACAGAAAGTTGAGTAGTCTTCTCTTGGCATTCCGTAGGTCTTTGGTGATTATATATTTCACCTGTGTTTGTATATGTCTCTTAACCCCAATATCGTAATGAATCCAATCCTCACACCTTTCCATTGGTGAACCATAAGTTTGTTTAATGAATCTGTGATTGCCCTTCTCCGTGGAAATATCTGCCCTGGTATCCGTTTTTAGGTAACACCTGTAAGTGATATCCTACGATATGTGTCTTTCACTTTCTGACTTACTACAAGTCCCGTGATTACCTGTAGACTCATCTACGGGGCTGCAAATGGCATTGTGTCCTTTTTTTCCTTGGCTAATATTCTGTCTTAGCGAGGTTCATTTTCTGCAATGTGATTCCCTGAGGGCTGAGGATTAGCTGACCTGGGCAGCCTGACCCTGCCGGCAAGCCCTCCCCAGGTGTGCCTGGGTTGAGGTCAATAGAAACAGCACTCCAGGCAGCAGTAGCCCCTGCAGCTGTGCCTGACTCCATATTCTCTGCCCCGTCAGCAGTCTCGGGGCTGTGCTGCTGGGAGGGTGTGAGGGTCCACGGCTTTGTTGGTGGCCCGGTGTGAGTGGGGCTCTGCTGGACTTTCTGCAGGAGTTGCCAGGCTGCCACCTGTAAAGAAGAGGATGTGTCACCCATACCTTCCGCTGGAATTTCTCTCCGGGCTGAGGTGAGGAAGGAAAAAAAGGAGTGGGGGCCGGGACAGGAGGGGTATCTCAGGCAGGGAAATGGAAAGCTTCCAGAAGAGCGCCCGAGGCCAGGACCATCCTGGCTGGCCTACAGGCACAAAGTTGGCCTGCGTGCTGTCGCTGGTGTGGCTCCACGGCCCTTCCTCTAAGCTTTCAAGCCCTTGTACATATTCAGGTGTTTTACCTGGGAAGGGTGGGAACAGTTCAGCAGCAGCTGGCCTGGGGCTCAGCTCACGTTTACTCACAGAGGCCTCAGCACGGTCCCCCACTTTGCAATGAGGACGCTCCTTGCGTGGGGGGGCCAGGCTGCTGGCTGTATGGAAGATGATTCCCCACCTCTGACCAATTTCAGAATTGTTTACCGCTGGAGCAAGTGCCCTGATAGGGTTTTCCTCTGTATAACTGCTGGTTTCAGGTTTTTTTTTTTCTTTTTTGTTTCAAGTTAGAATTTATTCATCTTTTATGTATTTATTGATATAAGCATGGAAATAATTCATTCATAGAAATACATCTGTGTGAAGGGAAGAACTTTTTTCTGTTTTATTTTTAAATTTTACTTCTAAAAATTTTGCAGTTTAATTATATTTATTTTTCTATACAGCAGGTTATTATTAGTTATCTATTTTATTCATATACATATATACAGGTCAATACCTATCTCCCAACTCATCTGACCACCAACACCCCATGGCTTCCCCCACTTGGTGTCCATACGTTTGTTCTCTACCTCTGTTTTTCTATTTCTGCCCTGCAAACCTGTTCATCTGTACCATATATCTAGGTTCCACCTACATGCATTAATACAGAATATTTGTTTTGCACTTTCTGACTTACTTCATTCTGGATGACAGTCTCTAGATCCACCGTCTTCTCTACAAATAACCTAGTTTCATTCCTTTTCATGGCTGAGTCATATCCCATTTTATATATGTACCACATCTTTATCCATTCGTCTGTCTGTGGGCATTTAGGTTGCTTCCGTTACCTGGCTATTGTAAATCGTGCTGCAATGAACATTGTGGTGAATGTGTGTTTTTGATTTATGGTTTTCTCTGGGTATATGCCCAAAAGTGGGATTGCTGCATCATATGGTAATTCTATTTCTAGTTTCTTTAAGGAAACTCCATACTGTTCTCCATAGTGACTGTATCAATTTACCTTCCCACCAATAGTGGAAGAGGGTTCCTTTTGTCCACACCCTCCCCAGAATTTGTTGTTTGTAGATTTTCTGATGATGCCGATTCTAACAGGTGTGAGGTGATACCTCATTGTCGTTTTGATTTGCATTTCTCTAATAATTAGTGGTGTTGAGCAGATTTTCATGTGCGTCTTGGCCGTCTCTGTGACTTCTTTGAAGAAACGTCTATTTAGATCTTCTGCCCATTTTTGTATTGGGTTGTTTGTTTTATTAATATTTAGCTGCGTGAGCTGTTTATATATATCGGAGATTAAACCTTTGTCCATTGATTCATTTGCGAACGTTTTCGCCCATTCTGAGGGCTGCCTTTTTTCATTCCCGTATTTTTAACCAAAAAAAAGAAAGAAAGCAAAAGAAGCAGAACTCTAATGTGCGTGAAATATGCCTCTTGAAACTGTCGTTTTGACATATGGACGTCTTTTGAACTTTTTGGTCAATATATGACCCCAGGATTTGTTTTCAGGGCAGGTGTCACTTACAAGCCTGCAATGATTTGGAATATCCACTGACCAGTAGCGCTGGGATTAAAGCTGCTGTTGTGTGAAACGGCCACAAGGTGGCAGCAGTTCTCCCTTAGCAAATCTGGTTACTAGGGCAACAGAGCCTCAATGGAAGCCGTGTTCTAGATTGGAATTTAGAATGGAATGTGCCAGGAGAAAGCCCCTCAAGTTTGTCTCACTACTTCTTGTTCGTGTTTTAAATTTAATTTTTTATTTTTTATTACAGCAAGTTTGATTACAACGTTTGGCTTGTTGTAGGTGTGCAAGATGTGGTTCTTTTACACATATACATATGTCTGTTCTTCCTGGGACCCTTTTCCCATGTACGTTATGACAGAAAGTTGAGTAGTCTTCTCTTGGCATTCCGTAGGTGTTTGGTGATTATATATTTCACCTGTGTTTGTATATGTCTCTTAACCCCAATATCGTAATGAATCCAATCCTCACACCTTTCCATTGGTGAACCATAAGTTTGTTTAATGAATCTGTGATTGCCCTTCTCCGTGGAAATATCTGCCCTGGTATCCGTTTTTAGGTAACACCTTTAAGTGATAGCCCACGATATGTGTCTTTCACTTTCTGACTTACTACAAGTCCCGTGATTACCTGTAGACTCATCTACGGGGCTGCAAATGGCATTGTGTCCTTTTTTTTCCTTGGCTAATATTCTGTCTTAGCGAGGTTCATTTTCTGCAATGTGATTCCCTGAGGGCTGAGGATTAGCTGACCTGGGCAGCCTGACCCTGCCAGCAAGCCCTCCCCAGGTGTGCCTGGGTTGAGGTCAATAGAAACAGCACTCCAGGCAGCAATAGCCCCTGCAGCTGTGCCTGACTACATATTCTCTGCCCCGTCAGCAGTCTCGGGGCTGTGCTGCTGGGATGGTGTGAGGGTCCACGGCTTTGTTGGTGGCCCGGTGTGAGTGGGGCTCTGCTGGACTTTCTGCAGGAGTTGCCAGGCTGCCACCTGTAAAGAAGAGGATGTGTCACCCATACCTTCCGCTGGAATTTCTCTCCGGGCTGAGGTGAGGAAGGAAAAAAAGGAGTGGGGGCCGGGACAGGAGGGGTATCTCAGGCAGGGAAATGGAAAGCTTCCAGAAGAGCGCCCGAGGCCAGGACCATCCTGGCTGGCCTACAGGCACAAAGTTGGCCTGCGTGCTGTCGCTGGTGTGTTTCCACGGCCCTTCCTCTAGGCTTTCAAGCCCTTGTACATATTCAGGTGTTTTACCTGGGAAGGGTGGGAACAGTTCAGCAGCAGCTGGCCTGGGGCTCAGCTCACGTTTACTCACAGAGGCCTCAGCACTGTCCCCCAGCTTTGCAATGAGGACGCTCCTTGCGTGGGGGGGCCAGGCTGCTGGCTGTATGGAAGATGATTCTCCACCTCTGACCAATTTCAGAATTGTTTACCGCTGGAGCAAGTGCCCTGATAGGGTTTTCCTCTTTATAACTGCTGGGTTCAAGTTTTTTTTTTCTTTTTTGGTTCAAGTTAGAATTTATTCATCTTTTATGTATTTATTGATATAAGCATGGAAATAATTCATTCATAGAAATACATCTGTGTGAAGGGAAGAACTTTTTTCTGTTTTATTTTTAAATTTCACTTCTAAAAATTTTGCAGTTTAATTATATTTATTTTTCTATACAGCAGGTTATTATTATCTATTTTATTCATATACATATATACAGGTCAATACCTATCTCCCAACTCATCTGACCACCAACACCCAATGGCTTCCCCCACTTGGTGTCCATACGTTTGTTCTCTATCTCTGTTTCTCTATTTCTGCCCTGCAAACCTGTTCATCTGTACCATATATCTAGGTTCCACCTACATGCATTAATACAGAATATTTGTTTTGCACTTTCTGACTTACTTCATTCTGTATGACAGTCTCTAGATCCACCGACTTCTCTACAAATAACCCAGTTTCATTCCTTTTCATGGCTGAGTCATATCCCATTTTATATATGTACCACATCTTTATCCATTCGTCTGTCTGTGGGCATTTAGGTTGCTTCCATTACCTGGCTATTGTAAATCGTGCTGCAATGAACATTGTGGTGAATGTGTGTTTTTGATTTATGGTTTTCTCTGGGTATATGCCCAGAAGTGGGATTGCTGGATCCTATGGTAATTCTATTTCTAGTTTCTTTAAGGAAACTCCATACTGTTCTCCATAGTGACTGTATCAATTTACCTTCCCACCAATAGTGGAAGAGGGTTCCTTTTGTCCACACCCTCCCCAGAATTTGTTGTATGTAGATTTTCTGATGATGCCGATTCTAACAGGTTTGAGGTGATACATCATTGTCGTTTTGATTTGCATTTCTCTAATAATTAGTGGTGTTGAGCAGCTTTTTATGTGCGTTTTGGCCGTCTCTGTGACTTCTTTAAAGAAATGTCTATTTAGATCTTCTGCCCATTTTTGTATTGGGTTGTTTGTTTTATTAATATTAAGCTGCGTGAGCTGTTTATATATATCGGAGATTAAACCTTTGTCCATTGATTCATTTGCGAACGTTTTCGCAAATTCTTAGGGTTGCCTTTTTTCATTCCCGTTTTTTTAACCAAAAAAAGAAAGAAAGCAAAAGAAGCAGAACACTAATGTGCGTGAAATATGCCTGTTGAAACTGTCGATTTGACATATGGACGTCTTTTGAACTTTTTGGTCGATATATGACCCCAGGATTTGTTTTCAGGGCAGGTGTCACTTACAAGCCTGCAATGATTTGGAATATCCACTACCAGTAGCGCTGGGATTAAAGCTGCTGTTGTGTGAAACGGCCACAAGATGGCAGCAGTTCTCCCTTAGTAAATCTGGTTACTAGGGCAACAGAGCCTCAATGGAAGCCATGTTCTAGATTGGAATTTAGAATGGAATGTGCCAGGAGAAAGACCCTCAAGTTTGTCTCACTACTTCTTGTTCGTGTTTTTAATTTAATTTTTTATTTGTTATTACAGCAAGTTTGATTACAACGTTTGGCTTGTTGTAGGTGTGCAAGATGTGGTTCTTTTACACATATACATATGTCTGTTCTTCCTGGGACCGTTTTCCCATGTACGTTATGACAGAATGTTGAGTAGTCTTCTCTTGGCATTCCGTAGGTCTTTGGTGATTATATATTTCACCTGTGTTTGTATATGTCTCTTAACCCCAATATCGTAATGAATCCAATCCTCACACCTTTCCATTGGTGAACCATAAGTTTGTTTAATGAATCTGTGATTGCCCTTCTCCGTGGAAATATCTGCCCTGGTATCCGTTTTTAGGTAACACCTGTAAGTGATATCCTACGATATGTGTCTTTCACTTTCTGACTTACTACAAGTCCCGTGATTACCTGTAGACTCATCTACGGGGCTGCAAATGGCATTGTGTCCTTTTTTTCCTTGGCTAATATTCTGTCTTAGCGAGGTCCATTTTCTGCAATGTGATTCCCTGAGGGCTGAGGATTAGCTGACCTGGGCAGCCTGACCCTGCCGGCAAGCCCTCCCCAGGTGTGCCTGGGTTGAGGTCAATAGAAACAGCACTCCAGGCAGCAATAGCCCCTGCAGCTGTGCCTGACTCCATATTCTCTGCCCCGTCAGCAGTCTCGGGGCTGTGCTGGTGGGAGGGTGTGAGGGTCCACGGCTTTGTTGGTGGCCCGGTGTGAGTGGGGCTCTGCTGGACTTTCTGCAGGAGTTGCCAGGCTGCCACCTGTAAAGAAGAGGATGTGTCACCCATACCTTCCGCTGGAATTTCTCTCCGGGCTGAGGTGAGGAAGGAAAAAAAGGAGTGGGGGCCGGGACAGGAGGGGTATCTCAGGCAGGGAAATGGAAAGCTTCCAGAAGAGCGCCCGAGGCCAGGACCATCCTGGCTGGCCTGCAGGCACCAAGTTGGCCTGCGTGCTCTCGCTGGTGTGTCTCCACGGCCCTTCCTCTAGGCTTTCAAGCCCTTGTACATATTCAGGTGTTTTACCTGGGAAGGGTGGGAACAGTTCAGCAGCAGCTGGCCTGGGGCTCAGCTCACGTTTACTCACAGAGGCCTCAGCACGGTCCCCCAGCTTTGCAATGAGGACACTCCTTGCGTGGGGGGGCCAGGCTGCTGGCTGTATGGGAGATGATTCCCCACCTCTGACCAATTTCAGAATTGTTTACCGCTGGATCAAGTGCCCTGATAGGGTTTTCCTCTGTATAACTGCTGGGTTCAGGTTTTTTTTTTCTTTTTTGGTTCAAGTTAGAATTTATTCATCTTTTATGTATTTATTGATATAAGCATGGAAATAATTCATTCATAGAAATACATCTGTGTGAAGGGAAGAACTTTTTTCTGTTTTATTTTTAAATTTTACTTCTAAAAATTTTGAAGTTTAATTATATTTATTTTTCTATACAGCAGGTTATTATTAGTTATCTATTTTATTCATATACATATATACAGGTCAACACCTATCTCCCAACTCATCTGACCACCAACACCCCATGGCTTCCCCGACTTGGTGTCCATACGTTTGTTCTCTACCTCTGTTTCTCTATTTCTGCCCTGCAAACATGTTCATCTGTACCATATATCTAGGTTCCACATACATGCATTAATACAGAATATTTGTTTTGCTCTTTCTGACTTACTTCATTCTGTATGACAGTCTCTAGATCCACCGACTTCTCTACAAATAACCCAGTATCATTCCTTTTCATGGCTGAGTCATATCCCATTTTATATATGTACCACATCTTTATCCATTCGTCTGTCTGTGGGCATTTAGGTTGTTTCCATTACCTGGCTATTGTAAATCGTGCTGCAATGAACATTGTGGTGAATGTGTGTTTTTGATTTATGGTTTTCTCTGGGTATATGCCCAAAAGTGGGATTGCTGGATCCTATGGTAATTCTATTTCTAGTTTCTTTAAGGAAACTCCATACTGTTCTCCATAGTGACTGTATCAATTTACCTTCCCACCAATAGTGGAAGAGGGTTCCTTTTGTCCACACCCTCCCCAGAATTTGTTGTATGTAGATTTTCTGATGATGCCGATTCTAACAGGTTTGAGGTGATACCTCATTGTCGTTTTGACTTGCATTTCTCTAATAATTAGTGGTGTTGAGCAGATTTTCATGTGCGTCTGGGCCGTCTCTTTGACTTCTTTAAAGAAACGTCTATTTAGATCTTCTGCCCATTTTTGTATTGGGTTGTTTGTTTTATTAATATTAAGCTGCGTGTGCTGTTTATATATATCGGAGATTAAACCTTTGTCCATTGATTCATTTGCGAACGTTTTCACCCATTCTGAGGGTTGCCTTTTTTCATTCCCGTTTTTTTAACCAAAAAAAGAAAGAAATCAAAAGAAGCAGAACACTAATGTGCGTGAAATATGCATGTTGAAACTGTCGTTTTGATATATGGACGTCTTTTGAACTGTTTGGTCGATATATGACCCCAGGATTTGTTTTCAGGGCAGGTGTCACTTACAAGCCTGCAATGATTTGGAATATCCACTGACCAGTAGCGCTGGGATTAAAGCTGCTGTTGTGTGAAACGGCCACAAGGTGGCAGCAGTTCTCCCTTAGCAAATCTGGTTACTAGGGCAACAGAGCCTCAATGGAAGCCGTGTTCTAGATTGGAATTTAGAATGGAATGTGCCAGGAGAAAGCCCCTCAAGTTTGTCTCACTACTTCTTGTTCGTGTTTTAAATTTAATTTTTTATTTTTTATTACAGCAAGTTTGATTACAACGTTTGGCTTGTTGTAGGTGTGCAAGATGTGGTTCTTTTACACATATACATATGTCTGTTCTTCCTGGGACCCTTTTCCCATGTACGTTATGACAGAATGTTGAGTAGTCTTCTCTTGGCATTCCGTAGGTCTTTGGTGATTATATATTTCACCTGTGTTTGTATATGTCTCTTAACCCCAATATCGTAATGAAACAAATCCTCACACCTTTCCATTGGTGAACCATAAGTTTGTTTAATGAATCTGTGATTGCCCTTCTCCGTGGAAATATCTGCCCTGGTATCCGTTTTTAGGTAACACCTGTAAGTGATCTCCTACGTATGTGTCTTTCACTTTCTGACTTACTACAAGTCCCGTGATTACCTGTAGACTCATCTACGGGGCTGCAAATGGCATTGTGTCCTTTTTTTCCTTGGCTAATATTCTGTCTTAGCGAGGTTCATTTTCTGCAATGTGATTCCCTGAGGGCTGAGGATTAGCTGACCTGGGCAGCCTGACCCTGCCGGCAAGCCCTCCCCAGGTGTGCCTGGGTTGAGGTCAATAGAAACAGCACTCCAGGCAGCAATAGCCCCTGCAGCTGTGCCTGACTCCATATTCTCTGCCCCGTCAGCAGTCTCGGGGCTGTGCTGGTGGGAGGGTGTGAGGGTCCACGGCTTTGTTGGTGGCCCGGTGTGAGTGGGGCTCTGCTGGACTTTCTGCAGGAGTTGCCAGGCTGCCACCTGTAAAGAAGAGGATGTGTCACCCATACCTTCCGCTGGAATTTCTCTCCGGGCTGAGGTGAGGAAGGAAAAAAAGGAGTGGGGGCCGGGACAGGAGGGGTATCTCAGGCAGGGAAATGGAAAGCTTCCAGAAGAGCGCCCGAGGCCAGGACCATCCTGGCTGGCCTGCAGGCACCAAGTTGGCCTGCGTGCTGTCGCTGGTGTGTCTCCACGGCCCTTCCTCTAGGCATTCAAGCCCTTGTACATATTCAGGTGTTTTACCTGGGAAGGGTGGGAACAGTTCAGCAGCAGCTGGCCTGGGGCTCAGCTCACGTTTACTCACAGAGGCCTCAGCACGGTCCCCCAGGTTTGCAATGAGGACGCTCCTTGCGTGGGGGGGGCAGGCTGCTGGCTGTATGGAAGATGATTCCCCACCTCTGACCAATTTCAGAATTGTTTACCGCTGGAGCAAGTGCCCTGATAGGGTTTTCCTCTGTATAACTGCTGGGTTCAGGTTTTTTTTTTTTCTTTTTTGGTTCAAGTTAGAATTTATTCATCTTTTATGTATTTATTGATATAAGCATGGAAATAATTCATTCATAGAAATACATCTGTGTGAAGGGAAGAACTTTTTTCTGTTTTATTTTTAAATTTTACTTCTAAAAATTTTGCAGTTTAATTATATTTATTTTTCTATACAGCAGGTTATTATTAGTTATCTATTTTATTCATATACATATATACAGGTCAATACCTATCTCCCAACTCATCTGACCACCAACACCCCATGGCTTCCCCAACTTGGTGTCCATACGTTTGTTCTCTACCTCTGTTTTTCTATTTCTGCCCTGCAAACCTGTTCATCTGTACCATATATCTAGGTTCCACCTACATGCATTAATACAGAATATTTGTTTTGCTCTTTCTGACTTACTTCATTCTGTATGACAGTCTCTAGATCCACCGACTTCTCTACAAATAACCCAGTATCATTCCTTTTCATGGCTGAGTCATATCCCATTTTATATATGTACCACATCTTTATCCATTCGTCTGTCTGTGGGCATTTAGGTTGCTTCCATTACCTGGCTATTGTAAATCGTGCTGCAATGAACATTGTGGTGAATGTGTGTTTTTGATTTATGGTTTTCTCTGGGTATATGCCCAGAAGTGGGATTGCTGGATCCTATGGTAATTCTATTTCTAGTTTCTTTAAGGAAACTCCATACTGTTCTCCATAGTGACTGTATCAATTTACCTTCCCACCAATAGTGGAAGAGGGTTCCTTTTGTCCACACCCTCCCCAGAATTTGTTGTATGTAGATTTTCTGATGATGCCGATTCTAACAGGTTTGAGGTGATACCTCATTGTCGTTTTGACTTGCATTTCTCTAATAATTAGTGGTGTTGAGCAGATTTTCATGTGCGTCTGGGCCGTCTCTGTGACTTCTTTAAAGAAACGTCTATTTAGATCTTCTGCCCATTTTTGTATTGGGTTGTTTGTTTTATTAATATTAAGCTGCGTGAGCTGTTTATATATATCGGAGATTAAACCTTTGTCCATTGATTCGTTTGCGAACGTTTTCGCCCATTCTGAGCGTTGCTTTTTTCCATTCCCGTTTATTTTAACCAAAAAAGAAAGAAAGCAAAAGAAGCAGAACACTAATGTGCATGAAATATGCCTCTTGAAACTGTCGTTTTGAAATATGGACGTCTTTTGAACTTTTTGGTCGATATATGACACCAGGATTTGTTTTCAGGGCCGGTGTCATTTACAGGCCTGCAATGATTTGGAATATCCACTGACCATTAGCGCTGGGATTAAAGCTGCTGTTGTGTGAAACGGCCACAAGGTGGCAGCAGTTCTCCCTTAGCAAATCTGCTTACTAGGGCAACAGAGCCTCAATGGAAGCCGTGTTCTAGATTGGAATTTAGAATGGAATGTGCCAGGAGAAAGCCCCTCAAGTTTGTCTCACTACTTCTTGTTCGTGTGTTTAATTTAATTTTTTATTTTTTATTACAGCAAGTTTGATTACATCGTTTGGCTTGTTGTAGGTGTGCAAGATGTGGTTCTTTTACACATATACATATGTCTGTTCTTCCTGGGACCCTTTTCCCATGTATGTTATGACAGAATGTTGAGTAGTCTTCTCTTGGCATTCCGTAGGTCTTTGTTGATTATATATTTCACCTGTGTTTGTATATGTCTCTTAACACCAATATCGTAATGAATCCAATCCTCACACCTTTCCATTGGTGAACCATAAGTTTGTTTAACGAATCTGTGATTGCCCTTCTCCGTGGAAATATCTGCCCTGGTATCCGTTTTTAGGTAACACCTGTAAGTGATATCCTACGATATGTGTCTTTCACTTTCTGACTTACTACAAGTCACGTGATTACCTGTAGACTCATCTACGGGGCTGCAAATGGCATTGTGTCCTTTTTTTCCTTGGCTAATATTCTGTCTTAGCGAGGTCCATTTTCTGCAATGTGATTCCCTGAGGGCTGAGGATTAGCTGACCTGGGCAGCCTGACCCTGCCGGCAAGCCCTCCCAGGTGTGCCTGGGTTGAGGTCAATAGAAACAGCACTCCAGGCAGCAATAGCCCCTGCAGCTGTGCCTGACTCCATATTCTCTGCCCCGTCAGCAGTCTCGGGGCTGTGCTGTTGGGTGGGTGTGAGGGTCCACGGCTTTGTTGGTGGCCCGGTGTGAGTGGGGCTCTGCTGGACTTTCTGCAGGAGTTGCCAGGCTGCCACTTGTAAATAAGAGGATGTGTCACCCATAACTTCCGCTGGAATTTCTCTCCGGGCTGAGGTGAGGAAGGAAAAAAAGGAGTGGGGGCCGGGACAGGAGGGGTATCTCAGGCAGGGAAATGGAAAGCTTCCAGAAGAGCGCCCGGGGCCAGGAGCATCCTGGCTGACCTGCAGGCACCAAGTTGGCCTGTGTGCTGTCGCTGGTGTGGCTCCACGGCCCTTCCTCTAGGCTTTCAAGCCCTTGTACATATTCAGGTGTTTTACCTGGGAAGGGTGGGAACAGTTCAGCAACAGCTGGCCTGGGGCTCTGCTCACGTTTACTCACAGAGGCCTCAGCACGGTCCCCCAGCTTTGCAATGAGGACGCTCCTTGCGTGGAGGGGCCGGGCTGCTGGCTGTATGGGAGATGATTCCCCACCTCTGACCAATTTCAGAATTGTTTACCGCTGGATCAAGTGCCCTGATATGGTTTTCCTCTGTATAACTGCTGGGTTCAGGTTTTTTTTTTTTTCTTTTTTGGTTCATGTTAGAATTTATTCATCTTTTATGTATTTATTGATATAAGCATGGAAATAATTCATTCATAGAAATACATCTGTGTGAAGGGAAGAACATTTTTCTGTTTTATTTTTAAATGTCATTTCTAAAAATTTTGAAGTTTAATTATATTTATTTTTCTATACAGCAGGTTATTATTAATTATTTATTTTATTCATATACATATATACAGGTCAATACCTATCTCCCAACTCATCTGACCACAACACCCCATGGCTTCCCCGACTTGGTGTCCATACGTTTGTTCTCTACCTCTGTTTCTCTATTTCTGCCCTGCAAACCTGTTTATCTGTACCATATATCTAGGTTCCACATACATGCATTAATACAGAATATTTGTTTTGCTCTTTCTGACTTACTTCATTCTGTATGACAGTCTCTAGATCCACCGACTTCTCTACAAACAACCTTGTTTCATTCCTTTTCATGGCTGAGTCATATCCCATTTTATATATGTACCACATCTTTATCCATTCGTCTGTCTGTGGGCATTTAGGTTGCTTCCATTACCTGGCTATTGTAAATCGTGCTGCAATGAACATTGTGGTGAATGTTTTTTTTTTTTTTTTTTTTTTTTTTTTTTTTTTTTTTTTTTTTTGCTGTACGCTGGCCTCTCACTGCTGTGGCCTCTCCCGCTGCGGAGCACAGGCTCCGGACACACAGGCTCCGCGGCCATGGCTCGCGGGCCCAGCCGCTCCGCGGCATGTGGGATCCTCCGGGATCGGGGCACGAACCCGTGTCCCCCGCATCGGCAGGCGGACTCTCAACCACTGCGCCACCATGGAAACCCGAATGTGTGTTTTTGATTTATGGTTGTCTCTGGGTATATGCCCAGAAGTGGGATTGCTGGATCTTATGGTAATTCTATTTCTAGTTTCTTTAAGGAAACTCCATACTGTTCTCCATAGTGACTGTATCAATTTACCTTCCCACCAATAGTGGAAGAGGGTTCCTTTTGTCCACACCCTCCCCAGAATTTGTTGTTTGTACATTTTCTGATGATGCCGAGTCTAACAGGTGTGAGGTGATACCTCATTGTCGTTTTGATTTGCATTTCTCTAATAATTAGTGGTGTTGAGCAGCTTTTCATGTGCGTCTTGGCCGTCTGTGTGACTTCTTTGAAGAAACGTCTATTTAGATCTTCTGCCTTTATTTGTATTGGGTTGTTTGTTTTATTAATATTAAGCCTCGTGAGCTGTTTATATATATTGGAGATTAAACCTTTGTCCATTGATTCGTTTGCAAACGTTTTCGCCCATTCTGAGGGTTGCCTTTTTCCATTCCCGTTTTTTTTAACCAAAAAAGAAAGAAAGCAAAAGAAGCAGAACACTAATGTGCGTGAAATATGCCTCTTGAAACTGTCGTTTTGAAATATGGACGTCTTTTGAACTTTTTGGTTGATATATGACCCCAGGATTTGTTTTATGGGCAGGTGTCATTGACAGGCCTGCAATGATTTGGAATATCCACTGACCTTTAGCGCTGGGATTAAAGCTGCTGTTGTGTGAAACGGCCACAAGGTGGCAGCAGTTCTCCCTTAGCAAATCTGCTTACTAGGGCAACAGAGCCTCAATGGAAGCCGTGTTCTAGATTGGAATTTAGAATGGAATGTGCCAGGAGAAAGCCCCTCAAGTTTGTCTCACTACTTCTTGTTCGTGTTTTTAATTTAATTTTTAATTTTTTATTACAGCAAATTTGATTACATTGTTTAGCTTGTTGTAGGTGTGCAAGATGTGGTTCTTTTACACATATACATATGTCTGTTCTTCCTGGGACCCTTTTCCCATGTACGTTATGACAGAATGTTGAGTAGTCTTCTCTTGGCATTCCGTAGATCTTTGGTGATTATATATTTCACCTGTGTTTGTATATGTCTCTTAACCCCAATATCGTAATGAATCCAATCCTCACACCTTTCCATTGGTGAACCATAAGTTTGTTTAATGAATCTGTGATTGCCCTTCTCCGTGGAAATATCTGCCCTGGTATCCGTTTTTAGGTAACACCTGTAAGTGATATCCTACGATATGTGTCTTTCACTTTCTGACTTACTACAAGTCCCGTGATTACCTGTAGACTCATCTACGGGGCTGCAAATGGCATTGTGTCCTTTTTTTCCTTGGCTAATATTCTGTCTTAGCGAGGTCCATTTTCTGCAATGTGATTCCCTGAGGGCTGAGGATTAGCTGACCTGGGAAGCCTGACCCTGCCGGCAAGCCCTCCCCAGGTGTGCCTGGGTTGAGGTCAATAGAAACAGCACTCCAGGCAGCAATAGCCCCTGCAGCTGTGCCTGACTCCATATTCTCTGCCCCGTCAGCAGTCTCGGGGCTGTGCTGGTGGGAGGGTGTGAGGGTCCACGGCTTTGTTGGTGGCCCGGTGTGAGTGGGGCTCTGCTGGACTTTCTGCAGGAGTTGCCAGGCTGCCACCTGTAAACAAGAGGATGTGTCACCCATACATTCCGCTGGAATTTCTCTCCGGGCTGAGCTGAGGAAGGAAAAAAAGGAGTGGGGGCCGGGACAGGAGGGGTATCTCAGGCAGGGAAATGGAAAGCTTCCAGAAGACCGCCCGGGGCCAGGACCATCCTGGCTGGCATGCAGGCACCAAGTTGGCCTGCGTGCTGTCGCTGGTGTGTCTCCACGGCCCTTCCTCTAGGCTTTCAAGCCCTTGTACATATTTAGGTGTTTTACCTGGGAAGGGTAGGAACAGTTCAGCCGCAGCTGGCCTGGGGCTCAGCTCACGTTTACTCAAAGAGGCCTCGGCATGGTCCCCCAGCTTTGCAATGAGGACGCTCCTTGCGTGGGTGGGCCAGGCTGCTGGCTGTATGGGAGATGATTCCCCACCTCTGACCAATTTCAGAATTGTTTACCGCTGGAGCAAGTGCCCTGATAGGGATTTCCTCTGTATAACTGCTGGGTTCAGGTTTTTTTTTTTTCTTTTTTGGTTCAAGTTAGAATTTATTCATCTTTTATGTATTTATTGATATAAGCATGGAAATAATTCATTCATAGAAATACATCTGTTTGAAGGGAAGAACTTTTTTCTGTTTTATTTTTAAATTTCATTTCTAAAAATTTTGATGTTTAATTATATTTATTTTTCTATACAGCAGGTTATTATTAGCTATCTATTTTATTTGTATACATATATACAGGTCAATACCTATCTCCCAACTCATCTGACCACCAACAGCCCATGGCTTCCCCGACTTGGTGTCCATACGTTTGTTCTCTACCTCTGTTTCTCTATTTCTGCCCTGCAAACCTGTTCATCTGTACCATATATCTAGGTTCCACCTACATGCATTAATACAGAATATTTGTTTTGCTCTTTCTGACTTACTTCATTCTGTATGACAGTCTCTAGATCCACCGACTTCTCTACAAATAACCCAGTTTCATTCCTTTTCATGGCTGAGTCATATTCCATTTTATATATGTACCACATCATTATGCATTCGTCTGTCTGTGGGCATTTAGGTTGCTTCCGTTACCTGGCTATTGTAAATCGTGCTGCAATGAACATTGTGGTGAATGTGTGTTTTTGATTTATGGTTTTCTCTGGGTATATGCCCAAAAGTGGGATTGCTGCACCATATGGTAATTCTATTTCTAGTTTCTTTAAGGAAACTCCATACTGTTCTCCATAGTGACTGTATCAATTTACCTTCCCACCAATAGTGGAAGAGGGTTCCTTTTGTCCACACCCTCCCCAGAATTTGTTGTTTGTAGATTTTCTGATGATGCCGAGTCTAACAGGTGTGAGGTGATACCTCATTGTCGTTTTGATTTGCATTTCTCTAATAATTAGTGGTGTTGAGCAGCTTTTCATGTGCGTTTTGGCCGTCTCTGTGACTTCTTTGAAGAAACGTCTATTTAGATCTTCTGCCCATTTTTGTATTGGGTTGTTTGTTTTATTAATATTAAGCTGCGTGAGCTGTTTATACATATCGGAGATTAAACCTTTGTCCATTGATTCATTTGCGAACGTTTTCGCCCATTCTGAGGGTTGCCTTTTTTCATTCCCGTTTTTTTAAACAAAAAAAGAAAGAAAGCAAAAGAAGCAGAACACTAATGTGCGTGAAATATGCCTGTTGAAACTGTCGTTTTGACATATGGACGTCTTTTGAACTTTTTGGTCGATATATGACCCCAGGATTTGTTTTCAGGGCAGGTGTCACTTACAAGCCTGCAATGATTTGGAATATCCACTACCAGTAGCGCTGGGATTAAAGCTGCTGTTGTGTGAAACGGCCACAAGGTGGCAGCAGTTCTCCCTTAGCAAATCTGGTTACTAGGGCAACAGAGCCTCAATGGAAGCCGTGTTCTAGATTGGAATTTAGAATGGAATGTGCCAGGAGAAAGCCCCTCAAGTTTGTCTCACTACTTCTTGTTCGTGTTTTTAATTTAATTTTTTATTTTTTATTACAGCATGTTTGATTACAACGTTTGGCTTGTTGTAGGTGTGCAAGATGTGGTTCTTTTACACATATACATATGTCTGTTTTTCCTGGGACCCTTTTCCCATGTACGTTATGACAGAATGTTGAGTAGTCTTCTCTTGGCATTCCGTAGGTCTTTGGTGATTATATATTTCACCTGTGTTTGTATATGGCTCTTAACCCCAATATTGTAATGAATCCAATCCTCACACCTTTCCATTGGTGAACCATAAGTTTGTTTAATGAATCTGTGATTGCCCTTCTCCGTGGAAATATCTGCCCTGGTATCCGTTTTCAGGTAACACCTATAAGTGATATCCTACGATATGTGTCTTTCACTTTCTGACTTACTACAAGTCCC
The DNA here is from genome assembly GCF_025265405.1 of Mesoplodon densirostris. Lineage (NCBI taxonomy): Eukaryota > Metazoa > Chordata > Mammalia > Artiodactyla > Ziphiidae > Mesoplodon > Mesoplodon densirostris. The sequence continues at coordinate 98,699,763 of NC_082666.1, forward strand.
GTGATTACCTGTAGACTCATCTACGGGGCTGCAAATGGCATTGTGCCCCTTTTTTCCTTGGCTAATATTCTGTCTTAGCGAGGTCCATTTTCTGCAATGTGATTCCCTGAGGGCTGAGGATTAGCTGACCTGGGCAGCCTGACCCTGCCGGCAAGGCCTCCCCAGGTGTGTCTGGGTTGAGGTCAATAGAAACAGCACTCCAGGCAGCAATAGCCCCTGCAGCTGTGCCTGACTCCATATTCTCTGCCCTGTCAGCAGTCTCGGGGCTGTGCTGGTGGGAGGGTGTGAGGGTCCACGGCTTTGTTGGTCGCCCGGTGTGAGTGGGGCTCTGCTGGACTTTCTGCAGGAGTTGCCAGGCTGCCACCTGTAAAGAAGAGGATGTGTCACCCATACCTTCCGTTGGAATTTCTCTCCGGGCTGAGGTGAGGAAGGAAAAAAAGGAGTGGGGGCCGGGACAGGAGGGGTATCTCAGGCAGGGAAATGGAAAGCTTCCAAAAGAGCGCCCGAGGCCAGGACCATCCTGCCTGGCATGCAGGCACCAAGTTGGCCTGCGTGCTGTCGCTGGTGTGTCTCCACGGCCCTTCCTCTAGGCTTTCAAGCCCTTGTACATATTCAGGTGTTTTACCTGGGAAGGGTGGGAACAGTTCAGCAGCAGCTGGCCTGGGGCTCAGCTCACGTTTACTCACATAGGCCTCAGCCCGGTCCCCCAGCTTTGCAATGAGGACGCTCCTTGCGTGGGGGGGCCGGGCTGCTGGCTGTATGGGAGATGATTCCCCACCTCTGAACAATTTCAGAATTGTTTACCGCTGGAGCAAGTGCCCTGATAGGGATTTCCTCTGTATAACTGCTGGGTTCAGGTTTTTTTTTTCTTTTTTGGTTCAAGTTAGAATTTATTCATCTTTTATGTATTTATTGATATAAGCATGGAAATAATTCATTCATAGAAATACATCTGTGTGAAGGGAAGAACTTTTTTTCTGTTTTATTTTTAAATTTTACTTCTAAAAATTTTGAAGTTTAATTATATTTATTTTTCTATACAGCAGGTTATTATTAGTTATCTATTTTATTCATATACATATATACAGGTCAATACCTATCTCCCAACTCATCTGACCACCAACACCCCATGGCTTCCCCCACTTGGTGTCCATACGTTTGTTCTCTATCTCTGTTTCTCTATTTCTGCCCTGCAAACCTGTTCATCTGTACCATATATCTAGGTTCCACCTACATGCATTAATACAGAATATTTGTTTTGCACTTTCTGACTTACTTCATTCTGTATGACAGTCTCTAGATCCACCGACTTCTCGACAAATAACCCAGTTTCATTCCTTTTCATGGCTGAGTCATATCCCATTTTATATATGTACCACATCTTTATCCATTCGTCTGTCTGTGGGCATTTAGGTTGCTTCCATTACCTGGCTATTGTAAATCGTGCTGCAATGAACATTGTGGTGAATGTGTGTTTTTGATTTATGGTTTTCTCTGGGTATATGCCCAGAAGTGGGATTGCTGCATCAGATGGTAATTCTATTTCTAGTTTCTTTAAGGAAACTCCATACTGTTCTCCATAGTGACTGTATCAATTTACCTTCCCACCAATAGTGGAAGAGGGTTCCTTTTGTCCACACCCTCCCCAGAAGTTGTTGTATGTAGATTTTCTGATGATGCCGATTCTAACAGGTTTGAGGTGATACCTCATTGTCGTTCTGACTTGCATTTCTCTAATAATTAGTGGTGCTGAGCAGATTTTCATGTGCGTCTGGGCCGTCTCCGTGACTTCTTTAAAGAAACGTCTATTTAGATCTTCTGCCCATTTTTGTATTGGGTTGTTTGTTTTATTAATATTAAGCTGCGTGAGCTGTTTATATATATCGGAGATTAAACCTTTGTCCATTGATTCATTTGCGAACGTTTTCGCCCATTCTGAGGGTTGCCTTTTTTCATTCCCGTTTTTTTAACCAAAAAAAGAAAGAAAGCAAAAGAAGCAGAACACTAATGTGCGTGAAATATGCATGTTGAAACTGTCGTTTTGACATATGGACGTCTTTTGAACTTTTTGGTCGATATATGACCCCAGGATTTGTTTTCAGGGCAGGTGTCACTTACAAGCCTGCAATGATTTTGAATATCCACTGACCAGTAGCGCTGGGATTAAAGCTGCTGTTGTGTGAAACGGCCACAAGGTGGCAGCAGTTCTCCCTTACCAACTCTGGTTACTAGGGCAACAGAGCCTCAATGGAAGCCGTGTTCTAGATTGGAATTTAGAATGGAATGTGCCAGGAGAAAGCCCCTCAAGTTTGTCTCACTACTTCTTGTTCGTGTTTTTAATTTAATTTTTTATTTTTTATTACAGCAAGTTTGATTACAACGTTTGGCTTGTTGTAGGTGTGCAAGATATGGTTCTTTTACACATATACATATGTCTGTTCTTCCTGGGACCCTTTTCCCATGTACGTTATGACAGAATGTTGAGTAGTCTTCTCTTGGCATTCTGTAGGTCTTTGGTGATTATATATTTCACCTGTGTTTGTATATGTCTCTTAACCCCAATATCGTAATGAATCCAATCCTCACACCTTTCCATTGGTGAACCATAAGTTTGTTTAATGAATCTGTGATTGCCCTTCTCCGTGGAAATATCTGCCCTGGTATCCGTTTTTAGGTAACACCTGTAAGTGATATCCTACGATATGTGTCTTTCACTCTCTGACTTACTACAAGTCCCGTGATTACCTGTAGACTCATCTACGGGGCTGCAAATGGCATTGTGCCCTTTTTTTCCTTGGCTAATATTCTGTCTTAGCGAGGTCCATTTTCTGCAATGTGATTCCCTGAGGGCTGAGGATTAGCTGACCTGGGCAGCCTGACCGTGACGGCAAGCCCTCCCCAGGAGTGCCTGGTTTGAGGTCAATAGAAACAGCACTCCAGGCAGCAATAGACCCTGCAGCTGTGCCTGACTCCATATTCTCTGACTCGTCAGCAGTCTCGGGGCTGTGCTGGTGGGAGGGTGTGTGGGTCCACGGCTTTGTTGATGGCCCGGTGTGAGTGGGGCTCTGCTGGACTTTCTGCAGGAGTTGCCAGGCTGCCACCTGTAAAGAAGAGGATGTGTCACCCATACCTTCCACTGGAATTTCTCTCCGGGCTGAGGTGAGGAAGGAAAAAAAGGAGTGGGGGCCGGGACAGGAGGGGTATCTCAGGCAGGGAAATGGAAAGCTTCCAGAAGAGCGCCCGAGACCAGTACCATCCTGGCTGGCCTGCAGGCACCAAGTTGGCCTGTGTGCTGTCGCTTGTGTGTCTCCACGGCCCTTCCTCTAGGCTTTCAAGCCCTTGTACATATTCAGGTGTTTTACCTGGGAAGGGTGGGAACAGTTCAGCAGCAGCTGGCCTGGGGCTCAGCTCACGTTTACTCACAGAGGCCTCGGCACGGTCCCCCAGCTTTGCAATGAGGACGCTCCTTGCGTGGGGGGGCCGGGCTGCTGGCTGTATGGGAGATGATTACCCACCTCTGACCAATTTCAGAATTGTTTACCGCTGGAGCAAGTGCCCTGATAGGGTTTTCCTCTGTATAACTGCTGGGTTCAGGTTTTTTTTTTTTTGGTTCAAGTTAGAATTTATTCATCTTTTATGTATTTATTGATATAAGCATGGAAATAATTCATTCATATAAATACATCTGTGTGAAGGGAAGAACTTTTTTCTGTTTTATTTTTAAATATTATTTCTAAAAATTTTGAAGTTTAATTATATTTATTTTTCTATACAGCAGGTTATTATTAGTTATCTATTTTATTCGTATACATATATACAGGTCAATACCTATCTCCCCACTCATCTGACCACCAACACACCATGGCTTCCCCGACTAGGTGTCCATACGTCTGTTCTCTACCTCTGTTTCTCTATTTGTGCCCTGCAAACCTGTTCATCTGTACCATATATCTAGGTTCCACATACATGCATTAATACAGAATATTTGTGTTGCTCTTTCTGACTTACTACATTCTGTATGACAGTCTCTAGATTCACCGACTTCTCTACAAATAACCCAGTTTCATTCCTTTTCATAGATATATGACATGCCAGTAAATTTGAACATTTCTCTAAAGGGGACCATTTCCTAGTTCCGAAAGTTTACCAAAACTGACACAAGAGGAAATCATTTAATGTCATCTTGCCTATCCTGGGCATTCTCGGAATGCCCTGGCCTCAGAATGCAGCATCTGTAGTCCAAGGTAACCTGCGGAGATGGGGCGGGGCTGAGGGAGGTTGGAACACTACCCTCACTGAGGGAGTGGGTGTGGCCATCTCTGCTGTGACTCAACAAAAGGCAGGGGAGCAGGGCGCCCAGGGCAGGGCCGTCAGAGCCCGCAGGCCCAGTGGGGTGTCACAAGCATTTAGGCCCAGGCCAAAGGGCGCCTTCTTTGTCTTCACAGCTGCCCAAACTCCCACCTTTCCACTTAGGCCACCCTCTTACTTGAAGTGTGTGTGGAACCTGTCTGCGAAGTACACCTCGCTGCACAGGTAACCATAAGTCTGGGCATCATAGCTTCCTGCCAGGTGACCGATGTTCGCAGGCAGATGGGTCCTTGGGAGAAACGCGGAGAGGCTCCTGCCCGGGCCCCTGGCCGCCCACTGCCCCAGCCCGAGATCGGTGGCCGCACAGAAGCCCTGTCTGAGTCCCCTCCCTCTAGAGGGAGTATTGGACCAACACATCTAGAAAATGGGGTCCTCGCGGCAACTCATTGGAGGGACACAAATAAATCTTTACCGACTTTCTGCTGAAACATAGGAGCGTTCACACCTAAGCCTCTTACAAGGTCAGCTGTTTAGCTAAACATGAGCTCATGATCTAAATTTACACAATAATGAAGAGATCAGCTACAAGGGGAGACAATCAGCAAAAACAATCAATACCAGAATTAGATTCCCAAGGCCATCCATCAGATGTTGGAATAATCAGGTGTAAGGCAGGATAAATACATAAAACTGGAACTGAAACAAGAAACAAGGATGTTTTCACAGTCTGGTAGGATCTCTAAAACATTTTTAAAATACATGTCATTGATAAAGCTAAATACTCAAAGGTTGTGTAATACAACAGATCAATCATTGAGAAGAGTGAAATTATGCTGTTTTGAAAACTATGGCAGGTCAGATTTTCTGCCTATTTATATAAGAAGATTTCTCTAAAACATACACATAATTTCAAAGACTTATTGGCTGTGAAATAAGTTAAGGGTATTTCGAATGGCTTGTCAGCAATGAAAGGTGCTATGTAGGGAATCACAGAAAGTTGAGGGGATAATATGTCAATATATACATTGCTATATGTTGAACTAAGCCTTAGGACAGCAACAATGTAGAAGACCTGACACTTAGAAACTTACAAGTAAGCTGGAATCTTCAAAAGTTCAAATCTTTATAAGTAAACAGATTTATTAAAATGAATAACCAAGTGTTTTAATTGACATCAGAAGATCAAACCAATAAACCCTGAGAACATAGATAAAAGATAATAAAGATATGAGCAGAACTTAACACAACAGCAAACGTATAAAATTGAGGTGATTTAGTAAGTCCAAAGAATATTCTTTGAAAAGATTGAAAAGACACACTTTGATTAAGGAAAACAAAAACATAAGTAAAGAATATACAGAAAGAGTCAGGACAATGTTATAGCAGAGAATATATGAAATGACAGTAAATTTGAACATTTCTGTGAAGGGGACCATTTCCTAGCTCCTAAAGTTTACCAAAACTGACACAAGAGGAAATCATTTAAGGTCCTCATGTCTGCCCTTGTCATTCTCAGAACGCCCTGGCCTCAGAATGCAGCATCTGTAGTCCATGGTACCCTGCGGAGAGGGGACGGGGCTGAGGGAGGTTGGAACACTGCCCTCACTGAGGGAGTGGGTGTGGCCATCTCTGCTGTGACTGAACAAAGGGCAGGGGAGCAGGGGGCCCAGGGAAGGGCGCTCAGAGCTCGGCAGGCCCAGTGGGGTGTCACAAGGATTTAGGCCCAGGCCACAGGGCGCCTTCTTTGTCTGCACAGCTGCCCAAACACTCACCTTTCCACTCAGACCGCCCACTTACTTGAAGTGCGTGTGGAACCTGTCCGTGCAGTACAGCTCGCTGCACAGCTGACCGTATATCCGGGCATCGTAGCTTCCTGCCAGGTGACCGAAGTTCGCAGGCAGATGGGTCCCTGGGACACACGCGGAGAGGCTCCTGCCCAGGTTACAGGTCGCCCACTGCCCCAGCCCCAGATCGGGGGCCGCAAAGCAGCCCTGTCTGTGTCCCCTGTCTCTAGAGGGAGTATTGGACCAACACTTCTAGAAAACGGGGTCCTCGCGGGCAACTCATTGGAGGGACGCAAATAAATCTTTGCCGACTTTCTGCTGAAACTTAGGAGCATTCACACCTAAGCCTCTTACAAGGTCAACTGTTTAGCTAAACGTGAGCTCATGATCTAAATTTACACAATAATGAAGAGATCAGCTACAAGGGGAGACAATCAGCAAAAACAATGGATACGAGAATTAGATTCCCAAGGCCATCCATCAGATGTTGGAATAATCAGGTGCAAGGCAGGAAATATACATAAAACTGGAACTGAAACAAGAAACAAGGATGTTTTCACAGTCTGGTAGGATCTCTAAAACGTTTTTAAAGAACATGTCATTGATAAAGCTAAATACTCAAAGGTTGTGTAATACAAGAGATTAATCATTTAGAAGAGTGAAATTATGCTGTTGTGAAAACTATGGCAGGTCAGATTTCCTGCCTAATTATATAAGAAGATTTCTCTAAAATATGCACATTATTTCAGAGACTTATTGGCTGTGAAATAAGTTAAGGGTATTTCAAATGGCTTGTCTGCAATGAAAGGTGCTATGTAAGGAATCACAGAAAGTCGAGGGGAAAATATGTCAATATCTACATTGCTATATGTTGAACTAAGCCTTAGGACAGCAACAATGTAGAGGACCTGACACTTAGAAACTTACAAGTAAACTGGAATCTTCAAAAGTTCTAATCTTTATAAGTAAAAAGATTTATTAAAATGAATAACCAAGTGTTTTAATTGACTTCAGAAGATCAAACCAATAAACCCTGAGAACATAGATAAAAGATAAATAAAGATACGACCAGAACTTAATACAACAGCAAACGTATAAAATTGAGGTGATTTGGTAAGTGAAAGAATATTCTTTGAAAAGATTGAAAAGACACTCTTTGATTAAGGAAAACAAAAACATAAGTAAAGAATATACAGAAAGAGTCAGGACAATGTTATAGCAGAGAATATATGAAATGCCAGTAAATTTGAACATTTCTGTAAAGGGGACCATTTCCTAGCTCCTAAAGTTTACCAAAACTTACACAAGAGGAATTCATTTAAGGTCATCATGTCTGCCCTTGGAATTCTCGGAATGCCCTGGACTTAGAATGCAGCATCTGTGGTCCATGGTAACCTGCGGGGAGGGGGCGGGGCTGAGGGTGATTGGAACACTGCGCTCACTGAGGGAGTGGGTGTGGCCATCTCTGCTGTGACGGAACAAAGGGTAGGGGAGCCGGGGACCCAGGGCAGGACCCTCAGATCCCGGTAGGGCCAGTGGGGTGAAACAAGCCTTTAGGCTCAGGCCAAAGGGCGCCTTCCTTATCTGAACAGCTGCCCAAACTCTCACCTTTCCACTCAGGCCGCCCTCTTACTTGAAGTGTGTGTGGAATCTGTGCACGCAGTACACTTCGCAGCACAGCTAACCATAGGACTGGGCATCGTAGTTTCCTGCCAGGAGACCGAAGTTCGCAGGCAGATGGGTCCCTGGGACACACGCGGAGAAGCTCCTGCCCGGGCCACAGGCCGCCCACTGTCCCAAACCCAGATCAGCGGCCGCAAAGCAGCCCTGTCTGAGTCCCCTCCCTCTAGAGGGAGTATTGGACCAACACTTCTAGAAAACGGAGTCCTCGCGAGCAACTCATTGGAGGGATACAAATAAATCTTTACCGACTTTCTGCTGAAACATAGGAGCGTTCACACCTAAGCCTCTTACAAGGTCAGCTGTTTAGCTAAACATGAGCTCATGATCTAAATTTACACAATAATGAAGAGATCAGCTACAAGGGGAGACAATCAGCAAAAACAATCAATACCAGAATTAGATTCCCAAGGCCATCCATCAGATGTTGGAATAATCAGGTGCAAGGCAGGAAATATACATAAATCTGGAACTGAAACCAGAAACAAGGATGTTTTCACAGTCTGGTAGGATCTCTAAAACATTCTTAAATTACATGTGATTGATAAAGCTAAATACTCAAAGGTTATGTAATACAAAAGATTAATCATTGAGAAGAGTAAAATTATGCTGTTTTGAAAACTATGGCAGGTGAGATTTTCTGCCTAGTTATATTAGAAGATTTATCTAAAACTTACACATTATTTCAAAGACTTATTGGCTGTGACATAAGTTAAGGGTATTTCAAATGGCTTGTCTGCAATGAAAGGTGCTATGTAGGGAATCACAGAAAGTCGAGGGGAAAATGTGTCAATATATACATTGCTATAGGTGAACTAAGCCTTAGGACAGCAACAATGTAGAGGACCTGACCCTTAGAAGCTTACAAGTAAGCTGGAATCTTCAAAAGTTACAATTTTTATAAGTAAAAATATTTATTAAAATGAATAACCAAGTGTTTTAATTGACATCAGAAGATCAAACCAATAAACCCTGAGAACATAGATAAAAGAAAAATAAAGATATGAGCAGAACTTAATACAACAGCAAACGTATAAATTTGAGGTGGTTTAGTAAGTCCAAAGAATATTCTTTGAAAAGATTGAAAAGACACACTTTGATTAAGGAAAACAAAAACATAAGTAAAGAATATACAGAAAGAGTCAGGACAATGTTATAGCAGAGAATATATGAAATGACAGTAAATTTGAACATTTCTGTGAAGGGGACCATTTCCTAGCTCCTAAAGTTTACCAAAACTGACACAAGAGGAAATCATTTAAGGTCCTCATGTCTGCCCTTGTCATTCTCAGAACGCCCTGGCCTCAGAATGCAGCATCTGTAGTCCATGGTACCCTGCGGAGAGGGGACGGGGCTGAGGGAGGTTGGAACACTGCCCTCACTGAGGGAGTGGGTGTGGCCATCTCTGCTGTGACTGAACAAAGGGCAGGGGAGCAGGGGGCCCAGGGAAGGGCGCTCAGAGCTCGGCAGGCCCAGTGGGGTGTCACAAGGATTTAGGCCCAGGCCACAGGGCGCCTTCTTTGTCTGCACAGCTGCCCAAACACTCACCTTTCCACTCAGACCGCCCACTTACTTGAAGTGCGTGTGGAACCTGTCCGTGCAGTACAGCTCGCTGCACAGCTGACCATATATCCGGGCATCGTAGCTTCCTGCCAGGTGACCGAAGTTCGCAGGCAGATGGGTCCCTGGGACACACGCGGAGAGGCTCCTGCCCAGGTTACAGGTCGCCCACTGCCCCAGCCCCAGATCGGGGGCCGCAAAGCAGCCCTGTCTGTGTCCCCTGTCTCTAGAGGGAGTATTGGACCAACACTTCTAGAAAACGGGGTCCTCGCGGGCAACTCATTGGAGGGACGCAAATAAATCTTTGCCGACTTTCTGCTGAAACTTAGGAGCATTCACACCTAAGCCTCTTACAAGGTCAACTGTTTAGCTAAACGTGAGCTCATGATCTAAATTTACACAATAATGAAGAGATCAGCTACAAGGGGAGACAATCAGCAAAAACAATGGATACGAGAATTAGATTCCCAAGGCCATCCATCAGATGTTGGAATAATCAGGTGCAAGGCAGGAAATATACATAAAACTGGAACTGAAACAAGAAACAAGGATGTTTTCACAGTCTGGTAGGATCTCTAAAACGTTTTTAAAGAACATGTCATTGATAAAGCTAAATACTCAAAGGTTGTGTAATACAAGAGATTAATCATTTAGAAGAGTGAAATTATGCTGTTGTGAAAACTATGGCAGGTCAGATTTCCTGCCTAATTATATAAGAAGATTTCTCTAAAATATGCACATTATTTCAGAGACTTATTGGCTGTGAAATAAGTTAAGGGTATTTCAAATGGCTTGTCTGCAATGAAAGGTGCTATGTAAGGAATCACAGAAAGTCGAGGGGAAAATATGTCAATATCTACATTGCTATATGTTGAACTAAGCCTTAGGACAGCAACAATGTAGAGGACCTGACACTTAGAAACTTACAAGTAAACTGGAATCTTCAAAAGTTCTAATCTTTATAAGTAAAAAGATTTATTAAAATGAATAACCAAGTGTTTTAATTGACATCAGAAGATCAAACCAATAAACCCTGAGAACATAGATAAAAGATAAATAAAGATACGACCAGAACTTAATACAACAGCAAACGTATAAAATTGAGGTGATTTGGTAAGTGAAAGAATATTCTTTGAAAAGATTGAAAAGACACTCTTTGATTAAGGAAAACAAAAACATAAGTAAAGAATATACAGAAAGAGTCAGGACAATGTTATAGCAGAGAATATATGAAATGCCAGTAAATTTGAACATTTCTGTAAAGGGGACCATTTCCTAGCTCCTAAAGTTTACCAAAACTTACACAAGAGGAATTCATTTAAGGTCATCATGTCTGCCCTTGGAATTCTCGGAATGCCCTGGACTTAGAATGCAGCATCTGTGGTCCATGGTAACCTGCGGGGAGGGGGCGGGGCTGAGGGTGATTGGAACACTGCGCTCACTGAGGGAGTGGGTGTGGCCATCTCTGCTGTGACGGAACAAAGGGTAGGGGAGCCGGGGACCCAGGGCAGGACCCTCAGATCCCGGTAGGGCCAGTGGGGTGAAACAAGCCTTTAGGCTCAGGCCAAAGGGCGCCTTCCTTATCTGAACAGCTGCCCAAACTCTCACCTTTCCACTCAGGCCGCCCTCTTACTTGAAGTGTGTGTGGAATCTGTGCACGTAGTACACTTCGCAGCACAGCTAACCATAGGACTGGGCATCGTAGTTTCCTGCCAGGAGACCGAAGTTCGCAGGCAGATGGGTCCCTGGGACACACGCGGAGAAGCTCCTGCCCGGGCCACAGGCCGCCCACTGTCCCAAACCCAGATCAGCGGCCGCAAAGCAGCCCTGTCTGAGTCCCCTCCCTCTAGAGGGAGTATTGGACCAACACTTCTAGAAAACGGAGTCCTCGCGAGCAACTCATTGGAGGGATACAAATAAATCTTTACCGACTTTCTGCTGAAACATAGGAGCGTTCACACCTAAGCCTCTTACAAGGTCAGCTGTTTAGCTAAACATGAGCTCATGATCTAAATTTACACAATAATGAAGAGATCAGCTACAAGGGGAGACAATCAGCAAAAACAATCAATACCAGAATTAGATTCCCAAGGCCATCCATCAGATGTTGGAATAATCAGGTGCAAGGCAGGAAATATACATAAATCTGGAACTGAAACCAGAAACAAGGATGTTTTCACAGTCTGGTAGGATCTCTAAAACATTCTTAAATTACATGTGATTGATAAAGCTAAATACTCAAAGGTTATGTAATACAAAAGATTAATCATTGAGAAGAGTAAAATTATGCTGTTTTGAAAACTATGGCAGGTGAGATTTTCTGCCTAGTTATATTAGAAGATTTATCTAAAACTTACACATTATTTCAAAGACTTATTGGCTGTGACATAAGTTAAGGGTATTTCAAATGGCTTGTCTGCAATGAAAGGTGCTATGTAGGGAATCACAGAAAGTCGAGGGGAAAATGTGTCAATATATACATTGCTATAGGTGAACTAAGCCTTAGGACAGCAACAATGTAGAGGACCTGACCCTTAGAAGCTTACAAGTAAGCTGGAATCTTCAAAAGTTACAATTTTTATAAGTAAAAATATTTATTAAAATGAATAACCAAGTGTTTTAATTGACATCAGAAGATCAAACCAATAAACCCTGAGAACATAGATAAAAGAAAAATAAAGATATGAGCAGAACTTAATACAACAGCAAACGTATAAATTTGAGGTGGTTTAGTAAGTCCAAAGAATATTCTTTGAAAAGATTGAAAAGACACACTTTGATTAAGAAAACAAAAACATAACTAAAGAATATACAGAAAGAGTCAGAACAATGTTATAGCAAAGAATATATGAAATGCCAGTAAATTTGAATATTTCTGTAAAGGGGACCATTTCCTAGCTCCTAAAGTTTACCAAAACTGAGACAAGACGAAATCATTTAAGGTCCTCATGCCTGCCCTTGTCATTCTGAGAACGCCCTGTCCTCAGAATGCAGCATCTGTAGTCCATGGTAACCTGCGGAGGGGGGGCGGGGCTGAGGGAGTTTGGAACACTGCCCTCACTGAGGGAGTGGGTGTGGCCATCTCTGCTGTGACTGAACAAAGTGCAGGGGAGCAGGGGTCCCAGGGAAGGGCACTCAGAGCCCAGCAGGCCCAGTGTGGTTTCACAAGCATTTAGGCCCAGGCCAAAGGGTGCCTTCTTTGCCTGAACAGCTGCCCAAACTCTCACCTTTCCACTCAGGCCACCCTCTTTCTTGAAGTGTGTGTGGAAGCTGTCCGCGCAGTACACCTCGCTGCACAGCTAACCATAGAACTGGGCATCGTAGCTTCCTGCCAGGTGACCGAAGTTCGCAGGAAGATGGGTCCCTGGGACACACACGGAGAGGCTCCTGCCCGGGCCACAGGCCGCCCACTGCCCCAGCCCCAGTTCAGCGGCCGAAAATCAGCCCTGTCTGAGTCTCCTGCCTCCAGAAGGAGTATTGGACCAACACTTCTAGAAAATGGGGTCCTTACGGGGAACTAATTGGAGGGACAGAAATAAATCTTTGCCGACTTTCTGCTGAAACTTAGGAGCGTTCACACCTAAGCCTCTTACATGGTCAGCTCTTTAGCTAAACATGAGCTCATTATCGAAATTTACACAATAATGAAGTGATCAGCTACAAGGGGAGACAATCAGCAAAAACAATCAATACCAGAATTAGATTCCCAAGGCCATCCATCAGATGTTGGAATAATCAGGTGCAAGGCAGGATATATACATAACACTGGAACTGAAACAAGAAACAAGGGTGTTTTCAAATTCTGGTACGATCTCTAAAACATTTTTAAAGTACATGTCATTGATAAAGCTAACTACTCAAAGGTTGTGTAATACAACAGATTAATCATTGAGAAGAGTGAAATTATGCTGTTTTGAAAATTATGGCAGGTGAGATTTTCTTCCTAATTATATAAGAAGATTTCTCTAAAACATACACATTATTTCAAAGACTTATTGGCTGTGAAATAAGTTAGGGTATTTCAAATGGCTTGTCTGCAATGAAAGGTGTTATGTAGGGAATCACAGAAACTCGAGGGGAAAATATGTCAATATATACATTGCTATACGTAGAACTAAGCCTTAGGACAGCAACAATGTAGAGGACCTGACCCTTAGAAACTTGCAAGTAAGCTGGAATCTTCAAAAGTTCAAATCTTTATTAGTAAAAAGATTTATTAAAATGAATAACCAAGTGTTTTAATTGACCTCAGAAGATCAAACAAATAAACCCTGAGAACCTAGATAAAAGATAAATAAAGATATGAGCAGAACTTAATACAACAGCAAACGTATAAAATTGAGGTGATTTAGTAAGTCCAAAGATTATTCTTTGAAAAGATTGAAAAGACACACTTTGATTAAGGAAAACAAAAACATAATTGAAGAATATACAGAAAGAATCAGGACAATGTTATAGCAGAGAATATATGAAATGCCAGTAATTTTGAACATTTCTGTAAAGGGGACCATTTCCTAGCTCCTAAAGTTTACCAAAACTGACACAAGAGGAAGTCATTTAAGGTCATCATGTCTGCCCTTGGCATTCTCGGAACGCCCTGGCCTCAGAATGCAGCAACTGTAGTCCATGGTAACCTGAGGAGAGGGGGCGGGGCTGAGGCAGATTGGAACACTGCCCTCACTGAGGGAGTGGGTGTGGCCAGCTCTGCTGTGACTGAACAAAGGGAAGGGGAGCATGGGGCCGAGGGCAGGGCCTTCAGAGCCCGGCAGGCCCAGTGGGGTGTCACAAGCATTTAGGCCCAGGCCAAAGGGCGCCTTCTTTGTCTGAACAGCTGCCCAAACTCTCACCTTTCCACTCAGGCCGCCCTCTTACTTGAAGTGTGTGTGGAACCAGTCCACGCAGTACACCTCGCTGCACAGCTAACCATAGGTCTGGGCATCGTAGCTTCCTGCCAGGTGACCGATGTTCGCAGGTAGATCGGTCCCTGGGACACACGCGGAGAGGCTCCTGCCCGGGCCACAGGCCGCCCACTACCCCAGCCCCAGATTGGTGCCGCACAGCAGCCCTGTCTGAGTCCCCTACCTCTAGAGGGAGTATTTAAACAACACTTCTAGAAAACGGAGTCCTCGCGCGCAACTCATTGGAGGGACACAAATTAATCTTTGCCGACTTTCTGCTGAAACTTAGGAGCGTTCACACCTAAGCCTCTTACACGGTCAGTTGTTTAGCTAAACATGAGCTCATGATCTAAATTTACACAATAATGAAGAGATCAGCTACAAGGGGAGACAATCAGCAAAAACAATCAATACTAGAAATAGATTCCCAAGGCCATCCATCAGATGTTGGAATAATCAGGTGCAAGGCAGGATATATACATAAAACTGGAACTGAAACAAGAAAGAAGGATGTTTTCAAAGTCTGGTACGATCTCTAAAACATTTTTAAAGTACATGTCATTGATAAAGCTAAATACTCAAAGGTTGTGTAATCCAACAGATTAATCATTGAGAAGAGTGAAATTATGCTGTTTTGAAAACTATGCCAGGTCAGATTTTCTGCCTAATTATATAAGAAGATTTATCTAAAACATACACATTATTTCAAAGACTTTTTGGCTGTGAAATAAGTTAACGGTATTTCAAATGGCTTGTCTGCAATGAAAGGTGCTATGTAGGGAATCACAGAAAGTCGAGGGGAAAATATGTCAATATATACATTGCTATAGGTGAACTAAGCCTTAGGACAGCAACAATGTAGAGGACCTGACCCTTAGAAGCTTACAAGTAAGCTGGAATCTTCAAAAGTTACAATTTTTATAAGTAAAAATATTTATTAAAATGAATAACCAAGTGTTTTAATAGACATCAGAAGATCAAACCAATATACCCTGAGAACATAGATAAAAGAAAAATAAAGATATGAGCAGAACTTAATACAACAGCAAACGTATAAAATTGAGGTGATTTAGTAAGTCCAAAGAATATTCTTTGAAAAGATTTAAAAGACACACTTTGAGTAAGGAAAACAAAAACATAAGTAAAGAATATATAGAAAGAGTCAGGACAATGTTATAGCAAAGAATATATGAAATGCCAGTAAATTTGAATATTTCTGTAAAGGGGACCATTTCCTAGCTCCTAAAGTTTACCAAAACTGAGACAAGAGGAAATCATTTAAGGTCCTCATGCCTGCCCTTGTCATTCTGAGAACGACCTGGCCTCAGAATGCAGCATCTGTAGTCCATGGTAACCTGCGGAGGGGGGGCGGGGCTGAGGGAGTTTGGAACACTGCCCTCACTGAGGGAGTGGGTGTGGCCATCTCTGCTGTGACTGAACAAAGTGCAGGGGAGCAGGGGTCCCAGGGAAGGGCACTCAGAGCCCAGCAGGCCCAGTGTGGTTTCACAAGCATTTAGGCCCAGGCCAAAGGGTGCCTTCTTTGCCGGAACAGCTGCCCAAACTCTCACCTTTCCACTCAGGCCACCCTCTTTCTTGAAGTGTGTGTGGAAGCTGTCCGCGCCGTACACCTCGCTGCACAGCTAACCATAGGACTGGGCATCGTAGCTTCCTGCCAGGTGACCGAAGTTCGCAGGAAGATGGGTCCCTGGGACACACACGGAGAGGCTCCTGCCCGGGCCACAGGCCGCCCACTGCCCCAGCCCCAGTTCAGCGGCCGAAAATCAGCCCTGTCTGAGTCTCCTGCCTCTAGAAGGAGTATTGGACCAACACTTCTAGAAAATGGGGTCCTCACGGGCAACTCATTGGAGGGACAGAAATAAATCTTTGCCGACTTTCTGCTGAAACTTAGGAGCGTTCACACCAAAGCCTCTTGCAAGGTCATCTCTTTAGCCAAATATGAGCTCATTATCGAAACTTACACAATAATGAAGTGATCAGCTACAAGGGGAGACAATCAGCAAAAACAATCAATACCAGAATTAGATTCCCAAGGCCATCCATCAGATGTTGGAATAATCAGGTGCAAGGCAGGATATATACAGAAAACTGGAACTGAAACAAGAAACAAGGATGTTTTCAAAGTCTGGTAGGATCTCTGAAACATTTTTAAAGTACATGTCATTGATAAAGCTAACTACTCAAAGGTTGTGTAATACAACAGATTAATCATTGAGAAGAGTGAAATTATGCTGTTTCGAAAACTATGGCAGGTCAGATTTTCTGCCTAATTATATAAGAAGATTTCTCTAAAACATACACATTATTTCAAAGAGTTATTGGCTGTGAAATAACTTAAGGGTATTTCAAATGGCTTGTCTGCAATGAAAGGTGCTATGTAGGGAATCACAGAAACTCGAGGGGAAAATATGTCAATATATACATTGCTATAGGTTAAAGTAAGCCTTAGGACAGCAACAATGTAGAGGACCTGACCCTTAGAAACTTACAAGTAAGCTGAAATCTTCAAAAGTTCCAATCTTTATAAGTAAAAAGATTTATTAAAATGAATAACCAAGTGTTTTAATTGACATCAGAAGATCAAACAAATAAACCCTGAGAACATAGATAAAAGATAAATAAAGATATGAGCAGAACTTAATACAACAGCAAACGTATAAAATTGGGGTGATTTAGTAAGTCCAAAGAATATTCTTTGAAAAGATTGAAAAGACACACTTTGATTAAGGAAAACAAAAACGTAAGTAAAGAATATACAGAAAGAGTCAGGACAAAGTTATAGCAGAGAATATATGAAATGCCAGTAAATTTGAACATTTCTGTAAAGGGGACCATTCCCTAGCTCCTAAAGTTTACCAAAACTGACAAAAGAGGAAATCATTTAAGGTCATCATGTCTGCCCTTGGCATGCTCGGAACGCCCTGGCCTCAGAATGCAGCATCTGTAGTCCATGGTAACCTGCGGAGAGGGGGCGGGGCTCAGCGAGGTTGGAACACTGCCCTCACTGAGGGAGTGGGTGTGGCCAGCTCTGCTGTGACTGACAAAGGCCAGGGTAGCATGTGGCCGAGGGCAGGGCCCTCAGTGCCCGGCAGGCCCAGTGGGGTGTCACAAGCTTTTACGCCCAGGCCAAAAGGCGCCTTCTTTGTCTGAACAGCTGCCCAAACTCTCATCTTACCACTCAGGCCGCCCTCTTACTTGAAGTGTGTGTGGAACCTGTCCACGCAGTACACCTCGCTGCACAGCTAACCATAGGTCTGGGCATCGTAGATTCCTGCCAGGTGACCGAAGTTCGCAGGCAAATGGGTCCCTGGGACACACGCGGAGAGGCTCCTGCCTGGGCCACAGGCCGCCCACTACCCCAGCCCCAGATTGGGGGCCACACAGAAGCCCTGTCTGAGTCCTCTGCCTGTAGAGGGAGTATTGGACCAACACATCTAGAAAACGGGGTCCTCGCGGGCAACTCATTGGAGGGACACAAATAAATCTTTGCCGACTTTCTGCTGAAACTTTGGAGCGTTCACACCTAAGCCTCTTACAAGCTCAGCTGTTTAGCTAAACATGATCTCGTGATCGAAATTTACACAATAATGAAGAGATCAGCTACAAGGGGAGAAAATCAGCAAAAACAATCAATACCAGAATTAGATTCCCAAGGCCATCCATCAGATGTTGGAACAATCAGGTGCAAGGCAGGATATATACATAAAACTGGAACTGAAAGAAGAAACAAGGATGTTTTCAAAGTCTAGTACGATCTCTAAAACATTTTTAAAGTACATGTCATTGATAAAGCTAAATACTCAAAGGTTGTGTAATACAACAGATTAATCATTGAGAAGAGTGAAATTATGCTGTTTTGAAAACTATGGCAGGTCAGATTTTCTGCCTAATTATATAAGAAGATTTATCTAAAACCTACACATTATTTCAAAGACTTATTGGCTGTGAAATAAGTTAAGGGTATTTCAAATGGCTTGTCTGCAATGAAAGGTACTATCTAGGGAATCACAGAAAGTCGAGGGGAAAATATGTCAATATATACATTGCTATATGTTGAACTAAGCCTTAGGACAGCAACAATGTAGAGCACCTGACACTTAGAAACTTGCAAGTAAGCTAGAATCTTCAAAAGTTCAAATCTTTATAAGTAAAAAGATTTATTAAAATGAATAACCAAGTGTTTGAATTGACATCAGAAGATCAAACAAATAAACCCTGAGAACATAGATAAAAGATAAATAAAGATATGAGCAAAACTTAATACAACAGGAAAAGGATAAAATTGAGGTGATTTGGTAAGTCCAAAGAATATTCTTTGAAAAGATTGAAAAGACACACTTTGATTAAGGAAAACAAAAACATAAGTAAAGAATATACAGAAAGAGTCAGGACAATGTTATAGCAGAGAATATATGAAATGACAGTAAATTTGAACATTTCTGTAAAGGGGACCATTTCCTAGCTCCTAAAGTTTACCAAAACTGACACAAGAGGAAGTCATTTAAGGTCATCATGTCTGCCCTTGGCATTCTCGGAACGCCCTGGCCTCAGAATGCAGCAACTGTAGTCCATGGTAACCTGAGGAGAGGGGGCGGGGCTGAGGGAGGTTGGAACACTGCCCTCACTGAGGGACTGGGTGTGGCCATCTCTGCTGTGACTGAACAAAGGGCAGGGGAGCTTGGGGCCGAGGGCAGGGCCCTCAGAGCCCGGCAGGCCCTGTGGGGTGTCACAAGCATTTAGGCCCAGGCCAAAGGGCGCCTTCTTTGTCTGAACAGCTGCCCAAACTCTCACCTTTCCACTCAGGACGCCCTCTTACTTGAAGTGTGTGTGGAACCAGTCCACGCAGTACACCTCGATGCACAGCTAACCATAGGTCTGGGCATCGTAGCTTCCTGTCAGGTGACCGAAGTTCGCAGGTAGATGGGTCCCTGGGACACACGCGGAGAGGCTCCTACCCGGGCCACAGGCCGCCCACTACCCCAGCCCGAGATTGAGGCCACAGAGCAGCCCTGTCTGAGTCCCCTCCCTCTAGAGGGAGTATTGGACCAACATTTCTAGGAAACGGAGTCCTCGCGGGCAACTCATTGGAGGGACACAAATAAATCTTTGCGGACTTTCTGCTGAAACTTAGGAGCATTCACACCTAAGCCTCTTACAAGGTCATCTGTTTAGCTAAACATGAGCTCATGATCTAAATTTACACAATAATGAAGAGATCAGCTACAAGGGGAGACAATCCGCAAAAACAATCAATACCAGAATTAGATTTCCAAGGCCATCCATCAGATGTTGGAATAATCATGTGCAAGGCAGGATATATACATAAAACTGGAACTGAAATAAGAAACCAGGATGTTTTCAAAGTCTAGTAGGATCTCTAAAACATTTTTAAAGTACATGTCATTGATAAAGCTAAATACTCAAATTTTGTGTAATACAACAGATTAATCATTGAGAAGAGTGTAATTATGCTGTTTTGAAAACTATGGCAGGTCAGATTTTCTGCCTAATTATATAAGAAGATTTATCTAAAACATACACATTATTTCAAAGAATTATTGGCTGTGAAATAAGTTAAGGGTATTTCAAATGGCTTGTCTGCAATGAAAGGTGCTATGTAGGGAATCACAGAAAGTCGATGGGATAATATGTCAATATATACATTGCTATAGGTTGAACTAAGCCTTAGGACAGCAACAATGTAGAGGACCATACCCTTAGAAGCTTACAAGTAAGCTGGAATCTTCAAAAGTTCCAATATATATAAGTAAAAAGATTTATTAAAATGAATAACCAAGTGTTTTAATTGACATCAGAAGATCAAACCAATAAACCCTGAGAACATAGATAAAAGATAAATAAAGATATGAGCAGAACTTAATACAACAGCAAACGTATAAAATTGAGGTGATTTAGTAAGTCCAAAGAATATTCTTTGAAAAGATTGAGAAGACACACTTTGATTAAGGAAAACAAAAACGTAAGTAAAGAATATCCAGAAAGAGACAGGACAAAGTTATAGCAGAGAATATATGAAATGCCAGTAAATTTGAATATTTCTGTAAAGGGGACCATTTCCTAGCTCCTAAAGTTTACCAAAACTGACACAAGAGGAAATCATTTAAGGTCATCAGGTCTGCCCTTGGCATTCTCGGAACGCCCTGGCCTCAGAATTCAGCATCTGTAGTCCATGGTAACCTGCGGAGAGGGGGCCGGGCTGAGTGTGGTTGGAACACTGCCCTCACTGAGGGAGTGGGTGTGGCCATCTCTGCTTTGACTGAACAATGGCAGGGGAGCATGGGTCCCAGGGAAGGGCCCTCAGAGCCCAGCAGGCCCAGTGTGGTATCACAAGCATTTAGGCCCAGACCAAAGGGCGCCTTCTTTGTCTGAAGAGCTGCCCAAACTCTCACCTTTCCACTCAGGCCGCCCTCTTACTTGAAGTGTGTTTGGAAGCTGTCCGCGCAGTACACTTCGCTACACAGCTAACCATAGGTCTGGGCATCGTACCTTCCTGGCAGGTGACCGAAGTTCGCAGGCATATGAGTCCCTGGGACACACGCGGAGAGGCTCCTGCCCGGTCCACAGGCCGCCCACTGCCCCAGCCCCAGATCAGGGGCCGCAAAGCAGCCATGTCTGAGTCCCCTGCCTCTGGAGGGAGTATTGTACCAACACTTCTAGAAATAGGTGTCGTCGCGGGCAACTCATTGGAGGGACACAAATAAATCTTTGCCGACTTTCTGCTGAAACTTAGGAGCATTCACACCTAAGCCTCTTACAAGGTCAGCTGTTTAGCTAAACATGAGCTCATGATCTAAATTTACACAATAATGAAGAGATCAGCTACAAGGGGAGACAATCAGCAAAAACAATCAATACCAGAATTAGATTCCCAAGGCCATCCATCAGATGTTGGAATAATCAGGTGCAAGGCAGGATATACACATAAAACTGGAACTGAAACAAGAAACAAGGATGTTTTCAAAGTCTGGTACGATTTCTAAAACATTTTTAAAGTACATGTCATTGATAAAGCTAAATACTCAAAGGTTGTGTAATCCAACAGATTAATCATTGAGAAGAGTGAAATTATGCTGTTTTGAAAACTATGGCAGGTCAGATTTTCTGCCTAATTATATAAGAAGATTTATCTAAAACATACACATTATTTCAAAGACTTATTGGCTGTGAAATAAGTTAAGGGTATTTCAAATGGCTTGTCTGCAATGAAAGGTGCTATGTAGGGAATCACAGAAAGTCGAGGGGAAAATGTGTCAATATATACATTGCTATAGGTGAACTAAGCCTTAGGACAGCAACAATGTAGAGGACCTGACCCTTAGAAGCGTACAAGTAAGCTGGAATCTTCAAAAGTTACAATTTTTATAAGTAAAAATATTTATTAAAATGAATAACCAAGTGTTTTAATTGACATCAGAAGATCAAACCAATAAACCCTGAGAACATAGATAAAAGAAAAATAAAGATATGAGCAGAACTTAATACAACAGCAAACGTATAAAATTGAGGTGATTTAGTAAGTCCAAAGAATATTCTTTGAAAAGATTTAAAAGACACACTTTGAGTAAGGAAAACAAAAACATAAGTAAAGAATATATAGAAAGAGTCAGGACAATGTTATAGCAAAGAATATATGAAATGCCAGTAAATTTGAATATTTCTGTAAAGGGGACCATTTCCTAGCTCCTAAAGTTTACCAAAACTGAGACAAGAGGAAATCATTTAAGGTCCTCATGCCTGCCCTTGTCATTCTGAGAACGCCTAGGCCTCAGAATGCAGCATCTGTAGTCCATGGTAACCTGAGGAGAGGGGGCGGGGCTGAGGGAGTTTGGAACACTGCCCTCACTGAGGGAGTGGGTGTGGCCATCTCTGCTGTGACTGAACAAAGTGCAGGGGAGCAGCGGTCCAAGGGAAGGGCACTCAGAGCCCAGCAGGCCCAGTGTGGTTTCACAAGCATTTAGACCCAGGCCAAAGGGTGCCTTCTTTGCCTGAACAGCTGCCCAAACTCTCACCTTTCCACTCAGGCCACCCTCTTTCTTGAAGTGTGTGTGGAAGCTGTCCGCGCAGTACACCTCGCTGCACAGCTAACCATAGGACTGGGCATCGTAGCTTCCTGCCAGGTGACCGAAGTTCGCAGGAAGATGGGTCCCTGGGACACACACGGAGAGGCTCCTGCCCGGGCCACAGGCCGCCCACTTCCCCAGCCCCAGTTCAGCGGCCGAAAATCAGCCCTGTCTGAGTCTCCTGCCTCTAGAAGGAGTATTGGACCAACACTTCTAGAAAATGGGGTCCTCACGGGCAACTCATTGGAGGGACAGAAATAAATCTGTGCCGACTTTCTGCTGAAACTTAGGAGCGTTCACATCTAAGCCTCTTACAAGGTCAGCTCTTTAGCTAAACATGAGCTCATTATCGAAATTTACACAATAATGAAGTGATCAGCTACAAGGGGAGACAATCAGCAAAAACAATCAATACCAGAATTAGATTCCCAAGGCCATCCATCAGATGTTGGAATAATCAGGTGCAAGGCAGGATATATACATAACACTGGAACTGAAACAAGAAACAAGGGTGTTTTCAAATTCTGGTACGATCTCTAAAACATTTTTAAAGTACATGTCATTGATAAAGCTAAATACTCAAAGGTTGTGTAATACAACAGATTAATCATTGAGAAGAGTGAAATTATGCTGTTTTGAAAATTATGGCAGGTGAGATTTTCTTCCTAATTATATAAGAAGATTACTCTAAAACATACACATTATTTCAAAGACTTATTGGCTGTGAAATAAGTTAAGGGTATTTCAAATGGCTTGTCTGCAATGAAAGGTGCTATGTAGGGAATCACAGAAAGTCAAGGGGAAAATATGTCAATATATACATTGCTATACGTAGAACTAAGCCTTAGGACAGCAACAATGTAGAGGACCTGACACTTAGAAACTTGCAAGTAAGCTGGAATCTTCAAAAGTTCAAATATTTATAAGTAAAAAGATTTATTAAAATGAATAACCAAGTGTTTTAATTGACATCAGAAGATCAAACCAATAAACCCTGAGAACATAGATAAAAGATAAATAAAGATATGAGCAGAACTTAATACAACAGCAAACGTATAAAATTGAGGTGATTTAGTAAGTCCAAAGAATATTCTTTGAAAAGTTTGAAAAGACACACTTTGATTAAGGAAAACAAAAACATAAGTGAAGAATATACAGAAAGAATCAGGACAATGTTATAGCAGAGAATATATGAAATGCCAGTAAATTTGAACATTTCTGTAAAGGGGACCATTTCCTAGCTCCTAAAGTTTACCAAAACTGACACAAGAGGAAGACATTTAAGGTCATCATGTCTGCCCTTGGCATTCTCGGGACGCCCTGGTCTCAGAATGCAGCAACTGTAGTCCATGGTAACCTGAGGAGAGGGGGCGGGGCTGAGGCAGGTTGGAACACTGCCCTCACTGAGGGAGTGGGTGTGGCCATCTCTACTGTGACTGAACAAAGGGCAGGGGAGCATGGGGCCGAGGGCAGGGCCGTCAGAGCCCGGCAGGCCCAGTGGGGGTGTCACAAGCATTTAGGCCCAGGCCAAAGGGCGCCTTCTTTGTCTGAACAGCTGCCCAAACTCTCACCTTTCCACTCAGGCCGCCCTCTTACTTGAAGTGTGTGTGGAACCTCTCCACGCAGTACACCTCGCTGCACAGCTAACCATAGGTCTGGGCATCGTAGCTTCTTGCCAGGTGACCGATGTTTGCAGGTAGATCGGTCCCTGGGACACACGCGGAGAGGCTCCTGCCCGGGCCACAGGCCGCCCACTACCCCAGCCCCAGATTGGTGCCGCACAGCAGCCCTGTCTGAGTCCCCTCCCTCTAGAGGGAGTATTTAACCAACACTTCTAGAAAACGGAGTCCTCGCGCGCAACTCATTGGAGTGACACAAATTAATCTTTGCCGACTTTCTGCTGAAACTTAGGAGCATTCACACCTAAGCCTCTTACACGGTCAGCTGTTTAGCTAAACATGAGCTCATGATCTAAATTTACACAATAATGAAGAGATCAGCTACAAGGGGAGACAATCAGCAAAAACAATCAATACCATAATTAGATTCCCAAAGCCATCCATCAGATGTTGGAATAATCAGGTGCAAGGCAGGATATATACAGAAAACTGGAACTGAAACAAGAAACAAGGATGTTTTCAAAGTCTGGTAGGATCTCTGAAACATTTTTAAAGTACATGTCATTGATAAAGCTAACTACTCAAAGGTTGTGTAATACAACAGATTAATCATTGAGAAGAGTGAAATTATGCTGTTTCGAAAACTATGGCAGGTCAGATTTTCTGCCTAATTATATAAGAAGATTTCTCTAAAACATACACATTATTTCAAAGAGTTATTGGCTGTGAAATAACTTAAGGGTATTTCAAATGGCTTGTCTGCAATGAAAGGTGCTATGTAGGGAATCACAGAAACTCGAGGGGAAAATATGTCAATATATACATTGCTATAGGTTAAAGTAAGCCTTAGGACAGCAACAATGTAGAGGACCTGACCCTTAGAAACTTACAAGTAAGCTGAAATCTTCAAAAGTTCCAATCTTTATAAGTAAAAAGATTTATTAAAATGAATAACCAAGTGTTTTAATTGACATCAGAAGATCAAACAAATAAACCCTGAGAACATAGATAAAAGATAAATAAAGATATGAGCAGAACTTAATACAACAGCAAACGTATAAAATTGGGGTGATTTAGTAAGTCCAAAGAATATTCTTTGAAAAGATTGAAAAGACACACTTTGATTAAGGAAAACAAAAACGTAAGTAAAGAATATACAGAAAGAGTCAGGACAAAGTTATAGCAGAGAATATATGAAATGCCAGTAAATTTGAACATTTCTGTAAAGGGGACCATTCCCTAGCTCCTAAAGTTTACCAAAACTGACAAAAGAGGAAATCATTTAAGGTCATCATGTCTGCCCTTGGCATGCTCGGAACGCCCTGGCCTCAGAATGCAGCATCTGTAGTCCATGGTAACCTGCGGAGAGGGGGCGGGGCTGAGGGAGGTTGGAACACTGCCCTCACTGAGGGACTGGGTGTGGCCATCTCTGCTGTGACTGAACAAAGGGCAGGGGAGCTTGGGGCCGAGGGCAGGGCCCTCAGAGCCCGGCAGGCCCTGTGGGGTGTCACAAGCATTTAGGCCCAGGCCAAAGGGCGCCTTCTTTGTCTGAACAGCTGCCCAAACTCTCACCTTTCCACTCAGGACGCCCTCTTACTTGAAGTGTGTGTGGAACCAGTCCACGCAGTACACCTCGATGCACAGCTAACCATAGGTCTGGGCATCGTAGCTTCCTGTCAGGTGACCGAAGTTCGCAGGTAGATGGGTCCCTGGGACACACGCGGAGAGGCTCCTGCCCGGGCCACAGGCCGCCCACTACCCCAGCCCCAGATTGAGGCCACAGAGCAGCCCTGTCTGAGTCCCCTCCCTCTAGAGGGAGTATTGGACCAACATTTCTAGGAAACGGAGTCCTCGCGGGCAACTCATTGGAGGGACACAAATAAATCTTTGCGGACTTTCTGCTGAAACTTAGGAGCATTCACACCTAAGCCTCTTACAAGGTCATCTGTTTAGCTAAACATGAGCTCATGATCTAAATTTACACAATAATGAGGAGATCAGCTACAAGGGGAGACAATCCGCAAAAACAATCAATACCAGAATTAGATTTCCAAGGCCATCCATCAGATGTTGGAATAATCAGGTGCAAGGCAGGATATATACATAAAACTGGAACTGAAGTAAGAAACCAGGATGTTTTCAAAGTCTAGTAGGATCTCTAAAACATTTTTAAAGTACATGTCATTGATAAAGCTAAATACTCAAATTTTGTGTAATACAACAGATTAATCATTGAGAAGAGTGTAATTATGCTGTTTTGAAAACTATGGCAGGTCAGATTTTCTGCCTAATTATATAAGAAGATTTATCTAAAACATACACATTATTTCAAAGAATTATTGGCTGTGAAATAAGTTAAGGGTATTTCAAATGGCTTGTCTGCAATGAAAGGTGCTATGTAGGGAATCACAGAAAGTCGAGGGGAAAATATGTCAATATATACATTGCTATAGGTTGAACTAAGCCTTAGGACAGCAACAATGTAGAGGAACATACCCTTAGAAGCTTACAAGTAAGCTGGAATCTTCAAAAGTTCCAATATTTATAAGTAAAAATATTTATTAAAATGAATAACCAAGTGTTTTAATTGACATCAGAAGATCAAACCAATAAACCCTGAGAAAATAGATAAAAGATAAATAAAGATATGAGCAGAACTTAATACAACAGCAAACGTATAAAATTGAGGTGATTTAGTAAGTCCAAAGAATATTCTTTGAAAAGATTGAGAAGACACAATTTGATTAAGGAAAACAAAAACGTAAGTAAAGAATATCCAGAAAGAGACAGGACAAAGTTATAGCAGAGAATATATGAAATGCCAGTAAATTTGAATATTTCTGTAAAGGGGACCATTTCCTAGCTCCTAAAGTTTACCAAAACTGACACAAGAGGAAATCATTTAAGGTCATCAGGTCTGCCCTTGGCATTCTCGGAACGCCCTGGCCTCAGAATTCAGCATCTGTAGTCCATGGTAACCTGCGGAGAGGGGGCCGGGCTGAGTGTGGTTGGAACACTGCCCTCACTGAGGGAGTGGGTGTGGCCATCTCTGCTGTGACTGAACAATGGCAGGGGAGCATGGGTCCCAGGGAAGGGCCCTCAGAGCCCAGCAGGCCCAGTGTGGTATCACAAGCATTTAGGCCCAGACCAAAGGGCGCCTTCTTTGTCTGAAGAGCTGCCCAAACTCTCACCTTTCCACTCAGGCCGCCCTCTTACTTGAAGTGTGTTTGGAAGCTGTCCGCGCAGTACACTTCGCTACACAGCTAACCATAGGTCTGGGCATCGTACCTTCCTGGCAGGTGACCGAAGTTCGCAGGCATATGAGTCCCTGGGACACACGCGGAGAGGCTCCTGCCCGGTCCACAGGCCGCCCACTGCCCCAGCCCCAGATCAGGGGCCGCAAAGCAGCCCTGTCTGAGTCCCCTGCCTCTGGAGGGAGTATTGTACCAACACTTCTAGAAATAGGTGTCGTCGCGGGCAACTCATTGGAGGGACACAAATAAATCTTTGCCGACTTTCTGCTGAAACTTAGGAGCATTCACACCTAAGCCTCTTACAAGGTCAGCTGTTTAGCTAAACATGAGCTCATGATCTAAATTTACACAATAATGAAGAGATCAGCTACAAGGGGAGACAATCAGCAAAAACAATCAATACCAGAATTAGATTCCCAAGGCCATCCATCAGATGTTGGAATAATCAGGTGCTAGGCAGGATATACACATAAAACGAACTGAAACAAGAAACAAGGATGTTTTCAAAGTCTGGTAGGATTTCTAAAACATTTTTAAAGTACATGTCATTGATAAAGCTAAATACTCAAAGGTTGTGTAATCCAACAGATTAATCATTGAGAAGAGTGAAATTATACTGTTTTGAAAACTATGGCAGGTCAGATTTTCTGCCTAATTATATAAGAAGATTTATCTAAAACATACACATTATTTCAAAGACTTATTGGCTGTGAAATAAGTTAAGGGTATTTCAAATGGCTTGTCTGCAATGAAAGGTGCTATGTAGGGAATCACAGAAAGTCGAGGGGAAAATGTGTCAATATATACATTGCTATAGGTGAACTAAGCCTTAGGACAGCAACAATGTAGAGGACCTGACCCTTAGAAGCTTACAAGTAAGCTGGAATCTTCAAAAGTTACAATTTTTATAAGTAAAAATATTTATTAAAATGAATAACCAAGTGTTTTAATTGACATCAGAAGATCAAACCAATAAACCCTGAGAACATAGATAAAAGAAAAATAAAGATATGAGCAGAACTTGATACAACAGCAAACGTATAAAATTGAGGTGATTTAGTAAGTCCAAAGAATATTCTTTGAAAAGATTTAAAAGACACACTTTGAGTAAGGAAAACAAAAACATAAGTAAAGAATATATAGAAAGAGTCAGGACAAAGTTATAGCAAAGAATATATGAAATGCCAGTAAATTTGAATATTTCTGTAAAGGGGACCATTTCCTAGCTCCTAAAGTTTACCAAAACTGAGACAAGAGGAAATCATTTAAGGTCCTCATGCCTGCCCTTGGCATTCTGAGAACGCCCTGGCCTCAGAATGCAGCATCTGTAGTCCATGGTAACCTGTGGAGGGGGGGCGGGGCTGAGGGAGTTTGGAACACTGCCCTCACTGAGCGAGTGGGTGTGGCCATCTCTGCTGTGACTGAACAAAGTGCAGGGGAGCAGGGGGCCCAGGGAGGGGCACTCAGAGCCCAGCAGGCCCAGTGTGGTTTCACAAGCATTTAGGCCCAGGCCAAAGGGTGCCTTCTTTGCCTGAACAGCTGCCCAAACTCTCACCTTTCCACTCAGGCCTCCCTCTTTCTTGAAGTGTGTGTGGAAGCTGTCCGCGCAGTACACCTCGCTGCACAGCTAACCATAGGACTGGGCATCGTAGCTTCCTGCCAGGTGACCGAAGTTCGCAGGAAGATGGGTCCCTGGGACACACACGGAGAGGCTCCTGCCCGGGCCACAGGCCGCCCACTGCCCCAGCCCCAGTTCAGCGGCCGAAAATCAGCCCTGTCTGAGTCTCCTGCCTCTAGAAGGAGTATTGGACCAACACTTCTAGAAAATGGGGTCCTCACGGGCAACTCATTGGAGGGACAGAAATAAATCTTTGCCGACTTTCTGCTGAAACTTAGGAGCGTTCACACCTAAGCCTCTTACAAGGTCAGCTCTTTAGCTAAACATGAGCTCATTATCGAAATTTACACAATAATGAAGTGATCAGCTACAAGGGGAGACAATCAGCAAAAACAATCAATACCAGAATTAGATTCCCAAGGCCATCCATCAGATGTTGGAATAATCAGGTGCAAGGCAGGATATATACATAACACTGGAACTGAAACAAGAAACAAGGGTGTTTTCAAATTCTGGTACGATCTCTAAAACATTTTTAAAGTACATGTCATTGATAAATCTAAATACTCAAAGGTTGTGTAATACAACAGATTAATCATTGAGAAGAGTGAAATTATGCTGTTTTGAAAACTATGGCAGGTGAGATTTTCTTCCTAATTATATAAGAAGATTACTCTAAAACATACACATTATTTTAAAGACTTATTGGCTGTGAAATAAGTTAAGGGTATTTCAAATGGCTTGTCTGCAATGAAAGGTGCTATGTAAGGAATCACAGAAAGTCAAGGGGAAAATATATCAATATATACATTGCTATACGTAGAACTAAGCCTTAGGACAGCAACAATGTAGAGGACCTGACACTTAGAAACTTGCAAGTAAGCTGGAATCTTCAAAAGTTCAAATATTTATAAGTAAAAAGATTTATTAAAATGAATAACCAAGTGTTTTAATTGACATCAGAAGATCAAACCAATAAACCCTGAGAACATAGATAAAAGATAAATAAAGATATGAGCAGAACTTAATACAACAGCAAACGTATAAAATTGAGGTGATTTAGTAAGTCCAAAGAATATTCTTTGAAAAGTTTGAAAAGACACACTTTGATTAAGGAAAACAAAAACATAAGTGAAGAATATACAGAAAGAATCAGGACAATGTTATAGCAGAGAATATATGAAATGCCAGTAAATTTGAACATTTCTGTAAAGGGGACCATTTCCTAGCTCCTAAAGTTTACCAAAACTGACACAAGAGGAAGTCATTTAAGGTCATCATGTCTGCCCTTGGCATTCTCGGAACGCCCTGGCCTCAGAATGCAGCAACTGTAGTCCATGGTAACCTGAGGAGAGGGGGCGGGGCTGAGGCAGGTTGGAACACTGCCCTCACTGAGGGAGTGGGTGTGGCCATCTCTGCTGTGACTGAACAAAGGGCAGGGGAGCATGGGGCCGAGGGCAGGGCCGTCAGAGCCCGGCAGGCCCAGTGGGGTGTCACAAGCATTTAGGCCCAGGCCAAAGGGCGCCTTCTTTGTCTGAACAGCTGCCCAAACTCTCACCTTTCCACTCAGGCCGCCCTCTTACTTGAAGTGTGTGTGGAACCTCTCCACGCAGTACACCTCGCTGCACAGCTAACCATAGGTCTGGGCATCGTAGCTTCCTGCCAGGTGACCGATGTTCGCAGGTAGATCGGTCCCTGGGACACACGCGGAGAGGCTCCTGCCCGGGCCACAGGCCGCCCACTACCCCAGCCACAGATTGGTGCCGCACAGCAGCCCTGTCTGAGTCCCCTCCCTCTAGAGGGAGTATTTAACCAACACTTCTAGAAAACGGAGTCCTCGCACGCAACTCATTGGAGGGACACAAATTAATCTTTGCCGACTTTCTGCTGAAACTTAGGAGCATTCACACCTAAGCCTCTTACACGGTCAGCTGTTTAGCTAAACATGAGCTCATGATCTAAATTTACACAATAATGAAGAGATCAGCTACAAGGGGAGACAATCAGCAAAAACAATCAATACCATAATTAGATTCCCAAAGCCATCCATCAGATGTTGGAATAATCAGGTGCAAGGCAGGATATATACAGAAAACTGGAACTGAAACAAGAAACAAGGATGTTTTCAAAGTCTGGTAGGATCTCTAAAACATTTTTAAAGTACATGTCATTGATAAAGCTAACTACTCAAAGGTTGTGTAATACAACAGATTAATCATTGAGAAGAGTGAAATTATGCTGTTTCGAAAACTATGGCAGGTCAGATTTTCTGCCTAATTATATAAGAAGATTTCTCTAAAACATACACATTATTTCAAAGAGTTATTGGCTGTGAAATAACTTAAGGGTATTTCAAATGGCTTGTCTGCAATGAAAGGTGCTATGTAGGGAATCACAGAAACTCGAGGGGAAAATATGTCAATATATACATTGCTATAGGTTAAAGTAAGCCTTAGGACAGCAACAATGTAGAGGACCTGACCCTTAGAAGCTTACAAGTAAGCTGGAATCTTCAAAAGTTCCAATCTTTATAAGTAAAAAGGTTTATTAAAATGAATAACCAAGTGTTTTAATTGACATCAGAAGATCAAACAAATAAACCCTGAGAACATAGATAAAAGATAAATAAAGATATGAGCAGAACTTAATACAACAGCAAACGTATAAAATTGGGGTGATTTAGTAAGTCCAAAGAATATTCTTTGAAAAGATTGAAAAGACACACTTTGATTAAGGAAAACAAAAACGTAAGTAAAGAATATACAGAAAGAGTCAGGACAAAGTTATAGCAGAGAATATATGAAATGCCAGTAAATTTGAACATTTCTGTAAAGGGGACCATTTCCTAGCTCCTAAAGTTTACCAAAACTGACACAAGAGGAAATCATTTAAGGTCATCATGTCTGCCCTTGGCATGCTCGGAACGCCCTGGCCTCAGAATGCAGCATCTGTAGTCCATGGTAACCTGCGGAGAGGGGGCGGGGCTGAGCGAGGTTGGAACACTGCCCTCACTGAGGGAGTGGGTGTGGCCAGCTCTGCTGTGACTGACAAAGTCCAGGGGAGCATGTGGCCGAGGGCAGGGCCCTCAGTGCCCGGCAGGCCCAGTGGGGTGTCACAAGCTTTTACGCCCAGGCCAAAAGGCGCCTTCTTTGTTTGAACAGCTGCCCAAACACTCATCTTACCACTCAGGCCGCCCTCTTACTTGAAATGTGTGTGGAACCTGTCCACGCAGTACACCTCGCTGCACAGCTAACCATAGGTCTGGGCATCGTAGATTCCTGCCAGGTGACCGAAGTTCGCAGGCAGATGGGTCCCTGGGACACACGCGGAGAGGCTCCTGCCTGGGCCACAGTCCGCCCACTACCCCAGCCCCAGATTGGGGGCCACACAGCAGCCCTGTCTGAGTCCTCTGCCTGTAGAGGGAGTATTGGACCAACACATCTAGAAAACGGGGTCCTCGCGGGCAACTCATTGGAGGGACACAAATAAATCTTTGCCGACTTTCTGCTGAAACTTTGGAGCGTTCACACCTAAGCCTCTTACAAGCTCAGCTGTTTAGCTAAACATGATCTCGTGATCGAAATTTACACAATAATGAAGAGATCAGCTACAAGGGGAGAAAATCAGCAAAAACAATCAATACCAGAATTAGATTCCCAAGGCCATCCATCAGATGTTGGAACAATCAGGTGCAAGGCAGGATATATACATAAAACTGGAACTAAAAGAAAAAACAAGGATGTTTTCAAAGTCTAGTACGATCTCTAAAACATTTTTAAAGTACATGTCATTGATAAAGCTAAAAACTCAAAGGTTGTGTAATACAACAGATTAATCATTGAGAAGAGTGAAATTATGCTGTTTTGAAAACTATGGCAGGTCAGATTTTCTGCCTAATTATATAAGAAGATTTATCTAAAACCTACACATTATTTCAAAGACTTATTGGCTGTGAAATAAGTTAAGGGTATTTCAAATGGCTTGTCTGCAATGAAAGGTACTATCTAGGGAATCACAGAAAGTCGAGGGGAAAATATGTCAATATATACATTGCTATAGGTTGAACTAAGCCTTAGGACAGCAACAATGTAGAGGACCATACCCTTAGAAGCTTACAAGTAAGCTGGAATCTTCAAAAGTTCCAATATTTATAAGTAAAAAGATTTATTAAAATGAATAACCAAGTGTTTTAATTGACATCAGAAGATCAAACCAATAAACCCTGAGAACATAGATAAAAGATAAATAAAGATATGAGCAGACTTTAATACAACAGCCAACGTATAAAATTGGGGTGATTTAGTAAGTCCAAAGAATATTCTTTGAAAAGATTGAGAAGACACACTTTGATTAAGGAAAATAAAAACGTAAGTAAAGAATATCCAGAAAGAGACAGGGCAAAGTTATAGCAGAGAATATATGAAATGCCAGTAAATTTGAATATTTCTGTAAAGGGGACCATTTCCTAGCTCCTAAAGTTTACCAAAACTGACACAAGAGGAAATCATTTAAGGTCATCAGGTCTGCCCTTGGCATTCTCGGAACGCCCTGGCCTCAGAATTCAGCATCTGTAGTCCATGGTAACCTGCGGAGAGGGGGCGGGGCTGAGTGTGGTTGGAACACTGCCCTCACTGAGGGAGTGGGTGTGGCCATCTCTGCTGTGACTGAACAATGGCAGGGGAGCATGGGTCCCAGGGAAGGGCCCTCAGAGCCCAGCAGGCCCAGTGTGGTGTCACAAGCATTTAGGCCCAGACCAAAGGGCGCCTTCTTTGTCTGAAGAGCTGCCCAAACTCTCACCTTTCCACTCAGGCCGCCCTCCTACTTGAAGTGTGTTTGGAAGCTGTCCACGCAGTACACTTCGCTACACAGCTAACCATAGGTCTGGGCATCGTAGCTTCCTGGCAGGTGACCGAAGTTCGCAGGCATATGACTCCCTGGGACACACGCGAGAGGCTCCTGCCCGGGCCACAGGCCGCCCACTGCCCCAGCCCCAGATCAGGG
The DNA here is from genome assembly GCF_025265405.1 of Mesoplodon densirostris. Taxonomy (NCBI): domain Eukaryota; kingdom Metazoa; phylum Chordata; class Mammalia; order Artiodactyla; family Ziphiidae; genus Mesoplodon; species Mesoplodon densirostris. Next base: position 98,733,584 of record NC_082666.1, read on the forward strand.
GCCGCAAAGCAGCCCTGTCGGAGTCCCCTGCCTCTGGAGGGAGTATTGTACCAACACTTCTAGAAAATGGGGTCCTCACGGGCAACTCATTGGAGGGACAGAAATAAATCTTTGCCGACTTTCTGCTGAAACTTAGGAGCGTTCACACCTAAGCCTCTTACAAGGTCAGCTCTTTAGCAAAACATGAGCTCATTATCGAAATTTACACAATAATGAAGTGATCAGCTACAAGGGGAGACAATCAGCAAAAACAATCAATACCAGAATTAGATTCCCAAGGCCATCCATCAGATGTTGGAATAATCAGGTGCAAGGCAGGATATATACATAACACTGGAACTGAAACAAGAAACAAGGGTGTTTTCAAATTCTGGTACGATCTCTAAAACATTTTTAAAGTACATGTCATTGATAAAGCTAAATACTCAAAGGTTGTGTAATACAACAGATTAATCATTGAGAAGAGTGAAATTATGCTGTTTTGAAAATTATGGCAGGTGAGATTTTCTTCCTAATTATATAAGAAGATTTCTCTAAAACATACACATTATTTCAAAGACTTATTGGATGTGAAATAAGTTAGGCTATTTCAAATGGCTTGTCTGCAATGAAAGGTGCTATGTAGGGAATCACAGAAAGTCGAGGGGAAAATATGTCAAAATATATACATTGCTATACGTAGAACTAAGCCTTAGGACAGCAACAATGTAGAGGACCTGACACTTAGAAACTTGCAAGTAAGCTGGAATCTTCAAAAGTTCAAATCTTTATAAGTAAAAAGATTTATTAAAATGAATAACCAAGTGTTTTAATTGACATCAGAAGATCAAACCAATAAACCCTGAGAAAATAGATAAAAGATAAATAAAGATATGAGCAGAACTTAATACAACAGCAAACGTATAAAATTGAGGTGATTTAGTAAGTCCAAAGAATATTCTTTAAAAAGTTTGAAAAGACACACTTTGATTAAGGAAAACAAAAACATAAGTGAAGAATATACAGAAAGAATCAGGACAATGTTATAGCAGAGAATATATGAAATGCCAGTAAATTTGAACATTTCTGTAAAGGGGACCATTTCCTAGCTCCTAAAGTTTACCAAAACTGACACAAGAGGAAGTCATTTAAGGTCATCATGTCTGCCCTAGGCATTCTCGGAACGCCCTGGCCTCAGAATGCAGCAACTGTAGTCCATGGTAACCTGAGGAGAGGGGGCGGGGCTGAGGCAGGTTGGAACACTGCCCTCACTGAGGGAGTGGGTGTGGCCATCTCTGCTGTGACTGAACAAAGGGCAGGGGAGCATGGGGCCGAGGGCAGGGCCGTCAGAGCCCGGCAGGCCCAGTGGGGTGTCACAAGCATTTAGGCCCAGGCCAAAGGGCGCCTTCTTTGTCTGAACAGCTGCCCAAAGTCTCACCTTTCCACTCAGGCCGCCCTCTTACTTGAAGTGTGTGTGGAACCAGTCCACGCAGTACACCTCGCTGCACAGCTAACCATAGGTCTGGGCATCGTAGCTTCCTGCCAGGTGACCGATGTTCGCAGGTAGATCGGTCCCTGGGACACACGCGGAGAGGCTCCTGCCCGGGCCACAGGCCGCCCACTACCCCAGCCCCAGATTGGTGCCGCACAGCAGCCCTGTCTGAGTCCCCTCCCTCTAGAGGGAGTATTTAACCAACACTTCTAGAAAACGGAGTCCTCGCGCGCAACTCATTGGAGGGACACAAATTAATCTTTGCCGACTTTCTGCTGAAACTTAGGAGCATTCACACCTAAGCCTCTTACACGGTCAGCTGTTTAGCTAAACATGAGCTCATGATCTAAATTTACACAATAATGAAGAGATCAGCTACAAGGGGAGACAATCAGCAAAAACAATCAATACCATAATTAGATTCCCAAAGCCATCCATCAGATGTTGGAATAATCAGGTGCAAGGCAGGATATATACAGAAAACTGGAACTGAAACAAGAAACAAGGATGTTTTCAAAGTCTGGTAGGATCTCTAAAACATTTTTAAAGTACATGTCATTGATAAAGCTAACTACTCAAAGGTTGTGTAATACAACAGATTAATCATTGAGAAGAGTGAAATTATGCTGTTTCGAAAACTATGGCAGGTCAGATTTTCTGCCTAATTATATAAGAAGATTTCTCTAAAACATACACATTATTTCAAAGTGTTATTGGCTGTGAAATAACTTAAGGGTATTTCAAATGGCTTGTCTGCAATGAAAGGTGCTATGTAGGGAATCACAGAAACTCGAGGGGAAAATATGTCAATATTGCTATAGGTTAAAGTAAGCCTTACAACAGCAACAATGTAGAGGACCTGACCCTTAGAAACTTACAAGTAAGCTGGAATCTTCAAAAGTTCCAATCTTTATAAGTAAAAAGATTTATTAAAATGAATAACCAAGTGTTTTAATTGACATCAGAAGATCAAACAAATAAACCCTGAGAACATAGATAAAAGATAAATAAAGATATGAGCAGAATTTAATACAACAGCAAACGTATAAAATTGGGGTGATTTAGTAAGTCCAAAGAATATTCTTTGAAAAGATTGAAAAGACACACTTTGATTAAGGAAAACAAAAACGTAAGTAAAGAATATACAGAAAGAGTCAGGACAAAGTTATAGCAGAGAATATATGAAATGCCAGTAAATTTGAACATTTCTGTAAAGGGGACCATTTCCTAGCTCCTAAAATTTACCAAAACTGACACAAGAGGAAATCATTTAAGGTCATCATGTCTGCCCTTGGCATGCTCGGAACGCCCTGGCCTCAGAATGCAGCATCTGTAGTCCATGGTAACCTGCGGAGAGGGGGCGAGGCTGAGCGAGGTTGGAACACTGCCCTCACTGAGGGAGTCGGTGTGGCCAGCTCTGCTGTGACTGACAAAGTCCAGGGAAGCATGTGGCCGAGGGCAGGGCCCTCAGTGCCCGGCAGGCCCAGTGGGGTGTCACAAGCTTTTACGCCCAGGCCAAAAGGCGCCTTCTTTGTTTGAACAGCTGCCCAAACACTCATCTTACCACTCAGGCCGCCCTCTTACTTGAAATGTGTGTGGAACCTGTCCACGCAGTACACCTCGCTGCACAGCTAACCATAGGTCTGGGCATCGTAGATTCCTGCCAGGTGACCGAAGTTCGCAGGCAGATGGGTCCCTGGGACACACGCGGAGAGGCTCCTGCCTGGGCCACAGTCCGCCCACTACCCCAGCCCCAGATTGGTGGCCAAACAGCATCCCTGTATGAGTCCTCTGCCTGTAGAGGGAGTATTGGACCAACACATCTAGAAAACGGGGTCCTCGCGGGCAACTCATTGGAGGGACACAAATAAATCTTTGCCGACTTTCTGCTGAAACTTTGGAGCGTTCACACCTAAGCCTCTTACAAGCTCAGCTGTTTAGCTAAACATGATCTCGTGATCGAAATTTACACAATAATGAAGAGATCAGCTACAAGGGGAGAAAATCAGCAAAAACAATCAATACCAGAATTAGATTCCCAAGGCCATCCATCAGATGTTGGAACAATCAGGTGCAAGGCAGGATATATACATAAAACTGGAACTGAAAGAAGAAAGAAGGATGTTTTCAAAGTCTAGTACGATCTCTAAAACATTTTTAAAGTACATGTCATTGATAAAGCTAACTACTCAAAGGTTGTGTAATACAACAGATTAATCATTGAGAAGAGGGAAATTATGCTGTTTTGAAAACTATGGCAGGTCAGATTTTCTGCCTAATTATATAAGAAGATTTATCTAAAACCTACACATTATTTCAAAGACTTATTGGCTGTGAAATAAGTTAAGGGTATTTCAAATGGCTTGTCTGCAATGAAAGGTACTATCTAGGGAATCACAGAAAGTCGAGGGGAAAATATGTCAATATATACATTGCTATATGTTGAACTAAGCCTTAGGACAGCAACAATGTAGAGCACCTGACACTTAGAAACTTGCAAGTAAGCTAGAATCTTCAAAAGTTCAAATCTTTATAAGTAAAAAGATTTATTAAAATGAATAACCAAGTGTTTGAATTGACATCAGAAGATCAAACAAATAAACCCTGAGAACATAGATAAAAGATAAATAAAGATATGAGCAGAACTTAATACAACAGGAAAAGTATAAAATTGAGGTGATTTGGTAAGTCCAAAGAATATTCTTTGAAAAGATTGAAAAGACACACTTTGATTAAGGAAAACAAAAACATAAGTAAAGAATATACAGAAAGAGTCAGGACAATGTTATAGCAGAGAATATATGAAATGACAGTAAATTTGAACATTTCTGTAAAGGGGACCATTTCCTAGCTCCTAAAGTTTACCAAAACTGACACAAGAGGAAGTCATTTAAGATCATCATGTCTGCCCTTGGCATTCTCGGAACGCCCTGGCCTCAGAATGCAGCAACTGTAGTCCATGGTACCCTGCGGAGAGGGGGCGGGGCTGAGGGAGGTTGGAACACTGCCCTCACTGAGGGACTGGGTGTGGCCATCTCTGCTGTGACTGAACAAAGGGCAGGGGAGCTTGGGGCCGAGGGCAGGGCCCTCAGAGCCCGGCAGGCCCAGTGGGGTGTCACAAGCATTTAGGCCCAGGCCAAAGGGCGCCTTCTTTGTCTGAACAGCTGCCCAAACTCTCACCTTTCCACTCAGTACGCCCTCTTACTTGAAGTGTGTGTGGAACCAGTCCACGCAGTACACCTCGATGCACAGGTAACCATAAGTCTGGGCATCGTAGCTTCCTGTCAGGTGACCGAAGTTCGCAGGTAGATGGGTCCCTGGGACACACGCGGAGAGGCTCCTGCCCGGGCCACAGGCCGCCCACTACCCCAGCCCCAGATTGAGGCCACAGAGCAGCCCTGTCTGAGTCCCCTCCCTCTAGAGGGAGTATTGGACCAACATTTCTAGAAAACGGAGTCCTCGTGGGCAACTCATTGGAGGGACACAAATTAATCTTTGCCGACTTTCTGCTGAAACTTAGGAGCATTCACACCTAAGCCTCTTACACGGTCAGCTGTTTAGCTAAACATGAGCTCATGATCTAAATTTACACAATAATGAAGAGATCAGCTACAAGGGGAGACAATCAGCAAAAACAATCAATACCCGAATTAGATTCCCAAGGCCATCCATCAGAAGTTGGAATAATCAGGTGCAACGCAGGATATATACATAAAACTGGAACTGAAACAAGAAACAAGGATGTTTTCAAAGTCTGGTAGGATCTCTAAAACATTATTAAAGTACATGTCATTGATAAAGCTAAATACTCAAAGGTTGTGTAATACAACAGATTAATCATTGAGAAGAGTGAAATTATGCTGTTTCGAAAACTATGGCAGGTCAGATTTTCTGCCTAATTATATAAGAAGATTTCTCTAAAACATACAAATTATTTCAAAGAGTTATTGGCTGTGAAATAAGTTAAGGGTATTTCAAATGGCTTGTCTGCAATGAAAGGTGCTATGTAGGGAATCACAGAAACTCGAGGGGAAAATATGTCAATATATACATTGCTATATGTTGAACTAAGCCTTAGGACAGCAACAATGTAGAGGACCTGACCCTTAGAAGCTTACAAGTAAGCTGGAATCTTCAAAAGTTCCAATATTTATAAGTAAAAAGATTTATTAAAATGAATAACCAAGTGTTTTAATTGACATCAGAAGATCAAACCAATAAACCCTGAGAACATAGATAAAAGATAAATAAAGATATGAGCAGAACTTAATACAACAGCAAACGTATAAAATTGAGGTGATTTAGTAAGTCCAAAGAATATTCTTTGAAAAGATTGAGAAGACACACTTTGATTAAGGAAAACAAAAACGTAAGTAAAGAATATCCAGAAAGAGACAGGACAAAGTTATAGCAGAGAATATATGAAATGCCAGTAAATTTGAATATTTCTGTAAAGGGGACCATTTCCTAGCTCCTAAAGTTTACCAAAACTGACACAAGAGGAAATCATTTAAGGTCATCAGGTCTGCCCTTGGCATTCTCGGAACGCCCTGGCCTCAGAATTCAGCATCTGTAGTCCAAGGTAACCTGCGGAGAGGGGGCGGGGCTGAGTGTGGTTGGAACACTGCCCTCACTGAGGGAGTGGGTGTGGCCATCTCTGCTGTGACTGAACAATGGCAGGGGAGCATGGGTCCCAGGGAAGGGCCCTCAGAGCCCAGCAGGCCCAGTGTGGTGTCACAAGTATTTAGGCCCAGAACAAAGGGCGCCTTCTTTGTCTGAAGAGCTGCCCAAACTCTCACCTTTCCACTCAGGCCGCCCTCCTACTTGAAGTGTGTTTGGAAGCTGTCCGCGCAGTACACTTCGCTACACAGCTAACCATAGGTCTGGGCATCGTAGCTTCCTGGCAGGTGACCGAAGTTCGCAGGCATATGAGTCCCTGGGACACACGTGGGGAGGCTCCTGCCCGGGCCACAGGCCGCCCACTGCCCCAGCCCCAGATCAGGGGCCGCAAAGCAGCCATGTCTGAGTCCCCTGCCTCTGGAGGGAGTATTGTACCAACACTTCTAGAAATAGGTGTCGTCGCGGGCAACTCATTGGAGGGACACAAATAAATCTTTGCCGACTTTCTGCTGAAACTTAGGAGCGTTAACACCTAAGCCTCTTACAAGGTCTGCTATTTAGCTAAACATGAGCTCATGATCTAAATTTACACAATAATGAAGAGATCAGTTACAAGGGGAGACAATCAGCAAAAACAATCAATACCAGAATTAGATTCCCAAGGCCATCCATCAGATGTTGGAATAATCAGGTGCAAGGCAGGATATATACATAAAACTGGAACTGAAACAAGAAACAAGGATGTTTTCAAAGTCTGGTACGATCTCTAAAAGATTTTTAAAGTACATGTCATTGATAAAGCTAAATACTCAAAGGTTGTGTAATCCAACAGATTAAAAATTGAGAAGAGTGAAATTATGCTGTTTCAAAAACTATGCCAGGTCAGATTTTCTGCCTACTTATATAAGAAGATTTATCTAAAACATACACATTATTTCAAAGACTTATTGGCTGTGAAATAAGTTAAGGGTATTTCAAATGGCTTGTCTGCAATGAAAGGTGCTATGTAGGGAATCACAGAAAGTCGAGGGGAATATGTGTCAATATATACATTGCTATAGGTGAACTAAGCCTTAGGACAGCAACAATGTAGAGGACCTGACCCTTAGAAGCTTACAAGTAAGCTGGAATCTTCAAAAGTTACAATTTTTATAAGTAAAAATATTTATTAAAATGAATAACCAAGTGTTTTAATTGACATCAGAAGATCAAACCAATAAACCCTGAGAACATAGATAAAAGAAAAATAAAGATATGAGCAGAACTTAATACAACAGCAAACGTATAAAATTGAGGTGATTTAGTAAGTCCAAAGAATATTCTTTGAAAAGATTTAAAAGACACACTTTGAGTAAGGAAAACAAAAACATAAGTAAAGAATATATAGAAAGAGTCAGGACAATGTTATAGCAAAGAATATATGAAATGCCAGTAAATTTGAATATTTCTGTAAAGGGGACCATTTCCTAGCTCCTAAAGTTTACCAAAACTGAGACAAGAGGAAATCATTTAAGGTCCTCATGTCTGCCCTTGGCATTCTGAGAATGCCCTGGCCTCAGAATGCAGCATCTGTAGTCCATGGTAACCTGTGGAGGGGGGGCGGGGCTGAGGGAGTTTGGAACACTGCCCTCACTGAGGGAGTGGGTGTGGCCATCTCTGCTGTGACTGAACAAAGTGCAGGGGAGCAGGGGTCCCAGGGAAGGGCACTCAGAGCCCAGCAGGCCCAGTGTGGTTTCACAAGCATTTAGGCCCAGGCCAAAGGGTGCCTTCTTTGCCTGAACAGCTGCCCAAACTCTCACCTTTCCACTCAGGCCACCCTCTTTCTTGAAGTGTGTGTTGAAGCTGTCCGCGCAGTACACCTCGCTGCACAGCTAACCATAGGACTGGGCATCGTAGCTTCCTGCCAGGTGACCGAAGTTCACAGGAAGATGGGTCCCTGGGTCACACACGGAGAGGCTCCTGCCCGGGCCACAGGCCGCCCACTGCCCCAGCCCCAGTTCAGCGGCCGAAAATCAGCCCTGTCTGAGTCTCCTGCCTCTAGAAGGAGTATTGGACCAACACTTCTAGAAAATGGGGTCCTCACGGGCAACTCATTGGAGGGACACAAATAAATCTTTGCCGACTTTCTGCTGAAACTTAGGAGCGTTCACACCTAAGCCTCTTACAAGTTCAGCTCTTTAGCTAAACATGAGCTCATTATCGAAATTTACACAATAATGAAGAGATCAGCTACAAGGGGAGACAATCAGCAAAAACAATCAATACCAGAATTAGATTCCCAAGGCCATCCATCAGATGTTGGAATAATCAGGTGCAAGGCAGGATATATACATAAAACTGGAACTGAAACAAGAAACAAGGATGTTTTCAAAGTCTGGTACGATCTCTAAAACATTTTTAAAGTACATGTCATTGATAAAGCTAAATACTCAAAGGTTGTGTAATCCAACAGATTAATCATTGAGAAGAGTGAAATTATGCTGTTTTGAAAACTATGCCAGGTCAGATTTTCTGCCTAATTATATAAGAAGATTTATCTAAAACATACACATTATTTCAAAGACTTATTGGCTGTGAAATAAGTTAGGGTATTTCAAATGGCTTGTCTGCAATGAAAGGTGCTATGTAGGGAATCACAGAAATTCGAGGGGAAAATATGTCAATATATACATTGCTATACGTAGAACTAAGCCTTAGGACAGCAACAATGTAGAGGACCTGACACTTAGAAACTTGCAAGTAAGCTGGAATCTTCAAAAGTTCAAATCTTTATAAGTACAAAGATTTATTAAAATGAATAACCAAGTGTTTTAATTGACATCAGAAGATCAAACCAATAAGCCCTGAGAACATAGATAAAAGATAAATAAAGATATGAGCAGAACTTAATACAACAGCAAACGTATAAAATTGAGGTGATTTAGTAAGTCCAAAGAATATTCTTTGAAAAGATTGAAAAGACACACTTTGATTAAGGAAAACAAAAACATAAGTGAAGAATATACAGAAAGAATCAGGACAATGTTATAGCAGAGAATATATGAAATGCCAGTAAATTTGAACATTTCTGTAAAGGGGACCATTTCCTAGCTCCTAAAGTTTACCAAAACTGACACAAGAGGAAGTCATTTAAGGTCATCATGTCTGCCCTTGGCATTCTCAGAACGCCCTGGACTCAGAATGCAGCAACTGTAGTCCATGGTAACCTGAGGAGAGGGGGCGGGGCTGAGGCAGGTTGGAACACGGCCCTCACAGAGGGAGTGGGTGTGGCCATTTCTGCTGTGACTGAACAAAGGGAAGGGGTGCATGGGGCCAAGGGCAGGGCCGTCAGAGCCCGGCAGGCCCAGTGGGGTGTCACAAGCATTTAGGCCCAGGCCAAAGGGCGCCTTCTTTGTCTGAACAGCTGCCCAAACTCTCACCTTTCCACTCAGGCCGCCCTCTTACTTGAAGTGTGTGTGGAACCTCTCCACGCAGTACACCTCGCTGCACAGCTAACCATAGGTCTGGGCATCGTAGCTTCCTGCCAGGTGACCGATGTTCGCAGGTAGATCGGTCCCTGGGACACACGCGGAGAGGCTCCTGCCCGGGCCACAGGCCGCCCACTACCCCAGCCCCAGATTGGTGCCGCACAGCAGCCCTGTCTGAGTCCCCTCCCTCTAGAGGGAGTATTTAACCAACACTTCTAGAAAACGGAGTCCTCGCGCGCAACTCATTGGAGGGACACAAATAAATCTTTGCCGACTTTCTGCTGAAACTTAGGAGCGTTCAAACCTAAGCCTCTTACAAGGTCAGATGTTTAGCTAAACATGAGCTCATGATCGAAATTTACACAATAATGAAGAGATCAGTTACAAGGGGAGACAATCAGCAAAAACAATCAATACCAGAATTAGATTCCCAAGGCCATCTATCAGATGTTGGAATAATCAGGTGCAACACAGGATATATACATAAAACTGGAACTGAATCAAGAAACAAGGATGTTTTCAAAGTCTGGTACGATCTCTAAAACATTTTTAAAGTACATGTCATTGATAAAGCTAAATACTCAAAGGTTGTGTAATACAACAGATTAATCATTGAGAAGAGTGAAATTATGCTGTTCTGAAAATTATGGCAGGTGAGATTTTCTTCCTAATTATATAAGAAGATTTCTCTAAAACATACACATTATTTCAAAGACTTATTGGCTGTGAAATAAGTTAAGGGTATTTCAAATGGCTTGTCTGCAATGAAAGGTGCTATGTAGGGAATCACAGAAAGTCGATGGGAAAATATGTCAATATATATATTGCTATACGTAGAACTAAGCCTTAGGACAGCAACAATGTAGAGGACCTGACCCTTAGAAACTTACAAGTAAGCTGGAATCTTCAAAAGTTCAAATCTTTATAAGTAAAAAGATTTATTAAAATGAATAACCAAGTGTTTTAGTTGACATCAGAAGATCAAACCAATAAACCCTGAGAACATAGATAAAGATAAATAAAGATATGAGCAGAACTTAATACAACAGCAAACGTATAAAATTGAGGTGATTTAGTAAGTCCAAAGAATATTCTTTGAAAAGATTGAAAAGACACACTTTGATTAAGGAAAACAAAAACATAAGTGAAGAATATACAGAAAGAATCAGGACAATGTCATAGCAGAGAATATATGAAATGCCAGTAAATTTGAACATTTCTGTAAAGGGGACCATTTCCTAGCTCCTAAAGTTTACCAAAACTGACACAAGAGGAAGTCATTTAAGGTCATCATGTCTGCCCTTGGCATTCTCGGAATGCCCTGGCCTCAGAATGCAGCAACTGTAGTCCATGGTAACCTGAGGAGAGGGGGCGGGGCTGACGCAGGTTGGAACACTGCCCTCACTGAGGGAGTGGGTGTGGCCATCTCTGCTGTGACTGAACAAAGGGCAGGGGAGCATGGGGCCGAGGGCAGGGCCGTCAGAGCCCGGCAGGCCCAGTGGGGTGTCACAAGCATTTAGGCCCAGGCCAAAGGGCGCCTTCTTTGTCTGAACAGCAGCCCAAACTCTCACCTTTCCACTCAGGCCGCCCTCTTACTTGAAGTGTGTGTGGAACCTCTCCACGCAGTACACCTCGCTGCACAGCTAACCATAGGTCTGGGCATCGTAGCTTCCTGCCAGGTGACCGATGTTCGCAGGTAGATCGGTCCCTGGGACACACGCGGAGAGGCTCCTGCCCGGGCCACAGGCCGCCCACTACCCCAGCACCAGATTGGTGCCGCACAGCAGCCCTGTCTGAGTCCCCTCCCTCTAGAGGGAGTATTTAACCAACACTTCTAGAAAACGGAGTCCTCGCGCGCAACTCATTGGAGGGACACAAATTAATCTTTGCCGACTTTCTGCTGAAACTTAGGAGCATTCACACCTAAGCCTCTTACACGGTCAGCTGTTTAGCTAAACATGAGCTCATGATCTAAATTTACACAATAATGAAGAGATCAGCTACAAGGGGAGACAATCAGCAAAAACAATCAATACCAGAATTAGATTCCCAAGGCCATCCATCAGAAGTTGGAATAATCAGGTGCAACGCAGGATATATACATAAAACTGGAACTGAAACAAGAAACAAGGATGTTTTCAAAGTCTGGTAGGATCTCTAAAACATTATTAAAGTACATGTCATTGATAAAGCTAAATACTCAAAGGTTGTGTAATACAACAGATTAATCATTGAGAAGAGTGAAATTATGCTGTTTTGAAAACTATCGCAGGTCAGATTTGCTGCTTAATTATATAAGAAGATTTCTATAAAACATACACATTATTTCAAAGACTTATTGGCTGTGAAATAAGTTAAGGGTATTTCAAATGGCTTGTCTGCATTGAAAGGTGCTTTGTAGGGAATCACAGAAAGTCGAGGGGAAAATATGTCAATATATACATTGCTATAGGTTGAACTAAGCCTTAAGACAGCAACAATATAGAGGACCTGACACTTAGTAACTTACAAGTAAGATGGAATCTTCAAAAGTTCAAGTATTTATAAGTAAAAATATTTATTAAAATGAATAACCAAGTATTTTAATTGACACCAGAAGATCAAACCAATAAACCCTGAGAACATAGATAAAAGATAAATAAAGATATGAGCAGAACTTAATACAACAGCAAACGTATAAAATTGAGGTGATTTAGTAAGTCCAAAGAATATTCTTTGAAAAGATTGAAAAGACACACTTTGATTAAGGAAACAAAAACATAACTAAAGAATATACAGAAAGAGTCAGAACAATGTTATAGCAGAGAATATATGAAATGCCAGGAAATTTGAACATTTCTGTAAAGGGGACCATTTCCTAGCTCCTAAAGTTTACCAAAACTGACACAAGAGGAAGTCATTTAAGGTCATCATGTCTGCCCTTGGCATTCTCGGAACGCCCTGGCCTCAGAATGCAGCATCTGTAGTCCATGGTAACCTGCGGAGGGAGGGCGGGGCTGAGGGAGTTTGGAACACTGCCCTCACTGAGGGAGTGGGTGTGGCCATCTCTGCTGTGACTGAACAAAGTGCAGGGGAGCAGGGGTCCCAGGGAAGGGCACTCAGAGCCCAGCAGGCCCAGTGTGGTTTCACAAGCATTTAGGTCCAGGCCAAAGGGTGCCTTCTTTGCCTGAACAGCTGCCCAAACTCTCTCCTTTCCACTCAGGCCACCCTCTTTCTTGAAGTGTGTGTGGAAGCTGTCCGCGCAGTACACCTCGCTGCACAGCTAACCATAGGACTGGGCATCGTAGCTTCCTGCCAGGTGACCGAAGTTCGCAGGAAGATGGGTCCCTGGGACACACACGGAGAGGCTCCTGCCCGGGCCACAGGCCGCCCACTGCCCCAGCCCCAGTTCAGCGGCCGAAAATCAGCCCTGTCTGAGTCTCCTGCCTCCAGAAGGAGTATTGGACCAACACTTCTAGAAAATGGGGTCCTTACGGGCAACTCATTGGAGGGACAGAAATAAATCTTTGCCGACTTTCTGCTGAAACTTAGGAGCGTTCACAACTAAGCCTCTTACAAGGTCAGCTGTTTAGCTAAACATGAGCTCATGATCTAAATTTACACAATAATGAAGAGATCAGCTACAAGGGGAGACAATCAGCAAAAACAATCAATACCAGAATTAGATTCCCAAGGCCATCCATCAGAAGTTGGAATAATCAGGTGCAACGCAGGATATATACATAAAACTGGAATTGAAACAAGAAACAAGGATGTTTTCAAAGTCTGGTAGGATCTCTAAAACATTATTAAAGTACATGTCATTGCTAAAGCTAAATACTCAAAGGTTGTGTAATACAACAGATTAATCATTGAGAAGAGTGAAATTATGCTGTTTTGAAAACTATCGCAGGTCAGATTTGCTGCTTAATTATATAAGAAGATTTCTATAAAACATACACATTATTTCAAAGACTTATTGGCTGTGAAATAAGTTAAGGGTATTTCAAATGGCTTGTCTGCAATAAAAGGTGCTTTGTAGGGAATCACAGAAAGTCGAGGGGAAAATATGTCAATATATACATTGCTATAGGTTGAACTAAGCCTTAAGACAGCAACAATATAGAGGACCTGACACTTAGTAACTTACAAGTAAGATGGAATCTTCAAAAGTTCAAGTATTTATAAGTAAAAATATTTATTAAAATGAATAACCAAGTATTTTAATTGACACCAGAAGATCAAACCAATAAACCCTGAGAACATAGATAAAAGATAATTAAAGATATGAGCAGAACTTAATACAACAGCAAACATATAAAATTGAGGTGATTTAGTAAGTCCAAAGAATATTCTTTGAAAAGATTGAAAAGACACACTTTGATTAAGAAAACAAAAATATAACTAAAGAATATACAGAAAGAGTCAGAACAATGTTATAGCAGAGAATATATGAAATGCCAGGAAATTTGAACATTTCTGTAAAGGGGACCATTTCCTAGCTCCTAAAGTTTACCAAAACTGACACAAGAGGAAGTCATTTAAGGTCATCATGTCTGCCCTTGGCATTCTCGGAACGCCCTGGCCTCAGAATGCAGCATCTGTAGTCCATGGTAACCTGCGGAGAGGGGGTGGGGCTGAGGGAGGTTGGAACACTGCCCTCACTGAGGGAGTGGGTGTGGCCATCTCTGCTGTGACTGAACAAAGGCAATGGAGCAAGGTGCCCAAGGCAGGGCCCTCAGAGCCCGGCAGGCCCAGTGGGGTGTCACAAGCATTTAGGCCCAGGGCAAAGGGTGCCTTCTTTGTCTGAACTGCTGCCCAATCTCTCACCTTTCCACTCAGGCCGCCCTCTTACTTGAAGAGTGTGTGGAAGCTGTCCGCCCAGTACACCTCGCTGCACAGCTAACCATAGGTATGGGCATGGTAGCTTCCTGCCAGGTGACAGAAGTTTGCAGGTAGATGGGTCCCTGGGACACACGCCGGAGAGGCTCCTGCCCGGGCCACAGGCCGCCCACTGCCCCAGCCGCAGATCGGGGTCCGCAAAACAGCCCTGTCTGAGTCCCCTGCCTCTAGAGGGAGTATTGGACCAACACTTCTAGAAAATGGGGTCCTCACAGGCAACTCATTGGAGGGACACAAATAAATCTTTGCCGACATTCTGCTGAAACTTAGGAGCGTTCACACCTAACTCTTTTACAAGGTCAGCTGTTTAGCTAAACATGAGCTCATGATCTAAATTTACACAATAATGAAGAGATCAGCTACAAGGGGAGACAATCAGAAAAAACAATCAATACCATTATTAGATTCCCAAAGCCATCCATCAGATGTTGGAATATTCAGGTGCAAGGCAGGATATATACATAAAACTGGAACTGAAACAAGAAACAAGGATGTTTTCAAAGTCTGGTAGGATCTCTAAAACATTTTTAAAATACATGTCATTGATAAAGCTAACTACTCAAAGGTTGTGTAATACAACAGATTAATCATTGAGAAGAGTGAAATTATGCTGTTTCGAAAACTATGGCAGGTCAGATTTTCTGCCTAATTATATAAGAAGATTTCTCTAAAACATACACATTATTTCAAAGAGTTATTGGCTGTGAAATAACTTAAGGGTATTTCAAATGGCTTGTCTGCAATGAAAGGTGCTATGTAGGGAATCACAGAAACTCCAGGGGAAAATATGTCAATATATACATTGCTATAGGTTAAAGTAAGCCTTAGGACAGCAACAATATAGAGGACCTGACCCTTAGAAACTTACAAGTAAGCCGGAATGTTCAAAAGTTCCAATCTTTATAAGTAAAAAGATTTATTAAAATGAATAACCAAGTGTTTTAATTGACATCAGAAGATCAAACCAATAAACCCTGAGAACATAGATAAAAGAAAATTAAAGATATGAGCAGAACTTAATACAACAGCAAACGTATAAAATTGAGGTGATTTAGTAAGTCCAAAGAATATTCTTTGAAAAGATTTAAAAGACACACTTTGAGTAAGGAAAACAAAAACATAAGTAAAGAATATATAGAAAGAGTCAGGACAATGTTATAGCAAAGAATATATGAAATGCCAGTAAATTTGAATATTTCTGTAAAGGGGACCATTTCCTAGCTCCTAAAGTTTACCAAAACTGAGACAAGAGGAAATCATTTAAGGTCCTCATGCCTGCCCTTGGCATTCTGAGAACGCCCTGGCCTCAGAATGCAGCATCTGTAGTCCATGGTAACCTGCGGAGGGGGGGCGGGGCTGAGGGAGTTTGGAACACTGCCCTCACTGAGGGAGTGGGTGTGGCCATCTCTGCTGTGACTGAACAAAGTGCAGGGGAGCAGGGGTCCCAGGGAAGGGCACTCAGAGCCCAGCAGGCCCAGTGTGGTTTCACAAGCATTTAGGCCCAGGCCAAAGGGTGCCTTCTTTGCCTGAACAGCTGCCCAAACTCTCTCCTTTCCACTCAGGCCACCCTCTTTCTTGAAGTGTGTGTGGAAGCTGTCCGCGCAGTACACCTCGCTGCACAGCTAACCATAGGTCTGGGCATCGTAGCTTCCTGCCAGGTGACCGAAGTTCACAGGAAGATGGGTCCCTGGGACACACACGGAGAGGCTCCTGCCCGGGCCACAGGCCGCCCACTGCCCCAGCCCCAGTTCAGCGGCCAAAAATCAGCCCTGTCTGAGTCTCCTGCCTCTAGAAGGAGTATTGGACCAACACTTCTAGAAAATGGGGTCCTCACGGGCAACTCATTGGAGGGACAGAAATAATCTTTGCCGACTTTCTGCTGAAACTTAGGAGTGTTCACACCTAAGCCTCTTACAAGGTCAGCTCTTTAGCTAAACATGAGCTCATTATCGAAATTTACACAATAATGAAGTGATCAGCTACAAGGGGAGACAATCAGCAAAAACAATCAATACCAGAATTAGATTCCCAAGGCCATCCATCAGATGTTGGAATAATCAGGTGCAAGGCAGGATATATACATAACATTGGAACTGAAACAAGAAACAAGGGTGTTATCAAATTCTGGTACGATCTCTAAAACATTTTTAAAGTACATGTCATTGATAAAGCTAAATAGTCAAAGGTTGTGTAATACAACAGATTAATCATTGAGAAGAGTGAAATTATGCTGTTTTGAAAATTATGGCAGGTGAGATTTTCTTCCTAATTATATAAGAAGATTTCTCTAAAACATACACATTATTTCAAAGACTTATTGGCTGTGAAATAAGTTAAGGGTATTTCAAATGGCTTGTCTGCAATGAAAGGTGCTATGTAGGGAATCACAGAAAGTCGAGGGGAAAATATGTCAATATATACATTGCTATACGTAGAACTAAGCCTTAGGACAGCAACAATGTAGAGGACCTGACACTTAGAAACTTGAAAGTAAGCTGGAATCTTCAAAAGTTCAAATCTGTATAAGTAAAAAGATTTATTAAAATGAATAAGCAAGTGTTTTAATTGACATCAGAAGATCAAACCAATAAACCCTGAGAACATAGATAAAAGATAAATAAAGATATGAGCAGAACTTAATACAACAGCAAACGTATAAAATTGAGGTGATTTAGTAAGTCCAAAGAATATTCTTTGAAAAGATTGAAAAGACACACTTTGATTAAGGAAAACAAAAACATAAGTGAAGAATATACAGAAAGAATCAGGACAATGTTATAGCAGAGAATATATGAAATGCCAGTAAATTTGAACATTTCTGTAAAGGGGACCATTTCCTAGCTCCTAAAGTTTACCAAAACTGACACAAGAGGAAGTCATTTAAGGTCATCATGTCTGCCCTTGGCATTCTCGGAACGCCCTGGCCTCAGAATGCAGCATCTGTAGTCCATGGTAACCTGAGGAGAGGGGGCGGGGCTGAGGCAGGTTGGAACACTGCCCTCACTGAGGGAGTGGGTGTGGCCATCTCTGCTGTGACTGAACAAAGGGCAGGGGAGCATGGGGCCGAGGGCAGGGCCGTCAGAGCCCGGCAGGCCCAGTGGGGTGTCACAAGCATTTAGGCCCAGGCCAAAGTGCGCCTTCTTTGTCTGAACAGGTGCCCAAACTCTCACCTTTCCACTCAGGCCGCCCTCTTACTTGAAGTGTGTGTGGAACCTCTCCACGCAGTACACCTCGCTGCACAGCTAACCATAGGTCAGGGCATCGTAGCTTCCTGCCAGGTGACCGATGTTCGCAGGTAGATCGGTCCCTGGGACACACGCGGAGAGGCTCCTGCCCGGGCCACAGGCCGCCCACTACCCCAGCCCCAGATTGGTGCCGCACAGCAGCCCTGTCTGAGTCCCCTCCCTCTAGAGGGAGTATTTAACCAACACTTCTAGAAAACGGAGTCCTCGTGCGCAACTCATTTGAGGGACACAAATAAATCTTTGCCGACTTTCTGCTGAAACTTAGGAGCATTCACACCTAAGCCTCTTACAGGGTCAGCTGTTTAGCTAAACATGAGCTCATGATCTAAATTTACACAATAATGAAGAGATCAGCTACAAGGGGAGACAATCAGCAAAAACAATCAATACCAGAATTAGATTCCCAAGGCCATCCATCAGAAGTTGGAATAATCAGGTGCAAGGCAGGATATATACATAAAACTGGAACTGAAACAAGAAACAAGGATGTTTTCAAAGTCTGGTAGGATCTCTAAAACATTATTAAAGTACATGTCATTGATAAAGCTAAATACTCAAAGGTTGTGTAATACAACAGATTAATCATTGAGAAGAGTGAAATTATGCTGTTTTGAAAACCATCGCAGGTCAGATTTGTGCTTAATTATATAAGAAGATTTCTATAAAACATACACATTATTTCAAAGACTTATTGGCTGTGAAATAAGTTAAGGGTATTTCAAATGGCTTTTCTGCATTGAAAGGTGCTTTGTAGGGAATCACAGAAAGTCGAGGGGAAAATATGTCAATATATACATTGCTATAGGTTGAACTAAGCCTTAAGACAGCAACAATATAGAGGACCTGACACTTAGTAACTTACAAGTAAGATGGAATCTTCAAAAGTTCAAGTATTTATAAGTAAAAATATTTATTAAAATGAATAACCAAGTATTTTAATTGACACCAGAAGATCAAACCAATAAACCCTGAGAACATAGATAAAAGATAAATAAAGATATGAGCAGAACTTAATACAACAGCAAACGTATAAAATTGAGGTGATTTAGTAAGTCCAAAGAATATTCTTTGAAAAGATTGAAAAGACACACTTTGATTAAGAAAACAAAAACATAACTAAAGAATATACAGAAAGAGTCAGAACAATGTTATAGCAGAGAATATATGAAATGCCAGTAAATTTGAACATTTCTGTAAAGGGGACCATTTCCTAGCTCCTAAAGTTTACCAAAACTGACAGAAGAGGAAGTCATTTAAGGTCATCATGTCTGCCCTTGGCATTCTCGGAACGCCCTGGCCTCAGAATGCAGCATCTGTAGTCCATGGTAACCTGCGGAGAGGGTGTGGGGCTGAGGGAGGTTGGAACACTGCCCTCACTGAGGGAGTGGGTGTGGCCATCTCTGCTGTGACTGAACAAAGGCAGTGGAGCAAGGTGCCCAAGGCAGGGCCCTCAGAGCACGGCAGGCCCAGTGGGGTTTCACAAGCATTTAGGCCCAGGGCAAAGGGTGCCTTCTTTGTCTGAACTGCTGCTCAATCTCTCACCTTTCCACTCAGGCCGCCCTCTTACTTGAAGAGTGTGTGGAAGCTGTCCGCGCAGTACACCTCGCTGCACAGCTAACCATAGGTATGGGAATCGTAGCTTCCTGCCAGGTGACCGAAGTTCGCAGGTAGATGGGTCCCTGGGACACACGCGGAGAGGCTCCTGCCCGGGCCAGAGGCCGCCCAAGGCCCCCGCCGCAGATCGGGGTCCGCAAAACAGCCCTGTCTGAGACCCCTGCCTCTAGAGGGAGTATTGGACCAACACTTCTAGAAAATGGGGTCCTCGCAGGCAACTCATTTGAGGGACACAAATAAATCTTTGCCGACATTCTGCTGAAACTTAGGAGCGTTCACAACTAACCCTCTTACAAGGTCAGCTGTTTAGCTAAACATGAGCTCATGATCTAAATTTACACAATAATGAAGAGATCAGCTACAAGGGGAGACAATCAGAAAAAACAATCAATACCATAATTAGATTCCCAAAGCCATCCATCAGATGTTGGAATATTCAGGTGCAAGGCAGGATATATACATAAAACTGGAACTGAAACAAGAAACAAGGATGTTTTCAAAGTCTGGTAGGATCTCTAAAACATTTTTAAAGTACATGTCATTGATAAAGCTAACTACTCAAAGGTTGTGTAATACAACAGATTAATCATTGAGAAGAGTGAAATTATGCTGTTTCGAAAACTATGGCAGGTCAGATTTTCTGCCTAATTATATAAGAAGATTTATCTAAAACATACACATTATTTCAAAGAGTTATTGGCTGTGAAATAACTTAAGGGTATTTCAAATGGCTTGTCTGCAATGAAAGGTGCTATGTAGGGAATCACAGAAAGTCCAGGGGAAAATATGTCAATATATACATTGCTATAGGTTAAAGTAAGCCTTAGGACAGCAACAATGTAGAGGACCTGACCCTTAGAAACTTACAAGTAAGCCGGAATGTTCAAAAGTTCCAATCTTTATAAGTAAAAAGATTTATTAAAATGAATAACCAAGTGTTTTAATTGACATCAGAAGATCAAACCAATAAACCCTGAGAACATAGATAAAAGATAAATAAAGATATGAGCAGAACTTAATACAACAGCAAACGTATAAAATTGAGGTGATTTAGTAAGTCCAAAGAATATTCTTTGAAAAGATTTAAAAGACACACTTTGAGTAAGGAAAACAAAAACATAAGTAAAGAATATATAGAAAGAGTCAGGACAATGTTATAGCAAAGAATATATGAAATGCCAGTAAATTTGAATATTTCTGTAAAGGGGACCATTTCCTAGCTCCTAAAGTTTACCAAAACTGAGACAAGAGGAAATCATTTAAGGTCCTCATGCCTGCCCTTGGCATTCTGAGAACGCCCTGGCCTCAGAATGCAGCATCTGTAGTCCATGGTAACCTGCGGAGGGAGGGCGGGGCTGAGGGAGTTTGGAACACTGCCCTCACTGAGGGAGTGGGTGTGGCCATCTCTGCTGTGACTGAACAAAGTGCAGGGGAGCAGGGGTCCCAGGGAAGGGCACTCAGAGCCCAGCATGCCCAGTGTGGTTTCACAAGCATTTAGGCCCAGGCCAAAGGGTGCCTTCTTTGCCTGAACAGCTGCCCAAACTCTCTCCTTTCCACTCAGGCCACCCTCTTTCTTGAAGTGTGTGTGGAAGCTGTCCGCGCAGTACACCTCGCTGCACAGCTAACCATAGGACTGGGCATCGTAGCTTCCTGCCAGGTGACCGAAGTTCGCAGGAAGATGGGTCCCTGGGACACACACGGAGAGGCTCCTGCCCGGGCCACAGGCCGCCCACTGCCCCAGCCCCAGTTCAGCGGCCGAAAATCAGCCCTGTCTGAGTCTCCTGCCTCCAGAAGGAGTATTGGACCAACACTTCTAGAAAATGGGGTCCTTACGGGGAACTCATTGGAGGGACAGAAATAAATCTTTGCCGACTTTCTGCTGAAACTTAGGAGCGTTCACAACTAAGCCTCTTACAAGGTCAGCTGTTTAGCTAAACATGAGCTCATGATCTAAATTTACACAATAATGAAGAGATCAGCTACAAGGGGAGACAATCAGCAAAAACAATCAATACCAGAATTAGATTCCCAAGGCCATCCATCAGAAGTTGGAATAATCAGGTGCAACGCAGGATATATACATAAAACTGGAATTGAAACAAGAAACAAGGATGTTTTCAAAGTCTGGTAGGATCTCTAAAACATTATTAAAGTACATGTCATTGATAAAGCTAAATACTCAAAGGTTGTGTAATACAACAGATTAATCATTGAGAAGAGTGAAATTATGCTGTTTTGAAAACTATCGCAGGTCAGATTTGCTGCTTAATTATATAAGAAGATTTCTATAAAACATACACATTATTTCAAAGACTTATTGGCTGTGAAATAAGTTAAGGGTATTTCAAATGGCTTGTCTGCAATGAAAGGTGCTTTGTAGGGAATCACAGAAAGTCGAGGGGAAAATATGTCAATATATACATTGCTATAGGTTGAACTAAGCCTTAAGACAGCAACAATATAGAGGACCTGACACTTAGTAACTTACAAGTAAGATGGAATGTTCAAAAGTTCAAGTATTTATAAGTAAAAATATTTATTAAAATGAATAACCAAGTATTTTAATTGACACCAGAAGATCAAACCAATAAACCCTGAGAACATAGATAAAAGATAAATAAAGATATGAGCAGAACTTAATACAACAGCAAACATATAAAATTGAGGTAATTTAGTAAGTCCAAAGAATATTCTTTGAAAAGATTGAAAAGACACACTTTGATTAAGGAAAACAAAAACGTAAGTAAAGAATATACAGAAAGAGTCAGGACAAAGTTATAGCAGAGAATATATGAAATGCCAGTAAATTTGAACATTTCTGTAAAGGGGACCATTCCCTAGCTCCTAAAGTTTACCAAAACTGACAAAAGAGGAAATCATTTAAGGTCATCATGTCTGCCCTTGGCATGCTCGGAACGCCCTGGCCTCAGAATGCAGCATCTGTAGTCCATGGTAACCTGCGGAGAGGGGGCGGGGCTGAGGGAGTTTGGAACACTGCCCTCACTGAGGGACTGGGTGTGGCCATCTCTGCTGTGACTGAACAAAGGGCAGGGGAGCTTGGGGCCGAGGGCAGGGCCCTCAGAGCCCGGCAGGCCCTGTGGGGTGTCACAAGCATTTAGGCCCAGGCCAAAGGGCGCCTTCTTTGTCTGAACAGCTGCCCAAACTCTCACCTTTCCACTCAGGACGCCCTCTTACTTGAAGTGTGTGTGGAACCAGTCCACGCAGTACACCTCGATGCACAGCTAACCATAGGTCTGGGCATCGTAGCTTCCTGTCAGGTGACCGAAGTTCGCAGGTAGATGGGTCCCTGGGACACACGCGGAGAGGCTCCTGCCCGGGCCACAGGCCGCCCACTACCCCAGCCCCAGATTGAGGCCACAGAGCAGCCCTGTCTGAGTCCCCTCCCTCTAGAGGGAGTATTGGACCAACATTTCTAGGAAACGGAGTCCTCGCGGGCAACTCATTGGAGGGACACAAATAAATCTTTGCGGACTTTCTGCTGAAACTTAGGAGCATTCACACCTAAGCCTCTTACAAGGTCATCTGTTTAGCTAAACATGAGCTCATGATCTAAATTTACACAATAATGAGGAGATCAGCTACAAGGGGAGACAATCCGCAAAAACAATCAATACCAGAATTAGATTTCCAAGGCCATCCATCAGATGTTGGAATAATCAGGTGCAAGGCAGGATATATACATAAAACTGGAACTGAAGTAAGAAACCAGGATGTTTTCAAAGTCTAGTAGGATCTCTAAAACATTTTTAAAGTACATGTCATTGATAAAGCTAAATACTCAAATTTTGTGTAATACAACAGATTAATCATTGAGAAGAGTGTAATTATGCTGTTTTGAAAACTATGGCAGGTCAGATTTTCTGCCTAATTATATAAGAAGATTTATCTAAAACATACACATTATTTCAAAGAATTATTGGCTGTGAAATAAGTTAAGGGTATTTCAAATGGCTTGTCTGCAATGAAAGGTGCTATGTAGGGAATCACAGAAAGTCGAGGGGAAAATATGTCAATATATACATTGCTATAGGTTGAACTAAGCCTTAGGACAGCAACAATGTAGAGGAACATACACTTAGAAGCTTACAAGTAAGCTGGAATCTTCAAAAGTTCCAATATTTATAAGTAAAAAGATTTATTAAAATGAATAACCAAGTGTTTTAATTGACATCAGAAGATCAAACCAATAAACCCTGAGAAAATAGATAAAAGATAAATAAAGATATGAGCAGAACTTAATACAACAGCAAACGTATAAAATTGAGGTGATTTAGTAAGTCCAAAGAATATTCTTTGAAAAGATTGAGAAGACACAATTTGATTAAGGAAAACAAAAACGTAAGTAAAGAATATCCAGAAAGAGACAGGACAAAGTTATAGCAGAGAATATATGAAATGCCAGTAAATTTGAATATTTCTGTAAAGGGGACCATTTCCTAGCTCCTAAAGTTTACCAAAACTGACACAAGAGGAAATCATTTAAGGTCATCAGGTCTGCCCTTGGCATTCTCGGAACGCCCTGGCCTCAGAATTCAGCATCTGTAGTCCATGGTAACCTGCGGAGAGGGGGCCGGGCTGAGTGTGGTTGGAACACTGCCCTCACTGAGGGAGTGGGTGTGGCCATCTCTGCTGTGACTGAACAATGGCAGGGGAGCATGGGTCCCAGGGAAGGGCCCTCAGAGCCCAGCAGGCCCAGTGTGGTATCACAAGCATTTAGGCCCAGACCAAAGGGCGCCTTCTTTGTCTGAAGAGCTGCCCAAACTCTCACCTTTCCACTCAGGCCGCCCTCTTACTTGAAGTGTGTTTGGAAGCTGTCCGCGCAGTACACTTCGCTACACAGCTAACCATAGGTCTGGGCATCGTACCTTCCTGGCAGGTGACCGAAGTTCGCAGGCATATGAGTCCCTGGGACACACGCGGAGAGGCTCCTGCCCGGTCCACAGGCCGCCCACTGCCCCAGCCCCAGATCAGGGGCCGCAAAGCAGCCCTGTCTGAGTCCCCTGCCTCTGGAGGGAGTATTGTACCAACACTTCTAGAAATAGGTGTCGTCGCGGGCAACTCATTGGAGGGACACAAATAAATCTTTGCCGACTTTCTGCTGAAACTTAGGAGCATTCACACCTAAGCCTCTTACAAGGTCAGCTGTTTAGCTAAACATGAGCTCATGATCTAAATTTACACAATAATGAAGAGATCAGCTACAAGGGGAGACAATCAGCAAAAACAATCAATACCAGAATTAGATTCCCAAGGCCATCCATCAGATGTTGGAATAATCAGGTGCTAGGCAGGATATACACATAAAACGAACTGAAACAAGAAACAAGGATGTTTTCAAAGTCTGGTAGGATTTCTAAAACATTTTTAAAGTACATGTCATTGATAAAGCTAAATACTCAAAGGTTGTGTAATCCAACAGATTAATCATTGAGAAGAGTGAAATTATACTGTTTTGAAAACTATGGCAGGTCAGATTTTCTGCCTAATTATATAAGAAGATTTATCTAAAACATACACATTATTTCAAAGACTTATTGGCTGTGAAATAAGTTAAGGGTATTTCAAATGGCTTGTCTGCAATGAAAGGTGCTATGTAGGGAATCACAGAAAGTCGAGGGGAAAATGTGTCAATATATACATTGCTATAGGTGAACTAAGCCTTAGGACAGCAACAATGTAGAGGACCTGACCCTTAGAAGCTTACAAGTAAGCTGGAATCTTCAAAAGTTACAATTTTTATAAGTAAAAATATTTATTAAAATGAATAACCAAGTGTTTTAATTGACATCAGAAGATCAAACCAATAAACCCTGAGAACATAGATAAAAGAAAAATAAAGATATGAGCAGAACTTGATACAACAGCAAACGTATAAAATTGAGGTGATTTAGTAAGTCCAAAGAATATTCTTTGAAAAGATTTAAAAGACACACTTTGAGTAAGGAAAACAAAAACATAAGTAAAGAATATATAGAAAGAGTCAGGACAAAGTTATAGCAAAGAATATATGAAATGCCAGTAAATTTGAATATTTCTGTAAAGGGGACCATTTCCTAGCTCCTAAAGTTTACCAAAACTGAGACAAGAGGAAATCATTTAAGGTCCTCATGCCTGCCCTTGGCATTCTGAGAACGCCCTGGCCTCAGAATGCAGCATCTGTAGTCCATGGTAACCTGTGGAGGGGGGGCGGGGCTGAGGGAGTTTGGAACACTGCCCTCACTGAGCGAGTGGGTGTGGCCATCTCTGCTGTGACTGAACAAAGTGCAGGGGAGCAGGGGGCCCAGGGAGGGGCACTCAGAGCCCAGCAGGCCCAGTGTGGTTTCACAAGCATTTAGGCCCAGGCCAAAGGGTGCCTTCTTTGCCTGAACAGCTGCCCAAACTCTCACCTTTCCACTCAGGCCTCCCTCTTTCTTGAAGTGTGTGTGGAAGCTGTCCGCGCAGTACACCTCGCTGCACAGCTAACCATAGGACTGGGCATCGTAGCTTCCTGCCAGGTGACCGAAGTTCGCAGGAAGATGGGTCCCTGGGACACACACGGAGAGGCTCCTGCCCGGGCCACAGGCCGCCCACTGCCCCAGCCCCAGTTCAGCGGCCAAAAATCAGCCCTGTCTGAGTCTCCTGCCTCTAGAAGGAGTATTGGACCAACACTTCTAGAAAATGGGGTCCTCACGGGCAACTCATTGGAGGGACAGAAATAAATCTTTGCCGACTTTCTGCTGAAACTTAGGAGCGTTCACACCTAAGCCTCTTACAAGGTCAGCTCTTTAGCTAAACATGAGCTCATTATCGAAATTTACACAATAATGAAGTGATCAGCTACAAGGGGAGACAATCAGCAAAAACAATCAATACCAGAATTAGATTCCCAAGGCCATCCATCAGATGTTGGAATAATCAGGTGCAAGGCAGGATATATACATAACACTGGAACTGAAACAAGAAACAAGGGTGTTTTCAAATTCTGGTACGATCTCTAAAACATTTTTAAAGTACATGTCATTGATAAATCTAAATACTCAAAGGTTGTGTAATACAACAGATTAATCATTGAGAAGAGTGAAATTATGCTGTTTTGAAAACTATGGCAGGTGAGATTTTCTTCCTAATTATATAAGAAGATTACTCTAAAACATACACATTATTTTAAAGACTTATTGGCTGTGAAATAAGTTAAGGGTATTTCAAATGGCTTGTCTGCAATGAAAGGTGCTATGTAAGGAATCACAGAAAGTCAAGGGGAAAATATGTCAATATATACATTGCTATACGTAGAACTAAGCCTTAGGACAGCAACAATGTAGAGGACCTGACACTTAGAAACTTGCAAGTAAGCTGGAATCTTCAAAAGTTCAAATATTTATAAGTAAAAAGATTTATTAAAATGAATAACCAAGTGTTTTAATTGACATCAGAAGATCAAACCAATAAACCCTGAGAACATAGATAAAAGATAAATAAAGATATGAGCAGAACTTAATACAACAGCAAACGTATAAAATTGAGGTGATTTAGTAAGTCCAAAGAATATTCTTTGAAAAGTTTGAAAAGACACACTTTGATTAAGGAAAACAAAAACATAAGTGAAGAATATACAGAAAGAATCAGGACAATGTTATAGCAGAGAATATATGAAATGCCAGTAAATTTGAACATTTCTGTAAAGGGGACCATTTCCTAGCTCCTAAAGTTTACCAAAACTGACACAAGAGGAAGTCATTTAAGGTCATCATGTCTGCCCTTGGCATTCTCGGAACGCCCTGGCCTCAGAATGCAGCAACTGTAGTCCATGGTAACCTGAGGAGAGGGGGCGGGGCTGAGGCAGGTTGGAACACTGCCCTCACTGAGGGAGTGGGTGTGGCCATCTCTGCTGTGACTGAACAAAGGGCAGGGGAGCATGGGGCCGAGGGCAGGGCCGTCAGAGCCCGGCAGGCCCAGTGGGGTGTCACAAGCATTTAGGCCCAGGCCAAAGGGCGCCTTCTTTGTCTGAACAGCTGCCCAAACTCTCACCTTTCCACTCAGGCCGCCCTCTTACTTGAAGTGTGTGTGGAACCTCTCCACGCAGTACACCTCGCTGCACAGCTAACCATAGGTCTGGGCATCATAGCTTCCTGCCAGGTGACCGATGTTCGCAGGTAGATCGGTCCCTGGGACACACGCGGAGAGGCTCCTGCCCGGGCCACAGGCCGCCCACTACCCCAGCCACAGATTGGTGCCGCACAGCAGCCCTGTCTGAGTCCCCTCCCTCTAGAGGGAGTATTTAACCAACACTTCTAGAAAACGGAGTCCTCGCACGCAACTCATTGGAGGGACACAAATTAATCTTTGCCGACTTTCTGCTGAAACTTAGGAGCATTCACACCTAAGCCTCTTACACGGTCAGCTGTTTAGCTAAACATGAGCTCATGATCTAAATTTACACAATAATGAAGAGATCAGCTACAAGGGGAGACAATCAGCAAAAACAATCAATACCATAATTAGATTCCCAAAGCCATCCATCAGATGTTGGAATAATCAGGTGCAAGGCAGGATATATACAGAAAACTGGAACTGAAACAAGAAACAAGGATGTTTTCAAAGTCTGGTAGGATCTCTAAAACATTTTTAAAGTACATGTCATTGATAAAGCTAACTACTCAAAGGTTGTGTAATACAACAGATTAATCATTGAGAAGAGTGAAATTATGCTGTTTCGAAAACTATGGCAGGTCAGATTTTCTGCCTAATTATATAAGAAGATTTCTCTAAAACATACACATTATTTCAAAGAGTTATTGGCTGTGAAATAACTTAAGGGTATTTCAAATGGCTTGTCTGCAATGAAAGGTGCTATGTAGGGAATCACAGAAACTCGAGGGGAAAATATGTCAATATATACATTGCTATAGGTTAAAGTAAGCCTTAGGACAGCAACAATGTAGAGGACCTGACCCTTAGAAGCTTACAAGTAAGCTGGAATCTTCAAAAGTTCCAATCTTTATAAGTAAAAAGGTTTATTAAAATGAATAACCAAGTGTTTTAATTGACATCAGAAGATCAAACAAATAAACCCTGAGAACATAGATAAAAGATAAATAAAGATATGAGCAGAACTTAATACAACAGCAAACGTATAAAATTGGGGTGATTTAGTAAGTCCAAAGAATATTCTTTGAAAAGATTGAAAAGACACACTTTGATTAAGGAAAACAAAAACGTAAGTAAAGAATATACAGAAAGAGTCAGGACAAAGTTATAGCAGAGAATATATGAAATGCCAGTAAATTTGAACATTTCTGTAAAGGGGACCATTTCCTAGCTCCTAAAGTTTACCAAAACTGACACAAGAGGAAATCATTTAAGGTCATCATGTCTGCCCTTGGCATGCTCGGAACGCCCTGGCCTCAGAATGCAGCATCTGTAGTCCATGGTAACCTGCGGAGAGGGGGCGGGGCTGAGCGAGGTTGGAACACTGCCCTCACTGAGGGAGTGGGTGTGGCCAGCTCTGCTGTGACTGACAAAGTCCAGGGGAGCATGTGGCCGAGGGCAGGGCCCTCAGTGCCCGGCAGGCCCAGTGGGGTGTCACAAGCTTTTACGCCCAGGCCAAAAGGCGCCTTCTTTGTTTGAACAGCTGCCCAAACACTCATCTTACCACTCAGGCCGCCCTCTTACTTGAAATGTGTGTGGAACCTGTCCACGCAGTACACCTCGCTGCACAGCTAACCATAGGTCTGGGCATCGTAGATTCCTGCCAGGTGACCGAAGTTCGCAGGCAGATGGGTCCCTGGGACACACGCGGAGAGGCTCCTGCCTGGGCCACAGTCCGCCCACTACCCCAGCCCCAGATTGGGGGCCACACAGCAGCCCTGTCTGAGTCCTCTGCCTGTAGAGGGAGTATTGGACCAACACATCTAGAAAACGGGGTCCTCGCGGGCAACTCATTGGAGGGACACAAATAAATCTTTGCCGACTTTCTGCTGAAACTTTGGAGCGTTCACACCTAAGCCTCTTACAAGCTCAGCTGTTTAGCTAAACATGATCTCGTGATCGAAATTTACACAATAATGAAGAGATCAGCTACAAGGGGAGAAAATCAGCAAAAACAATCAATACCAGAATTAGATTCCCAAGGCCATCCATCAGATGTTGGAACAATCAGGTGCAAGGCAGGATATATACATAAAACTGGAACTAAAAGAAAAAACAAGGATGTTTTCAAAGTCTAGTACGATCTCTAAAACATTTTTAAAGTACATGTCATTGATAAAGCTAAAAACTCAAAGGTTGTGTAATACAACAGATTAATCATTGAGAAGAGTGAAATTATGCTGTTTTGAAAACTATGGCAGGTCAGATTTTCTGCCTAATTATATAAGAAGATTTATCTAAAACCTACACATTATTTCAAAGACTTATTGGCTGTGAAATAAGTTAAGGGTATTTCAAATGGCTTGTCTGCAATGAAAGGTACTATCTAGGGAATCACAGAAAGTCGAGGGGAAAATATGTCAATATATACATTGCTATAGGTTGAACTAAGCCTTAGGACAGCAACAATGTAGAGGACCATACCCTTAGAAGCTTACAAGTAAGCTGGAATCTTCAAAAGTTCCAATATTTATAAGTAAAAAGATTTATTAAAATGAATAACCAAGTGTTTTAATTGACATCAGAAGATCAAACCAATAAACCCTGAGAACATAGATAAAAGATAAATAAAGATATGAGCAGACTTTAATACAACAGCCAACGTATAAAATTGGGGTGATTTAGTAAGTCCAAAGAATATTCTTTGAAAAGATTGAGAAGACACACTTTGATTAAGGAAAATAAAAACGTAAGTAAAGAATATCCAGAAAGAGACAGGGCAAAGTTATAGCAGAGAATATATGAAATGCCAGTAAATTTGAATATTTCTGTAAAGGGGACCATTTCCTAGCTCCTAAAGTTTACCAAAACTGACACAAGAGGAAATCATTTAAGGTCATCAGGTCTGCCCTTGGCATTCTCGGAACGCCCTGGCCTCAGAATTCAGCATCTGTAGTCCATGGTAACCTGCGGAGAGGGGGCGGGGCTGAGTGTGGTTGGAACACTGCCCTCACTGAGGGAGTGGGTGTGGCCATCTCTGCTGTGACTGAACAATGGCAGGGGAGCATGGGTCCCAGGGAAGGGCCCTCAGAGCCCAGCAGGCCCAGTGTGGTGTCACAAGCATTTAGGCCCAGACCAAAGGGCGCCTTCTTTGTCTGAAGAGCTGCCCAAACTCTCACCTTTCCACTCAGGCCGCCCTCCTACTTGAAGTGTGTTTGGAAGCTGTCCACGCAGTACACTTCGCTACACAGCTAACCATAGGTCTGGGCATCGTAGCTTCCTGGCAGGTGACCGAAGTTCGCAGGCATATGACTCCCTGGGACACACGCGAGAGGCTCCTGCCCGGGCCACAGGCCGCCCACTGCCCCAGCCCCAGATCAGGGGCCGCAAAGCAGCCCTGTCGGAGTCCCCTGCCTCTGGAGGGAGTATTGTACCAACACTTCTAGAAAATGGGGTCCTCACGGGCAACTCATTGGAGGGACAGAAATAAATCTTTGCCGACTTTCTGCTGAAACTTAGGAGCGTTCACACCTAAGCCTCTTACAAGGTCAGCTCTTTAGCAAAACATGAGCTCATTATCGAAATTTACACAATAATGAAGTGATCAGCTACAAGGGGAGACAATCAGCAAAAACAATCAATACCAGAATTAGATTCCCAAGGCCATCCATCAGATGTTGGAATAATCAGGTGCAAGGCAGGATATATACATAACACTGGAACTGAAACAAGAAACAAGGGTGTTTTCAAATTCTGGTACGATCTCTAAAACATTTTTAAAGTACATGTCATTGATAAAGCTAAATACTCAAAGTTTGTGTAATACAACAGATTAATCATTGAGAAGAGTGAAATTATGCTGTTTTGAAAATTATGGCAGGTGAGATTTTCTTCC
Source organism: Mesoplodon densirostris (assembly GCF_025265405.1). Taxonomy (NCBI): domain Eukaryota; kingdom Metazoa; phylum Chordata; class Mammalia; order Artiodactyla; family Ziphiidae; genus Mesoplodon; species Mesoplodon densirostris. The sequence continues at coordinate 98,764,865 of NC_082666.1, forward strand.
TAATTATATAAGAAGATTTCTCTAAAACATACACATTATTTCAAAGACTTATTGGATGTGAAATAAGTTAGGCTATTTCAAATGGCTTGTCTGCAATGAAAGGTGCTATGTAGGGAATCACAGAAAGTCGAGGGGAAAATATGTCAAAATATATACATTGCTATACGTAGAACTAAGCCTTAGGACAGCAACAATGTAGAGGACCTGACACTTAGAAACTTGCAAGTAAGCTGGAATCTTCAAAAGTTCAAATCTTTATAAGTAAAAAGATTTATTAAAATGAATAACCAAGTGTTTTAATTGACATCAGAAGATCAAACCAATAAACCCTGAGAAAATAGATAAAAGATAAATAAAGATATGAGCAGAACTTAATACAACAGCAAACGTATAAAATTGAGGTGATTTAGTAAGTCCAAAGAATATTCTTTGAAAAGTTTGAAAAGACACACTTTGATTAAGGAAAACAAAAACATAAGTGAAGAATATACAGAAAGAATCAGGACAATGTTATAGCAGAGAATATATGAAATGCCAGTAAATTTGAACATTTCTGTAAAGGGGACCATTTCCTAGCTCCTAAAGTTTACCAAAACTGACACAAGAGGAAGTCATTTAAGGTCATCATGTCTGCCCTTGGCATTCTCGGAACGCCCTGGCCTCAGAATGCAGCAACTGTAGTCCATGGTAACCTGAGGAGAGGGGGCGGGGCTGAGGCAGGTTGGAACACTGCCCTCACTGAGGGAGTGGGTGTGGCCATCTCTGCTGTGACTGAACAAAGGCAGTGGAGCAAGGTGCCCAAGGCAGGGCCCTCAGAGCACGGCAGGCCCAGTGGGGTTTCACAAGCATTTAGGCCCAGGGCAAAGGGTGCCTTCTTTGTCTGAACTGCTGCTCAATCTCTCACCTTTCCACTCAGGCCGCCCTCTTACTTGAAGAGTGTGTGGAAGCTGTCCGCGCAGTACACCTCGCTGCACAGCTAACCATAGGTATGGGAATCGTAGCTTCCTGCCAGGTGACCGAAGTTCGCAGGTAGATGGGTCCCTGGGACACACGCGGAGAGGCTCCTGCCCGGGCCAGAGGCCGCCCAAGGCCCCCGCCGCAGATCGGGGTCCGCAAAACAGCCCTGTCTGAGACCCCTGCCTCTAGAGGGAGTATTGGACCAACACTTCTAGAAAATGGGGTCCTCGCAGGCAACTCATTTGAGGGACACAAATAAATCTTTGCCGACATTCTGCTGAAACTTAGGAGCGTTCACAACTAACCCTCTTACAAGGTCAGCTGTTTAGCTAAACATGAGCTCATGATCTAAATTTACACAATAATGAAGAGATCAGCTACAAGGGGAGACAATCAGAAAAAACAATCAATACCATAATTAGATTCCCAAAGCCATCCATCAGATGTTGGAATATTCAGGTGCAAGGCAGGATATATACATAAAACTGGAACTGAAACAAGAAACAAGGATGTTTTCAAAGTCTGGTAGGATCTCTAAAACATTTTTAAAGTACATGTCATTGATAAAGCTAACTACTCAAAGGTTGTGTAATACAACAGATTAATCATTGAGAAGAGTGAAATTATGCTGTTTCGAAAACTATGGCAGGTCAGATTTTCTGCCTAATTATATAAGAAGATTTATCTAAAACATACACATTATTTCAAAGAGTTATTGGCTGTGAAATAACTTAAGGGTATTTCAAATGGCTTGTCTGCAATGAAAGGTGCTATGTAGGGAATCACAGAAAGTCCAGGGGAAAATATGTCAATATATACATTGCTATAGGTTAAAGTAAGCCTTAGGACAGCAACAATGTAGAGGACCTGACCCTTAGAAACTTACAAGTAAGCCGGAATGTTCAAAAGTTCCAATCTTTATAAGTAAAAAGATTTATTAAAATGAATAACCAAGTGTTTTAATTGACATCAGAAGATCAAACCAATAAACCCTGAGAACATAGATAAAAGATAAATAAAGATATGAGCAGAACTTAATACAACAGCAAACGTATAAAATTGAGGTGATTTAGTAAGTCCAAAGAATATTCTTTGAAAAGATTTAAAAGACACACGTTGAGTAAGGAAAACAAAAACATAAGTAAAGAATATATAGAAAGAGTCAGGACAATGTTATAGCAAAGAATATATGAAATGCCAGTAAATTTGAATATTTCTGTAAAGGGGACCATTTCCTAGCTCCTAAAGTTTACCAAAACTGAGACAAGAGGAAATCATTTAAGGTCCTCATGCCTGCCCTTGGCATTCTGAGAACGCCCTGGCCTCAGAATGCAGCATCTGTAGTCCATGGTAACCTGCGGAGGGAGGGCGGGGCTGAGGGAGTTTGGAACACTGCCCTCACTGAGGGAGTGGGTGTGGCCATCTCTGCTGTGACTGAACAAAGTGCAGGGGAGCAGGGGTCCCAGGGAAGGGCACTCAGAGCCCAGCATGCCCAGTGTGGTTTCACAAGCATTTAGGCCCAGGCCAAAGGGTGCCTTCTTTGCCTGAACAGCTGCCCAAACTCTCTCCTTTCCACTCAGGCCACCCTCTTTCTTGAAGTGTGTGTGGAAGCTGTCCGCGCAGTACACCTCGCTGCACAGCTAACCATAGGACTGGGCATCGTAGCTTCCTGCCAGGTGACCGAAGTTCGCAGGAAGATGGGTCCCTGGGACACACACGGAGAGGCTCCTGCCCGGGCCACAGGCCGCCCACTGCCCCAGCCCCAGTTCAGCGGCCGAAAATCAGCCCTGTCTGAGTCTCCTGCCTCCAGAAGGAGTATTGGACCAACACTTCTAGAAAATGGGGTCCTTACGGGGAACTCATTGGAGGGACAGAAATAAATCTTTGCCGACTTTCTGCTGAAACTTAGGAGCGTTCACAACTAAGCCTCTTACAAGGTCAGCTGTTTAGCTAAACATGAGCTCATGATCTAAATTTACACAATAATGAAGAGATCAGCTACAAGGGGAGACAATCAGCAAAAACAATCAATACCAGAATTAGATTCCCAAGGCCATCCATCAGAAGTTGGAATAATCAGGTGCAACGCAGGATATATACATAAAACTGGAATTGAAACAAGAAACAAGGATGTTTTCAAAGTCTGGTAGGATCTCTAAAACATTATTAAAGTACATGTCATTGATAAAGCTAAATACTCAAAGGTTGTGTAATACAACAGATTAATCATTGAGAAGAGTGAAATTATGCTGTTTTGAAAACTATCGCAGGTCAGATTTGCTGCTTAATTATATAAGAAGATTTCTATAAAACATACACATTATTTCAAAGACTTATTGGCTGTGAAATAAGTTAAGGGTATTTCAAATGGCTTGTCTGCAATGAAAGGTGCTTTGTAGGGAATCACAGAAAGTCGAGGGGAAAATATGTCAATATATACATTGCTATAGGTTGAACTAAGCCTTAAGACAGCAACAATATAGAGGACCTGACACTTAGTAACTTACAAGTAAGATGGAATGTTCAAAAGTTCAAGTATTTATAAGTAAAAATATTTATTAAAATGAATAACCAAGTATTTTAATTGACACCAGAAGATCAAACCAATAAACCCTGAGAACATAGATAAAAGATAAATAAAGATATGAGCAGAACTTAATACAACAGCAAACATATAAAATTGAGGTAATTTAGTAAGTCCAAAGAATATTCTTTGAAAAGATTGAAAAGACACACTTTGATTAAGGAAAACAAAAACGTAAGTAAAGAATATACAGAAAGAGTCAGGACAAAGTTATAGCAGAGAATATATGAAATGCCAGTAAATTTGAACATTTCTGTAAAGGGGACCATTCCCTAGCTCCTAAAGTTTACCAAAACTGACAAAAGAGGAAATCATTTAAGGTCATCATGTCTGCCCTTGGCATGCTCGGAACGCCCTGGCCTCAGAATGCAGCATCTGTAGTCCATGGTAACCTGCGGAGAGGGGGCGGGGCTGAGGGAGGTTGGAACACTGCCCTCACTGAGGGACTGGGTGTGGCCATCTCTGCTGTGACTGAACAAAGGGCAGGGGAGCTTGGGGCCGAGGGCAGGGCCCTCAGAGCCCGGCAGGCCCTGTGGGGTGTCACAAGCATTTAGGCCCAGGCCAAAGGGCGCCTTCTTTGTCTGAACAGCTGCCCAAACTCTCACCTTTCCACTCAGGACGCCCTCTTACTTGAAGTGTGTGTGGAACCAGTCCACGCAGTACACCTCGATGCACAGCTAACCATAGGTCTGGGCATCGTAGCTTCCTGTCAGGTGACCGAAGTTCGCAGGTAGATGGGTCCCTGGGACACACGCGGAGAGGCTCCTGCCCGGGCCACAGGCCGCCCACTACCCCAGCCCCAGATTGAGGCCACAGAGCAGCCCTGTCTGAGTCCCCTCCCTCTAGAGGGAGTATTGGACCAACATTTCTAGGAAACGGAGTCCTCGCGGGCAACTCATTGGAGGGACACAAATAAATCTTTGCGGACTTTCTGCTGAAACTTAGGAGCATTCACACCTAAGCCTCTTACAAGGTCATCTGTTTAGCTAAACATGAGCTCATGATCTAAATTTACACAATAATGAGGAGATCAGCTACAAGGGGAGACAATCCGCAAAAACAATCAATACCAGAATTAGATTTCCAAGGCCATCCATCAGATGTTGGAATAATCAGGTGCAAGGCAGGATATATACATAAAACTGGAACTGAAGTAAGAAACCAGGATGTTTTCAAAGTCTAGTAGGATCTCTAAAACATTTTTAAAGTACATGTCATTGATAAAGCTAAATACTCAAATTTTGTGTAATACAACAGATTAATCATTGAGAAGAGTGTAATTATGCTGTTTTGAAAACTATGGCAGGTCAGATTTTCTGCCTAATTATATAAGAAGATTTATCTAAAACATACACATTATTTCAAAGAATTATTGGCTGTGAAATAAGTTAAGGGTATTTCAAATGGCTTGTCTGCAATGAAAGGTGCTATGTAGGGAATCACAGAAAGTCGAGGGGAAAATATGTCAATATATACATTGCTATAGGTTGAACTAAGCCTTAGGACAGCAACAATGTAGAGGAACATACACTTAGAAGCTTACAAGTAAGCTGGAATCTTCAAAAGTTCCAATATTTATAAGTAAAAAGATTTATTAAAATGAATAACCAAGTGTTTTAATTGACATCAGAAGATCAAACCAATAAACCCTGAGAAAATAGATAAAAGATAAATAAAGATATGAGCAGAACTTAATACAACAGCAAACGTATAAAATTGAGGTGATTTAGTAAGTCCAAAGAATATTCTTTGAAAAGATTGAGAAGACACAATTTGATTAAGGAAAACAAAAACGTAAGTAAAGAATATCCAGAAAGAGACAGGACAAAGTTATAGCAGAGAATATATGAAATGCCAGTAAATTTGAATATTTCTGTAAAGGGGACCATTTCCTAGCTCCTAAAGTTTACCAAAACTGACACAAGAGGAAATCATTTAAGGTCATCAGGTCTGCCCTTGGCATTCTCGGAACGCCCTGGCCTCAGAATTCAGCATCTGTAGTCCATGGTAACCTGCGGAGAGGGGGCCGGGCTGAGTGTGGTTGGAACACTGCCCTCACTGAGGGAGTGGGTGTGGCCATCTCTGCTGTGACTGAACAATGGCAGGGGAGCATGGGTCCCAGGGAAGGGCCCTCAGAGCCCAGCAGGCCCAGTGTGGTATCACAAGCATTTAGGCCCAGACCAAAGGGCGCCTTCTTTGTCTGAAGAGCTGCCCAAACTCTCACCTTTCCACTCAGGCCGCCCTCTTACTTGAAGTGTGTTTGGAAGCTGTCCGCGCAGTACACTTCGCTACACAGCTAACCATAGGTCTGGGCATCGTACCTTCCTGGCAGGTGACCGAAGTTCGCAGGCATATGAGTCCCTGGGACACACGCGGAGAGGCTCCTGCCCGGTCCACAGGCCGCCCACTGCCCCAGCCCCAGATCAGGGGCCGCAAAGCAGCCCTGTCTGAGTCCCCTGCCTCTGGAGGGAGTATTGTACCAACACTTCTAGAAATAGGTGTCGTCGCGGGCAACTCATTGGAGGGACACAAATAAATCTTTGCCGACTTTCTGCTGAAACTTAGGAGCATTCACACCTAAGCCTCTTACAAGGTCAGCTGTTTAGCTAAACATGAGCTCATGATCTAAATTTACACAATAATGAAGAGATCAGCTACAAGGGGAGACAATCAGCAAAAACAATCAATACCAGAATTAGATTCCCAAGGCCATCCATCAGATGTTGGAATAATCAGGTGCTAGGCAGGATATACACATAAAACGAACTGAAACAAGAAACAAGGATGTTTTCAAAGTCTGGTAGGATTTCTAAAACATTTTTAAAGTACATGTCATTGATAAAGCTAAATACTCAAAGGTTGTGTAATCCAACAGATTAATCATTGAGAAGAGTGAAATTATACTGTTTTGAAAACTATGGCAGGTCAGATTTTCTGCCTAATTATATAAGAAGATTTATCTAAAACATACACATTATTTCAAAGACTTATTGGCTGTGAAATAAGTTAAGGGTATTTCAAATGGCTTGTCTGCAATGAAAGGTGCTATGTAGGGAATCACAGAAAGTCGAGGGGAAAATGTGTCAATATATACATTGCTATAGGTGAACTAAGCCTTAGGACAGCAACAATGTAGAGGACCTGACCCTTAGAAGCTTACAAGTAAGCTGGAATCTTCAAAAGTTACAATTTTTATAAGTAAAAATATTTATTAAAATGAATAACCAAGTGTTTTAATTGACATCAGAAGATCAAACCAATAAACCCTGAGAACATAGATAAAAGAAAAATAAAGATATGAGCAGAACTTGATACAACAGCAAACGTATAAAATTGAGGTGATTTAGTAAGTCCAAAGAATATTCTTTGAAAAGATTTAAAAGACACACTTTGAGTAAGGAAAACAAAAACATAAGTAAAGAATATATAGAAAGAGTCAGGACAAAGTTATAGCAAAGAATATATGAAATGCCAGTAAATTTGAATATTTCTGTAAAGGGGACCATTTCCTAGCTCCTAAAGTTTACCAAAACTGAGACAAGAGGAAATCATTTAAGGTCCTCATGCCTGCCCTTGGCATTCTGAGAACGCCCTGGCCTCAGAATGCAGCATCTGTAGTCCATGGTAACCTGTGGAGGGGGGGCGGGGCTGAGGGAGTTTGGAACACTGCCCTCACTGAGCGAGTGGGTGTGGCCATCTCTGCTGTGACTGAACAAAGTGCAGGGGAGCAGGGGGCCCAGGGAGGGGCACTCAGAGCCCAGCAGGCCCAGTGTGGTTTCACAAGCATTTAGGCCCAGGCCAAAGGGTGCCTTCTTTGCCTGAACAGCTGCCCAAACTCTCACCTTTCCACTCAGGCCTCCCTCTTTCTTGAAGTGTGTGTGGAAGCTGTCCGCGCAGTACACCTCGCTGCACAGCTAACCATAGGACTGGGCATCGTAGCTTCCTGCCAGGTGACCGAAGTTCGCAGGAAGATGGGTCCCTGGGACACACACGGAGAGGCTCCTGCCCGGGCCACAGGCCGCCCACTGCCCCAGCCCCAGTTCAGCGGCCAAAAATCAGCCCTGTCTGAGTCTCCTGCCTCTAGAAGGAGTATTGGACCAACACTTCTAGAAAATGGGGTCCTCACGGGCAACTCATTGGAGGGACAGAAATAAATCTTTGCCGACTTTCTGCTGAAACTTAGGAGCGTTCACACCTAAGCCTCTTACAAGGTCAGCTCTTTAGCTAAACATGAGCTCATTATCGAAATTTACACAATAATGAAGTGATCAGCTACAAGGGGAGACAATCAGCAAAAACAATCAATACCAGAATTAGATTCCCAAGGCCATCCATCAGATGTTGGAATAATCAGGTGCAAGGCAGGATATATACATAACACTGGAACTGAAACAAGAAACAAGGGTGTTTTCAAATTCTGGTACGATCTCTAAAACATTTTTAAAGTACATGTCATTGATAAATCTAAATACTCAAAGGTTGTGTAATACAACAGATTAATCATTGAGAAGAGTGAAATTATGCTGTTTTGAAAACTATGGCAGGTGAGATTTTCTTCCTAATTATATAAGAAGATTACTCTAAAACATACACATTATTTTAAAGACTTATTGGCTGTGAAATAAGTTAAGGGTATTTCAAATGGCTTGTCTGCAATGAAAGGTGCTATGTAAGGAATCACAGAAAGTCAAGGGGAAAATATGTCAATATATACATTGCTATACGTAGAACTAAGCCTTAGGACAGCAACAATGTAGAGGACCTGACACTTAGAAACTTGCAAGTAAGCTGGAATCTTCAAAAGTTCAAATATTTATAAGTAAAAAGATTTATTAAAATGAATAACCAAGTGTTTTAATTGACATCAGAAGATCAAACCAATAAACCCTGAGAACATAGATAAAAGATAAATAAAGATATGAGCAGAACTTAATACAACAGCAAACGTATAAAATTGAGGTGATTTAGTAAGTCCAAAGAATATTCTTTGAAAAGTTTGAAAAGACACACTTTGATTAAGGAAAACAAAAACATAAGTGAAGAATATACAGAAAGAATCAGGACAATGTTATAGCAGAGAATATATGAAATGCCAGTAAATTTGAACATTTCTGTAAAGGGGACCATTTCCTAGCTCCTAAAGTTTACCAAAACTGACACAAGAGGAAGTCATTTAAGGTCATCATGTCTGCCCTTGGCATTCTCGGAACGCCCTGGCCTCAGAATGCAGCAACTGTAGTCCATGGTAACCTGAGGAGAGGGGGCGGGGCTGAGGCAGGTTGGAACACTGCCCTCACTGAGGGAGTGGGTGTGGCCATCTCTGCTGTGACTGAACAAAGGGCAGGGGAGCATGGGGCCGAGGGCAGGGCCGTCAGAGCCCGGCAGGCCCAGTGGGGTGTCACAAGCATTTAGGCCCAGGCCAAAGGGCGCCTTCTTTGTCTGAACAGCTGCCCAAACTCTCACCTTTCCACTCAGGCCGCCCTCTTACTTGAAGTGTGTGTGGAACCTCTCCACGCAGTACACCTCGCTGCACAGCTAACCATAGGTCTGGGCATCGTAGCTTCCTGCCAGGTGACCGATGTTCGCAGGTAGATCGGTCCCTGGGACACACGCGGAGAGGCTCCTGCCCGGGCCACAGGCCGCCCACTACCCCAGCCACAGATTGGTGCCGCACAGCAGCCCTGTCTGAGTCCCCTCCCTCTAGAGGGAGTATTTAACCAACACTTCTAGAAAACGGAGTCCTCGCACGCAACTCATTGGAGGGACACAAATTAATCTTTGCCGACTTTCTGCTGAAACTTAGGAGCATTCACACCTAAGCCTCTTACACGGTCAGCTGTTTAGCTAAACATGAGCTCATGATCTAAATTTACACAATAATGAAGAGATCAGCTACAAGGGGAGACAATCAGCAAAAACAATCAATACCATAATTAGATTCCCAAAGCCATCCATCAGATGTTGGAATAATCAGGTGCAAGGCAGGATATATACAGAAAACTGGAACTGAAACAAGAAACAAGGATGTTTTCAAAGTCTGGTAGGATCTCTAAAACATTTTTAAAGTACATGTCATTGATAAAGCTAACTACTCAAAGGTTGTGTAATACAACAGATTAATCATTGAGAAGAGTGAAATTATGCTGTTTCGAAAACTATGGCAGGTCAGATTTTCTGCCTAATTATATAAGAAGATTTCTCTAAAACATACACATTATTTCAAAGAGTTATTGGCTGTGAAATAACTTAAGGGTATTTCAAATGGCTTGTCTGCAATGAAAGGTGCTATGTAGGGAATCACAGAAACTCGAGGGGAAAATATGTCAATATATACATTGCTATAGGTTAAAGTAAGCCTTAGGACAGCAACAATGTAGAGGACCTGACCCTTAGAAGCTTACAAGTAAGCTGGAATCTTCAAAAGTTCCAATCTTTATAAGTAAAAAGGTTTATTAAAATGAATAACCAAGTGTTTTAATTGACATCAGAAGATCAAACAAATAAACCCTGAGAACATAGATAAAAGATAAATAAAGATATGAGCAGAACTTAATACAACAGCAAACGTATAAAATTGGGGTGATTTAGTAAGTCCAAAGAATATTCTTTGAAAAGATTGAAAAGACACACTTTGATTAAGGAAAACAAAAACGTAAGTAAAGAATATACAGAAAGAGTCAGGACAAAGTTATAGCAGAGAATATATGAAATGCCAGTAAATTTGAACATTTCTGTAAAGGGGACCATTTCCTAGCTCCTAAAGTTTACCAAAACTGACACAAGAGGAAATCATTTAAGGTCATCATGTCTGCCCTTGGCATGCTCGGAACGCCCTGGCCTCAGAATGCAGCATCTGTAGTCCATGGTAACCTGCGGAGAGGGGGCGGGGCTGAGCGAGGTTGGAACACTGCCCTCACTGAGGGAGTGGGTGTGGCCAGCTCTGCTGTGACTGACAAAGTCCAGGGGAGCATGTGGCCGAGGGCAGGGCCCTCAGTGCCCGGCAGGCCCAGTGGGGTGTCACAAGCTTTTACGCCCAGGCCAAAAGGCGCCTTCTTTGTTTGAACAGCTGCCCAAACACTCATCTTACCACTCAGGCCGCCCTCTTACTTGAAATGTGTGTGGAACCTGTCCACGCAGTACACCTCGCTGCACAGCTAACCATAGGTCTGGGCATCGTAGATTCCTGCCAGGTGACCGAAGTTCGCAGGCAGATGGGTCCCTGGGACACACGCGGAGAGGCTCCTGCCTGGGCCACAGTCCGCCCACTACCCCAGCCCCAGATTGGGGGCCACACAGCAGCCCTGTCTGAGTCCTCTGCCTGTAGAGGGAGTATTGGACCAACACATCTAGAAAACGGGGTCCTCGCGGGCAACTCATTGGAGGGACACAAATAAATCTTTGCCGACTTTCTGCTGAAACTTTGGAGCGTTCACACCTAAGCCTCTTACAAGCTCAGCTGTTTAGCTAAACATGATCTCGTGATCGAAATTTACACAATAATGAAGAGATCAGCTACAAGGGGAGAAAATCAGCAAAAACAATCAATACCAGAATTAGATTCCCAAGGCCATCCATCAGATGTTGGAACAATCAGGTGCAAGGCAGGATATATACATAAAACTGGAACTAAAAGAAAAAACAAGGATGTTTTCAAAGTCTAGTACGATCTCTAAAACATTTTTAAAGTACATGTCATTGATAAAGCTAAAAACTCAAAGGTTGTGTAATACAACAGATTAATCATTGAGAAGAGTGAAATTATGCTGTTTTGAAAACTATGGCAGGTCAGATTTTCTGCCTAATTATATAAGAAGATTTATCTAAAACCTACACATTATTTCAAAGACTTATTGGCTGTGAAATAAGTTAAGGGTATTTCAAATGGCTTGTCTGCAATGAAAGGTACTATCTAGGGAATCACAGAAAGTCGAGGGGAAAATATGTCAATATATACATTGCTATAGGTTGAACTAAGCCTTAGGACAGCAACAATGTAGAGGACCATACCCTTAGAAGCTTACAAGTAAGCTGGAATCTTCAAAAGTTCCAATATTTATAAGTAAAAAGATTTATTAAAATGAATAACCAAGTGTTTTAATTGACATCAGAAGATCAAACCAATAAACCCTGAGAACATAGATAAAAGATAAATAAAGATATGAGCAGACTTTAATACAACAGCCAACGTATAAAATTGGGGTGATTTAGTAAGTCCAAAGAATATTCTTTGAAAAGATTGAGAAGACACACTTTGATTAAGGAAAATAAAAACGTAAGTAAAGAATATCCAGAAAGAGACAGGGCAAAGTTATAGCAGAGAATATATGAAATGCCAGTAAATTTGAATATTTCTGTAAAGGGGACCATTTCCTAGCTCCTAAAGTTTACCAAAACTGACACAAGAGGAAATCATTTAAGGTCATCAGGTCTGCCCTTGGCATTCTCGGAACGCCCTGGCCTCAGAATTCAGCATCTGTAGTCCATGGTAACCTGCGGAGAGGGGGCGGGGCTGAGTGTGGTTGGAACACTGCCCTCACTGAGGGAGTGGGTGTGGCCATCTCTGCTGTGACTGAACAATGGCAGGGGAGCATGGGTCCCAGGGAAGGGCCCTCAGAGCCCAGCAGGCCCAGTGTGGTGTCACAAGCATTTAGGCCCAGACCAAAGGGCGCCTTCTTTGTCTGAAGAGCTGCCCAAACTCTCACCTTTCCACTCAGGCCGCCCTCCTACTTGAAGTGTGTTTGGAAGCTGTCCACGCAGTACACTTCGCTACACAGCTAACCATAGGTCTGGGCATCGTAGCTTCCTGGCAGGTGACCGAAGTTCGCAGGCATATGACTCCCTGGGACACACGCGAGAGGCTCCTGCCCGGGCCACAGGCCGCCCACTGCCCCAGCCCCAGATCAGGGGCCGCAAAGCAGCCCTGTCGGAGTCCCCTGCCTCTGGAGGGAGTATTGTACCAACACTTCTAGAAAATGGGGTCCTCACGGGCAACTCATTGGAGGGACAGAAATAAATCTTTGCCGACTTTCTGCTGAAACTTAGGAGCGTTCACACCTAAGCCTCTTACAAGGTCAGCTCTTTAGCAAAACATGAGCTCATTATCGAAATTTACACAATAATGAAGTGATCAGCTACAAGGGGAGACAATCAGCAAAAACAATCAATACCAGAATTAGATTCCCAAGGCCATCCATCAGATGTTGGAATAATCAGGTGCAAGGCAGGATATATACATAACACTGGAACTGAAACAAGAAACAAGGGTGTTTTCAAATTCTGGTACGATCTCTAAAACATTTTTAAAGTACATGTCATTGATAAAGCTAAATACTCAAAGGTTGTGTAATACAACAGATTAATCATTGAGAAGAGTGAAATTATGCTGTTTTGAAAATTATGGCAGGTGAGATTTTCTTCCTAATTATATAAGAAGATTTCTCTAAAACATACACATTATTTCAAAGACTTATTGGATGTGAAATAAGTTAGGCTATTTCAAATGGCTTGTCTGCAATGAAAGGTGCTATGTAGGGAATCACAGAAAGTCGAGGGGAAAATATGTCAAAATATATACATTGCTATACGTAGAACTAAGCCTTAGGACAGCAACAATGTAGAGGACCTGACACTTAGAAACTTGCAAGTAAGCTGGAATCTTCAAAAGTTCAAATCTTTATAAGTAAAAAGATTTATTAAAATGAATAACCAAGTGTTTTAATTGACATCAGAAGATCAAACCAATAAACCCTGAGAAAATAGATAAAAGATAAATAAAGATATGAGCAGAACTTAATACAACAGCAAACGTATAAAATTGAGGTGATTTAGTAAGTCCAAAGAATATTCTTTGAAAAGTTTGAAAAGACACACTTTGATTAAGGAAAACAAAAACATAAGTGAAGAATATACAGAAAGAATCAGGACAATGTTATAGCAGAGAATATATGAAATGCCAGTAAATTTGAACATTTCTGTAAAGGGGACCATTTCCTAGCTCCTAAAGTTTACCAAAACTGACACAAGAGGAAGTCATTTAAGGTCATCATGTCTGCCCTTGGCATTCTCGGAACGCCCTGGCCTCAGAATGCAGCAACTGTAGTCCATGGTAACCTGAGGAGAGGGGGCGGGGCTGAGGCAGGTTGGAACACTGCCCTCACTGAGGGAGTGGGTGTGGCCATCTCTGCTGTGACTGAACAAAGGGCAGGGGAGCATGGGGCCGAGGGCAGGGCCGTCAGAGCCTGGCAGGCCCAGTGGGGTGTCACAAGCATTTAGGCCCAGGCCAAAGGGCGCCTTCTTTGTCTGAACAGCTGCCCAAAGTCTCACCTTTCCACTCAGGCCGCCCTCTTACTTGAAGTGTGTGTGGAACCAGTCCACGCAGTACACCTCGCTGCACAGCTAACCATAGGTCTGGGCATCGTAGCTTCCTGCCAGGTGACCGATGTTCGCAGGTAGATCGGTCCCTGGGACACACGCGGAGAGGCTCCTGCCCGGGCCACAGGCCGCCCACTACCCCAGCCCCAGATTGGTGCCGCACAGCAGCCCTGTCTGAGTCCCCTCCCTCTAGAGGGAGTATTTAACCAACACTTCTAGAAAACGGAGTCCTCGCGCGCAACTCATTGGAGGGACACAAATTAATCTTTGCCGACTTTCTGCTGAAACTTAGGAGCATTCACACCTAAGCCTCTTACACGGTCAGCTGTTTAGCTAAACATGAGCTCATGATCTAAATTTACACAATAATGAAGAGATCAGCTACAAGGGGAGACAATCAGCAAAAACAATCAATACCATAATTAGATTCCCAAAGCCATCCATCAGATGTTGGAATAATCAGGTGCAAGGCAGGATATATACAGAAAACTGGAACTGAAACAAGAAACAAGGATGTTTTCAAAGTCTGGTAGGATCTCTAAAACATTTTTAAAGTACATGTCATTGATAAAGCTAACTACTCAAAGGTTGTGTAATACAACAGATTAATCATTGAGAAGAGTGAAATTATGCTGTTTCGAAAACTATGGCAGGTCAGATTTTCTGCCTAATTATATAAGAAGATTTCTCTAAAACATACACATTATTTCAAAGTGTTATTGGCTGTGAAATAACTTAAGGGTATTTCAAATGGCTTGTCTGCAATGAAAGGTGCTATGTAGGGAATCACAGAAACTCGAGGGGAAAATATGTCAATATTGCTATAGGTTAAAGTAAGCCTTACAACAGCAACAATGTAGAGGACCTGACCCTTAGAAACTTACAAGTAAGCTGGAATCTTCAAAAGTTCCAATCTTTATAAGTAAAAAGATTTATTAAAATGAATAACCAAGTGTTTTAATTGACATCAGAAGATCAAACAAATAAACCCTGAGAACATAGATAAAAGATAAATAAAGATATGAGCAGAATTTAATACAACAGCAAACGTATAAAATTGGGGTGATTTAGTAAGTCCAAAGAATATTCTTTGAAAAGATTGAAAAGACACACTTTGATTAAGGAAAACAAAAACGTAAGTAAAGAATATACAGAAAGAGTCAGGACAAAGTTATAGCAGAGAATATATGAAATGCCAGTAAATTTGAACATTTCTGTAAAGGGGACCATTTCCTAGCTCCTAAAATTTACCAAAACTGACACAAGAGGAAATCATTTAAGGTCATCATGTCTGCCCTTGGCATGCTCGGAACGCCCTGGCCTCAGAATGCAGCATCTGTAGTCCATGGTAACCTGCGGAGAGGGGGCGAGGCTGAGCGAGGTTGGAACACTGCCCTCACTGAGGGAGTCGGTGTGGCCAGCTCTGCTGTGACTGACAAAGTCCAGGGAAGCATGTGGCCGAGGGCAGGGCCCTCAGTGCCCGGCAGGCCCAGTGGGGTGTCACAAGCTTTTACGCCCAGGCCAAAAGGCGCCTTCTTTGTTTGAACAGCTGCCCAAACACTCATCTTACCACTCAGGCCGCCCTCTTACTTGAAATGTGTGTGGAACCTGTCCACGCAGTACACCTCGCTGCACAGCTAACCATAGGTCTGGGCATCGTAGATTCCTGCCAGGTGACCGAAGTTCGCAGGCAGATGGGTCCCTGGGACACACGCGGAGAGGCTCCTGCCTGGGCCACAGTCCGCCCACTACCCCAGCCCCAGATTGGTGGCCAAACAGCATCCCTGTATGAGTCCTCTGCCTGTAGAGGGAGTATTGGACCAACACATCTAGAAAACGGGGTCCTCGCGGGCAACTCATTGGAGGGACACAAATAAATCTTTGCCGACTTTCTGCTGAAACTTTGGAGCGTTCACACCTAAGCCTCTTACAAGCTCAGCTGTTTAGCTAAACATGATCTCGTGATCGAAATTTACACAATAATGAAGAGATCAGCTACAAGGGGAGAAAATCAGCAAAAACAATCAATACCAGAATTAGATTCCCAAGGCCATCCATCAGATGTTGGAACAATCAGGTGCAAGGCAGGATATATACATAAAACTGGAACTGAAAGAAGAAAGAAGGATGTTTTCAAAGTCTAGTACGATCTCTAAAACATTTTTAAAGTACATGTCATTGATAAAGCTAACTACTCAAAGGTTGTGTAATACAACAGATTAATCATTGAGAAGAGTGAAATTATGCTGTTTTGAAAACTATGGCAGGTCAGATTTTCTGCCTAATTATATAAGAAGATTTATCTAAAACCTACACATTATTTCAAAGACTTATTGGCTGTGAAATAAGTTAAGGGTATTTCAAATGGCTTGTCTGCAATGAAAGGTACTATCTAGGGAATCACAGAAAGTCGAGGGGAAAATATGTCAATATATACATTGCTATATGTTGAACTAAGCCTTAGGACAGCAACAATGTAGAGCACCTGACACTTAGAAACTTGCAAGTAAGCTAGAATCTTCAAAAGTTCAAATCTTTATAAGTAAAAAGATTTATTAAAATGAATAACCAAGTGTTTGAATTGACATGAGAAGATCAAACAAATAAACCCTGAGAACATAGATAAAAGATAAATAAAGATATGAGCAGAACTTAATACAACAGGAAAAGTATAAAATTGAGGTGATTTGGTAAGTCCAAAGAATATTCTTTGAAAAGATTGAAAAGACACACTTTGATTAAGGAAAACAAAAACATAAGTAAAGAATATACAGAAAGAGTCAGGACAATGTTATAGCAGAGAATATATGAAATGACAGTAAATTTGAACATTTCTGTAAAGGGGACCATTTCCTAGCTCCTAAAGTTTACCAAAACTGACACAAGAGGAAGTCATTTAAGATCATCATGTCTGCCCTTGGCATTCTCGGAACGCCCTGGCCTCAGAATGCAGCAACTGTAGTCCATGGTACCCTGCGGAGAGGGGGCGGGGCTGAGGGAGGTTGGAACACTGCCCTCACTGAGGGACTGGGTGTGGCCATCTCTGCTGTGACTGAACAAAGGGCAGGGGAGCTTGGGGCCGAGGGCAGGGCCCTCAGAGCCCGGCAGGCCCAGTGGGGTGTCACAAGCATTTAGGCCCAGGCCAAAGGGCGCCTTCTTTGTCTGAACAGCTGCCCAAACTCTCACCTTTCCACTCAGTACGCCCTCTTACTTGAAGTGTGTGTGGAACCAGTCCACGCAGTACACCTCGATGCACAGGTAACCATAAGTCTGGGCATCGTAGCTTCCTGTCAGGTGACCGAAGTTCGCAGGTAGATGGGTCCCTGGGACACACGCGGAGAGGCTCCTGCCCGGGCCACAGGCCGCCCACTACCCCAGCCCCAGATTGAGGCCACAGAGCAGCCCTGTCTGAGTCCCCTCCCTCTAGAGGGAGTATTGGACCAACATTTCTAGAAAACGGAGTCCTCGTGGGCAACTCATTGGAGGGACACAAATTAATCTTTGCCGACTTTCTGCTGAAACTTAGGAGCATTCACACCTAAGCCTCTTACACGGTCAGCTGTTTAGCTAAACATGAGCTCATGATCTAAATTTACACAATAATGAAGAGATCAGCTACAAGGGGAGACAATCAGCAAAAACAATCAATACCCGAATTAGATTCCCAAGGCCATCCATCAGAAGTTGGAATAATCAGGTGCAACGCAGGATATATACATAAAACTGGAACTGAAACAAGAAACAAGGATGTTTTCAAAGTCTGGTAGGATCTCTAAAACATTATTAAAGTACATGTCATTGATAAAGCTAAATACTCAAAGGTTGTGTAATACAACAGATTAATCATTGAGAAGAGTGAAATTATGCTGTTTCGAAAACTATGGCAGGTCAGATTTTCTGCCTAATTATATAAGAAGATTTCTCTAAAACATACAAATTATTTCAAAGAGTTATTGGCTGTGAAATAAGTTAAGGGTATTTCAAATGGCTTGTCTGCAATGAAAGGTGCTATGTAGGGAATCACAGAAACTCGAGGGGAAAATATGTCAATATATACATTGCTATATGTTGAACTAAGCCTTAGGACAGCAACAATGTAGAGGACCTGACCCTTAGAAGCTTACAAGTAAGCTGGAATCTTCAAAAGTTCCAATATTTATAAGTAAAAAGATTTATTAAAATGAATAACCAAGTGTTTTAATTGACATCAGAAGATCAAACCAATAAACCCTGAGAACATAGATAAAAGATAAATAAAGATATGAGCAGAACTTAATACAACAGCAAACGTATAAAATTGAGGTGATTTAGTAAGTCCAAAGAATATTCTTTGAAAAGATTGAGAAGACACACTTTGATTAAGGAAAACAAAAACGTAAGTAAAGAATATCCAGAAAGAGACAGGACAAAGTTATAGCAGAGAATATATGAAATGCCAGTAAATTTGAATATTTCTGTAAAGGGGACCATTTCCTAGCTCCTAAAGTTTACCAAAACTGACACAAGAGGAAATCATTTAAGGTCATCAGGTCTGCCCTTGGCATTCTCGGAACGCCCTGGCCTCAGAATTCAGCATCTGTAGTCCAAGGTAACCTGCGGAGAGGGGGCGGGGCTGAGTGTGGTTGGAACACTGCCCTCACTGAGGGAGTGGGTGTGGCCATCTCTGCTGTGACTGAACAATGGCAGGGGAGCATGGGTCCCAGGGAAGGGCCCTCAGAGCCCAGCAGGCCCAGTGTGGTGTCACAAGTATTTAGGCCCAGAACAAAGGGCGCCTTCTTTGTCTGAAGAGCTGCCCAAACTCTCACCTTTCCACTCAGGCCGCCCTCCTACTTGAAGTGTGTTTGGAAGCTGTCCGCGCAGTACACTTCGCTACACAGCTAACCATAGGTCTGGGCATCGTAGCTTCCTGGCAGGTGACCGAAGTTCGCAGGCATATGAGTCCCTGGGACACACGTGGGGAGGCTCCTGCCCGGGCCACAGGCCGCCCACTGCCCCAGCCCCAGATCAGGGGCCGCAAAGCAGCCATGTCTGAGTCCCCTGCCTCTGGAGGGAGTATTGTACCAACACTTCTAGAAATAGGTGTCGTCGCGGGCAACTCATTGGAGGGACACAAATAAATCTTTGCCGACTTTCTGCTGAAACTTAGGAGCGTTAACACCTAAGCCTCTTACAAGGTCTGCTATTTAGCTAAACATGAGCTCATGATCTAAATTTACACAATAATGAAGAGATCAGTTACAAGGGGAGACAATCAGCAAAAACAATCAATACCAGAATTAGATTCCCAAGGCCATCCATCAGATGTTGGAATAATCAGGTGCAAGGCAGGATATATACATAAAACTGGAACTGAAACAAGAAACAAGGATGTTTTCAAAGTCTGGTACGATCTCTAAAAGATTTTTAAAGTACATGTCATTGATAAAGCTAACTACTCAAAGGTTGTGTAATCCAACAGATTAAAAATTGAGAAGAGTGAAATTATGCTGTTTCAAAAACTATGCCAGGTCAGATTTTCTGCCTACTTATATAAGAAGATTTATCTAAAACATACACATTATTTCAAAGACTTATTGGCTGTGAAATAAGTTAAGGGTATTTCAAATGGCTTGTCTGCAATGAAAGGTGCTATGTAGGGAATCACAGAAAGTCGAGGGGAATATGTGTCAATATATACATTGCTATAGGTGAACTAAGCCTTAGGACAGCAACAATGTAGAGGACCTGACCCTTAGAAGCTTACAAGTAAGCTGGAATCTTCAAAAGTTACAATTTTTATAAGTAAAAATATTTATTAAAATGAATAACCAAGTGTTTTAATTGACATCAGAAGATCAAACCAATAAACCCTGAGAACATAGATAAAAGAAAAATAAAGATATGAGCAGAACTTAATACAACAGCAAACGTATAAAATTGAGGTGATTTAGTAAGTCCAAAGAATATTCTTTGAAAAGATTTAAAAGACACACTTTGAGTAAGGAAAACAAAAACATAAGTAAAGAATATATAGAAAGAGTCAGGACAATGTTATAGCAAAGAATATATGAAATGCCAGTAAATTTGAATATTTCTGTAAAGGGGACCATTTCCTAGCTCCTAAAGTTTACCAAAACTGAGACAAGAGGAAATCATTTAAGGTCCTCATGTCTGCCCTTGGCATTCTGAGAATGCCCTGGCCTCAGAATGCAGCATCTGTAGTCCATGGTAACCTGTGGAGGGGGGGCGGGGCTGAGGGAGTTTGGAACACTGCCCTCACTGAGGGAGTGGGTGTGGCCATCTCTGCTGTGACTGAACAAAGTGCAGGGGAGCAGGGGTCCCAGGGAAGGGCACTCAGAGCCCAGCAGGCCCAGTGTGGTTTCACAAGCATTTAGGCCCAGGCCAAAGGGTGCCTTCTTTGCCTGAACAGCTGCCCAAACTCTCACCTTTCCACTCAGGCCACCCTCTTTCTTGAAGTGTGTGTTGAAGCTGTCCGCGCAGTACACCTCGCTGCACAGCTAACCATAGGACTGGGCATCGTAGCTTCCTGCCAGGTGACCGAAGTTCACAGGAAGATGGGTCCCTGGGACACACACGGAGAGGCTCCTGCCCGGGCCACAGGCCGCCCACTGCCCCAGCCCCAGTTCAGCGGCCGAAAATCAGCCCTGTCTGAGTCTCCTGCCTCTAGAAGGAGTATTGGACCAACACTTCTAGAAAATGGTGTCCTCACGGGCAACTCATTGGAGGGACACAAATAAATCTTTGCCGACTTTCTGCTGAAACTTAGGAGCGTTCACACCTAAGCCTCTTACAAGTTCAGCTCTTTAGCTAAACATGAGCTCATTATCGAAATTTACACAATAATGAAGAGATCAGCTACAAGGGGAGACAATCAGCAAAAACAATCAATACCAGAATTAGATTCCCAAGGCCATCCATCAGATGTTGGAATAATCAGGTGCAAGGCAGGATATATACATAAAACTGGAACTGAAACAAGAAACAAGGATGTTTTCAAAGTCTGGTACGATCTCTAAAACATTTTTAAAGTACATGTCATTGATAAAGCTAAATACTCAAAGGTTGTGTAATCCAACAGATTAATCATTGAGAAGAGTGAAATTATGCTGTTTTGAAAACTATGCCAGGTCAGATTTTCTGCCTAATTATATAAGAAGATTTATCTAAAACATACACATTATTTCAAAGACTTATTGGCTGTGAAATAAGTTAGGGTATTTCAAATGGCTTGTCTGCAATGAAAGGTGCTATGTAGGGAATCACAGAAAGTCGAGGGGAAAATATGTCAATATATACATTGCTATACGTAGAACTAAGCCTTAGGACAGCAACAATGTAGAGGACCTGACACTTAGAAACTTGCAAGTAAGCTGGAATCTTCAAAAGTTCAAATCTTTATAAGTACAAAGATTTATTAAAATGAATAACCAAGTGTTTTAATTGACATCAGAAGATCAAACCAATAAGCCCTGAGAACATAGATAAAAGATAAATAAAGATATGAGCAGAACTTAATACAACAGCAAACGTATAAAATTGAGGTGATTTAGTAAGTCCAAAGAATATTCTTTGAAAAGATTGAAAAGACACACTTTGATTAAGGAAAACAAAAACATAAGTGAAGAATATACAGAAAGAATCAGGACAATGTTATAGCAGAGAATATATGAAATGCCAGTAAATTTGAACATTTCTGTAAAGGGGACCATTTCCTAGCTCCTAAAGTTTACCAAAACTGACACAAGAGGAAGTCATTTAAGGTCATCATGTCTGCCCTTGGCATTCTCAGAACGCCCTGGACTCAGAATGCAGCAACTGTAGTCCATGGTAACCTGAGGAGAGGGGGCGGGGCTGAGGCAGGTTGGAACACGGCCCTCACAGAGGGAGTGGGTGTGGCCATTTCTGCTGTGACTGAACAAAGGGAAGGGGTGCATGGGGCCAAGGGCAGGGCCGTCAGAGCCCGGCAGGCCCAGTGGGGTGTCACAAGCATTTAGGCCCAGGCCAAAGGGCGCCTTCTTTGTCTGAACAGCTGCCCAAACTCTCACCTTTCCACTCAGGCCGCCCTCTTACTTGAAGTGTGTGTGGAACCTCTCCACGCAGTACACCTCGCTGCACAGCTAACCATAGGTCTGGGCATCGTAGCTTCCTGCCAGGTGACCGATGTTCGCAGGTAGATCGGTCCCTGGGACACACGCGGAGAGGCTCCTGCCCGGGCCACAGGCCGCCCACTACCCCAGCCCCAGATTGGTGCCGCACAGCAGCCCTGTCTGAGTCCCCTCCCTCTAGAGGGAGTATTTAACCAACACTTCTAGAAAACGGAGTCCTCGCGCGCAACTCATTGGAGGGACACAAATAAATCTTTGCCGACTTTCTGCTGAAACTTAGGAGCGTTCAAACCTAAGCCTCTTACAAGGTCAGATGTTTAGCTAAACATGAGCTCATGATCGAAATTTACACAATAATGAAGAGATCAGTTACAAGGGGAGACAATCAGCAAAAACAATCAATACCAGAATTAGATTCCCAAGGCCATCTATCAGATGTTGGAATAATCAGGTGCAACACAGGATATATACATAAAACTGGAACTGAATCAAGAAACAAGGATGTTTTCAAAGTCTGGTACGATCTCTAAAACATTTTTAAAGTACATGTCATTGATAAAGCTAAATACTCAAAGGTTGTGTAATACAACAGATTAATCATTGAGAAGAGTGAAATTATGCTGTTCTGAAAATTATGGCAGGTGAGATTTTCTTCCTAATTATATAAGAAGATTTCTCTAAAACATACACATTATTTCAAAGACTTATTGGCTGTGAAATAAGTTAAGGGTATTTCAAATGGCTTGTCTGCAATGAAAGGTGCTATGTAGGGAATCACAGAAAGTCGATGGGAAAATATGTCAATATATATATTGCTATACGTAGAACTAAGCCTTAGGACAGCAACAATGTAGAGGACCTGACCCTTAGAAACTTACAAGTAAGCTGGAATCTTCAAAAGTTCAAATCTTTATAAGTAAAAAGATTTATTAAAATGAATAACCAAGTGTTTTAGTTGACATCAGAAGATCAAACCAATAAACCCTGAGAACATAGATAAAGATAAATAAAGATATGAGCAGAACTTAATACAACAGCAAACGTATAAAATTGAGGTGATTTAGTAAGTCCAAAGAATATTCTTTGAAAAGATTGAAAAGACACACTTTGATTAAGGAAAACAAAAACATAAGTGAAGAATATACAGAAAGAATCAGGACAATGTCATAGCAGAGAATATATGAAATGCCAGTAAATTTGAACATTTCTGTAAAGGGGACCATTTCCTAGCTCCTAAAGTTTACCAAAACTGACACAAGAGGAAGTCATTTAAGGTCATCATGTCTGCCCTTGGCATTCTCGGAATGCCCTGGCCTCAGAATGCAGCAACTGTAGTCCATGGTAACCTGAGGAGAGGGGGCGGGGCTGACGCAGGTTGGAACACTGCCCTCACTGAGGGAGTGGGTGTGGCCATCTCTGCTGTGACTGAACAAAGGGCAGGGGAGCATGGGGCCGAGGGCAGGGCCGTCAGAGCCCGGCAGGCCCAGTGGGGTGTCACAAGCATTTAGGCCCAGGCCAAAGGGCGCCTTCTTTGTCTGAACAGCAGCCCAAACTCTCACCTTTCCACTCAGGCCGCCCTCTTACTTGAAGTGTGTGTGGAACCTCTCCACGCAGTACACCTCGCTGCACAGCTAACCATAGGTCTGGGCATCGTAGCTTCCTGCCAGGTGACCGATGTTCGCAGGTAGATCGGTCCCTGGGACACACGCGGAGAGGCTCCTGCCCGGGCCACAGGCCGCCCACTACCCCAGCACCAGATTGGTGCCGCACAGCAGCCCTGTCTGAGTCCCCTCCCTCTAGAGGGAGTATTTAACCAACACTTCTAGAAAACGGAGTCCTCGCGCGCAACTCATTGGAGGGACACAAATTAATCTTTGCCGACTTTCTGCTGAAACTTAGGAGCATTCACACCTAAGCCTCTTACACGGTCAGCTGTTTAGCTAAACATGAGCTCATGATCTAAATTTACACAATAATGAAGAGATCAGCTACAAGGGGAGACAATCAGCAAAAACAATCAATACCAGAATTAGATTCCCAAGGCCATCCATCAGAAGTTGGAATAATCAGGTGCAACGCAGGATATATACATAAAACTGGAACTGAAACAAGAAACAAGGATGTTTTCAAAGTCTGGTAGGATCTCTAAAACATTATTAAAGTACATGTCATTGATAAAGCTAAATACTCAAAGGTTGTGTAATACAACAGATTAATCATTGAGAAGAGTGAAATTATGCTGTTTTGAAAACTATCGCAGGTCAGATTTGCTGCTTAATTATATAAGAAGATTTCTATAAAACATACACATTATTTCAAAGACTTATTGGCTGTGAAATAAGTTAAGGGTATTTCAAATGGCTTGTCTGCATTGAAAGGTGCTTTGTAGGGAATCACAGAAAGTCGAGGGGAAAATATGTCAATATATACATTGCTATAGGTTGAACTAAGCCTTAAGACAGCAACAATATAGAGGACCTGACACTTAGTAACTTACAAGTAAGATGGAATCTTCAAAAGTTCAAGTATTTATAAGTAAAAATATTTATTAAAATGAATAACCAAGTATTTTAATTGACACCAGAAGATCAAACCAATAAACCCTGAGAACATAGATAAAAGATAAATAAAGATATGAGCAGAACTTAATACAACAGCAAACGTATAAAATTGAGGTGATTTAGTAAGTCCAAAGAATATTCTTTGAAAAGATTGAAAAGACACACTTTGATTAAGGAAACAAAAACATAACTAAAGAATATACAGAAAGAGTCAGAACAATGTTATAGCAGAGAATATATGAAATGCCAGGAAATTTGAACATTTCTGTAAAGGGGACCATTTCCTAGCTCCTAAAGTTTACCAAAACTGACACAAGAGGAAGTCATTTAAGGTCATCATGTCTGCCCTTGGCATTCTCGGAACGCCCTGGCCTCAGAATGCAGCATCTGTAGTCCATGGTAACCTGCGGAGGGAGGGCGGGGCTGAGGGAGTTTGGAACACTGCCCTCACTGAGGGAGTGGGTGTGGCCATCTCTGCTGTGACTGAACAAAGTGCAGGGGAGCAGGGGTCCCAGGGAAGGGCACTCAGAGCCCAGCAGGCCCAGTGTGGTTTCACAAGCATTTAGGTCCAGGCCAAAGGGTGCCTTCTTTGCCTGAACAGCTGCCCAAACTCTCTCCTTTCCACTCAGGCCACCCTCTTTCTTGAAGTGTGTGTGGAAGCTGTCCGCGCAGTACACCTCGCTGCACAGCTAACCATAGGACTGGGCATCGTAGCTTCCTGCCAGGTGACCGAAGTTCGCAGGAAGATGGGTCCCTGGGACACACACGGAGAGGCTCCTGCCCGGGCCACAGGCCGCCCACTGCCCCAGCCCCAGTTCAGCGGCCGAAAATCAGCCCTGTCTGAGTCTCCTGCCTCCAGAAGGAGTATTGGACCAACACTTCTAGAAAATGGGGTCCTTACGGGCAACTCATTGGAGGGACAGAAATAAATCTTTGCCGACTTTCTGCTGAAACTTAGGAGCGTTCACAACTAAGCCTCTTACAAGGTCAGCTGTTTAGCTAAACATGAGCTCATGATCTAAATTTACACAATAATGAAGAGATCAGCTACAAGGGGAGACAATCAGCAAAAACAATCAATACCAGAATTAGATTCCCAAGGCCATCCATCAGAAGTTGGAATAATCAGGTGCAACGCAGGATATATACATAAAACTGGAATTGAAACAAGAAACAAGGATGTTTTCAAAGTCTGGTAGGATCTCTAAAACATTATTAAAGTACATGTCATTGCTAAAGCTAAATACTCAAAGGTTGTGTAATACAACAGATTAATCATTGAGAAGAGTGAAATTATGCTGTTTTGAAAACTATCGCAGGTCAGATTTGCTGCTTAATTATATAAGAAGATTTCTATAAAACATACACATTATTTCAAAGACTTATTGGCTGTGAAATAAGTTAAGGGTATTTCAAATGGCTTGTCTGCAATAAAAGGTGCTTTGTAGGGAATCACAGAAAGTCGAGGGGAAAATATGTCAATATATACATTGCTATAGGTTGAACTAAGCCTTAAGACAGCAACAATATAGAGGACCTGACACTTAGTAACTTACAAGTAAGATGGAATCTTCAAAAGTTCAAGTATTTATAAGTAAAAATATTTATTAAAATGAATAACCAAGTATTTTAATTGACACCAGAAGATCAAACCAATAAACCCTGAGAACATAGATAAAAGATAATTAAAGATATGAGCAGAACTTAATACAACAGCAAACATATAAAATTGAGGTGATTTAGTAAGTCCAAAGAATATTCTTTGAAAAGATTGAAAAGACACACTTTGATTAAGAAAACAAAAATATAACTAAAGAATATACAGAAAGAGTCAGAACAATGTTATAGCAGAGAATATATGAAATGCCAGGAAATTTGAACATTTCTGTAAAGGGGACCATTTCCTAGCTCCTAAAGTTTACCAAAACTGACACAAGAGGAAGTCATTTAAGGTCATCATGTCTGCCCTTGGCATTCTCGGAACGCCCTGGCCTCAGAATGCAGCATCTGTAGTCCATGGTAACCTGCGGAGAGGGGGTGGGGCTGAGGGAGGTTGGAACACTGCCCTCACTGAGGGAGTGGGTGTGGCCATCTCTGCTGTGACTGAACAAAGGCAATGGAGCAAGGTGCCCAAGGCAGGGCCCTCAGAGCCCGGCAGGCCCAGTGGGGTGTCACAAGCATTTAGGCCCAGGGCAAAGGGTGCCTTCTTTGTCTGAACTGCTGCCCAATCTCTCACCTTTCCACTCAGGCCGCCCTCTTACTTGAAGAGTGTGTGGAAGCTGTCCGCCCAGTACACCTCGCTGCACAGCTAACCATAGGTATGGGCATGGTAGCTTCCTGCCAGGTGACAGAAGTTTGCAGGTAGATGGGTCCCTGGGACACACGCCGGAGAGGCTCCTGCCCGGGCCACAGGCCGCCCACTGCCCCAGCCGCAGATCGGGGTCCGCAAAACAGCCCTGTCTGAGTCCCCTGCCTCTAGAGGGAGTATTGGACCAACACTTCTAGAAAATGGGGTCCTCACAGGCAACTCATTGGAGGGACACAAATAAATCTTTGCCGACATTCTGCTGAAACTTAGGAGCGTTCACACCTAACTCTTTTACAAGGTCAGCTGTTTAGCTAAACATGAGCTCATGATCTAAATTTACACAATAATGAAGAGATCAGCTACAAGGGGAGACAATCAGAAAAAACAATCAATACCATTATTAGATTCCCAAAGCCATCCATCAGATGTTGGAATATTCAGGTGCAAGGCAGGATATATACATAAAACTGGAACTGAAACAAGAAACAAGGATGTTTTCAAAGTCTGGTAGGATCTCTAAAACATTTTTAAAATACATGTCATTGATAAAGCTAACTACTCAAAGGTTGTGTAATACAACAGATTAATCATTGAGAAGAGTGAAATTATGCTGTTTCGAAAACTATGGCAGGTCAGATTTTCTGCCTAATTATATAAGAAGATTTCTCTAAAACATACACATTATTTCAAAGAGTTATTGGCTGTGAAATAACTTAAGGGTATTTCAAATGGCTTGTCTGCAATGAAAGGTGCTATGTAGGGAATCACAGAAACTCCAGGGGAAAATATGTCAATATATACATTGCTATAGGTTAAAGTAAGCCTTAGGACAGCAACAATATAGAGGACCTGACCCTTAGAAACTTACAAGTAAGCCGGAATGTTCAAAAGTTCCAATCTTTATAAGTAAAAAGATTTATTAAAATGAATAACCAAGTGTTTTAATTGACATCAGAAGATCAAACCAATAAACCCTGAGAACATAGATAAAAGAAAATTAAAGATATGAGCAGAACTTAATACAACAGCAAACGTATAAAATTGAGGTGATTTAGTAAGTCCAAAGAATATTCTTTGAAAAGATTTAAAAGACACACTTTGAGTAAGGAAAACAAAAACATAAGTAAAGAATATATAGAAAGAGTCAGGACAATGTTATAGCAAAGAATATATGAAATGCCAGTAAATTTGAATATTTCTGTAAAGGGGACCATTTCCTAGCTCCTAAAGTTTACCAAAACTGAGACAAGAGGAAATCATTTAAGGTCCTCATGCCTGCCCTTGGCATTCTGAGAACGCCCTGGCCTCAGAATGCAGCATCTGTAGTCCATGGTAACCTGCGGAGGGGGGGCGGGGCTGAGGGAGTTTGGAACACTGCCCTCACTGAGGGAGTGGGTGTGGCCATCTCTGCTGTGACTGAACAAAGTGCAGGGGAGCAGGGGTCCCAGGGAAGGGCACTCAGAGCCCAGCAGGCCCAGTGTGGTTTCACAAGCATTTAGGCCCAGGCCAAAGGGTGCCTTCTTTGCCTGAACAGCTGCCCAAACTCTCTCCTTTCCACTCAGGCCACCCTCTTTCTTGAAGTGTGTGTGGAAGCTGTCCGCGCAGTACACCTCGCTGCACAGCTAACCATAGGTCTGGGCATCGTAGCTTCCTGCCAGGTGACCGAAGTTCACAGGAAGATGGGTCCCTGGGACACACACGGAGAGGCTCCTGCCCGGGCCACAGGCCGCCCACTGCCCCAGCCCCAGTTCAGCGGCCAAAAATCAGCCCTGTCTGAGTCTCCTGCCTCTAGAAGGAGTATTGGACCAACACTTCTAGAAAATGGGGTCCTCACGGGCAACTCATTGGAGGGACAGAAATAATCTTTGCCGACTTTCTGCTGAAACTTAGGAGTGTTCACACCTAAGCCTCTTACAAGGTCAGCTCTTTAGCTAAACATGAGCTCATTATCGAAATTTACACAATAATGAAGTGATCAGCTACAAGGGGAGACAATCAGCAAAAACAATCAATACCAGAATTAGATTCCCAAGGCCATCCATCAGATGTTGGAATAATCAGGTGCAAGGCAGGATATATACATAACATTGGAACTGAAACAAGAAACAAGGGTGTTATCAAATTCTGGTACGATCTCTAAAACATTTTTAAAGTACATGTCATTGATAAAGCTAAATAGTCAAAGGTTGTGTAATACAACAGATTAATCATTGAGAAGAGTGAAATTATGCTGTTTTGAAAATTATGGCAGGTGAGATTTTCTTCCTAATTATATAAGAAGATTTCTCTAAAACATACACATTATTTCAAAGACTTATTGGCTGTGAAATAAGTTAAGGGTATTTCAAATGGCTTGTCTGCAATGAAAGGTGCTATGTAGGGAATCACAGAAAGTCGAGGGGAAAATATGTCAATATATACATTGCTATACGTAGAACTAAGCCTTAGGACAGCAACAATGTAGAGGACCTGACACTTAGAAACTTGAAAGTAAGCTGGAATCTTCAAAAGTTCAAATCTGTATAAGTAAAAAGATTTATTAAAATGAATAAGCAAGTGTTTTAATTGACATCAGAAGATCAAACCAATAAACCCTGAGAACATAGATAAAAGATAAATAAAGATATGAGCAGAACTTAATACAACAGCAAACGTATAAAATTGAGGTGATTTAGTAAGTCCAAAGAATATTCTTTGAAAAGATTGAAAAGACACACTTTGATTAAGGAAAACAAAAACATAAGTGAAGAATATACAGAAAGAATCAGGACAATGTTATAGCAGAGAATATATGAAATGCCAGTAAATTTGAACATTTCTGTAAAGGGGACCATTTCCTAGCTCCTAAAGTTTACCAAAACTGACACAAGAGGAAGTCATTTAAGGTCATCATGTCTGCCCTTGGCATTCTCGGAACGCCCTGGCCTCAGAATGCAGCATCTGTAGTCCATGGTAACCTGAGGAGAGGGGGCGGGGCTGAGGCAGGTTGGAACACTGCCCTCACTGAGGGAGTGGGTGTGGCCATCTCTGCTGTGACTGAACAAAGGGCAGGGGAGCATGGGGCCGAGGGCAGGGCCGTCAGAGCCCGGCAGGCCCAGTGGGGTGTCACAAGCATTTAGGCCCAGGCCAAAGTGCGCCTTCTTTGTCTGAACAGGTGCCCAAACTCTCACCTTTCCACTCAGGCCGCCCTCTTACTTGAAGTGTGTGTGGAACCTCTCCACGCAGTACACCTCGCTGCACAGCTAACCATAGGTCAGGGCATCGTAGCTTCCTGCCAGGTGACCGATGTTCGCAGGTAGATCGGTCCCTGGGACACACGCGGAGAGGCTCCTGCCCGGGCCACAGGCCGCCCACTACCCCAGCCCCAGATTGGTGCCGCACAGCAGCCCTGTCTGAGTCCCCTCCCTCTAGAGGGAGTATTTAACCAACACTTCTAGAAAACGGAGTCCTCGTGCGCAACTCATTTGAGGGACACAAATAAATCTTTGCCGACTTTCTGCTGAAACTTAGGAGCATTCACACCTAAGCCTCTTACAGGGTCAGCTGTTTAGCTAAACATGAGCTCATGATCTAAATTTACACAATAATGAAGAGATCAGCTACAAGGGGAGACAATCAGCAAAAACAATCAATACCAGAATTAGATTCCCAAGGCCATCCATCAGAAGTTGGAATAATCAGGTGCAAGGCAGGATATATACATAAAACTGGAACTGAAACAAGAAACAAGGATGTTTTCAAAGTCTGGTAGGATCTCTAAAACATTATTAAAGTACATGTCATTGATAAAGCTAAATACTCAAAGGTTGTGTAATACAACAGATTAATCATTGAGAAGAGTGAAATTATGCTGTTTTGAAAACCATCGCAGGTCAGATTTGTGCTTAATTATATAAGAAGATTTCTATAAAACATACACATTATTTCAAAGACTTATTGGCTGTGAAATAAGTTAAGGGTATTTCAAATGGCTTTTCTGCATTGAAAGGTGCTTTGTAGGGAATCACAGAAAGTCGAGGGGAAAATATGTCAATATATACATTGCTATAGGTTGAACTAAGCCTTAAGACAGCAACAATATAGAGGACCTGACACTTAGTAACTTACAAGTAAGATGGAATCTTCAAAAGTTCAAGTATTTATAAGTAAAAATATTTATTAAAATGAATAACCAAGTATTTTAATTGACACCAGAAGATCAAACCAATAAACCCTGAGAACATAGATAAAAGATAAATAAAGATATGAGCAGAACTTAATACAACAGCAAACGTATAAAATTGAGGTGATTTAGTAAGTCCAAAGAATATTCTTTGAAAAGATTGAAAAGACACACTTTGATTAAGAAAACAAAAACATAACTAAAGAATATACAGAAAGAGTCAGAACAATGTTATAGCAGAGAATATATGAAATGCCAGTAAATTTGAACATTTCTGTAAAGGGGACCATTTCCTAGCTCCTAAAGTTTACCAAAACTGACAGAAGAGGAAGTCATTTAAGGTCATCATGTCTGCCCTTGGCATTCTCGGAACGCCCTGGCCTCAGAATGCAGCATCTGTAGTCCATGGTAACCTGCGGAGAGGGGGTGGGGCTGAGGGAGGTTGGAACACTGCCCTCACTGAGGGAGTGGGTGTGGCCATCTCTGCTGTGACTGAACAAAGGCAGTGGAGCAAGGTGCCCAAGGCAGGGCCCTCAGAGCACGGCAGGCCCAGTGGGGTTTCACAAGCATTTAGGCCCAGGGCAAAGGGTGCCTTCTTTGTCTGAACTGCTGCTCAATCTCTCACCTTTCCACTCAGGCCGCCCTCTTACTTGAAGAGTGTGTGGAAGCTGTCCGCGCAGTACACCTCGCTGCACAGCTAACCATAGGTATGGGAATCGTAGCTTCCTGCCAGGTGACCGAAGTTCGCAGGTAGATGGGTCCCTGGGACACACGCGGAGAGGCTCCTGCCCGGGCCAGAGGCCGCCCAAGGCCCCCGCCGCAGATCGGGGTCCGCAAAACAGCCCTGTCTGAGACCCCTGCCTCTAGAGGGAGTATTGGACCAACACTTCTAGAAAATGGGGTCCTCGCAGGCAACTCATTTGAGGGACACAAATAAATCTTTGCCGACATTCTGCTGAAACTTAGGAGCGTTCACAACTAACCCTCTTACAAGGTCAGCTGTTTAGCTAAACATGAGCTCATGATCTAAATTTACACAATAATGAAGAGATCAGCTACAAGGGGAGACAATCAGAAAAAACAATCAATACCATAATTAGATTCCCAAAGCCATCCATCAGATGTTGGAATATTCAGGTGCAAGGCAGGATATATACATAAAACTGGAACTGAAACAAGAAACAAGGATGTTTTCAAAGTCTGGTAGGATCTCTAAAACATTTTTAAAGTACATGTCATTGATAAAGCTAACTACTCAAAGGTTGTGTAATACAACAGATTAATCATTGAGAAGAGTGAAATTATGCTGTTTCGAAAACTATGGCAGGTCAGATTTTCTGCCTAATTATATAAGAAGATTTATCTAAAACATACACATTATTTCAAAGAGTTATTGGCTGTGAAATAACTTAAGGGTATTTCAAATGGCTTGTCTGCAATGAAAGGTGCTATGTAGGGAATCACAGAAAGTCCAGGGGAAAATATGTCAATATATACATTGCTATAGGTTAAAGTAAGCCTTAGGACAGCAACAATGTAGAGGACCTGACCCTTAGAAACTTACAAGTAAGCCGGAATGTTCAAAAGTTCCAATCTTTATAAGTAAAAAGATTTATTAAAATGAATAACCAAGTGTTTTAATTGACATCAGAAGATCAAACCAATAAACCCTGAGAACATAGATAAAAGATAAATAAAGATATGAGCAGAACTTAATACAACAGCAAACGTATAAAATTGAGGTGATTTAGTAAGTCCAAAGAATATTCTTTGAAAAGATTTAAAAGACACACTTTGAGTAAGGAAAACAAAAACATAAGTAAAGAATATATAGAAAGAGTCAGGACAATGTTATAGCAAAGAATATATGAAATGCCAGTAAATTTGAATATTTCTGTAAAGGGGACCATTTCCTAGCTCCTAAAGTTTACCAAAACTGAGACAAGAGGAAATCATTTAAGGTCCTCATGCCTGCCCTTGGCATTCTGAGAACGCCCTGGCCTCAGAATGCAGCATCTGTAGTCCATGGTAACCTGCGGAGGGAGGGCGGGGCTGAGGGAGTTTGGAACACTGCCCTCACTGAGGGAGTGGGTGTGGCCATCTCTGCTGTGACTGAACAAAGTGCAGGGGAGCAGGGGTCCCAGGGAAGGGCACTCAGAGCCCAGCATGCCCAGTGTGGTTTCACAAGCATTTAGGCCCAGGCCAAAGGGTGCCTTCTTTGCCTGAACAGCTGCCCAAACTCTCTCCTTTCCACTCAGGCCACCCTCTTTCTTGAAGTGTGTGTGGAAGCTGTCCGCGCAGTACACCTCGCTGCACAGCTAACCATAGGACTGGGCATCGTAGCTTCCTGCCAGGTGACCGAAGTTCGCAGGAAGATGGGTCCCTGGGACACACACGGAGAGGCTCCTGCCCGGGCCACAGGCCGCCCACTGCCCCAGCCCCAGTTCAGCGGCCGAAAATCAGCCCTGTCTGAGTCTCCTGCCTCCAGAAGGAGTATTGGACCAACACTTCTAGAAAATGGGGTCCTTACGGGGAACTCATTGGAGGGACAGAAATAAATCTTTGCCGACTTTCTGCTGAAACTTAGGAGCGTTCACAACTAAGCCTCTTACAAGGTCAGCTGTTTAGCTAAACATGAGCTCATGATCTAAATTTACACAATAATGAAGAGATCAGCTACAAGGGGAGACAATCAGCAAAAACAATCAATACCAGAATTAGATTCCCAAGGCCATCCATCAGAAGTTGGAATAATCAGGTGCAACGCAGGATATATACATAAAACTGGAATTGAAACAAGAAACAAGGATGTTTTCAAAGTCTGGTAGGATCTCTAAAACATTATTAAAGTACATGTCATTGATAAAGCTAAATACTCAAAGGTTGTGTAATACAACAGATTAATCATTGAGAAGAGTGAAATTATGCTGTTTTGAAAACTATCGCAGGTCAGATTTGCTGCTTAATGATATAAGAAGATTTCTATAAAACATACACATTATTTCAAAGACTTATTGGCTGTGAAATAAGTTAAGGGTATTTCAAATGGCTTGTCTGCAATGAAAGGTGCTTTGTAGGGAATCACAGAAAGTCGAGGGGAAAATATGTCAATATATACATTGCTATAGGTTGAACTAAGCCTTAAGACAGCAACAATATAGAGGACCTGACACTTAGTAACTTACAAGTAAGATGGAATCTTCAAAAGTTCAAGTATTTATAAGTAAAAATATTTATTAAAATGAATAACCAAGTATTTTAATTGACACCAGAAGATCAAACCAATAAACCCTGAGAACATAGATAAAAGATAAATAAAGATATGAGCAGAACTTAATACAACAGCAAACATATAAAATTGAGGTAATTTAGTAAGTCCAAAGAATATTCTTTGAAAAGATTGAAAAGACACACTTTGATTAAGAAAACAAAAATATAACTAAAGAATATACAGAAAGAGTCAGAACAATGTTATAGCAGAGAATATATGAAATGCCAGGAAATTTGAACATTTCTGTAAAGGGGACCATTTCCTAGCTCCTAAAGTTTACCAAAACTGACACAAGAGGAAGTCATTTAAGGTCATCATGTCTGCCCTTGGCATTCTCGGAACGCCCTGGCCTCAGAATGCAGCATCTGTAGTCCATGGTAACCTGCGGAGAGGGGGTGGGGCTGAGGGAGGTTGGAACACTGCCCTCACTGAGGGAGTGGGTGTGGCCATCTCTGCTGTGACTGAACAAAGGCAGTGGAGCAAGGTGCCCAAGGCAGGGCCCTCAGAGCCCGGCAGGCCCAGTGGGGTGTCACAAGCATTTAGGCCCAGGGCAAAGGGTGCCTTCTTTGTCTGAACTGCTGCCCAATCTCTCACCTTTCCACTCAGGCCGCCCTCTTACTTGAAGAGTGTGTGGAAGCTGTCCGCCCAGTACACCTCGCTGCACAGCTAACCATAGGTATGGGCATGGTAGCTTCCTGCCAGGTGACAGAAGTTCGCAGGTAGATGGGTCCCTGGGACACACGCGGAGAGGCTCCTGCCCGGGCCACAGGCCGCCCAATGCCCCAGCCGCAGATCGGGGTCCGCAAAACAGCCCTGTCTGAGTCCCCTGCCTCTAGAGGGAGTATTGGACCAACACTTCTAGAAAATGGGGTCCTCACAGGCAACTCATTGGAGGGACACAAATAAATCTTTGCCGACATTCTGCTGAAACTTAGGAGCGTTCACACCTAACCCTTTTACAAGGTCAGCTGTTTAGCTAAACATGAGCTCATGATCTAAATTTACACAATAATGAAGAGATCAGCTACAAGGGGAGACAATCAGAAAAAACAATCAATACCATTATTAGATTCCCAAAGCCATCCATCAGATGTTGGAATATTCAGGTGCAAGGCAGGATATATACATAAAACTGGAACTGAAACAAGAAACAAGGATGTTTTCAAAGTCTGGTAGGATCTCTAAAACATTTTTAAAATACATGTCATTGATAAAGCTAACTACTCAAAGGTTGTGTAATACAACAGATTAATCATTGAGAAGAGTGAAATTATGCTGTTTCGAAAACTATGGCAGGTCAGATTTTCTGCCTAATTATATAAGAAGATTTCTCTAAAACATACACATTATTTCAAAGAGTTATTGGCTGTGAAATAACTTAAGGGTATTTCAAATGGCTTGTCTGCAATGAAAGGTGCTATGTAGGGAATCACAGAAAGTCCAGGGGAAAATATGTCAATATATACATTGCTATAGGTTAAAGTAAGCCTTAGGACAGCAACAATATAGAGGACCTGACCCTTAGAAACTTACAAGTAAGCCGGAATGTTCAAAAGTTCCAATCTTTATAAGTAAAAAGATTTATTAAAATGAATAACCAAGTGTTTTAATTGACATCAGAAGATCAAACCAATAAACCCTGAGAACATAGATAAAAGAAAAATAAAGATATGAGCAGAACTTAATACAACAGCAAACGTATAAAATTGAGGTGATTTAGTAAGTCCAAAGAATATTCTTTGAAAAGATTTAAAAGACACACTTTGAGTAAGGAAAACAAAAACATAAGTAAAGAATATATAGAAAGAGTCAGGACAATGTTATAGCAAAGAATATATGAAATGCCAGTAAATTTGAATATTTCTGTAAAGGGGACCATTTCCTAGCTCCTAAAGTTTACCAAAACTGAGACAAGAGGAAATCATTTAAGGTCCTCATGCCTGCCCTTGGCATTCTGAGAACGCCCTGGCCTCAGAATGCAGCATCTGTAGTCCATGGTAACCTGCGGAGGGGGGGCGGGGCTGAGGGAGTTTGGAACACTGCCCTCACTGAGGGAGTGGGTGTGGCCATCTCTGCTGTGACTGAACAAAGTGCAGGGGAGCAGGGGTCCCAGTGAAGGGCACTCAGAGCCCAGCAGGCCCAGTGTGGTTTCACAAGCATTTAGGCCCAGGCCAAAGGGTGCCTTCTTTGCCTGAACAGCTGCCCAAACTCTCACCTTTCCACTCAGGCCACCCTCTTTCTTGAAGTGTGTGTGGAAACTGTCCGCGCAGTACACCTCGCTGCACAGCTAACCATAGGACTGGGCATCGTAGCTTCCTGCCAGGTGACCGAAGTTTGCAGGAAGATGGGTCCCTGGGACACACACGGAGAGGCTCCTGCCCGGGCCACAGGCCGCCCACTGCCCCAGCCCCAGTTCAGCGGCCGAAAATCAGCCCTGTCTGAGTCTCCTGCCTCTAGAAGGAGTATTGGACCAACACTTCTAGAAAATGGGGTCCTCACTGGCAACTCATTGGAGGGACAGAAATAAATCTTTGCCGACTTTCTGCTGAAACTTAGGAGCGTTCACAACTAAGCGTCTTACAAGGTCAGCTCTTTAGCTAAACATGAGCTCATTATCGAAATTTACACAATAATGAAGTGATCAGCTACAAGGGGAGACAATCAGCAAAAACAATCAATACCAGAATTAGATTCCCAAGGCCATCCATCAGATGTTGGAATAATCAGGTGCAAGGCAGGATATATACATAACACTGGAAATGAAACAAGAAACAAGGGTGTTTTCAAATTCTGGTACGATCTCTAAAACATTTTTAAAGTACATGTCATTGATAAAGCTAAATAGTCAAAGGTTGTGTAATACAACAGATTAATCATTGAGAAGAGTGAAATTATGCTGTTTTGAAAATTATGGCAGGTGAGATTTTCTTCCTAATTATATAAGAAGATTTCTCTAAAACATACACATTATTTCAAAGACTTATTGTCTGTGAAATAAGTTAAGGGTATTTCAAATGGCTTGTCTGCAATGAAAGGTGCTATGTAGGGAATCACAGAAAGTCGAGGGGAAAATATGTCAATATATACATTGCTATACGTAGAACTAAGCCTTAGGACAGCAACAATGTAGAGGACCTGACACTTAGAAACTTGCAAGTAAGCTGGAATCTTCAAAAGTTCAAATCTTTATAAGTACAAAGATTTATTAAAATAAATAACCAAGTGTTTTAATTGACATCAGAAGATCAAACCAATAAACCCTGAGAACATAGATAAAAGGTAAATAAAGATATGAGCAGAACTTAATACAACAGCAAACGTATAAAATTGAGGTGATTTAGTAAGTCCAAAGAATATTCTTTGAAAAGATTGAAAAGACACACTTTGATTAAGGAAAACAAAAACATAAGTGAAGAATATACAGAAAGAATCAGGACAATGTTATAGCAGACAATATATGAAATGCAAGTAAATTTGAACATTTCTGTAAAGGGGACCATTTCCTAGCTCCAAAAGTTTACCAAAACAGACACAAGAGGAAGTCATTTAAGGTCATCATGTCTGCCCTTGGCATGCTCGGAACGCCCTGGCCTCAGAATGCAGCAACTGTAGTCCATGGTAACCTGAGGAGAGGGGCGGGGCTGAGGCAGGTTGGAACACTGCCCTCACTGAGGGAGTGGGTGTGGCCATCTCTGCTGTGACTGAACAAAGGGCAGGGGAGCATGGGGCCGAGGGCAGGGCCGTCAGAGCCCGGCAGGCCCAGTGGGGTGTCACAAGCATTTAGGCCCAGGCCAAAGGGCGCCTTCTTTGTCTGAACAGCTGCCCAAACTCTCACCTTTCCACTCAGGCCGCCCTCTTACTTGAAGTGTGTGTGGAACCTCTCCACGCAGTACACCTCGCTGCACAGCTAACCATAGGTCTGGGCATCATAGCTTCCTGCCCCGTGACCGATGTTCGCAGGTAGATGGGTCCCTGGGACACAGGCGGAGAGGCTCCTGCCCGGGCCACAGGCCGCCCACTACCCCAGCCCCAGATTGGTGCCGCACAGCAGCCCTGTCTGAGTCCCCTCCCTCTAGCGGGAGTATTTAACCAACACTTCTAGAAAACGGAGTCCTCGTGGGCAACTCATTGGAGGGACACAAATTAATCTTTGCCGACTTTCTGCTGAAACTTAGGAGCATTCACACCTAAGCCTCTTACACGGTCAGCTGTTTAGCTAAACATGAGCTCATGATCTAAATTTACACAATAATGAAGAGATCAGCTACAAGGGGAGACAATCAGCAAAAACAATCAATACCAGAATTAGATTCCCAAGGCCATCCATCAGAAGTTGGAATAATCAGGTGCAACGCAGGATATATACATAAAACTGGAATTGAAACAAGAAACAAGGATGTTTTCAAAGTCTGGTAGGATCTCTAAAACATTATTAAAGTACATGTCATTGATAAAGCTAAATACTCAAAGGTTGTGTAATACAACAGATTAATCATTGAGAAGAGTGAAATTATGCTGTTTTGAAAACTATCGCAGGTCAGATTTGCTGCTTAATTATATAAGAAGATTTCTATAAAACATACACATTATTTCAAAGACTTATTGGCTGTGAAATAAGTTAAGGGTATTTCAAATGGCTTGTCTGCAATGAAAGGTGCTTTGTAGGGAATCACAGAAAGTCGAGGGGAAAATATGTCAATATATACATTGCTATAGGTTGAACTAAGCCTTAAGACAGCAACAATATAGAGGACCTGACACTTAGTAACTTACAAGTAAGATGGAATCTTCAAAAGTTCAAGTATTTATAAGTAAAAATATTTATTAAAATGAATAACCAAGTATTTTAATTGACACCAGAAGATCAAACCAATAAACCCTGAGAACATAGATAAAAGATAAATAAAGATATGAGCAGAACTTAATACAACAGCAAACATATAAAATTGAGGTGATTTAGTAAGTCCAAAGAATATTCTTTGAAAAGATTGAAAAGACACACTTTGATTAAGAAAACAAAAACATAACTAAAGAATATACAGAAAGAGTCAGAACAATGTTATAGCAGAGAATATATGAAATGCCAGGAAATTTGAACATTTCTGTAAAGGGGACCATTTCCTAGCTCCTAAAGTTTACCAAAACTGACACAAGAGGAAGTCATTTAAGGTCATCATGTCTGCCCTTGGCATTCTCGGAACGCCCTGGCCTCAGAATGCAGCATCTGTAGTCCATGGTAAACTGCGGAGAGGGGGTGGGGCTGAGGGAGGTTGGAACACTGCCCTCACTGAGGGAGTGGGTGTGGCCATCTCTGCTGTGACTGAACAAAGGCAGTGGAGCAAGGTGCCCAAGGCAGGGCCCTCAGAGCCCGGCAGGCCCAGTGGGGTGTCACAAGCATTTAGGCCCAGGGCAAAGGGTGCCTTCTTTGTCTGAACTGCTGCCCAATCTCTCACCTTTCCACTCAGGCCGCCCTCTTACTTGAAGAGTGTGTGGAAGCTGTCCGCCCAGTACACCTCGCTGCACAGCTAACCATAGGTATGGGCATGGTAGCTTCCTGCCAGGTGACAGAAGTTCGCAGGTAGATGGGTCCCTGGGACACACGCGGAGAGGCTCCTGCCAGGGCCACAGGCCGCCCACTGTCCCAGCCGCAGATCGGGGTCCACAAAACAGCCCTGTCTGAGTCCCCTGCCTCTAGAGGGAGTATTGGACCAACACTTCTAGAAAATGGGGTCCTCGCAGGCAACTCATTTGAGGGACACAAATAAATCTTTGCCGACATTCTGCTGAAACTTAGGAGCGTTCACACCTAACCCTTTTACAAGGTCAGCTGTTTAGCTAAACATGAGCTCATGATCTAAATTTACACAATAATGAAGAGATGAGCTACAAGGGGAGACAATCAGAAAAAACAATCAATACCATAATTAGATTCCCAAAGCCATCCATCAGATGTTGGAATATTCAGGTGCAAGGCAGGATATATACATAAAACTGGAACTGAAACAAGAAACAAGGATGTTTTCAAAGTCTGGTAGGATCTCTAAAACATTTTTAAAATACATGTCATTGATAAAGCTAACTACTCAAAGGTTGTGTAATACAACAGATTAATCATTGAGAAGAGTGAAATTATGCTGTTTCGAAAACTATGGCAGGTCAGATTTTCTGCCTAATTATATAAGAAGATTTCTCTAAAACATACACATTATTTCAAAGAGTTATTGGCTGTGAAATAACTTAAGGGTATTTCAAATGGCTTGTCTGCAATGAAAGGTGCTATGTAGGGAATCACAGAAAGTCCAGGGGAAAATATGTCAATATATACATTGCTATAGGTTAAAGTAAGCCTTAGGACAGCAACAATATAGAGGACCTGACCCTTAGAAACTTACAAGTAAGCCGGAATGTTCAAAAGTTCCAATCTTTATAAGTAAAAAGATTTATTAAAATGAATAACCAAGTGTTTTAATTGACATCAAAAGATCAAACCAATAAACCCTGAGAACATAGATAAAAGAAAAATAAAGATATGAGCAGAACTTAATACAACAGCAAACGTATAAAATTGAGGTGATTTAGTAAGTCCAAAGAATATTCTTTGAAAAGATTTAAAAGACACACTTTGAGTAAGGAAAACAAAAACATAAGTAAAGAATATATAGAAAGAGTCAGGACAATGTTATAGCAAAGAATATATGAAATGCCAGTAAATTTGAATATTTCTGTAAAGGGGACCATTTCCTAGCTCCTAAAGTTTACCAAAACTGAGACAAGAGGAAATCATTTAAGGTCCTCATGCCTGCCCTTGGCATTCTGAGAACGCCCTGGCCTCAGAATGCAGCATCTGTAGTCCATGGTAACCTGCGGAGGGGGGGCGGGGCTGAGGGAGTTTGGAACACTGCCCTCACTGAGGGAGTGGGTGTGGCCATCTCTGCTGTGACTGAACAAAGTGCAGGGGAGCAGGGGTCCCAGTGAAGGGCACTCAGAGCCCAGCAGGCCCAGTGTGGTTTCACAAGCATTTAGGCCCAGGCCAAAGGGTGCCTTCTTTGCCTGAACAGCTGCCCAAACTCTCACCTTTCCACTCAGGCCACCCTCTTTCTTGAAGTGTGTGTGGAAACTGTCCGCGCAGTACACCTCGCTGCACAGCTAACCATAGGACTGGGCATCGTAGCTTCCTGCCAGGTGACCGAAGTTTGCAGGAAGATGGGTCCCTGGGACACACACGGAGAGGCTCCTGCCCGGGCCACAGGCCGCCCACTGCCCCAGCCCCAGTTCAGCGGCCGAAAATCAGCCCTGTCTGAGTCTCCTGCCTCTAGAAGGAGTATTGGACCAACACTTCTAGAAAATGGGGTCCTCACTGGCAACTCATTGGAGGGACAGAAATAAATCTTTGCCGACTTTCTGCTGAAACTTAGGAGCGTTCACAACTAAGCGTCTTACAAGGTCAGCTCTTTAGCTAAACATGAGCTCATTATCGAAATTTACACAATAATGAAGTGATCAGCTACAAGGGGAGACAATCAGCAAAAACAATCAATACCAGAATTAGATTCCCAAGGCCATCCATCAGATGTTGGAATAATCAGGTGCAAGGCAGGATATATACATAACACTGGAAATGAAACAAGAAACAAGGGTGTTTTCAAATTCTGGTACGATCTCTAAAACATTTTTAAAGTACATGTCATTGATAAAGCTAAATAGTCAAAGGTTGTGTAATACAACAGATTAATCATTGAGAAGAGTGAAATTATGCTGTTTTGAAAATTATGGCAGGTGAGATTTTCTTCCTAATTATATAAGAAGATTTCTATAAAACATACACATTATTTCAAAGACTTATTGTCTGTGAAATAAGTTAAGGGTATTTCAAATGGCTTGTCTGCAATGAAAGGTGCTATGTAGGGAATCACAGAAAGTCGAGGGGAAAATATGTCAATATATACATTGCTATACGTAGAACTAAGCCTTAGGACAGCAACAATGTAGAGGACCTGACACTTAGAAACTTGCAAGTAAGCTGGAATCTTCAAAAGTTCAAATCTTTATAAGTACAAAGATTTATTAAAATAAATAACCAAGTGTTTTAATTGACATCAGAAGATCAAACCAATAAACCCTGAGAACATAGATAAAAGGTAAATAAAGATATGAGCAGAACTTAATACAACAGCAAACGTATAAAATTGAGGTGATTTAGTAAGTCCAAAGAATATTCTTTGAAAAGATTGAAAAGACACACTTTGATTAAGGAAAACAAAAACATAAGTGAAGAATATACAGAAAGAATCAGGACAATGTTATAGCAGACAATATATGAAATGCAAGTAAATTTGAACATTTCTGTAAAGGGGACCATTTCCTAGCTCCAAAAGTTTACCAAAACAGACACAAGAGGAAGTCATTTAAGGTCATCATGTCTGCCCTTGGCATTCTCGGAACGCCCTGGCCTCAGAATGCAGCAACTGTAGTCCATGGTAACCTGAGGAGAGGGGCGGGGCTGAGGCAGGTTGGAACACTGCCCTC
Source organism: Mesoplodon densirostris (assembly GCF_025265405.1). Lineage (NCBI taxonomy): Eukaryota > Metazoa > Chordata > Mammalia > Artiodactyla > Ziphiidae > Mesoplodon > Mesoplodon densirostris. Next base: position 98,807,710 of record NC_082666.1, read on the forward strand.
ACTGAGGGAGTGGGTGTGGCCATCTCTGCTGTGACTGAACAAAGGGCAGGGGAGCATGGGGCCGAGGGCAGGGCCGTCAGAGCCCGGCAGGCCCAGTGGGGTGTCACAAGCATTTAGGCCCAGGCCAAAGGGCGCCTTCTTTGTCTGAACAGCTGCCCAAACTCTCACCTTTCCACTCAGGCCGCCCTCTTACTTGAAGTGTGTGTGGAACCTCTCCACGCAGTACACCTCGCTGCACAGCTAACCATAGGTCTGGGCATCATAGCTTCCTGCCCCGTGACCGATGTTCGCAGGTAGATGGGTCCCTGGGACACACGCGGAGAGGCTCCTGCCCGGGCCACAGGCCGCCCACTACCCCAGCCCCAGATTGGTGCCGCACAGCAGCCCTGTCTGAGTCCCCTCCCTCTAGCGGGAGTATTTAACCAACACTTCTAGAAAACGGAGTCCTCGTGGGCAACTCATTGGAGGGACACAAATTAATCTTTGCCGACTTTCTGCTGAAACTTAGGAGCATTCACACCTAAGCCTCTTACACGGTCAGCTGTTTAGCTAAACATGAGCTCATGATCTAAATTTACACAATAATGAAGAGATCAGCTACAAGGGGAGACAATCAGCAAAAACAATCAATACCAGAATTAGATTCCCAAGGCCATCCATCAGAAGTTGGAATAATCAGGTGCAACGCAGGATATATACATAAAACTGGAATTGAAACAAGAAACAAGGATGTTTTCAAAGTCTGGTAGGATCTCTAAAACATTATTAAAGTACATGTCATTGATAAAGCTAAATACTCAAAGGTTGTGTAATACAACAGATTAATCATTGAGAAGAGTGAAATTATGCTGTTTTGAAAACTATCGCAGGTCAGATTTGCTGCTTAATTATATAAGAAGATTTCTATAAAACATACACATTATTTCAAAGACTTATTGGCTGTGAAATAAGTTAAGGGTATTTCAAATGGCTTGTCTGCAATGAAAGGTGCTTTGTAGGGAATCACAGAAAGTCGAGGGGAAAATATGTCAATATATACATTGCTATAGGTTGAACTAAGCCTTAAGACAGCAACAATATAGAGGACCTGACACTTAGTAACTTACAAGTAAGATGGAATCTTCAAAAGTTCAAGTATTTATAAGTAAAAATATTTATTAAAATGAATAACCAAGTATTTTAATTGACACCAGAAGATCAAACCAATAAACCCTGAGAACATAGATAAAAGATAAATAAAGATATGAGCAGAACTTAATACAACAGCAAACATATAAAATTGAGGTGATTTAGTAAGTCCAAAGAATATTCTTTGAAAAGATTGAAAAGACACACTTTGATTAAGAAAACAAAAACATAACTAAAGAATATACAGAAAGAGTCAGAACAATGTTATAGCAGAGAATATATGAAATGCCAGGAAATTTGAACATTTCTGTAAAGGGGACCATTTCCTAGCTCCTAAAGTTTACCAAAACTGACACAAGAGGAAGTCATTTAAGGTCATCATGTCTGCCCTTGGCATTCTCGGAACGCCCTGGCCTCAGAATGCAGCATCTGTAGTCCATGGTAAACTGCGGAGAGGGGGTGGGGCTGAGGGAGGTTGGAACACTGCCCTCACTGAGGGAGTGGGTGTGGCCATCTCTGCTGTGACTGAACAAAGGCAGTGGAGCAAGGTGCCCAAGGCAGGGCCCTCAGAGCCCGGCAGGCCCAGTGGGGTGTCACAAGCATTTAGGCCCAGGGCAAAGGGTGCCTTCTTTGTCTGAACTGCTGCCCAATCTCTCACCTTTCCACTCAGGCCGCCCTCTTACTTGAAGAGTGTGTGGAAGCTGTCCGCCCAGTACACCTCGCTGCACAGCTAACCATAGGTATGGGCATGGTAGCTTCCTGCCAGGTGACAGAAGTTCGCAGGTAGATGGGTCCCTGGGACACACGCGGAGAGGCTCCTGCCAGGGCCACAGGCCGCCCACTGCCCCAGCCGCAGATCGGGGTCCACAAAACAGCCCTGTCTGAGTCCCCTGCCTCTAGAGGGAGTATTGGACCAACACTTCTAGAAAATGGGGTCCTCGCAGGCAACTCATTTGAGGGACACAAATAAATCTTTGCCGACATTCTGCTGAAACTTAGGAGCGTTCACACCTAACCCTTTTACAAGGTCAGCTGTTTAGCTAAACATGAGCTCATGATCTAAATTTACACAATAATGAAGAGATGAGCTACAAGGGGAGACAATCAGAAAAAACAATCAATACCATAATTAGATTCCCAAAGCCATCCATCAGATGTTGGAATATTCAGGTGCAAGGCAGGATATATACATAAAACTGGAACTGAAACAAGAAACAAGGATGTTTTCAAAGTCTGGTAGGATCTCTAAAACATTTTTAAAATACATGTCATTGATAAAGCTAACTACTCAAAGGTTGTGTAATACAACAGATTAATCATTGAGAAGAGTGAAATTATGCTGTTTCGAAAACTATGGCAGGTCAGATTTTCTGCCTAATTATATAAGAAGATTTCTCTAAAACATACACATTATTTCAAAGAGTTATTGGCTGTGAAATAACTTAAGGGTATTTCAAATGGCTTGTCTGCAATGAAAGGTGCTATGTAGGGAATCACAGAAAGTCCAGGGGAAAATATGTCAATATATACATTGCTATAGGTTAAAGTAAGCCTTAGGACAGCAACAATATAGAGGACCTGACCCTTAGAAACTTACAAGTAAGCCGGAATGTTCAAAAGTTCCAATCTTTATAAGTAAAAAGATTTATTAAAATGAATAACCAAGTGTTTTAATTGACATCAGAAGATCAAACCAATAAACCCTGAGAACATAGATAAAAGAAAAATAAAGATATGAGCAGAACTTAATACAACAGCAAACGTATAAAATTGAGGTGATTTAGTAAGTCCAAAGAATATTCTTTGAAAAGATTTAAAAGACACACTTTGAGTAAGGGAAACAAAAACATAAGTAAAGAATATATAGAAAGAGTCAGGACAATGTTATAGCAAAGAATATATGAAATGCCAGTAAATTTGAATATTTCTGTAAAGGGGACCATTTCCTAGCTCCTAAAGTTTACCAAAACTGAGACAAGAGGAAATCATTTAAGGTCCTCATGCCTGCCCTTGGCATTCTGAGAACGCCCTGGCCTCAGAATGCAGCATCTGTAGTCCATGGTAACCTGCGGAGGGGGGGCGGGGCTGAGGGAGTTTGGAACACTGCCCTCACTGAGGGAGTGGGTGTGGCCATCTCTGCTGTGACTGAACAAAGTGCAGGGGAGCAGGGGTCCCAGTGAAGGGCACTCAGAGCCCAGCAGGCCCAGTGTGGTTTCACAAGCATTTAGGCCCAGGCCAAAGGGTGCCTTCTTTGCCTGAACAGCTGCCCAAACTCTCACCTTTCCACTCAGGCCACCCTCTTTCTTGAAGTGTGTGTGGAAACTGTCCGCGCAGTACACCTCGCTGCACAGCTAACCATAGGACTGGGCATCGTAGCTTCCTGCCAGGTGACCGAAGTTTGCAGGAAGATGGGTCCCTGGGACACACACGGAGAGGCTCCTGCCCGGGCCACAGGCCGCCCACTGCCCCAGCCCCAGTTCAGCGGCCGAAAATCAGCCCTGTCTGAGTCTCCTGCCTCTAGAAGGAGTATTGGACCAACACTTCTAGAAAATGGGGTCCTCACTGGCAACTCATTGGAGGGACAGAAATAAATCTTTGCCGACTTTCTGCTGAAACTTAGGAGCGTTCACAACTAAGCGTCTTACAAGGTCAGCTCTTTAGCTAAACATGAGCTCATTATCGAAATTTACACAATAATGAAGTGATCAGCTACAAGGGGAGACAATCAGCAAAAACAATCAATACCAGAATTAGATTCCCAAGGCCATCCATCAGATGTTGGAATAATCAGGTGCAAGGCAGGATATATACATAACACTGGAAATGAAACAAGAAACAAGGGTGTTTTCAAATTCTGGTACGATCTCTAAAACATTTTTAAAGTACATGTCATTGATAAAGCTAAATAGTCAAAGGTTGTGTAATACAACAGATTAATCATTGAGAAGAGTGAAATTATGCTGTTTTGAAAATTATGGCAGGTGAGATTTTCTTCCTAATTATATAAGAAGATTTCTCTAAAACATACACATTATTTCAAAGACTTATTGTCTGTGAAATAAGTTAAGGGTATTTCAAATGGCTTGTCTGCAATGAAAGGTGCTATGTAGGGAATCACAGAAAGTCGAGGGGAAAATATGTCAATATATACATTGCTATACGTAGAACTAAGCCTTAGGACAGCAACAATGTAGAGGACCTGACACTTAGAAACTTGCAAGTAAGCTGGAATCTTCAAAAGTTCAAATCTTTATAAGTACAAAGATTTATTAAAATAAATAACCAAGTGTTTTAATTGACATCAGAAGATCAAACCAATAAACCCTGAGAACATAGATAAAAGGTAAATAAAGATATGAGCAGAACTTAATACAACAGCAAACGTATAAAATTGAGGTGATTTAGTAAGTCCAAAGAATATTCTTTGAAAAGATTGAAAAGACACACTTTGATTAAGGAAAACAAAAACATAAGTGAAGAATATACAGAAAGAATCAGGACAATGTTATAGCAGACAATATATGAAATGCAAGTAAATTTGAACATTTCTGTAAAGGGGACCATTTCCTAGCTCCAAAAGTTTACCAAAACAGACACAAGAGGAAGTCATTTAAGGTCATCATGTCTGCCCTTGGCATGCTCGGAACGCCCTGGCCTCAGAATGCAGCAACTGTAGTCCATGGTAACCTGAGGAGAGGGGCGGGGCTGAGGCAGGTTGGAACACTGCCCTCACTGAGGGAGTGGGTGTGGCCATCTCTGCTGTGACTGAACAAAGGGCAGGGGAGCATGGGGCCGAGGGCAGGGCCGTCAGAGCCCGGCAGGCCCAGTGGGGTGTCACAAGCATTTAGGCCCAGGCCAAAGGGCGCCTTCTTTGTCTGAACAGCTGCCCAAACTCTCACCTTTCCACTCAGGCCGCCCTCTTACTTGAAGTGTGTGTGGAACCTCTCCACGCAGTACACCTCGCTGCACAGCTAACCATAGGTCTGGGCATCATAGCTTCCTGCCCCGTGACCGATGTTCGCAGGTAGATGGGTCCCTGGGACACAGGCGGAGAGGCTCCTGCCCGGGCCACAGGCCGCCCACTACCCCAGCCCCAGATTGGTGCCGCACAGCAGCCCTGTCTGAGTCCCCTCCCTCTAGCGGGAGTATTTAACCAACACTTCTAGAAAACGGAGTCCTCGTGGGCAACTCATTGGAGGGACACAAATTAATCTTTGCCGACTTTCTGCTGAAACTTAGGAGCATTCACACCTAAGCCTCTTACACGGTCAGCTGTTTAGCTAAACATGAGCTCATGATCTAAATTTACACAATAATGAAGAGATCAGCTACAAGGGGAGACAATCAGCAAAAACAATCAATACCAGAATTAGATTCCCAAGGCCATCCATCAGAAGTTGGAATAATCAGGTGCAACGCAGGATATATACATAAAACTGGAATTGAAACAAGAAACAAGGATGTTTTCAAAGTCTGGTAGGATCTCTAAAACATTATTAAAGTACATGTCATTGATAAAGCTAAATACTCAAAGGTTGTGTAATACAACAGATTAATCATTGAGAAGAGTGAAATTATGCTGTTTTGAAAACTATCGCAGGTCAGATTTGCTGCTTAATTATATAAGAAGATTTCTATAAAACATACACATTATTTCAAAGACTTATTGGCTGTGAAATAAGTTAAGGGTATTTCAAATGGCTTGTCTGCAATGAAAGGTGCTTTGTAGGGAATCACAGAAAGTCGAGGGGAAAATATGTCAATATATACATTGCTATAGGTTGAACTAAGCCTTAAGACAGCAACAATATAGAGGACCTGACACTTAGTAACTTACAAGTAAGATGGAATCTTCAAAAGTTCAAGTATTTATAAGTAAAAATATTTATTAAAATGAATAACCAAGTATTTTAATTGACACCAGAAGATCAAACCAATAAACCCTGAGAACATAGATAAAAGATAAATAAAGATATGAGCAGAACTTAATACAACAGCAAACATATAAAATTGAGGTGATTTAGTAAGTCCAAAGAATATTCTTTGAAAAGATTGAAAAGACACACTTTGATTAAGAAAACAAAAACATAACTAAAGAATATACAGAAAGAGTCAGAACAATGTTATAGCAGAGAATATATGAAATGCCAGGAAATTTGAACATTTCTGTAAAGGGGACCATTTCCTAGCTCCTAAAGTTTACCAAAACTGACACAAGAGGAAGTCATTTAAGGTCATCATGTCTGCCCTTGGCATTCTCGGAACGCCCTGGCCTCAGAATGCAGCATCTGTAGTCCATGGTAAACTGCGGAGAGGGGGTGGGGCTGAGGGAGGTTGGAACACTGCCCTCACTGAGGGAGTGGGTGTGGCCATCTCTGCTGTGACTGAACAAAGGCAGTGGAGCAAGGTGCCCAAGGCAGGGCCCTCAGAGCCCGGCAGGCCCAGTGGGGTGTCACAAGCATTTAGGCCCAGGGCAAAGGGTGCCTTCTTTGTCTGAACTGCTGCCCAATCTCTCACCTTTCCACTCAGGCCGCCCTCTTACTTGAAGAGTGTGTGGAAGCTGTCCGCCCAGTACACCTCGCTGCACAGCTAACCATAGGTATGGGCATGGTAGCTTCCTGCCAGGTGACAGAAGTTCGCAGGTAGATGGGTCCCTGGGACACACGCGGAGAGGCTCCTGCCAGGGCCACAGGCCGCCCACTGCCCCAGCCGCAGATCGGGGTCCACAAAACAGCCCTGTCTGAGTCCCCTGCCTCTAGAGGGAGTATTGGACCAACACTTCTAGAAAATGGGGTCCTCGCAGGCAACTCATTTGAGGGACACAAATAAATCTTTGCCGACATTCTGCTGAAACTTAGGAGCGTTCACACCTAACCCTTTTACAAGGTCAGCTGTTTAGCTAAACATGAGCTCATGATCTAAATTTACACAATAATGAAGAGATGAGCTACAAGGGGAGACAATCAGAAAAAACAATCAATACCATAATTAGATTCCCAAAGCCATCCATCAGATGTTGGAATATTCAGGTGCAAGGCAGGATATATACATAAAACTGGAACTGAAACAAGAAACAAGGATGTTTTCAAAGTCTGGTAGGATCTCTAAAACATTTTTAAAATACATGTCATTGATAAAGCTAACTACTCAAAGGTTGTGTAATACAACAGATTAATCATTGAGAAGAGTGAAATTATGCTGTTTCGAAAACTATGGCAGGTCAGATTTTCTGCCTAATTATATAAGAAGATTTCTCTAAAACATACACATTATTTCAAAGAGTTATTGGCTGTGAAATAACTTAAGGGTATTTCAAATGGCTTGTCTGCAATGAAAGGTGCTATGTAGGGAATCACAGAAAGTCCAGGGGAAAATATGTCAATATATACATTGCTATAGGTTAAAGTAAGCCTTAGGACAGCAACAATATAGAGGACCTGACCCTTAGAAACTTACAAGTAAGCCGGAATGTTCAAAAGTTCCAATCTTTATAAGTAAAAAGATTTATTAAAATGAATAACCAAGTGTTTTAATTGACATCAGAAGATCAAACCAATAAACCCTGAGAACATAGATAAAAGAAAAATAAAGATATGAGCAGAACTTAATACAACAGCAAACGTATAAAATTGAGGTGATTTAGTAAGTCCAAAGAATATTCTTTGAAAAGATTTAAAAGACACACTTTGAGTAAGGAAAACAAAAACATAAGTAAAGAATATATAGAAAGAGTCAGGACAATGTTATAGCAAAGAATATATGAAATGCCAGTAAATTTGAATATTTCTGTAAAGGGGACCATTTCCTAGCTCCTAAAGTTTACCAAAACTGAGACAAGAGGAAATCATTTAAGGTCCTCATGCCTGCCCTTGGCATTCTGAGAACGCCCTGGCCTCAGAATGCAGCATCTGTAGTCCATGGTAACCTGCGGAGGGGGGGCGGGGCTGAGGGAGTTTGGAACACTGCCCTCACTGAGGGAGTGGGTGTGGCCATCTCTGCTGTGACTGAACAAAGTGCAGGGGAGCAGGGGTCCCAGTGAAGGGCACTCAGAGCCCAGCAGGCCCAGTGTGGTTTCACAAGCATTTAGGCCCAGGCCAAAGGGTGCCTTCTTTGCCTGAACAGCTGCCCAAACTCTCACCTTTCCACTCAGGCCACCCTCTTTCTTGAAGTGTGTGTGGAAACTGTCCGCGCAGTACACCTCGCTGCACAGCTAACCATAGGACTGGGCATCGTAGCTTCCTGCCAGGTGACCGAAGTTTGCAGGAAGATGGGTCCCTGGGACACACACGGAGAGGCTCCTGCCCGGGCCACAGGCCGCCCACTGCCCCAGCCCCAGTTCAGCGGCCGAAAATCAGCCCTGTCTGAGTCTCCTGCCTCTAGAAGGAGTATTGGACCAACACTTCTAGAAAATGGGGTCCTCACTGGCAACTCATTGGAGGGACAGAAATAAATCTTTGCCGACTTTCTGCTGAAACTTAGGAGCGTTCACAACTAAGCGTCTTACAAGGTCAGCTCTTTAGCTAAACATGAGCTCATTATCGAAATTTACACAATAATGAAGTGATCAGCTACAAGGGGAGACAATCAGCAAAAACAATCAATACCAGAATTAGATTCCCAAGGCCATCCATCAGATGTTGGAATAATCAGGTGCAAGGCAGGATATATACATAACACTGGAAATGAAACAAGAAACAAGGGTGTTTTCAAATTCTGGTACGATCTCTAAAACATTTTTAAAGTACATGTCATTGATAAAGCTAAATAGTCAAAGGTTGTGTAATACAACAGATTAATCATTGAGAAGAGTGAAATTATGCTGTTTTGAAAATTATGGCAGGTGAGATTTTCTTCCTAATTATATAAGAAGATTTCTCTAAAACATACACATTATTTCAAAGACTTATTGTCTGTGAAATAAGTTAAGGGTATTTCAAATGGCTTGTCTGCAATGAAAGGTGCTATGTAGGGAATCACAGAAAGTCGAGGGGAAAATATGTCAATATATACATTGCTATACGTAGAACTAAGCCTTAGGACAGCAACAATGTAGAGGACCTGACACTTAGAAACTTGCAAGTAAGCTGGAATCTTCAAAAGTTCAAATCTTTATAAGTACAAAGATTTATTAAAATAAATAACCAAGTGTTTTAATTGACATCAGAAGATCAAACCAATAAACCCTGAGAACATAGATAAAAGGTAAATAAAGATATGAGCAGAACTTAATACAACAGCAAACGTATAAAATTGAGGTGATTTAGTAAGTCCAAAGAATATTCTTTGAAAAGATTGAAAAGACACACTTTGATTAAGGAAAACAAAAACATAAGTGAAGAATATACAGAAAGAATCAGGACAATGTTATAGCAGACAATATATGAAATGCAAGTAAATTTGAACATTTCTGTAAAGGGGACCATTTCCTAGCTCCAAAAGTTTACCAAAACAGACACAAGAGGAAGTCATTTAAGGTCATCATGTCTGCCCTTGGCATGCTCGGAACGCCCTGGCCTCAGAATGCAGCAACTGTAGTCCATGGTAACCTGAGGAGAGGGGCGGGGCTGAGGCAGGTTGGAACACTGCCCTCACTGAGGGAGTGGGTGTGGCCATCTCTGCTGTGACTGAACAAAGGGCAGGGGAGCATGGGGCCGAGGGCAGGGCCGTCAGAGCCCGGCAGGCCCAGTGGGGTGTCACAAGCATTTAGGCCCAGGCCAAAGGGCGCCTTCTTTGTCTGAACAGCTGCCCAAACTCTCACCTTTCCACTCAGGCCGCCCTCTTACTTGAAGTGTGTGTGGAACCTCTCCACGCAGTACACCTCGCTGCACAGCTAACCATAGGTCTGGGCATCATAGCTTCCTGCCCCGTGACCGATGTTCGCAGGTAGATGGGTCCCTGGGACACAGGCGGAGAGGCTCCTGCCCGGGCCACAGGCCGCCCACTACCCCAGCCCCAGATTGGTGCCGCACAGCAGCACTGTCTGAGTCCCCTCCCTCTAGCGGGAGTATTTAACCAACACTTCTAGAAAACGGAGTCCTCGTGGGCAACTCATTGGAGGGACACAAATAAATCTTTGCCGACTTTCTGCTGAAACTTAGGAGCATTCACACCTAAGCCTCTTACACGGTCAGCTGTTTAGCTAAACATGAGCTCATGATCTAAATTTACACAATAATGAAGAGATCAGCTACAAGGGGAGACAATCAGCAAAAACAATCAATACCAGAATTAGATTCCCAAGGCCATCCATCAGAAGTTGGAATAATCAGGTGCAAAGCAGGATATATACATAAAACTGGAAATGAAACAAGAAACAAGGATGTTTTCAAAGTCTGGTAGGATCTCTAAAACATTATTAAAGTACATGTCATTGATAAAGCTAAATACTCAAAGGTTGTGTAATACAACAGATTAATCATTGAGAAGAGTGAAATTATGCTGTTTTGAAAACCATCGCAGGTCAGATTTGTGCTTAATTATATAAGAAGATTTCTATAAAACATACACATTATTTCAAAGACTTATTGGCTGTGAAATAATTTAAGGGTATTTCAAATGGCTTGTCTGCATTGAAAGGTGCTTTGTAGGGAATCACAGAAAGTCGAGGGGAAAATATGTCAATATATACATTGCTATAGGTTGAACTAAGCCTTAAGACAGCAACAATATAGAGGACCTGACACTTAGTAACTTACAAGTAAGATGGAATCTTCAAAAGTTCAAGTATTTATAAGTAAAAATATTTATTAAAATGAATAACCAAGTATTTTAATTGACACCAGAAGATCAAACCAATAAACCCTGAGAACATAGATAAAAGATAAATAAAGATATGAGCAGAACTTAATACAACAGCAAACGTATAAAATTGAGGTGATTTAGTAAGTCCAAAGAATATTCTTTGAAAAGATTGAAAAGACACACTTTGATTAAGAAAACAAAAACATAACTAAAGAATATACAGAAAGAGTCAGAACAATGTTATAGCAGAGAATATATGAAATGCCAGGAAATTTGAACATTTCTGTAAAGGGGACCATTTCCTAGCTCCTAAAGTTTACCAAAACTGACACAAGAGGAAGTCATTTAAGGTCATCATGTCTGCCCTTGGCATTCTCGGAACGCCCTGGCCTCAGAATGCAGCATCTGTAGTCCATGGTAACCTGCGGAGAGGGGGTGGGGCTGAGGGAGGTTGGAACACTGCCCTCACTGAGGGAGTTGGTGTGGCCATCTCTGCTGTGACTGAACAAAGGCAGTGGAGCAAGGTGCCCAAGGCAGGGCCCTCAGAGCACGGCAGGCCCAGTGGGGTTTCACAAGCATTTAGGCCCAGGGCAAAGGGTGCCTTCTTTGTCTGAACTGCTGCCCAATCTCTCACCTTTACACTCAGGCCGCCCTCTTACTTGAAGAGTGTGTGGAAGCTGTCCGCGCAGTACACCTCGCTGCACAGCTAACCATAGGTATGGGCATCGTAGCTTCCTGCCAGGTGACCGAAGTTCGCAGGTAGATGGGTCCCTGGGACACACGCGGAGAGGCTCCTGCCCGGGCCACAGGCCGCCCAAGGCCCCCGCCGCAGATCGGGGTCCGCAAAACAGCCCTGTCTGAGACCCCTGCCTCTAGAGGGAGTATTGGACCAACACTTCTAGAAAATGGGGTCCTCGCAGGCAACTCATTTGAGGGACACAAATAAATCTTTGCCGACATTCTGCTGAAACTTAGGAGCGTTCACAACTAACCCTCTTACAAGGTCAGCTGTTTAGCTAAACATGAGCTCATGATCTAAATTTACACAATAATGAAGAGATCAGCTACAAGGGGAGACAATCAGAAAAAACAATCAATACCATAATTAGATTCCCAAACCCATCCATCAGATGTTGGAATATTCAGGTGCAAGGCAGGATATATACATAAAACTGGAACTGAAACAAGAAACAAGGATGTTTTCAAAGTCTGGTAGGATCTCTAAAACATTTTTAAAATACATGTCATTGATAAAGCTAACTACTCAAAGGTTGTGTAATACAACAGATTAATCATTGAGAAGAGTGAAATTATGCTGTTTCGAAAACTATGGCAGGTCAGATATTCTGCCTAATTATATAAGAAGATTTCTCTAAAACATACACATTATTTCAAAGAGTTATTGGCTGTGAAATAACTTAAGGGTATTTCAAATGGCTTGTCTGCAATGAAAGGTGCTATGTAGGGAATCACAGAAAGTCCAGGGGAAAATATGTCAATATATACATTGCTATAGGTTAAAGTAAGCCTTAGGACAGCAACAATATAGAGGACCTGACCCTTAGAAACTTACAAGTAAGCCGGAATGTTCAAAAGTTCCAATCTTTATAAGTAAAAAGATTTATTAAAATGAATAACCAAGTGTTTTAATTGACATCAGAAGATCAAACCAATAAACCCTGAGAACATAGATAAAAGAAAAATAAAGATATGAGCAGAACTTAATACAACAGCAAACGTATAAAATTGAGGTGATTTAGTAAGTCCAAAGAATATTCTTTGAAAAGATTTAAAAGACACACTTTGAGTAAGGAAAACAAAAACATAAGTAAAGAATATATAGAAAGAGTCAGGACAATGTTATAGCAAAGAATATATGAAATGCCAGTAAATTTGAATATTTCTGTAAAGGGGACCATTTCCTAGCTCCTAAAGTTTACCAAAACTGAGACAAGAGGAAATCATTTAAGGTCCTCATGCCTGCCCTTGGCATTCTGAGAACGCCCTGGCCTCAGAATGCAGCATCTGTAGTCCATGGTAACCTGCGGAGGGGGGGCGGGGCTGAGGGAGTTTGGAACACTGCCCTCACTGAGGGAGTGGGTGTGGCCATCTCTGCTGTGACTGAACAAAGTGCAGGGGAGCAGGGGTCCCAGGGAAGGGCACTCAGAGCCCAGCAGGCCCAGTGTGGTTTCACAAGCATTTAGGTCCAGGCCAAAGGGTGCCTTCTTTGCCTGAACAGCTGCCCAAACTCTCTCCTTTCCACTCAGGCCACCCTCTTTCTTGAAGTGTGTGTGGAAGCTGTCCGCGCAGTACACCTCGCTGCACAGCTAACCATAGGACTGGGCATCGTAGCTTCCTGCCAGGTGACCGAAGTTCGCAGGAAGATGGGTCCCTGGGACACACACGAAGAGGCTCCTGCCCGGGCCACAGGCCGCCCACTGCCCCAGCCCCAGTTCAGCGGCCGAAAATCAGCCCTGTCTGAGTCTCCTGCCTCTAGAAGGAGTATTGGACCAACACTTCTAGAAAATGGGGTCCTCACGGGCAACTCATTGGAGGGAGAGAAATAATCTTTGCCGACTTTCTGCTGAAACTTAGGAGTGTTCACACCTAAGCCTCTTACAAGGTCAGCTCTTTAGCTAAACATGAGCTCATTATCGAAATTTACACAATAATGAAGTGATCAGCTACAAGGGGAGACAATCAGCAAAAACAATCAATACCAGAATTAGATTCCCAAGGCCATCCATCAGATGTTGGAATAATCAGGTGCAAGGCAGGATATATACATAACATTGGAACTGAAACAAGAAACAAGGGTGTTTTCAAATTCTGGTACGATCTCTAAAACATTTTTAAAGTACATATCATTGATAAAGCTAAATAGTCAAAGTTTGTGTAATACAACAGATTAATCATTGAGAAGAGTGAAATTATGCTGTTTTGAAAATTATGGCAGGTGAGATTTTCTTCCTAATTATATAAGAAGATTTCTCTAAAACATACACATTATTTCAAAGACTTATTGGCTGTGAAATAAGTTAAGGGTATTTCAAATGGCTTGTCTGCAATGAAAGGTGCTATGTAGGGAATCACAGAAAGTCGAGGGGAAAATATGTCAATATATACATTGCTATACGTAGAACTAAGCCTTAGGACAGCAACAATGTAGAGGACCTGACACTTAGAAACTTGCAAGTAAGCTGGAATCTTCAAAAGTTCAAATCTGTATAAGTAAAAAGATTTATTAAAATGAATAACCAAGTGTTTTAATTGACATCAGAAGATCAAACCAATAAACCCTGAGAACATAGATAAAAGATAAATAAAGATATGAGCAGAACTTAATACAACAGGAAAAGTATAAAATTGAGGTGATTTGGTAAGTCCAAAGAATATTCTTTGAAAAGATTGAAAAGACACACTTTGATTAAGGAAAACAAAAACATAAGTAAAGAATATACAGAAAGAGTCAGGACAATGTTATAGCAGAGAATATATGAAATGACAGTAAATTTGAACATTTCTGTAAAGGGGACCATTTCCTAGCTCCAAAAGTTTACCAAAACTGACACAAGAGGAAGTCGTTTAAGGTCATCATGTCTGCCCTTGGCATTCTCGGTACGCCCTGGTCTCAGAATGCAGCAACTGTAGTCCATGGTAACCTGCGGAGAGGGGGCGGGGCTGAGGGAGGTTGGAACACTGCCCTCACTGATGGACTGGGTGTGGCCATCTCTGCTGTGACTGACCAATGGGCAGGGGAGCTTGGGGCCAAGTGCAGGGCCCTCAGAGCCCGGCAGGCCCAGTGGGGTGTCACAAGCATTTAGTCCCAGGCCAAAGGGCGCCTTCTTTGTCTGAACAGCTGCCCAAACTCTCACCTTTCCACTCAGGCCGCCCTCTTACTTGAAGTGTGTGTGGAACCAGTCCACGCAGTACACCTCGTTGCACAGCTAACCATAGGTCTGGGCATCGTAGCTTCCTGTCAGGTGACCGAAGTTCGCAGGTAGATGGGTCCCTGGGACACACGCGGAGAGGCTCCTGCCCGGGCCACAGGCCGCCCACTACCCCAGCCCCAGATTGAGGCCACACAGCAGCCCTGTCTGAGTCCTCTGCCTGTACAGGGAGTATTGGACCAACACATCTAGAAAACGGGGTCCTCGCGGGCAACTCATTGGAGGGACACAAATAAATCTTTGCCGACTTTCTGCTGAAACTTTGGAGCGTTCACACCTAAGCCTCTTACAAGCTCAGCTGTTTAGCTAAACATGATCTCGTGATCGAAATTTACACAATAATGAAGAGATCAGCTACAAGGGGAGAAAATCAGCAAAAACAATCAATACCAGAATTAGATTCCCAAGGCCATCCATCACATGTTGGAACAATCAGGTGCAAGGCAGGATATGTACATAAAACTGGAACTGAAACAAGAAACAAGGATGTTTTCAAAGTCTAGTACGATCTCTAAAACATTTTTAAAGTACATGTCATTGATAAAGCTAAATACTCAAAGGTTGTGTAATACAACAGATTAATCATTGAGAAGAGTGAAATTATGCTGTTTTGAAAACTATGGCAGGTCAGATTTTCTGCCTAATTATATAAGAAGATTTATCTAAAAACTACACATTATTTCAAAAACTTATTGGCTGTGAAATAAGTTAAGGGTATTTCAAATGGCTTGTCTGTAATGAAAGGTACTATCTAGGGAATCACAGAAAGTCGAGGGGAAAATATGTCAATATATACATTGCTATATGTTGAACTAAGCCTTAGGACAGCAACAATGTAGAGCACCTGACACTTAGAAACTTGCAAGTAAGCTAGAATCTTCAAAAGTTCAAATCTTTATAAGTAAAAATTTTATTAAAATGAATAACCAAATGTTTAAATTGACATCAGAAGATCAAACCAATAAACCCTGAGAACATAGATAAAAGATAAATAAAGATATGAGCAGAACTTAATACAACAGGAAAAGTATAAAATTGAGGTGATTTGGTAAGTCCAAAAAATATTCTTTGAAAAGATTGAAAAGACACACTTTGATTAAGGAAAACAAAAACATAAGTAAAGAATATACAGAAAGAGTCAGGACAATGTTATAGCAGAGAATATATGAAATGACAGTAAATTTGAACATTTCTGTAAAGGGGACCATTTCCTAGCTCCTAAAGTTTACCAAAACTGACACAAGAGGAAATCATTTAAGGTCATCATGTCTGCCCTTGGCATTCTCGGAACGCCCTGGCCTCAGAATGCAGCAACTGTAGTCCATGGTAACCTGTGGAGAGGGGACGGGGATGAGGGAGGTTGGAACACTGCCCTCACTTAGGTAGTTGGTGTGGCCATCTCTGCTGTGACTGAACAAAGGCAGGGGAGCAGGGGTCCCAGGGAAGGGCCCTCAGAGCCCAGCAGGCCCAGTGTGTTGTCACAAGCATTTAGGCCCAGACCAAAGGGCGCCTTGTTTGTCTGAACAGCTGCCCAAACTCTCACCTTTCCACTCAGGCCGCCCTCTTACTTGAACTGTGTGTGGAACCTGTCCACGCAGTACACCTCGCTGCACAGCTAACCATAGGTCTGGGCATCGTAGCTTCCTGCCAGGTGACCGAAGTTCGCAGGTAGATGTGTCCCTGGGACACACACGGAGCGGCTGCTGCCCGGGCCACAGGCCACCCACTACCCCAGCCCCAGATTGGGGCCGCACAGCAGCCCTGTCTGAGTCCCCTCCTTCTAGAGGGAGTATTGGACCAACACTTCTAGAAAACGGAGTCCTCGCGGGCAACTCATTGGAGGGACACAAATAAATCTTTGCCCACTTTCTGCTGAAACTTAGGAGCGTTCAAACCTAAGCCTCTTACAAGGTCAGCTGTTTAGCTAAACATGAGCTCATGATCGAAATTTACACAATAATGAAGAGATCAGTTACAAGGGCAGACAATCAGCAAAAACAATCAATACCAGAATTAGATTCCCAAGGCCATCCATCAGATGTTGGAATAATCAGGTGCAAGGCAGGATATATACATAAAACTGGAACTGAAACAAGAAACAAGGATGTTTTCAAAGTCTGGTAGGATCTCTAAAATATTTTTAAAGTACATATCATTGATAAAGCTAAATACTCAAAGGTTGTGTAATACAACAGATTAATCATTGAGATGAGTGAAATTATGCTGTTTTGAAAACTATGGCAGGTCAGATTTTCTGCCTAATTATATAAGAAGATTTCTCTAAAACATACACATTATTTCAAAGACTTATTGGCTGTGAAATAAGTTAAGGGTATTTCAAATGGCTTGTCTGCAATGAAAGGTGCTATGTAGGGAATCACAGAAAGTCGAGGGGAAAATATGTCAATATATACATTGCTATAGGTTGAACTAAGCCTTAGGACAGCAACAATGTAGAGCACCTGACACTTAGAAACTTGCAAGTAAGCTAGAATCTTCAAAAGTTCAAAGCTTTATAAGTAAAAAGATTTATTAAAATGAATAACCAAGTGTTTTAATTGACATCAGAAGATCAAACCAATAAACCCTGAGAACATAGATAAAAGATAAATAAAGATATGAGCAGAACTTAATACAACAGCAAACGTATAAAATTGAGGTGATTTGGTAAGTCCAAAGAATATTCTTTGAAAAGATTTAAAAGACACACTTTGATTAAGGAAAACAAAAACATCAGTAAAGAATATACAGAAAGAGTCAGGACAATGTTATAGCACAGAATATATGAAATGCCAGTAAATTTGAACATTTCTGTAAAGGGGACCATTTCCTAGCTCCTAAAGTTTACCAAAACTGACACAAGTGGAAATCATTTAAGGTCATCATGTCTGCCCTTGGCATTCTCGGAACGCCCTGGCCTCAGAATGCAGCATCTGTAGTCCATGGTAACCTGCGGAGAGGGGGCGGGGCTGAGGGAGGTTGGAACACTGCCCTCACTGAGGGAGTGGGTGTGGCCATCTCTGCTGTGACTGAACAAAAGCCAGGGGAGCAGGGGTCCCCGGGAAGGGCTCTCAGAGCCCAGCAGGCCCAGTGGGGTGTCACAACCATTTAGGCCCAGACCAAAGGGCGCCTTCTTTGTCTGAACAGCTGCCCAAACTCTCACCTTTCCACTCAGGCCGCCCTCTTACTTGAACTGTCTGTGGAACCTGTCCGCGCAGTACACCTCGCTGCACAGCTAACCATAGGTCTGGGCATCGTAGCTTCCTGCCAGGTGACCGAAGTTCGCAGGTAGATGGATCCCTGGGACACACGCGGAGAGGCTGCTGCCCGGGCCACAGGCCGCCCACTACCACAGCCCCAGATTGGGGCCGCAGAGCAGCCCTGTCTGAGTCCCCTCCCTCTAGAGGGAATATTGGACCAACACTTCTAGAAAACGGAGTCCTCGCGGGCAACTCATTGGAGGGACACAAATAAATCTTTGCCGACTTTCTGCTGAAACTTAGGAGCGTTCAAACCTAAGCCTCTTACAAGGTCAGCTGTTTAGCTAAACATGAGCTCATGATCGAAATTTACACAATAATGAAGAGATCAGTTACAAGGGGAGACAATCAGCAAAAACAATCAATACCAGAATTAGATTCCCAAGGCCATCCATCAGATGTTGGAATAAACAGGTGCAAGGCAGGAAATATACATTAAACTGGAACTGAAACAAGAAACAAGGATGTTTTCACAGTCTGGTAGGTTCTCTAAAACATTTTTAAAGTACATGTCATTGATAAAGCTAATTACTCAAAAGTTGTGTAATACAACAGATTAATCATTGAGAAGAGTGAAATTATGCTATTTTGAAACCTATGGCAGGTCAGATTTTCTGCCTAATTATATATGAAGATTTATCTAAAACATACACAATATTTCAAAGACTTATTGTCTGTGAAATAAGTTAAGGGTATTTCAAATGGCTTGTCTGCAATGAAAGTTGCCATGTAGGGAATCACAGAAAGTCGAGGGGAAAATATGACAATATATACATTGCTATAGGTTGAACTAAGTCTTAGGACATCAACAACGTAGAGGTCCTGACACTTAGAAACTTACAAGTAAGCTGGAATCTTCAAAAGTTCAAGTCTTTATAAGTAAAAAGATTTATTAAAATGAATAACCAAGTGTTTTAATTGACATCAGAAGATCAAACCAATAAACCCTGAGAACATAGATAAAAGATAATAAAGATATGAGCAGAACTTAACACAACACCTAACGTATAAAATTGAGGTGATTTAGTACGTCCAAAGAATACTCTTTGAAAAGATTAAAAAGACACACTTTGATTAAGGAAAACAAAAACATAAGTAAAGAATATACAGAAAGAGTCAGGACAATGTTATAGCAGAGAATATAAGAAATGCCAGTGAATTTGATCATTTCTATAAAGGGGACCATTTCCTAGCTCCTAAAGTTTACCAAAACTGACACAAGAGGAATTCATTTAAGGTCATCATGTCTGCCCTTGGCATTCTCGGAACGCCCTGGCCTCAGAATGCAGCATCTGTAGTCCATGGTAACCTGCGGAGAGGGGGCGGGGCTGAGGGAGGTTGGAACACTGCCCTCACTGAGGGAGTGGGTGTGGCCATCTCTGCTGTGACTGAACAAAGGGCAGGGGAGCAGGGCGCCCAGGGCAGGGCCCTCAGAGCCCGGCAGGGCCAGTGGGGTGTCACAAGCATTTAGGCCCAGGCCAAAGGGCGCCTTCTTTGTCTGCACAGCTGCCCAAACTCTCACCTTTCCACTCAGGCCGCCATCTTACTTGAAGTGTGTGTGGAACCTGTCTGTGCAGTACACCTCGCTGCACAGCTAACCATAGGTCTGGGCATCGTAGCTTCCTGCCAGGTGACCGAAGTTCGCAGGCAGATGGGTCCCTGGGACACAGGCGGAGAGGCTCCTGCCCGGGCCACAGGCCGCCCACAGCCCCAGCCCCAGATCGGGGGCCTCAAATCAGCCTTGCCTGAGTCTCCTGCATCTAGAGGGAGTATTGGACGAACACTTCTAGAAAATGGGGTCCTCACGGGCAACTCATTGGAGGGACACAAATAAATCTTTGCCGACTTTCTGCTGAAACTTAGGAGCGTTCACACCTAAGCCTTTTACAAGGTCAGCTGTTTAGCTAAACATGAGCTCATGATCTAAATTTACACAATAATGAAGAGATCAGCTACAAGGGGAGACAATCAGCAAAAACAATCAATACCAGAATTAGATTCCCAAGGCCATCCATCAGATGTTGGAATAATCAGGTGCAAGGCAGGAAATATACATAAAACTGGAACTGAAACAAGAAACAAGTATGTTTTCACAGTCTGGTAGGGTCTCTAAAACATTCTTAAATTACATGTCATTGATAAAGCTAAATACTCAAAGGTTGTGTAATACAACAGATTAATCATTGAGAAGAGTGAAATTATGCTGTTTTGAAAACTATGGCAGGTAATATTTCCTGCCTAATTATATATGAAGATTTCTCGAAAACACATTATTTCAAAAACTTATTGGCTGTGAAATAAGTTAAGGGTATTTCAAATGGCTTGTCTGCAATGAAAGGTGCTATGTAGGGAATCACAGAAAGTCGAGGGGAAAATATGTCAATATATACATTGCTATAGGTTGAACTAAGCCTTAGGACAGCAACCATGTAGAGGACCTGACACTTAGAAACTTACAAGTAAGCTGGAATCTTAAAAAGTTCAAGTCTTTATACGTAAAAAGATTTATTAAAATGAATAACCAAGTGTTTTAATTGACATCAGAAGATCAAACCAATAAACCCTGAGAACATAGCTAAAGGATAAATAAAGATATGAGCAGAACTTAATACAACAGCAAACGTATAAAATTGAGGTGATTTAGTAAGTCCAAAGAATATTCTTTGAAAAGATTGAAAAGACACACTTTGATTAAGGAAAACAAAAACATAAGTAAAGAATATACAAAAAGAGTCAGGACAGTGTTAAAGCAGAGAATATATGAAATGCCAGTAAATTTGAACATTTCTGTAAAGGGGACCATTTCCTAGCTCCTAAAGTTTACCAAAACTTACACAAGAGGAAGTCATTTAAGGTCATCATGTCTGCCCTTGGCATTCTCGGAACGCCCTGGACTTAGAATGCAGCATCTGTAGTCCATGGTAACCTGCGGAGAGGGAGCGGGGCTGAGGGAGGTTGGAACACTGCACTCACTGAGGGAGTGGGTGTGGCCATCTCTGCTCTGACTGAACAAAGGGCAGGGGAGCATGGGGCCAAGGGCAGGGCCCTCAGAGCCCGGCAGGCCCAGTGGGGTGTCACAAGCATGTAGGCCCAGGCCAAAGTGCGCCTTCTTTGTCTGCACAGCTGCCCAAACTCTCACCTTTCCACTCAGGCCGCCATCTTACTTGAAGTGTGTGTGGAACCTGTCCACGCAGTACACCTCGCTGCAAAGCTAACCATAGGTTTGGGCATCGTAGCTTCATGCGAGTTGACCGAAGTTCGCAGGTAGATGGGTCCCTGGGACACAGGCGGAGAGGCTCCTGCCCGGGCCACAGGCCGCCCACTGGCCCAGCCCCAGATCGGGGGCCGCAAAGCAGCCCTGTCTGAGTCCCCTGCCTCTAGAGGGAGTATTGGACCAACACTTCTAGAAAACGGGGTCCTCGCGGGCAACTCATTGGAGGGATACAAATAAATCTTTGCCGACTTTCTGCTGAAACTTAGGAGCGTTCACACCTAAGCCTCTTACAAGGTTAGCTGTTTAGCTAAACATGAGCTCATGATCTAAATTTACACAATAATGAAGAGATCAGCTACAAGGGGAGACAATCAGCAAAAACAATCAATACCAGAATTAGATTCCCAAGGCCATCCATTAGATTTTGGAATAATCAGCTGCAAGGCAGGAAATATACATAAAACTGGAACTGAAACAAGGAACAAGGATGTTTTCAAAGTCTGGTACGATCTCCAAAACATTTTTAAAGTACATGTCATTGATAAAGCTAAATACTCAAAGGTTGTGTAATACAACAGTTTAATCATTGAGAAGAGTGAAATTATGCTGTTTTGAAAACTATGGCAGGTGAGATTTTCTGCTTAATTATATAAGAAGATTTCTATAAAACATACACATTATTTCAAAGACTTATTGGCTGTGAAATAAGTTAAGGGTATTTCAAATGGCTTGTCTCCATTGAAAGGTGCTTTGTAGGGAATCACAGAAAGTCGAGGGGAAAATATGTCAATATATACATTGCTATATCTTGAACTAAGCTTTAGGACAGCAACAATGTAGAGGACCTGACACTTAGAAACTTACAAGTAAGCTGGAATCTTCAAAAGTTCAAGTGTTTATAAGTAAAAAGATTTATTAAATGAATAACCAAGTGTTTTAATTGACATCAGAAGAGCAAACCAATAAACCCTGAGAACATAAATAAAAGATAAATAAAGATATGAGCAGAACTTAACACAACAGCAAACGTATAAAATTGAGGTGATTTATTAAGTCCAAAGAATATTCTTTGAAAAGATTGAAAAGACACACTTTGATTAAGGAAAACAAAAACATAAGTAAAGAATATACAGAAAGAGTCAGGACAATGTTATAGCAGAGAATATATGAAATTCCAGTAAATTTGAACATTTCTGTAAAGGGGACCATTTCCTAGCTGCTAAAGTTTACAAAACTGACAGAAGAGGTAATCATTTAAGGTCATCAGGTCTGCCCTTGGCATTCTCGGAATGGCCTGGCCTCAGAATGCAGCATCTGTAGTCCATGGTAACCTGCGGAGAGGGGGCGGGGCTGAGGGAGGTTGGAACACAGCCCTCACTGAGGGAGTGAGTGTGGCCATCTCTGCTGTGAGTGAACAAAGGGCAAGGGAGCAGTGGGCCCAGGGCAGGGCCCTCAGAACCCGGCATGCCCAGTGGGGTGTCACAAGCTTTTAGGCACAGAACAAAGGGCACCTTCTTTGTCTAAACAGCTGCCCAAACTCTCACCTTTCCACTCAGGCCGCCCTCTTACTTGAAGTGTGTGTGGAACCTGTCCGTGCAGTACACCTCGCTGCTCAGCTAACCATATGTCTGGGCATTGTAGCCTCCTGCCAGGTGACCGAAGTTCGCAGCCAGATGGGTCACTGGGACACAGGTGGGGAGGCTCCTGCCTGGGCCACAGGCCGCCCACTGCCCCAGCCCCAGATGGGGGGCCGAAAAGCAGCTCTCTCTGAGTCCCCTGTCTCTAGAGGGAGTATTGGACCAACACTTCTAGAAAACGGGGTCCTCTTGGCAACTCATTAGTGGGACACAAATAAATCTTTGCTGACTTTCTGCTGAAAATTAGGAGCATTCACACTTAAGCCTCTTACAAGGTCAGCTGTTAAGCTAAACATGAGCTCATGATCTAAATTTACACAATAATGAAGAGATCAGCTACAAGGGGAGACAATCAGCAAAAACAATCAATACCAGAATTAGATTCCCAAGGCCATCCATCAGATGTTGGAATAATCAGGTGCAAGGCATGAAATATACATTAAACTGGAACTGAAACAAGAAACAAGGATGTTTTCACAGTCTGGTAGGATCTCTAAAACATTTTTAAAGTACATGTCATTGATAAAGCTAATTACTCAAAAGTTGTGTAATACAACAGATTAATCATTGAGAAGAGTGAAATTATGCTATTTTGAAAACTATGGTAGGTCAGATTTTCTGCCTAATTATATATGAAGATTTATCTAAAACATACACTATATTTCAAAGACTTATTGTCTGTGAAATAAGTTAAGGGTATTTCAAATGGCTTGTCTGCAATGAAAGGTGCTATGTAGGGAATCACAGAAAGTCGAGGGAAAACATGACAATATATACATTGCTATAGGTTGAACTAAGCCTTAGGACATCAACAACGTAGAGGACCTGACACTTAGAAACTTACAAGTAAGCTGGAATCTTCAAAAGTTCCAATCTTTATAAGTAAAAAGATTTATTAAAATGAATAACCAAGTGTTTTAATTGACATCAGAAGATCAAACCAATAAATCCTGCGAACATAGATAAAAGATAATAAAGATATGAGCAGAACTTAATACAACAGCAAACGTATAAAATTGAGGTGATTGAGTAAGTCCAAAGAATATTCTTTGAAAAGATTGAAAACACACACTTTGATTAAGGAAAACAAAAACATAAGTAAAGAATATACAGAAAGAGTCAGGACAATGTTATAGCAGAGAATATAAGAAATGCCAGTGAATTTGAACATTTCTGTAAAGGGGACCATTTCCTAGCTCCTAAAGTTTATCAAAACTGACACAAGAGGAAATCATTTAAGGGCATCATGTCTGCCATTGGCATTCTCGGAACGCCCTGGCCTCAGAATGCAGCATCTGTAGTCCATGGTAACCTGCGGAGAAGGGGCGGGGCTGAGGGAGTTTGGAAGACTGCCCTCACTGAGGGATTGAGTGTGGCCAACTCTGCTGTGACTGAACAAAGGGCAGGGGAGCAGGGCGCCCAGGGCAGGGCCCTCAGAGCCCGGCAGGCCCAGTGGGGTGTCACAAGCATTTAGGCCCAGGCCAAAGGGCGCCTTCTTTGTCTGCACAGCTGCCCAAACTCTCACCTTTCCACTAAGGCCGCCCTCTTACTGGAAGTGTGTGTGGAACCTGTCCGTGCAGTACAACTCGCTGCACAGCTAACCATATGTCTGGGCATCGTAGCTTCCTGCCAGGTAACCGAAGTTCGTAGGCAGATGGGTCCCTGGGACACAGGCGGAGAGGCTCCTGCCCAGGCCACCGGCCGCCCACTGCCCCAGCCCCAGATGGGGGGCCGAAAAGCAGCTCTGTCTGAGTCCCCTGTCTCTAGAGGGAGTATTGGACCAACACTTCTAGAAAACGGGGTCCTCTTGGCAACTCATTAGAGGGACACAAATAAATCTTTGCCGACTTTCTGCTGAAACTTAGGAGCATTCACACCTAAGCCTCTTACAAGGTCAGCTGTTAAGCTAAACATGAGCTCATGATCTAAATTTACACAATAATGAAGAGATCAGCTACAAGGGGAGACAATCAGCAAAACAATCAATACCAGAATTAGATTCCCAAGGCCATCCATCAGATGTTGGAATAATCAGGTGCAAGGCATGAAATATACATTAAACTGGAACTGAAATAAGAAACAAGGATGTTTTCACAGTCTGGTAGGATCTCTAAAACATTTTAAAAGTACATGTCATTGATAAAGCTAATTACTCAAAAGTTGTGTAATACAACAGATTAATCATTGAGAAGAGTGAAATTATGCTGTTTTGAAAACTATGGCAGGTCAGATTTTCTGCCTAATTATATATGAAGATTTATCTAAAACATACACAATATTTCAAAGACTTATTGGCTGTGAAATAAGTTAAGGGTATTTCAAATGGCTTGTCTCCAATGAAAGTTGCTATGTAGGGAATCACAGAAAGTCGAGGGGAAAATATGACAATATATACATTGCTATAGGTTGAACTAAGCCTTAGGACATCAAGAACGTAGAGGTCCTGACACTTAGAAACTTACAAGTAAGCTGGAATCTTCAAAAGTTCCAATCTTTATAAGTAAAAAGATTTATTAAAATGAATAACCAAGTGTTTTAATTGACATCAGAAGATCAAACCAATAAACCCTGAGAACATAGATAAAAGATAATAAAGATATGAGCAGACCTTAACACAACAGCTAACGTATAAAATTGAGGTGATTTAGTAAGTCCAAAGAATATTCTTTGAAAAGATTAAAAAGACACACTTTGATTAAGGAAAACAAAAACATAAGTAAAGGATATACAGAAAGATTCAGGACAATGTTATAGCAGAGAATATAAGAAATGCCAGTGAATTTGAATATTTCTGTAAAGGGGACCATTTCCTAGCTCCTAAAGTTTACAAAAACTGACACAAGAGGAAATCATTTAAGGTCCTCATGCCTGCCCTTGGCATTCTGAGAACGCCCTGGCCTCAGAATGCAGCATCTGTTGTCCATGGTAACCTGCGGAGAGGGGGCGGGGCTGAGGGACGTTGGAACACTGCCCTCACTGAGGGATTGGGTGTGGCCATCTCTGCTGTGACTGAACAAAGGGCAGGGGAGCAGGGCGCCCAGGGCAGGGCCCTCAGAGCCCGGCAGGCCCAGTGGGGTGTCACAAGCATTTAGGCCCAGGCCAAAGGGCGCCTTCTTTGTCTGCACAGCAGCCCAAACTCTCACCTTTCCACTAAGGCCGCCCTCTTACTTGAAGTGTGTGTGGAACCTGTCCGTGCAGTACACCTCGCAGCACAGCTAACCATAGGTCTGGGCCTCGTAGCTTCCTGCCAGGTGACCGAAGTTCGCAGGCAGATGGGTCCCTGGGACACAGGCGGAGAGGCTCCTGCCCAGGCCACAGGCCGCCCACTGCCCCAGCCCCAGATGGGGGGCCGAAAAGCAGCTCTGTCTGAGTCCCCTGTCTCTAGAGGGAGTATTGGACCAACACTTCTAGAAAACGGGGTCCTCTTGGCAACTCATTAGAGGGACACAAATAAATCTTTGCCGACTTTCTGCTGAAACTTAGGAGCATTCACACTTAAGCCTCTTACAAGGTCAGCTGTTAAGCTAAACATGAGCTCATGATCTAAATTTACACAATAATGAAGAGATCAGCTACAAGGGGAGACAATCAGCAAAAACAATCAATACCAGAATTAGATTCCCAAGGCCATCCATCAGATGTTGGAATAAACAGGTGCAAGGCAGGAAATATACATTAAACTGGAACTGAAACAAGAAACAAGGATGTTTTCACAGTCTGGTAGGTTCTCTAAAACATTTTTAAAGTACATGTCATTGATAAAGCTAATTACTCAAAAGTTGTGTAATACAACAGATTAATCATTGAGAAGAGTGAAATTATGCTATTTTGAAACCTATGGCAGGTCAGATTTTCTGCCTAATTATATATGAAGATTTATTTAAAACATACACAATATTTCAAAGACTTATTGGCTGTGAAATAAGTTAAGGGTATTTCAAATGGCTTGTCTGCAATGAAAGTTGCTATGTAGGGAATCACAGAAAGTCGAGGGGAAAATATGACAATATATACATTGCTATAGGTTGAACTAAGTCTTAGGACATCAACAACGTAGAGGTCCTGACACTTAGAAACTTACAAGTAAGCTGGAATCTTCAAAAGTTCAAGTCTTTATAAGTAAAAAGATTTATTAAAATGAATAACCAAGTGTTTTAATTGACATCAGAAGATCAAACCAATAAACCCTGAGAACATAGATAAAAGATAATAAAGATATGAGCAGAACTTAACACAACACCTAACGTATAAAATTGAGGTGATTTAGTACGTCCAAAGAATACTCTTTGAAAAGATTAAAAAGACACACTTTGATTAAGGAAAACAAAAACATAAGTAAAGAATATACAGAAAGAGTCAGGACAATGTTATAGCAGAGAATATAAGAAATGCCAGTGAATTTGATCATTTCTATAAAGGGGACCATTTCCTAGCTCCTAAAGTTTACCAAAACTGACACAAGAGGAATTCATTTAAGGTCATCATGTCTGCCCTTGGCATTCTCGGAACGCCCTGGCCTCAGAATGCAGCATCTGTAGTCCATGGTAACCTGCGGAGAGGGGGCGGGGCTGAGGGAGGTTGGAACACTGCCCTCACTGAGGGAGTGGGTGTGGCCATCTCTGCTGTGACTGAACAAAGGGCAGGGGAGCAGGGCGCCCAGGGCAGGGCCCTCAGAGCCCGGCAGGGCCAGTGGGGTGTCACAAGCATTTAGGCCCAGGCCAAAGGGCGCCTTCTTTGTCTGCACAGCTGCCCAAACTCTCACCTTTCCACTCAGGCCGCCATCTTACTTGAAGTGTGTGTGGAACCTGTCTGTGCAGTACACCTCGCTGCACAGCTAACCATAGGTCTGGGCATCGTAGCTTCCTGCCAGGTGACCGAAGTTCGCAGGCAGATGGGTCCCTGGGACACAGGCGGAGAGGCTCCTGCCCGGGCCACAGGCCGCCCACAGCCCCAGCCCCAGATCGGGGGCCTCAAATCAGCCTTGCCTGAGTCTCCTGCATCTAGAGGGAGTATTGGACGAACACTTCTAGAAAATGGGGTCCTCACGGGCAACTCATTGGAGGGACACAAATAAATCTTTGCCGACTTTCTGCTGAAACTTAGGAGCGTTCACACCTAAGCCTTTTACAAGGTCAGCTGTTTAGCTAAACATGAGCTCATGATCTAAATTTACACAATAATGAAGAGATCAGCTACAAGGGGAGACAATCAGCAAAAACAATCAATACCAGAATTAGATTCCCAAGGCCATCCATCAGATGTTGGAATAATCAGGTGCAAGGCAGGAAATATACATAAAACTGGAACTGAAACAAGAAACAAGTATGTTTTCACAGTCTGGTAGGGTCTCTAAAACATTCTTAAATTACATGTCATTGATAAAGCTAAATACTCAAAGGTTGTGTAATACAACAGATTAATCATTGAGAAGAGTGAAATTATGCTGTTTTGAAAACTATGGCAGGTAATATTTCCTGCCTAATTATATATGAAGATTTCTCGAAAACACATTATTTCAAAAACTTATTGGCTGTGAAATAAGTTAAGGGTATTTCAAATGGCTTGTCTGCAATGAAAGGTGCTATGTAGGGAATCACAGAAAGTCGAGGGGAAAATATGTCAATATATACATTGCTATAGGTTGAACTAAGCCTTAGGACAGCAACCATGTAGAGGACCTGACACTTAGAAACTTACAAGTAAGCTGGAATCTTCAAAAGTTCAAGTCTTTATACATAAAAAGATTTATTAAAATGAATAACCAAGTGTTTTAATTGACATCAGAAGATCGAACCAATAAACCCTGAGAACATAGATAAAGGATAAATAAAGATATGAGCAGAACTTAATACAACAGCAAACGTATAAAATTGAGGTGATTTAGTAAGTCCAAAGAATATTCTTTGAAAAGATTGAAAAGACACACTTTGATTAAGGAAAACAAAAACATAAGTAAAGAATATACAAAAAGAGTCAGGACAGTGTTAAAGCAGAGAATATATGAAATGCCAGTAAATTTGAACATTTCTGTAAAGGGGACCATTTCCTAGCTCCTAAAGTTTACCAAAACTTACACAAGAGGAAGTCATTTAAGGTCATCATGTCTGCCCTTGGCATTCTCGGAACGCCCTGGACTTAGAATGCAGCATCTGTAGTCCATGGTAACCTGCGGAGAGGGAGCGGGGCTGAGGGAGGTTGGAACACTGCACTCACTGAGGGAGTGGGTGTGGCCATCTCTGCTCTGACTGAACAAAGGGCAGGGGAGCATGGGGCCAAGGGCAGGGCCCTCAGATCCCGGCAGGCCCAGTGGGGTGTCACAAGCATGTAGGCCCAGGCCAAAGGGCGCCTTCTTTGTCTGCACAGCTGCCCAAACTCTCACCTTTCCACTCAGGCCGCCATCTGACTTGAAGTGTGTGTGGAACCTGTCCACGCAGTACACCTCGCTGCAAAGCTAACCATAGGTTTGGGCATCGTAGCTTCATGCGAGTTGACCGAAGTTCGCAGGTAGATGGGTCCCTGGGACACAGGCGGAGAGGCTCCTGCCCGGGCCACAGGCCGCCCACTGGCCCAGCCCCAGATCGGGGGCCGCAAAGCAGCCCTGTCTGAGTCCCCTGCCTCTAGAGGGAGTATTGGACCAACACTTCTAGAAAACGGGGTCCTCGCGGGCAACTCATTGGAGGGATACAAATAAATCTTTGCCGACTTTCTGCTGAAACTTAGGAGCGTTCACACCTAAGCCTCTTACAAGGTTAGCTGTTTAGCTAAACATGAGCTCATGATCTAAATTTACACAATAATGAAGAGATCAGCTACAAGGGGAGACAATCAGCAAAAACAATCAATACCAGAATTAGATTCCCAAGGCCATCCATTAGATTTTGGAATAATCAGCTGCAAGGCAGGAAATATACATAAAACTGGAACTGAAACAAGGAACAAGGATGTTTTCAAAGTCTGGTACGATCTCCAAAACATTTTTAAAGTACATGTCATTGATAAAGCTAAATACTCAAAGGTTGTGTAATACAACAGTTTAATCATTGAGAAGAGTGAAATTATGCTGTTTTGAAAACTATGGCAGGTGAGATTTTCTGCTTAATTATATAAGAAGATTTCTATAAAACATACACATTATTTCAAAGACTTATTGGCTGTGAAATAAGTTAAGGGTATTTCAAATGGCTTGTCTCCATTGAAAGGTGCTTTGTAGGGAATCACAGAAAGTCGAGGGGAAAATATGTCAATATATACATTGCTATATCTTGAACTAAGCTTTAGGACAGCAACAATGTAGAGGACCTGACACTTAGAAACTTACAAGTAAGCTGGAATCTTCAAAAGTTCAAGTGTTTATAAGTAAAAAGATTTATTAAATGAATAACCAAGTGTTTTAATTGACATCAGAAGAGCAAACCAATAAACCCTGAGAACATAAATAAAAGATAAATAAAGATATGAGCAGAACTTAACACAACAGCAAACGTATAAAATTGAGGTGATTTATTAAGTCCAAAGAATATTCTTTGAAAAGATTGAAAAGACACACTTTGATTAAGGAAAACAAAAACATAAGTAAAGAATATACAGAAAGAGTCAGGACAATGTTATAGCAGAGAATATATGAAATTCCAGTAAATTTGAACATTTCTGTAAAGGGGACCATTTCCTAGCTGCTAAAGTTTACAAAACTGACAGAAGAGGTAATCATTTAAGGTCATCAGGTCTGCCCTTGGCATTCTCGGAATGGCCTGGCCTCAGAATGCAGCATCTGTAGTCCATGGTAACCTGCGGAGAGGGGGCGGGGCTGAGGGAGGTTGGAACACAGCCCTCACTGAGGGAGTGAGTGTGGCCATCTCTGCTGTGAGTGAACAAAGGGCAAGGGAGCAGTGGGCCCAGGGCAGGGCCCTCAGAACCCGGCATGCCCAGTGGGGTGTCACAAGCTTTTAGGCACAGAACAAAGGGCACCTTCTTTGTCTGCACAGCTGCCCAAACTCTCACCTTTCCACTCAGGCCGCCCTCTTACTGGAAGTGTGTGTGGAACCTGTCCGTGCAGTACACCTCGCTGCACAGCTAACCATAGGTCTGGGCATCGTAGCTTCCTGCCAGGTAACCGAAGTTCGTAGGCAGATGGGTCCCTGGGACACAGGCGGAGAGGCTCCTGCCCAGGCCACCGGCCGCCCACTGCCCCAGCCCCAGATGGGGGGCCGAAAAGCAGCTCTGTCTGAGTCCCCTGTCTCTAGAGGGAGTATTGGACCAACACTTCTAGAAAACGGGGTCCTCTTGGCAACTCATTAGAGGGACACAAATAAATCTTTGCCGACTTTCTGCTGAAACTTAGGAGCATTCACACCTAAGCCTCTTACAAGGTCAGCTGTTAAGCTAAACATGAGCTCATGGTCTAAATTTACACAATAATGAAGAGATCAGCTACAAGGGGAGACAATCAGCAAAACAATCAATACCAGAATTAGATTCCCAAGGCCATCCATCAGATGTTGGAATAATCAGGTGCAAGGGATGAAATATACATTAAACTGGAACTGAAATAAGAAACAAGGATGTTTTCACAGTCTGGTAGGATCTCTAAAACATTTTAAAAGTACATGTCATTGATAAAGCTAATTACTCAAAAGTTGTGTAATACAACAGATTAATCATTGAGAAGAGTGAAATTATGCTGTTTTGAAAACTATGGCAGGTCAGATTTTCTGCCTAATTATATATGAAGATTTATCTAAAACATACACAATATTTCAAAGACTTATTGGCTGTGAAATAAGTTAAGGGTATTTCAAATGGCTTGTCTCCAATGAAAGTTGCTATGTAGGGAATCACAGAAAGTCGAGGGGAAAATATGACAATATATACATTGCTATAGGTTGAACTAAGCCTTAGGACATCAACAACGTAGAGGTCCTGACACTTAGAAACTTACAAGTAAGCTGGAATCTTCAAAAGTTCCAATCTTTATAAGTAAAAAGATTTATTAAAATGAATAACCAAGTGTTTTAATTGACATCAGAAGATCAAACCAATAAACCCTGAGAACATAGATAAAAGATAATAAAGATATGAGCAGACCTTAACACAACAGCTAACGTATAAAATTGAGGTGATTTAGTAAGTCCAAAGAATATTCTTTGAAAAGATTAAAAAGACACACTTTGATTAAGGAAAACAAAAACATAAGTAAAGAATATACAGAAAGATTCAGGACAATGTTATAGCAGAGAATATAAGAAATGCCAGTGAATTTGAATATTTCTGTAAAGGGGACCATTTCCTAGCTCCTAAAGTTTACAAAAACTGACACAAGAGGAAATCATTTAAGGTCCTCATGCCTGCCCTTGGCATTCTGAGAACGCCCTGGCCTCAGAATGCAGCATCTGTTGTCCATGGTAACCTGCGGAGAGGGGGCGGGGCTGAGGGACGTTGGAACACTGCCCTCATTGAGGGATTGGGTGTGGCCATCTCTGCTGTGACTGAACAAAGGGCAGGGGAGCAGGGCGCCCAGGGCAGGGCCCTCAGAGCCCGGCAGGCCCAGTGGGGTGTCACAAGCATTTAGGCCCAGGCCAAAGGGCGCCTTCTTTGTCTGCACAGCAGCCCAAACTCTCACCTTTCCACTAAGGCCGCCCTCTTACTTGAAGTGTGTGTGGAACCTGTCCGTGCAGTACACCTCGCAGCACAGCTAACCATAGGTCTGGGCCTCGTAGCTTCCTGCCAGGTGACCGAAGTTCGCAGGCAGATGGGTCCCTGGGACACAGGCGGAGAGGCTCCTGCCCAGGCCACAGGCCGCCCACTGCCCCAGCCCCAGATGGGGGGCCGAAAAGCAGCTCTGTCTGAGTCCCCTGTCTCTAGAGGGAGTATTGGACCAACACTTCTAGAAAACGGGGTCCACTTGGCAACTCATTAGAGGGACACAAATAAATCTTTGCCGACTTTCTGCTGAAACTTAGGAGCATTCACACTTAAGCCTCTTACAAGGTCAGCTGTTAAGCTAAACATGAGCTCATGATCTAAATTTACACAATAATGAAGAGATCAGCTACAAGGGGAGACAATCAGCAAAAACAATCAATACCAGAATTAGATTCCCAAGGCCATCCATCAGATGTTGGAATAATCAGGTGCAAGGCAGGAAATATACATTAAACTGGAACTGAAACAAGAAACAAGGATGTTTTCACAGTCTGGTAGGTTCTCTAAAACATTTTTAAAGTACATGTCATTGATAAAGCTAATTACTCAAAAGTTGTGTAATACAACAGATTAATCATTGAGAAGAGTGAAATTATGCTATTTTGAAACCTATGGCAGGTCAGATTTTCTGCCTAATTATATATGAAGATTTATCTAAAACATACACAATATTTCAAAGACTTATTGGCTGTGAAATAAGTTAAGGGTATTTCAAATGGCTTGTCTGCAATGAAAGTTGCTATGTAGGGAATCACAGAAAGTCGAGGGGAAAATATGACAATATATACATTGCTATAGGTTGAACTAAGTCTTAGGACATCAACAACGTAGAGGTCCTGACACTTAGAAACTTACAAGTAAGCTGGAATCTTCAAAAGTTCAAGTCTTTATAAGTAAAAAGATTTATTAAAATGAATAACCAAGTGTTTTAATTGACATCAGAAGATCAAACCAATAAACCCTGAGAACATAGATAAAAGATAATAAAGATATGAGCAGAACTTAACACAACACCTAACGTATAAAATTGAGGTGATTTAGTACGTCCAAAGAATACTCTTTGAAAAGATTAAAAAGACACACTTTGATTAAGGAAAACAAAAACATAAGTAAAGAATATACAGAAAGAGTCAGGACAATGTTATAGCAGAGAATATAAGAAATGCCAGTGAATTTGAACATTTCTGTAAAGGGGACCATTTCCTAGCTCCTAAAGTTTACCAAAACTGACACAAGAGGAATTCATTTAAGGTCATCATGTCTGCCCTTGGCATTCTCGGAACGCCCTGGCCTCAGAATGCAGCATCTGTTGTCCATGGTAACCTGCGGAGAGGGGGCGGGGCTGAGGGACGTTGGAACACTGCCCTCATTGAGGGATTGGGTGTGGCCATCTCTGCTGTGACTGAACAAAGGGCAGGGGAGCAGGGCGCCCAGGGCAGGGCCCTCAGAGCACGGCAGGGCCAGTGGGGTGTCACAAGCATTTAGGTCCAGGCCAAAGGGCGCCTTCTTTGTCTGCACAGCTGCCCAAACTCTCACCTTTCCACTCAGGCCGCCATCTTACTTGAAGTGTGTGTGGAACCTGTCTGTGCAGTACACCTCGCTGCACAGCTAACCATAGGTCTGGGCATCGTAGCTTCCTGCCAGGTGACCGAAGTTCGCAGGCAGTTGGGTCCCTGGGACACAGGTGGAGAGGCTCCTGCCCGGGCCACAGGCCGCCCACAGCCCCAGCCCCAGATCGGGGGCCTCAAATCAGCCTTGCCTGAGTCTCCTGCATCTAGATGGAGTATTGGACGAACACTTCTAGAAAATGGGGTCCTCACGGGCAACTCATTGGAGGGACACAAATAAATCTTTGCCCACTTTCTGCTGAAACTTAGGAGCGTTCACACCTAAGCCTTTTACAAGGTCAGCTGTTTAGCTAAACATGAGCTCATGATCTAAATTTACACAATAATGAAGAGATCAGCTACAAGGGGAGACAATCAGCAAAAACAATCAATACCAGAATTAGATTCCCAAGGCCATCCATCAGATGTTGGAATAATCAGGTGCAAGGCAGGAAATATACATAAAACTGGAACTGAAACAAGAAAGAAGTATGTTTTCACAGTCTGGTAGGGTCTCTAAAACATTCTTAAATTACATGTCATTGATAAAGCTAAATACTCAAAGGTTGTGTAATACAACAGATTAATCATTGAGAAGAGTGAAATTATGCTGTTTTGAAAACTATGGCAGGTAATATTTCCTGCCTAATTAAATATGAAGATTTCTCGAAAACACATTATTTCAAAGACTTATTGGCTGTGAAATAAGTTAAGGGTATTTCAAATGGCTTGTCTGCAATGAAAGGTGCTATGTAGGGAATCACAGAAAGTCGAGGGGAAAATATGTCAATATATACATTGCTATAGGTTGAACTAAGGCTTAGGACAGCAACCATGTAGAGGACCTGACACTTAGAAACTTACAAGTAAGCTGGAATCTTCAAAAGTTCAAGTCTTTATAAGTAAAAAGATTTATTAAAATGAATAACCAAGTGTTTTAATTGACATCAGAAGATCAAACCAATAAACCCTGAGAACATAGCTAAAGGATAAATAAAGATATGAGCAGAACTTAATACAACAGCAAACGTATAAAATTGAGGTGATTTAGTAAGTCCAAAGAATATTCTTTGAAAAGATTGAAAAGACACACTTTGATTAAGGAAAACAAAAACATAAGTAAAGAATATACAAAAAGAGTCAGGACAGTGTTAAAGCAGAGAATATATGAAATGCCAGTAAATTTGAACATTTCTGTAAAGGGGACCATTTCCTAGCTCCTAAAGTTTACCAAAACTGACACAAGAGGAAATCATTTAAGGTCATCAGGTCTGCCCTTGGCATTCTCGGAACGCCCTGGCCTCAGAATGCAGCATCTGTAGTCCATGGTACCCTGCGGAGAGGGGGCGGGGCTGAGGGAGGTTGGAACACTGCCTTCACTGAGGGAGTGGGTGTGGCCATCTCTGCTGTGACTGAACAAAGGGCAGGGGAGCAGGGGGCCCAGTGCAGGGGCCTCAGAGCCCTTCAGGCCCAGTGGTGTGTCACAAGCATTTAGGCCCAGGCCAAAAGGCACATTCTTCTTCTGCACAGCTGCCCAAACTCTCACCTTTCCACTCAGGCCGCCCTCTTACTTGAAGTGTGTGTGGAACCTCTCCGCGCAGTACACCTCGCTGCACAGATAACTATAGGTCTGAGCATCATAGCTTCCTGCCATTTGACCGAAGTTCGCAGGCAGATATGTCCCTGGGACATATGCGGAGAGGCTCCTGCCCATGACACAGGCCGCCCACTGCCCCAGCCCCAGATCGGGGGCCGCAAAGCAGCCCTGTCTGAGTCCCTTCCCTCTAGAGGGAGTATTGGACCAACAATTCTTGAAAAAGGGGTCCTCGAGGGCAATTCATTGCAGGGACACAAATAAATCTTTGCCGAGTTTCTGCAGAAACTTTGGAGCGTTCACACCTAAGCCTCTTACAAGGTCAGCTGTTTAGCTAAACATGAGCTCATGATCTAAATTTACACAATAATAAAGAGATCAGCTACAAGGGGAGACAATCAGCAAAAACAATCAATACCAGAATTAGATTCCCAGGGCCATCCATCAGATGTTGGAATAATCAGGTGCAAGGCAGGATATATACATAAATCTGGAACTGAAACAAGAAACAAGGATGTTTTCACAGTCTGGTAGGATCTCTAAAACATTTTTAAAGTACATGTCATTGATAAAGCTAAATACTCAAAGGTTGTGTAATACAACAGATTAATCATTGAGAAGAGTGAAATTATGCTGTTTTGAAAACTATGGCAGGTCAGATTTTCTGCCTAATTATATAAGAAGATATCTCTAAAACATACACATTATTTCCAAGACTTATTGGCTGTGAAATAAGTTAAGGGTATTTCAAATGGCTTGTCTGCAATGAAAGGTGCTATGTAGGGAATCACAGAAAGTCGAGGGGAAAATATGTTAATATATACATTGCTATATGTTGAACTAAGCCTTAGGACAGCAACAATGTAGAGGACCTGACCCTTAGAAACTTGCAAGAAAGCTAGAATCTTCAAAATTTACAATCTTTATAAGTAAAAAGATTTATTAAAATGAATAACCAAGTGTTTTAATTGACATCAGAAGATCAAACCAATAAACCCTGAGAACATAGATAAAAGATAAATAAAGATATGAGCAGAACTTAATACAACAGCAAACGTATAAAATTGAGGTGATTTGGTAAGTCCAAAGAATATTCTTTGAAAAGATTGAAAAGACAAACTTTGATTAAGGAAAACAAAAACATAAGTAAAGAATATACAGAAAGAGTCAGGACAATGTTATAGCAGAGAATACATTAAATGCCAGTAAATTTGGACATTTCTGTAAAGGGGACCATTTCCTAGCTCCTAAAGTTTACCAAAACTGACAGAAGAGGAATTCATTTAAGGTCATCATGTCTGCCCTTGGCATTCTCGGAACGCCCTGGACTTATAATGCAGCATCTGTACTCCATGGTAACCTGCTGTCAGGGGGCAGGGCTGAGGGAGTTTGGAACACTGCCCTCACTGAGGGAGTGGGTGTGGCCATCTCTGCTGTGACTGAACAAAGGGTAGGGGAGCCGGGGGCCCAGTGCAGGGCCCTCAGAGCCAGGCAGGCCCAGTGGGGTGCAACTAGCATTTAGGCCCAGGCGAAAGGGTGCCTTCCTTGTCTGAACAGCTGCCCAAACTCTCACCTTTCCACTCAGGCCGCCCTCTTACTTGAAGTGGGTGTGGAATCTGTCCACGCAGTACACCTCGCAGCACAGCTAACCATAGGTCTGGGCCTCGTAGCTTCCTGCCAGGTGACCGAAGTTCGCAGGCAGATGGGTCCCTGGGACACACGCGGTGAGGCTCCGGCCCGGGCCACAGGCCGCCCACTGCCCCAGCCCCAGTTCGGTGGACGCACAGAAGCCCTGTCTGAGTCCCCTCCCTCTAGAGGGAGTATTGGACCAACACTTCTAGAAAACGGGGTCCTCGCGGCAACTCATTGGAGGGACACAAATAAATCTTTGCCGACTTTCTGCTGAAACTTAGGAGCATTCACACCTAAGCCTCTTACAAGGTCAGCTGTTTAGCTAAACATGAGTTCATGATCTAAATTTACACAATAATGAAGAGATCAGCTACAAGGGGAGACAATCAGCTAAAACAATCAATACCAGAATTAGATTCCCAAGGCCATCCATCAGATGTTGGAATAATCAGGTGCAAGGCAGGATAAATACATAAAACTGGAACTGAAAAAAGAAACAAGGATGTTTTCACAGTCTGGTAGGATCTCTAAAACATTTTTAAAATACATGTCATTGATAAAGCTAAATACTGAAAGGTTGAGTAATACAAGAGATTAATCACTGAGAAGAGTGAAATTATGCTGTTTTGAAAACTATGGCAGGTCAGATTTTCTGCCTAATTATATAAGAAGATTTCTCGAAAACACATAATTTGAAAGACTGATTGGCTGTGAAATAAGATAAGGGCATTTCAAATGGCTTGTCTGCAATGAAAGGTGCTATGTAGGGAATCACAGAAAGTCGAGGGTAAAATATGTCAATATATACATTGCTATAGGTTGAACTAAGCCTTAAGACAGCAACAATATAGAGGACCTGACACTTAGTAACTTACAAGTAAGATGGAATCTTCAAAAGTTCAAGTATTTATAAGTAAAAATATTTATTAAAATGAATAACCAAGTATTTTAATTGACACCAGAAGATCAAACCAATAATCCCTGAGAACATAGATAAAAGATAAATAAAGACATGAGCAGAACTTAATACAACAGCAAACGTATAAAATTGAGGTTATTTAGTAAGTCAAAAGAATATTCTTTGAAAAGATTGAAAAGACACACTTTGATTAAGGAAAACTAAAGCATAAGTAAAGAATATACAGAAAGAGTCAGGACAATGTTATAGCAGAGAATATATGAAATGCCAGTAAATTTGAACATTTCTGTAAAGGGGACCATTTCCTAGCTCCTAAAGTTTACCAAAACTGACACAAGAGGAAATCATTTAAGGTCATTATGTCTGCCCTTGGCATTCTCGGAACGCCCTGGCCTCAGAATGCAGCATCTGTAGTCCATGGTAACCTGCGCAGAGGGGGCTGGGCTGAGGGAGGTTGGAACACTGCCCTCAGTGAGGGAGTGTGTGTGGCCATCTCTGCTATGACTGAACAAAGGGCAGGGGAGCAGGGTGTCCAGGGCTGGGCCCTCAGAGCCAGGCAGGCACAGTGTGGTTTCACAAGCATTTAGGCCCAGGCCAAAGGGTGCCTTCTTTGTCTGCACAGCTGCCCAAACTCTCACCTTTCCACTCAGGCCACCCTCTTACTGGAAGTGTGTGTGGAAGCTGTCCACGCAGTACACCTCGCTGCACAGCTAACCATAGGACTGGGCATCGTAGCTTCCTGCCAGGTGACCGAAGTTCGCAGGAAGATGGGTCCCTGGGACACACACGGAGAGGCTCCTGCCCGGGCCACAAGCCGCCCACTGCCCCAGCCCCAGTTCAGCGGCCGAAAATCAGCCCTGTCTGAGTCTCCTGCCTCTAAAAGGAGTATTGGACCAACACTTCTAGAAAATGGGGTCCTCACTGGCAACTCATTGGAGGGACAGAAATAAATCTTTGCCGACTTTCTGCTGAAACTTAGGAGCGTTCACACCTAAGCCTCTTACAAGGTCAGCTCTTTAGCTAAACATGAGCTCATTATCGAAATTTACACAATAATGAAGTGATCAGCTACAAGGGGAGACAATCAGCAAAAACAATCAATACCAGAATTAGATTCCCAAGGCCATCCATCAGATGTTGGAATAATCAGGTGCAAGGCAGGATATATACATAACACTGGAACTGAAACAAGAAACAAGGGTGTTTTCAAATTCTGGTACGATCTCTAAAACATTTTTAAAGTACATGTCATTGATAAAGCTAAATACTCAAAGGTTGTGTAATACAACAGATTAATCATTGAGAAGAGTGAAATTATGCTGTTTGAAAATTATGGCAGGTGAGATTTTCTTCCTAATTATATAAGAAGATTTCTCTAAAACATACACATTATTTCAAAGACTTATTGGCTGTGAAATAAGTTAGGGTATTTCAAATGGCTTGTCTGCAATGAAAGGTGCTATGTAGGGAATCACAGAAAGTCGAGGGGAAAATATGTCAAAATATATACATCGCTATACGTAGAACTAAGCCTTAGGACAGCAACAATGTAGAGGACCTGACACTTAGAAACTTGCAAGTAAGCTGGAATCTTCAAAAGTTCAAATCTTTATAAGTAAAAAGATTTATTAAAATGAATAACCAAGTGTTCTAATTGACATCAGAAGATCAAACCAATAAACCCTGAGAAAATAGATAAAAGATAAATAAAGATATGAGCAGAACTTAATACAACAGCAAACGTATAAAATTGAGGTGATTTAGTAAGTCCAAAGAATATTCTTTGAAAAGTTTGAAAAGACACACTTTGATTAAGGAAAACAAAAACATAAGTGAAGAATATACAGAAAGAATCAGGACAATGTTATAGCAGAAAATATATGAAATGCCAGTAAATTTGAACATTTCTGTAAAGGGGACCATTTCCTAGCTCCTAAAGTTTACCAAAATTGACACAAGAGGAAGTCATTTAAGGTCATCATGTCTGCCCTTGGCATTCTCGGAACGCCCTGGACTCAGAATGCAGCAACTGTAGTCCATGGTAACCTGAGGAGAGGGGGCGGGGCTGAGGCAGGTTGGAACACTGCCCTCACTGAGGGAGTGCGTGTGGCCATCTCTGCTGTGACTGAACAAAGGGAAGGGGAGCATGGGGCCGAGGGCAGGGCCGTCAGAGCCCGGCAGGCCCAGTGGGGTGTCACAAGCATTTAGGCCCAGGCCAAAGGGCGCCTTCTTTGTCTGAACAGCTGCCCAAACTCTCACCTTTCCACTCAGGCCGCCCTCTTACTTGAAGTGTGTGTGGAACCAGTCCACGCAGTACACCTCGATGCACAGCTAACCATAGGTCTGGGCATCGTAGCTTCCTGCCAGGTGACCGATGTTCGCAGGTAGATCGGTCCCTGGGACACACGCGGAGAGGCTCCTGCCCGGGCCACAGGCCGCCCACTACCCCAGCCCCAGATTGGTGCCGCACAGCAGCCCTGTCTGAGTCCCCTCCCTCTAGAGGGAGTATTTAACCAACACTTCTAGAAAACGGAGTCCTCGCGCGCAACTCATTGGAGGGACACAAATTAATCTTTGCCGACTTTCTGCTGAAACTTAGGAGCATTCACACCTAAGCCTCTTACACGGTCAGCTGTTTAGCTAAACATGAGCTCATGATCTAAATTTACACAATAATGAAGAGATCAGCTACAAGGGGAGACAATCAGCAAAAACAATCAATACCAGAATTAGATTCCCAAAGCCATCCATCAGATGATGGAATAATCAGGTGCAAGGCAGGATATATACAGAAAACTGGAACTGAAACAAGAAACAAGGATGTTTTCAAAGTCTGGTAGGATCTCTAAAACATTTTTAAAGTACATGTCATTGATAAAGCTAAATACTCAAAGGTTGTGTAATACAACAGATTAATCATTGAGAAGAGTGAAATTAGGCTGTTTCGAAAACTATGGCAGGTCAGATTTTCTGCCTAATTATATAAGAAGATTTCTCTAAAACATACACATTATTTCAAAGTGTTATTGGCTGTGAAATAACTTAAGGGTATTTCAAATGGCTTGTCTGCAATGAAAGGTGCTATGTAGGGAATCACAGAAACTCGAGGGGAAAATATGTCAATATATACATTGCTATAGGTTAAAGTAAGCCTTAGGACAGCAACAATGTAGAGTACCTGACCCTTAGAAACTTACAAGTAAGCTGGAATCTTCAAAAGTTCCAATCTTTATAAGTAAAAAGATTTATTAAAATGAATAACCAAGTGTTTTAATTGACATCAGAAGATCAAACCAATAAACCCTGAGAACATAGATAAAAGATAAATAAAGATATGAGCAGAACTTAATACAACAGCAAACGTATAAAATTGGGGTGATTTAGTAAGTCCAAAGAATATTCTTTGAAAAGATTGAAAAGACACACTTTGATTAAGGAAAACAAAAACGTAAGTAAAGAATATACAGAAAGAGTCAGGACAAAGTTATAGCAGAGAATATATGAAATGCCAGTAAATTTGAACATTTCTGTAAAGGGGACCATTTCCTAGCTCCTAAAGTTTACCAAAACTGACACAAGAGGAAATCATTTAAGGTCATCATGTCTGCCCTTGGCATGCTCGGAACGCCCTGGCCTCAGAATGCAGCATCTGTATTCCATGGTAACCTGCGGAGAGGGGGCGGGGCTGAGCGAGGTTGGAACACTGCCCTCACTGAGGGAGTGGGTGTGGCCACCTCTGCTGTGACTGACAAAGGCCAGGGGAGCATGTGGCCGAGGGCAGGGCCCTCAGTGCCCGGCAGGCCCAGTGGGGTGTCACAAGCTTTTACGCCCAGGCCAAAAGGCGCCTTCTTTGTTTGAACAGCTGCCCAAACACTCATCTTACCACTCAGGCCGCCCACTTACTTGAAATGTGTGTGGAACCTGTCCACGCAGTACACCTCGCTGCACAGCTAACCATAGGTCTGGGCATCGTAGATTCCTGCCAGGTGACCGAAGTTCGCAGGCAGATGGGTCCCTGGGACACACGCGGAGAGGCTCCTGCCTGGGCCACAGTCCGCCCACTACCCCAGCCCCAGATTGGGGGCCACACAGCAGCCCTGTCTGAGTCCTCTGACTGTAGAGGGAGTATTGGACCAACACATCTAGAAAACGGGGTCCTCGCGGGCAACTCATTGGAGGGACACAAATAAATCTTTGCCGACTTTCTGCTGAAACTTTGGAGCGTTCACACCTAAGCCTCTTCCAAGCTCAGCTGTTTAGCTAAACATGATCTCGTGATCGAAATTTACACAATAATGAAGAGATCAGCTACAAGGGGAGAAAATCAGCAAAAACAATCAATACCAGAATTAGATTCCCAAGGCCATCCATCAGATGTTGGAACAATCAGGTGCAAGGCAGGATATATACATAAAACTGGAACTGAAAGAAGAAAAAAGGATGTTTTCAAAGTCTAGTACGATCTCTAAAACATTTTTAAAGTACATGTCATTGATAAAGCTAAATACTCAAAGGTTGTGTAATACAACAGATTAATCATTGAGAAGAGTGAAATTATGCTGTTTTGAAAACTATGGCAGGTCAGATTTTCTGCCTAATTATATAAGAAGATTTATCTAAAACCTACACATTATTTCAAAGACTTATTGGCTGTGAAATAAGTTAAGGGTATTTCAAATGGCTTGTCTGCAATGAAAGGTGCTATGTAGGGAATCACAGAAAGTCAAGGGGAAAATATGTCAATATATACATTGCTATACGTAGAACTAAGCCTTAGGACAGCAACAATGTAGAGGACCTGACACTTAGAAACTTGCAAGTAAGCTGGAATCTTCAAAAGTTCAAATCTTTATAAGTAAAAAGATTTATTAAAATGAATAACCAAGTGTTTGAATTGACATCAGAAGATCAAACAAATAAACCCTGAGAACATAGATAAAAGATAAATAAAGATATGAGCAGAACTTAATACAACAGGAAAAGGATAAAATTGAGGTGATTTGGTAAGTCCAAAGAATATTCTTTGAAAAGATTGAAAAGACACACTTTGATTAAGGAAAACAAAAACATAAGTAAAGAATATACAGAAAGAGTCAGGACAATGTTTTAGCAGAGAATATATGAAATGACAGTAAATTTGAACATTTCTGTAAAGGGGACCATTTCCTAGCTCCTAAAGTTTACCAAAACTGACACAAGAGGAAGTCATTTAAGATCATCATGTCTGCCCTTGGCATTCTCGGAACGCCCTGTCCTCAGAATGCAGCAACTGTAGTCCATGGTACCCTGCGGAGAGGGGGCGGGGCTGAGGGAGGTTGGAACACTGCCCTCACTGAGGGACTGGGTGTGGCCATCTCTGCTGTGACTGAACAAAGGGCAGGGGAGCTTGGGGCCGAGGGCAGGGCCCTCAGAGCCCGGCAGGCCCAGTGG
Organism: Mesoplodon densirostris; assembly: GCF_025265405.1. Classification (NCBI taxonomy): domain Eukaryota; kingdom Metazoa; phylum Chordata; class Mammalia; order Artiodactyla; family Ziphiidae; genus Mesoplodon; species Mesoplodon densirostris. The sequence continues at coordinate 98,851,521 of NC_082666.1, forward strand.
GGTGTCACAAGCATTTAGGCCCAGGCCAAAGGGCGCATTCTTTGTCTGAACAGCTGCCCAAACTCTCACCTTTCCACTCAGGCCGCCCTCTTACTTGAAGTGTGTGTGGAACCAGTCCACGCAGTACAGCTCGATGCACAGCTAACCATAAGTCTGGGCATCGTAGCTTCCTGTCAGGTGACCGAAGTTCGCAGGTAGATGGGTCCCTGGGACACACGCGGAGAGGCTCCTGCCCGGGCCACAGGCCGCCCACTACCCCAGCCCCAGATTGAGGCCACAGAGCAGCCCTGTCTGAGTCCCCTCCCTCTAGAGGGAGTATTGGACCAACATTTCTAGAAAAAGGAGTCCTCGCGGGCAACTCATTGGAGGGACACAAATAAATCTTTGCCGACTTTCTGCTGAAACTTAGGAGCATTCACACCTAAGCCTCTTACAAGGTCATCTGTTTAGCTAAACATGAGCTCATGATCTAAATTTACACAATAATGAAGAGATCAGCTAAAAGGGGAGACAATCAGCAAAAACAATCAATACCAGAATTAGATTTCCAAGGCCATCCATCAGATGTTGGAATAATCAGGTGCAAGGCAGGATATATACATAAAACTGGAACTGAAATAAGAAACCAGGATGTTTTCAAAGTCTGGTAGGATCTCTAAAACCTTTTTAAAGTACATGTCATTGATAAAGCTAAATACTCAAAGTTTGTGTAATACAACAGATTAATCATTGAGAAGAGTGTAATTATGCTGTTTTGAAAACTATGGCAGGTCAGATTTTCTGCCTAATTATATAAGAAGATTTTTCTAAAACATACACATTATTTCAAAGACTTATTGGCTGTGAAATAAGTTAAGGGTATTTCAAATGGCTTGTCTGCAATGAAAGGTGCTATGTAGGGAATCACAGAAAGTCGAGGGGAAAATATGTCAATATATACATTGCTATAGGTTGAACTAAGCCTTAGGACAGCAACAATGTAGAGGACCTGACCCTTAGAAGCTTACAAGTAAGCTGGAATCTTCAAAAGTTCCAATATTTATAAGTAAAAAGATTTATTAAAATGAATAACCAAGTGTTTTAATTGACATCAGAAGATCAAACCAATAAACCCTGAGAACATAGATAAAAGATAAATAAAGATATGAGCAGAACTTAATACAACAGCAAACGTATAAAATTGAGGTGATTTAGTAAGTCCAAAGAATATTCTTTGAAAAGATTGAGAAGACACACTTTGATTAAGGAAAACAAAAACGTAAGTAAAGAATATCCAGAAAGAGACAGGACAAAGTTATAGCAGAGAATATATGAAATGCCAGTAAATTTGAATATTTCTGTAAAGGGGACCATTTCCTAGCTCCTAAAGTTTACCAAAACTGACACAAGAGGAAATCATTTAAGGTCATCAGGTCTGCCCTTGGCATTCTCGGAACGCCCTGGCCTCAGAATTCAGCATCTGTAGTCCATGGTAACCTGCGGAGAGGGGGCGGGGCTGAGTGTGGTTGGAACACTGCCCTCACTGAGGGAGTGGGTGTGGCCATCTCTGCTGTGACTGAACAATGGCAGGGGAGCAGGGGTCCCAGGGAAGGGCCCTCAGAGCCCAGCAGGCCCAGTGTGGTGTCACAAGCATTTAGGCCCAGACCAAAGGGCGCCTTCTTTGTCTGAAGAGCTGCCCAAACTCTCACCTTTCCACTCAGGCCGTCCTCCTACTTGAAGTGTGTTTGGAAGCTGTCCGCGCAGTACACTTCGCTACATAGCTAACCATAGGTCTGGGCATCGTAGCTTCCTGGCAGGTGACCGAAGTTCGCAGGCATATGAGTCCCTGGGACACACGCGGAGAGGCTCCTGCCCGGGCCACAGGCCGCCCACTGCCCCAGCCCCAGATCAGGGGCCGCAAAGCAGCCCTGTCTGAGTCCCCTGCCTCTGGAGGGAGTATTGTACCAACACTTCTAGAAATAGGTGTCGTCGCGGGCAACTCATTGGAGGGACACAAAAAAATCTTTGCCGACTTTCTGCTGAAACTTAGGAGCGTTCACACCTAAGCCTCTTACAAGGTCAGCTGTTTAGCTAAACATGAGCTCATGATCTAAATTTACACAATAATGAAGAGATCAGTTACAAGGGGGGACAATCAGCAAAAACAATCAATACCAGAATTAGATTCCCAAGGCCATCCATCAGATGTTGGAATAATCAGGTGCAAGGCAGGATATATACATAAAACTGGAACTGAAACAAGAAACAAGGATGTTTTCAAAGTCTGGTACGATCTCTAAAACATTTTTAAAGTACATGTCATTGATAAAGCTAAATACTCAAAGGTTGTGTAATCCAACAGATTAATCATTGAGAAGAGTGAAATTATGCTGTTTCGAAAACTATGGCAGGTCAGATTTTCTGCCTAATTATATAAGAAGATTTATCTAAAACATACACATTGTTTCAAAGACTTATTGGCTGTGAAATAAGTTAAGGGTATTTCAAATGGCTTGTCTGCAATGAAAGGTGCTATGTAGGGAATCACAGAAAGTCGAGGGGAATATGTGTCAATATATACATTGCTATAGGTGAACTAAGCCTTAGGACAGCAACAATGTAGAGGACCTGACCCTTAGAAGCTTACAAGTAAGCTGGAATCTTCAAAAGTTACAATTTTTATAAGTAAAAATATTTATTAAAATGAATAACCAAGTGTTTTAATTGACATCAGATGATCAAACCAATATACCCTGAGAACATAGATAAAAGAAAAATAAAGATATGAGCAGAACTTAATACAACAGCAAACGTATAAAATTGAGGTGATTTAGTAAGTCCAAAGAATATTCTTTGAAAAGATTTAAAAGACACACTTTGAGTAAGGAAAACAAAAACATAAGTAAAGAATATATAGAAAGAGTCAGGACAATGTTATAGCAAAGAATATATGAAATGCCAGTAAATTTGAATATTTCTGTAAAGGGGACCATTTCCTAGCTCCTAAAGTTTACCAAAACTGAGACAAGAGGAAATCATTTAAGGTCCTCATGTCTGCCCTTGGCATTCTGAGAACGCCCTGGCCTCAGAATGCAGCATCTGTAGTCCATGGTAACCTGCGGAGGGGGGGCGGGGCTGAGGGAGTTTGGAACACTGCCCTCACTGAGGGAGTGGGTGTGGCCATCTCTGCTGTGACTGAACAAAGTGCAGGGGAGCAGGGGTCCCAGGGAAGGGCACTCAGAGCCCAGCAGGCCCAGTGTGGTTTCACAAGCATTTAGGCCCAGGCCAAAGGGTGCCTTCTTTGCCTGAACAGCTGCCCAAACTCTCACCTTTCCACTCAGGCCACCCTCTTTCTTGAAGTGTGTGTGGAAGCTGTCCACGCAGTACACCTCGCTGCACAGCTAACCATAGGACTGGGCATCGTAGCTTCCTGCCAGGTGATCGAAGTTCGCAGGAAGATGGGTCCCTGGGACACACACGGAGAGGCTCCTGCCCGGGCCACAGGCCGCCCACTGCCCCAGCCCCAGTTCAGCGGCCGAAAATCAGCCCTGTCTGAGTCTCCTGCCTCTAGAATGAGTATTGGACCAACACTTCTAGAAAATGGGGTCCTCACGGGCAACTCATTGGAGGGACAGAAATAAATCTTTGCCGACTTTCTGCTGAAACTTAGGCGCGTTCACACCTAAGCCTCTTACAAGGTCAGCTCTTTAGCTAAACATGAGCTCATTATCGAAATTTACACAATAAGGAAGTGATCAGCTACAAGGGGAGACAATCAGCAAAAACAATCAATACCAGAATTAGATTCCCAAGGCCATCCATCAGATGTTGGAATAATCAGGTGCAAGGCTGGATATATACATAACACTGGAACTGAAACAAGAAACAAGGGTGTTTTCAAATTCTGGTACGATCTCTAAAACATTTTTAAAGTACATGTCATTGATAAAGCTAAATAGTCAAAGGTTGTGTAATACAACAGATTAATCATTGAGAAGAGTGAAATTATGCTGTTTTGAAAATTATGGCAGGTGAGATTTTCTTCCTAATTATATAAGAAGATTTCTCTAAAACATACACATTATTTCAAAGACTTATTGGCTGTGAAATAAGTTAGGGTATTTCAAATGGCTTGTCTGCAATGAAAGGTGCTATGTAGGGAATCACAGAAAGTCGAGGGGAAAATATGTCAAAATATATACATTGCTATACGTAGAACTAAGCCTTAGGACAGCAACAATGTAGAGGACCTGACACTTAGAAACTTGCAAGTAAGCTGGAATCTTCAAAAGTTCAAATATTTATAAGTAAAAAGATTTATTAAAATGAATAACCAAGTGTTTTAATTGACATCAGATGATCAAACCAATAAACCCTGAGAACATAGATAAAAGATAAATAAAGATATGAGCAGAACTTAATACAACAGCAAACGTATAAAATTGAGGTGATTTAGTAAGTCCAAAGAATATTCTTTGAAAAGATTGAAAAGACACACTTTGATTAAGGAAAACAAAAACATAAGTGAAGAATATACAGAAAGAATCAGGACAATGTTATAGCAGAGAATATATGAAATGCCAGTAAATTTGAACATTTCTGTAAAGGGGAACATTTCCTAGCTCCTAAAGTTTACCAAAACTGACACAAGAGGAAGTCATTTAAGGTCATCATGTCTGGCCTTGGCATTCTCGGAACGCCCTGGACTCAGAATGCAGCAACTGTTGTCCATGGTAACCTGAGGAGAGCGGGCGGGGCTGAGGCAGGTTGGAACACTGCCCTCACTGAGGGAGTGGGTGTGGCCATCTCTGCTGTGACTGAACAAAGGGAAGGGGAGCATGGGGTCGAGGGCAGGGCCGTCAGAGCCCGGCAGGCCCAGTGGGGTGTCACAAGCATTTAGGCCCAGGCCAAAGGGCGCCTTCTTTGTCTGAACAGCTGCCCAAACTCTCACCTTTCCACTCAGGCCGCCCTCTTACTTGAAGTGTGAGTGGAACCTCTCCACGCAGTACACCTCGCTGCACAGCTAACCATAGGTCTGGGCATCGTAGCTTCCTGCCAGGTGACCGATGTTCGCAGGTAGATCGGTCCCTGGGACACACGCGGAGAGGCTCCTGCCCGGGCCACAGGCCGCCCACTACCCCAGCCCCAGATTGGTGCCGCACAGCAGCCCTGTCTGAGTCCCCTCCCTCTAGAGGGAGTATTTAACCAACATTTCTAGAAAACGGAGTCCTCGCGGGCAACTCATTGGAGGGACACAAATAAATCTTTGCCGACTTTCTGCTGAAACTTAGGAGCATTCACACCTAAGCCTCTTACAAGGTCATCTGTTTAGCTAAACATGAGCTCATGATCTAAATTTACACAATAATGAAGAGATCAGCTAAAAGGGGAGACAATCCGAAAAAACAATCAATACCAGAATTAGATTTCCAAGGCCATCCATCAGATGTTGGAATAATCAGGTGCAAGGCAGGATATATACATAAAACTGGAACTGAAATAAGAAACCAGGATGTTTTCAAAGTCTGGTAGGATCTCTAAAACATTTTTAAATTACATGTCATTGATAAAGCTAAATACTCAAATTTGTGTAATACAACAGATTAATCATTGAGAAGAGTGTAATTATGCTGTTTTGAAAACTATGGCAGGTCAGATTTTCTGCCTAATTATATAAGAAGATTTATCTAAAACATACACATTATTTCAAAGACTTATTGGCTGTGAAATAAGTTAAGGGTATTTCAAACGGCTTGTCTGCAATGAAAGGTGCTATGTACGGAATCACAGAAAGTCGAGGGGAAAATATGTCAATATATACATTGCTATAGGTTGAACTAAGCCTTAGGACAGCAACAATGTAGAGGACCTGACACTTAGAAACCTACAAGTAAGCTGTAATCTTCAAAAGTTCAAAGCTTTATAAGTAAAAAGATTTATTAAAATGAATAACCAAGTGTTTTAATTGACATCAGAAGATCAAACCAATATACCCTGAGAACATAGATAAAAGAAAAATAAAGATATGAGCAGAACTTAATACAACAGCCAACGTATAAAATTGAGGTGATTTAGTAAGTCCAAAGAATATTCTTTGAAAAGATTTAAAAGACACACTTTGATTAAGGAAAACAAAAATGTAAGTAAAGAATATCCAGAAAGAGACAGGACAAAGTTATAGCAGAGAATATATGAAATGCCAGTAAATTTGAATATTTCTGTAAAGGGGACCATTTCCTAGCTCCTAAAGTTTACCAAAACTGACACAAGAGGAAATCATTTAAGGTCATCAGGGCTGCCCTTGGCATTCTCGGAACGCCCTGGCCTCAGAATTCAGCATCTGTAGTCCATGGTAACCTGCGGAGAGGGGGCGGGGCTGAGTGTGGTTGGAACACTGCCCTCACTGAGGGAGTGGGTGTGGCCATCTCTGCTGTGACTGAACAATGGCAGGGGAGCAGGGGTCCCAGGGAAGGGCCCTCAGAGCCCAGCAGGCCCAGTGTGGTGTCACAAGCATTTAGGCCCAGACCAAAGGGCGCCTTCTTTGTCTGAAGAGCTGCCCAAACTCTCACCTTTCCACTCAGGCCGCCCTCCTACTTGAAGTGTGTTTGGAAGCTGTCCGCGCAGTACACTTCGCTACACAGCTAACCATAAGTCTGGGCATCGTAGCTTCCTGGCAGGTGACCGAAGTTCGCAGGCATATGAGTCCCTGGGACACACGCGGAGAGGCTCCTGCCCGGGCCACAGGCCGCCCACTGCCCAAGCCCCAGATCAGGGGCCGCAAAGCAGCCATGTCTGAGTCCCCTGCCTCTGGAGGGAGTATTGTACCAACACTTCTAGAAATAGGTATCGTTGCGGGCAACTCATTGGAGGGACACAAATAAATCTTTGCCGACTTTCTGCTGAAACTTAGGAGCGTTCACACCTAAGCCTCTTACAAGGTCAGCTGTTTAGCTAAACATGAGCTCATGATCTAAATTTACACAATAATGAAGAGATCAGTTACAAGGGGGGACAATCAGCAAAAACAATCAATACCAGAATTAGATTCCCAAGGCCATCCATCAGATGTTGGAATAATCAGGTGCAAGGCAGGATATATACATAAAACTGGAACTGAAACAAGAAACAAGGATGTTTTCAAAGTCTGGTACGATCTCTAAAACATTTTTAAAGTACATGTCATTGATAAAGCTAAATACTCAAAGGTTGTGTAATCCAACAGATTAATCATTGAGAAGAGTGAAATTATGCTGTTTCGAAAACTATGGCAGGTCAGATTTTCTGCCTAATTATATAAGAAGATTTATCTAAAACATACACATTATTTCAAAGACTTATTGGCTGTGAAATAAGTTAAGGGTATTTCAAATGGCTTGTCTGCAATGAAAGGTGCTATGTAGGGAATCACAGAAAGTCGAGGGGAATATGTGTCAATATATACATTGCTATAGGTGAACTAAGCCTTAGGACAGCAACAATGTAGAGGACCTGACCCTTAGAAGCTTACAAGTAAGCTGGAATCTTCAAAAGTTACAATTTTTATAAGTAAAAATATTTATTAAAATGAATAACCAAGTGTTTTAATTGACATCAGAAGATCAAACCAATAAACCCTGAGAACATAGATAAAAGAAAAATAAAGATATGAGCAGAACTTAATACAACAGCCAACGTATAAAATTGAGGTGATTTAGTAAGTCCAAAGAATATTCTTTGAAAAGATTTAAAAGACACACTTTGAGTAAGGAAAACAAAAACATAAGTAAAGAATATATAGAAAGAGTCAGGACAATGTTATAGCAAAGAATATATGAAATGCCAGTAAATTTGAATATTTCTGTAAAGGGGACCATTTCCTAGCTCCTAAAGTTTACCAAAACTGACACAAGAGGAAATCATTTAAGGTCCTCATGTCTGCCCTTGGCATTCTGAGAACGCCCTGGCCTCAGAATGCAGCATCTGTAGTCCATGGTAACCTGCGGAGGTGGGGCGGGGCTGAGGGAGTTTGGAACACTGCCCTCACTGACGGAGTGGGTGTGGCCATCTCTGCTGTGACTGAACAAAGTGCAGGGGAGCAGGGGTCCCAGGGAAGGGCACTCAGAGCCCAGCAGGCCCAGTGTGGTTTCACAAGCATTTAGGCCCAGGCCAAAGGGTGCCTTCTTTGCCTGAACAGCTGCCCAAACTCTCACCTTTCCACTCAGGCCACCCTCTTTCTTGAAGTGTGTGTGGAAGCTGTCCACGCAGTACACCTCGCTGCACAGCTAACCATAGGACTGGGCATCGTAGCTTCCTGCCAGGTGACCGAAGTTCGCAGGAAGATGGGTCCCTGGGACACACACGGAGAGGCTCCTGCCCGGGCCACAGGCCGCCCACTGCCCCAGCCCCAGTTCAGCGGCCGAAAATCAGCCCTGTCTGAGTCTCCTGCCTCTAGAAGGAGTATTGGACCAACACTTCTAGAAAATGGGGTCCTCACGGGCAACTCATTGGAGGGACAGAAATAAATCTTTGCCGACTTTCTGCTGAAACTTAGGAGCGTTCACACCTAAGCCTCTTACAAGGTCAGCTGTTTAGCTAAACATGAGCTCATGATCTAAATTTACACAATAATGAAGAGATCAGCTACAAGGGGAGACAATCAGCAAAAACAATCAATACCAGAATTAGATTCCCAAGGCCATCCATCAGATGTTGGAATAATCAGGTGCAAGGCAGGATATATACATAACACTGGAACTGAAACAAGAAACAAGGGTGTTTTCAAATTCTGGTACGATCTCTAAAACATTTTTAAAGTACATGTCATTGATAAAGCTAAATACTCAAAGGTTGTGTAATACAACAGATTAATCATTGAGAAGAGTGAAATTATGCTGTTGTGAAAATTATGGCAGGTGAGATTTTCTTCCTAATTATATAAGAAGATTTCTCTAAAACATACACATTATTTCAAAGACTTATTGGCTGTGAAATAAGTTAGGGTATTTCAAATGGCTTGTCTGCAATGAAAGGTGCTATGTAGGGAATCACAGAAAGTCGAGGGGAAAATATGTCAAAATATATACATTGCTATACGTAGAACTAAGCCTTAGGACAGCAACAATGTAGAGGACCTGACACTTAGAAACTTGCAAGTAAGCTGGAATCTTCAAAAGTTCAAATATTTATAAGTAAAAAGATTTATTAAAATGAATAACCAAGTGTTTTAATTGACATCAGATGATCAAACCAATAAACCCTGAGAACATAGATAAAAGATAAATAAAGATATGAGCAGAACTTAATACAACAGCAAATGTATAAAATTGAGGTGATTTAGTAAGTCCAAAGAATATTCTTTGAAAAGATTGAAAAGACACACTTTGATTAAGGAAAACAAAAACATAAGTGAAGAATATACAGAAAGAATCAGGACAATGTTATAGCAGAGAATATATGAAATGCCAGTAAATTTGAACATTTCTGTAAAGGGGAACATTTCCTAGCTCCTAAAGTTTACCAAAACTGACACAAGAGGAAGTCATTTAAGGTCATCATGTCTGCCCTTGGCATTCTCGGAACGCCCTGGACTCAGAATGCAGCAACTGTTGTCCATGGTAACCAGAGGAGAGCGGGCGGGGCTGAGGCAGGTTGGAACACTGCCCTCACTGAGGGAGTGGGTGTGGCCATCTCTGCTGTGACTGAACAAATGGAAGGGCAGCATGGGGCCGAGGGCAGGGCCGTCAGAGCCCGGCAGGCCCAGTGGGGTGTCACAAGCATTTAGGCCCAGGCCAAAGGGCGCCTTCTTTGTCTGAACAGCTGCCCAAACTCTCACCTTTCCACTCAGGCCGCCCTCTTACTTGAAGTGTGAGTGGAACCTCTCCACGCAGTACACCTCGCTGCACAGCTAACCAGAGGTCTGGGCATCGTAGCTTCCTGCCAGGTGACCGATGTTCGCAGGTAGATCGGTCCCTGGGACACACGCGGAGAGGCTCCTGCCCGGGCCACAGGCCGCCCACTACCCCAGCCCCAGATTGGTGCCGCACAGCAGCCCTGTCTGAGTCCCCTCCCTCTAGAGGGAGTATTTAACCAACATTTCTAGAAAACGGAGTCCTCGCGGGCAACTCATTGGAGGGACACAAATAAATCTTTGCCGACTTTCTGCTGAAACTTAGGAGCATTCACACCTAAGCCTCTTACAAGGTCAGCTGTTTAGCTAAACATGAGCTCATGATCTAAATTTACACAATAATGAAGAGATCAGCTAAAAGGGGAGACAATCCGAAAAAACAATCAATACCAGAATTAGATTTCCAAGGCCATCCATCAGATGTTGGAATAATCAGGTGCAAGGCAGGATATATACATAAAACTGGAACTGAAATAAGAAACCAGGATGTTTTCAAAGTCTGGTAGGATCTCTAAAACATTTTTAAAGTACATGTCATTGATAAAGCTAAATACTCAAATTTGTGTAATACAACAGATTAATCATTGAGAAGAGTGTAATTATGCTGTTTTGAAAACTATGGCAGGTCAGATTTTCTGCCTAATTATATAAGAAGATTTATCTAAAACATACACATTATTTCAAAGACTTATTGGCTGTGAAATAAGTTAAGGGTATTTCAAACGGCTTGTCTGCAATGAAAGGTGCTATGTACGGAATCACAGAAAGTCGAGGGGAAAATATGTCAATATATACATTGCTATAGGTTGAACTAAGCCTTAGGACAGCAACAATGTAGAGGACCTGACACTTAGAAACCTACAAGTAAGCTGTAATCTTCAAAAGTTCAAAGCTTTATAAGTAAAAAGATTTATTAAAATGAATAACCAAGTGTTTTAATTGACATCAGAAGATCAAACCAATATACCCTGAGAACATAGATAAAAGAAAAATAAAGATATGAGCAGAACTTAATACAACAGCCAACGTATAAAATTGAGGTGATTTAGTAAGTCCAAAGAATATTCTTTGAAAAGATTTAAAAGACACACTTTGATTAAGGAAAACAAAAATGTAAGTAAAGAATATCCAGAAAGAGACAGGACAAAGTTATAGCAGAGAATATATGAAATGCCAGTAAATTTGAATATTTCTGTAAAGGGGACCATTTCCTAGCTCCTAAAGTTTACCAAAACTGACACAAGAGGAAATCATTTAAGGTCCTCATGTCTGCCCTTGGCATTCTGAGAACGCCCTGGCCTCAGAATGCAGCATCTGTAGTCCATGGTAACCTGCGGAGATGGGGCGGGGCTGAGGGAGTTTGGAACACTGCCCTCACTGAGGGAGTGGGTGTGGCCATCTCTGCTGTGACTGAACAAAGTGCAGGGGAGCAGGGGTCCCAGGGAAGGGCACTCAGAGCCCAGCAGGCCCAGTGTGGTTTCACAAGCATTTAGGCCCAGGCCAAAGGGTGCCTTCTTTGCCTGAACAGCTGCCCAAACTCTCACCTTTCCACTCAGGCCACCCTCTTTCTTGAAGTGTGTGTGGAAGCTGTCCACGCAGTACACCTCGCTGCACAGCTAACCATAGGACTGGGCATCGTAGCTTCCTGCCAGGTGACCGAAGTTCGCAGGAAGATGGGTCCCTGGGACACACACGGAGAGGCTCCTGCCCGGGCCACAGGCCGCCCACTGCCCCAGCCCCAGTTCAGCGGCCGAAAATCAGCCCTGTCTGAGTCTCCTGCCTCTAGAAGGAGTATTGGACCAACACTTCTAGAAAATGGGGTCCTCACGGGCAACTCATTGGAGGGACAGAAATAAATCTTTGCCGACTTTCTGCTGAAACTTAGGAGCGTTCACACCTAAGCCTCTTACAAGGTCAGCTGTTTAGCTAAACATGAGCTCATGATCTAAATTTACACAATAATGAAGAGATCAGCTACAAGGGGAGACAATCAGCAAAAACAATCAATACCAGAATTAGATTCCCAAGGCCATCCATCAGATGTTGGAATAATCAGGTGCAAGGCAGGATATATACATAACACTGGAACTGAAACAAGAAACAAGGGTGTTTTCAAATTCTGGTACGATCTCTAAAACATTTTTAAAGTACATGTCATTGATAAAGCTAAATACTCAAAGGTTGTGTAATACAACATATTAATCATTGAGAAGAGTGAAATTATGCTGTTGTGAAAATTATGGCAGGTGAGATTTTCTTCCTAATTATATAAGAAGATTTCTCTAAAACATACACATTATTTCAAAGACTTATTGGCTGTGAAATAAGTTAGGGTATTTCAAATGGCTTGTCTGCAATGAAAGGTGCTATGTAGGGAATCACAGAAAGTCGAGGGGAAAATATGTCAAAATATATACATTGCTATACGTAGAACTAAGCCTTAGGACAGCAACAATGTAGAGGACCTGACACTTAGAAACTTGCAAGTAAGCTGGAATCTTCAAAAGTTCAAATATTTATAAGTAAAAAGATTTATTAAAATGAATAACCAAGTGTTTTAATTGACATCAGATGATCAAACCAATAAACCCTGAGAACATAGATAAAAGATAAATAAAGATATGAGCAGAACTTAATACAACAGCAAACGTATAAAATTGAGGTGATTTAGTAAGTCCAAAGAATATTCTTTGAAAAGATTGAAAAGACACACTTTGATTAAGGAAAACAAAAACATAAGTGAAGAATATACAGAAAGAATCAGGACAATGTTATAGCAGAGAATATATGAAATGCCAGTAAATTTGAACATTTCTGTAAAGGGGAACATTTCCTAGCTCCTAAAGTTTACCAAAACTGACACAAGAGGAAGTCATTTAAGGTCATCATGTCTGCCCTTGGCATTCTCGGAACGCCCTGGACTCAGAATGCAGCAACTGTTGTCCATGGTAACCTGAGGAGAGCGGGCGGGGCTGAGGCAGGTTGGAACACTGCCCTCACTGAGGGAGTGGGTGTGGCCATCTCTGCTGTGACTGAACAAAGGGAAGGGGAGCATGGGGCCGAGGGCAGGGCCGTCAGAGCCCGGCAGGCCCAGTGGGGTGTCACAAGCATTTAGGCCCAGGCCAAAGGGCGCCTTCTTTGTCTGAACAGCTGCCCAAACTCTCACCTTTCCACTCAGGCCGCCCTCTTACTTGAAGTGTGAGTGGAACCTCTCCACGCAGTACACCTCGCTGCACAGCTAACCATAGGTCTGGGCATCGTAGCTTCCTGCCAGGTGACCGATGTTCGCAGGTAGATCGGTCCCTGGGACACACGCGGAGAGGCTCCTGCCCGGGCCACAGGCCGCCCACTACCCCAGCCCCAGATTGGTGCCGCACAGCAGCCCTGTCTGAGTCCCCTCCCTCTAGAGGGAGTATTTAACCAACATTTCTAGAAAACGGAGTCCTCGCGGGCAACTCATTGGAGGGACACAAATAAATCTTTGCCGACTTTCTGCTGAAACTTAGGAGCATTCACACCTAAGCCTCTTACAAGGTCATCTGTTTAGCTAAACATGAGCTCATGATCTAAATTTACACAATAATGAAGAGATCAGCTAAAAGGGGAGACAATCCGAAAAAACAATCAATACCAGAATTAGATTTCCAAGGCCATCCATCAGATGTTGGAATAATCAGGTGCAAGGCAGGATATATACATAAAACTGGAACTGAAATAAGAAACCAGGATGTTTTCAAAGTCTGGTAGGATCTCTAAAACATTTTTAAAGTACATGTCATTGATAAAGCTAAATACTCAAATTTGTGTAATACAACAGATTAATCATTGAGAAGAGTGTAATTATGCTGTTTTGAAAACTATGGCAGGTCAGATTTTCTGCCTAATTATATAAGAAGATTTATCTAAAACATACACATTATTTCAAAGACTTATTGGCTGTGAAATAAGTTAAGGGTATTTCAAACGGCTTGTCTGCAATGAAAGGTGCTATGTACGGAATCACAGAAAGTCGAGGGGAAAATATGTCAATATATACATTGCTATAGGTTGAACTAAGCCTTAGGACAGCAACAATGTAGAGGACCTGACACTTAGAAACCTACAAGTAAGCTGTAATCTTCAAAAGTTCAAAGCTTTATAAGTAAAAAGATTTATTAAAATGAATAACCAAGTGTTTTAATTGACATCAGAAGATCAAACCAATATACCCTGAGAACATAGATAAAAGAAAAATAAAGATATGAGCAGAACTTAATACAACAGCCAACGTATAAAATTGAGGTGATTTAGTAAGTCCAAAGAATATTCTTTGAAAAGATTTAAAAGACACACTTTGAGTAAGGAAAACAAAAACATAAGTAAAGAATATATAGAAAGAGTCAGGACAATGTTATAGCAAAGAATATATGAAATGCCAGTAAATTTGAATATTTCTGTAAAGGGGACCATTTCCTAGCTCCTAAAGTTTACCAAAACTGAGACAAGAGGAAATCATTTAAGGTCCTCATGCCTGCCCTTGGCATTCTGAGAACGCCCTGGCCTCAGAATGCAGCATCTGTAGTCCATGGTAACCTGCGGAGGGGTGGCGTGGCTGAGGGAGTTTGGAACACTGCCCTCACTGACGGAGTGGGTGTGGCCATCTCTGCTGTGACTGAACAAAGTGCAGGGGAGCAGGGGTCCCAGGGAAGGGCACTCAGAGCCCAGCAGGCCCAGTGTGGTTTCACAAGCATTTAGGCCCAGGCCAAAGGGTGCCTTCTTTGCCTGAACAGCTGCCCAAACTCTCACCTTTCCACTCAGGCCACCCTCTTTCTTGAAGTGTGTGTGGAAGCTGTCCGCGCAGTACACCTCGCTGCACAGCTAACCATAGGACTGGGCATCGTAGCTTCCTGCCAGGTGACCGAAGTTCGCAGGAAGATGGGTCCCTGGGACACACACGGAGAGGCTCCTGCCCGGGCCACAGGCCGCCCACTGCCCCAGCCCCAGTTCAGCGGCCGAAAATCAGCCCTGTCTGAGTCTCCTGCCTCTAGAAGGAGTATTGGACCAACACTTCTAGAAAATGGGGTCCTCACGGGCAACTCATTGGAGGGACAGAAATAAATCTTTGCCGACTTTCTGCTGAAACTTAGGAGCGTTCACACCTAAGCCTCTTACAAGGTCAGCTCTTTAGCTAAACATGAGCTCATTATCGAAATTTACACAATAATGAAGTGATCAGCTACAAGGGGAGACAATCAGCAAAAACAATCAATACCAGAATTAGATTCCCAAGGCCATCCATCAGATGTTGGAATAATCAGGTGCAAGGCAGGATATATACATAACACTGGAAATGAAACAAGAAACAAGGGTGTTTTCAAATTCTGGTACGATCTCTGAAACATTTTTAAAGTACATGTCATTGATAAAGCTAAATACTCAAAGGTTGTGTAATACAACAGATTAATCATTGAGAAGAGTGAAATTATGCTGTTTTGAAAATTATGGCAGGTGAGATTTTCTTCCTAATTATATAAGAAGATTTCTCTAAAACATACACATTATTTCAAAGACTTATTGGCTGTGAAATAAGTTAAGGGTATTTCAAATGGCTTGTCTGCAATGAAAGGTGCTATGTAGGGAATCACAGAAAGTCAAGGGGAAAATATGTCAATATATACATTGCTATACGTAGAACTAAGCCTTAGGACAGCAACAATGTAGGGGACCTGACACTTAGAAACTTGCAAGTAAGCTGGAATCTTCAAAAGTTCAAATATTTATAAGTAAAAAGATTTATTAAAATGAATAACCAAGTGTTTTAATTGACATCAGAAGATCAAACCAATAAACCCTGAGAACATAGATAAAAGATAAATAAAGATATGAGCAGAACTTAATACAACAGCAAACGTATAAAATTGAGGTGATTTAGTAAGTCCAAAGAATATTCTTTGAAAAGATTGAAAAGACACACTTTGATTAAGGAAAACAAAAACATAAGTGAAGAATATACAGAAAGAATCAGGACAATGTTATAGCAGAGAATATATGAAATGCCAGTAAATTTGAACATTTCTGTAAAGGGGACCATTTCCTAGCTCCTAAAGTTTACCAAAACTGACACAAGAGGAAGTCATTTAAGGTCATCATGTCTGCCCTTGGCATTCTCAGAACGCCCTGGACTCAGAAAGCAGCAACTGTAGTCCATGGTAACCTGAGGAGAGGGGGCGGGGCTGAGGCAGGTTGGAACACGGCCCTCACTGAGGGAGTGGGTGTGGCCATTTCTGCTGTGACTGAACAAAGGGAAGGGGTGCATGGGGCCAAGGGCAGGGCCGTCAGAGCCCGGCAGGCCCAGTGGGGTGTCACAAGCATTTAGGCCCAGGCCAAAGGGCGCCTTCTTTGTCTGAACAGCTGCCCAAACTCTAACCTTTCCACTCAGGCCGCCCTCTTACTTGAAGTGTGTGTGGAACCTCTCCACGCAGTACACCTCGCTGCACAGCTAACCATAGGTCTGGGCATCGTAGCTTCCTGCCAGTTGACCGATGTTCGCAGGTAGATCGGTCCCTGGGACACACGCGGAGAGGCTCCTGCCCGGGCCACAGGCCGCCCACTACCCCAGCCCCAGATTGGTGCCGCACAGCAGCCCTGTCTGAGTCCCCTCCCTCTAGAGGGAGTATTTAACCAACACTTCTAGAAAACGGAGTCCTCGCGCGCAACTCATTGGAGGGACACAAATTAATCTTTGCCGACTTTCTGCTGAAACTTAGGAGCATTCACACCTAAGCCTCTTACACGGTCAGCTGTTTAGCTAAACATGAGCTCATGATCTAAATTTACACAATAATGAAGAGATCAGCTACAAGGGGAGACAATCTGCAAAAACAATCAATACCAGAATTAGATTCCCAAGGCCATCCATCAGAAGTTGGAATAATCAGGTGCAACGCAGGATATATACATAAAACTGGAACTGAAACAAGAAACAAGCATGTTTTCAAAGTCTGGTAGGATCTCTAAAACATTATTAAAGTACATGTCATTGATAAAGCTAAATACTCAAAGGTTGTGTAATACAACAGATTAATCATTGAGAAGAGTGAAATTATGCTGTTTTGAAAACTATCGCAGGTCAGATTTGCTGCTTAATTATATAAGAAGATTTCTATAAAACATACACATTATTTCAAAGACTTATTGGCTGTGAAATAAGTTAAGGGTATTTCAAATGGCTTGTCTGCATTGAAAGGTGCTTTGTAGGGAATCACAGAAAGTCGAGGGGAAAATATGTCAATATATACATTGCTATAGGTTGAACTAAGCCTTAAGACAGCAACAATATAGAGGACCTGACACTTAGTAACTTACAAGTAAGATGGAATCTTCAAAAGTTCAAGTATTTATAAGTAAAAATATTTATTAAAATGAATAACCAAGTATTTTAATTGACACCAGAAGATCAAACCAATAAACCCTGAGAACATAGATAAAAGATAAATAAAGATATGAGCAGAACTTAATACAACAGCAAACGTATAAAATTGAGGTGATTTAGTAAGTCCAAAGAATATTCTTTGAAAAGATTGAAAAGACACACTTTGATTAAGAAAACAAAAACATAACTAAAGAATATACAGAAAGAGTCAGAACAATGTTATAGCAGAGAATATATGAAATGCCAGGAAATTTGAACATTTCTGTAAAGGGGACCATTTCCTAGCTCCTAAAGTTTACCAAAACTGACACAAGAGGAAGTCATTTAAGGTCATCATGTCTGCCCTTGGCATTCTCGGAACGCCCTGGCCTCAGAATGCAGCAACTGTAGTCCATAGTAACCTGAGGAGAGGGGGCGGGGCTGAGGCAGGTTGGAACACTGCCCTCACTGAGGGAGTGGGTGTGGCCATCTCTGCTGTGACTGAACAAAGGGCAGGGGAGCATGGGGCCGAGGGCAGGGCCGTCAGAGCCCGGCAGGCCCAGTGGGGTGTCACAAGCATTTAGGCCCAGGCCAAAGGGCGCCTTCTTTGTCTGAACAGGTGCCCAAACTCTCACCTTTCCACTCAGGCCGCCCTCTTACTTGAAGTGTGTGTGGAACCTCTCCACGCAGTACACCTCGCTGCACAGCTAACCATAGGTCAGGGCATCGTAGCTTCCTGCCAGGTGACCGATGTTCGCAGGTAGATCGGTCCCTGGGACACACGCGGAGAGGCTCCTGCCCGGGCCACAGGCCGCCCACTACCCCAGCCCCAGATTGGTGCCGCACAGCAGCCCTGTCTGAGTCCCCTCCCTCTAGAGGGAGTATTTAACCAACACTTCTAGAAAACGGAGTCCTCGTGCGCAACTCATTTGAGGGACTCAAATAAATCTTTGCCGACTTTCTGCTGAAACTTAGGAGCATTCACACCTAAGCCTCTTACACGGTCAGCTGTTTAGCTAAACATGAGCTCATGATCTAAATTTACACAATAATGAAGAGATCAGCTACAAGGGGAGACAATCAGCAAAAACAATCAATACCAGAATTAGATTCCCAAGGCCATCCATCAGAAGTTGGAATAATCAGGTGCAAGGCAGGATATATACATAAAACTGGAACTGAAACAAGAAACAAGGATGTTTTCAAAGTCTGGTAGGATCTCTAAAACATTATTAAAGTACATGTCATTGATAAAGCTAAATACTCAAAGGTTGTGTAATACAACAGATTAATCATTGAGAAGAGTGAAATTATGCTGTTTTGAAAACCATCGCAGGTCAGATTTGTGCTTAATTATATAAGAAGATTTCTATAAAACATACACATTATTTCAAAGACTTATTGGCTGTGAAATAAGTTAAGGGTATTTCAAATGGCTTGTCTGCATTGAAAGGTGCTTTGTAGGGAATCACAGAAAGTCGAGGGGAAAATATGTCAATATATACATTGCTATAGGTTGAACTAAGCCTTAAGACAGCAACAATATAGAGGACCTGACACTTAGTAACTTACAAGTAAGATGGAATCTTCAAAAGTTCAAGTATTTATAAGTAAAAATATTTATTAAAATGAATAACCAAGTATTTTAATTGACACCAGAAGATCAAACCAATAAACCCTGAGAACATAGATAAAAGATAAATAAAGATATGAGCAGAACTTAATACAACAGCAAACGTATAAAATTGAGGTGATTTAGTAAGTCCAAAGAATATTCTTTGAAAAGATTGAAAAGACACACTTTGATTAAGAAAACAAAAACATAACTAAAGAATATACAGAAAGAGTCAGAACAATGTTATAGCAGAGAATATATGAAATGCCAGTAAATTTGAACATTTCTGTAAAGGGGACCATTTCCTAGCTCCTAAAGTTTACCAAAACTGACACAAGAGGAAGTCATTTAAGGTCATCATGTCTGCCCTTGGCATTCTCGGAACGCCCTGGCCTCAGAATGCAGCATCTGTAGTCCATGGTAACCTGCGGAGAGGGGGTGGGGCTGAGGGAGGTTGGAACACTGCCCTCACTGAGGGAGTGGGTGTGGCCATCTCTGCTGTGACTGAACAAAGGCAGTGGAGCAAGGTGCCCAAGGCAGGGCCCTCAGAGCACGGCAGGCCCAGTGGGGTTTCACAAGCTTTTAGGCCCAGGGCAAAGGGTGCCTTCTTTGTCTGAACTGCTGCCCAATCTCTCACCTTTCCACTCAGGCCGCCCTCTTACTTGCAGAGTGTGTGGAAGCTGTCCGCGCAGTACACCTCGCTGCACAGCTAACCATAGGTATGGGCATCGTAGCTTCCTGCCAGGTGACCGAAGTTCGCAGGTAGATGGGTCCCTGGGACACACGCGGAGAGGCTCCTGCCCGGGCCATAGGCCGCCCACTGCCACAGCCGCAGATCGGGGTCCGCAAAACAGCCCTGTCTGAGTCCCCTGCCTCTAGAGGGAGTATTGGACCAACACTTCTAGAAAATGGGGTCCTCGCAGGCAACTCATTGGAGGGACACAAATAAATCTTTGCCGACATTCTGCTGAAACTTAGGAGCGTTCACACCTAACCCTTTTACAAGGTCAGCTGTTTAGCTAAACATGAGCTCATGATCTAAATTTACACAATAATGAAGAGATCAGCTACAAGGGGAGACAATCAGAAAAAACAATCAATACCATAATTAGATTCCCAAAGCCATCCATCAGATGTTGGAATATTCAGGTGCAAGGCAGGATATATACATAAAACTGGAACTGAAACAAGAAACAAGGATGTTTTCAAAGTCTGGTAGGATCTCTAAAACATTTTTAAAATACATGTCATTGATAAAGCTAACTACTCAAAGGTTGTGTAATACAACAGATTAATCATTGAGAAGAGTGAAATTATGCTGTTTCGAAAACTATGGCAGGTCAGATTTTCTGCCTAATTATATAAGAAGATTTCTCTAAAACATACACATTATTTCAAAGAGTTATTGGCTGTGAAATAACTTAAGTGTATTTCAAATGGCTTGTCTGCAATGAAAGGTGCTATGTAGGGAATCACAGAAAGTCCAGGGGAAAATATGTCAATATATACATTGCTATAGGTTAAAGTAAGCCTTAGGACAGCAACAATGTAGAGGACCTGACCCTTAGAAACTTACAAGTAAGCCGGAATGTTCAAAAGTTCCAATCTTTATAAGTAAAAAGATTTATTAAAATGAATAACCAAGTGTTTTAATTGACATCAGAAGATCAAACCAATAAACCCTGAGAACATAGATAAAAGAAAAATAAAGATATGAGCAGAACTTAATACAACAGCAAACGTATAAAATTGAGGTGATTTAGTAAGTCCAAAGAATATTCTTTGAAAAGATTTAAAAGACACACTTTGAGTAAGGAAAACAAAAACATAAGTAAAGAATATATAGAAAGAGTCAGGACAATGTTATAGCAAAGAATATATGAAATGCCAGTAAATTTGAATATTTCTGTAAAGGGGACCATTTCCTAGCTCCTAAAGTTTACCAAAACTGAGACAAGAGGAAATCATTTAAGGTCCTCATGCCTGCCCTTGGCATTCTGAGAACGCCCTGGCCTCAGAATGCAGCATCTGTAGTCCATGGTAACCTGCGGAGGGAGGGCGGGGCTGAGGGAGTTTGGAACACTGCCCTCACTGAGGGAGTGGGTGTGGCCATCTCTGCTGTGACTGAACAAAGTGCAGGGGAGCAGGGGTCCCAGGGAAGGGCACTCAGAGCCCAGCAGGCCCAGTGTGGTTTCACAAGCATTTAGGCCCAGGCCAAAGGGTGCCTTCTTTGCCTGAACAGCTGCCCAAACTCTCTCCTTTCCACTCAGGCCACCCTCTTTCTTGAAGTGTGTGTGGAAGCTGTCCGCGCAGTACACCTCGCTGCACAGCTAACCATAGGACTGGGCATCGTAGCTTCCTGCCAGGTGAACGAAGTTCGCAGGAAGATGGGTCCCTGGGACACACACGGAGAGGCTCCTGCCCGGGCCACAGGCCGCCCACTGCCCCAGCCCCAGTTCAGCGGCCGAAAATCAGCCCTGTCTGAGTCTCCTGCCTCCAGAAGGAGTATTGGACCAACACTTCTAGAAAATGGGGTCCTTACGGGCAACTCATTGGAGGGACAGAAATAAATCTTTGCCGACTTTCTGCTGAAACTTAGGAGCGTTCACACCTAAGCCTCTTACAAGGTCAGCTCTTTAGCTAAACATGAGCTCATTATCGAAATTTACACAATAATGAAGTGATCAGCTACAAGGGGAGACAATCAGCAAAAACAATCAATACCAGAATTAGATTCCCAAGACCATCCATCAGATGTTGGAATAATCAGGTGCAAGGCAGGATATATACATAACATTGGAACTGAAACAAGAAACAAGGGTGTTTTCAAATTCTGGTACGATCTCTAAAACATTTTTAAAGTACATGTCATTGATAAAGCTAAATAGTCAAAGGTTGTGTAATACAACAGATTAATCATTGAGAAGAGTGAAATTATGCTGTTTTGAAAATTATGGCAGGTGAGATTTTCTTCCTAATTATATAAGAAGATTTCTCTAAAACATACACATTATTTCGAAGACTTATTGGCTGTGAAATAAGTTAAGGGTATTTCAAATGGCTTGTCTGCAATGAAAGGTGCTATGTAGGGAATCACAGAAAGTCGAGGGGAAAATATGTCAATATATACATTGCTATACGTAGAACTAAGCCTTAGGACAGCAACAATGTAGAGGACCTGACACTTAGAAACTTGCAAGTAAGCTGGAATCTTCAAAAGTTCAAATCTGTATAAGTAAAAAGATTTATAAAATGAATAACCAAGTGTTTTAATTGACATCAGAAGATCAAACCAATAAACCCTGAGAACATAGATAAAAGATAAATAAAGATATGAGCAGAACTTAATACAACAGCAAACGTATAAAATTGAGGTGATTTAGTAAGTCCAAAGAATATTCTTTGAAAAGATTGAAAAGACACACTTTGATTAAGGAAAACAAAAACATAAGTGAAGAATATACAGAAAGAATCAGGACAATGTTATAGCAGAGAATATATGAAATGCCAGTAAATTTGAACATTTCTGTAAAGGGGACCATTTCCTAGCTCCTAAAGTTTACCAAAACTGACACAAGAGGAAGTCATTTAAGGTCATCATGTCTGCCCTTGGCATTCTCGGAACGCCCTGGCCTCAGAATGCAGCAACTGTAGTCCATGGTAACCTGAGGAGAGGGGGCGGGGCTGAGGCAGGTTGGAACACTGCCCTCACTGAGGGAGTGGGTGTGGCCATCTCTGCTGTGACTGAACAAAGGGCAGGGGAGCATGGGGCCGAGGACAGGGCCGTCAGAGCCCGGCAGGCCCAGTGGGGTGTCACAAGCATTTAGGCCCAGGCCAAAGGGCACCTTCTTTGTCTGAACAGGTGCCCAAACTCTCACCTTTCCACTCAGGCCGCCCTCTTACTTGAAGTGTGTGTGGAACCTCTCCACGCAGTACACCTCGCTGCACAGCTAACCATAGGTCAGGGCATCGTAGCTTCCTGCCAGGTGACCGATGTTCGCAGGTAGATCGGTCCCTGGGACACACGCGGAGAGGCTCCTGCCCGGGCCACAGGCCGCCCACTACCCCAGCCCCAGATTGGTGCCGTACAGCAGCCCTGTCTGAGTCCCCTCCCTCTAGAGGGAGTATTTAACCAACACTTCTAGAAAACGGAGTCCTCGTGCGCAACTCATTTGAGGGACACAAATAAATCTTTGCCGACTTTCTGCTGAAACTTAGGAGCATTCACACCTAAGCCTCTTACACGGTCAGCTGTTTAGCTAAACATGAGCTCATGATCTAAATTTACACAATAATGAAGAGATCAGCTACAAGGGGAGACAATCAGCAAAAACAATCAATACCAGAATTAGATTCCCAAGGCCATCCATCAGAAGTTGGAATAATCAGGTGCAAGGCAGGATATATACATAAAACTGGAACTGAAACAAGAAACAAGGATGTTTTCAAAGTCTGGTAGGATCTCTAAAACATTATTAAAGTACATGTCATTGATAAAGCTAAATACTCAAAGGTTGTGTAATACAACAGATTAATCATTGAGAAGAGTGAAATTATGCTGTTTTGAAAACCATCGCAGGTCAGATTTGTGCTTAATTATATAAGAAGATTTCTATAAAACATACACATTATTTCAAAGACTTATTGGCTGTGAAATAAGTTAAGGGTATTTCAAATGGCTTGTCTGCATTGAAAGGTGCTTTGTAGGGAATCACAGAAAGTCGAGGGGAAAATATGTCAATATATACATTGCTATAGGTTGAACTAAGCCTTAAGACAGCAACAATATAGAGGACCTGACACTTAGTAACTTACAAGTAAGATGGAATCTTCAAAAGTTCAAGTATTTATAAGTAAAAATATTTATTAAAACGAATAACCAAGTATTTTAATTGACACCAGAAGATCAAACCAATAAACCCTGAGAACATAGATAAAAGATAAATAAAGATATGAGCAGAACTTAATACAACAGCAAACGTATAAAATTGAGGTGATTTAGTAAGTCCAAAGAATATTCTTTGAAAAGATTGAAAAGACACACTTTGATTAAGAAAACAAAAACATAACTAAAGAATATACAGAAAGAGTCAGAACAATGTTATAGCAGAGAATATATGAAATGCCAGTAAATTTGAACATTTCTGTAAAGGGGACCATTTCCTAGCTCCTAAAGTTTACCAAAACTGACAGAAGAGGAAGTCATTTAAGGTCATCATGTCTGCCCTTGGCATTCTCGGAACGCCCTGGCCTCAGAATGCAGCATCTGTAGTCCATGGTAACCTGCGGAGAGGGGGTGGGGCTGAGGGAGGTTGGAACACTGCCCTCACTGAGGGAGTGGGTGTGGCCATCTCTGCTGTGACTGAACAAAGGCAGTGGAGCAAGGTGCCCAAGGCAGGGCCCTCAGAGCACGGCAGGCCCAGTGGGGTTTCACAAGCTTTTAGGCCCAGGGCAAAGGGTGCCTTCTTTGTCTGAACTGCTGCCCAATCTCTCACCTTTCCACTCAGGCCGCCCTCTTACTTGCAGAGTGTGTGGAAGCTGTCCGCGCAGTACACCTCGCTGCACAGCTAACCATAGGTATGGGCATCGTAGCTTCCTGCCAGGTGACCGAAGTTCGCAGGTAGATGGGTCCCTGGGACACACGCGGAGAGGCTCCTGCCCGGGCCACAGGCCGCCCAAGGCCCCCGCCGCAGATCGGGGTCCGCAAAACAGCCCTGTCTGAGACCCCTGCCTCTAGAGGGAGTATTGGACCAACACTTCTAGAAAATGGGGTCCTCGCAGGCAACTCATTGGAGGGACACAAATAAATCTTTGCCGACATTCTGCTGAAACTTAGGAGCGTTCACAACTAACCCTCTTACAAGGTCAGCTGTTTAGCTAAACATGAGCTCATGATCTAAATTTACACAATAATGAAGAGATCAGCTACAAGGGGAGACAATCAGAAAAAACAATCAATACCATAATTAGATTCCCAAAGCCATCCATCAGATGTTGGAATATTCAGGTGCAAGGCAGGATATATACATAAAACTGGAACTGAAACAAGAAACAAGGATGTTTTCAAAGTCTGGTAGGATCTCTAAAACATTTTTAAAGTACATGTCATTGATAAAGCTAAATAGTCAAAGGTTGTGTAATACAACAGATTAATCATTGAGAAGAGTGAAATTATGCTGTTTCGAAAACTATGGCAGGTCAGATTTTCTGCCTAATTATATAAGAAGATTTCTCTAAAACATACACATTATTTCAAAGAGTTATTGGCTGTGAAATAACTTAAGGGTATTTCAAATGGCTTGTCTGCAATGAAAGGTGCTATGTAGGGAATCACAGAAACTCCAGGGGAAAATATGTCAATATATACATTGCTATAGGTTAAAGTAAGCCTTAGGACAGCAACAATGTAGAGGACCTGACCCTTAGAAACTTACAAGTAAGCCGGAATGTTCAAAAGTTCCAATCTTTATAAGTAAAAAGATTTATTAAAATGAATAACCAAGTGTTTTAATTGACATCAGAAGATCAAACCAATAAACCCTGAGAACATAGATAAAAGAAAAATAAAGATATGAGCAGAACTTAATACAACAGCAAACGTATAAAATTGAGGTGATTTAGTAAGTCCAAAGAATATTCTTTGAAAAGATTTAAAAGACACACTTTGAGTAAGGAAAACAAAAACATAAGTAAAGAATATATAGAAAGAGTCAGGACAATGTTATAGCAAAGAATATATGAAATGCCAGTAAATTTGAATATTTCTGTAAAGGGGACCATTTCCTAGCTCCTAAAGTTTACCAAAACTGAGACAAGAGGAAATCATTTAAGGTCCTCATGCCTGCCCTTGGCATTCTGAGAACGCCCTGGCCTCAGAATGCAGCATCTGTAGTCCATGGTAACCTGCGGAGGGAGGGCGGGGCTGAGGGAGTTTGGAACACTGCCCTCACTGAGGGAGTGGGTGTGGCCATCTCTGCTGTGACTGAACAAAGTGCAGGGGAGCAGGGGTCCCAGGGAAGGGCACTCAGAGCCCAGCAGGCCCAGTGTGGTTTCACAAGCATTTAGGCCCAGGCCAAAGGGTGCCTTCTTTGCCTGAACAGCTGCCCAAACTCTCTCCTTTCCACTCAGGCCACCCTCTTTCTTGAAGTGTGTGTGGAAGCTGTCTGCGCAGTACACCTCGCTGCACAGCTAACCATAGGACTGGGCATCGTAGCTTCCTGCCAGGTGACCGAAGTTCGCAGGAAGATGGGTCCCTGGGACACACACGGAGAGGCTCCTGCCCGGGCCACAGGCCGCCCACTGCCCCAGCCCCAGTTCAGCGGCCGAAAATCAGCCCTGTCTGAGTCTCCTGCCTCCAGAAGGAGTATTGGACCAACACTTCTAGAAAATGGGGTCCTTACGGGCAACTCATTGGAGGGACAGAAATAAATCTTTGCCGACTTTCTGCTGAAACTTAGGAGCGTTCACAACTAAGCCTCTTACAAGGTCAGCTGTTTAGCTAAACATGAGCTCATGATCTAAATTTACACAATAATGAAGAGATCAGCTACAAGGGGAGACAATCAGCAAAAACAATCAATACCAGAATTAGATTCCCAAGGCCATCCATCAGAAGTTGGAATAATCAGGTGCAACGCAGGATATATACATAAAACTGGAATTGAAACAAGAAACAAGGATGTTTTCAAAGTCTGGTAGGATCTCTAAAACATTATTAAAGTACATGTCATTGCTAAAGCTAAATACTCAAAGGTTGTGTAATACAACAGATTAATCATTGAGAAGAGTGAAATTATGCTGTTTTGAAAACTATCGCAGGTCAGATTTGCTGCTTAATTATATAAGAAGATTTCTATAAAACATACACATTATTTCAAAGACTTATTGGCTGTGAAATAAGTTAAGGGTATTTCAAATGGCTTGTCTGCAATGAAAGGTGCTTTGTAGGGAATCACAGAAAGTCGAGGGGAAAATATGTCAATATATACATTGCTATAGGTTGAACTAAGCCTTAAGACAGCAACAATATAGAGGACCTGACACTTAGTAACTTACAAGTAAGATGGAATCTTCAAAAGTTCATGTATTTATAAGTAAAAATATTTATTAAAATGAATAACCAAGTATTTTAATTGACACCAGAAGATCAAACCAATAAACCCTGAGAACATAGATAAAAGATAAATAAAGATATGAGCAGAACTTAATACAACAGCAAACATATAAAATTGAGGTGATTTAGTAAGTCCAAAGAATATTCTTTGAAAAGATTGAAAAGACACACTTTGATTAAGAAAACAAAAATATAACTAAAGAATATACAGAAAGAGTGAGAACAATGTTATAGCAGAGAATATATGAAATGCCAGGAAATTTGAACATTTCTGTAAAGGGGACCATTTCCTAGCTCCTAAAGTTTACCAAAACTGACACAAGAGGAAGTCATTTAAGGTCATCATGTCTGCCCTTGGCATTCTCGGAACGCCCTGGCCTCAGAATGCAGCATCTGTAGTCCATGGTAACCTGCGGAGAGGGGGTGGGGCTGAGGGAGGTTGGAACACTGCCCTCACTGAGGGAGTGGGTGTGGCCATCTCTGCTGTGAATGAACAAAGGCAGTGGAGCAAGGTCCCCAAGGCAGGGCCCTCAGAGCCCGGCAGGCCCAGTGGGGTGTCACAAGCATTTAGGCCCAGGGCAAAGGGTGCCTTCTTTGTCTGAACTGCTGCCCAATCTCTCACCTTTCCACTCAGGCCGCCCTCTTACTTGAAGAGTGTGTGGAAGCTGTCCGCCCAGTACACCTCGCTGCACAGCTAACCATAGGTATGGGCATGGTAGCTTCCTGCCAGGTGACAGAAGTTCGCAGGTAGATGGGTCCCTGGGACACACGCGGAGAGGCTCCTGCCCGGGCCACAGGCCGCCCACTGCCCCAGCCGCAGATCGGGGTCCGCAAAACAGCCCTGTCTGAGTCCCCTGCCTCTAGAGGGAGTATTGGACCAACACTTCTAGAAAATGGGGTCCTCACAGGCAACTCATTGGAGGGACACAAATAAATCTTTGCCGACATTCTGCTGAAACTTAGGAGCGTTCACACCTAACCCTTTTACAAGGTCAGCTGTTTAGCTAAACATGAGCTCATGATCTAAATTTACACAATAATGAAGAGATCAGCTACAAGGGGAGACAATCAGAAAAAACAATCAATACCATTATTAGATTCCCAAAGCCATCCATCAGATGTTGGAATATTCAGGTGCAAGGCAGGATATATACATAAAACTGGAACTGAAACAAGAAACAAGGATGTTTTCAAAGTCTGGTAGGATCTCTAAAACATTTTTAAAATACATGTCATTGATAAAGCTAACTACTCAAAGGTTGTGTAATACAACAGATTAATCATTGAGAAGAGTGAAATTATGCTGTTTCGAAAACTATGGCAGGTCAGATTTTCTGCCTAATTATATAAGAAGATTTCTCTAAAACATACACATTATTTCAAAGAGTTATTGGCTGTGAAATAACTTAAGGGTATTTCAAATGGCTTGTCTGCAATGAAAGGTGCTATGTAGGGAATCACAGAAAGTCCAGGGGAAAATATGTCAATATATACATTGCTATAGTTTAAAGTAAGCCTTAGGACAGCAACAATATAGAGGACCTGACCCTTAGAAACTTACAAGTAAGCCGGAATGTTCAAAAGTTCCAATCTTTATAAGTAAAAAGATTTATTAAAATGAATAACCAAGTGTTTTAATTGACATCAGAATATCAAACCAATAAACCCTGAGAACATAGATAAAAGAAAATTAAAGATATGAGCAGAACTTAATACAACAGCAAACGTATAAAATTGAGGTGATTTAGTAAGTCCAAAGAATATTCTTTGAAAAGATTTAAAAGACACACTTTGAGTAAGGAAAACAAAAACATAAGTAAAGAATATATAGAAAGAGTCAGGACAATGTTATAGCAAAGAATATATGAAATGCCAGTAAATTTGAATATTTCTGTAAAGGGGACCATTTCCTAGCTCCTAAAGTTTACCAAAACTGAGACAAGAGGAAATCATTTAAGGTCCTCATGCCTGCCCTTGGCATTCTGAGAACGCCCTGGCCTCAGAATGCAGCATCTGTAGTCCATGGTAACCTGCGGAGGGGGGGCGGGGCTGAGGGAGTTTGGAACACTGCCCTCACTGAGGGAGTGGGTGTGGCCATCTCTGCTGTGACTGAACAAAGTGCAGGGGAGCAGGGGTCCCAGGGAAGGGCACTCAGAGCCCAGCAGGCCCAGTGTGGTTTCACAAGCATTTAGGCCCAGGCCAAAGGGTGCCTTCTTTGCCTGAACAGCTGCCCAAACTCTCTCCTTTCCACTCAGGCCACCCTCTTTCTTGAAGTGTGTGTGGAAGCTGTCCGCGCAGTACACCTCGCTGCACAGCTAACCATAGGACTGGGCATCGTAGCTTCCTGCCAGGTAACCGAAGTTCGCAGGAAGATGGGTCCCTGGGACACACACGGAGAGGCTCCTGCCCGGGCCACAGGCCGCCCACTGCCCCAGCCCCAGTTCAGCGGCCAAAAATCAGCCCTGTCTGAGTCTCCTGCCTCTAGAAGGAGTATTGGACCAACACTTCTAGAAAATGGGGTCCTCACGGGCAACTCATTGGAGGGACAGAAATAATCTTTGCCGACTTTCTGCTGAAACTTAGGAGTGTTCACACCTAAGCCTCTTACAAGGTCAGCTCTTTAGCTAAACATGAGCTCATTATCGAAATTTACACAATAATGAAGTGATCAGCTACAAGGGGAGACAATCAGCAAAAACAATCAATACCAGAATTAGATTCCCAAGGCCATCCATCAGATGTTGGAATAATCAGGTGCAAGGCAGGATATATACATAACATTGGAACTGAAACAAGAAACAAGGGTGTTTTCAAATTCTGGTACGATCTCTAAAACATTTTTAAAGTACATGTCATTGATAAAGCTAAATAGTCAAAGGTTGTGTAATACAACAGATTAATCATTGAGAAGAGTGAAATTATGCTGTTTTGAAAATTATGGCAGGTGAGATTTTCTTCCTAATTATATAAGAAGATTTCTCTAAAACATACACATTATTTCGAAGACTTATTGGCTGTGAAATAAGTTAAGGGTATTTCAAATGGCTTGTCTGCAATGAAAGGTGCTATGTAGGGAATCACAGAAAGTCGAGGGGAAAATATGTCAATATATACATTGCTATACGTAGAACTAAGCCTTAGGACAGCAACAATGTAGAGGACCTGACACTTAGAAACTTGCAAGTAAGCTGGAATCTTCAAAAGTTCAAATCTGTATAAGTAAAAAGATTTATAAAATGAATAACCAAGTGTTTTAATTGACATCAGAAGATCAAACCAATAAACCCTGAGAACATAGATAAAAGATAAATAAAGATATGAGCAGAACTTAATACAACAGCAAACGTATAAAATTGAGGTGATTTAGTAAGTCCAAAGAATATTCTTTGAAAAGATTGAAAAGACACACTTTGATTAAGGAAAACAAAAACATAAGTGAAGAATATACAGAAAGAATCAGGACAATGTTATAGCAGAGAATATATGAAATGCCAGTAAATTTGAACATTTCTGTAAAGGGGACCATTTCCTAGCTCCTAAAGTTTACCAAAACTGACACAAGAGGAAGTCATTTAAGGTCATCATGTCTGCCCTTGGCATTCTCGGAACGCCCTGGCCTCAGAATGCAGCAACTGTAGTCCATGGTAACCTGAGGAGAGGGGGCGGGGCTGAGGCAGGTTGGAACACTGCCCTCACTGAGGGAGTGGGTGTGGCCATCTCTGCTGTGACTGAACAAAGGGCAGGGGAGCATGGGGCCGAGGGCAGGGCCGTCAGAGCCCGGCAGGCCCAGTGGGGTGTCACAAGCATTTAGGCCCAGGCCAAAGGGCGCCTTCTTTGTCTGAACAGGTGCCCAAACTCTCACCTTTCCACTCAGGCCGCCCTCTTACTTGAAGTGTGTGTGGAACCTCTCCACGCAGTACACCTCGCTGCACAGCTAACCATAGGTCAGGGCATCGTAGCTTCCTGCCAGGTGACCGATGTTCGCAGGTAGATCGGTCCCTGGGACACACGCGGAGAGGCTCCTGCCCGGGCCACAGGCCGCCCACTACCCCAGCCCCAGATTGGTGCCGCACAGCAGCCCTGTCTGAGTCCCCTCCCTCTAGAGGGAGTATTTAACCAACACTTCTAGAAAACGGAGTCCTCGTGCGCAACTCATTTGAGGGACACAAATAAATCTTTGCCGACTTTCTGCTGAAACTTAGGAGCATTCACACCTAAGCCTCTTACACGGTCAGCTGTTTAGCTAAACATGAGCTCATGATCTAAATTTACACAATAATGAAGAGATCAGCTACAAGGGGAGACAATCAGCAAAAACAATCAATACCAGAATTAGATTCCCAAGGCCATCCATCAGAAGTTGGAATAATCAGGTGCAAGGCAGGATATATACATAAAACTGGAACTGAAACAAGAAACAAGGATGTTTTCAAAGTCTGGTAGGATCTCTAAAACATTATTAAAGTACATGTCATTGATAAAGCTAAATACTCAAAGGTTGTGTAATACAACAGATTAATCATTGAGAAGAGTGAAATTATGCTGTTTTGAAAACCATCGCAGGTCAGATTTGTGCTTAATTATATAAGAAGATTTCTATAAAACATACACATTATTTCAAAGACTTATTGGCTGTGAAATAAGTTAAGGGTATTTCAAATGGCTTGTCTGCATTGAAAGGTGCTTTGTAGGGAATCACAGAAAGTCGAGGGGAAAATATGTCAATATATACATTGCTATAGGTTGAACTAAGCCTTAAGACAGCAACAATATAGAGGACCTGACACTTAGTAACTTACAAGTAAGATGGAATCTTCAAAAGTTCAAGTATTTATAAGTAAAAATATTTATTAAAATGAATAACCAAGTATTTTAATTGACACCAGAAGATCAAACCAATAAACCCTGAGAACATAGATAAAAGATAAATAAAGATATGAGCAGAACTTAATACAACAGCAAACGTATAAAATTGAGGTGATTTAGTAAGTCCAAAGAATATTCTTTGAAAAGATTGAAAAGACACACTTTGATTAAGAAAACAAAAACATAACTAAAGAATATACAGAAAGAGTCAGAACAATGTTATAGCAGAGAATATATGAAATGCCAGTAAATTTGAACATTTCTGTAAAGGGGACCATTTCCTAGCTCCTAAAGTTTACCAAAACTGACACAAGAGGAAGTCATTTAAGGTCATCATGTCTGCCCTTGGCATTCTCGGAACGCCCTGGCCTCAGAATGCAGCATCTGTAGTCCATGGTAACCTGCGGAGAGGGGGTGGGGCTGAGGGAGGTTGGAACACTGCCCTCACTGAGGGAGTGGGTGTGGCCATCTCTGCTGTGACTGAACAAAGGCAGTGGAGCAAGGTGCCCAAGGCAGGGCCCTCAGAGCACGGCAGGCCCAGTGGGGTTTCACAAGCTTTTAGGCCCAGGGCAAAGGGTGCCTTCTTTGTCTGAACTGCTGCCCAATCTCTCACCTTTCCACTCAGGCCGCCCTCTTACTTGAAGAGTGTGTGGAAGCTGTCCGCGCAGTACACCTCGCTGCACAGCTAACCATAGGTATGGGCATCGTAGCTTCCTGCCAGGTGACCGAAGTTCGCAGGTAGATGGGTCCCTGGGACACACGCGGAGAGGCTCCTGCCCGGGCCACAGGCCGCCCAAGGCCCCCGCCGCAGATCGGGGTCCGCAAAACAGCCCTGTCTGAGACCCCTGCCTCTAGAGGGAGTATTGGACCAACACTTCTAGAAAATGGGGTCCTCGCAGGCAACTCATTTGAGGGACACAAATAAATCTTTGCCGACATTCTGCTGAAACTTAGGAGCGTTCACAACTAACCCTCTTACAAGGTCAGCTGTTTAGCTAAACATGAGCTCATGATCTAAATTTACACAATAATGAAGAGATCAGCTACAAGGGGAGACAATCAGAAAAAACAATCAATACCATAATTAGATTCCCAAAGCCATCCATCAGATGTTGGAATATTCAGGTGCAAGGCAGGATATATACATAAAACTGGAACTGAAACAAGAAACAAGGATGTTTTCAAAGTCTGGTAGGATCTCTAAAACATTTTTAAAGTACATGTCATTGATAAAGCTAACTACTCAAAGTTGTGTAATACAACAGATTAATCATTGAGAAGAGTGAAATTATGCTGTTTCGAAAACTATGGCAGGTCAGATTTTCTGCCTAATTATATAAGAAGATTTATCTAAAACATACACATTATTTCAAAGAGTTATTGGCTGTGAAATAACTTAAGGGTATTTCAAATGGCTTGTCTGCAATGAAAGGTGCTATGTAGGGAATCACAGAAAGTCCAGGGGAAAATATGTCAATATATACATTGCTATAGGTTAAAGTAAGCCTTAGGACAGCAACAATGTAGAGGACCTGACCCTTAGAAACTTACAAGTAAGCCGGAATGTTCAAAAGTTCCAATCTTTATAAGTAAAAAGATTTATTAAAATGAATAACCAAGTGTTTTAATTGACATCAGAAGATCAAACCAATAAACCCTGAGAACATAGATAAAAGAAAAATAAAGATATGAGCAGAACTTAATACAACAGCAAACGTATAAAATTGAGGTGATTTAGTAAGTCCAAAGAATATTCTTTGAAAAGATTTAAAAGACACACTTTGAGTAAGGAAAACAAAAACATAAGTAAAGAATATATAGAAAGAGTCAGGACAATGTTATAGCAAAGAATATATGAAATGCCAGTAAATTTGAATATTTCTGTAAAGGGGACCATTTCCTAGCTCCTAAAGTTTACCAAAACTGAGACAAGAGGAAATCATTTAAGGTCCTCATGCCTGCCCTTGGCATTCTGAGAACGCCCTGGCCTCAGAATGCAGCATCTGTAGTCCATGGTAACCTGCGGAGGGAGGGCGGGGCTGAGGGAGTTTGGAACACTGCCCTCACTGAGGGAGTGGGTGTGGCCATCTCTGCTGTGACTGAACAAAGTGCAGGGGAGCAGGGGTCCCAGGGAAGGGCACTCAGAGCCCAGCAGGCCCAGTGTGGTTTCACAAGCATTTAGGTCCAGGCCAAAGGGTGCCTTCTTTGCCTGAACAGCTGCCCAAACTCTCTCCTTTCCACTCAGGCCACCCTCTTTCTTGAAGTGTGTGTGGAAGCTGTCCGCGCAGTACACCTCGCTGCACAGCTAACCATAGGACTGGGCATCGTAGCTTCCTGCCAGGTGACCGAAGTTCGCAGGAAGATGGGTCCCTGGGACACACACGGAGAGGCTCCTGCCCGGGCCACAGGCCGCCCACTGCCCCAGCCCCAGTTCAGCGGCCGAAAATCAGCCCTGTCTGAGTCTCCTGCCTCCAGAAGGAGTATTGGACCAACACTTCTAGAAAATGGGGTCCTTACGGGCAACTCATTGGAGGGACAGAAATAAATCTTTGCCGACTTTCTGCTGAAACTTAGGAGCGTTCACAACTAAGCCTCTTACAAGGTCAGCTGTTTAGCTAAACATGAGCTCATGATCTAAATTTACACAATAATGAAGAGATCAGCTACAAGGGGAGACAATCAGCAAAAACAATCAATACCAGAATTAGATTCCCAAGGCCATCCATCAGAAGTTGGAATAATCAGGTGCAACGCAGGATATATACATAAAACTGGAATTGAAACAAGAAACAAGGATGTTTTCAAAGTCTGGTAGGATCTCTAAAACATTATTAAAGTACATGTCATTGCTAAAGCTAAATACTCAAAGGTTGTGTAATACAACAGATTAATCATTGAGAAGAGTGAAATTATGCTGTTTTGAAAACTATCGCAGGTCAGATTTGCTGCTTAATTATATAAGAAGATTTCTATAAAACATACACATTATTTCAAAGACTTATTGGCTGTGAAATAAGTTAAGGGTATTTCAAATGGCTTGTCTGCAATAAAAGGTGCTTTGTAGGGAATCACAGAAAGTCGAGGGGAAAATATGTCAATATATACATTGCTATAGGTTGAACTAAGCCTTAAGACAGCAACAATATAGAGGACCTGACACTTAGTAACTTACAAGTAAGATGGAATCTTCAAAAGTTCAAGTATTTATAAGTAAAAATATTTATTAAAATGAATAACCAAGTATTTTAATTGACACCAGAAGATCAAACCAATAAACCCTGAGAACATAGATAAAAGATAATTAAAGATATGAGCAGAACTTAATACAACAGCAAACATATAAAATTGAGGTGATTTAGTAAGTCCAAAGAATATTCTTTGAAAAGATTGAAAAGACACACTTTGATTAAGAAAACAAAAATATAACTAAAGAATATACAGAAAGAGTCAGAACAATGTTATAGCAGAGAATATATGAAATGCCAGGAAATTTGAACATTTCTGTAAAGGGGACCATTTCCTAGCTCCTAAAGTTTACCAAAACTGACACAAGAGGAAGTCATTTAAGGTCATCATGTCTGCCCTTGGCATTCTCGGAACGCCCTGGCCTCAGAATGCAGCATCTGTAGTCCATGGTAACCTGCGGAGAGGGGGTGGGGCTGAGGGAGGTTGGAACACTGCCCTCACTGAGGGAGTGGGTGTGGCCATCTCTGCTGTGACTGAACAAAGGCAATGGAGCAAGGTGCCCAAGGCAGGGCCCTCAGAGCCCGGCAGGCCCAGTGGGGTGTCACAAGCATTTAGGCCCAGGGCAAAGGGTGCCTTCTTTGTCTGAACTGCTGCCCAATCTCTCACCTTTCCACTCAGGCCGCCCTCTTACTTGAAGAGTGTGTGGAAGCTGTCCGCCCAGTACACCTCGCTGCACAGCTAACCATAGGTATGGGCATGGTAGCTTCCTGCCAGGTGACAGAAGTTTGCAGGTAGATGGGTCCCTGGGACACACGCCGGAGAGGCTCCTGCCCGGGCCACAGGCCGCCCACTGCCCCAGCCGCAGATCGGGGTCCGCAAAACAGCCCTGTCTGAGTCCCCTGCCTCTAGAGGGAGTATTGGACCAACACTTCTAGAAAATGGGGTCCTCACAGGCAACTCATTGGAGGGACACAAATAAATCTTTGCCGACATTCTGCTGAAACTTAGGAGCGTTCACACCTAACTCTTTTACAAGGTCAGCTGTTTAGCTAAACATGAGCTCATGATCTAAATTTACACAATAATGAAGAGATCAGCTACAAGGGGAGACAATCAGAAAAAACAATCAATACCATTATTAGATTCCCAAAGCCATCCATCAGATGTTGGAATATTCAGGTGCAAGGCAGGATATATACATAAAACTGGAACTGAAACAAGAAACAAGGATGTTTTCAAAGTCTGGTAGGATCTCTAAAACATTTTTAAAATACATGTCATTGATAAAGCTAACTACTCAAAGGTTGTGTAATACAACAGATTA
This sequence comes from Mesoplodon densirostris, assembly GCF_025265405.1. Lineage (NCBI taxonomy): Eukaryota > Metazoa > Chordata > Mammalia > Artiodactyla > Ziphiidae > Mesoplodon > Mesoplodon densirostris. Next base: position 98,887,880 of record NC_082666.1, read on the forward strand.
ATCATTGAGAAGAGTGAAATTATGCTGTTTCGAAAACTATGGCAGGTCAGATTTTCTGCCTAATTATATAAGAAGATTTCTCTAAAACATACACATTATTTCAAAGAGTTATTGGCTGTGAAATAACTTAAGGGTATTTCAAATGGCTTGTCTGCAATGAAAGGTGCTATGTAGGGAATCACAGAAACTCCAGGGGAAAATATGTCAATATATACATTGCTATAGGTTAAAGTAAGCCTTAGGACAGCAACAATATAGAGGACCTGACCCTTAGAAACTTACAAGTAAGCCGGAATGTTCAAAAGTTCCAATCTTTATAAGTAAAAAGATTTATTAAAATGAATAACCAAGTGTTTTAATTGACATCAGAAGATCAAACCAATAAACCCTGAGAACATAGATAAAAGAAAATTAAAGATATGAGCAGAACTTAATACAACAGCAAACGTATAAAATTGAGGTGATTTAGTAAGTCCAAAGAATATTCTTTGAAAAGATTTAAAAGACACACTTTGAGTAAGGAAAACAAAAACATAAGTAAAGAATATATAGAAAGAGTCAGGACAATGTTATAGCAAAGAATATATGAAATGCCAGTAAATTTGAATATTTCTGTAAAGGGGACCATTTCCTAGCTCCTAAAGTTTACCAAAACTGAGACAAGAGGAAATCATTTAAGGTCCTCATGCCTGCCCTTGGCATTCTGAGAACGCCCTGGCCTCAGAATGCAGCATCTGTAGTCCATGGTAACCTGCGGAGGGGGGGCGGGGCTGAGGGAGTTTGGAACACTGCCCTCACTGAGGGAGTGGGTGTGGCCATCTCTGCTGTGACTGAACAAAGTGCAGGGGAGCAGGGGTCCCAGGGAAGGGCACTCAGAGCCCAGCAGGCCCAGTGTGGTTTCACAAGCATTTAGGCCCAGGCCAAAGGGTGCCTTCTTTGCCTGAACAGCTGCCCAAACTCTCTCCTTTCCACTCAGGCCACCCTCTTTCTTGAAGTGTGTGTGGAAGCTGTCCGCGCAGTACACCTCGCTGCACAGCTAACCATAGGACTGGGCATCGTAGCTTCCTGCCAGGTGACCGAAGTTCGCAGGAAGATGGGTCCCTGGGACACACACGGAGAGGCTCCTGCCCGGGCCACAGGCCGCCCACTGCCCCAGCCCCAGTTCAGCGGCCAAAAATCAGCCCTGTCTGAGTCTCCTGCCTCTAGAAGGAGTATTGGACCAACACTTCTAGAAAATGGGGTCCTCACGGGCAACTCATTGGAGGGACAGAAATAATCTTTGCCGACTTTCTGCTGAAACTTAGGAGTGTTCACACCTAAGCCTCTTACAAGGTCAGCTCTTTAGCTAAACATGAGCTCATTATCGAAATTTACACAATAATGAAGTGATCAGCTACAAGGGGAGACAATCAGCAAAAACAATCAATACCAGAATTAGATTCCCAAGGCCATCCATCAGATGTTGGAATAATCAGGTGCAAGGCAGGATATATACATAACATTGGAACTGAAACAAGAAACAAGGGTGTTATCAAATTCTGGTACGATCTCTAAAACATTTTTAAAGTACATGTCATTGATAAAGCTAAATAGTCAAAGGTTGTGTAATACAACAGATTAATCATTGAGAAGAGTGAAATTATGCTGTTTTGAAAATTATGGCAGGTGAGATTTTCTTCCTAATTATATAAGAAGATTTCTCTAAAACATACACATTATTTCAAAGACTTATTGGCTGTGAAATAAGTTAAGGGTATTTCAAATGGCTTGTCTGCAATGAAAGGTGCTATGTAGGGAATCACAGAAAGTCGAGGGGAAAATATGTCAATATATACATTGCTATACGTAGAACTAAGCCTTAGGACAGCAACAATGTAGAGGACCTGACACTTAGAAACTTGAAAGTAAGCTGGAATCTTCAAAAGTTCAAATCTGTATAAGTAAAAAGATTTATTAAAATGAATAACCAAGTGTTTTAATTGACATCAGAAGATCAAACCAATAAACCCTGAGAACATAGATAAAAGATAAATAAAGATATGAGCAGAACTTAATACAACAGCAAACGTATAAAATTGAGGTGATTTAGTAAGTCCAAAGAATATTCTTTGAAAAGATTGAAAAGACACACTTTGATTAAGGAAAACAAAAACATAAGTGAAGAATATACAGAAAGAATCAGGACAATGTTATAGCAGAGAATATATGAAATGCCAGTAAATTTGAACATTTCTGTAAAGGGGACCATTTCCTAGCTCCTAAAGTTTACCAAAACTGACACAAGAGGAAGTCATTTAAGGTCATCATGTCTGCCCTTGGCATTCTCGGAACGCCCTGGCCTCAGAATGCAGCATCTGTAGTCCATGGTAACCTGAGGAGAGGGGGCGGGGCTGAGGCAGGTTGGAACACTGCCCTCACTGAGGGAGTGGGTGTGGCCATCTCTGCTGTGACTGAACAAAGGGCAGGGGAGCATGGGGCCGAGGGCAGGGCCGTCAGAGCCCGGCAGGCCCAGTGGGGTGTCACAAGCATTTAGGCCCAGGCCAAAGGGCGCCTTCTTTGTCTGAACAGGTGCCCAAATTCTCACCTTTCCACTCAGGCCGCCCTCTTACTTGAAGTGTGTGTGGAACCTCTCCACGCAGTACACCTCGCTGCACAGCTAACCATAGGTCAGGGCATCGTAGCTTCCTGCCAGGTGACCGATGTTCGCAGGTAGATCGGTCCCTGGGACACACGCGGAGAGGCTCCTGCCCGGGCCACAGGCCGCCCACTACCCCAGCCCCAGATTGGTGCCGCACAGCAGCCCTGTCTGAGTCCCCTCCCTCTAGAGGGAGTATTTAACCAACACTTCTAGAAAACGGAGTCCTCGTGCGCAACTCATTTGAGGGACACAAATAAATCTTTGCCGACTTTCTGCTGAAACTTAGGAGCATTCACACCTAAGCCTCTTACAGGGTCAGCTGTTTAGCTAAACATGAGCTCATGATCTAAATTTACACAATAATGAAGAGATCAGCTACAAGGGGAGACAATCAGCAAAAACAATCAATACCAGAATTAGATTCCCAAGGCCATCCATCAGAAGTTGGAATAATCAGGTGCAAGGCAGGATATATACATAAAACTGGAACTGAAACAAGAAACAAGGATGTTTTCAAAGTCTGGTAGGATCTCTAAAACATTATTAAAGTACATGTCATTGATAAAGCTAAATACTCAAAGGTTGTGTAATACAACAGATTAATCATTGAGAAGAGTGAAATTATGCTGTTTTGAAAACCATCGCAGGTCAGATTTGTGCTTAATTATATAAGAAGATTTCTATAAAACATACACATTATTTCAAAGACTTATTGGCTGTGAAATAAGTTAAGGGTATTTCAAATGGCTTTTCTGCATTGAAAGGTGCTTTGTAGGGAATCACAGAAAGTCGAGGGGAAAATATGTCAATATATACATTGCTATAGGTTGAAATAAGCCTTAAGACAGCAACAATATAGAGGACCTGACACTTAGTAACTTACAAGTAAGATGGAATCTTCAAAAGTTCAAGTATTTATAAGTAAAAATATTTATTAAAATGAATAACCAAGTATTTTAATTGACACCAGAAGATCAAACCAATAAACCCTGAGAACATAGATAAAAGATAAATAAAGATATGAGCAGAACTTAATACAACAGCAAACGTATAAAATTGAGGTGATTTAGTAAGTCCAAAGAATATTCTTTGAAAAGATTGAAAAGACACACTTTGATTAAGAAAACAAAAACATAACTAAAGAATATACAGAAAGAGTCAGAACAATGTTATAGCAGAGAATATATGAAATGCCAGTAAATTTGAACATTTCTGTAAAGGGGACCATTTCCTAGCTCCTAAAGTTTACCAAAACTGACAGAAGAGGAAGTCATTTAAGGTCATCATGTCTGCCCTTGGCATTCTCGGAACGCCCTGGCCTCAGAATGCAGCATCTGTAGTCCATGGTAACCTGCGGAGAGGGGGTGGGGCTGAGGGAGGTTGGAACACTGCCCTCACTGAGGGAGTGGGTGTGGCCATCTCTGCTGTGACTGAACAAAGGCAGTGGAGCAAGGTGCCCAAGGCAGGGCCCTCAGAGCACGGCAGGCCCAGTGGGGTTTCACAAGCATTTAGGCCCAGGGCAAAGGGTGCCTTCTTTGTCTGAACTGCTGCTCAATCTCTCACCTTTCCACTCAGGCCGCCCTCTTACTTGAAGAGTGTGTGGAAGCTGTCCGCGCAGTACACCTCGCTGCACAGCTAACCATAGGTATGGGAATCGTAGCTTCCTGCCAGGTGACCGAAGTTCGCAGGTAGATGGGTCCCTGGGACACACGCGGAGAGGCTCCTGCCCGGGCCAGAGGCCGCCCAAGGCCCCCGCCGCAGATCGGGGTCCGCAAAACAGCCCTGTCTGAGACCCCTGCCTCTAGAGGGAGTATTGGACCAACACTTCTAGAAAATGGGGTCCTCGCAGGCAACTCATTTGAGGGACACAAATAAATCTTTGCCGACATTCTGCTGAAACTTAGGAGCGTTCACAACTAACCCTCTTACAAGGTCAGCTGTTTAGCTAAACATGAGCTCATGATCTAAATTTACACAATAATGAAGAGATCAGCTACAAGGGGAGACAATCAGAAAAAACAATCAATACCATAATTAGATTCCCAAAGCCATCCATCAGATGTTGGAATATTCAGGTGCAAGGCAGGATATATACATAAAACTGGAACTGAAACAAGAAACAAGGATGTTTTCAAAGTCTGGTAGGATCTCTAAAACATTTTTAAAGTACATGTCATTGATAAAGCTAACTACTCAAAGGTTGTGTAATACAACAGATTAATCATTGAGAAGAGTGAAATTATGCTGTTTCGAAAACTATGGCAGGTCAGATTTTCTGCCTAATTATATAAGAAGATTTATCTAAAACATACACATTATTTCAAAGAGTTATTGGCTGTGAAATAACTTAAGGGTATTTCAAATGGCTTGTCTGCAATGAAAGGTGCTATGTAGGGAATCACAGAAAGTCCAGGGGAAAATATGTCAATATATACATTGCTATAGGTTAAAGTAAGCCTTAGGACAGCAACAATGTAGAGGACCTGACCCTTAGAAACTTACAAGTAAGCCGGAATGTTCAAAAGTTCCAATCTTTATAAGTAAAAAGATTTATTAAAATGAATAACCAAGTGTTTTAATTGACATCAGAAGATCAAACCAATAAACCCTGAGAACATAGATAAAAGATAAATAAAGATATGAGCAGAACTTAATACAACAGCAAACGTATAAAATTGAGGTGATTTAGTAAGTCCAAAGAATATTCTTTGAAAAGATTTAAAAGACACACTTTGAGTAAGGAAAACAAAAACATAAGTAAAGAATATATAGAAAGAGTCAGGACAATGTTATAGCAAAGAATATATGAAATGCCAGTAAATTTGAATATTTCTGTAAAGGGGACCATTTCCTAGCTCCTAAAGTTTACCAAAACTGAGACAAGAGGAAATCATTTAAGGTCCTCATGCCTGCCCTTGGCATTCTGAGAACGCCCTGGCCTCAGAATGCAGCATCTGTAGTCCATGGTAACCTGCGGAGGGAGGGCGGGGCTGAGGGAGTTTGGAACACTGCCCTCACTGAGGGAGTGGGTGTGGCCATCTCTGCTGTGACTGAACAAAGTGCAGGGGAGCAGGGGTCCCAGGGAAGGGCACTCAGAGCCCAGCATGCCCAGTGTGGTTTCACAAGCATTTAGGCCCAGGCCAAAGGGTGCCTTCTTTGCCTGAACAGCTGCCCAAACTCTCTCCTTTCCACTCAGGCCACCCTCTTTCTTGAAGTGTGTGTGGAAGCTGTCCGCGCAGTACACCTCGCTGCACAGCTAACCATAGGACTGGGCATCGTAGCTTCCTGCCAGGTGACCGAAGTTCGCAGGAAGATGGGTCCCTGGGACACACACGGAGAGGCTCCTGCCCGGGCCACAGGCCGCCCACTGCCCCAGCCCCAGTTCAGCGGCCGAAAATCAGCCCTGTCTGAGTCTCCTGCCTCCAGAAGGAGTATTGGACCAACACTTCTAGAAAATGGGGTCCTTACGGGGAACTCATTGGAGGGACAGTAATAAATCTTTGCCGACTTTCTGCTGAAACTTAGGAGCGTTCACAACTAAGCCTCTTACAAGGTCAGCTGTTTAGCTAAACATGAGCTCATGATCTAAATTTACACAATAATGAAGAGATCAGCTACAAGGGGAGACAATCAGCAAAAACAATCAATACCAGAATTAGATTCCCAAGGCCATCCATCAGAAGTTGGAATAATCAGGTGCAACGCAGGATATATACATAAAACTGGAATTGAAACAAGAAACAAGGATGTTTTCAAAGTCTGGTAGGATCTCTAAAACATTATTAAAGTACATGTCATTGCTAAAGCTAAATACTCAAAGGTTGTGTAATACAACAGATTAATCATTGAGAAGAGTGAAATTATGCTGTTTTGAAAACTATCGCAGGTCAGATTTGCTGCTTAATTATATAAGAAGATTTCTATAAAACATACACATTATTTCAAAGACTTATTGGCTGTGAAATAAGTTAAGGGTATTTCAAATGGCTTGTCTGCAATGAAAGGTGCTTTGTAGGGAATCACAGAAAGTCGAGGGGAAAATATGTCAATATATACATTGCTATAGGTTGAACTAAGCCTTAAGACAGCAACAATATAGAGGACCTGACACTTAGTAACTTACAAGTAAGATGGAATGTTCAAAAGTTCAAGTATTTATAAGTAAAAATATTTATTAAAATGAATAACCAAGTATTTTAATTGACACCAGAAGATCAAACCAATAAACCCTGAGAACATAGATAAAAGATAAATAAAGATATGAGCAGAACTTAATACAACAGCAAACATATAAAATTGAGGTAATTTAGTAAGTCCAAAGAATATTCTTTGAAAAGATTGAAAAGACACACTTTGATTAAGAAAACAAAAATATAACTAAAGAATATACAGAAAGAGTCAGAACAATGTTATAGCAGAGAATATATGAAATGCCAGGAAATTTGAACATTTCTGTAAAGGGGACCATTTCCTAGCTCCTAAAGTTTACCAAAACTGACACAAGAGGAAGTCATTTAAGGTCATCATGTCTGCCCTTGGCATTCTCGGAACGCCCTGGCCTCAGAATGCAGCATCTGTAGTCCATGGTAACCTGCGGAGAGGGGGTGGGGCTGAGGGAGGTTGGAACACTGCCCTCACTGAGGGAGTGGGTGTGGCCATCTCTGCTGTGACTGAACAAAGGCAGTGGAGCAAGGTGCCCAAGGCAGGGCCCTCAGAGCCCGGCAGGCCCTGTGGGGTGTCACAAGCATTTAGGCCCAGGGCAAAGGGTGCCTTCTTTGTCTGAACTGCTGCCCAATCTCTCACCTTTCCACTCAGGCCGCCCTCTTACTTGAAGAGTGTGTGGAAGCTGTCCGCCCAGTACACCTCGCTGCACAGCTAACCATAGGTATGGGCATGGTAGCTTCCTGCCAGGTGACAGAAGTTCGCAGGTAGATGGGTCCCTGGGACACACGCGGAGAGGCTCCTGCCCGGGCCACAGGCCGCCCACTGCCCCAGCCGCAGATCGGGGTCCGCAAAACAGCCCTGTCTGAGTCCCCTGCCTCTAGAGGGAGTATTGGACCAACACTTCTAGAAAATGGGGTCCTCACAGGCAACTCATTGGAGGGACACAAATAAATCTTTGCCGACATTCTGCTGAAACTTAGGAGCGTTCACACCTAACCCTTTTACAAGGTCAGCTGTTTAGCTAAACATGAGCTCATGATCTAAATTTACACAATAATGAAGAGATCAGCTACAAGGGGAGACAATCAGAAAAAACAATCAATACCATTATTAGATTCCCAAAGCCATCCATCAGATGTTGGAATATTCAGGTGCAAGGCAGGATATATACATAAAACTGGAACTGAAACAAGAAACAAGGATGTTTTCAAAGTCTGGTAGGATCTCTAAAACATTTTTAAAATACATGTCATTGATAAAGCTAACTACTCAAAGGTTGTGTAATACAACAGATTAATCATTGAGAAGAGTGAAATTATGCTGTTTCGAAAACTATGGCAGGTCAGATTTTCTGCCTAATTATATAAGAAGATTTCTCTAAAACATACACATTATTTCAAAGAGTTATTGGCTGTGAAATAACTTAAGGGTATTTCAAATGGCTTGTCTGCAATGAAAGGTGCTATGTAGGGAATCACAGAAAGTCCAGGGGAAAATATGTCAATATATACATTGCTATAGGTTAAAGTAAGCCTTAGGACAGCAACAATATAGAGGACCTGACCCTTAGAAACTTACAAGTAAGCCGGAATGTTCAAAAGTTCCAATCTTTATAAGTAAAAAGATTTATTAAAATGAATAACCAAGTGTTTTAATTGACATCAGAAGATCAAACCAATAAACCCTGAGAACATAGATAAAAGAAAATTAAAGATATGAGCAGAACTTAATACAACAGCAAACGTATAAAATTGAGGTGATTTAGTAAGTCCAAAGAATATTCTTTGAAAAGATTTAAAAGACACACTTTGAGTAAGGAAAACAAAAACATAAGTAAAGAATATATAGAAAGAGTCAGGACAATGTTATAGCAAAGAATATATGAAATGCCAGTAAATTTGAATATTTCTGTAAAGGGGACCATTTCCTAGCTCCTAAAGTTTACCAAAACTGAGACAAGAGGAAATCATTTAAGGTCCTCATGCCTGCCCTTGGCATTCTGAGAACGCCCTGGCCTCAGAATGCAGCATCTGTAGTCCATGGTAACCTGCGGAGGGGGGGCAGGGCTGAGGCAGGTTGGAACACTGCCCTCACTGAGGGAGTGGGTGTGGCCATCTCTGCTGTGACTGAACAAAGTGCAGGGGAGCAGGGGTCCCAGGGAAGGGCACTCAGAGCCCAGCAGGCCCAGTGTGGTTTCACAAGCATTTAGGCCCAGGCCAAAGGGTGCCTTCTTTGCCTGAACAGCTGCCCAAACTCTCTCCTTTCCATTCAGGCCACCCTCTTTCTTGAAGTGTGTGTGGAAGCTGTCCGCGCAGTACACCTCGCTGCACAGCTAACCATAGGACTGGGCATCGTAGCTTCCTGCCAGGTGACCGAAGTTCGCAGGAAGATGGGTCCCTGGGACACACACGGAGAGGCTCCTGCCCGGGCCACAGGCCGCCCACTGCCCCAGCCCCAGTTCAGCGGCCAAAAATCAGCCCTGTCTGAGTCTCCTGCCTCTAGAAGGAGTATTGGACCAACACTTCTAGAAAATGGGGTCCTCACGGGCAACTCATTGGAGGGACAGAAATAATCTTTGCCGACTTTCTGCTGAAACTTAGGAGCGTTCACACCTAAGCCTCTTACAAGGTCAGCTCTTTAGCTAAACATGAGCTCATTATCGAAATTTACACAATAATGAAGTGATCAGCTACAAGGGGAGACAATCAGCAAAAACAATCAATACCAGAATTAGATTCCCAAGGCCATCCATCAGATGTTGGAATAATCAGGTGCAAGGCAGGATATATACATAACATTGGAACTGAAACAAGAAACAAGGGTGTTTTCAAATTCTGGTACGATCTCTAAAACATTTTTAAAGTACATATCATTGATAAAGCTAAATAGTCAAAGGTTGTGTAATACAACAGATTAATCATTGAGAAGAGTGAAATTATGCTGTTTTGAAAATTATGGCAGGTGAGATTTTCTTCCTAATTATATAAGAAGATTTCTCTAAAACATACACATTATTTCAAAGACTTATTGGCTGTGAAATAAGTTAAGGGTATTTCAAATGGCTTGTCTGCAATGAAAGGTGCTATGTAGGGAATCACAGAAAGTCGAGGGGAAAATATGTCAATATATACATTGCTATACGTAGAACTAAGCCTTAGGACAGCAACAATGTAGAGGACCTGACACTTAGAAATTTGAAAGTAAGCTGGAATCTTCAAAAGTTCAAATCTGTATAAGTAAAAAGATTTATTAAAATGAATAACCAAGTGTTTTAATTGACATCAGAAGATCAAACCAATAAACCCTGAGAACATAGATAAAAGATAAATAAAGATATGAGCAGAACTTAATACAACAGCAAACGTATAAAATTGAGGTGATTTAGTAAGTCCAAAGAATATTCTTTGAAAAGATTGAAAAGACACACTTTGATTAAGGAAAACAAAAACATAAGTGAAGAATATACAGAAAGAATCAGGACAATGTTATAGCAGAGAATATATGAAATGCCAGTAAATTTGAACATTTCTGTAAAGGGGACCATTTCCTAGCTCCTAAAGTTTACCAAAACTGACACAAGAGGAAGTCATTTAAGGTCATCATGTCTGCCCTTGGCATTCTCGGAACGCCCTGGCCTCAGAATGCAGCAACTGTAGTCCATGGTAACCTGAGGAGAGGGGGCGGGGCTGAGGCAGGTTGGAACACTGCCCTCACTGAGGGAGTGGGTGTGGCCATCTCTGCTGTGACTGAACAAAGGGCAGGGGAGCATGGGGCCGAGGGCAGGGCCGTCAGAGCCCGGCAGGCCCAGTGGGGTGTCACAAGCATTTAGGCCCAGGCCAAAGGGCGCCTTCTTTGTCTGAACAGGTGCCCAAACTCTCACCTTTCCACTCAGGCCGCCCTCTTACTTGAAGTGTGTGTGGAACCTCTCCACGCAGTACACCTCGCTGCACAGCTAACCATAGGTCAGGGCATCGTAGCTTCCTGCCAGGTGACCGATGTTCGCAGGTAGATGGGTCCCTGGGACACACGCGGAGAGGCTCCTGCCCGGGCCACAGGCCGCCCACTACCCCAGCCCCAGATTGGTGCCGCACAGCAGCCCTGTCTGAGTCCCCTCCCTCTAGAGGGAGTATTTAACCAACACTTCTAGAAAACGGAGTCCTCGTGCGCAACTCATTTGAGGGACACAAATAAATCTTTGCCGACTTTCTGCTGAAACTTAGGAGCATTCACACCTAAGCCTCTTACACGGTCAGCTGTTTAGCTAAACATGAGCTCATGATCTAAATTTACACAATAATGAAGAGATCAGCTACAAGGGGAGACAATCAGCAAAAACAATCAATACCAGAATTAGATTCCCAAGGCCATCCATCAGAAGTTGGAATAATCAGGTGCAAGGCAGGATATATACATAAAACTGGAACTGAAACAAGAAACAAGGATGTTTTCAAAGTCTGGTAGGATCTCTAAAACATTATTAAAGTACATGTCATTGATAAAGCTAAATACTCAAAGGTTGTGTAATACAACAGATTAATCATTGAGAAGAGTGAAATTATGCTGTTTTGAAAACCATCGCAGGTCAGATTTGTGCTTAATTATATAAGAAGATTTCTATAAAACATACACATTATTTCAAAGACTTATTGGCTGTGAAATAAGTTAAGGGTATTTCAAATGGCTTTTCTGCATTGAAAGGTGCTTTGTAGGGAATCACAGAAAGTCGAGGGGAAAATATGTCAATATATACATTGCTATAGGTTGAACTAAGCCTTAAGACAGCAACAATATAGAGGACCTGACACTTAGTAACTTACAAGTAAGATGGAATCTTCAAAAGTTCAAGTATTTATAAGTAAAAATATTTATTAAAATGAATAACCAAGTATTTTAATTGACACCAGAAGATCAAACCAATAAACCCTGAGAACATAGATAAAAGATAAATAAAGATATGAGCAGAACTTAATACAACAGCAAACGTATAAAATTGAGGTGATTTAGTAAGTCCAAAGAATATTCTTTGAAAAGATTGAAAAGACACACTTTGATTAAGAAAACAAAAACATAACTAAAGAATATACAGAAAGAGTCAGAACAATGTTATAGCAGAGAATATATGAAATGCCAGTAAATTTGAACATTTCTGTAAAGGGGACCATTTCCTAGCTCCTAAAGTTTACCAAAACTGACACAAGAGGAAGTCATTTAAGGTCATCATGTCTGCCCTTGGCATTCTCGGAACGCCCTGGCCTCAGAATGCAGCATCTGTAGTCCATGGTAACCTGCGGAGAGGGGGTGGGGCTGAGGGAGGTTGGAACACTGCCCTCACTGAGGGAGTGGGTGTGGCCATCTCTGCTGTGACTGAACAAAGGCAGTGGAGCAAGGTGCCCAAGGCAGGGCCCTCAGAGCACGGCAGGCCCAGTGGGGTTTCACAAGCATTTAGGCCCAGGGCAAAGGGTGCCTTCTTTGTCTGAACTGCTGCCCAATCTCTCACCTTTCCACTCAGGCCGCCCTCTTACTTGAAGAGTGTGTGGAAGCTGTCCACGCAGTACACCTCGCTGCACAGCTAACCATAGGTATGGGCATCGTAGCTTCCTGCCTGGTGACCGAAGTTCGCAGGCAGATGGGTCCCTGGGACACACGCGGAGAGGCTCCTGCCTGGGCCACAGGCCGCCCACTACCCCAGCCCCAGATTGGGGGCCGCACAGCAGCCCTGTCTGAGTCCTCTGCCTGTACAGGGAGTATTGGACCAACACATCTAGAAAACGGGGTCCTCGCGGGCAACTCATTGGAGGGACACAAATAAATCTTTGCCGACTTTCTGCTGAAACTTTGGAGCGTTCACACCTAAGCCTCTTCCAAGCTCAGCTGTTTAGCTAAACATGATCTCGTGATCGAAATTTACACAATAATGAAGAGATCAGCTACAAGGGGAGAAAATCAGCAAAAACAATCAATACCAGAATTAGATTCCCAAGGCCATCCATCACATGTTGGAACAATCAGGTGCAAGGCAGGATATGTACATAAAACTGGAACTGAAAGAAGAAACAAGGATGTTTTCAAAGTCTAGTACGATCTCTAAAACATTTTTAAAGTACATGTCATTGATAAAGCTAAATACTCAAAGGTTGTGTAATACAACAGATTAATCATTGAGAAGAGTGAAATTATGCTGTTTTGAAAACTATGGCAGGTCAGATTTTCTGCCTAATTATATAAGAAGATTTATCTAAAACCTACACATTATTTCAAAAACTTATTGGCTGTGAAATAAGTTAAGGGTATTTCAAATGGCTTGTCTGTAATGAAAGGTACTATCTAGGGAATCACAGAAAGTCGAGGGGAAAATATGTCAATATATACATTGCTATATGTTGAACTAAGCCTTAGGAGAGCAACAATGTAGAGCACCTGACACTTAGAAACTTGCAAGTAAGCTAGAATCTTCAAAAGTTCAAATCTTTATAAGTAAAAAGTTTTATTAAAATGAATAACCAAGTGTTTAAATTGACATCAGAAGATCAAACCAATAAACCCTGAGAACATAGATAAAAGATAAATAAAGATATGAGCAGAACTTAATACAACAGGAAAAGTATAAAATTGAGGTGATTTGGTAAGTCCAAAAAATATTCTTTGAAAAGATTGAAAAGACACACTTTGATTAAGGAAAACAAAAACATAAGTAAAGAATATACAGAAAGAGTCAGGACAATGTTATAGCAGAGAATATATGAAATGACAGTAAATTTGAACATTTCTGTAAAGGGGACCATTTCCTAGCTCCTAAAGTTTACCAAAACTGACACAAGAGGAAGTCATTTAAGGTCATCATGTCTGCCCTTGGCATTCTCGGAACGCCCTGGCCTCAGAATGCAGCAACTGTAGTCCATGGTAACCTGCGGAGAGGGGGCGGGGATGAGGGAGGTTGGAACACTGCCCTCACTTAGGTAGTTGGTGTGGCCATCTCTGCTGTGACTGAACAAAGGCAGGGGAGCAGGGGTCCCAGGGAAGGGCCCTCAGAGCCCAGCAGGCCCAGTGTGTTGTCACAAGCATTTAGGCCCAGACCAAAGGGCGCCTTCTTTGTCTGAACAGCTGCCCAAACTCTCACCTTTCCACTCAGGCCGCCCTCTTACTTGAACTGTGTGTGGAACCTGTCCACGCAGTACACCTCGCTGCACAGCTAACCATAGGTCTGGGCATCGTAGCTTCCTGCCAGGTGACCGAAGTTCGCAGGTAGATGGGTCCCTGTGACACACACGGAGAGGCTGCTGCCCGGGCCACAGGCCACCCACTGCCCCAGCCCCAGATTGGGGCCGCACAGCAGCCCTGTCTGAGTCCCCTCCTTCTAGAGGGAGTATTGGACCAACACTTCTAGAAAACGGAGTCCTCGCGGGCAACTCATTGGAAGGACACAAATAAATCTTTGCCCACTTTCTGCTGAAACTTAGGAGCGTTCAAACCTAAGCCTCTTACAAGGTCAGCTGTTTAGCTAAACATGAGCTCATGATCGAAATTTACACAATAATGAAGAGATCAGTTACAAGGGGAGACAATCAGCAAAAACAATCAATACCAGAATTAGATTCCCAAGGCCATCCATCAGATGTTGGAATAATCAGGTGCAAGGCAGGATATATACATAAAACTGGAACTGAAACAAGAAACAAGGATGTTTTCAAAGTCTGGTAGGATCTCTAAAATATTTTTAAAGTACATATCATTGATAAAGCTAAATACTCAAAGGTTGTGTAATACAACAGATTAATCATTGAGAAGAGTGAAATTATGCTGTTTTGAAAACTATGGCAGGTCAGATTTTCTGCCTAATTATATAAGAATATTTCTCTAAAACATACACATTATTTCAAAGACATATTGGCTGTGAAATAAGTTAAGGGTATTTCAAATGGCTTGTCTGCAATGAAAGGTGCTATGTAGGGAATCACAGAAAGTCGAGGGGAAAATATGTCAATATATACATTGCTATAGGTTGAACTAAGCCTTAGGACAGCAACAATGTAGAGCACCTGACACTTAGAAACTTGCAAGTAATCTAGAATCTTCAAAAGTTCAAAGCTTTATAAGTAAAAAGATTTATTAAAATGAATAACCAAGTGTTTTAATTGACATCAGAAGATCAAACCAATAAACCCTGAGAACATAGATAAAAGATAAATAAAGATATGAGCAGAACTTAATACAACAGCAAACGTATAAAATTGAGGTGATTTGGTAAGTCCAAAGAATATTCTTTGAAAAGATTTAAAAGACACACTTTGATTAAGGAAAACAAAAACATCAGTAAAGAATATACAGAAAGAGTCAGGACAATGTTATAGCACAGAATATATGAAATGCCAGTAAATTTGAACATTTCTGTAAAGGGGACCATTTCCTAGCTCCTAAAGTTTACCAAAACTGACACAAGAGGAAGTCATTTAAGGTCATCATGTCTGACCTTGGCATTCTCGGAACGCCCTGGCCTCAGAATGCAGCATCTGTAGTCCATGGTAACCTGCGGAGAGGGGGCGGGGCTGAGGGAGGTTGGAACACTGCCCTCACTGAGGGAGTGGGTGTGGCCATCTCTGCTGTGACTGAACAAAAGCCAGGGGAGCAGGGGTCCCCGGGAAGGGCCCTCAGAGCCCAGCAGGCCCAGTGGGGTGTCACAACCATTTAGGCCCAGACCAAAGGGCGCCTTCTTTTTCTGAACAGCTGCCCAAACTCTCACCTTTCCACTCAGGCCGCCCTCTTACTTGAACTGTGTGTGGAAACTGTCCGCGCAGTACACCTCGCTGCACAGCTAACCATAGGTCTGGGCATCGTAGCTTCCTGCCAGGTGACCGAAGTTCGCAGGTAGATGGGTCCCTGGGACACACGCGGAGAGTCTGCTGCCCGGGCCACAGGCCGCCCACTAACCCAGCCCCAGATTGGGGCCGCACAGCAGCTCTGTCTGAGTCCCCTCCCTCTAGAGGGAGTATTGGACCAACACTTCTAGAAAACGGAGTCCTCGCGGGCAACTCATTGGAGGGACACAAATAAATCTTTGCTGACTTTCTGCTGAAACTTAGGAGCGTTCAAACCTAAGCCTCTTACAAGGTCAGCTGTTTAGCTAAACATGAGCTCATGATCGAAATTTACACAATAATGAAGAGATCAGTTACAAGGGGAGACAATCAGCAAAAACAATCAATACCAGAATTAGATTCCCAAGGCCATCCATCAGATGTTGGAATAATCAGGTGCAAGGCAGGATATATACATAAAACTGGAACTGAATCAAGAAACAAGGATGTTTTCAAAGTCTGGTACGATATCTAAAACATTTTTAAAGTACATGTCATTGATAAAGCTAAATACTCAAATGTTGTGTAAAACAACAGCTTAATCATTGAGAAGAGCGAAATTATGCTGTTTTGAAAACTATGGCAGGTCAGATTTTCTGCTTAATTATATAAGAAGCTTTCTATAAAACATACACATTATTTCAAAGACTTATTGGCTGTGAAATAAGTTAAGGGTATTTCAAAAGGCTTGTCTGCTTTGAAAGGTGCTTTGTAGGGAATCACAGAAAGTCGAGGGGAAAATATGTCAATATATACATTGCTATAGGTTGAACTAAGCCTTAAGACAGCAACAATGTAGAGGACCTGACACTTAGAAACTTACAAGTAAGCTGGAATCTTCAAAAGTTCAAGTCTTTATAAGTAAAAAGATTTATTAAAATGAATAACCAAGTGTTTTAATTGACATCAGAAGATCAAACCAATAAACCCTGAGAACATAGCTAAAGGATAAATAAAGATATGAGCAGAACTTAATACAACAGCAAACGTATAAAATTGAGGTGATTTGGTAAGTCCAAAGAATATTCTTTGAAAAGATTGAAAAGACACACTTTCATTAAGGAAAACAAAAACGTAAGTAAAGAATATACAGAAAGTGTTAGAACAATGTTATAGCAGAGAATATATTAAATGCCAGTAAATTTGAACATTTCTGTAAAGGGGACCATTTCCTAGCTCCTAAAGTTTACCAAAACTTACACAAGAGGAATTCATTTAAGGTCATCATGTCTGCCCTTGGCATTCTCGGAATGCCCTGGACTTAGAATGCAGCATCTGTAGTCCATGGTAACCTGCGGAGAGGGAGCGGGGCTGAGGGAGGTTGGAACACTGCACTCACTGAGGGAGTGGGTGTGGCCATCTCTGCTGTGACTGAACAAATGGCAGGGGAGCAGGGTGTCCAGGGCAGGGCCCTCAGAGCCCGTCAGGCCCAGTGGTGTGTCACAAGCATTTAGGCCCAGGACAAAGGGTGCCTTCTTTGTCTGCACAGCTGCCCAAACTCTCACCTTTCCACTCAGGCCGCCCTCTTACTTGAAGTGTGTGTGGAAGCTGTCCGCGGAGTACACCTCACTGCACAGCTAACCATAGGTCAGGGCTTCGTAGCTTCCTGCCAGGTGACCAAAGTTCGCAGGCAGATGGGTCCCTGGGACACACACGGTGAGGCTCCTGCCCGGGCCACAGGCCGCCCACTGCCCCAGCCCCAGATCGGGGGCCGCAAAGCAGCCCTGTCTGAGTCCCCTGCCTCTAGAGGGAGTATTGGACCAACACTTCTAGAAAATGGGGTCCTCGCGGGCAACTCATTGGAGGGACACAAAAAATTCTTTACCGACTTTCTGCTGAAACTTAGGAGCATTCACACCTAAGCCTTTACAAGGTTAGCTATTTAGCTAAACATGAGCTCATGATCTAAATTTACACAGAAATGAAGAGATCAGCTACAAGGGGAGACAATCAGCAAAAACAATCAAAACCAGAATTAGATTCCCAAGGCCATCCATCAGATGTTGTAATAATCAGGTAAAAGGCAGGATATATACATAAATCTGGAACTGAAATAAGAAACAAGGATGTTTTCAAAGTCTTGTAGGATCTCTAAAACATTCTTAAAGTACATGTCATTGATAAAGCTAAATACTCAAAGGTTGTGTAATACAACAGATTAATCATTGAGAAGAGTGAAATTATGCTGTTTTGAAAACTATGGCATGTCATATTTTCTGCCTAATTATATAAGAAGATTTATCTAAAACTTACACAAAATTTCAAAGACTTATTGACTGTGAAATAAGTTAAGGGTATTTCAAATGGCTTGTCTGCAAAGAAAGGTGCTATGTAAGGAATCACAGAAAGTCGAGGGGAAAATATGTCAATATCTACATTGCTATATGTTGAACTAAGCCTTAGGACAGCAACAATGTAGAGGACCTGACATTTAGAAACTTACAAGTAAACTGGAATCTTCAAAAGTTCTAATCTTTATAAGTAAAAAGATGTATTAAAATGAATAACCAAGTGTTTTAATTGACAACAGAAGATCAAACCAATAAACCCTGAGAACATAGATAAAAGATAAATAAAGATATGAGCAGAACTTAACACAACAGCAAACGTATAAAATTGAGGTGATTTGGTAAGTCCAAAGAATATTCTTTGAAAAGATTGAAAAGACAAACTTTCATTAAGGAAAACAAAAACGTAAGTAAAGAATATACAGAAAGAGTCAGAACAATGTTATAGCAGAGAATATATTAAATGCCAGTAAATTTGAACATTTCTGTAAAGGGGACCATTTCCTAGCTCCTAAAGTTTACCAAAACTTACACAAGAGGAAGTGATTTAAGGTCATCATGTCTGCCCTTGGCATTCTCGGAACGCCCTGGACTTAGAATGCAGCATCTGTAGTCCATGGTAACCTGCGGAGAGGGAGCGGGGCTGAGGGAGGTTGGAACACTGCACTCACTGAGGGAGTGGGTGTGGCCATCTCTGCTGTGACTGAACAAAGGGCAGGGTAGCATGGGGCCAAGGGCAGGGCCCTCAGAGCCCGGCAGGCCCAGTGGGGTGTCACAAGCATGTAGGCCCAGGCCAAAGGGCGCCTTCTTTGTCTGCACAGCTGCCCAAACTCTCACCTTTCCACTCAGGCCGCCATCTTACTTGAAGTGTGTGTGGAACCTGTCCACGCAGTACACCTCGCTGCAAAGCTAACCATAGGTTTGGGCATCGTAGCTTCATGCGAGTTGACCGAAGTTCGCAGGTAGATGGGTCCCTGGGACACAGGAGGAGAGGCTGCTGCCCGGGCCACAGGCCGCCCACTGGCCCAGCCCCAGATCGGGGGCCGCAAAGCAGCCCTGTCTGAATCCCCTGCCTCTAGAGGGAGTATTGGAGCAACACTTCTAGAAAACGGGGTCCTCGCGGGCAACTCATTGGAGGGATACAAATAAATCTTTGCCGACTTTCTGCTGAAACTTAGGAGCGTTCACACCTAAGCCTCTTACAAGGTTAGCTGTTTAGCTAAACATGAGCTCATGATCTAAATTTACACAATAATGAAGAGATCAGCTACAAGGGGAGACAATCAGCAAAAACAATCAATACCAGAATTAGATTCCCAAGGCCATCCATTAGATTTTGGAATAATCAGCTGCAAGGCAGGAAATATACATAAAACTGGAACTGAAACAAGGAACAAGGATGTTTTCAAAGTCTGGTACGATCTCCAAAACATTTTTAAAGTACATGTCATTGATAAAGCTAAATACTCAAAGGTTGTGTAATACAACAGATTAATCATTGAGAAGAGTGAAATTATGCTGTTTTGAAAACTATGGCAGGTGAGATTTTCTGCTTAATTATATAAGAAGATTTCTATAAAACATACACATTATTTCAAAGACTTATTGGCTGTGAAATAAGTTAAGGGTATTTCAAATGGCTTGTCTCCATTGAAAGGTGCTTTGTAGGGAATCACAGAAAGTCGAGGGGAAAATATGTCAATATATACATTGCTATATCTTGAACTAAGCTTTAGGACAGCAACAATGTAGAGGACCTGACACTTAGAAACTTACAAGTAAGCTGGAATCTTCAAAAGTTCAAGTGTTTATAAGTAAAAAGTTTTATTAAATGAATAACCAAGTGTTTTAATTGACATCAGAAGAGCAAACCAATAAACCCTGAGAACATAAATAAAAGATAAATAAAGATATGAGCAGAACTTAACACAACAGCAAACGTATAAAATTGAGGTGATTTATTAAGTCCAAAGAATATTCTTTGAAAAGATTGAAAAGACACACTTTGATTAAGGAAAACAAAAACATAAGTAAAGAATATACAGAAAGAGTCAGGACAATGTTATAGCAGAGAATATATGAAATACCAGTAAATTTGAACATTTCTGTAAAGGGGAACATTTCCTAGCTGCTAAAGTTTACAAAACTGACAGAAGAGGTAATCATTTAAGGTCATCAGGTCTGCCCTTGGCATTCTCGGAACGCCCTGGCCTCAGAATGCAGCATCTGTAGTCCATGGTAACCTGCGGAGAGGGGGCGGGGCTGAGGGAGGTTGGAACACAGCCCTCACTGAGGGAGTGAGTGTGGCCATCTCTGCTGTGAGTGAACAAAGGGCAAGGGAGCAGTGGGCCCAGGGCAGGGCCCTCAGAACCCGGCATGCCCAGTGGGGTGTCACAAGCTTTTAGGCACAGACCAAAGGGCACCTTCTTTGTCTGAACAGCTTCCCAAACTCTCACCTTTCCATTCAGGCCGCCCTCTTACTTGAAGTGTGTGTGGAACCTGTCCGTGCAGTACACCTCGCTGCTCAGCTAACCATAGGTCTGGGCATCGTAGCCTCCTGCCAGGTGACCGAAGTTCGCAGCCAGATGGGTCCCTGGGACACAGGTGGGGAGGCTCCTGCCTGGGCCACAGGCCGCCCACTGCCCCAGCCCCAGATGGGGGGCCGAAAAGCAGTTCTGTCTGAGTCCCCTGTCTCTAGAGGGAGTATTGGACCAACACTTCTAGAAAACGGGGTCCTCTTGGCAACTCATTAGTGGGACACAAATAAATCTTTGCCGACTTTCTGCTGAAAATTAGGAGCATTCACACTTAAGCCTCTTACAAGGTCAGCTGTTAAGCTAAACATGAGCTCATGATCTAAATTTACACAATAATGAAGAGATCAGCTACAAGGGGAGACAATCAGCAAAAACAATCAATACCAGAATTAGATTCCCAAGGCCATCCATCAGATGTTGGAATAATCAGGTGCAAGGCATGAAATATACATTAAACTGGAACTGAAACAAGAAACAAGGATGTTTTCACAGTCTGGTAGGATCTCTAAAACATTTTTAAAGTACATGTCATTGATAAAGCTAATTACTCAAAAGTTGTGTAATACAACAGATTAATCATTGAGAAGAGTGAAATTATGCTATTTTGAAAACTATGGTAGGTCAGATTTTCTGCCTAATTATATATGAAGATTTATCTAAAACATACACTATATTTCAAAGACTTATTGTCTGTGAAATAAGTTAAGGGTATTTCAAATGGCTTGTCTGCAATGAAAGTTGCTATGTAGGGAATCACAGAAAGTCGAGGGGAAAATATGACAATATATACATTGCTATATGTTGAACTAAGCCTTAGGACATCAACAACGTAGAGGACCTGACACATAGAAACTTACAAGTAAGCTGGAATCTTCAAAAGTTCCAATCTTTATAAGTAAAAAGATTTATTAAAATGAATAACCAAGTGTTTTAATTGACATCAGAAGATCAAACCAATAAATCCTGCGAACATAGATAAAAGATAATAAAGATATGAGCAGAACTTAATACAACAGCAAACGTATAAAATTGAGGTGATTGAGTAAGTCCAAAGAATATTCTTTGAAAAGATTGAAAAGACACACTTTGATTAAGGACAACAAAAACATAAGTAAAGAATATACAGAAAGAGTCAGGACAATGTTATAGCAGAGAATATAAGAAATGCCAGTGAATTTGAACATTTCTGTAAAGGGGACCATTTCCTAGCTCCTAAAGTTTATCAAAACTGACACAAGAGGAAATCATTTAAGGGCATCATGTCTGCCATTGGCATTCTCGGAACGCCCTGGCCTCAGAATGCAGCATCTGTAGTCCATGGTAACCTGCGGAGAAGGGGCGGGGCTGAGGGAGGTTGGAACACTGCCCTCACTGAGGGATTGGGTGTGGCCAACTCTGCTGTGACTGAACAAAGGGCAGGGGAGCAGGGCGCCCAGGGCAGGGCCCTCAGAGCCCGGCAGGCCCAGTGGGGTGTCACAAGCATTTAGGCCCAGGCCAAAGGGCGCCTTCTTTGTCTGCACAGCTGCCCAAACTCTCACCTTTCCACTAAGGCCGCCCTCTTACTTGAAGTGTGTGTGGAACCTGTCCGTGCAGTACACCTCGCTGCACAGCTAACCATAGGTCTGGGCATCGTAGCTTCCTGCCAGGTAACCGAAGTTCGTAGGCAGATGAGTCCCTGGGACACAGGCGGAGAGGCTCCTGCCCAGGCCACAGGCCGCCCACTGCCCCAGCCCCAGATGGGGGGCCGAAAAGCAGTTCTGTCTGAGTCCCCTGTCTCTAGAGGGAGTATTGGACCAACACTTCTAGAAAACGGGGTCCTCTTGGCAACTCATTAGAGGGACACAAATAAATCTTTGCCGACTTTCTGCTGAAACTTAGGAGCATTCACACCTAAGCCTCTTACAAGGTCAGCTGTTAAGCTAAACATGAGCTCATGATCTAAATTTACACAATAATGAAGAGATCAGCTACAAGGGGAGACAATCAGCGAAACAATCAATATCAGAATTAGATTCCCAAGGCCATCCATCAGATGTTGGAATAATCAGGTGCAAGGCATGAAATATACATTAAACTGGAACTGAAATAAGAAACAAGGATGTTTTCACAGTCTGGTAGGATCTCTAAAACATTTTTAAAGTACATGTCATTGATAAAGCTAATTACTCAAAAGTTGTGTAATACAACAGATTAATCATTGAGAAGAGTGAAATTATGCTATTTTGAAACCTATGGCAGGTCAGATTTTCTGCCTAATTATATATGAAGATTTATCTAAAACATACACAATATTTCAAAGACTTATTGGCTGTGAAATAAGTTAAGGGTATTTCAAATGGCTTGTTTGCAATGAAAGTTGCTATGTAGGGAATCACAGAAAGTCGAGGGGAAAATATGACAATATATACATTGCTATAGGTTGAACTAAGCCTTAGGAAATCAACAACGTAGAGGTCCTGACACTTAGAAACTTACAAGTAAGCTGGAATCTTCAAAAGTTCCAATCTTTATAAGTAAAAAGGTTTATTAAAATGAATAACCAAGTGTTTTAATTGACATCAGAAGATCAAACCAATAAACCCTGAGATCATAGATAAAAGATAATAAAGATATGAGCAGAACTTAACACAACAGCTAACGTATAAAATTGAGGTGATTTAGTAAGTCCAAAGAATATTCTTTGAAAAGATTAAAAAGACACACTTTGATTAAGGAAAACAAAAACATAAGTAAAGAATATACAGAAAGATTCAGGACAATGTTATAGCAGAGAATATAAGAAATGCCAGTGAATTTGAATATTTCTGTAAAGGGGACCATTTCCTAGCTCCTAAAGTTTACAAAAACTGACACAAGAGGAAATCATTTAAGGTCCTCATGCCTGCCCTTGGCATTCTGAGAACGCCCTGGCCTCAGAATGCAGCATCTGTAGTCCATGGTAACCTGCGGAGAGGGGGCGGGGCTGAGGGAGGTTGGAACACTGCCCTCACTGAGGGATTGGGTGTGGCCATCTCTGCTGTGACTGAACAAAGGGCAGGGGAGCAGGGCGCCCAGGGCAGGGCCCTCAGAGCCCGGCAGGCCCAGTGGGGTGTCACAAGCATTTAGGCCCAGGCCAAAGGGCGCCTTCTTTGTCTGCACAGCTGCCCAAACTCTCACCTTTCCACTAAGGCCGCCCTCTTACTTGAAGTGTGTGTGGAACCTGTACGTGCAGTACACCTCGCAGCACAGCTAACCATAGGTCTGGGCCTCGTAGCTTCCTGCCAGGTAACCGAAGTTCGCAGGCATATGGGTCCCTGGGACACAGGCGGAGAGGCTCCTGCCCAGGCCACAGGCCGCCCACTGCCCCAGCCCCAGATGGGGGGCCGAAAAGCAGCTCTGTCTGAGTCCCCTGTCTCTAGAGGGAGTATTGGACCAACACTTCTAGAAAACGGGGTCCTCTTGGCAACTCATTAGAGGGACACAAATAAATCTTTGCCGACTTTCTGCTGAAACTTAGGAGCATTCACACTTAAGCCTCTTACAAGGTCAGCTGTTAAGCTAAACATGAGCTCATGATCTAAATTTACACAATAATGAAGAGATCAGCTACAAGGGGAGACAATCAGCAAAAACAATCAATACAAGAATTAGATTCCCAAGGCCATCCATCAGATGTTGGAATAATCAGGTGCAAGGCATGAAATATACATTAAACTGGAACTGAAACAAGAAACAAGGATGTTTTCACAGTCTGGTAGGATCTCTAAAACATTTTTAAAGTACATGTCATTGATAAAGCTAATTACTCAAAAGTTGTGTAATACAACAGATTAATCATTGAGAAGAGTGAAATTATGCTATTTTGAAAACTATGGTAGGTCAGATTTTCTGCCTAATTATATATGAAGATTTATCTAAAACATACACTATATTTCAAAGACTTATTGTCTGTGAAATAAGTTAAGGGTATTTCAAATGGCTTGTCTGCAATGAAAGGTGCTATGTAGGGAATCACAGAAAGTCGAGGGGAAAACATGACAATATATACATTGCTATAGGTTGAACTAAGCCTTAGGACATCAACAACGTAGAGGACCTGACACTTAGAAACTTACAAGTAAGCTGGAATCTTCAAAAGTTCCAATCTTTATAAGTAAAAAGATTTATTAAAATGAATAACCAAGTGTTTTAATTGACATCAGAAGATCAAACCAATAAATCCTGCGAACATAGATAAAAGATAATAAAGATATGAGCAGAACTTAATACAACAGCAAACGTATAAAATAGAGGTGATTGAGTAAGTCCAAAGAATATTCTTTGAAAAGATTGAAAAGACACACTTTGATTAAGGACAACAAAAACATAAGTAAAGAATATACAGAAAGAGTCAGGACAATGTTATAGCAGAGAATATAAGAAATGCCAGTGAATTTGAACATTTCTGTAAAGGGGACCATTTCCTAGCTCCTAAAGTTTATCAAAACTGACACAAGAGGAAATCATTTAAGGGCATCATGTCTGCCATTGGCATTCTCGGAACGCCCTGGCCTCAGAATGCAGCATCTGTAGTCCATGGTAACCTGCGGAGAAGGGGCGGGGCTGAGGGAGGTTGGAACACTGCCCTCACTGAGGGATTGGGTGTGGCCAACTCTGCTGTGACTGAACAAAGGGCAGGGGAGCAGGGCGCCCAGGGCAGGGCCCTCAGAGCCCGGCAGGCCCAGTGGGGTGTCACAAGCATTTAGGCCCAGGCCAAAGGGCGCCTTCTTTGTCTGCACAGCTGCCCAAACTCTCACCTTTCCACTAAGGCCGCCCTCTTACTTGAAGTGTGTGTGGAACCTGTCCGTGCAGTACACCTCGCTGCACAGCTAACCATAGGTCTGGGCATCGTGGCTTCCTGCCAGGTAACCGAAGTTCGTAGGCAGATGGGTCCCTGGGACACAGGCGGAGAGGCTCCTGCCCAGGCCACAGGCCGCCCACTGCCCCAGCCCCAGATGGGGGGCCGAAAAGCAGTTCTGTCTGAGTCCCCTGTCTCTAGAGGGAGTATTGGACCAACACTTCTAGAAAACGGGGTCCTCTTGGCAACTCATTAGAGGGACACAAATAAATCTTTGCCGACTTTCTGCTGAAACTTAGGAGCATTCACACCTAAGCCTCTTACAAGGTCAGCTGTTAAGCTAAACATGAGCTCATGATCTAAATTTACACAATAATGAAGAGATCAGCTACAAGGGGAGACAATCAGCAAAACAATCAATATCAGAATTAGATTCCCAAGGCCATCCATCAGATGTTGGAATAATCAGGTGCAAGGCATGAAATATACATTAAACTGGAACTGAAATAAGAAACAAGGATGTTTTCACAGTCTGGTAGGATCTCTAAAACATTTTTAAAGTACATGTCATTGATAAAGCTAATTACTCAAAAGTTGTGTAATACAACAGATTAATCATTGAGAAGAGTGAAATTATGCTATTTTGAAACCTATGGCAGGTCAGATTTTCTGCCTAATTATATATGAAGATTTATCTAAAACATACACAATATTTCAAAGACTTATTGGCTGTGAAATAAGTTAAGGGTATTTCAAATGGCTTGTCTGCAATGAAAGTTGCTATGTAGGGAATCACAGAAAGTCGAGGGGAAAATATGACAATATATACATTGCTATAGGTTGAACTAAGCCTTAGGACATCACCAACGTAGAGGTCCTGACACTTAGAAACTTACAAGTAAGCTGGAATCTTCAAAAGTTCCAATCTTTATAAGTAAAAAGATTTATTAAAATGAATAACCAAGTGTTTTAATTGACATCAGAAGATCAAACCAATAAACCCTGAGAACATAGATAAAAGAAAATTAAAGATATTAGCAGAACTTAACACAACAGCTAACGTATAAAATTGAGGTGATTTAGTAAGTCCAAAGAATATTCTTTGAAAAGATTAAAAAGACACACTTTGATTAAGGAAAACAAAAACATAAGTAAAGAATATACAGAAAGATTCAGGACAATGTTATAGCAGAGAATATAAGAAAGGCCAGTGAATTTGAATATTTCTGTAAAGGGGACCATTTCCTAGCTCCTAAAGTTTACAAAAACTGACACAAGAGGAAATCATTTAAGGTCCTCATGCCTGCCCTTGGCATTCTGAGAACGCCCTGGCCTCAGAATGCAGCATCTGTAGTCCATGGTAACCTGCGGAGAGGGGGCGGGGCTGAGGGAGGTTGGAACACTGCCCTCACTGAGGGATTGGGTGTGGCCATCTCTGCTGTGACTGAACAAAGGGCAGGGGAGCAGGGCGCCCAGGGCAGGGCCGTCAGAGCCCGGCAGGCCCAGTGGGGTGTCACAAGCATTTAGGCCCAGGCCAAAGGGCGCCTTCTTTGTCTGCACAGCAGCCCAAACTCTCACCTTTCCCCTAAGGCCGCCCTCTTACTTGAAGTGTGTGTGGAACATGTCCGTGCAGTACACCTCGCAGCACAGCTAACCATAGGTCTGGGCCTCGTAGCTTCCTGCCAGGTAACCGAAGTTCGCAGGCATATGGGTCCCTGGGACACAGGCGGAGAGGTTCCTGCCCAGGCCACAGGCCGCCCACTGCCCCAGCCCCAGATGGGGGGCCGAAAAGCAGCTCTGTCTGAGTCCCCTGTCTCTAGAGGGATTATTGGACCAACACTTCTAGAAAACGGGGTCCTCTTGGCAACTCATTAGAGGGACACAAATAAATCTTTGCCGACTTTCTGCTGAAACTTAGGAGCATTCACACTTAAGCCTCTTACAAGGTCACCTGTTAAGCTAAACATGAGCTCATGATCTAAATTTACACAATAATGAAGAGATCAGCTACAAGGGGAGACAATCAGCAAAAACAATCAATACCAGAATTAGATTCCCAAGGCCATCCATCAGATGTTGGAATAATCAGGTGCAAGGCAGGAAATATACATTAAACTGGAACTGAAACAAGAAACAAGGATGTTTTCACAGTCTGGTAGGTTCTCTAAAACATTTTTAAAGTACATGTCATTGATAAATCTAATTACTCAAAAGTTGTGTAATACAACAGATTAATCATTGAGAAGAGTGAAATTATGCTATTTTGAAACCTATGGCAGGTCAGATTTTCTGCCTAATTATATATGAAGATTTATCTAAAACATACACAATATTTCAAAGACTTATTGGCTGTGAAATAAGTTAAGGGTATTTCAAATGGCTTGTCTGCAATGAAAGTTGCTATGTAGGGAATCACAGAAAGTCGAGGGGAAAATATGACAATATATACATTGCTATAGGTTGAACTAAGTCTTAGGACATCAACAACGTAGAGGTCCTGACACTTAGAAACTTACAAGTAAGCTGGAATCTTCAAAAGTTCAAGTCTTTATAAGTAAAAAGATTTATTAAAATGAATAACCAAGTGTTTTAATTGACATCAGAAGATCAAACCAATAAACCCTGAGAACATAGATAAAAGATAATAAAGATATGAGCAGAACTTAACACAACACCTAACGTATAAAATTGAGGTGATTTAGTAAGTCCAAAGAATACTCTTTGAAAAGATTAAAAAGACACACTTTGATTAAGGAAAACAAAAACATAAGTAAAGAATATACAGAAAGAGTCAGGACAATGTTATAGCAGAGAATATATGAAATGCCAGTAAATTTGAACATTTCTGTAAAGGGGACCATTTCCTAGCTCCTAAAGTTTACCAAAACTGACACAAGAGGAAATCATTTAAGGTCATCATGTCTGCCCTTGGCATGCTCGGAACGCCCTGGCCTCAGAATGCAGCATCTGTAGTCCATGGTAACCTGCGGAGAGGGGGCGGGGCTGAGGGAGGTTGGAACACTGCCCTCACTGAGGGAGTGGGTGTGGCCATCTCTGCTGTGACTGAACAAAGGGCAGGGGAGCAGGGCGCCCAGGGCAGGGCCCTCAGAGCCCGGCAGGGCCAGTGGGGTGTCACAAGCATTTAGGCCCAGGCCAAAGGGCGCCTTCTTTGTCTGCACAGCTGCCCAAACTCTCACCTTTCCACTCAGGCCGCCATCTTACTTGAAGTGTGTGTGGAACCTGTCTGTGCAGTACACCTCGCTGCACAGCTAACCATAGGTCTGGGCATCGTAGCTTCCTGCCAGGTGACCGAAGTTCGCAGGTAGATGGGTCCCTGGAACACAGGCGGAGAGGCTCCTGCCCGGGCCACAGGCCGCCCACAGCCCCAGCCCCAGATCGGGGGCCTCAAATCAGCCTTGCCTGAGTCCCCTGCATCTAGAGGGAGTATTGGACGAACACTTCTAGAAAATGGGGTCCTCACGGGCAACTCATTGGAGGGACACAAATAAATCTTTGCCGACTTTCTGCTGAAACTTAGGAGCGTTCACACCTAAGCCTTTTACAAGGTCAGCTGTTTAGCTAAACATGAGCTCATGATCTAAATTTACACAATAATGAAGAGATCAGCTACAAGGGGAGACAATCAGCAGAAACAATCAATACCAGAATTAGATTCCCAAGGCCATCCATCAGATGTTGGAATAATCAGGTGCAAGGCAGGAAATATACATAAAACTGGAACTGAAACAAGAAACAAGTATGTTTTCACAGTCTGGTAGGGTCTCTAAAACATTATTAAATTACATGTCATTGATAAAGCTAAATACTCAAAGGTTGTGTAATACAACAGATTAATCATTGAGAAGAGTGAAATTATGCTGTTTTGAAAACTATGGCAGGTAATATTTCCTGCCTAATTATATATGAAGATTTCTCGAAAACACATTATTTCAAAAACTTATTGGCTGTGAAATATGTTAAGGGTATTTCAAATGGCTTGTCTGCAATGAAAGGTGCTATGTAGGGAATCACAGAAAGTCGAGGGGAAAATATGTCAATATATACATTGCTATAGGTTGAACTAAGCCTTAGGACAGCAACCATGTAGAGGACCTGACACTTAGAAACTTACAAGTAAGCTGGAATCTTCAAAAGTTCAAGTCTTTATAAGTAAAAAGATTTATTAAAATGAATAACCAAGTGTTTTAATTGACATCAGAAGATCAAACCAATAAACCCTGAGAACATAGCTAAAGGATAAATAAAGATATGAGCAGAACTTAATACAACAGCAAACGTATAAAATTGAGGTGATTTAGTAAGTCCAAAGAATATTCTTTGAAAAGATTGAAAAGACACACTTTGATTAAGGAAAACAAAAAAATAAGTAAAGAATATACAAAAAGAGTCAGGACAGTGTTAAAGCAGAGAATATATGAAATGCCAGTAAATTTGAACATTTCTGTAAAGGGGACCATTTCCTAGCTCCTAAAGTTTACCAAAACTGACACAAGAGGAAATCATTTAAGGTCATCAGGTCTGCCCTTGGCATTCTCGGAACGCCCTGGCCTCAGAATGCAGCATCTGTAGTCCATGGTACCCTGCGGAGAGGGGGCGGGGCTGAGGGAGGTTGGAACACTGCCTTCACTGAGGGAGTGGGTGTGGCCATCTCTGCTGTGACTGAACAAAGGGCAGGGGAGCAGGAGGCCCAGTGCAGGGGCCTCAGAGCCCTTCAAGCCCAGTGGTGTGTCACAAGCATTTAGGCCCAGGCCAAAAGGCACATTCTTCTTCTGCACAGCTGCCCAAACTCTCACCTTTCCACTCAGGCCGCCTTCTTACTTGAAGTGTGTGTGGAAGCTGTCCGCGCAGTACACCTCACTGCACAGATAACTATAGGTCTGAGCATCATAGCTTCCTGCCATTTGACCGAAGTTCGCAGGCAGATATGTCCCTGGGACACATGCGGAGAGGCTCCTGCCCATGACACAGGCCGCCCACTGCCCCAGCCCCAGATCGGGGGCCGCAAAGCAGCCCTGTCTGAGTCCCTTCCCTCTAGAGGGAGTATTGGACCCACAATTCTTGAAAAAGGGGTCCTCGCGGGCAATTCATTGGAGAGACACAAATAAATCTTTGCCGAGTTTCTGCAGAAACTTAGGAGCGTTCACACCTAAGCCTCTTACAAGGTCAGCTGTTTAGCTAAACATGAGCTCATGATCTAAATTTACACAATAATAAAGAGATCAGCTACAAGGGGAGACAATCAGCAAAAACAATCAATACCAGAATTAGATTCCCAAGGCCATCCATCAGATGTTGGAATAATCAGGTGCAAGGCAGGATATATACATAAATCTGGAACTGAAACAAGAAACAAGGATGTTTTCACAGTCTGGTAGGATCTCTAGAACATTTGTAAAGTACATGTCATTGATAAAGCTAAATACTCAAATGTTGTGTAATACAAGAGATTAATCATTGAGAAGAGTGAAATTATGCTGTTTTGAAAACTATGGCAGGTCAGATTTTCTGCCTAATTATATAAGAAGATATCTCTAAAACATACACATTATTTCCAAGACTTATTGGCTGTGAAATAAGTTAAGGGTATTTCAAATGGCTTGTCTGCAACGAAAGTTGCTATGTAGGGAATCACAGAAAGTCGAGGGGAAAATATGTTAATATATACATTGCTATAGGTTGAACTAAGCCTTAGGACAGCAACAATGTAGAGGACCTGACCCTTAGAAACTTGCAAGAAAGCTAGAATCTTCAAAATTTACAATCTTTATAAGTAAAAAGATTTATTAAAATGAATAACCAAGTGTTTTAATTGACATCAGAAGATCAAACCAATAAACCATGAGAACATAGATAAAAGATAAATAAAGATATGAGCAGAACTTAATACAACAGCAAACGTATAAAATTGAGGTGATTTGGTAAGTCCAAAGAATATTCTTTGAAAAGATTGAAAAGACACACTTTGATTTAGGAAAACAAAAACATAAGTAAAGAATATACAGAAAGAGTCAGGACAATGTTATAGCAGAGAATACATTAAATGCCAGTAAATTTGGACATTTCTGTAAAGGGGACCATTTCCTAGCTCCTAAAGTTTACCAAAACTGACAGAAGAGGAATTCATTTAAGGTCATCATGTCTGCCCTTGGCATTCTCGGAACACCCTGGACTTAGAATGCAGCATCTGTACTCCATGGTAACCTGCTGTCAGGGGGCGGGGCTGAGGGAGTTTGGAACACTGCCCTCACTGAGGGAGTGGGTGTGGCCATCTCTGCTGTGACTGAACAAAGGGTAGGGGAGCCGGGGGCCCAGTGCAGGGCCCTCAGAGCCAGGCAGGCGCAGTGGGGTGCAACTAGCATTTAGGCCCAGGCGAAAGGGTGCCTTCCTTGTCTGAACAGCTGCCCAAACTCTCACCTTTCCACTCAGGCCGCCCTCTTACTTGAAGTGGGTGTGGAATCTGTCCACGCAGTACACCTTGCAGCACAGCTAACCATAGGTCTGGGCCTCGTAGCTTCCTGCCAGGTGACCGAAGTTCGCAGGCAGATGGGTCCCTGGGACACACGCGGTGAGGCTCCGGCCCGGGCCACAGGCCGCCCACTGCCCCAGCCCCAGATCGGTGGACGCACAGAAGCCCTGTCTGAGTACCCTCCCTCTAGAGGGAGTATTGGACCAACACTTCTAGAAAACGGGGTCCTCGCGGCAACTCATTGGATGGACACAAATAAATCTTTGCCGACTTTCTGCTGAAACTTAGGAGCATTCACACCTAAGCCTCTTACAAGGTCAGCTGTTTAGCTAAACATGAGTTCATGATCTAAATTTACACAATAATGAAGAGATCAGCTACAAGGGGAGACAATCAGCTAAAATAATCAATACCAGAATTAGATTCCCAAGGCCATCCATCAGATGTTGGAATAATCAGGTGCAAGGCAGGATAAATACATAAAACTGGAACTGAAAAAAGAAACAAGGATGTTTTCACAGTCTGGTAGGATCTCTAAAACATTTTTAAAATACATGTCATTGATAAAGCTAAATACTGAAAGGTTGAGTAATACAAGAGATTAATCATTGAGAAGAGTGAAATTATGCTGTTTTGAAAACTATGGCAGGTCAGATTTTCTGCCTAATTATATAAGAAGATTTCTCGAAAACACATAATTTGAATGACTGATTGGCTGTGAAATAAGTTAAGGGCATTTCAAATGGCTTGTCTGCAATGAAAGGTGCTATGTAGGGAATCACAGAAAGTCGAGGGTAAAATATGTCAATATATACATTGCTATATGTTGAACTAAGCCTTAGGACAGCAACAATGTAGAGGACCTGACACTTAGAAACCTACAAGTAAGCTGTAATCTTCAAAAGTTCAAATCTTTATAAGTAAAAAGATTTATTAAAATGAATAACCAAGTGTTTTAATTGACACCAGAAGATCAAACCAATAAACCCTGAGAACATAGCTAAAAGATAAATAAAGACATGAGCAGAACTTAATACAACAGCAAACGTATAAAATTGAGGTTATTTAGTAAGTCCAAAGAATATTCTTTGAAAAGATTGAAAAGACACACTTTGATTAAGGAAAACTAAAGCATAAGTAAAGAATATACAGAAAGAGTCAGGACAATGTTATAGCAGAGAGTATATGAAATTCCAGTAAATTTGAACATTTCTGTAAAGGGGACCATTTCCTAGCTCCTAAAGTTTACCAAAACTGACACAAGAGGAAATCATTTAAGGTCATTATGTCTGCCCTTGGCATTCTCGGAACGCCCTGGCCTCAGAATGCAGCATCTGTAGTCCATGGTAACCTGCGCAGAGGGGGCGGGGCTGAGGGAGGTTGGAACACTGCCCTCAGTGAGGGAGTGTGTGTGGCCATCTCTGCTATGACTGAACAAAGGGCAGGGGAGCAGGGTGTCCAGGGCAGGGCCCTCAGAGCCAGGCAGGCACAGTGTGGTTTCACAAGCATTTAGGCCCAAGCCAAAGGGTGCCTTCTTTGTCTGCACAGCTGCCCAAACTCTCACCTTTCCACTCAGGCCACCCTCTTTCTTGAAGTGTGTGTGGAAGCTGTCCGCGCAGTACACCTCGCTGCACAGCTAACCATAGGACTGGGCATCGTAGCTTCCTGCCAGGTGACCGAAGTTCGCAGGAAGATGGGTCCCTGGGACACACACGGAGAGGCTCCTGCCCGGGCCACAAGCCGCCCACTGCCCCAGCCCCAGTTCAGCGGCCGAAAATCAGCCCTGTCTGAGTCTCCTGCCTCTAGAAGGAGTATTGGACCAACACTTCTAGAAAATGGGGTCCTCACGGGCAACTCATTGGAGGGACAGAAATAAAACTTTGCCGAGTTTCTGCTGAAACTTAGGAGCGTTCACACCTAAGCCTCTTACAAGGTCAGCTCTTTAGCTAAACATGAGCTCATTATCGAAATTTACACAATAATGAAGTGATCAGCTACAAGGGGAGACAATCAGCAAAAACAATCAATACCAGAATTAGATTCCCAAGGCCATCCATCAGATGTTGGAATAATCAGGTGCAAGGCAGGATATATACATAACACTGGAACTGAAACAAGAAACAAGGGTGTTTTCAAATTCTGGTACGATCTCTAAAACATATTTAAAGTACATGTCATTGATAAAGCTAAATACTCAAAGGTTGTGTAATACAACAGATTAATCATTGAGAAGAGTGAAATTATTCTATTTTGAAACCTATGGCAGGTCAGATTTTCTGCCTAATTATATGAAGATTTATCTAAAACATACACAATATTTCAAAGACTTATTGGCTGTGAAATAAGTTAAGGGTATTTCAAATGGCTTGTCTGCAATGAAAGTTGCTATGTAGGGAATCACAGAAAGTCGAGGGGAAAATATGATAATATATACATTGCTATAGGTTGAACTAAGTCTTAGGACATCAACAACGTAGAGGTCCTGACACTTAGAAACTTACAAGTAAGCTGGAATCTTCAAAAGTTCAAGTCTTTATAAGTAAAAAGATTTATTAAAATGAATAACCAAGTGTTTTAATTGACATCAGAAGATCAAACCAATAAACCCTGAGAACATAGATAAAAGATAATAAAGATATGAGCAGAACTTAACACAACACCTAACGTATAAAATTGAGGTGATTTAGTACGTCCAAAGAATACTCTTTGAAAAGATTAAAAAGACACACTTTGATTAAGGAAAACAAAAACATAAGTAAAGAATATACAGAAAGAGTCAGGACAATGTTATAGCAGAGAATATAAGAAATGCCAGTGAATTTGAACATTTCTGTAAAGGGGACCATTTCCTAGCTCCTAAAGTTTACCAAAACTGACACAAGAGGAATTCATTTAAGGTCATCATGTCTGCCCTTGGCATTCTCGGAACGCCCTGGCCTCAGAATGCAGCATCTGTAGTCCATGGTAACCTGCGGAGAGGGGGCGGGGCTGAGGGAGGTTGGAACACTGCCCTCACTGAGGGAGTGGGTGTGGCCATCTCTGCTGTGACTGAACAAAGGGCAGGGGAGCAGGGCGCCCAGGGCTGGGCCCTCAGAGCCCGGCAGGGCCAGTGGGGTGTCACAAGCATTTAGGCCCAGGCCAAAGGGCGCCTTCTTTGTCTGCACAGCTGCCCAAACTCTCACCTTTCCACTCAGGCCGCCATCTTACTTGAAGTGTGTGTGGAACCTGTCTGTGCAGTACACCTCGCTGCACAGCTAACCATAGGTCTGGGCATCGTAGCTTCCTGCCAGGTGACCGAAGTTCGCAGGCAGATGGGTCCCTGGGACACAGGCGGAGAGGCTCCTGCCCGGGCCACAGGCCGCCCACAGCCCCAGCCCCAGATCGGGGGCCTCAAATCAGCCTTGCCTGAGTCCCCTGCATCTAGAGGGAGTATTGGACGAACACTTCTAGAAAATGGGGTCCTCACGGGCAACTCATTGGAGGGACACAAATAAATCTTTGCCGACTTTCTGCTGAAACTTAGGAGCGTTCACACCTAAGCCTTTTACAAGGTCAGCTGTTTAGCTAAACATGAGCTCATGATCTAAATTTACACAATAATGAAGAGATCAGCTACAAGGGGAGACAATCAGCAAAAACAATCAATACCAGAATTAGATTCCCAAGGCCATCCATCAGATGTTGGAATAATCAGGTGCAAGGCAGGAAATATACATAAAACTGGAACTGAAACAAGAAACAAGTATGTTTTCACAGTCTGGTAGGGTCTCTAAAACATTCTTAAATTACATGTCATTGATAAAGCTAAATACTCAAAGGTTGTGTAATACAACAGATTAATCATTGAGAAGAGTGAAATTATGCTGTTTTGAAAACTATGGCAGGTAATATTTCCTGCCTAATTATATATGAAGATTTCTCGAAAACACATTATTTCAAAAACTTATTGGCTGTGAAATAAGTTAAGGGTATTTCAAATGGCTTGTCTGCAATGAAAGGTGCTATGTAGGGAATCACAGAAAGTCGAGGGGAAAATATGTCAATATATACATTGCTATAGGTTGAACTAAGCCTTAGGACAGCAACCATGTAGAGGACCTGACACTTAGAAACTTACAAGTAAGCTGGAATCTTCAAAAGTTCAAGTCTTTATAAGTAAAAAGATTTATTAAAATGAATAACCAAGTGTTTTAATTGACATCAGAAGATCAAACCAATAAACCCTGAGAACATAGCTAAAGGATAAATAAAGATATGAGCAGAACTTAATACAACAGCAAACGTATAAAATTGAGGTGATTTAGTAAGTCCAAAGAATATTCTTTGAAAAGATTGAAAAGACACACTTTGATTAAGGAAAACAGAAACATAAGTAAAGAATATACAAAAAGAGTCAGGACAGTGTTAAAGCAGAGAATATATGAAATGCCAGTAAATTTGAACATTTCTGTAAAGGGGACCATTTCCTAGCTCCTAAAGTTTACCAAAACTGACACAAGAGGAAATCATTTAAGGTCATCAGGTCTGCCCTTGGCATTCTCGGAACGCCCTGGCCTCAGAATGCAGCATCTGTAGTCCATGGTACCCTGCGGAGAGGGGGCGGGGCTGAGGGAGGTTGGAACACTGCCTTCACTGAGGGAGTGGGTGTGGCCATCTCTGCTGTGACTGAACAAAGGGCAGGGGAGCAGGGGGCCCAGTGCAGGGGCCTCAGAGCCCTTCAGGCCCAGTGGTGTGTCACAAGCATTTAGGCCCAGGCCAAAAGGCACATTCTTCTTCTGCACAGCTGCCCAACCTCTCACCTTTCCACTCAGGCCGCCCTCTTACTTGAAGTGTGTGTGGAACCTCTCCGCGCAGTACACCTCGCTGCACAGATAACTATAGGTCTGAGCATCATAGCTTCCTGCCATTTGACCGAAGTTCGCAGGCAGATATGTGCCTGGGACACATGCGGAGAGGCTCCTGCCCATGACACAGGCCGCCCACTGCCCCAGCCCCAGATCGGGGGCCGCAAAGCAGCCCTGTCTGAGTCCCTTCCCTCTAGAGGGAGTATTGGACCAACAATTCTTGAAAAAGGGGTCCTCGCGGGCAATTCATTGGAGGGACACAAATAAATCTTTGCCGAGTTTCTGCAGAAACTTTGGAGCGTTCACACCTAAGCCTCTTACAAGGTCAGCTGTTTAGCTAAACATGAGCTCATGATCTAAATTTACACAATAATAAAGAGATCAGCTACAAGGGGAGACAATCAGCAAAAACAATCAATACCAGAATTAGATTCCCAAGGCCATCCATCAGATGTTGGAATAATCAGGTGCAAGGCAGGATATATACATAAATCTGGAACTGAAACAAGAAACAAGGATGTTTTCACAGTCTGGTAGGATCTCTAAAACATTTTTAAAGTACATGTCATTGATAAAGCTAAATACTCAAAGGTTGTGTAATACAACAGATTAATCATTGAGAAGAGTGAAATTATGCTGTTTTGAAAACTATGGCAGGTCAGATTTTCTGCCTAATTATATAAGAAGATATCTC
Organism: Mesoplodon densirostris; assembly: GCF_025265405.1. Taxonomy (NCBI): domain Eukaryota; kingdom Metazoa; phylum Chordata; class Mammalia; order Artiodactyla; family Ziphiidae; genus Mesoplodon; species Mesoplodon densirostris. Next base: position 98,925,200 of record NC_082666.1, read on the forward strand.
TAAAACATACACATTATTTCCAAGACTTATTGGCTGTGAAATAAGTTAAGGGTATTTCAAATGGCTTGTCTGCAATGAAAGGTGCTATGTAGGGAATCACAGAAAGTCGAGGGGAAAATATGTTAATATATACATTGCTATATGTTGAACTAAGCCTTAGGACAGCAACAATGTAGAGGACCTGACCCTTAGAAACTTGCAAGAAAGCTAGAATCTTCAAAATTTACAATCTTTATAAGTAAAAAGATTTATTAAAATGAATAACCAAGTGTTTTAATTGACATCAGAAGATCAAACCAATAAACCCTGAGAACATAGATAAAAGATAAATAAAGATATGAGCAGAACTTAATACAACAGCAAACGTATAAAATTGAGGTGATTTGGTAAGTCCAAAGAATATTCTTTGAAAAGATTGAAAAGACACACTTTGATTAAGGAAAACAAAAACATAAGTAAAGAATATACAGAAAGAGTCAGGACAATGTTATAGCAGAGAATACATTAAATGCCAGTAAATTTGGACATTTCTGTAAAGGGGACCATTTCCTAGCTCCTAAAGTTTACCAAAACTGACAGAAGAGGAATTCATTTAAGGTCATCATGTCTGCCCTTGGCATTCTCGGAACGCCCTGGACTTAGAATGCAGCATCTGTACTCCATGGTAACCTGCTGTCAGGGGGCAGGGCTGAGGGAGTTTGGAACACTGCCCTCACTGAGGGAGTGGGTGTGGCCATCTCTGCTGTGACTGAACAAAGGGTAGGGGAGCCGGGGGCCCAGTGCAGGGCCCTCAGAGCCAGGCAGGCCAAGTGGGGTGCAACTAGCATTTAGGCCCAGGCGAAAGGGTGCCTTCCTTGTCTGAACAGCTGCCCAAACTCTCACCTTTCCACTCAGGCCGCCCTCTTACTTGAAGTGGGTGTGGAATCTGTCCACGCAGTACACCTCGCAGCACAGCTAACCATAGGTCTGGGCCTCGTAGCTTCCTGCCAGGTGACCGAAGTTCGCAGGCAGATGGGTCCCTGGGACACACGCGGTGAGGCTCCGGCCCGGGCCACAGGCCGCCCACTGCCCCAGCCGCAGTTGGGTGGACGCACAGAAGCCCTGTCTGAGTCCCCTCCCTCTAGAGGGAGTATTGGACCAACACTTCTAGAAAACGGGGACCTCGCTGCAACTCATTGGAGGGACACAAATAAATCTTTGCCGACTTTCTGCTGAAACTTAGGAGCATTCACCCCTAAGCCTCTTACAAGGTCAGCTGTTTAGCTAAACATGAGTTCATGATCTAAATTTACACAATAATGAAGAGATCAGCTACAAGGGGAGACAATCAGCTAAAACAATCAATACCAGAATTAGATTCCCAAGGCCATCCATCAGATGTTGGAATAATCAGGTGCAAGGCAGGATAAATACATAAAACTGGAACTGAAAAAAGAAACAAGGATGTTTTCACAGTCTGGTAGGATCTCTAAAACATTTTTAAAATACATGTCATTGATAAAGCTAAATACTGAAAGGTTGAGTAATACAAGAGATTAATCATTGAGAAGAGTGAAATTATGCTGTTTTGAAAACTATGGCAGGTCAGATTTTCTGCCTAATTATATAAGAAGATTTCTCGAAAACACATAATTTGAATGACTGATTGGCTGTGAAATAAGTTAAGGGCATTTCAAATGGCTTGTCTGCAATGAAAGGTGCTATGTAGGGAATCACAGAAAGTCGAGGGTAAAATATGTCAATATATACATTGCTATATGTTGAACTAAGCCTTAGGACAGCAACCATGTAGAGGACCTGACACTTAGAAACCTACAAGAAAGCTGTAATCTTCAAAAGTTCAAATCTTTATAAGTAAAAAGATTTATTAAAATGAATAACCAAGTGTTTTAATTGACACCAGAAGATCAAACCAATAAACCCTGAGAACATAGCTAAAAGATAAATAAAGACATGAGCAGAACTTAATACAACAGCAAACGTATAAAATTGAGGTGATTTAGTAAGTCCAAAGAATATTCTTTGAAAAGATTGAAAAGACACACTTTGATTAAGGAAAACTAAAGCATAAGTAAAGAATATACAGAAAGAGTCAGGACAATGTTATAGTAGAGAATATATGAAATGCCAGTAAATTTGAACATTTCTGTAAAGGGGACCATTTCCTAGCTCCTAAAGTTTACCAAAACTGACACAAGAGGAAATCATTTAAGGTCATTATGTCTGCCCTTGGCATTCTCGGAACGCCCTGGCCTCAGAATGCAGCATCTGTAGTCCATGGTAACCTGCGCAGAGGGGGCGGGGCTGAGGGAGGTTGGAACACTGCCCTCAGTGAGGGAGTGTGTGTGGCCATCTCTGCTATGACTGAACAAAGGGCAGGGGAGCAGGGTGTCCAGGGCAGGGCCCTCAGAGCCAGGCAGGCACAGTGTGGTTTCACAAGCATTTAGGCCCAGGCCAAAGGGTGCCTTCTTTGTCTGCACAGCTGCCCAAACTCTCACCTTTCCACTCAGGCCACCCTCTTACTTGAAGTGTGTGTGGAAGCTGTCCGCGCAGTACACCTCGCTGCACAGCTAACCATAGGACTGGGCATCGTAGCTTCCTGCCAGGTGACCGATGTTCGCAGGTAGATCGGTCCCTGGGACACACGTGGAGAGGCTCCTGCCCGGGCCACAGGCCGCCCACTACCCCAGCCCCAGATTGGTGCCGCACAGAAGCCCTGTCTGAGTCCCCTCCCTCTAGAGGGAGTATTTAACCAACACTTCTAGAAAACGGAGTCCTCGCGCGCAACTCATTGGAGGGACACAAATTAATCTTTGCCGACTTTCTGCTGAAACTTAGGAGCATTCACACCTAAGCCTCTTACACGGTCAGCTGTTTAGCTAAACATGAGCTCATGATCTAAATTTACACAAAAATTAAGAGATCAGCTACAAGGGGAGACAATCAGCAAAAACAATCAATACCAGAATTAGATTCCCAAGGCCATCCATCAGAAGTTGGAATAATCAGGTGCAACGCAGGATATATACATAAAACTGGAACTGAAACAAGAAACAAGGATGTTTTCAAAGTCTGGTAGGATCTCTAAAACATTATTAAAGTACATGTCATTGATAAAGCTAAATACTCAAAGGTTGTGTAATACAACAGATTAATCATTGAGAAGAGTGAAATTATGCTGTTTTGAAAACTATCGCAGGTCAGATTTGCTGCTTAATTATATAAGAAGATTTCTATAAAACATACACATTATTTCAAAGACTTATTGGCTGTGAAATAAGTTAAGGGTATTTCAAATGGCTTGTCTGCATTGAAAGGTGCTTTGTAGGGAATCACAGAAAGTCGAGGGGAAAATATGTCAATATATACATTGCTATAGGTTGAACTAAGCCTTAAAACAGCAACAATGTAGAGGACCAGACACTTAGTAACTTACAAGTAAGATGGAATCTTCAAAAGTTCAAGTATTTATAAGTAAAAATATTTATTAAAATGAATAACCAAGTATTTTAATTGACACCAGAAGATCAAACCAATAAACCCTGAGAACATAGATAAAAGATAAATAAAGATATGAGCAGAACTTAATACAACAGCAAACGTATAAAATTGAGGTGATTTAGTAAGTCCAAAGAATATTCTTTGAAAAGATTGAAAAGACACACTTTGATTAAGAAAACAAAAACATAACTAAAGAATATACAGAAAGAGTCAGAAAAATGTTATAGCAGAGAATATATGAAATGCCAGGAAATTTGAACATTTCTGTAAAGGGGACCATTTCCTAGCTCCTAAAGTTTACCAAAAGTGACACAAGAGGAAGTCATTTAAGGTCATCATGTCTGCCCTTGGCATTCTCGGAACGTCCTGACCTCAGAATGCAGCATCTGTAGTCCATGGTAACCTGCGGAGAGGGGGTGGGGCTGACGGAGGTTGGAACACTGCCCTCACTGAGGGAGTGGGTGTGGCCATCTCTGCTGTGACTGAAAAAAGGGCAGGGGAGCATGGGGCCGAGGGCAGGTCCGTCAGAGCCCGGCAGGCCCAGTGGGGTGTCACAAGCATTTAGGCCCAGGGCAAAGGGTGCCTTCTTTTTCTGAACGGCTGCCCAATCTCTCACCTTTCCACTCAGGCCGCCCTCTTACTTGAAGAGTGTGTGGAAGCTGTCCGCGCAGTACACCTCGCTGCACAGCTAACCATAGGTATGGGCATCGTAGCTTCCTTCCAGGTGACCGAAGTTCGCAGGTAGATGGGTCCCTGGGACACACGCGGAGAGGCTCCTGCCCGGGCCACAGGCCGCCCACTGCCCCAGCCGCAGATCGGGGTCCGCAAAACAGCCCTGTCTGAGTCCCCTGCCTCTAGAGGGAGTATTGGACCAACACTTCAAGAAAATGGGGTCCTCGCAGGCAACTCATTGGAGGGACACAAATAAATCTTTGCCGACATTCTGCTGAAACTTAGGAGCGTTCACACCTAACCCTTTTACAAGGTCAGCTGTTTAGCTAAACATGAGCTCATGATCGAAATTTACACAATAATGAAGAGATCAGCTACAAGGGGAGACAATCAGAAAAAACAATCAATACCATAATTAGATTCCCAAAGCCATCCATCAGATGTTGGAATATTCAGGTGCAAGGCAGGATATATACATAAAACTGGAACTGAAACAAGAAACAAGGATGTTTTCAAAGTCTGGTAGGATCTCTAAAACATTTTTAAAATACATGTCATTGATAAAGCTAAATACTCAAAGGTTGTGTAATCCAACAGATTAATCATTGAGAAGAGTGAAATTATGCTGTTTCGAAAACTATGGCAGGTCAGATTTTCTGCCTAATTATATAAGAAGATTTATCTAAAACATACACATTGTTTCAAAGACTTATTGGCTGTGAAATAAGTTAAGGGTATTTCAAATGGCTTGTCTGCAATGAAAGGTGTTATGTAGGGAATCACAGAAAGTCGAGGGGAATATGTGTCAATATATACATTGCTATAGGTGAACTAAGCCTTAGGACAGCAACAATGTAGAGGACCTGACCCTTAGAAGCTTACAAGTAAGCTGGAATCTTCAAAAGTTACAATTTTTATAAGTAAAAATATTTATTAAAATGAATAACCAAGTGTTTTAATTGACATCAGAAGATCAAACCAATAAACCCTGAGAACATAGATAAAAGAAAAATAAAGATATGAGCAGAACTTAATACAACAGCAAACGTATAAAATTGAGGTGATTTAGTAAGTCCAAAGAATATTCTTTGAAAAGATTTAAAAGACACACTTTGAGTAAGGAAAACAAAAACATAAGTAAAGAATATATAGAAAGAGTCAGGACAATGTTATAGCAAAGAATATATGAAATGCCAGTAAATTTGAATATTTCTGTAAAGGGGACCATTTCCTAGCTCCTAAAGTTTACCAAAACTGAGACAAGAGGAAATCATTTAAGGTCCTCATGCCTGCCCTTGGCATTCTGAGAACGCCCTGGCCTCAGAATGCAGCATCTGTAGTCCATGGTAACCTGCGGAGGGAGGGCGGGGCTGAGGGAGTTTGGAACACTGCCCTCACTGATGGAGTGGGTGTGGCCATCTCTGCTGTGACTGAACAAAGTGCAGGGGAGCAGGGGTCCCAGGGAAGGGCACTCAGAGCCCAGCAGGCCCAGTGTGGTTTCACAAGCATTTAGGCCCAGGCCAAAGGGTGCCTTCTTTGCCTGAACAGCTGCCCAAACTCTCTCCTTTCCACTCAGGCCACCCTCTTTCTTGAAGTGTGTGTGGAAGCTGTCCGCGCAGTACACCTCGCTGCACAGCTAACGATAGGACTGGGCATCGTAGCTTCCTGCCAGGTGACCGAAGTTCACAGGAAGATGGGTCCCTGGGACACACACGGAGAGGCTCCTGCCCGGGCCACAGGCCGCCCACTGCCCCAGCCCCAGTTCAGCGGCCGAAAATCAGCCCTGTCTGAGTCTCCTGCCTCTAGAAGGAGTATTGGACCAACACTTCTAGAAAATGGGGTCCTCACGGGCAACTCATTGGAGGGACAGAAATAATCTTTGCCGACTTTCTGCTGAAACTTAGGAGCGTTCACACCTAAGCCTCTTACAAGGTCAGCTCTTTAGCTAAACATGAGCTCATTATCGAAATTTACACAATAATGAAGTGATCAGCTACAAGGGGAGACAATCAGCAAAAACAATCAATACCAGAATTAGATTCCCAAGGCCATCCATCAGATGTTGGAATAATCAGGTGCAAGGCAGGATATATACATAACATTGGAATTGAAACAAGAAACAAGGTTGTTTTCAAATTCTGGTACGATCTCTAAAACATTTTTAAAGTACATGTCATTGATAAAGCTAAATAGTCAAAGGTTGTGTAATACAACAGATTAATCATTGAGAAGAGTGAAATTATGCTGTTTTGAAAATTATGGCAGGTGAGATTTTCTTCCTAATTATATAAGAAGATTTCTCTAAAACATACACATTATTTCAAAGACTTATTGGCTGTGAAATAAGTTAAGGGTATTTCAAATGGCTTGTCTGCAATGAAAGGTGCTATGTAGGGAATCACAGAAAGTCGAGGGGAAAATATGTCAATATATACATTGCTATACGTAGAACTAAGCCTTAGGACAGCAACAATGTAGAGGACCTGACACTTAGAAACTTGCAAGTAAGCTGGAATCTTCAAAAGTTCAAATCTTTATAAGTAAAAAGATTTATTAAAATGAATAACCAAGTGTTTTAATTGACATCAGAAGATCAAACCAATAAACCCTGAGAACATAGATAAAAGAAAAATAAAGATATGAGCAGAACTTAATACAACAGCAAACGTATAAAATTGAGGTGATTTAGTAAGTCCAAAGAATATTCTTTGAAACGATTGAAAAGACACACTTTGATTAAGGAAAACAAAAACATAAGTGAAGAATATACAGAAAGAATCAGGAAAATGTTATAGCAGAGAATATATGAAATGCCAGTAAATTTGAACATTTCTGTAAAGGGGACCATTTCCTAGCTCCTAAAGTTTACCAAAACTGACACAAGAGGAAGTCATTTAAGGTCATCATGTCTGCCCTTGGCATTCTCGGAACGCCCTGGCCTCAGAATGCAGCAACTGTAGTCCATGGTAACCTGAGGAGAGGGTGCGGGGCTGAGGCAGGTTGGAACACTGCCCTCACTGAGGGAGTGGGTGTGGCCATCTCTGCTGTGACTGAACAAAGGGCAGGGGAGCATGGGGCCGAGGGCAGGGCCGTCAGAGCCCGGCAGGCCCAGTGGGGTGTCACAAGCATTTAGGCTCAGGCCAAAGGGCGCCTTCTTTGTCTGAACAGGTGCCCAAACTCTCACCTTTCCACTCAGGCCGCCCTCTTACTTGAAGTGTGTGTGGAACCTCTCCACACAGTACACCTCGCTGCACAGCTAACCATAAGTCAGGGCATCGTAGCTTCCTGCCAGGTGACCGATGTTCGCAGGTAGATCGGTCCCTGGGACACACGCGGAGAGGCTCCTGCCCAGGCCACAATCCGCCCACTACCCCAGCCCCAGATTGGTGCCGCACAGCAGCCCTGTCTGAGTCCCCTCCCTCTAGAGGGAGTATTTAACCAACACTTCTAGAAAACGGAGTCCTCGTGCGCAACTCATTGGAGGGACACAAATAAATCTTTGCCGACTTTCTGCTGAAACTTAGGAGCATTCACACCTAAGCCTCTTACACGGTCAGCTGTTTAGCTAAACATGAGCTCATGATCTAAATTTACACAATAATGAAGAGATCAGCTACAAGGGGAGACAATCAGCAAAAACAATCAATACCAGAATTAGATTCCCAAGGCCATCCATCAGAAGTTGGAATAATCAGGTGCAAGGCAGGATATATACATAAAACTGGAACTGAAACAAGAAACAAGGATGTTTTCAAAGTCTGGTAGGATCTCTAAAACATTATTAAAGTACATGTCATTGATAAAGCTAAATACTCAAAGGTTGTGTAATACAACAGATTAATCATTGAGAAGAGTGAAATTATGCTGTTTTGAAAACCATCGCAGGTCAGATTTGCGCTTAATTATATAAGAAGATTTCTATAAAACATACACATTATTTCAAAGACTTATTGGCTGTGAAATAAGTTAAGGGTATTTCAAATGGCTTGTCTGCATTGAAAGGTGCTTTGTAGGGAATCACAGAAAGTCGAGGGGAAAATATGTCAATATATACATTGCTATAGGTTGAACTAAGCCTTAAGACAGCAACAATATAGAGGACCTGACACTTAGTAACTTACAAGTAAGATGGAATCTTCAAAAGTTCAAATCTTTATAAGTAAAATATTTATTAAAATGAATAACCAAGTATTTTAATTGACATCAGAAGATCAAACCAATAAACCCTGAGAACATAGATAAAAGATAAATAAAGATATGAGCAGAACTTAATACAACAGCAAACGTATAAAATTGAGGTGATTTAGTAAGTCCAAAGAATATTCTTTGAAAAGATTGAAAAGACACACTTTGATTAAGAAAACAAAAACATAACTAAAGAATATACAGAAAGAGTCAGAACAATGTTATAGCAGAGAATATATGAAATGCCAGTAAATTTGAACATTTCTGTAAAGGGGACCATTTCCTAGCTCCTAAAGTTTACCAAAACTGACACAAGAGGAAATCATTTAAGGTCATCATGTCTGCCCTTGGCATTCTCGGAACGCCCTGGCCTCAGAATGCAGCATCTGTAGTCCATGGTAACCTGCGGAGAGGGGGTGGGGCTGAGGGAGGTTGGAACACTGCCCTCACTGAGGGAGTGGGTGTGGCCATCTCTGCTGTGACTGAACAAAGGCAGTGGAGCAAGGTGCCCAAGGCAGGGCCCTCAGAGCACGGCAGGCCCAGTGGGGCTTCACAAGCATTTAGGCCCAGGGCAAAGGGTGCCTTCTTTGTCTGAACTGCTGCCCAATCTATCACCTTTCCACTGAGGCCGCCCTCTTACTTGAAGAGTGTGTGGAAGCTGTCCGCGCAGTACACCTCGCTGCACAGCTAACCATAGGTATGGGCATCGTAGCTTCGTGCCAGGTGACCGAAGTTCGCAGGTAGATGGGTCCCTGGGACACACGCGGAGAGGCTCCTGCCTGGGCCACAGGCCGCCGAAGGCCCCCGCCGCAGATCGGGGTCCGCAAAACAGCCCTGTCTGAGACCCCTGCCTCTAGAGGGAGTATTGGACCAACACTTCTAGAAAATGGGGTCCTCGCAGGCAACTCATTTGAGGGACACAAATAAATCTTTGCCGACATTCTGCTGAAACTTAGGAGCGTTCACAACTAACCCTCTTACAAGGTCAGCTGTTTAGCTAAACATGAGCTCATGATCTAAATTTACACAATAATGAAGAGATCAGCTACAAGGGGAGACAATCAGAAAAAAACAATCAATACCATAATTAGATTCCCAAAGCCATCCATCAGATGTTGGAATATTCAGGTGCAAGGCAGGATATATACATAAAACTGGAACTGAAACAAGAAACAAGGATGTTTTCAAAGTCTGCTAGGATCTCTAAAACATTTTTAAAGTACATGTCATTGATAAAGCTAACTACTCAAAGGTTGTGTAATACAACAGATTAATCATTGAGAAGAGTGAAATTATGCTGTTTCGAAAACTATGGCAGGTCAGATTTTCTGCCTAATTATATAAGAAGATTTATCTAAAACATACACATTATTTCAAAGAGTTATTGGCTGTGAAATAACTTAAGGGTATTTCAAATGGCTTGTCTGCAATGAAAGGTGCTATGTAGGGAATCACAGAAAGTCGAGGGGAAAATGTGTCAATATATACATTGCTATATGTTGAACTAAGCCTTAGGACAGCAACAATGTAGAGCACCTGACACTTAGAAACTTGCAAGTAAGCTAGAAACTTCAAAAGTTCAAATCTTTATAAGTAAAAAGATTTATTAAAATGAATAACCAAGTGTTTTAATTGACATCAGAAGATCAAACAAATAAACCCAGAGAACATAGATAAAAGATAAATAAAGATATGAGCAGAACTTAATACAACAGCAAACGTATAAAATTGGGGTGATTTAGTAAGTCCAAAGAATATTCTTTGAAAAGATTGAAAAGACACACTTTGATTAAGGAAAACAAAAACGTAAGTAAAGAATATACAGAAAGAGTCAGGACAAAGTTATAGCAGAGAATATATGAAATGCCAGTAAATTTGAACATTTCTGTAAAGGGGACCATTTCCTAGCTCCTAAAGTTTACCAAAACTGACACAAGAGGAAATCATTTAAGGTCATCATGTCTGCCCTTGGCATGCTCGGAACGCCCTGGCCTCAGAATGCAGCATCTGTAGTCCATGGTAACCTGCGGAGAGGGGGCGGGGATGAGCGAGGTTGGAACACTGCCCTCACTGAGCGGGTGGGTGTGGCCAACTCTGCTGTGACTGAACAAAGGCCAGGGGAGCATGGGGCCGAGGGCAGGGCCCTCAGTGCCCGGCAGGCCCAGTGGGGTGTCACAAGCTTTTACGCCCAGGCCAAAGGGCGCCTTCTTTGTCTGAACTGCTGCCCAAACACTCATCTTACCACTCAGGCCGCCCTCTTACTTGAAGTGTGTGTGGAACCTGTCCACGCATTACACCTCGCTGCACAGCTTACCATAGGTCTGGGCATCGTAGATTCCTGCCAGGTGACCGAAGTTCGCAGGCAGATGGGTCCCTGGGACACACGCGGAGAGGCTCCTGCCTGGGCCACAGGCCCCCCACTACCCCAGCCCCAGATTGGGGGCCACACAGCAGCCCTGTCTGAGTCCTCTGCCTGTAGAGGGAGTATTGGACCAACACATCTAGAAAACGGGGTCCTCGCGGGCAACTCATTGGAGGGACACAAATAAATCTTTGCCGACTTTCTGCTGAAACTTAGGAGCATTCACACCTAAGCCTCTTACACGGTCAGCTGTTTAGCTAAACATGAGCTCATGATCTAAATTTACACAATAATGAAGAGATCAGCTACAAGGGGAGACAATCAGCAAAAACAATCAATACCAGAATTAGATTCCCAAGGCCATCCATCAGAAGTTGGAATAATCAGGTGCAAGGCAGGATATATACATAAAACTGGAACTGAAAGAAGAAACAAGGATGTTTTCAAAGTCTAGTACGATCTCTAAAACATTATTAAAGTACATGTCATTGATAAAGCTAACTACTCAAAGGTTGTGTAATACAACAGATTAATCATTGAGAAGAGTGAAATTATGCTGTTTTGAAAACTATGGCAGGTCAGATTTTCTGCCTAATTATATAAGAAGATTTATCTAAAACCTACACATTATTTCAAAAACTTATTGGCTGTGAAATAAGTTAAGGGTATTTCAAATGGCTTGTCTGTAATGAAAGGTACTATCTAGGGAATCACAGAAAGTCGAGGGGAAAATATGTCAATATATACATTGCTATATGTTGAACTAAGCCTTAGGACAGCAACAATGTAGAGCACCTGACACTTAGAAACTTGCAAGTAAGCTAGAATCTTCAAAAGTTCAAATCTTTATAAGTAAAAAGTTTTATTAAAATGAATAACCAAGTGTTTTAATTGACATCAGAAGATCAAACCAATAAACCCTGAGAACATAGATAAAAGATAAATAAAGATATGAGCAGAACTTAATACAACAGCAAACGTATAAAATTGAGGTGATTTGGTAAGTCCAAAGAATATTCTTTGAAAAGATTGAAAAGACACACTTTGATTAAGGAAAACAAAAACGTCAGTAAAGAATATACAGAAAGAGTCAGGACAATGTTATAGCACAGAATATATGAAATGCCAGTAAATTTGAACATTTCTGTAAAGGGGACCATTTCCTAGCTCCTAAAGTTTACCAAAACTGACACAAGAGGAAGTCATTTAAGGTCATCATGTCTGACCTTTGCATTCTCGGAACGCCCTGGCCTCAGAATGCAGCATCTGTAGTCCATGGTAACCTGCGGAGAGGGGGCGGGGCTGAGGGAGGTTGGAACACTGCCCTCACTGAGGGAGTGGGTGTGGCCATCTCTGCTGTGACTGAACAAAAGGCAGGGGAGCAGGGGTCCCCGGGAAGGGCCCTCAGAGCCCAGCAGGCACAGTGTGGTGTCACAACCATTTAGGCCCAGACCAAAGGGCGCCTTCTTTGTCTGAACAGCTGCCCAAACTCTCACCTTTCCACTCAGGCCGCCCACTTACTTGAACTGTGTGTGGAACCTGTCCGCGCAGTACACCTCGCTGCACAGCTAACCATAGGTCTGGGCATCGTAGCTTCCTGCCAGGTGACCGAAGTTCGCAGGTAGATGGGTCCCTGGGACACACGCGGAGAGGCTGCTGCCCGGGCCACAGGCCGCCAACTACCCCAGCCCCAGATTGGGGCCGCACAGCAGCCCTGTCTGAGTCCCCTCCCTCTAGAGGGAGTATTGGACCAACACTTCTAGAAAACGGAGTCCTCGCGGACAACTCATTGGAGGGACACAAATAAATCTTTGCCGACTTTCTGCTGAAACTTAGGAGCGTTCAAACCTAAGCCTCTTACAAGGTAGGTGTTTAGCTAAACATGAGCTCATGATCGAAATTTACACAATAATGAAGAGATCAGTCACAAGGGGAGACAATCAGCAAAAACAATCAATACCAGAATTAGATTCCCAAGGCCATCCATCAGATGTTGGAATAATCAGGTGCAAGGCAGGATATATACATAAAACTGGAACTGAAACAAGAAACAAGTATGTTTTCAAAGTCTGGTAGGATCTCTAAAATATTTTTAAAGTACATGTCATTGATAAAGCTAAATACTCAAAGGTTGTGTAATACAACAGATTAATCATTGAGAAGAGTGAAATTATGCTGTTTTGAAAACTATGGCTGGTCAAATTTTCTGCCTAATTATATAAGAAGATTTATCTAAAACATACACATTATTTCAAAGACTTATTGGCTGTGAAATAAGTTAAGGGTATTTCAAATGGCTTGTCTGCAATGAAAGGTGCTATGTAGGGAATCACAGAAAGTCGAGGGGAAAATATGTCAATATATACATTGCTATAGGTTGAACTAAGCCTTGGGACAGCAACAATGTAGAGGACCTGACACTTAGAAACTTGCAAGTAAGCTATATTCTTCAAAAGTTCAAAGCTTTATAAGTAAAAAGATTTATTAAAATGAATAACAAAGTGTTTTAATTGACATCAGAAGATCAAACCAATAAACCCTGAGAACATAGATAAAAGATAAATAAAGATATGAGCAGAACTTAATACAACAGCAAATGTATAAAATTGAGGTGATTTGGTAAGTCCAAAGAATATTCTTTGAAAAGATTGAAAAGACACACTTTGATTAAGGAAAACAAAAACATAAGTAAAGAATATACAGAAAGAGTCAGGACAATGTTATAGCAGAGAATATATGAAATGCCAGTAAATTTGAACATTTCTGTTAAGGGGACCATTTCCTAGCTCCTAAAGTTTACCAAAACTGACACAAGAGGAAGTCATTTAAGGTCATCATGTCTGACCTTGGCATTCTCGGAACGCCCTGGCCTCAGAATGCAGCATCTGTAGTCCATGGTAACCTGCGGAGAAGGGGCGGGGCTGAGGGAGGTTGGAACACTGCCCTCACTGAGGGAGTGGGTGTGGCCATCTCTGCTGTGACTGAACAAAAGCCAGGGTAGCAGGGGTACACGGGAAGGGCCCTCAGAGCCCAGCATGTCCAGTGTGGTGTCACAACCATTTAGGCCCAGACCAAAGGGCGCCTTCTTTGTCTGAACAGCTGCCCAAACTCTCACCTTTCCACTCAGGCCGCCCTCTTACTTGAACTGTGTGTGGAACCTGTCCACGCAGTACACCTCCCTGCACAGCAAACCATTGGTCTGGGCATCGTAGCTTCCTGCCAGGTGACCGAAGTTCGCAGGTAGATGTGTCCCTGGGACACACGCGGAGAGGCTCCTGCCCGGGCCACATGCCGCCCACTACCCCAGCCCCAGATTGGGGCCGCACAGCAGCCCTGTCTGAGTCCCCTCCCTCTAGAGGGAGTATTGGACCAACACTTCTAGAAAATGGAGTCCTCGCAGGCAACTCATTGGAGGGACACAAATAAATCTTTGCCGACTTTCTGCTGAAACTTAGGAGCGTTCAAACCTAAGCCTCTTACAAGGTCAGCTGTTTAGCTAAACATGAGCTCATGATCGAAATTTACACAATACGGAAGAGATCAGTTACAAGGGGAGACAATCAGCAAAAACAATCAATACCAGAATTAGATTCCCAAGGCCATCCATCAGATGTTGGAATAATCAGGTTCAAGGCAGGATATATACATAAAACTGGAACTGAATCAAGAAACATGGATGTTTTCAAAGTCTGGTACGATATCTAAAACATTTTTAAAGTACATGTCATTGATAAAGCTAAATACTCAAATGTTGTGTAATACAACAGCTTAATCATTGAGAAGAGCGAAATTATGCTGTTTTGAAAACTATGGCAGGTCAGATTTTCTGCTTAATTATATAAGAAGCTTTCTATAAAACATACACATTATTTCAAAGACTTATTGGCTGTGAAATAAGTTAAGGGTATTTCAAATGGCTTGTCTGCTTTGAAAGGTGCTTTGTAGGGAATCACAGAAAGTCGAGGGGAAAATATGTCAATATATACATTGCTATAGGTTGAAATAAGCCTTAAGACAGCAACAATGTAGAGGACCTGACACTTAGAAACTTACAAGTAAGCTGGAATCTTCAAAAGTTCAAGTCTTTATAAGTAAAAAGATTTATTAAAATGGATATCCAAGTGTTTTAATTGACATCAGAAGATCAAACCAATAAACCCTGAGAACATAGATAAAAGATAAATAAAGGTATGAGCAGAACTTAATACAATAGCAAACGTATAAAATTGAGGTGATTTAGTAAGTCCAAAGAATATTCTTTGCAAAGATTGAAAAGACACACTTTGATTAAGGAAAACAAAAACATAAGTAAAGAATATACAGAAAGAGTCAGGGCAATGTTATAGCACAGAATATATGAAATGCCAGTAAATATGAACATTTCTGTAAAGGGGACCATTTCCTAGCTCCTAAAGTTTACCAAAACTGACACAAGAGGAAATCATTTAAGGTCATCAGGTCTGCCGTTGGAATTCTCGGAACGCCCTGGCCTCAGAATGCAGCATCTGTAGTACATGGTAACCTGCGGAGAGGGGGCGGGGCTGAGGTAGGTTGGAACACTGCCCTCACAGAGGGAGTGAGTGTGGCAATCTCTGCTGTGACTGAACAAAGGGCAAGGGAGCAGGGGGCCCAGGGCAGGGCCCTCAGGCCCCGGCAGGTCCAGTGGGGTGTCACAAGAATTTAGGCCCAGGGCAAAGGGTGCCTTCTTTGCCTGAACAGCTGCCCAAACTCTCACCTTTCCACTCAGGCCACCCTCTTTCTTGAAGTGTGTGTGGAAGCTGTCCGCGCAGTACACCTCGCTGCACAGCTAACCATAGGTCTGGGCATCGTAGCTTCCTGCCAGGTGACCGAAGTTCACAGGCAGATAGGTCCCTGGGACACATGCGGAGAGGCTCCTGCCCGGGCCACAGGCTGCCCACTGCCCCAAACCCAGATCGGGGGCCGCAAAGCAACGCTGTCTAATTCCCGTGCCTCTAGAGGTAGTATTAGACCAACACTTCTAGAAATAGTTGTCCACGCGGGCAACTCATTGGAGGGACACAAATAAATCTTTGCCGACTTTCTGCTGAAACTTAGGAGCGTTCACACCTAAGCCTCTTACAAGGTCAGCTGTATAGCTAAACATGAGCTCATGATCGAAATTTACACAATAATGAAGAGATCAGCTACAAGGTGAGAAAATCAGCAAAAACAATCAATACCAGAATTAGATTCCCAAGGCCATCCATCAGATGTTGGAATAATCAGGTGCAAGGCAGGATATATACATAAAACTGGAACTGTAACAAGAAACAAGGATGTTTTCAAAGTCTGGTAGGATCTCTAAAACATTTTTAAAGTACATGTCATTGATAAAGCTAAATACTCAAAGGTTTTGTAATACAACAGATTAATCATTGAGAAGAGTGAAATTATGCTGTTTTGCAAACTATGGCAGGTCAGATTTTCTGCCTAATTATATAAGAAGATTTCTCTAAAACATACACATTATTTCAAAGACTTATTGGCTGTGAAATAAGTTAAGGGTATTTCATATGGCTTGTCTGCAATGAAAGGTGCTATGTAGGGAATCACAGAAAGTCGAGGGGAAAATATGTCAATATATACATTGCTATATGTTGAACTAAGCCTTAGTACAGCAACAATGGAGTAGACCTGACCCTTAGAAACTTACAAGTAAGCTGGAATCTTCAAAAATTCCAATCTTTATAAGTAAAAAGATTTATTAAAATGAATAACCAAGTGTTTTAATTGACATCAGAAGATCAAACCAATAAACCCTGAGAACATAGATAAAAGATAAATAAAGTTATGAGCAGAACTTAATACAACAGCAAACGTATAAAATTGAGGTGATTTAGTAAGTCCAAAGAATATTCTTTGAAAAGATTTAAAAGACACACTTTGAGTAAGGAAAACAAAAACATAAGTAAAGAATATATAGAAAGAGTCAGGACAATGTTATAGCAAAGAATATATGAAATGCCAGTAAATTTGAATATTTCTGTAAAGGGGACCATTTCCTAGCTCCTAAAGTTTACCAAAACTGAGACAAGAGGAAATCATTTAAGGTCCTCATGCCTGCCCTTGGCATTCTGAGAACGCCCTGGCCTCAGAATGCAGCATCTGTAGTCCATGGTAACCTGCGGAGGGGGGGCGGGGCTGAGGGAGTTTGGAACACTGCCCTCAGTGAGGGAGTGGGTGTGGCCATCTCTGCTGTGACTGAACAAAGTGCAGGGGAGCAGGGGTCCCAGTGAAGGGCTCTCAGAGCCCAGCAGGCCCAGTGTGGTTTCACAAGCATTTAGGCCCAGGACAAAGGGTGCCTTCTTTGCCTGAACAGCTGCCCAAACTCTCACCTTTCCACTCAGGCCACCCTCTTTCTTGAAGTGTGTGTGGAAGCTGTCCGCGCAGTACACCTCGCTGCACAGCTAACCATAGGTCTGGGCATCGTAGCTTCCTGCCAGGTGACCGAAGTTCACAGGCAGATAGGTCCCTGGGACACATGCGGAGAGGCTCCTGCCCGGGCCACAGGCTGCCCACTGCCCCAAACCCAGATCGGGGGCCGCAAAGCAACGCTGTCTAATTCCCGTGCCTCTAGAGGTAGTATTAGACCAACACTTCTAGAAATAGTTGTCCACGCGGGCAACTCATTGGAGGGACACAAATAAATCTTTGCCGACTTTCTGCTGAAACTTAGGAGCGTTCACACCTAAGCCTCTTACAAGGTCAGCTGTATAGCTAAACATGAGCTCATGATCGAAATTTACACAATAATGAAGAGATCAGCTACAAGGTGAGAAAATCAGCAAATACAATCAATACCAGAATTAGATTCCCAAGGCCATCCATCAGATGTTGGAATAATCAGGTGCAAGGCAGGATATATACATAAAACTGGAACTGTAACAAGAAACAAGGATGTTTTCAAAGTCTGGTAGGATCTCTAAAACATTTTTAAAGTACATGTCATTGATAAAGCTAAATACTCAAAGGTTTTGTAATACAACAGATTAATCATTGAGAAGAGTGAAATTATGCTGTTTTGCAAACTATGGCAGGTCAGATTTTCTGCCTAATTATATAAGAAGATGTCTCTAAAACATACACATTATTTCAAAGACTTATTGGCTGTGAAATAAGTTAAGGGTATTTCATATGGCTTGTCTGCAATGAAAGGTGCTATGTAGGGAATCACAGAAAGTCGAGGGGAAAATATGTCAATATATACATTGCTATATGTTGAACTAAGCCTTAGTACAGCAACAATGGAGTAGACCTGACCCTTAGAAACTTACAAGTAAGCTGGAATCTTCAAAAATTCCAATCTTTATAAGTAAAAAGATTTATTAAAATGAATAACCAAGTGTTTTAATTGACATCAGAAGATCAAACCAATAAACCCTGAGAACATAGATAAAAGATAAATAAAGTTATGAGCAGAACTTAATACAACAGCAAACGTATAAAATTGAGGTGATTTAGTAAGTCCAAAGAATATTCTTTGAAAAGATTTAAAAGACACACTTTGAGTAAGGAAAACAAAAACATAAGTAAAGAATATATAGAAAGAGTCAGGACAATGTTATAGCAAAGAATATATGAAATGCCAGTAAATTTGAATATTTCTGTAAAGGGGACCATTTCCTAGCTCCTAAAGTTTACCAAAACTGAGACAAGAGGAAATCATTTAAGGTCCTCATGCCTGCCCTTGGCATTCTGAGAACGCCCTGGACTCAGAATGCAGCATCTGTAGTCCATGGTAACCTGCGGAGGGGGGGCGGGGCTGAGGGAGTTTGGAACACTGCCCTCAGTGAGGGAGTGGGTGTGGCCATCTCTGCTGTGACTGAACAAAGTGCAGGGGAGCAGGGGTCCCAGTGAAGGGCTCTCAGAGCCCAGCAGGCCCAGTGTGGTTTCACAAGCATTTAGGCCCAGGACAAAGGGTGCCTTCTTTGCCTGAACAGCTGCCCAAACTCTCACCTTTCCACTCAGGCCACCCTCTTTCTTGAAGTGTGTGTGGAAGCTGTCCGCGCAGTACACCTCGCTGCACAGCTAACCATAGGTCTGGGCATCGTAGCTTCCTGCCAGGTGACCGAAGTTCGCAGGCAGATAGGTCCCTGGGACACATGCGGAGAGGCTCCTGCCCGGGCCACAGGCTGCCCACTGCCCCAAACCCAGATCGGGGGCCGCAAAGCAACGCTGTCTAATTCCCGTGCCTCTAGAGGTAGTATTAGACCAACACTTCTAGAAATAGTTGTCCACGCGGGCAACTCATTGGAGGGACACAAATAAATCTTTGCCGACTTTCTGCTGAAACTTAGGAGCGTTCACACCTAAGCCTCTTACAAGGTCAGCTGTATAGCTAAACATGAGCTCATGATCGAAATTTACACAATAATGAAGAGATCAGCTACAAGGTGAGAAAATCAGCAAAAACAATCAATACCAGAATTAGATTCCCAAGGCCATCCATCAGATGTTGGAATAATCAGGTGCAAGGCAGGATATATACATAAAACTGGAACTGTAACAAGAAACAAGGATGTTTTCAAAGTCTGGTAGGATCTCTAAAACATTTTTAAAGTACATGTCATTGATAAAGCTAAATACTCAAAGGTTTTGTAATACAACAGATTAATCATTGAGAAGAGTGAAATTATGCTGTTTTGCAAACTATGGCAGGTCAGATTTTCTGCCTAATTATATAAGAAGATTTCTCTAAAACATACACATTATTTCAAAGACTTATTGGCTGTGAAATAAGTTAAGGGTATTTCATATGGCTTGTCTGCAATGAAAGGTGCTATGTAGGGAATCACAGAAAGTCGAGGGGAAAATATGTCAATATATACATTGCTATATGTTGAACTAAGCCTTAGTACAGCAACAATGGAGTAGACCTGACCCTTAGAAACTTACAAGTAAGCTGGAATCTTCAAAAATTCCAATCTTTATAAGTAAAAAGATTTATTAAAATGAATAACCAAGTGTTTTAATTGACATCAGAAGATCAAACCAATAAACCCTGAGAACATAGATAAAAGATAAATAAAGTTATGAGAAGAACTTAATACAACAGCAAAAGTATAAAATTGAGGTGATTTAGTAAGTCCAAAGAATATTCTTTGAATAGATTGAAAAGACACACTTTGATTAAGGAAAACAAAAACATAAGTAAAGAATATACAGAAAGAGTCAGGACAATGTTATAGCAGAGAATATATGAAATGCCAGTAAATTTGAATATATCTGTAAAGGGGACCATTTCCTAGCTCAGAAAGTTTACCAAAACTGACACAAGAGGAAATCATTTAAGGTCCTCATGTCTGCCCTTGGCATTCTCAGAAAGCCCTGTCCTCAGAATGCAGCATCTGTAGTCCATGGTACCCTGCGGAGAGGGGGCGGAGCTGAGGTAGGTTGGATCACTGCCCTCACAGAGGGAGTGAGTGTGGCCATCTCTGCTGTGACTGAACAAAGGAAAGGGAGCAGGGAGCCAAGGGCAGGGCCCTCAGGGCCCGGCAGGTCCAGTGGGGGGTCACAAGCATTTAGGCCCAGAACAAAGGGTGCCTTCTTTGTCTGAACAGCTGCGCAAACTCTCACCTTTCCACTCAGGCCGCCCTTTTACTTGAAGTGTGTGTGGAACCTGTCCATGCAGTACACCTCGATGCACAGCTAACCATAGGTCGGCTCATCGTAGCTTCCTGGCAGGTGACCGAAGTTCGCAGGTAGATGGGTCCCTGGGACACACGCGGAGAGGCTCCTGCCCAGGCCACAGGCCGCCCACTACCCCAGCCCCAGATTGAGGCCACAGAGCAGCCCTGTCTGAGTCCCCTCCCTCTAGAGGGAATATTGGACCAACATTTCTAGAAAACGGAGTCCTCGCGGGCAACTCATTGGAGGGACACAAATAAATCTTTGCCGACTTTCTGCTGAAACTTAGGAGCATTCACACCTAAGCCTCTTACAAGGTCATCTGTTTAGCTAAACATGAGCTCATGATCTAAATTTACACAATAATGAAGAGATCAGCTAAAAGGGGAGACAATCAGCAAAAACAATCAATACCAGAATTAGATTTCCAAGGCCATCCATCAGATGTTGGAATAATCAGGTGCAAGGCAGGATATATACATAAAACTGGAACTGAAACAAGAAACAAGGATGTTTTCAAAGTCTGGTAGGATCTCTAAAACATTTTTAAAGTACATGTCATTGATAAAGCTAAATACTCAAAGGTTGTGTAATACAACAGATTAATCATTGAGAAGAGTGAAATTATGCTGTTTTGAAAACTATGGCAGGTCAGATTTTCTGCCTAATTATATAAGAAGATTTCTCTAAAACATAAACATTATTTCAAAGACTTATTGGCTGTGAAATAAGTTAAAGGTATTTCATATGGCTTGTCTGCAATGAAAGGTGCTATGTAGGGAATCACAGAAAGTCGAGGGGAAAATATGTCAATATATACATTGCTATAGATTAAACTATGCCTTAGGACAGCAACAATGTAGAGGACCTGACCCTTAGAAACTTACAAGTAAGCTGGAATCTTCAAAAGTTCCAATCTTTATAAGTAAAAAGATTTATTAAAATGAATAACCAAGTGTTTCATTTGACATCAGAAGATCAAACCAATAAACCCTGAGAACATAGATAAAAGATAAATAAAGATATGAGCAGAACATAATACAACAGCAAACGTATAAAATTGAGGTGATTTAGTAAGTCCAAAGAATATTCTTTGAAAAGATTGAAAAGACACACTTTGATTAAGGAAAACAAAAACTAAGTAAAGAATATACAGAAAGAGTCAGGACAATGTTATAGCAGAGAATATATGAAATGCCAGTAAATTTGAACATTTCTGTAAAGGGGACCATTTCCTAGCTCCTAAAGTTTACCAAAACTTACACAAGAGGAATTCATTTAAGGTCATCATGTCTGCCCTTGGCATTCTCGGAACGCCCTGGACTTAGAATGCAGCATCTGTAGTCCATGGTAACCTGCGGAGAGGGAGCGGGGCTGAGGGAGGTTGGAACACTGCACTCACTGAGGGAGTGGGTGTGGCCATCTCTGCTGTGACTGAACAAAGGGCAGGGGAGCAGGGCGCCCAGGGCTGGGCCCTCAGAGCCCGGCAGGCCCAGTGGGGTGTCACAAGCATTTAGGCCCAGGCCAAAGGGCGCCTTCTTTGTCTGCACAGCTGCCCAAACTCTCACCTTTCCACTCAGGCCGCCATCTTACTTGAAGTGTGTGTGGAACCTGTCTGTGCAGTACACCTCGCTGCACAGCTAACCATAGGTCTGGGCATCGTAGCTTCCTGCCAGGTGACCGAAGTTCGCAGGCAGATGGGTCCCTGGGACACAGGCGGAGAGGCTCCTGCCCGGGCCACAGGCCGCCCACAGCCCCAGCCCCAGATCGGGGGCCTCAAAGCAGCCTTGCCTGAGTCCCCTGCATCTAGAGGGAGTATTGGACGAACACTTCGAGAAAATGGGGTCCTCACGGGCAACTCATTGGAGGGACACAAATAAATCTTTGCCGACTTTCTGCTGAAACTTAGGAGCGTTCACACCTAAGCCTCTTACAAGGTCAGCTGTTTAGCTAAACATGAGCTCATGATCTAAATTTACACAATAATGTAGAGATCAGCTACAAGGGGAGACAATCAGCAAAAACAATCAATACCAGAATAAGATTCCCAAGGCCATCCATCAGATGTTGGAATAATCACGTGCAAGGCAGGATATATACATAAAACTGGAACTGAAACAAGAAACAAGGATGTTTTCACAGTCTGGTAGTGTCTCTAAAACATTCTTAAATTACATGTCATTGATAAAGCTAAATACTCAAAGGTTGTGTAATACAAAAGATTAATCATTGAGAAGAGTGATATTATGCTGTCTTGAAAACTATGGCAGGTCAGATTTTCTGCCTAATTATATAAGAAGATTTCTCGAAAACACATAATTTCAAAGACTGATTGGCTGTGAAATAAGTTAAGGATATTTCAAATGGCTTGTCTGCAATGAAAGGTGCTATGTAGGGAATCACAGAAAGTCGAGGGGAAAATATGTCAATATATACATTGCTATATGTTGAACTAAGCCTTAGGACAGCAACAATGTAGAGGACCTGACACTTAGAAACTTACAAGTAAGCTGTAATCTTCAAAAGTTCAAATCTTTATACGTAAAAAAGATTTATTAAAATGAATAACCAAGTGTTTTAATTGACACCAGAAGATCAAACCAATAAACCCTTAGAACATAGATAAAAGATAAATAAAGACATGAGCAGAACTTAATACAACAGCAAACGTATAAAATTGAGGTGATTTAGTAAGTCCAAAGAATATTTTTTGAAAAGATTGAAAAGACACACTTCGATTAAGGAAAACTAAAACATAAGTAAAGAATATACAGAAAGAGTCAGGACACTGTTATAGCAGAGAATATATGAAATGCCAGTAAATTTGAACATTTCTGTAAAGGGGACCATTTCCTAGCTCCTAAAGTTTACCAAAACTGACACAAGAGGAAATCATTTAAGGTCATCATGTCTGCCCTTGGCATTCTCAGAACGCCCTGGCCTCAGAATGCAGCATCTGTAGTCCATGGTAACCTGCGCAGAGGGGGCGGGGCTGAGGGAGGTTGGAACACTGCCCTCAGTGAGGGAGTATGTGTGGCCATCTCTGCTGTGACTGAACAAAGGGCAGGGGAGCAGGGTGTCCAGGGCAGGGCCCTCAGAGTCCGGCAGGCCCAGTGGTGTGTCACAAGCATTTAGGCCCAGGCCAAAGGGTGCCTTCTTTGTCTGCACAGCTGCCCAAACTCTCACCGTTCCACTCAGGCCGCCCTCTTACTTGAAGTGTGTGTGGAAGCTGTCCGCGCAGTACACCTCACTGCACAGCTAACCATAAGTCAGGGCTTCGTAGCTTCCTGCCAGGTGACCAAAGTTCCCAGGCAGATGGGTCCCTGGGACACACGCGGTGAGGCTCCTGCCCGGGCCACAGGCCGCCCACAACCCCAGCCCCAGATTTGGGGCCGCACAGAAGCCCTGTCTGAGTCCCCTCCCTCTAGAGGGAGTATTGGACCAACACTTCTAGAAAACGGAGTCCTCGCGGGCAACTCATAGGAGGGACACAAATAAATCTTTGCCGACTTTCTGCTGAAACTTAGGAGCGTTCACACCTAAGCCTCTTACAAGGTTAGCTGTTTAGCTAAACATGAGCTCATGATCTAAATTTACACAATAATGAAGATATCAGCTACAAGGGGAGACAATCAGCAAAAACAATCAATACCAGAATTAGATTCCCAAGGCCATCCATTAGATTTTGGAATAATCAGCTGCAAGGCAGGAAATATACATAAAACTGGAACTGAAACAAGGAACAAGGATGTTTTCAAAGTCTGGTACGATCTCTAAAACATTTTTAAAGTACATGTCATTGATAAAGCTAAATACTCAAAGGTTGTGTAATACAACAGATTAATCATTGAGAAGAGTGAAATTATGCTGTTTTGAAAACTATGGCAGGTCAGATTTTCTGCTTAATTATATAAGAAGATTTCTATAAAACATACACATTATTTCAAAGACTTATTGGCTGTGAAATAAGTTAAGGGTATTTCAAATGGCTTGTCTGCATTGAAAGGTGCTTTGTAGGGAATCACAGAAAGTCGAGGGGAAAATATGTCAATATATACATTGCTATAGGTTGAAATAAGCCTTAAGACAGCAACAATGTAGAGGACCTGACACTTAGAAACTTACAAGTAACCTGGAATCTTCAAAAGTTCAAGTCTTTATAAGTAAAAAGATTTATTAAAATGAATATCCAAGTGTTTTAATTGACATCAGAAGAGCAAACCAATAAACCCTGAGAACATAGATAAAAGATAAATAAAGATATGAGCAGAACTTAACACAACAGCAAACGTATAAAATTGAGGTGATTTATTAAGTCCAAAGAATATTCTTTGAAAAGATTGAAAAGACACACTTTGATTAAGGAAAACAAAAACATAAGTAAAGAATATACAGAAAGAGTCAGGACAATGTTATAGCAGAGAATATATGAAATTCCAGTAAATTTGAACAGTTCTGTAAAGGGGACCATTTCCTAGCTCCTAAAGTTTACCAAAACTGACACAAGAGGTAATCATTTAAGGTCATCATGTCTGCCCTTGGCATTCTCGGAACGCCCTGGCCTCAGAATGCAGCATCTGTAGTCCATGGTAACCTGCGGAGAGGGGGCGGGGCTGAGGGAGGTTGGAACACAGCCCTCACTGAGGGAGTGAGTGTGGCCATCTCTGCTGTGAGTGAACAAAGGTCAAGGGAGCAGGGGGCCCAGGGCAGGGCCCTCAGAACCAGGCATGCCCAGTGGGGTGTCACAAGCTTTTAGGCACAGACCAAAGGGCACCTTCTTTGTCTGAACAGCTGCCCAAACTCTCACCTTTCCACTCAGCCCGCCCTCTTACTTGAAGTGTGTGTGGAACCTCTCCACGCAGTACACCTCGCTGCACAGCTAACCATAGGTCTAGGCATCGTAGCTTCCTGCCAGGTGACCGATGTTCGCAGGTAGATCGGTCCCTGGGACACACGCGGAGAGGCTCCTGCCCGGGCCACAGGCCGCCCACTACCCCAGCCCCAGATTGGTGCCGCACAGCAGCCCTGTCTGAGTCCCCTCCCTCTAGAGGGAGTATTTAACCAACACTTCTAGAAAACGGAGTCCTCGCGCGCAACTCATTGGAGGGACACAAATTAATCTTTGCCGACTTTCTGCTGAAACTTAGGAGCATTCACACCTAAGCCTCTTACACGGTCAGCTGTTTAGCTAAACATGAGCTCATGATCTAAATTTACACAATAATGAAGAGATCAGCTACAAGGGGAGACAATCAGCAAAAACAATCAATACCAGAATTAGATTCCCAAGGCCATCCATCAGAAGTTGGAATAATCAGGTGCAACGCAGGATATATACATAAAACTGGAACTGAAACAAGAAACAAGGATGTTTTCAAAGTCTGGTAGGATCTCTAAAACATTATTAAAGTACATGTCATTGATAAAGCTAAATACTCAAAGGTTGTGTAATACAACAGATTAATCATTGAGAAGAGTGAAATTATGCTGTTTCGAAAAATATGGCAGGTCAGATTTTCTGCATAATTATATAAGAAGATTTCTCTAAAACATACACATTATTTCAAAGAGTTATTGGCTGTGAAATAACTTAAGGGTATTTCAAATGGCTTGTCTGCAATGAAAGGTGCTATGTAGGGAATCACAGAAAGTCCAGGGGAAAATATGTCAATATATACATTGCTATAGGTTAAAGTAAGCCTTAGGACAGCAACAATTAGAGGACCTGACCCTTAGAAACTTACAAGTAAGCCGGAATGTTCAAAAGTTCCAATCTTTATAAGTAAAAAGATTTATTAAAATGAATAACCAAGTGTTTTAATTGACATCAGAAGATCAAACCAATAAACCCTGAGAACATAGATAAAAGATAAATAAAGATATGAGCAGAACTTAATACAACAGCAAACGTATAAAATTGAGGTGATTTAGTAAGTCCAAAGAATATTCTTTGAAAAGATTTAAAAGACACACTTTGAGTAAGGAAAACAAAAACATAAGTAAAGAATATATAGAAAGAGTCAGGACAATGTTATAGCAAAGAATATATGAAATGCCAGTAAATTTGAATATTTCTGTAAAGGGGACCATTTCCTAGCTCCTAAAGTTTACCAAAACTGAGACAAGAGGAAATCATTTAAGGTCCTCATGCCTGCCCTTGGCATTCTGAGAACGCCCTGGCCTCAGAATGCAGCATCTGTAGTCCATGGTAACCTGCGGAGGGGGGGCGGGGCTGAGGGAGTTTGGAACACTGCCCTCACTGACGGAGTGGGTGTGGCCATCTCTGCTGTGACTGAACAAAGTGCAGGGGAGCAGGGGTCCCAGGGAAGGGCTCTCAGAGCCCAGCAGGCCCAGTGTGGTTTCACAAGCATTTAGGCCCAGGACAAAGGGTGCCTTCTTTGCCTGAACAGCTGCCCAAACTCTCACCTTTCCACTCAGGCCACCCTCTTTCTTGAAGTGTGTGTGGAAGCTGTCCGCGCAGTACACCTCGCTGCACAGCTAACCATAGGACTGGGCATCGTAGCTTCCTGCCAGGTGACCGAAGTTCGCAGGAAGATGGGTCCCTGGGACACACACGGAGAGGCTCCTGCCCGGGCCACAGGCCGCCCACTGCCCCAGCCCCAGTTCAGCGGCCGAAAATCAGCCCTGTCTGAGTCTCCTGCCTCCAGAAGGAGTATTGGACCAACACTTCTAGAAAATGTGGTCCTTACGGGCAACTCATTGGAGGGACAGAAATAAATCTTTGCTGACTTTCTGCTGAAACTTAGGAGCGTTCACAACTAAGCCTCTTATAAGGTCAGCTCTTTAGCTAAACATGAGCTCATTATCGAAATTTACACAATAATGAAGTGATCAGCTACAAGGGGAGACAATCAGCAAAAACAATCAATACCAGAATTAGATTCCCAAGGCCATCCATCAGATGTTGGAATAATCAGGTGCAAGGCAGGATATATACATAACACTGGAACTGAAACAAGAAACAAGGGTGTTTTCAAATTCTGGTACGATCTCTAAAACATTTTTAAAGTACATGTCATTGATAAAGCTAAATACTCAAAGGTTGTGTAATACAACAGATTAATCATTGAGAAGAGTGAAATTATGCTGTTTTGAAAATTATGGCAGGTGAGATATTCTTCCTAATTATATAAGAAGATTTCTCTAAATCATACACATTATTTCAAAGACTTATTGGCTGTGAAATAAGTTAGGGTATTTCAAATGGCTTGTCTGCAATGAAAGGTGCTATGTAGGGAATCACAGAAAGTCGAGGGGAAAATATGTCAATATATACATTGCTATACGTAGAACTAAGCCTTAGGACAGCAACAATGTAGAGGACCTGACACTTAGAAACTTGCAAGTAAGCTGGAATCTTCAAAAATTCAAATCTTTATAAGTACAAAGATTTATTAAAATGAATAACCAAGTGTTTTAATTGACATCAGAAGATCAAACCAATAAACCCTGAGAACATAGATAAAAGATAAATAAAGATATGAGCAGAACTTAATACAACAGCAAACGTATAAAATTGAGGTGATTTAATAAGTCCAAAGAATATTCTTTGAAAAGATTGAAAAGACACACTTTGATTAAGGAAAACAAAAACATAAGTGAAGAATATACAGAAAGAATCAGGACAATGTTATAGCAGAGAATATAGGAAATGCCAGTAAATTTGAACATTTCAGTAAAGGGGACCATTTCCTAGCTCCTAAAATTTACCAAAACTGACACAAGAGGAAGTCATTTAAGGTCATCATGTCTGCCCTTGGCATTCTCGGAACGCCCTGGACTCAGAATGCAGCAACTGTAGTCCATGGTAACCTGAGGAGAGGGGGCGGGGATGAGGCAGGTTGGAACACGGCCCTCACTGAGGGAGTGGGTGTGGCCATCTCTGCTGTGACTGAACAAAGGGAAGGGGAGCATGGGGCCGAGGGCAGGGCCGTCAGAGCCCGGCAGGCCCAGTGGGGTGTCACAAGCATTTAGGCTCAGGCCAAAGGGCGCCTTCTTTGTCTGAACAGCTGCCCAAACTCTCACCTTTCCACTCAGGCCGCCCTCTTACTTGAAGTGTGTGTGGAACCTCTCCACGCAGTACACCTCGCTGCACAGCTAACCATAGGTCTGGGCATCGTAGCTTCCTGCCAGGTGACCGATGTTCGCAGGTAGATCGGTCCCTGGGACACACGCGGAGAGGCTCCTGCCCGGGCCACAGGCCGCCCACTACCCCAGCCCCAGATTGGTGCCGCACAGCAGCCCTGTCTGAGTCCCCTCCCTCTAGAGGGAGTATTTAACCAACACTTCTAGAAAACGGAGTCCTCGCGCGCAACTCATGGGAGGGACACAAATTAATCAGTGCCGACTTTCTGCTGAAACTTAGGAGCATTCACACGTAAGCCTCTTACACGGTCAGCTGTTTAGCTAAACATGAGCTCATGATCTAAATTTACACAATAATGAAGAGATCAGCTACAAGGGGAGACAATCAGCAAAAACAATCAATACCAGAATTAGATTCCCAAGGCCATCCATCAGAAGTTGGAATAATCAGGTGCAACGCAGGATATATACATAAAACTGGAACTGAAACAAGAAACAAGGATGTTTTCAAAGTCTGGTAGGATCTCTAAAACATTATTAAAGTACATGTCATTAATAAAGCTAAATACTCAAAGGTTGTGTAATACAACAGATTAATCATTGAGAAGAGTGAAATTATGCTGTTTTGAAAACTATCGCAGGTCAGATTTGCTGCTTAATTATATAAGAAGATTTCTATAAAACATACACATTATTTCAAAGACTTATTGGCTGTGAAATAAGTTAAGGGTATTTCAAATGGCTTGTCTGCATTGAAAGGTGCTTTGTAGGGAATCACAGAAAGTCGAGGGGAAAATATGTCAATATATACATTGCTATAGGTTGAACTAAGCCTTAAGACAGCAACAATATAGAGGACCAGACACTTTGTAACTTACAAGTAAGATGGAATCTTCAAAAGTTCAAGTATTTATAAGTAAAAATATTTATTAAAATGAATAACCAAGTATTTTAATTGACACCAGAAGATCAAACCAATAAACCCTGAGAACATAGATAAAAGATAAATAAAGATATGAGCAGAACTTAATACAACAGCAAACGTATAAAATTGAGGTGATTTAGTAAGTCCAAAGAATATTCTTTGAAAAGATTGAAAAGACACACTTTGATTAAGAAAACAAAAACATAACTAAAGAATATACAGAAAGAGTCAGAAAAATTTTATAGCAGAGAATATATGAAATGCCAGGAAATTTGAACATTTCTGTAAAGGGGACCATTTCCTAGCTCCTAAAGTTTACCAAAACTGACACAAGAGGAAGTCATTTAAGGTCATCATGTCTGCCCTTGGCATTCTCGGAACGCCCTGACCTCAGAATGCAGCATCTGTAGTCCATGGTAACCTGCGGAGAGGGGGTGGGGCAGAGGGAGGTTGGAACACTGCCCTCACTGAGGGAGTGGGTGTGGCCATCTCTGCTGTGACTGAACAAAGGCATTGGAGCAGGGGGCCCAAGGCAGGGCCCTCAGAGCCCGGCAGGCCCAGTGGGGTGTCACAAGCATTTAGGCCCAGGGCAAAGGGTGCCTTCTTTGTCTGAACGGCTGCCCAATCTCTCACCTTTCCACTCAGGCCGCCCTTTTACTTGAAGAGTGTGTAGAAGCTGTCCACGCAGTACACCTCGCTGCACAGCTAACCATAGGTATGGGCATCGTAGCTTCCTGCCAGGTGACCGAAGTTCGCAGGTAGATGGGTCCCTGGGACACACGCGGAGAGGCTCCTGCCCGGGCCACAGGCCGCCGACTGCCCCAGCCGCAGATCGGGGTCCGCAAAACAGCCCTGTCTGAGTCCCCTGCCTCTAGAGGGAGTATTGGACCAACACTTCAAGAAAATGGGGTCCTCGCAGGCAACTCATTGGAGGGACACAAATAAATCTTTGCCGACATTCTGCTGAAACTTAGGAGCGTTCACACCTAACCCTTTTACAAGGTCAGCTGTTTAGCTAAACATGAGCTCATGATCTAAATTTACACAATAATGAAGAGATCAGCTACAAGGGGAGACAATCAGAAAAAACAATCAATACCATAATTAGATTCCCAAAGCCATCCATCAGATGTTGGAATATTCAGGTGCAAGGCAGGATATATACATAAAACTGGAACTGAAACAAGAAACAAGGATGTTTTCAAAGTCTGGTAGGATCTCTAAAACATTTTTAAAATACATGTCATTGATAAAGCTAACTACTCAAAGGTTGTGTAATACAACAGATTAATCATTGAGAAGAGTGAAATTATGCTGTTTCGAAAACTATGGCAGGTCAGATTTTCTGCCTAATTATATAAGAAGATTTATCTAAAACATACACATTATTTCAAAGAGTTATTGGCTGTGAAATAACTTAAGTGTATTTCAAATGGCTTGTCTGCAATAAAAGGTGCTTTGTAGGGAATCACAGAAAGTCGAGGGGAAAATATGTCAATATATACATTGCTATAGGTTAAAGTAAGCCTTAGGACAGCAACAATGTAGAGGACCTGACCCTTAGAAACTTACAAGTAAGCCGGAATGTTCAAAAGTTCCAATCTTTATAAGTAAAAAGATTTATTAAAATGAATAACCAAGTGTTTTAATTGACATCAGAAGATCAAACCAATAAACCCTGAGAACATAGATAAAAGAAAAATAAAGATATGAGCAGAACTTAATACAACAGCAAACGTATAAAATTGAGGTGATTTAGTAAGTCCAAAGAATATTCTTTGAAAAGATTTAAAAGACACACTTTGAGTAAGGAAAACAAAAACATAAGTAAAGAATATATAGAAAGAGTCAGGACAATGTTATAGCAAAGAATATATGAAATGCCAGTAAATTTGAATATTTCTGTAAAGAGGACCATTTCCTAGCTCCTAAAGTTTACCAAAACTGAGACAAGAGGAAATCATTTAACGTCCTCATGCCTGCCCTTGGCATTCTGAGAACGCCCTGGCCTCAGAATGCAGCATCTGTAGTCCATGGTAACCTGCGGAGGGGGGGCGGGGCTGAGGGAGTTTGGAACACTGCCCTCACTGAGGGAGTGGGTGTGGCCATCTCTGCTGTGACTGAACAAAGTGCAGGGGAGCAGGGGTCCCAGGGAAGGGCACTCAGAGCCCAGCAGGCCCAGTGTGGTTTCACAAGCATTTAGGCCCAGGCCAAAGGGTGCCTTCTTTGCCTGAACAGCTGCCCAAACTCTCTCCTTTCCACTCAGGCCACCCTCTTTCTTGAAGTGTGTGTGGAAGCTGTCCGCGCAGTACACCTCGCTGCACAGCTACCCATAGGACTGGGCATCGTAGCTTCCTGCCAGATGACCGAAGTTCGCAGGAAGATGGGTCCCTGGGACACACACGGAGAGGCTCCTGCCCGGGCCACAGGCCGCCCACTGCCCCAGCCCCAGTTCAGCGGCCGAAAATCAGCCCTGTCTGAGTCTCCTGCCTCTAGAAGGAGTATTGGACCAACACTTCTAGAAAATGGGGTCCTCACGGGCAACTCATTGGAGGGACAGAAATAATCTTTGCCGACTTTCTGCTGAAACTTAGGAGCGTTCACACCTAAGCCTCTTACAAGGTCAGCTCTTTAGCTAAACATGAGCTCATTATCGAAATTTACACAATAATGAAGAGATCAGCTACAAGGGGAGACAATCAGCAAAAACAATCAATACCAGAATTAGATTCCCAAGGCCATCCATCAGATGTTGGAATAATCAGGTGCAAGGCAGGATATATACATAACACTGGAACTGAAACAAGAAACAAGGGCGTTTTCAAATTCTGGTACGATCTCTAAAACATTTTTAAAGTACATGTCATTGATAAAGCTAAATAGTCAAAGGTTGTGTAATACAACAGATTAATCATTGAGAAGAGTGAAATTATGCTGTTTTGAAAATTATGGCAGGTGAGATTTTCTTTCTAATTATATAAGAAGATTTCTCTAAAACATACACATTATTTCAAAGACTTATTGGCTGTGAAATAAGTTAAGGGTATTTCAAATGGCTTGTCTGCAATGAAAGGTGCTATGTAGGGAATCACAGAAAGTCGAAGGGAAAATATGTCAATATATACATTGCTATACGTAGAACTAAGCCTTAGGACAGCAACAATGTAGAGGACCTGACACTTAGAAACTTGCAAGTAAGCTGGAATCTTCAAAAGTTCAAATCTTTATAAGTAAAAAGATTTATTAAAATGAATAACCAAATGTTTTAATTGACATCAGAAGATCAAACCAATAAACCCTGAGAACATAGATAAAAGATAAATAAATATATGAGCAGAACTTAATACAACAGCAAACGTATAAAATTGAGGTGATTTAGTAAGTCCAAAGAATATTCTTTGAAAAGATTGAAAAGACACACTTTGATTAAGGAAAACAAAAACATAAGTGAAGAATATACAGAAAGAATCAGGAAAATGTTATAGCAGACAATATATGAAATGCCAGTAAATTTGAACATTTCTGTAAAGGGGACCATTTCCTAGCTCCTAAAGTTTACCAAAACTGACACAAGAGGAAGTCATTTAAGGTCATCATGTCTGCCCTTGGCATTCTCGGAACGCCCTGGCCTCAGAATGCAGCAACTGTAGTCCATGGTAACCTGAGGAGAGGGGGCGGGGCTGAGGCAGGTTGGAACACTGCCCTCACTGAGGGAGTGGGTGTGGCCATCTCTGCTGTGACTGAACAAAGGGCAGGGGAGCATGGGGCCGAGGGCAGGGCCGTCAGAGCCCGGCAGGCCCAGTGGGGTGTCACAAGCATTTAGGCTCAGGCCAAAGGGCGTCTTCTTTGTCTGAACAGGTGCCCAAACTCTCACCTTTCCACTCAGGCCGCCCTCTTACTTGAAGTGTGTGTGGAACCTCTCCACACAGTACACCTCGCTGCACAGCTAACCATAAGTCAGGGCATCTTAGCTTCCTGCCAGGTGACCGATGTTCGCAGGTAGATCGGTCCCTGGGACACACGCGGAGAGGCTCCTGCCCGGGCCACAATCCGCGCACTACCCCAGCCCCAGATTGGTGCCGCACAGCAGCCCTGTCTGAGTCCCCTCCCTCTAGAGGGAGTATTTAACCAACACTTCTAGAAAACGGAGTCCTCGTGCGCAACTCATTGGAGGGACACAAATAAATCTTTGCCGACTTTCTGCTGAAACTTAGGAGCATTCACACCTAAGCCTCTTACACGGTCAGCTGTTTAGCTAAACATGAGCTCATGATCTAAATTTACACAATAATGAAGAGATCAGCTACAAGGGGAGACAATCAGCAAAAACAATCAATACCAGAATTAGATTCCCAAGGCCATCCATCAGAAGTTGGAATAATCAGGTGCAAGGCAGGATATATACATAAAACTGGAACAGAAACAAGAAACAAGGATGTTTTCAAAGTCTGGTAGGATCTCTAAAACATTATTAAAGTACATGTCATTGATAAAGCTAAATACTCAAAGGTTGTGTAATACAATAGATTAATCATTGAGAAGAGTGAAATTATGCTGTTTTGAAAACCATCGCAGGTCAGATTTGCGCTTAATTATATAAGAAGATTTCTATAAAACATACACATTATTTCAAAGACTTATTGGCTGTGAAATAAGTTAAGGGTATTTCAAATGGCTTGTCTGCATTGAAAGGTGCTTTGTAGGGAATCACAGAAAGTCGAGGGGAAAATATGTCAATATATACATTGCTATAGGTTGAACTAAGCCTTAAGACAGCAACAATATAGAGGACCTGACACTTAGTAACTTACAAGTAAGATGGAATCTTCAAAAGTTCAAATCTTTATAAGTAAAAATATTTATTAAAATGAATAACCAAGTATTTTAATTGACATCAGAAGATCAAACCAATAAACCCTGAGAACATAGATAAAAGATAAATAAAGATATGAGCAGAACTTAATACAACAGCAAACGTATAAAATTGAGGTGATTTAGTAAGTCCAAAGAATATTCTTTGAAAAGATTGAAAAGACACACTTTGATTAAGAAAACAAAAACATAACTAAAGAATATACAGAAAGAGTCAGAACAATGTTATAGCAGAGAATATATGAAATGCCAGTAAATTTGAACATTTCTGTAAAGGGGACCATTTCCTAGCTCCTAAAGTTTACCAAAACTGACACAAGAGGAAGTCATTTAATGTCATCATGTCTGCCCTTGGCATTCTCGGAACGCCCTGGCCTCAGAATGTAGCATCTGTAGTCCATGGTAACCTGCGGAGAGGGGGTGGGGCTGAGGGAGGTTGGAACACTGCCCTCACTGAGGGAGTGGGTGTGGCCATCTCTGCTGTGACTGAACAAAGGCAGTGGAGCAAGGTGCCCAAGGCAGGGCCCTCAGAGCACGGCAGGCCCAGTGGGGTTTCACAAGCATTTAGGCCCAGGGCAAAGGGTGCCTTCTTTGTCTGAACTGCTGCCCAATCTATCACCTTTCCACTCAGGCCGCCCTCTTACTTGAAGAGTGTGTGGAAGCTGTCCGCGCAGTACACCTCGCTGCACAGCTAACCATAGGTATGGGCATCGTAGCTTCCTGCCAGTTGACCGAAGTTCGCAGGTAGATGGGTCCCTGGGACACACGCGGAGAGGCTCCTGCCCGGGCCACAGGCCGCCGAAGGCCCCCGCCGCAGATCGGGGTGCGCAAAACAGCCGTGTCTGAGACCCCTGCCTCTAGAGGGAGTATTGGACCAACACTTCTAGAAAATGGGGTCCTCGCAGGCAACTCATTTGAGGGACACAAATAAATCTTTGCCGACATTCTGCTGAAACTTAGGAGCGTTCACAACTAACCCTCTTACAAGGTCAGCTGTTTAGCTAAACATGAGCTCATGATCTAAATTTACACAATAATGAAGAGTTCAGCTACAAGGGGAGACAATCAGAAAAAACAATCAATACCATAATTAGATTCCCAAAGCCATCCATCAGATGTTGGAATATTCAGGTGCAAGGCAGGATATATACATAAAACTGGAACTGAAACAAGAAACAAGGATGTTTTCAAAGTCTGCTAGGATCTCTAAAACATTTTTAAAGTACATGTCATTGATAAAGCTAACTACTCAAAGGTTGTGTAATACAACAGATTAATCATTGAGAAGAGTGAAATTATGCTGTTTCGAAAACTATGGCAGGTCAGATTTTCTGCCTAATTATATAAGAAGATTTATCTAAAACATACACATTATTTCAAAGAGTTATTGGCTGTGAAATAACCTAAGGGTATTTCAAATGGCTTGTCTGCAATGAAAGGTGCTATGTAGGGAATCACAGAAAGTCGAGGGGAAAATGTGTCAATATATACATTGCTATATGTTGAACTAAGCCTTAGGACAGCAACAATGTAGAGCACCTGACACTTAGAAACTTGCAAGTAAGCTAGAATCTTCAAAAGTTCAAATCTTTATAAGTAAAAAGATTTATTAAAATGAATAACAAAGTGTTTTAATTGACATCAGAAGATCAAACAAATAAACCCAGAGAACATAGATAAAAGATAAATAAAGATATGAGCAGAACTTAATACAACAGGAAAAGTAAAAAATTGAGGTGATTTGGTAAGTCCAAAGAATATTCTTTGAAAAGATTGAAAAGACACACTTTGATTAAGGAAAACAAAAACATAAGTAAAGAATATACAGAAAGAGTCAGGACAATGTTATAGCAGAGAATATATGAAATGACAGTAAATTTGAACATTTCTGTAAAGGGGACCATTTATTAGCTCCAAAAGTTTACCAAAACTGACACAAGAGGAAGTCATTTAAGGTCATCATGTCTGCCCTTGGCATTCTCGGAACGCCCTGGCCTCAGAATGCAGCAACTGTAGTCCATGGTAACCTGCGGAGAGGGGGCGGGGCTGAGGGAGGTTGGAACACTGCCCTCACTGATGGACTGGGTGTGGCCATCTCTGCTGTGACTGACCAATGGGCAGGGGAGCTTGGGGCCAAGGGCAGGGCCCTCAGAGCCCGGCAGGCCCAGTGGGGTGTCACAAGCATTTAGTCCCAGGCCAAAGGGCACCTTCTTTGTCTGAACAGCTGCCCAAACTCTCACCTTTCCACTCAGGCCGCCCTCTTACTTGAAGTGTGTGTGGAACCAGTCCACGCAGTACACCTCGATGCACAGCTAACCATAGGTCTGGGCATCGTAGCTTCCTGTCAGGTGACCGAAGTTCGCAGGTAGATGGGTCCCTGGGACACACGCGGAGAGGCTCCTGCCCGGGCCACAGGCCGCCCACTACCCCAGCCCCAGATTGAGGCTACAGAGCAGCCCTGTCTGAGTCCCCTCCCTCTAGAGGGAGTATTTAACCAACACTTCTAGAAAACGGAGTCCTCGCGGGCAACTCATTGGAGGGACACAAATAAATCTTTGCCGACTTTCTGCTGAAACTTAGGAGCATTCACAACTAAGCCTCTTACAAGGTCATCTGTTTAGCTAAACATGAGCTCATGATCTAAATTTACACAATAATGAAGAGATCAGCTAAAAGGGGAGACAGTCAGCAAAAACAATCAATACCAGAATTAGATTTCCAAGGCCATCCATCAGATGTTGGAATAATCAGGTGCAAGGCAGGATATATACATAAAACTGGAACTGAAATAAGAAACCAGGATGTTTTCAAAGTCTGGTAGGATCTCTAAAACATTTTTAAAGTACATGTCATTGATAAAGCTAAATACTCAAAGGTTGTGTAATACAACAGATTAATCATTGAGAAGAGTGTAATTATGCTGTTTTGAAAACTATCGCAGGTCAGATTTTCTGCCTAATTATATAAGAAGATTTCTCTAAAACATACACATTATTTCAAAGAGTTATTGGCAGTGAAATAACTTAAGGGTATTTCAAATGGCTTGTCTGCAATGAAAGGTGCTATGTAGGGAATCACAGAAAGTCGAGGGGAAAATATGTCAATATATACATTGCTATAGGTTAAATTAAGCCTTAGGACAGCAACAATGTAGAGGACCTGACCCTTAGAAACTTACAAGTAAGCTGGAATGTTCAAAAGTTCCAATCTTTATAAGTAAAAAGATTTATTAAAATGAATAACCAAGTGTTTTAATTGACATCAGAAGATCAAACAAATAAACCCTGAGAACATAGATAAAAGATAAATAAAGATATGAGCAGAACTTAATACAACAGCAAACGTTTAAAATTGGGGTGATTTAGTAAGTCCAAAGAATATTCTTTGAAAAGATTGAAAAGACACACTTTGATTAAGGAAAACAAAAACGTAAGTAAAGAATATACAGAAAGAGTCAGGACAAAGTTATAGCAGAGAATATATGAAATGCCAGTAAATTTGAACATTTCTGTAAAGGGGACCATTTCCTAGCTCCTAAAGTTTACCAAAACTGACACAAGAGGAAATCATTTAAGGTCATCATGTCTGTCCTTGGCATGCTCGGAACGCCCTGGCCTCAGAATGCAGCATCTGTAGTCCATGGTAACCTGCGGAGAGGGGGCGGGGATGAGCGAGGTTGGAACACTGCCCTCACTGAGCGGGTGGGTGTGGCCAACTCTGCTGTGACTGAACAAAGGCCAGGGGAGCATGGGGCCGAGGGCAGGGCCCTCAGTGCCCGGCAGGCCCAGTGGGGTGTCACAAGCTTTTACGCCCAGGCCAAAGGGCGCCTTCTTTGTCTGAACAGCTCCCAAACACTCATCTTACCACTCAGGCCGCCCTCTTACTTGAAGTGTGTGTGGAACCTGTCCACGCATTACACCTCGCTGCACAGCTTACCATAGGTCTGGGCATCGTAGATTCCTGCCAGGTGACCGAAGTTCGCAGGCAGATGGGTCCCTGGGACACACGCGGAGAGGCTCCTGCCTGTGCCACAGGCCGCCCACTACCCCAGCCCCAGATTGGGGGCCACACAGCAGCCCTGTCTGAGTCCTCTGCCTGTAGAGGGAGTATTGGACCAACACATCTAGAAAACGGGGTCCTCGCGGGCAACTCATTGGAGGGACACAAATAAATCTTTGCCGACTTTCTGCTGAAACTTTGGAGCGTTCACACCTAAGCCTCTTACAAGCTCAGCTGTTTAGCTAAACATGATCTCGTGATCGAAATTTACACAATAATGAATTGATCAGCTACAAGGGGAGATAAATCAGCAAAAACAATCAATACCAGAATTAGATTCCCAAGGCCATCCATCAGATGTTGGAACAATCAGGTGCAAGGCAGGATATGTACATAAAACTGGAACTGAAAGAAGAAACAAGGATGTTTTCAAAGTCTAGTACGATCTCTAAAACATTTTTAAAGTACATGTCATTGATAAAG
Organism: Mesoplodon densirostris; assembly: GCF_025265405.1. Taxonomy (NCBI): domain Eukaryota; kingdom Metazoa; phylum Chordata; class Mammalia; order Artiodactyla; family Ziphiidae; genus Mesoplodon; species Mesoplodon densirostris. Next base: position 98,963,953 of record NC_082666.1, read on the forward strand.
CTAACTACTCAAAGGTTGTGTAATACAACAGATTAATCATTGAGAAGAGTGAAATTATGCTGTTTTGAAAACTATGGCAGGTCAGATTTTCTGCCTAATTATATAAGAAGATTTATCTAAAACCTACACATTATTTCAAAAACTTATTGGCTGTGAAATAAGTTAAGGGTATTTCAAATGGCTTGTCTGTAATGAAAGGTACTATCTAGGGAATCACAGAAAGTCGAGGGGAAAATATGTCAATATATACATTGCTATATGTTGAACTAAGCCTTAGGACAGCAACAATGTAGAGCACCTGACACTTAGAAACTTGCAAGTAAGCTAGAATCTTCAAAAGTTCAAATCTTTATAAGTAAAAAGTTTTATTAAAATGAATAACTAAGTGTTTTAATTGACATCAGAAGATCAAACCAATAAACCCTGAGAACATAGATAAAAGATAAATAAAGATATGAGCAGAACTTAATACAACAGGAAAAGTATAAAATTGAGGTGATTTGGTAAGTCCAAAAAATATTCTTTGAAAAGATTGAAAAGACACACTTTGATTAAGGAAAACAAAAACATAATTAAAGAATATACAGAGAGAGTCAGGACAATGTTATAGCAGAGAATATATGAAATGACAGTAAATTTGAACATTTCTGTAAAGGGGACCATTTCCTAGCTCCTAAAGTTTACCAAAACTGACACCAGAGGAAATCATTTAAGGTCATCATGTCTGCCCTTGGCATTCTCGGAACGCCCTGGCCTCAGAATGCAGCAACTGTAGTCTATGGTAACCTGCGGAGAGGGGGCGGGGATGAGGGAGGTTGGAACACTGCCCTCACTTAGGTAGTTGGTGTGGCCATCTCTGCTGTGACTGAACAAAGGCAGGGGAGCAGGGGTCCCAGGGAAGGGCCCTCAGAGCCCAGCAGGCCCAGTGTGTTGTCACAAGCATTTAGGCCCAGACCAAAGGGCGCCTTCTTTGTCTGAACAGCTGCCCAAACTCTCACCTTTCCACTCAGGCCGCCCTCTTACTTGAACTGTGTGTGGAACCTGTCCACGCAGTACACCTCGCTGCACAGCTAACCATAGGTCTGGGCATCGTAGCTTCCTGCCAGGTGACCGAAGTTCGCAGGTAGATGGGTCCCTGGGACACACGCGGAGAGGCTGCTGCTCGGGCCACAGGCCACCCACTACCCCAGCCCCAGATTGGGGCCGCACAGCAGCCCTGTCTGAGTCCCCTCCCTCTAGAGGGAGTATTGGACCAACACTTCTAGAAAACGGAGTCCTCGCGGGCAACTCATTGGAGGGACACAAATAAATCTTTGCCCACTTTCTGCTGAAACTTAGGAGCGTTCAAACCTAAGCCTCTTACAACGTCAGCTGTTTAGCTAAACATGAGCTCATGATCGAAATTTACACAATAATGAAGAGATCAGTTATAAGGGGAGACAATCAGCAAAAACAATCAATACCAGAATTAGATTCCCAAGGCCATCCATCAGATGTTGGAATAATCAGGTGCAAGGCAGGATATATACATAAAACTGGAACTGAAACAAGAAACAAGGATGTTTTCAAAGTCTGGTAGGATCTCTAAAATATTTTTAAAGTACATATCATTGATAAAGCTAAATACTCAAAGGTTGTGTAATACAACAGATTAATCATTGAGAAGAGTGAAATTATGCTGTTTTGAAAACTATGGCAGGTCAGATTTTCTGCCTAATTATATAAGAATATTTCTCTAAAACATACACATTATTTCAAAGACTTATTGGCTGTGAAATAAGTTAAGGGTATTTCAAATGGCTTGTCTGCAATGAAAGGTGCTATGTAGGGAATCACAGAAAGTCGAGGGGAAAATATGTCAATATATACATTGCTATAGGTTGAACTAAGCCTTAGGACAGCAACAATGTAGAGCACCTGACACTTAGAAACTTGCAAGTAAGCTAGAATTTTCAAAAGTTCAAAGCTTTATAAGTAAAAAGATTTATTAAAATGAATAACCAAGTGTTTTAATTGACATCAGAAGATCAAACCAATAAACCCTGAGAACAAAGATAAAAGATAAATAAAGATATGAGCAGAACTTAATACAACAGCAAACGTATAAAATTGAGGTGATTTGGTAAGTCCAAAGAATATTTTTTGAAAAGATTGAAAAGACACACTTTGATTAAGGAAAACAAAAACGTCAGTAAAGAATATACAGAAAGAGTCAGGACAATGTTATAGCACAGAATATATGAAATGCCAGTAAATTTGAACATTTCTGTAAAGGGGACCATTTCCTAGCTCCTAAAGTTTACCAAAACTGACACAAGAGGAAGTCATTTAACGTCATCATGTCTGACCTTTGCATTCTCGGAACGCCCTGGCCTCAGAATGCAGCATCTGTAGTCCATGGTAACCTGCGGAGAGGGGGCAGGGCTGAAGGAGGTTGGAACACTGCCCTCACTGAGGGAGTGGGTGTGGCCATCTCTGCTGTGACTGAACAAATGGCAGGGGAGCAGGGGTCCCCGGGAAGGGCCCTCAGAGCCCAGCAGGCGCAGTGTGGTGTCACAACCATTTAGGCCCAGACCAAAGGGCGCCTTCTTTGTCTGAACAGCTGCCCAAACTCTCACCTTTCCACTCAGGCCGCCCTCTTACTTGAACTGTGTGTGGAACCTGTCCGCGCAGTACACCTCGCTGCACAGCTAACCATAGGTCTGGGCATCGTAGCTTCCTGCCAGGTGACCGAAGTTCGCAGGTAGATGGGTACCAGGGACACACGCGGAGAGGCTGCTGCCCGGGCCACATGCCGCCCACTACCCCAGCCCCAGATTGGGGCCGCACAGCAGCCCTGTCTGAGTCCCCTCCCTCTAGAGGGAGTATTGGACCAACACTTCTAGAAAACGGAGTCCTCGCGGGCAACTCATTGGAGGGACACAAATAAATCTTTGCCGACTTTCTGCTGAAACTTAGGAGCGTTCAAACCTAAGCCTCTTACAAGGTAGCTGTTTAGCTAAACATGAGCTCATGATCGAAATTTACACAATAATGAAGAGATCAGTTACAAGGGGAGACAATCAGCAAAAACAATCAATACCAGAATTAGATTCCCAAGGCCATCCATCAGATGTTGGAATAATCAGGTGCAAGGCAGGATATATACATAAAACTGAAATGAAACAAGAAACAAGTATGTTTTCAAAGTCTGGTAGGATCTCTAAAATATTTTTAAAGTACATATCATTGATAAAGCTAAATACTCAAAGGTTGTGTAATACAACAGATTAATCATTGAGAAGAGTTAAATTATGCTGTTTTGAAAACTATGGCTGGTCAGATTTTCTGCCTAATTATATAAGAAGATTTATCTAAAACATACACATTATTTCAAAGTCTTATTGGCTGTGAAATAAGTTAAGGGTATTTCAAATGGCTTGTCTGCTTTGAAAGGTGCTTTGTAGGGAATCACAGAAAGTCGAGGGGAAAATATGTCAATATATACATTGCTATAGGTTGAAATAAGCCTTAAGACAGCAACAATGTAGAGGACCTGACACTTAGAAACTTACAAGTAAGCTGGAATCTTCAAAAGTTCAAGTCTTTATAAGTAAAAAGATTTATTAAAATGAATAACCAAGTGTTTTAATTGACATCAGAAGATCAAACCAATAAACCCTGAGAACATAGATAAAAGATAAATAAAGGTATGAGCAGAACTTAATACAACAGCAAACGTATAAAATTGAGGTGATTTAGTAAGTCCAAAGAATATTCTTTGCAAAGATTGAAAAGACACACTTTGATTAAGGAAAACAAAAACATAAGTAAAGAATATACAGAAAGAGTCAGGACAATGTTATAGCAGAGAATATATGAAATGCCAGGAAATTTGAACATTTCTGTAAAGGGGACCATTTCCTAGCTCCTAAAGTTTACCAAAACTGACACAAGAGGAAATCATTTAAGGTCATCAGGTCTGCCGTTGGAATTCTCGGAACACCCTGGCCTCAGAATGCAGCATCTGTAGTACATGGTAACCTGCGGAAAGGGGGCGGGGCTGAGGTAGGTTGGAACACTGCCCTCACAGAGGGAGTGAGTGTGGCAATCTCTGCTGTGACTGAACAAAGGGCAAGGGAGCAGGGGGCCCAGGGCAGGGCCCTCAGGCCCCGGCAGGTCCAGTGGGGTGTCACAAGAATTTAGGCCCAGGGCAAAGGGCGCCTTCTTTGTCTGAACAGCTGCCCAAACTCTCACCTTTCCACTCAGGCCGCCCTTTTACTTGAAGTGTGTGTGGAACCTGTCCATGCAGTACACCTCGCTGCACAGCTAACCATAGGTCTGGGCATCGTAGCTTCCTGCCAGGTGACCGAAGTTCGCAGGCAGATAGGTCCCTGGGACACATGCGGAGAGGCTCCTGCCCGGGCCACAGGCTGCCCACTGCCCCAACCCCAGATCGGGGGCCACAAAGCAACGCTGTCTAAGTCCCGTGCCTCTAGAGGTAGTATTAGACCAACACTTCTAGAAATAGTTGTCCACGCGGGCAACTCATTGGAGGGACACAAATAAATCTTTGCCGACTTTCTGCTGAAACTTAGGAGCGTTCACACCTAAGCCTCTTACAAGGTCAGCTGTATAGCTAAACATGAGCTCATGATCGAAATTTACACAATAATGAAGATATCAGCTACAAGGTGAGAAAATCAGCAAAAACAATCAATACCAGAATTAGATTCCCAAGGCCATCCATCAGATGTTGGAATAATCAGGTGCAAGGCAGGATATATACATAAAACTGGAACTGTAACAAGAAACAAGGATGTTTTCAAAGTCTGGTAGGATCTCTAAAACATTTTTAAAGTACATGTCATTGATAAAGCTAAATACTCAAAGGTTTTGTAATACAACAGATTAATCATTGAGAAGAGTGAAATTATGCTGTTTTGCAAACTATGGCAGGTCAGATTTTCTGCCTAATTATATAAGAAGATTTCTCTAAAACATACACATTATTTCAAAGACTTATTGGCTGTGAAATAAGTTAAGGGTATTTCATATGGCTTGTCTGCAATGAAAGGTGCTATGTAGGGAATCAAAGAAAGTCGAGGGGAAAATATGTCAATATATACATTGCTATATTTTGAACTAAGCCTTAGTACAGCAACAATGGAGTAGACCTGACCCTTAGAAACTTACAAGTAAGCTGGAATCTTCAAAAATTCCAATCTTTATAAGTAAAAAGATTTATTAAAATGAATAACCAAGTGTTTTAATTGACATCAGAAGATCAAACCAATAAACCCTGAGAACATAGATAAAAGATAAATAAAGTTATGAGAAGAACTTAATACAACAGCAAAAGTATAAAATTGAGGTGATTTAGTAAGTCCAAAGAATATTCTTTGAATAGATTGAAAAGACACACTTTGATTAAGGAAAACAAAAACATAAGTAAAGAATATACAGAAAGAGTCAGGACAATGTTATAGCAGAGAATATATGAAATGCCAGTAAATTTGAATATATCTGTAAAGGGGACCATTTCCTAGCTCAGAAAGTTTACCAAAACTGACACAAGAGGAAATCATTTAAGGTCCTCATGTCTGCCCTTGGCATTCTCAGAAAGCCCTGGCCTCAGAATGCAGCATCTGTAGTCCATGGTACCCTGCGGAGAGGGGGCGGGGCTGAGGTAGGTTGGATCATTGCCCTCACAGAGGGAGTGAGTGTGGCCATCTCTGCTGTGACTGAACAAAGGAAAGGGAGCAGGGAGCCAAGGGCAGGGCCCTCAGGGCCCGGCAGGTCCAGTGGGGGGTCACAAGCATTTAGGCCCAGAACAAAGGGTGCCTTCTTTGTCTGAACAGCTGCGCAAACTCTCACCTTTCCACTCAGGCCGCCCTTTTACTTGAAGTGTGTGTGGAACCTGTCCATGCAGTACACCTCGATGCACAGCTAACCATAGGTCGGCTCATCGTAGCTTCCTGGCAGGTGACCGAAGTTCGCAGGTAGATGGGTCCCTGGGACACATGCGGAGAGGCTCCTGCCCGGGCCACAGGCCGCCCACTACCCCAGCCCCAGATTGAGGCCACAGAGCAGCCCTGTCTGAGTCCCCTCCCTCTAGAGGGAGTATTGGACCAACATTTCTAGAAAACGGAGTCCTCGCGGGCAACTCATTGGAGGGACACAAATAAATCTTTCCCGACTTTCTGCTGAAACTTAGGAGCATTCACACCTACGCCTCTTACAAGGTCAGCTGTTTAGCTAAACATGAGCTCGTGATCGAAATTTACACAATAATGAAGAGATCATCTACAAGGGGAGAAAATCAGCAAAAACAATCAATACCAGAATTAGATTCCCAAGGCCATCCATCAGATGTTGGAACAATCAGGTGCAAGGCAGGATATATACATAAAACTGGAACTGAAAGAAGAAACAAGGATGTTTTCAAAGTCTAGTACGATCTCTAAAACATTTTTAAAGTACATGTCATTGATAAAGCTAAATACTCAAAGGTTGTGTAATACAACAGATTAATCATTGAGAAGAGTGTAATTATGCTGTTTTGAAAACTATCGCAGGTCAGATTTTCTGCCTAATTATATAAGAAGATTTCTCTAAAACATACACATTATTTCAAAGAGTTATTGGCAGTGAAATAACTTAAGGGTATTTCAAATGGCTTGTCTGCAATGAAAGGTGCTATGTAGGGAATCACAGAAAGTCGAGGGGAAAATATGTCAATATATACATTGCTATAGGTTAAATTAAGCCTTAGGACAGCAACAATGTAGAGGACCTGACCCTTAGAAACTTACAAGTAAGCTGGAATGTTCAAAAGTTCCAATCTTTATAAGTAAAAAGATTTATTAAAATGAATAACCAAGTGTTTTAATTGACATCAGAAGATCAAACAAATAAACCCTGAGAACATAGATAAAAGATAAATAAAGATATGAGCAGAACTTAATACAACAGCAAACGTTTAAAATTGGGGTGATTTAGTAAGTCCAAAGAATATTCTTTGAAAAGATTGAAAAGACACACTTTGATTAAGGAAAACAAAAACGTAAGTAAAGAATATACAGAAAGAGTCAGGACAAAGTTATAGCAGAGAATATATGAAATGCCAGTAAATTTGAACATTTCTGTAAAGGGGACCATTTCCTAGCTCCTAAAGTTTACCAAAACTGACACAAGAGGAAATCATTTAAGGTCATCATGTCTGTCCTTGGCATGCTCGGAACGCCCTGGCCTCAGAATGCAGCATCTGTAGTCCATGGTAACCTGCGGAGAGGGGGCGGGGATGAGCGAGGTTGGAACACTGCCCTCACTGAGCGGGTGGGTGTGGCCAACTCTGCTGTGACTGAACAAAGGCCAGGGGAGCATGGGGCCGAGGGCAGGGCCCTCAGTGCCCGGCAGGCCCAGTGGGGTGTCACAAGCTTTTACGCCCAGGCCAAAGGGCGCCTTCTTTGTCTGAACAGCTCCCAAACACTCATCTTACCACTCAGGCCGCCCTCTTACTTGAAGTGTGTGTGGAACCTGTCCACGCATTACACCTCGCTGCACAGCTTACCATAGGTCTGGGCATCGTAGATTCCTGCCAGGTGACCGAAGTTCGCAGGCAGATGGGTCCCTGGGACACACGCGGAGAGGCTCCTGCCTGTGCCACAGGCCGCCCACTACCCCAGCCCCAGATTGGGGGCCACACAGCAGCCCTGTCTGAGTCCTCTGCCTGTAGAGGGAGTATTGGACCAACACATCTAGAAAACGGGGTCCTCGCGGGCAACTCATTGGAGGGACACAAATAAATCTTTGCCGACTTTCTGCTGAAACTTTGGAGCGTTCACACCTAAGCCTCTTACAAGCTCAGCTGTTTAGCTAAACATGATCTCGTGATCGAAATTTACACAATAATGAATTGATCAGCTACAAGGGGAGATAAATCAGCAAAAACAATCAATACCAGAATTAGATTCCCAAGGCCATCCATCAGATGTTGGAACAATCAGGTGCAAGGCAGGATATGTACATAAAACTGGAACTGAAAGAAGAAACAAGGATGTTTTCAAAGTCTAGTACGATCTCTAAAACATTTTTAAAGTACATGTCATTGATAAAGCTAACTACTCAAAGGTTGTGTAATACAACAGATTAATCATTGAGAAGAGTGAAATTATGCTGTTTTGAAAACTATGGCAGGTCAGATTTTCTGCCTAATTATATAAGAAGATTTATCTAAAACCTACACATTATTTCAAAAACTTATTGGCTGTGAAATAAGTTAAGGGTATTTCAAATGGCTTGTCTGTAATGAAAGGTACTATCTAGGGAATCACAGAAAGTCGAGGGGAAAATATGTCAATATATACATTGCTATATGTTGAACTAAGCCTTAGGACAGCAACAATGTAGAGCACCTGACACTTAGAAACTTGCAAGTAAGCTAGAATCTTCAAAAGTTCAAATCTTTATAAGTAAAAAGTTTTATTAAAATGAATAACTAAGTGTTTTAATTGACATCAGAAGATCAAACCAATAAACCCTGAGAACATAGATAAAAGATAAATAAAGATATGAGCAGAACTTAATACAACAGGAAAAGTATAAAATTGAGGTGATTTGGTAAGTCCAAAAAATATTCTTTGAAAAGATTGAAAAGACACACTTTGATTAAGGAAAACAAAAACATAATTAAAGAATATACAGAGAGAGTCAGGACAATGTTATAGCAGAGAATATATGAAATGACAGTAAATTTGAACATTTCTGTAAAGGGGACCATTTCCTAGCTCCTAAAGTTTACCAAAACTGACACCAGAGGAAATCATTTAAGGTCATCATGTCTGCCCTTGGCATTCTCGGAACGCCCTGGCCTCAGAATGCAGCAACTGTAGTCTATGGTAACCTGCGGAGAGGGGGCGGGGATGAGGGAGGTTGGAACACTGCCCTCACTTAGGTAGTTGGTGTGGCCATCTCTGCTGTGACTGAACAAAGGCAGGGGAGCAGGGGTCCCAGGGAAGGGCCCTCAGAGCCCAGCAGGCCCAGTGTGTTGTCACAAGCATTTAGGCCCAGACCAAAGGGCGCCTTCTTTGTCTGAACAGCTGCCCAAACTCTCACCTTTCCACTCAGGCCGCCCTCTTACTTGAACTGTGTGTGGAACCTGTCCACGCAGTACACCTCGCTGCACAGCTAACCATAGGTCTGGGCATCGTAGCTTCCTGCCAGGTGACCGAAGTTCGCAGGTAGATGGGTCCCTGGGACACACGCGGAGAGGCTGCTGCTCGGGCCACAGGCCACCCACTACCCCAGCCCCAGATTGGGGCCGCACAGCAGCCCTGTCTGAGTCCCCTCCCTCTAGAGGGAGTATTGGACCAACACTTCTAGAAAACGGAGTCCTCGCGGGCAACTCATTGGAGGGACACAAATAAATCTTTGCCCACTTTCTGCTGAAACTTAGGAGCGTTCAAACCTAAGCCTCTTACAACGTCAGCTGTTTAGCTAAACATGAGCTCATGATCGAAATTTACACAATAATGAAGAGATCAGTTACAAGGGGAGACAATCAGCAAAAACAATCAATACCAGAATTAGATTCCCAAGGCCATCCATCAGATGTTGGAATAATCAGGTGCAAGGCAGGATATATACATAAAACTGAAATGAAACAAGAAACAAGTATGTTTTCAAAGTCTGGTAGGATCTCTAAAATATTTTTAAAGTACATATCATTGATAAAGCTAAATACTCAAAGGTTGTGTAATACAACAGATTAATCATTGAGAAGAGTGAAATTATGCTGTTTTGAAAACTATGGCTGGTCAGATTTTCTGCCTAATTATATAAGAAGATTTATCTAAAACATACACATTATTTCAAAGTCTTATTGGCTGTGAAATAAGTTAAGGGTATTTCAAATGGCTTGTCTGCTTTGAAAGGTGCTTTGTAGGGAATCACAGAAAGTCGAGGGGAAAATATGTCAATATATACATTGCTATAGGTTGAAATAAGCCTTAAGACAGCAACAATGTAGAGGACCTGACACTTAGAAACTTACAAGTAAGCTGGAATCTTCAAAAGTTCAAGTCTTTATAAGTAAAAAGATTTATTAAAATGAATAACCAAGTGTTTTAATTGACATCAGAAGATCAAACCAATAAACCCTGAGAACATAGATAAAAGATAAATAAAGGTATGAGCAGAACTTAATACAATAGCAAACGTATAAAATTGAGGTGATTTAGTAAGTCCAAAGAATATTCTTTGCAAAGATTGAAAAGACACACTTTGATTAAGGAAAACAAAAACATAAGTAAAGAATATACAGAAAGAGTCAGGACAATGTTATAGCAGAGAATATATGAAATGCCAGGAAATTTGAACATTTCTGTAAAGGGGACCATTTCCTAGCTCCTAAAGTTTACCAAAACTGACACAAGAGGAAATCATTTAAGGTCATCAGGTCTGCCGTTGGAATTCTCGGAACACCCTGGCCTCAGAATGCAGCATCTGTAGTACATGGTAACCTGCGGAAAGGGGGCGGGGCTGAGGTAGGTTGGAACACTGCCCTCACAGAGGGAGTGAGTGTGGCAATCTCTGCTGTGACTGAACAAAGGGCAAGGGAGCAGGGGGCCCAGGGCAGGGCCCTCAGGCCCCGGCAGGTCCAGTGGGGTGTCACAAGAATTTAGGCCCAGGGCAAAGGGCGCCTTCTTTGTCTGAACAGCTGCCCAAACTCTCACCTTTCCACTCAGGCCGCCCTTTTACTTGAAGTGTGTGTGGAACCTGTCCATGCAGTACACCTCGCTGCACAGCTAACCATAGGTCTGGGCATCGTAGCTTCCTGCCAGGTGACCGAAGTTCGCAGGCAGATAGGTCCCTGGGACACATGCGGAGAGGCTCCTGCCCGGGCCACAGGCTGCCCACTGCCCCAACCCCAGATCGGGGGCCACAAAGCAACGCTGTCTAAGTCCCGTGCCTCTAGAGGTAGTATTAGACCAACACTTCTAGAAATAGTTGTCCACGCGGGCAACTCATTGGAGGGACACAAATAAATCTTTGCCGACTTTCTGCTGAAACTTAGGAGCGTTCACACCTAAGCCTCTTACAAGGTCAGCTGTATAGCTAAACATGAGCTCATGATCGAAATTTACACAATAATGAAGATATCAGCTACAAGGTGAGAAAATCAGCAAAAACAATCAATACCAGAATTAGATTCCCAAGGCCATCCATCAGATGTTGGAATAATCAGGTGCAAGGCAGGATATATACATAAAACTGGAACTGTAACAAGAAACAAGGATGTTTTCAAAGTCTGGTAGGATCTCTAAAACATTTTTAAAGTACATGTCATTGATAAAGCTAAATACTCAAAGGTTTTGTAATACAACAGATTAATCATTGAGAAGAGTGAAATTATGCTGTTTTGCAAACTATGGCAGGTCAGATTTTCTGCCTAATTATATAAGAAGATTTATCTAAAACATACACATTATTTCAAAGAGTTATTGGCTGTGAAATAACTTAAGGGTATTTCAAATGGCTTGTCTGCAATGAAAGGTGCTATGTAGGGAATCACAGAAAGTCGAGGGGAAAATGTGTCAATATATACATTGCTATATGTTGAACTAAGCCTTAGGACAGCAACAATGTAGAGCACCTGACACTTAGAAACTTGCAAGTAAGCTAGAATCTTCAAAAGTTCAAATCTTTATAAGTAAAAAGATTTATTAAAATGAATAACAAAGTGTTTTAATTGACATCAGAAGATCAAACAAATAAACCCAGAGAACATAGATAAAAGATAAATAAAGATATGAGCAGAACTTAATACAACAGGAAAAGTAAAAAATTGAGGTGATTTGGTAAGTCCAAAGAATATTCTTTGAAAAGATTGAAAAGACACACTTTGATTAAGGAAAACAAAAACATAAGTAAAGAATATACAGAAAGAGTCAGGACAATGTTATAGCAGAGAATATATGAAATGACAGTAAATTTGAACATTTCTGTAAAGGGGACCATTTATTAGCTCCAAAAGTTTACCAAAACTGACACAAGAGGAAGTCATTTAAGGTCATCATGTCTGCCCTTGGCATTCTCGGAACGCCCTGGCCTCAGAATGCAGCAACTGTAGTCCATGGTAACCTGCGGAGAGGGGGCGGGGCTGAGGGAGGTTGGAACACTGCCCTCACTGATGGACTGGGTGTGGCCATCTCTGCTGTGACTGACCAATGGGCAGGGGAGCTTGGGGCCAAGGGCAGGGCCCTCAGAGCCCGGCAGGCCCAGTGGGGTGTCACAAGCATTTAGTCCCAGGCCAAAGGGCGCCTTCTTTGTCTGAACAGCTGCCCAAACTCTCACCTTTCCACTCAGGCCGCCCTCTTACTTGAAGTGTGTGTGGAACCAGTCCACGCAGTACACCTCGATGCACAGCTAACCATAGGTCTGGGCATCGTAGCTTCCTGTCAGGTGACCGAAGTTCGCAGGTAGATGGGTCCCTGGGACACACGCGGAGAGGCTCCTGCCCGGGCCACAGGCCGCCCACTACCCCAGCCCCAGATTGAGGCTACAGAGCAGCCCTGTCTGAGTCCCCTCCCTCTAGAGGGAGTATTTAACCAACACTTCTAGAAAACGGAGTCCTCGCGGGCAACTCATTGGAGGGACACAAATAAATCTTTGCCGACTTTCTGCTGAAACTTAGGAGCATTCACAACTAAGCCTCTTACAAGGTCATCTGTTTAGCTAAACATGAGCTCATGATCTAAATTTACACAATAATGAAGAGATCAGCTAAAAGGGGAGACAGTCAGCAAAAACAATCAATACCAGAATTAGATTTCCAAGGCCATCCATCAGATGTTGGAATAATCAGGTGCAAGGCAGGATATATACATAAAACTGGAACTGAAATAAGAAACCAGGATGTTTTCAAAGTCTGGTAGGATCTCTAAAACATTTTTAAAGTACATGTCATTGATAAAGCTAAATACTCAAAGGTTGTGTAATACAACAGATTAATCATTGAGAAGAGTGTAATTATGCTGTTTTGAAAACTATCGCAGGTCAGATTTTCTGCCTAATTATATAAGAAGATTTCTCTAAAACATACACATTATTTCAAAGAGTTATTGGCAGTGAAATAACTTAAGGGTATTTCAAATGGCTTGTCTGCAATGAAAGGTGCTATGTAGGGAATCACAGAAAGTCGAGGGGAAAATATGTCAATATATACATTGCTATAGGTTAAATTAAGCCTTAGGACAGCAACAATGTAGAGGACCTGACCCTTAGAAACTTACAAGTAAGCTGGAATGTTCAAAAGTTCCAATCTTTATAAGTAAAAAGATTTATTAAAATGAATAACCAAGTGTTTTAATTGACATCAGAAGATCAAACAAATAAACCCTGAGAACATAGATAAAAGATAAATAAAGATATGAGCAGAACTTAATACAACAGCAAACGTTTAAAATTGGGGTGATTTAGTAAGTCCAAAGAATATTCTTTGAAAAGATTGAAAAGACACACTTTGATTAAGGAAAACAAAAACGTAAGTAAAGAATATACAGAAAGAGTCAGGACAAAGTTATAGCAGAGAATATATGAAATGCCAGTAAATTTGAACATTTCTGTAAAGGGGACCATTTCCTAGCTCCTAAAGTTTACCAAAACTGACACAAGAGGAAATCATTTAAGGTCATCATGTCTGTCCTTGGCATGCTCGGAACGCCCTGGCCTCAGAATGCAGCATCTGTAGTCCATGGTAACCTGCGGAGAGGGGGCGGGGATGAGCGAGGTTGGAACACTGCCCTCACTGAGCGGGTGGGTGTGGCCAACTCTGCTGTGACTGAACAAAGGCCAGGGGAGCATGGGGCCGAGGGCAGGGCCCTCAGTGCCCGGCAGGCCCAGTGGGGTGTCACAAGCTTTTACGCCCAGGCCAAAGGGCGCCTTCTTTGTCTGAACAGCTCCCAAACACTCATCTTACCACTCAGGCCGCCCTCTTACTTGAAGTGTGTGTGGAACCTGTCCACGCATTACACCTCGCTGCACAGCTTACCATAGGTCTGGGCATCGTAGATTCCTGCCAGGTGACCGAAGTTCGCAGGCAGATGGGTCCCTGGGACACACGCGGAGAGGCTCCTGCCTGTGCCACAGGCCGCCCACTACCCCAGCCCCAGATTGGGGGCCACACAGCAGCCCTGTCTGAGTCCTCTGCCTGTAGAGGGAGTATTGGACCAACACATCTAGAAAACGGGGTCCTCGCGGGCAACTCATTGGAGGGACACAAATAAATCTTTGCCGACTTTCTGCTGAAACTTTGGAGCGTTCACACCTAAGCCTCTTACAAGCTCAGCTGTTTAGCTAAACATGATCTCGTGATCGAAATTTACACAATAATGAATTGATCAGCTACAAGGGGAGATAAATCAGCAAAAACAATCAATACCAGAATTAGATTCCCAAGGCCATCCATCAGATGTTGGAACAATCAGGTGCAAGGCAGGATATGTACATAAAACTGCAACTGAAAGAAGAAACAAGGATGTTTTCAAAGTCTAGTACGATCTCTAAAACATTTTTAAAGTACATGTCATTGATAAAGCTAACTACTCAAAGGTTGTGTAATACAACAGATTAATCATTGAGAAGAGTGAAATTATGCTGTTTTGAAAACTATGGCAGGTCAGATTTTCTGCCTAATTATATAAGAAGATTTATCTAAAACCTACACATTATTTCAAAAACTTATTGGCTGTGAAATAAGTTAAGGGTATTTCAAATGGCTTGTCTGTAATGAAAGGTACTATCTAGGGAATCACAGAAAGTCGAGGGGAAAATATGTCAATATATACATTGCTATATGTTGAACTAAGCCTTAGGACAGCAACAATGTAGAGCACCTGACACTTAGAAACTTGCAAGTAAGCTAGAATCTTCAAAAGTTCAAATCTTTATAAGTAAAAAGTTTTATTAAAATGAATAACTAAGTGTTTTAATTGACATCAGAAGATCAAACCAATAAACCCTGAGAACATAGATAAAAGATAAATAAAGATATGAGCAGAACTTAATACAACAGGAAAAGTATAAAATTGAGGTGATTTGGTAAGTCCAAAAAATATTCTTTGAAAAGATTGAAAAGACACACTTTGATTAAGGAAAACAAAAACATAATTAAAGAATATACAGAGAGAGTCAGGACAATGTTATAGCAGAGAATATATGAAATGACAGTAAATTTGAACATTTCTGTAAAGGGGACCATTTCCTAGCTCCTAAAGTTTACCAAAACTGACACCAGAGGAAATCATTTAAGGTCATCATGTCTGCCCTTGGCATTCTCGGAACGCCCTGGCCTCAGAATGCAGCAACTGTAGTCTATGGTAACCTGCGGAGAGGGGGCGGGGATGAGGGAGGTTGGAACACTGCCCTCACTTAGGTAGTTGGTGTGGCCATCTCTGCTGTGACTGAACAAAGGCAGGGGAGCAGGGGTCCCAGGGAAGGGCCCTCAGAGCCCAGCAGGCCCAGTGTGTTGTCACAAGCATTTAGGCCCAGACCAAAGGGCGCCTTCTTTGTCTGAACAGCTGCCCAAACTCTCACCTTTCCACTCAGGCCGCCCTCTTACTTGAACTGTGTGTGGAACCTGTCCACGCAGTACACCTCGCTGCACAGCTAACCATAGGTCTGGGCATCGTAGCTTCCTGCCAGGTGACCGAAGTTCGCAGGTAGATGGGTCCCTGGGACACACGCGGAGAGGCTGCTGCTCGGGCCACAGGCCACCCACTACCCCAGCCCCAGATTGGGGCCGCACAGCAGCCCTGTCTGAGTCCCCTCCCTCTAGAGGGAGTATTGGACCAACACTTCTAGAAAACGGAGTCCTCGCGGGCAACTCATTGGAGGGACACAAATAAATCTTTGCCCACTTTCTGCTGAAACTTAGGAGCGTTCAAACCTAAGCCTCTTACAACGTCAGCTGTTTAGCTAAACATGAGCTCATGATCGAAATTTACACAATAATGAAGAGATCAGTTATAAGGGGAGACAATCAGCAAAAACAATCAATACCAGAATTAGATTCCCAAGGCCATCCATCAGATGTTGGAATAATCAGGTGCAAGGCAGGATATATACATAAAACTGGAACTGAAACAAGAAACAAGGATGTTTTCAAAGTCTGGTAGGATCTCTAAAATATTTTTAAAGTACATATCATTGATAAAGCTAAATACTCAAAGGTTGTGTAATACAACAGATTAATCATTGAGAAGAGTGAAATTATGCTGTTTTGAAAACTATGGCAGGTCAGATTTTCTGCCTAATTATATAAGAATATTTCTCTAAAACATACACATTATTTCAAAGACTTATTGGCTGTGAAATAAGTTAAGGGTATTTCAAATGGCTTGTCTGCAATGAAAGGTGCTATGTAGGGAATCACAGAAAGTCGAGGGGAAAATATGTCAATATATACATTGCTATAGGTTGAACTAAGCCTTAGGACAGCAACAATGTAGAGCACCTGACACTTAGAAACTTGCAAGTAAGCTAGAATCTTCAAAAGTTCAAAGCTTTATAAGTAAAAAGATTTATTAAAATGAATAACCAAGTGTTTTAATTGACATCAGAAGATCAAACCAATAAACCCTGAGAACAAAGATAAAAGATAAATAAAGATATGAGCAGAACTTAATACAACAGCAAACGTATAAAATTGAGGTGATTTGGTAAGTCCAAAGAATATTCTTTGAAAAGATTGAAAAGACACACTTTGATTAAGGAAAACAAAAACGTCAGTAAAGAATATACAGAAAGAGTCAGGACAATGTTATAGCACAGAATATATGAAATGCCAGTAAATTTGAACATTTCTGTAAAGGGGACCATTTCCTAGCTCCTAAAGTTTACCAAAACTGACACAAGAGGAAGTCATTTAACGTCATCATGTCTGACCTTTGCATTCTCGGAACGCCCTGGCCTCAGAATGCAGCATCTGTAGTCCATGGTAACCTGCGGAGAGGGGGCAGGGCTGAAGGAGGTTGGAACACTGCCCTCACTGAGGGAGTGGGTGTGGCCATCTCTGCTGTGACTGAACAAATGGCAGGGGAGCAGGGGTCCCCGTGAAGGGCCCTCAGAGCCCAGCAGGCGCAGTGTGGTGTCACAACCATTTAGGCCCAGACCAAAGGGCGCCTTCTTTGTCTGAACAGCTGCCCAAACTCTCACCTTTCCACTCAGGCCGCCCTCTTACTTGAACTGTGTGTGGAACCTGTCCGCGCAGTACACCTCGCTGCACAGCTAACCATAGGTCTGGGCATCGTAGCTTCCTGCCAGGTGACCGAAGTTCGCAGGTAGATGGGTACCTGGGACACACGCGGAGAGGCTGCTGCCCGGGCCACATGCCGCCCACTACCCCAGCCCCAGATTGGGGCCGCACAGCAGCCCTGTCTGAGTCCCCTCCCTCTAGAGGGAGTATTGGACCAACACTTCTAGAAAACGGAGTCCTCGCGGGCAACTCATTGGAGGGACACAAATAAATCTTTGCCGACTTTCTGCTGAAACTTAGGAGCGTTCAAACCTAAGCCTCTTACAAGGTAGCTGTTTAGCTAAACATGAGCTCATGATCGAAATTTACACAATAATGAAGAGATCAGTTACAAGGGGAGACAATCAGCAAAAACAATCAATACCAGAATTAGATTCCCAAGGCCATCCATCAGATGTTGGAATAATCAGGTGCAAGGCAGGATATATACATAAAACTGAAATGAAACAAGAAACAAGTATGTTTTCAAAGTCTGGTAGGATCTCTAAAATATTTTTAAAGTACATATCATTGATAAAGCTAAATACTCAAAGGTTGTGTAATACAACAGATTAATCATTGAGAAGAGTGAAATTATGCTGTTTTGAAAACTATGGCTGGTCAGATTTTCTGCCTAATTATATAAGAAGATTTATCTAAAACATACACATTATTTCAAAGTCTTATTGGCTGTGAAATAAGTTAAGGGTATTTCAAATGGCTTGTCTGCTTTGAAAGGTGCTTTGTAGGGAATCACAGAAAGTCGAGGGGAAAATATGTCAATATATACATTGCTATAGGTTGAAATAAGCCTTAAGACAGCAACAATGTAGAGGACCTGACACTTAGAAACTTACAAGTAAGCTGGAATCTTCAAAAGTTCAAGTCTTTATAAGTAAAAAGATTTATTAAAATGAATAACCAAGTGTTTTAATTGACATCAGAAGATCAAACCAATAAACCCTGAGAACATAGATAAAAGATAAATAAAGGTATGAGCAGAACTTAATACAATAGCAAACGTATAAAATTGAGGTGATTTAGTAAGTCCAAAGAATATTCTTTGCAAAGATTGAAAAGACACACTTTGATTAAGGAAAACAAAAACATAAGTAAAGAATATACAGAAAGAGTCAGGACAATGTTATAGCAGAGAATATATGAAATGCCAGGAAATTTGAACATTTCTGTAAAGGGGACCATTTCCTAGCTCCTAAAGTTTACCAAAACTGACACAAGAGGAAATCATTTAAGGTCATCAGGTCTGCCGTTGGAATTCTCGGAACACCCTGGCCTCAGAATGCAGCATCTGTAGTACATGGTAACCTGCGGAAAGGGGGCGGGGCTGAGGTAGGTTGGAACACTGCCCTCACAGAGGGAGTGAGTGTGGCAATCTCTGCTGTGACTGAACAAAGGGCAAGGGAGCAGGGGGCCCAGGGCAGGGCCCTCAGGCCCCGGCAGGTCCAGTGGGGTGTCACAAGAATTTAGGCCCAGGGCAAAGGGCGCCTTCTTTGTCTGAACAGCTGCCCAAACTCTCACCTTTCCACTCAGGCCGCCCTTTTACTTGAAGTGTGTGTGGAACCTGTCCATGCAGTACACCTCGCTGCACAGCTAACCATAGGTCTGGGCATCGTAGCTTCCTGCCAGGTGACCGAAGTTCGCAGGCAGATAGGTCCCTGGGACACATGCGGAGAGGCTCCTGCCCGGGCCACAGGCTGCCCACTGCCCCAACCCCAGATCGGGGGCCACAAAGCAACGCTGTCTAAGTCCCGTGCCTCTAGAGGTAGTATTAGACCAACACTTCTAGAAATAGTTGTCCACGCGGGCAACTCATTGGAGGGACACAAATAAATCTTTGCCGACTTTCTGCTGAAACTTAGGAGCGTTCACACCTAAGCCTCTTACAAGGTCAGCTGTATAGCTAAACATGAGCTCATGATCGAAATTTACACAATAATGAAGATATCAGCTACAAGGTGAGAAAATCAGCAAAAACAATCAATACCAGAATTAGATTCCCAAGGCCATCCATCAGATGTTGGAATAATCAGGTGCAAGGCAGGATATATACATAAAACTGGAACTGTAACAAGAAACAAGGATGTTTTCAAAGTCTGGTAGGATCTCTAAAACATTTTTAAAGTACATGTCATTGATAAAGCTAAATACTCAAAGGTTTTGTAATACAACAGATTAATCATTGAGAAGAGTGAAATTATGCTGTTTTGCAAACTATGGCAGGTCAGATTTTCTGCCTAATTATATAAGAAGATTTCTCTAAAACATACACATTATTTCAAAGACTTATTGGCTGTGAAATAAGTTAAGGGTATTTCATATGGCTTGTCTGCAATGAAAGGTGCTATGTAGGGAATCAAAGAAAGTCGAGGGGAAAATATGTCAATATATACATTGCTATATTTTGAACTAAGCCTTAGTACAGCAACAATGGAGTAGACCTGACCCTTAGAAACTTACAAGTAAGCTGGAATCTTCAAAAATTCCAATCTTTATAAGTAAAAAGATTTATTAAAATGAATAACCAAGTGTTTTAATTGACATCAGAAGATCAAACCAATAAACCCTGAGAACATAGATAAAAGATAAATAAAGTTATGAGAAGAACTTAATACAACAGCAAAAGTATAAAATTGAGGTGATTTAGTAAGTCCAAAGAATATTCTTTGAATAGATTGAAAAGACACACTTTGATTAAGGAAAACAAAAACATAAGTAAAGAATATACAGAAAGAGTCAGGACAATGTTATAGCAGAGAATATATGAAATGCCAGTAAATTTGAATATATCTGTAAAGGGGACCATTTCCTAGCTCAGAAAGTTTACCAAAACTGACACAAGAGGAAATCATTTAAGGTCCTCATGTCTGCCCTTGGCATTCTCAGAAAGCCCTGGCCTCAGAATGCAGCATCTGTAGTCCATGGTACCCTGCGGAGAGGGGGCGGGGCTGAGGTAGGTTGGATCATTGCCCTCACAGAGGGAGTGAGTGTGGCCATCTCTGCTGTGACTGAACAAAGGAAAGGGAGCAGGGAGCCAAGGGCAGGGCCCTCAGGGCCCGGCAGGTCCAGTGGGGGGTCACAAGCATTTAGGCCCAGAACAAAGGGTGCCTTCTTTGTCTGAACAGCTGCGCAAACTCTCACCTTTCCACTCAGGCCGCCCTTTTACTTGAAGTGTGTGTGGAACCTGTCCATGCAGTACACCTCGATGCACAGCTAACCATAGGTCGGCTCATCGTAGCTTCCTGGCAGGTGACCGAAGTTCGCAGGTAGATGGGTCCCTGGGACACATGCGGAGAGGCTCCTGCCCGGGCCACAGGCCGCCCACTACCCCAGCCCCAGATTGAGGCCACAGAGCAGCCCTGTCTGAGTCCCCTCCCTCTAGAGGGAGTATTGGACCAACATTTCTAGAAAACGGAGTCCTCGCGGGCAACTCATTGGAGGGACACAAATAAATCTTTGCCGACTTTGTGCTGAAACTTCGGAGCATTCACACCTACGCCTCTTACAAGGTCAGCTGTTTAGCTAAACATGAGCTCGTGATCGAAATTTACACAATAATGAAGAGATCAGCTACAAGGGGAGAAAATCAGCAAAAACAATCAATACCAGAATTAGATTCCCAAGGCCATCCATCAGATGTTGGAATAATCAGGTGCAACGCAGGATATATACATAAAACTGGAACTGAATCAAGAAACAAGGATGTTTTCAAAGTTGGTACGATCTCTAAAACATTTTTAAAGTACATGTCATTGATAAAGCTAAATACTCAAAGTTTGTGTAATACAACAGATTAATCATTGAGAAGAGTGTAATTATGCTGTTTTGAAAACTGTGGCAGGTCAAATTTTCTGCCTAATTATATAAGAAGATTTATCTAAAACATACACATTATTTCAAAGACTTATTGGCTGTGAAATAAGTTAAGGGTATTTCAAATGGCTTGTCTGAAATGAAAGGTGCTATGTAGGGAATCACAGAAAGTCGAGGGGAAAATATGTCAATATATACATTGATATAGGTTGAACTAAGCCTTAGGACAGCAACAATGTAGAGGACCTGACCCTTAGAAGCTTACAAGTAAGCTGGAATCTTCAAAAGTTCCAATATTTATAAGTAAAAAGATTTATTAAAATGAATAACCAAGTGTTTTAATTAACATCAGAAGATCAAACCAATAAACCCTGAGAACATAGATAAAAGATAAATAAAGATATGAGCAGAACTTAATACAACAGCAAACGTATAAAATTGAGGTGATTTAGTAAGTCCAAAGAATATTCTTTGAAAAGATTGAGAAGACACACTTTGATTAAGGAAAACAAAAACGTAAGTAAAGAATATCCAGAAAGAGACAGGACAAAGTTATAGGAGAGAATATATGAAATTCCAGTAAATTTGAATATTTCTGTAAAGGGGACCATTTCCTAGCTCCTAAAGTTTACCAAAACTTACACAAGAGGAAATCATTTAAGGTCATCAGGTCTGCCCTTGGCATTCTCGGAACGCCCTGGCCTCAGAATTCAGCATCTGTAGTCCATGGTAACCTGCGGAGAGGGGGCGGGGCTGAGTGTGGTTGGAACACTGCCCTCACTGAGGGAGTGGGTGTGGCCATCTCTGCTGTGACTGAACAATGGCAGGGGAGCATGGGTCCCAGGGAAGGGCCCTCAGAGCCCAGCAGGCCCAGTGTGGTGTCACAAGCATTTAGGCCCAGACCAAAGGGCGCCTTCTTTGTCTGAATAGCTGCCCAAACTATCACCTTTCCGCTCAGGCCGCCCTCTTACTTGAAGTGTGTTTGGAAGCTGTCCGCGCAGGACACTTCGCTACACAGCTAACCATAGGTCTGGGCATCGTAGCTTCCTGGCAGGTGACCGAAGTTCGCAGGCATATGAGTCCCTGGGACACACACGGAGAGGCTCCTGCCAGGGCCACAGGCCGCCCACTGCCCCAGCCCCAGATCAGGGGCCGCAAAGCAGCCCTGTCTGAGTCCCCTACCTCTGGAGGGAGTATTGTACCAACCCTTCTAGAAATAGGTGTCGTCACGGGCAACTCATTGGAGGGACAAAAATAAATCTTTGCCGACTTTCTGCTGAAACTTAGGAGCGTTCACACCTAAGCCTCTTACAAGGTCAGCTGTTTAGCTAAACATGAGCTCATGATCTAAATTTACACAATAATGAAGAGATCAGCTACAACGGGAGACAATCAGCAAAAACAATCAATACCAGAATTAGATTCCCAAGGCCATCCATCAGATGTTGGAATAATCAGGTGCAAGGCAGGAAATATACATAAAACTGGAACTGAAAAAAGAAACAAGGATGTTTTCACAGTCTGGTAGGATCTCTAAACCATTTTTAAATTACATGTCATTGATAAAGCTAAATACTCAAAGGTTGTGTAATACAACAGATTAATCATTGAGAAGAGTGAAATTATGCTGTTTTGAAAACTATGGCAGGTGTGATTTTCTGCCTATTTATATAAGAAGATTTATCTAAAACATACACATTCCTTCAAAGACTTATTGGCTGTGAAATAAGTTAAGGGTATTTCAAATGGCTTGTCTGCAATGAAAGGTGCTATGTAGGGAATCACAGAAAGTCGAGGGGAAAATATGTCAATATATACATTGCTATAGGTTAAACTAAGCCTTAGGACAGCAACAATGTAGAGGAGCTGACCCTTAGAAACTTACAAGTAAGCTGGAAACTTCAAAACTTCCAATCTTTATAAGTAAAAAGATTTATTAAAATGAATATCCAAGTGTTTTAATTGACATCAGAAGATCAAACCAATAAACCCTGAGAACATAGATAAAAGATAAATAAAGATATGAGCAGAACTTAATACAACAGCAAACGTATAAAATTGAGGTGATTTAGTAAGTCCAAAGAATATTCTTTGAATAGATTCAGAAGACACACTTTGATTAAGGAAAACAAAAACGTAAGTAACGAATATACAGAAAGAGTCAGTTCAATGTTACAGCAGAGAATATATGAAATGCCAGTAAATATGAACATTTCTGTAAAGGGGACCATTTCCTAGCTCCTAAAGTTTACCAAAACTGACAGAAGAGGAAATCATTTAAGGTCATCATGTCTGCCCTTGGCATGCTCGGAATGCCCTGGCCTCAGAAAGCAGCATCTGTAGTCCATGGTAAACTGTGGAGAGGGGGCGGGGCTGAGCGAGGTTGGAACACTGCCCTCACTGCTTGAGTGGGTGTGGCCATCTCTGCTGTGACTGACCAATGGGCAGGGGAGCAGGGGGCCGAGGGCAGGGCCCTCAGAACCCGGCAGGCCCAGTGGGGTGTCACAAGCTTTTACGCCCAGGCCAAAGGGCGCCTTCTTTGTCTGAACAGCTGCCCAAACACTCATCTTTCCACTCAGGCCGCCCTCTTACTTGAAGTGTGTGTGGAACCTGTCTGCGCAGTACACCTCACTGCACAGCTATCCATAGGTCTGGGCACCGTAGATTCTTGCCAGTTGACCGAAGTTCGTAGGCAGATGGGTCCCTGGGACACACGCGGAGAGGCTCCTGCCCGGGCCACAGGCCGCCCACTACCCCAGCTCCAGATTGGGGGACGCACAGCAGCCCTGTCTGAATCCCCTCCCTGTAAAGGGAGTATTGGACCAACACTTCTAGAAAACGGGGTCCTCGCGGGCAACTCATTGGAGGGACGCAAATAAATCTTTGCCGACTTTCTGCTGAAACTTAGGAGCATTCACACCTAAGCCTCTTACAAGGTCAGCTGTTTAGCTAAACATGAGCTCGTGATGGAAATTTACACAATAATGAAGAGATCAGCTACAAGGGGAGACAATCAGCAAAAACAATCAATACCAGAATTAGATTCCCAAGGCCATCCATCAGATGTTGGAATAATCAGGTGCAAGGCAGGATATATACAAAAAACTGGAACTGAAACAAGAAAAAAGGATGTTTTCAAAGTCTGGTAGGATCTCTCAAACATTTTTAAAGTACATGTCATTGATAAAGCTAAATACTCAAAGGTTGTGTAATACAACAGATTAATCATTGAGAAGAGTGAAATTATGCTGTTTTGAAAACTATGGCAGGTCAGATTTTCTGCCTAATTATATAAGAAGAATTCTCTAAAACATACACATTATTTCAAAGACTTATTGGCTGTGAAATAAGTTAACGGTATTTCAAATGGCTTGTCTGCAATGAAAGGTGCTATGTAGGGAATCACAGAAAGTCGAGGGGAAAATATGTCAATATATACATTGCTATAGGTTAAACTAAGCCTTAGGACAGGAACAATGTAGAGGAGCTGACCCTTAGAAACTTAAAAGTAAGCTGGAATCTTCAAAACTTCCAATCTTTATAAGTAAAAAGATTTATTAAAATGAATAACCAAGTGTTTTAATTGACATCAGAAGATCAAACCAATAAACCCTGAGAACATAGAAAAAAGATAAATAAAGATATGAGCAGAACTTAATACAACAGCAAACGTATAAAATTGAGGTGATTTAGTAAGTCCAAAGAATATTCTTTGAATAGATTCAGAAGACACACTTTGATTAAGGAAAACAAAAACGTAAGTAACGAATATACAGAAAGAGTCAGTTCAATGTTATAGCAGAGAATATATGAAATGCCAGTAAATTTGAACATTTCTGTAAAGGGGACCATTTCCTAGCTCCTAAAGTTTACCAAAACTGACAGAAGAGGAAATCATTTAAGGTCATCATGTCTGCCCTTGGCATGCTCGGAACGCCCTGGCCTCAGAAAGCAGCATCTGTAGTCCATGGTAAACTGTGGAGAGGGGGCGGGGCTGAGCGAGGTTGGAACACTGCCCTCACTGCTTGAGTGGGTGTGGCCATCTCTGCTGTGACTGACCAATGGGCAGGGGAGCATGGGGCCGAGGGCAGGGCCCTCAGAACCCGGCAGGCCCAGTGGGGTGTCACAAGCTTTTACGCCCAGGCCAAAGGGTGCCTTCTTTGTCTGAACAGCTGCCCAAACACTCATCTTTCCACTCAGGCAGCCCTCTTACTTGAAGTGTGTGTGGAACCTGTCTGCGCAGTACACCTCACTGCACAGCTATCCATAGGTCTGGGCATCGTAGATTCTTGCCAGTTGACCGAAGTTCGCAGGCAGATAGGTCCCTGGGACACACGCGGAGAGGCTCCTGCCCGGGCCACACGCCGCCCACTACCCCAGCTCCAGATTGGGGGACGCACAGCAGCCCTGTCTGAGTCCCCTCCCTGTAAAGGGAGTATTGGACCAACACTTCTAGAAAACGGGGTCCTCGCGGGCAACTCATTGGAGGGACGCAAATAAATCTTTGCCGACTTTCTGCTGAAACTTAGGAGCATTCACACCTAAGCCTCTTACAAGGTCAGCTGTTTAGCTAAACATGAGCTCGTGATCGAAATTTACACAATAATGAAGAGATCAGCTACAAGCGGAGACAATCAGCAAAAACAATCAATACCAGAATTAGATTCCCAAGGCCATCAATCAGATGTGGGAATAATCAGGTGCAACGCAGGATATATACAGAAAACTGGAACTGAAACAAGAAACAAGGATGTTTTCAAAGTCTGGTAGGATCTCTCAAACATTTTTAAAGTACATGTCATTGATAAAGCTAAATACTCAAAGGTTGTGTAATACAACAGATTAATCATTGAGAAGAGTGAAATTATGCTGTTTTGAAAACTATGTCAGGTCAGATTTTCTGCCTAATTATATAAGAAGATTTCTCTAAAACATACACATTATTTCAAAGACTTATTGGCTGTGAAATAAGTTAAGGGTATTTCAAATGGCCTGTCTGCATTGAAATGTGCTTTGTAGGGAATCACAGAAAGTCGAGGGGAAAATATGTCAATATATACATTGCTATAGGTTGAACTAAGCCTTAAGACAGCAACAATGTAGAGGACCTGACACTTAGAAGCTTACATGTAAGCTGGAATCTTCAAAAGTTCAAGTCTTTATATGTAAAAACTTTTATTAAAATGAATAACCAAGTGTTTTAATTGACATCAGAAGATCAAACCAATAGACCCTGAGAACATAGATAAAAGATAAATAAAGATATGAGCAGAACTTAATAAAATAGCAAACGTATAAAATTGAGGTGATTTAGTAAGTCCAAAGAATATTCTTTGAAAAGATTGAAAAGACACACTTTGATTAAGGAAAACAAAAACATAAGTAAAGAATATACAGAAAGAGTCAGGACAATGCTATAGCAGAGAATATATGAAATGCCAGTAAATTTGAACATTTCTGTAAAGGGGACCATTTCCTAGCTCCTAAAGTTTACCAAAACTGACACAAGAGGAAATCATTTAAGGTCATCAGGTCTGCCCTTGGCATTCTCGGAACACCCTCTCCTCAGAATGCAGCATCTGTAGTATATGGTAACCTGCGGAGAGGGGGCGGGGCTGAGGTAGGTTGGAACACTGCCCTCACAGAGGGAGTGAGTGTGGCCATCTCTGCTGTGACTGAACAAAGGGAAAGGGAGCAGGGGGTCCAGGGCAGGGCCCTCAGGTCCCGGCAGGCCCAGTGGGGTGTCACAAGCATTTAGGCCCAGGCCAAAGGGCGCTTTCTTTGTCTGAACAGCTGCCCAAACTCTCACCTTTCCACTCAGGCCGCCCTTTTACTTGAAGTGTGTGTGGAACCTGTCCATGCAGTACACCTCGCTGCACAGCTAACCATAGGTCTGGGCATCGTAGCTTCCTGCCAGGTGACCGAAGTTCGCAGGCAGATAGGTCCCTGGGACACATGCGGAGAGGCTCCTGCCCGGGCCACAGGCTGCCCACTGCCCCAACCCCAGATCGGGGGCCACAAAGCAACGCTGTCTAAGTCCCGTGCCTCTAGAGGTAGTATTAGACCAACACTTCTAGAAATAGTTGTCCACGCGGGCAACTCATTGGAGGGACACAAATAAATCTTTGCCGACTTTCTGCTGAAACTTAGGAGCGTTCACACCTAAGCCTCTTACAAGGTCAGCTGTATAGCTAAACATGAGCTCATGATCGAAATTTACACAATAATGAAGATATCAGCTACAAGGTGAGAAAATCAGCAAAAACAATCAATACCAGAATTAGATTCCCAAGGCCATCCATCAGATGTTGGAATAATCAGGTGCAAGGCAGGATATATACATAAAACTGGAACTGTAACAAGAAACAAGGATGTTTTCAAAGTCTGGTAGGATCTCTAAAACATTTTTAAAGTACATGTCATTGATAAAGCTAAATACTCAA